>NC_135198.1:7734375-8956250 GCF_050948175.1 Xylocopa sonorina
ATTCTATTCCGTTTTTTTCTTCGCTGATTTATAGTCACACTCGTGAGTATAAAGTTCGTTGAATTTCGTAAAACAGTTAGGAAAATTCGAGGTCTAAATTATCACAGGCCGCTATCACGCGCTGTTCCCAAATTGTGTCGCAAATGGACGTGGTACTTCGCGGAATTCCACGTGAAATCGGGAACGCACGACAGTTTCCTGGCTCTATGGTCGTCGCTCGCGTAACGCATAGAAACTGCACGCACCTGGTAACAGAACTACAGACAACTGTAAAAAAAGACACGACTGGCTCCAATCAAAATTCCCCACCTGTAATTCTCTCGAGCATTCCCAACCCCAAAACACCTACTCGACCCGTCGTATCATCGCGATCGAGTATCGACCCGAAACAGTCATAACCGCGAAGATTAACACGTTCGACGAACCAGAACCTCCCTCGAACCGTCTTTAATCACCCATCGCGTTAACACGCGACGTTGCACGAAAGA
Source organism: Xylocopa sonorina (assembly GCF_050948175.1). NCBI lineage: Eukaryota > Metazoa > Arthropoda > Insecta > Hymenoptera > Apidae > Xylocopa > Xylocopa sonorina. Next base: position 7,734,864 of record NC_135198.1, read on the forward strand.
TTCATATTCAAGCCGAACGGTCTCGTGGCAAGTGCGAATTCTCTCGCGCTTATTACAAGGGGGTGGAGATCTGGTTCACCCCCTGGTTCGTTCCATTTCGAGAAGAGAGGAGAGCTAGAAGAGAGCCACGGCGCATTGTAAACGCTCGTTGAAAACGCGAAGAAAAAGGAGCAGGAATGAAAGAAAGGATGAAAGGAGGAGGCGCGCAAGAGAAGAACCGCGGCCCTCGACTCAGCTGGACGAAAGGAACGGGCGGCGCGCCCGGATTCGAGGAGGCGGGAATCACCTTTTGTGGCCGAAACCACCGCCGCTGCTCTCGTTCCTCTTGTGGCCACTCTCGGATCGTTTGTGGCCAAAGGCACTGGATATGCTCTCGGCGCGTTTGTGACCGCTCTCGGAGCGTTTGTGGCCGATGAAACCGCCGCCGGACTCGGTGCGTTTATGGGCGAACATGCTCGAGCTCGAGCCGTTCCTCTTGTGCCCGCTGGTAGACGCCATCTCACCCCTGTCCGCCACTTCTTCGCGTCCCTCAGCCACGGCTACCGTCCAACCAAGATCGCTCAGTTACGGCTCCGCTGGTGACATTTTTCGCCGGGTGCTCCCGTTTCCTGCAACCAAAATAAAGGTATTATTAGAAAGGAGATCTCGTCAGGACACGGAGGATTCGCTTGGGCTTTTCGTTTCCAACGGTGGGCGCACAGCGACTGACTTCAACCCTCGCAGAGAGAGTCACGTGTGACCTGGATAGCCGCACGATCGAGTTAAGCGTCTTATGCAACTGCGAAGTTTTGACTGAGACAATTTTGTTATCCATTCTTATCGTCTGCTACTTGGAGACACTGTCATGACGATGTGCGAAATTTATTTAATCGTAGTATCGGAATATATGCGAAGAGTTTGATTAATTAGTGAATGCGATAGACGTATGAACCTCTGTCTCAGATGTAAGTCCATTAGAATCTAAATACGAATCATCGTCGATCCGTTATTCTACGACTACTTTGAATTCATTTATTCGTTCCCCAGGGCGTCCACGAAAGAGTCGCGGTTGCCAATTCGGCTCGCTCCTTTCTCCAGGGACGACAAAACCTGCGCGAGCGATTCAAGAAGGAAAATCCGGTCGCGTCGACACCGTTTGACGCGATCTTACGATCAATTGACATCTCCGCATTCAACGGTTCAACGAACCTGCTTCTGGAAAGGTCAGGGCCGTTCACCAACGCGGGCCCCGCGCGCGCGACCAGTAAACGCTGTCGTCTTCGTTAGTCGAGACACCGCCAGGATAACTGTATCCACTTGCTCCTGGCGAGACGAGCCGTGGAAAACTGTTCCGCGCGAGAACTTCGCCGGGAAACGCGAGCGATCGCGACAATCACTGGGAAACAGGATTCTCTGCGCTCGATGGAAAAAGCTACGATGCGTCGATGGTCGCTTGGCTTTTAGTCGATTTTCCGCGATGGACTGATAGAATTTTCTACTCTGCAAACGTAGCGTTGGAGTCGATGGAAACTGGCGATTCGTACGAGAAAGTGTTTTACGCGAAACCGGTTGTGGACCCTTTTTTTTCATTTATTTTATTCGAGCTTATAAGTCGTGGGAATTATCTCGAACCAGGAATCTCGATTCATCGAACGCACGCACCAGTTGCGAATTCGATCGAGACGGATTTATATATTTTAGTAAATCTCTGTGTCTTCGACGCGATACTGTCGAAATCGTGACAAAGTGGGCGGACGGTGGTGCCTCGCGACCAAAGTTTCCAATTAACTTGTGCAATTAACGCGTTGCGTAAACGAGCCACGATTCGTTTCATCCTGTTGAGGACCGAGACGCCGCGGCCATTTCAAAAGCTGTTACACGAATTAAGCGGAACAACTGATCCTCCGCGTGTCGTCGGACAACAGGTCCATTCGATAATAAAAAAGCAGAAAATTTATCCAATCTTTTCCTCAATTTCCATCTCATTTTTCACTTCCATTACTTTTTCAAATTGATTTTATACTCTTGCAAAGAACGACTATAAATCGCCACCATCTTCTGTATCCACTATGCAAAATCGAGTTGCGATCGAACGATTCCAAGTCGAAGCAACTCGACGTGTACGGGCAGAAAGTTAACGTCGAGTTGACTGAATTTAATTTTAAGTTCAAGTAACTCGAGCAGAGCGAACAAGCTTCGATGACGCAATGATGAGGAGCGCGTGCACAGAGAGCGCCAGTCGCACATCCGGTTTCGCCTCCTGCAAAGTACTTGACCGTCGTGTCCCTATCGCTCGAGCAGGACACGTGAGCCGCCTGTTTTTGCACCGTTTCTTCGGATTATCGACCAGCCACGGCCTTGATTTCGTAGCGATGAAAAATTGAAGCGGCTCGGACAGTATACCCCGGCTAACGAATTCAAAGTCAGGGATACACCGTAATGATCGTTCGATATACGTAGGCCAAGACACGCGCGCTTCTGCGACCCACGATCGTATCAGCTGTTGATGCCTCGCCCGGCTTCCGGCGCGCTTCGATCTTCAATCCTTCATTAATTTTCCTAGAGGTTAAGTAGGAAATTTGGTGATTAAAATGCACCACGCGTTTGCATAATCGGTTCTACTTTTTTTTCAGTTTTCTTTGAGACTTTCGTACGACTGTAGAAAGTGTGACGCACTAATGGTGGTCGATTTTAATTGCAAAGGTGGTTGATTCAATTCTGTACGATCGAATTGGTTGGGTTCCAGATGATTCGAGTAGAAATAATTTGGAATTTTTTATTTTCACGTTCGAGTTTTAAGAATTGCGGTACTTCTTGTTAATCCAGGTTGCTGGATCCTAGTTCCAACGGTTCACGAGCCACGACCAGCCGATTAATCGAACACGGTTGTTCAACACGCGGCTCAAGTTCGTTTTTAAGTAGAAACACTGTAATTCGATGTTTCGCAGCAATGATCACTAACTCGATACAAAATAAGCGATAGGTATTATTAGTGATCCATTGCGTACGCGATCTCGAGGGGATTCGTGTATTTATTTGACAAGTAATATGACGTTACAAGTGATGCTTCAGAAAAAAGGGTCAAATTTTATTGCTGCAAGCTTATGGCGTCTGGATGACGTACAGTATCGAACCTGCAACTTTTACTGCGAGCTTTATGCTTCTGAATTCACCTCGATCTGTCTCGAAATAGATTTTACATGAAAAAATTCACGAACCAGCTGATGCCTTTCGAAACGATCCACCGTCAAGAGTCACGGTTTAAAATAAAAATAGAAAGGCAATTTTTATTGGAAAACTGCTTCGAGTGTATCGAATTACACAAACCTAGTATATGAAACTATATACTTGGTGGCTTTTTTGCACAAATAAATGACCTGTTCGATGGTGAATACGATGCAATCTTGCAAATAATGATAAGAAAAATTATTTAATAATGTTATTTGATGTCTCGATAGATCAGGCATGGAATTTTCATGGGAAGTAGGCGGAAAAAGTTGGATTCCTCAGGAGAGCATCTTCTCGACGCAGTTCGAAATATCTGAGACGGCGGTTTTCGATCGACAGCGGCAATATTGCGCGACGAATTCGACGCGCGTCGTATTTCTCAGGGTTTTTGCCAGCCAGGAGTGGAGAAACCTCTCGAGCAAGGGAAACAATAGCTTATTTGCGAAATCGAATAAAGGAACGACGGTGAAACGAGGCGAGCCGACACTCGAGGACTCGCGAGGCCAATCTCGGCACTCTAAGGTTGCACACGGCCGAGTAATTTCAACCCGGCCAGCGGGGGCGAAGAAAAAAGACAGCTGACACTCGAAATAATTACGAATCCGTCCCGTATCGGTTCTCGTTAAGCTCGAGTAAAAAGAAAAAGAGAATTAGTCGAGCGACGTTCGTCGATCGACTTCGATAGACCAATTCGTGAGTTCGATCGAAGAGTTCGCTGCTCTGAAATTGGTACCAACTTCATTTTTTAATTTCGCATTAAAATATTTCCTCGTTTCGTGGATACAATGCATCTATTTCATGATAATAAAATAACATGAAATATTTGCAAATGTTTGAAGCTCGTCTGTTTTTGTCGAACGTGATAAAAAAATTTTTCACAATAATTTATTCTGCTTCGACGCATATTTCTCAAACGATTAAGTATGTTGGTTTAACGAAGAGGAAAAATGGATTACTGTTTCACACAAGACACGGTCGTTTCTTAGCTCGCGTTCGAATAACAAATCCAATTCCTCGAGTATGCCAAGACGAACAATGACCAGCTTTTCGAGCAGCCGCAGCTGCCAAAAGGCTACGAACGCTATGGCACTTAGCTAGAAATAATGCGCGAAATAGTGGAGCACGAGAGCGTGGCAAGTCGCGGAGAGCTTTTGGAATCGTGCGTTACATGTTATCGTTTCAAATCCTGATCTACGCGGGTAATATACAGCGCGGGCATGCGGGTGAGTAACGTTTCGCGTGTGTGTGCGAGAGTACAAGGAACCCAAACAAATGTGAACGAACTTTCGCAACGCGTGCAAAAACGTAACGCGAGAACGATCTGAAAAGCATTGTCGATCCGCGAAAAATGATTTACAACGCGTCGCGCCATTTTTCCATTGCCGCAACGAATGAAAAGTGAAAGCGTCCGTCCTGTGATCTTCGTCGCAACGAAATCAGAATAATACACGGTCTGCGGTAACAATGTCTATTCAATAGATATTGTTTCGACGAGCAACGCGTTAATTACGAATTACGTGCTCTCACGCCACGAGTCGCGACCTAATAATCTCCTCGCGATCTTAGAACCCTCGGAAGTGCCGGTGCACCGGAAGAGGAGCAATGAACTGAGCCGCGTACCGTTAAAGGATCAACTGATCCGTCGTTTTTCGACCATCGTTGCTCATGGTTGCACGTTCCACTGGTTACCTCTGTTCCTTCTTGCTGGAACAATGCAAAGACCGCTCGAAAAATTTCTTTCAGACAGAGAGTATTGCATAGGTTCGACCACTGATAAATTCTAATTAAATAGCAGCAGACATTTTAACACCCATCTATGTTTCAATTGAAGCATTTTCTTTAGAATAAAATATCCTTGTGCGTTTTCAATAAATGGAGCTTTAAATTCCATTTGAAAACCCGAAAATTGCCTTGGTTCCCTTATGTAAAAACAACGTGGAGTTTAAAACGACGCGTAATGCATTAGCGTTCGTTTCTCAGACGTTCCTCTGGATTACGAGAGCCGACAGAAATATTTGATCGCGTTGCATCGCGTCCTTGCTACGCCTCCGCCCGCGCGATATCATCTCCTCCTGAAAATTGCCACGAGCAGACGCTCGTTTATTCTCACGTGCGTAACCAATTTCTGATGGCGATCATAAAACGACAGATGTGTGCTTTGTTACGCGAGCGGATGACTGAAAAGAGTTAACGAGACCAAGCGCGACGACTGCACGCGCCTCTAATGTCAACTTGGAGGTCCTCGCGACTGTGAAGGAAACGCGGCAGGGACTGTCGAAGCGGCGCGTGGCATTTTTCCTCGTAACCCAGTTCTTTGTGCAACCTGCAACCACGTCGATCCATTATTCCCGTAGCACGAACCGGCATCGCGAGAGCGTCGTCGCAGAACCGCAGGATAAGGCCGCCGATATATACGTACATACTCTGTGTCAGAAACTATTCGAGCCGCAAATGAACAGCGAAATCTGTCTACGTCGAAAACCAGAGAGACGAACGTGGATGGTGTCTTTCGATTCGTATCACACTCACGCGTTACTTCTTTACCCAAAGCGTCGCGCAATACGCGAACACACGTGCAAAGCTTCTCTTAAGGATACACCCTCGTCTTCGAACAACTTCGTAGTACACGCGTAGTCTTTGAGAAATGCGCAGATGCACCTGCTCGTTACCACCCCTAACGATGTCTGACGAGTCGGGAATTTACTTCTGAAAGAACGATCGGGAGAAGGAACGCGGACTAGGTATCCCTCTGGTTCGAAATACCCTTTACGTGGTCGGTTGGAACGAGACGTGCAGAGCTGAAATTGGGCGAGAACCAGCGGACGAAACGCTGACCTAGTGCCCAACCCATCGCCAGCAGGCTTGAAGACCTTCCAGCACGCGACGGGCCATTCGATCCCCCCGGTTGCACACGTGAGGATGGATGGATGGACGGATAGCGAGCGGCGGCCGGCTGCGACGGTACCACAGGGCGATAGAGGCGTCGCGACGCCCTCCGCGATATCGCGCCAAGCCACCCCCGCGAACGGCGATCGATAGCTCGCGTGCAATCGACCCCCCCGGGCCCGATACGTCGATCAACCGGCGCGCAATCGCGACCTTTGCTCCCGGCGAAATCGAGCCCGCGACTCCCACGAGATAATTAAAGTTCGATGATTCGACGTCTACCAGAGACGTCGTGCAAAGAGAAATTTCCCTCTTTTCTTCTTATTCCCGACTTTTATGCGATCCCAGTCGATTTTGGCGAACGACACTCTAATGTTGGTCAGTTTTGTTCGTGCTTGAGTCACGAAATTGGCAAGGATGGATGGTCCGTGCCATTTCGTGCAAATGGCTGAAAGAAAAGTTAGGGAGAAGTGCAGCTTGGTTGTATCTTGTAGACTGATTTAGTTTCATTTGTAGATGAGGGTGAATAGTTTGGAGTAACTTTGTTCACGATCTTACAGATTTTTTTTGAGTCTCTGGCGAAAGACAGATATGGAGGTTCTGTAGTTTTATATCTTCTGTGAGTAATACGAACGATTGATTTGTAATTCCCAAAGAAGCGTTCGTTAATATTCGAAGTATGTGTATGGTGTATTATATGACGCGGAGGCATCGTTCTCCAACTTCTGACATTTACAATTTTGCAACAGAGAGTAAAACGAAAAGTTTTTCAATCGAGTTTCGCGTTGCCGCTGTTTGTTTCATTGAATTAAACTCAGATTTGTCTCGTCTCTCTTTCTAGCGGGCTTCCCGCGTGGAGTACGTTTCGAAATGGGGGTAAGTGGAAAAAGATAGTTGCGTGGGGTGTATCCGTGTTTTTTGACAGCAAACTTTTTTTCACCCCATTCCGCGTGCTCTTTGTTTCCTGCTGGTATTTGTTTCACGGAATTAGATCCACGTGGATTTGTTTCTCCCTTTTTTTTTTTGCTTGTTTTACCCCCGTTAATGGCTTCGTTCTAGGTTTTGCTTGGAGTGGGTGGGAAGAGATACCCGTGTGTAGAGTGCTCTTGTGTTTTTTCGTAGGAAAAGCTGTTGCTTTTAATAGGTGCTTCTTGAAAACAAGTGTTGAGGTTTTCTGATAATAAGAAACGTTTAATCTACTTAGAAACCGCTGTATGTATTTATATTTTCTGCTCTGAAGAATTCTTGCACTCCCAAATCTGAGGCGAATTATTTTTCTAGGACATTATTGTTTCAACTCGACAGTTATTTTTAAGTAACACAAACTAGATCCAATATAGGAATGGGATAAGGAACAATCAGAGGAAGGACTTCGTTTTCCTTCGAAACAAGTTCCAGCGAACAAAAGCTTCGAATGGTATCAAAATTCCATTACATAAATCCTCCAATCTCACAAGTTACCCACGCGAAGATCGTTTCTTGCGTCAGCTGTTCGTGATGGACTTACGTCAAGCTCAGCAAAAAAAAAACAAAAAAAAAAAAAAAGTAGAAACTGGTACTTGTATCAGCGCCGTTGATCTCATCCCACGTGTTGAAGTTTACAATTCGCAGTGCAGAAATTGCAACCGCGAAAAGTCGCAGCTAATCACAATTTCCTGCCACGGGAATAAGTAACAATCGCGTAGCCGCGAGCAAAATACGAGATATAATTTCTATAAATACAGTCTCCTCTATAACAACACCTACCTACAAAACGCAACAGTTCAGCAATCAATAAAATTCCAATCGCAACATTATCACTCAACCAAATTGCACTACTCTCAAACTGCTACTATTCTCGAATGCACCAACCCTGTGCTGCCTTCCTTTTCAATAACCTTTGAAAAAATATCCAATTAAATTCCAAATTGTATCATTTCCAGAAGAAACAAGTCCACGAAACGGATCCAGCCCCAATACAGAGGCAAAGGTGACGCCAAGGGTTGGGTCCGCTTCGCTCAAGGGGTGCGCAGTCGGCCCAGCGTTGCTGGCGAACGCGTGGCGCTGGTGCACGATAGCGTACACAGCAAGAATCTGCGTTATCTACCCTTCGTGACGTTGAATTGTTTGTCGAATGAAACGAGGAAAAACGAAGGAAGGTGCACAGCTACCATCGCACTGGAAATCCAACGAAGGCTGAAACGATCGAGCGAGTTCAGTGGATCAGAGTTCGCTGGATTCGTGTATTCTGCGAGGGAGGAAGAGGCTCGAGGATGGAGGGTGGCATTTGCGGTTCTCAAATTGATTTATTTCCCGGTCCACTTCTGCCGGACACGACGGAGTTTGGTACGGACGTGGGTTTCATACAATTAGAGTCGCAGCTCGTTGCACGCTTGCGGGTATTCCGGTAGAAGTTGGTGCTCGGTCGATTCAGGAAGATCTGGTTTACAGGGAGATGAGCAGTCGAGAATCGAACATCGTTCGTCGCGGATCAGAGAGATTTTATTTAGGAAGATCGTATGTTTCCAAACGCGTAATCAATTAATGGTATAGATAGAAAATAATTGTAGAACGGAAATGATTTTCATTCCATTTCGCGTTATGGAATACAGGTTCGAGAGGGATGAAAGAGTTCGCAACGGGAAACGAGTCGCCCATTAGCTGTATGAACTACCCCTTTTCCTGTTCCCCTTTTCCTGTGGAATCTGCGACTGCGAGAGGCACGATTTCAAATAAACTAAAAAACAAATAGAGAACCCCTCTCGATATTCCACGACCCACATTCCGTTATTTACCGCATCTACCGCGGACCTGGTCCAAGCCAAAACATACCTGTCGGCGACCAATCGAGGAAGAGGGTAAAAAAAAAAATTCGACCGCGCTCGATGCGTCAAAAGGTGAGCAGCTCTGCATAAAGCTACGGCAATCTATGCGGTGTCGCGTTCGATTTCGCTAGACGCGACTAGACGCGGAGGAATAGTCGCGATCGAGTGGATGAAACAAGCGCGTGACACGCGTGATCGAGACGATCGGATGAAATTCTATTCTGAGAAGAATCGAGTCGACGTTCACGATCGCTTCAGTAAGAAAAGATGTATAATCTTTCATAAATCTTTTAATAGAAGAATAATTCAGATTACTGTCCACTTCAGAGCCACCTGAAATCATCCTTCGATTATCTTATCGATACCAAGTCAATTACGGATATTAATATCAATAACAGATTTCAGATTACAAAGTAGCCAGGATAATACGATAATACTTGCATCCTCGAGGATATGCATGCACCAATCCATATGCGTCCATTCGAGACGAAGACTGTTCTCCATCCAGCAACCATTAAACTCTAATTACTCCAAAGCAAGAAGGAACTCCCCCAATCGCGCTTCCATCTAGTTTCCCAAAACGAGTAGAACTTCTGACCAAGTTTCATCCGCGGCTCGCCTCTCGTGTTCGAGGTCGCGGTTGACTACGGGACACCCGGTACGTGCCATGGCCGCTGGTAACTTTTGGCACCGCAATAATGTACCGCTATACGGCACTGCAGAAAAATATGACACGATGGCCAGCTTATGCAGACCGCCTCTACCTGTTCTACGTTTTCTGGGCACGTGGCTATCGATACGAACGCGTTACCCTGGCTCACTGGACATATCAGCACCGCGATAAATCACCGCGATTGCAAGGGAGCACGCCTAATCGCTGGGTGGAAGTTTAACTGCGAACCTGTGCGCTCAATCTGCTAATTTTCGTTCGCAAGAGCCACGCGTGACGCGTGTGCGCGTCTGTCCCATTCTGTGAAACGACCAGGGCTTCTGTGAAACATGGCGGCTACATGACGTTTAGGGGGTGCGTAATAGGGGTAGCGTCGCGTGTAACCTGCTGGTGAGGTGTTGACTTCGACGAACGAATGTTGTGGAGCAATTGAGAGTTTGGTTGATGTATAGACTGCATCGAGGAACTGTGAGATTTGCCATGACTCTTTGTAGCTGCAACCACCCCAATTAGTTACGTGATCGATTAAAAATCGATCGTTACTTTATGGATCTTGGTCTTCAGATGTTTTACGCTTGGCGTAGGATAAATTTAAAGAAAGAGATGAGTACGTTTTCTTGCTATTCTTGCGTGGGTGGATTTTTGACTAGAGACTTGAAATAGATGCTGTCGTAACGATAAATTTCTCAGAGGTATAAAAACTTCTGCCAGTGTGCGGAAGCGGCCCGCGCCATGCTGTGGCGACGAGGCGAATGTAAAGTCTACATTTTTTTACGCAAACAGAACAAGACGAAGCGGTCGTGCGGAAGGCTGGTAATATGATAATTAAATTTGATGACATAAAACAGCGCTGCGAATCTTCTGCGGGAAATATGGATCTGACGTTGAACGCCGGGGGTTGGTACCAGACGTGGCAGTCTTTTCAGTTATGTAAACGCGGCAAAAAGGGAGTCGACTAATTACGAGAAATCGTTCGAATAACTTCCATCCAATTTCCCTGGACGCGCTGCTAATTCCGCCGGATAATCCCCTTTAAAGCACTTTTAATACGTCGGTTCTTTTAATACGAATGTAATCCGCAGCATCATTTAATTACTCCAACTTTCGGCTCGCGTATTAAATACCCTGACGCGCCATCCGTCCATCCGAGATTTGTCTTCGTAATCTTTTATCCTCGATATCGATTTCATTCGATTCGTACGGTGCTCTTTAAATGGGATTTCTCATTATTTTTCTATCTCTGATGGTTGTTCAATAGCGTGTGTAAACGTGGAAAATTTTTTACATGATACACCTCGTACATACGACTCGATATATCTACTCTATATAATGTACTTACATAATGTATAGTGTATTATAAAAACATAGAGGCAGTGCGACATGTTTAATTCATAGAAGCACGAGATATAATTGATTGTTTCGTTTCGTTTCTAATGTTGCGACAGAATCTATAAAAGGACGCCTTGGGGCATTTAATTGTAGAGACGTGCACGTTCACGCAATCGCGACACGCCAGGCTCGTTTCTGAACTTGAGTCACCCTTACACGATCAGCTGACCAGATCCGTCAATGGAGCGAGCGTTCTTCATTAACTTGTTTTTTTCCCTCCTCGTCAACGGGGGTTTCGGTTAATTAATGACCTGATTAGCAGCGAACAACAGGCGACTATTTTTAGTCGGCGATCGGCATGAGAGAGGTTTTTTAGTCGCGATTTTTATATCGATCCTCTCGCATTGAGACTGCCTTTCTCATTGAAAATTCTGGATCGAGGGAATACTAATGAGCCCTTATCCTGCGATTTGAAATCATTATCGTGGAAATAATCGTCGTAGAATGGCCCCTATTATATGATATTCAAAGCGATTTGTTATGAAAAGAAAATTATTATTTTTCTATCTTTAGTGGCATAAACATTTTCAGCTACACTTGTCAAAGCATAAATGTCAAAAAGTTACCAACAAACAACTGAAGTAAATATCTGTCAACCTATCCGAGATGCAATATGGATAAATTTCGTTTCATATACTTGCAAAATCCCCCAAACATCACTTTAACGTAGCGACATTTATTACTCGAAGGCCAACGAGTCAATAATTCATGAAATCCGGCTACCACCCATGCGTGTTTTTTCATTGATGCAAAAATTATTATTCGATGGACACAAGTCGAAAAAAGAGGTAATCTTTAACGAAAAGAAGCAGTTTCGTTGTCAAATAGCTAACACGCGAGCAGATGCATCTGCGATACTTCGAGCAACAAAATTAAAAAGAACTTCTCTAGCGATCCTCGAAGACCTAACAGACCATCACTTGTTCCACCAATCAAAGCGCTATAGACGCTTCTAATCAAAACAGTACATCCTTCCGCTCACGTTTAATTACCTTCAATTATCGCTAAAAAACGAGCCAACAAGCTTCTCTGTTCGAGAATCTAGTCGATCGTCAGCCACCAGCTTCAAATCGAACCAACAACCTCCGTCAGACTTACGAACTCGACGCGCACCACCTAGAGTCCTCCGACGTCGACTGCGGCACGAGGAGCCGCTGTACCGATCTTCATCCTCGAGTGGTTGTCTCGTTTTTCACACCGCGGATCAGTTATAAATAAAGGAACGTGTCGCCTTTACGTTTCGAGTTCTCAGCGTCCTCCCAAGGAGAACGAACTCGGTTGAGGACGTTTGGTTAACGACCCATTCACGAATACCTTCTTCATACACGGTTTACTGGATTAAATATCCCGAGACTAATAGGAAGAAAAGGTGTATCGTCGCTGGGAATTGTGTTTCGTGTAAATAATGAGTCATTCATGGCTTTCCAAAGCTGTCGAACAGCACGAAATGAGACACCACCCACAATTCAGTTTTAAGAAGAGGAATTTGTTTTCGTAACATCCGAAAACATGAACTAATAGGAAGAAAAGGTGTATCGTCGCTGAGAATTGTATTCTTTGTGAATAATGAATCATTTGGGGATGCTTTCCAAAGCTGTCGAACAGCACAAAATGAAACACCACCATAATTCTTAAAACGCCTTTTTTCTCTTCCTCTTGCTCTTGTTGCCCTATACATGGAATCCTGTCCTTTTCGAAAAGGTATTTTAGTGCCTTGTTGACATTGCGACTATCTTTAGCAAGGGTTCGAGGACTGATTCAGTATTTGCCAGTCGTCGAATCACCAAAGAAGCAAAAATTGTAAACCATGACGAAACTCACTCGACGTAACCTTCTCAAGTTTGTTAATACAAGTTGAGCAACAGCAACGCTGATACCAATCAGGACCAATAGACCAAAACTCTGGCAATAACACTTAGAGCAAATAAATTCAGATTAAACGCTGATCAATCCGAACTTCGACTCGATAGCCTCGAATCCAATCCTACTTATTCACCTAAGAAACCAAACGCGAATCTAACAGTAACTCCGCTCAAAAAGCACTCGCGAACCATCCAAACGGATCCTCGCGATCCGTGAATCCACGATCGCCTCGAGAAAAGATCAAAGTCGCAGTGCGAAAGCTGGCCAGGTGAAATCGTTGGCCAGAAGGAGACACATCGAGCCATTACTGAAACGTTATTACGACCCAGCACTGGTTCGAATAGACAGCTGGGCATAGACAGCTATCCCTGTTCAGGGCCGGCTCCGCGTCTACCTGGCCGGAGGCTGAAACGGCTGGCCAGGAGAACGGCTCGAGTGAATGCGAGCAGGGCGTTAACGCGCGTAGTCAAACGGTTCTTTTGTCGTGTTCGTACCTGTGCCCTCATTATCCTGCCCACGATCCTCGTACACGTCGCCGTCCCGAGAGATACGACCGCGGAGATCCGGCGATCCGCCTTTGATTTCCTTGGAAAACGTGTCGCTCGACGGCGTAAAGATTGCGGGAAGAGGTCAACCGGTGGAACGAGCACTGGCCTCGCGTTTTCTCGCGTTTCTTTGGGAACTCTGGGTACTCCTTGCTTACCGGGTACTCCTTTCTTCCACGGAAATGCGAGACGTGGCGCATTTTTATTCGAACCCGTGGGAATATTCTTAAATATACCTCTGGATTTATTAGAGAAATATTGTTGTTCTGAATGTATATTTTCGTTATTACAGAACAGTCTTTCGTCGTTGGTAGTTGTATTATAATTAGGATGGTAATACCAGAGAGCAGCTGAAGCGATAACAGCCAATCGTCAGTGAAACTTCGGCTTCTAGAGCTCGTTGTCGCGATAGGTTTCGAATAGACCATCGAATGAGATTATTTCCTCCTCCACTGTATCGCGATTCGTGGCTACAGTTTCGTTTTCTTTTTTTTTTTTTTTCGAAAGACCGTCCCACAGTCCATTTCCAGTCACCCACGCACCGTCCAGCGAGCCTTGCTCAGAATTCGCAATCCATCCGCTAGATACGCTCGTACGCGCGGCCTTATTATCCTGCCCACGATTCTCTGCCGGTCTCACGTTTCTTACGGAACGATCGCGAACGATTACGCTCTCCGAACTCGATCCCACAGCCAATGAAGAGAGGACGACCTCGCTCTCTTCCAGGTTACAAGATCGTACCGCAACTTGACGCCAGTCTCCATTAGTGCTTCTCGAAAAACGAAGCTTCGACATTGCTTTCAAGCGAAAATGCTGATACATTAAATTAAAAGCTGATTCGATTGATACATCAGCGCGACAGAATCAACGCCCCACGTGACTTTGCCCCGAAAACGATACCTTCGATAAAAGTTTAAAGTTCAGAGTAAACGATTCTAAAATGTTCCATCGACGTAATGTCATTTCATGATTAAAATATCAAGCGAAGCACCGTCCCATCGAATCTTTCCGCGGTATCGGCTCGTTATACGTACACGCTCGTTCGTAAAGGCCATCGATAATAAAATAGCTCGTGTTTGTAACGTGCTCTGGTGGAAGGTTGATGGAACGTGGCAACCGTGCGAGAAGATCGCGATAGAAATCGGTAAAGGCTGATAAACAGTCGCGTTTTTTCTTCGCCAAGGAATCGACAGTTTGTATCGTTGCACTGGCTACGACGAGAGAACCAAGGATAACTAAATGAAGCTACGAGGAAAATCTAGTTCAGTTTTTTTCCACGATTCCCTGGATAATTGCCCCAGGAACGCGCCGCGCGATCGAACTGGCCGTTGTATCGCGGCGATGCTCGTTTCTTTCCCATGAAAACCGACATAAATTTCAGATTTACATTCGAGTTAATGGGAACGGGCGTTACCAGCGATCGTACGAATTTATGAAACGCGGTGGCTCTCGCTAGTAGATTCACCGCGAAGAGCGATAGTGTTTTATTTTGCATTTATGGTCACGTTTGGAATTTGCGGTCTGACGATTAACCTACTAGCGTGGAAAAGCTTCTATTCTGCGTGTATCAACCGTCAACAGCCAATGGAACTGACAGAAAAATGGAATATCTGCTTGAACGATTACCAGACAGAACGTTTCAACATATCAATTAATAGCTGTTCCTGTTCATCACTCTCTTATCATTCCATCGATTTCTCACATTTTCCTTTCACTTCGTACATATCGAAGAGTTAGCGGTAGAATTAATACTTCTGGTGACAAAGCACGAGACCGTCCTCGAACAAAGTGCATCGCTTTGGCCTGGATCCGAACAAGGAATTCCTGCCGGATGAATCAAGTGGCCTACGTTCAACGAGAGTTCGAACTCACCAAAATAAACGGAGGAAATAACTGTACAGCGATCCTCCAGTCGCTTCCGTGTGACATCATTGTCGGACGCCGACGAGCCGCGATTAAGAAGGAGCAATCGTGTAACACCGTGCGATGTGTCGTGGACACTAAATATTATCTACTGTTTTACACACAGAGCCACGTTTCACACAGAAAACAGAGACACGAGAGCAAAGATTCGAGTAACGATCAACAAGAACATGTATTCGACGAACGATGGACGTCAGAACCTGAGAAATCCCCAAAGAACCGGAAAGAGGAGCTCGATTAGGCGATACGAAGAATTAATCGGTAACACTTTTCCTTCGCTGGGTGTACCGAGCTCCAAGGCAAGGGTTTTCGGTGCCTTTGGACGCTCGCCAAACCCCGGCTCTGTTATAATGCTGTTACGATGCTAATTCCTGATCGCGATGTCTTGCGGTGCCAGGCGAAATTATGCGGCCCCAGGAGCCTGCCAGCCTTTCTGACGCTTTATAGCCGGGTTCGAGCCGGTGGCACACGCTCCGTTTTATCGTATCGACGTCAATTCGACGGGAATACTGTTTCATTTACGTGGCTGGCTGACGCTCGTTACGGGGAAGATACGCGCGGCACGGTCGATGATAATTAATGTCCCCGTTTCGACTTCTTTCTTACCAATTTCGACAGCCAGCTTCCGCTCGACTTTCCTCGATCCTTTCTCAGGATCGCTTCTACGTGAATCCTATTTTTTGTTCAGCTCCACTAATTGTTCGCACACGTTCTTCTTGCTTTTAATCTTCTAATTTTTGCACAAGTGGAATATAAGAAATTGTTATTAACATACAGATATATCTTCGTTCTGTTTTACCAAAAATGTGTAGAAACAGAGGAGAAGATTAGAAATATATTGGAATATTCCAAAAGTAAAATGTACAAACAGTATCGAATTTAAATGTGAAGAAGACAGTCTACAGTGGCGCAGGATTTCAATATCAGAAGGATCTTGATTCTTCTCGACGAAGTGGGGTGCAAAGTGGTCGTGGTAAGTGAAACGCAGCGAATCGTACGACTCAACACTTGCTGCGTGTTACATTTTATCTCCATCTCGAGTAAAACCCTCCAATTAAGTCGCTTCTCGTGCAGGATCAAAGCATCAGCTTGGCTGTTACGTTTTCATTAGCAGCGAGGAAACGTTCGCCTCGTAATCGTTAATTGATAGTAACTTTCGCGCATCCTCGTTCAACTTTGCAACGATGGATGGTATTTTTAACGCCTCCACTGGTAATCGTGGGCATTTTTGTTATCTCTTTTTGGAAATTCGCGGCCACAATGCCTCCTCTAATTTACGTCCACGTTCTTCGTCGATTTCATCGGCAAACAAAGTGATCGACCAACACCCATAAAAATTCTCCATCGCTTCTTTCATAAATCATCGCGATACAGTCGACTGTAAAGATAAATAATTTCACGTTGATGCGTTAAGTGTCGTGTCAAAGTTCAGCTCCGTTTCTTCAAGGTTCGAACGCACCCGATAATCTCTGCCCCTTTTGCGGCCATTATGAATTGTCGTAATTAATTTTTTCCCTAGTCAGACAGTCGAACAGATGATAAATGTTCGCTCAAGGGAACGATGTTAAAAAAAAACATTTTACGCGACTGTGGAAACTATTTTAAACGTAGCAAGTGATTTCTTTCCGCAGCTATTAATCCTTCGTAGTCTCAACTACTTTGTACTTACGATAGAGTTTGTTTTTACCTATAATCGAGCTATTTATACGTACGCGAATAATACAATCGGTATTTTACTTTCGCTGTTTAGTTAATCGCAAATCGCTGAAGCGAATCTTCGAGCATCGCCTCCGCTCGTCTTCGATGAACTAAAACCCTGATCTATTTCAAGCTTCGAGTTATGAGGTGTGGCCATTTTGACCCAGAAGTACAGAACACGCGTTACATAATTTTTCGTACAACAAATAGGCAGTTTTAACGGTACGCAGGTATTGATATCAAAGAACCGATCAATTTAATTAGCAACTGCTCTCCTCGTTAATTTACCCAAATTTCACTCTACCTCTCGATCGATCGATTCGAAGAGCGACACTACTATCCATTATATTTCGAAGCCTACTAAAAAAACAGAGGATTACGAAACCTCCTCGAGCAAAGAGGTTAATTACCAAACCACGCTAATTGCTCGCAAGAATTACCCAATCCTACGAAATAAAGTTGTTCGTGGAAGCCTGACGAATCTGACGCGAGAAAATGAAGTTAACAGACGCACGTGTCCGAAAAAAATGGTGTTTTGGACCGAGCAGGAAACGACGCGTGGGTGCCACGCACGGGACACGTGTACACGCGACGAGGTACAAGAGCTGAATAAGATTTTCATTAGTAAGATCACGTGGGAGGGCCTGGCCTCCCTTTCAACCCTGAGAGCTCGAATTATTTTTAACAGCAGACTACCCCGCTGAGTTTGGCGACGGTTCTTCTATTCCATCGTGGCTCGACTGCGAAGGGTGCCATTTAATCGTTGCTTGATGATCAAAGGGTATTCGAGCTGACAAAATAGAACCAAATGTTAATATCCGATAAAAATGCGGTATTTATAGGACAACAGGATAATATCGTATTGAACGTAGAAGAAGAAATAGGTTCTGTTTATAAAATAATCAAGCAAGAAACGATTAATTATTCGAAAGTCGAGGAATATAGAATTTTAATTAGATCCTCCATTGTGGGAATGAAATGATTTTTCGCCAATGAATATGAATAAAATCCGGACAAAAGCCAACAGTATTCTAGCACAGAGGACAATTAATCATTCCGAGGCGATAAAACAATCGCTGCGCGCCGGATAAATATTAGTTATAACGTAGCTATGTTCACAGGGGGATTACGTTCGAACAGCGTGCAACGTCTACCTGGTATTTTATCAACGATGGGAAATTCATTAACGTCGAAGTACGCTAAATAACTGCGAGGAACATGCTTGGCAGGATTGAATGGGGTTCGCGCAAATATAATTTAACTGAAGCGTGAGAAACGCGTGAAATTGCTAATGCATCTTTAAACCCGTCGAATCTAATTTGTCTTGGTTATTTCCCGCGATGAAATTGTATCGCGATCGTGCCATTAATATTAATTGATTCGAACAATTAAATAATAGAGGCTACCAACCATTATGAATCTTTCTAGAACATTTCATTATAACTTCTTTTATTTGAGTTACCTGCATTGCTAATTAACACGTAATAATTTTAGTTCAAGGAAAACGAAGGAGGGAACAAACAATCCTTGTCCATAAAAATTGAGAGCTTCTTCAACTTCTGCGTTAACGTCTCTCGAGTAACGAGAAGACGCGAACAGGGTGAAATAAAGAGAGAACGGTAAATCAGATTTAGTAGCAATAAGCGGGAAAGTTAAATTGCGACGATTAGTTCGTAACTTGCATTTAAACGTTGTCATCGGAACGGTGATAATTCTTTCTTAATTACGAGGTTTGCCAACCGTTCATCCGTCCTGAACCTGCAACCATCGTCACCAGTTGCCATTTTATGGCCACCATTTCGAACTTCTCGCGTAGAAACAAACACCCTCGTCAACCTTAGCGCTAAACGACTTCCATCTATTCTTCCTCGAATGAATATCAACGTTTCTGCAATTCCAATTTTCCATCTTCCAGGCTACTGATCGGCCATCGATCCTCTCCTTCGAGTTTCTTCAAGTTCCAACTGTATATTGCGTACGACACACATTTTAGAATGGAATTTTGTATCCTCTTGCGATAATATGCGATAAATAGGCTGACAACATTTTTTTTCGTGGAACGAGATGGCAAGCCTACTCGTTCGATGAATTATCCTCAACCTCGACCTACGAAGGGGGCTGCCAAGAGAAAACGCCGGATTACGACAAGTTGCGACTTTCTCTGGCAAAACGAGCGACTGGTAACCGCGCTGACCGTACGACCGCCGACGACGATTAAGTTTTCCGTTCAAATCGCAGTCCTTGAGCGTGCTTAACGCGCGGAAAAACCGTGGAAAGCCTTGCACTTGAGTTGCGCGAGCGAAGAAAAGATTCACCGATTAAGAGATTCCAACCGAGCGTTGTAAATAGAAAATCTGCGAGATCCGACGCAACAGCCATCGCAAGTGCGAGAACACTTTTATAGAAACGCGATACGTAGCTTTAAGCCAAGGCAATTAACGAACACTTTCGAGTGTGAAACGACTTCTTCTCAGTTAAATGATTACACGATTCGAACGCAACCTTAATCTTCGCTCCACTTGCCCTCGGTCTCGGTGCAATAAATTGTGTACGAATTCCACGCGTATTAATCACGCTAACGGCCAGAGATACAAACTGCGATGATTTCTAAAACAAACATCGATTCGAGGAAGACTGATCGTAAACGGAGTTACGATCGCTCTGGTAAACAGACTCGATAACGTGAAAAATGCTGGTATCTCCCATTTAACGGTTCGAGCGTTAACGAATGTACGGATTTCCTTCCCCAATGCAATAAATATTAATTATCAGGCACGCGTATCTCCGCGTACGTTTGATATATCGAAACGAGTCTATTAAACTGACCTAATGGCAATCTAAAATCGCATCGCAGCCAGATACGCTTCTTCGAACCTTCCTCGTCAGCATTCGTCACGGTGAGCACACGGAAGATAACAACCGAACTGTGTCGCTCGAAGATAGATAGTGCACGTTATACGCAGACTTTACAGAGTACACAATGCACGCTGTTACAATAATTGCGGTACGTTTAACCCTTTGCCTCGCGATTTTCTCCGTGCCTGCACACGAGGCATCGCGCGCGTTGCTCCAATACCGTTTCGATTTCGAATAATCGACTGCTGCTCTTTATTTATTACTTGTACGTTCGTTTGATTCTTACTCGTCGAACCTTACACACGTTGCGATCGAGATCGAAGTTAACATTAAGTCTTCGATACAAGCACGTATCTATCCTCCGTCGTTTTATCTCGACCATAACACTGCGAGTGCGATTGTTGATTATAAAACGAACGACTGAATGTTGTTGTTAATTAGACGCTTTGGAGCATCGAGGCGACCATGAAATGATCGAGGGATGACTGATCTGTTGTAAAGCGAATTTTCTTTGCGTGGGGTGTTCTGAGTTGAGAATTTAAAAGGCGTTCGAACGCGTAGAGAGAATTGGGAAATTAGGGGTGAGTAATGGAAGAAATTGTATATTTATGTAAATATATTTTTGTCCAAGTCACGCGAAACGAATATTAAAAAATGGTACCTTTCGATTTGAATGAAACACGTACAAGAGCCGAGTAATTAAATAACGAGAACGTAAAAACTATTGGGAACACTCCAAAACGAAGAATTATATCGAACGCGAAATGAAATGGGTGCTTGGGAATGTGGAATTTATTTTTCAGCTACTCCAACAGTCGTAAAACGTTCCAATTTTCCCGAAATTTATTACGCCTCGCGATATCCTACGCGACACTAAAATTATACCAACCACCTCGCAGGAATCTCAGTGGAAAAAATAGTTCCTCACTAGCCAATGCCTGAAACAGCGTCTCGGTCGTCTCATCAATTCAGAGACGACCGCCGCCTTCGTCCGTCCAACGAATTCTAACCCAACGGCGTCATCGAGTGACCCCGTTTTTCATCGCCGCAAAATTCCTCCCAGCTTCTTCCCAGAAACGATAACTCTCGCCTGGCGACGAAAAAAAAAAATAACCGATCCGTCTAAAACGCGGCGAGAACGTCGATTCAACGTGGCCACGCGTATCTCTTCCTCGAAGCGGAGACGCGAGAAGCGGTTCGCGATTCGATATCGTTCGCCAACGATATTCGCGAGGATTTCTCGCGAATCGACCGATCGAACAGTTTCAGAACAGAATGGATGAACGAAGCGGCGAGAAGGGGAGGGAGAAAAATGGAGGAGGGATCGGATGGAAGTGGATGAAAGCACCCGACGAATCCCGCGCTTCTAAATGAAATTTCTTCAGGCGATTCAGCGGGTTGACAAATCGATGCCGATCTCGAGGCAACGGCGACGCCATTATGCAACGGAGAACCGTGAAAAGAAAATTACCGGACCACTCTCTCCGGATCGGTTCGATCGGTACGATCGACCTTAGCCTCCTTTCCGAGGCGGAATGGGGAAATCGGCAATTACAGCGAACTTGTACACTTTCTCCGTGTGCGTGTTACGTCGATACGCGTGCGATACGCGTGTTAACGCGTGAACAAGCCGGATGATCGATTCGATTGGCGAATTTCAATGCTGGGATCTTATGCGAACGAACAGAGCGACTGACGAACGGAGTTACGAGATGTTACGCGAGTAAACGTTGGTTTATTAGGAATTACGATGATCGTCATAGTTTTCTGGTAACTGTTGGGTCATGGAGAGTCTGTATTTTCGATAAGAAACGATTGGAGTTTCCTCATCGTTCGTTTCTCAGAGACATTAAATAATCGCCTCGTTATGTGTTCTCTCATTCCTGTTAATGGCTACGAGGAAATAGGACGATCAAGCCAGGAAATTTGTAGAAATATAATAAATTGAATAGTTTCTTCAGCCACTTTAGTAGTTCTGATGTTAATAGACTGCTCGACAAGCATAACAATAACGGGGTACCGTCTGGGAACAGTGACTACGTAAAATAAAAATGATATATAAAAGGGAGGCTAGAAACGAGCCATCTTCCGTGGCACAGCCGACGAAGTTTGGGTCGAGAGCGTGTTTGGTCCACGTTAGGAGCCCTGTACACCATCTCCGCGTCGCATACGATGAATAATTAATAAACGACGAGCGGGGCACGGAGTTCGAGACGCCTGACATCGTCTCGCCACTGGGACGGCTTGCGTACGAGCTCTTCGAATCGGATCGCATTTATCCAGAATATAAGTCGTGAAATATCCCAAGCTTCTATTTTCAGTCGATCAAGCAATTACAGCACTTTTAGACCAAATTGCTCTAAAAGAAAAGTACCAGAAATTTCTAACAAAAACGGTTACCCAAATTTCTTTGAATCGTTGCTTATCTGTTTCACTTTGGAAATTGAAAGATTATTATCGACTGATATGGAGACCATTACTTTTAAATACAGCGTTGCTCAATGGAATAAACATTACTGAGCTCGTTATTATCTACAGTGTTATCGGGACCATTAAAAACCTATTCACACACACACACACAAAAATAAGAATAGAAGGTAGACATCGAGAGGTTAAAAGCTCACGATATATTGAAATATTTCAAGTTGAACGTAACGGAAGAAAACCCGCCATGCTGATCGCTCGACACTGAGAGGAAAGTGATTCATCGCGACGCGGACAGCAATAAAAGACGCGCCTACCGAACGGGTCTTAGTTCAAAGACACGGTACGGGTTACGTGGCGAGACCTAGTTCAGATTGTCTTTGGGGTAATCGCGAGTAATTAACCGAAACGAGGTTAGGATATTAGACTCACGTGGATCGCGGTACCCGGTCACATGATGCAACGCCCTGGCATTTTGGGACGAGAACGGAGCCACCAGGCTCCTCTCGAGCGATTTATCGGCAATTCCTGACTTTTTTCTCTGCTGCGTCGTCGAACACGTCGATCGTGTCGATTAACAGCCGACAGTGACACCAGACAAACGTTTCCTGTGTCTCTGCGAGAATTTCGCTTCGTTAGCGGAGACGTGGTATCGGTGAATTATGCAAACGATCGTTACTATCGTTCAATGGGTCGATTAAAAAAGATGGCAATCGGTACGATCGTGGCTCGCACTTATTCTATGGTTTCAATATTGTTCTTTTCGATTCTCGTTCTCATTCGAAGTCTCGAGATGTACGTTCCATTTTGGAGACGATTCTTACCTTCGATTTTTGTCCCTCGGTTCCGATCTCTCGCGATTTTTCCGTTTCACGGTTTCTATTATTAGTTGGGATAATTGCTGAAGGTGTAAGGACTCTATTCCGAGCTCTGTTCGTTCTAACACCGTGAAGATTTCCATCGACGGGTTTCACTAGCCGGCGACAAATGTCCCTTTGCGAACAGCTGATTTCTTTCTGGCTCGGGCGCTGGGAACGCGACAGTGGAACGCGAATAGCCCTGGCGCAATCGAGTGTTAAATATACGCCTATGAAATATTTTTAGGCGTACCCTTGCCACGAATCGCTCATCCCGTTGGATAACTAACGTCTACTCGCGCGTGAAACGCCAACTTTACGCTATTTGGTATAATCGTTCGTGGCTAACCGCGCGTCTTGGTCCGCGGCGCTTTCTTTTTCCCGTTCTCGTTCCACGGTTACGTGGAACGAACGAGAGCTCAGAGACGCGAAGACCGATGAATGGCTTCTGAAAGACCTTACGAACGATTCATTTAGTAAACCGTATATTTTACCAACAACTAATATTATCTAATCCCGTTTCTATTTTTGCTCCACGTTTGTGAGAAAGTGTACGGTTTATAAATAATCGTTAACGAGCTGTTCCACAGGCTTTCAGAGTAGCACACTTTGTCTGATAATGTTATATAATTTGTTGCTCGTTTTTATCTGATCATGAGAAAGTGTACAACCGCTTGGCACGTAATTGGCGATGAATAGTTATAAACGCTCTCGATTTCTTTTATTTCTAATCCGTGGTACGTCGTGTAATCGCGTGCTTTCTCCTCTGTTGCGTATAATTTTGCCTTTTGATCGACGGTTCGTATTGAAAGTTGATGCCAGAGAATTTATTGAGGAAAATATAGAATCGATGCATCGCCGCATGCAGATCGCTCGAGCAGTGGTTTTCGAGTTATGATTAATGAAAGAAACTTCCCGAGGTACACCTACCGAGTAATTAGCAATTTAAATAAGCTGCCGCGCCAAAAAAAAAACGTAGATCAGGAGCACCATTATTCTTGTATCGCGTAACGGTGGCTCGCGATTTAAATATCCGCGCAAAAAGTTTGAATAAATTGGGATTATTATAACACTGCGCGTATTTTGTAAATCACCAGCGGCAAAAAAATTTCTTTACATTTCTCACTGCCTTGGGAATCGAACAATCGAATAGTTTATTGCATTACTCGCCATATAATCGTACTGTTATCGTCTGCGTCGAAGCTTTTTTCACGATAAATTATTAGACGTTCGAAGAGAGACTTTGAATAAGCCTAGTTTCAAATGAAATCAGTCACTGAGACGTGAGCGACGAAAAATCGTCGATACGGAAGCTGAACGGACTTCCTCTATCCTGGGAATACGTCTCTGAACACGCGTTCGGTGTTCAAGCTCGGCGAAACGAAATCCACGTGCACAGGAATAGTTATCTGACCTGGTTTCCGAGTTATGGCCGTTTTTGTGTTTCAAAGCTGCTTTTGATCAACCTAACTGGCGTAACTGATTCCACGAAACTATTTACCATTGAAGCCTAGTGCCTGTACACCTGGTTACAGATCTAAAGCTATTGAGCACATCAGACACGATCATCTCGAGTATTCTGTACATGCAGACGGATGCGGATCACTCGAATGTATAAAGTACGTTAAACGGACCACATATCCGAGTCGACCTAATGAGCCGTTCCATTTGCTAGATGCTAATCTGTTAATATCAAAAAATTAGTACTGCAAGACCAATTCATAATACATAGAGTACTTTCCTTACTCTAAAAAGCCAAGGAACGTTACTCAACAGAGCAGATACCTTTCGCGAACGACGCAAAAATCGTGGAATAACAACGCGATTGTTTGTAACGAGAAGTTAAAGGGCGGATCAGTGGAAATTACGCGGTGCGAAATTGCGGAATTGTTTCCCCTGGGTTGGTATTTACCGGACGAATATCAACGATATTAGCCGCGAAATTGAGTTACAGGTTTTCCTGCGTCGACGGTAACGGTGATCGGTTAGCGGATATTGAATTTTAAAGGTCGCGGGGCATTGCATCGGCGCCGGTGTAACCATCGATTAATCGCTAATTACGTTTTTAACGGGACGCTCTCCCCGTCCGGGGAAATGTTTGCGGATGAGGAACGAGTAAATTGATCATTAAATTTGCGTTCCGAGTTCCTGGCACCGCGGCGGAGATGTTATCGTAAGAGGGAACGTTTGTTGTTTCTCCGCAATAATATTCCGACGGGAAACTTGCGTGAAATAACGAACGCTAATACTTCGATAACGAACCTCTCTATTATTCGTGAAAATATGGGGTATCCTCGATGGAAGAACTTAAAAGTCCTCCAACAGAGGCTAGACGTGCTCTATATATTTTATACAAACATCGGATACATGTACACTCGTGTTGGTTTTAACGATACGTATTTATACTGTGAAATTATATCGAACGTGTCTGGAAATATCTATGGATTGGTTCTGAAAGCTACCAGCATCTAGCAACACGTGATAGAACTTATTCGCCCGCCGTGGCGGCGCTAGTAGTCCACCCTTCAAAGATGGCTGTGCTTCCAATTGGCACAGATACTTCCTACGCTTACGCTCGTGCCGTGTCCAGTGAATGGAAATCAATGATTCATAAGTAAACAGTGAGCGCGTGGGAAGCAGCGGTGATATAATAAACTGACGAATTTTTGGGAATTTCCAGACACGAGAGATAGGAAAAGAGGTCAGACAAACAACGAGGAAAAAGCAAATAGATGAAACGGGGCAATTAGGGAACGGTTGTACGTTGTAAAGATTAGAAGAAACAAGAACGCAACTTTGATGCTCGATAACGTGCTGTATCAATTATATCCCCCTTCGTCTCTGCCTAGCAACGAGGACGAGCTCCTGGCTCAATGTCTTAAGAACTATCCGCCAATCGAACTATCCACTTTATTGACCCGACTGGCTGCCGTATCGACTAATATTTGTAGCCGGATCGGCTGTTTTGAAAGGACAAGATATATACGTCTGGCGTTATGTCCACATAAACACACCGCTTTACGCGTGTCCGTGTCTCCTTTCACGAAGGACTCGCAACACCCACGCGTGTCCCGGATAATCCATCTTCCAACAGTGGAGGAACGTTGGGAGCAAGGATCAGTGGCGGCACGAAGAAAGAATTTCAAGGGCTCCTCCGATCGTTCACGGAATCGCGAGGAGGACTGCTCCTTTCGCGCGGACCAATGCATTTAGAGACGCGTGGAGAACGCGGTGATTTCCGCGAGCAACGTAATCGCAGGTGCACCGAGGAGCACAAAAAAAGCGAGAAAGATAGCTGGGAAAAAGGGAACCGGAGATTGAGAGTGCTCCAAGTATAATGTTAATTGGTCGTTCGTTAGAGCTACTAATTGGAGGGATTGTTACGTTATCGTTTAATGAAGTGCATTGTCGTTGGAAAGTAAGTAGACTCGCTTGCCTCTGAGGCAACGTAATTTTATTAAAAGATTGCAAATAAAAACGCTTGCAATAACTTCGTTTTTTTTTAAATACGTTCTGATAAAATTTCCATCCTCGTTTGAGAAGCGAGAGAAATTTTATTTAATCCATGTAAGAAGCCTTGTAACTTGTTATATCACAAGAAGGCAATCAGAGTATGCGAGTGTATTAATGTATCTACACGATTCTGAATTTGGGCCGCTTAATCGCGAATTTTTTCTTCCTTTTCGGCTCTTCTGGGATATATTTAAGTCAGGACGGAATTAGGCTCATCGTGAAATTGAGAACGCTGCCTGGCGCGATTCAAGCATCCCGTTTAAGCGGTTTTTGAGTGCCATGCAATTATATTGCATCGTTGGTAGAGTAATTTTGATGAGCATCGATTACGAGACGATCTTTCATCGAGTATTCTTCGTTTCTTTCATGCATGAGAAAAAGACGGGTTTCAATTTAATTGTTTCTTTCATTACGAATGGCAGGTATAATAGAATTATTACATAAACGCGGCGCTAGTAGACCGTAAATTCTAGCAAGCCACTTTCTCGTTGTTTAGCCCAGAAATTTAATATTTCACTGCCACGATTATCGAACTAACGATCGAAATGAAATAGTACGATAAATAATGCGATTAAACGTGATAAATTATTCTGCTCCAAAGTGTGCGCGGATATACCGGATAGCCATATAAAACTTTAACCATCTCGTCATACTTTTAATGAAACCAAAAATAAAAGAAAATGTATGTTCCATTTATAGGATTTGGACGACTTAACTGACGAATGCATATGGAAAATCACGAATTTTGTTGGCGTGTAGGAAAAATGTTGACCGACTACCAGGCCCGTCCCATTTCAACAAGTTCTCGAAAGTGGAGTAAAGGCAACTACTCAGGAAATTAATTTTCATCCATCGACCAATACCAATTCATGGCACCATCGTCGATGCGTCTCATTCACTCTAAAGGCTCTATTAAACCGCGAACAGATCCATTTCTGTTGTCCAAATATTACATATCCAAGGAAATTTCATATACGATGGAATTACATTAACTATATCAATCATTATGTACAATTCAATGATACTGCCTGATAATGTATCGCTATTATCTAGAGTAAACTTTCGGTACCAGCTGTTGCGGATATTTAATTAAAATTTCGACGGTTTCAAGATTACAAGCAAGAGTTCCAAAAATGTTCGAGTAAAAGATCATCAAACGCGACACTTGATTCCTGTCGCTCCAAGGGAATTTACTTTTCACACACCTGGTACATAGAAATTCAATCTCTACTAAGTGCACGTTGGAGCAATAAAAAAAAAAGAGTACGGCAAAAAAAGCCATACGACCACACAAGTGGCGGTGGTATGAAAACACGAGCTCGTAAATATTCACGAATAATGGTCATTCATTAATAGCTATTTAATAAGTCTAGATAAAAACTGCAATATAAAAAAAAACGGCGTTTGTTTATATGTGGAACTTTAAATCGATACTAGAAATGTACGTGTATGCGATAACAATGTGAGAAACAGTTAATTTCAAAGTGATTTAGAAAACACTAAGACAATCTTGTTTTCAAACCTAATAAATTATAGAGGTGTAAACTATCCAACAGGTACCAGACATTAACAAGTAGCTCAGAACTGAGTAATGGGTGATTCACGTCGAACCTAATTAATTTTCAACGAACAGGCAGTTTAACAATACGATCACACGTGTACACCATTCAAATGCACAGGTAATACTTTAAATCGTGCGATCGAAAACTAGGTTACGGCTCGATTTACTGTCCCACATTCTTTGCTCGTTACAAATTTTCAATTACAAAAGCCGACCGCCGTCGGCTGGCTACGAAATTTCATGCCCGCAACTGTATTAATATTAAATAGCTCTCAAAACTGTTCTACACGTTCATTATGCCGCAGCTGGCTAATTTAAATAATTTCTCAGTCCGCGAGAGCCATCGAACAAAAATATGAGACACGAAAAGCGTAAAAAATTCCAACGAGCTTCGAAAATTCGATTTACGACCATTTTGCAAGAAACATTTTATCCCATTTTTCGCGAGTCTAACGAAAAATAAATAAGCTGGACATTTTCACATAATTGCACGGATCACTTTCGTAATCGCCAGTGCATATTCAGCGTAAAAGGAGAAGCACGAAGTCTACGTAGTCCTCTCAGGTATAACGGAGCACTGTGAAAGTCATCGCGTTACAATTACGAGCAACGTCTGCACTCGAAGCTGATGCTGACCAGTGGGCATTCCTCGAAATTATTTCTTCCACTCTATTTCGAAGATAACACGCTCGAAAAGAATTATGCATGTAAGAATACCAACGTAGAAGATGCATCGCGAGAAGAAACGTAGAGCCGCCTAACGAAAGGACCCGCTTCCGGTTGTACGATGAGGCGCGCGTGTCGGAGTGACTTTCAATTTCTACGTTTCCGCGCGTCGGAACTTGCAGCTTCCAATTTCATTTTTTTCGAAGTGTACTTTAAACGAGAATAGTGGATTACACGAGAATTAAACGTGTTAAATGGTGACACTTTCTCTGCTAATTTCTAAGTAGAGAAGAAAGTAAACTGCCAAGAAAAATGGAACCTGAACTATCAGACGCTAAAAAGGAATATCCCTCGAGCTGAGTAACAGTAGAAAATCAACTGAGATTATACTAAGTGCGAGTTTACACATTACTACACACATTAATTAATAAGTTACATTGATGGGAACGTATCAATGTGGATATGTAATTGGTTGTTCAAGTTATAACGACCATTTGACCCACGCTCCTTTCCTTTTTTCTTTTCTACGCATTCCTACGTACATAATTTTCGCTTTGCACACTTTTTGCACTCAATATCTTCGCATACATCGTTCTTCTTCTTAACTAAAATTCTTCGCTCTTCTCTACATCTTCGTCAACTCTTTCTTCCCCCTTTTAGTCGCCTCTTACGACAAGCAGGGGATACTGTGGGTGTATTCTGATCCCCACCGCACAGGGATATAAAGTAATGTATTATGGTGATTTAAAAATTGTGCTTGTTCAACGACGCTGCTTTCACCATCGCGAGCCGAAGCGACATCTTCCCGCTGTGTACGAACACCGTGGAATTTATAGAGGTCACTGGTAAATTCAATCTGTTCCTTCGAACCGGCACGAGATCCTCGCGTGGACGGTGAATTTTTGCACGAAACGTCCGGTTCGTCCGCGTAGGTTCAAGGATGCGATGGGCTCGTGCGAAAAATACACGAAACGGCAGGAATTTCTATCGCGAACCAGACTCGTCAAAGATTTATTGCCGACGCGGCAATCGGAGTAAATTCCACGGCGATTTTTCTCTCGAAGATCGAGCAGTTCCCTCGCGTTAGGCTTTCGTATTTAGCGTCCGTCCGGTTTGACGGTTCTACCCAACTTCCCCTGAGTGAGATACCATTTCCAGCGGGATAAATAGTGCGTCGCGTAAAGACGGGACACTTTACGAGGGCTCTGGCCTAACTTCGCCAACTCTATGCGGCTGGGTTGGTCAATAAAGTCGTTCGGAAACTAACTCTTAAGGATCGTTTTCACGCGACGGTGAGTCGCTACTTTGGCTGCGACAACCATCTGATACCTTTCTGTTATTACAGCAAGAATCACGATTTATTGTCGCACGAAAATGAGCCTTTATTATATTAGATTGGGCTACGGACAGGAGTCATGACTTCTCGTGTCGCGGCAGTAGGATTCGTGACTCGTGGTCATGTGAGAACGAGCCTTTATCACGGACGACAGGAACGGCAGAAGTTCGATGGCAATTTTTCTTTCTGCCTTTTGCCCAGGACGTGATGTATGTACTATCTTAGCTGAACTTATCCGCTGGAATCTCATCGAGAAAATTCACGAACAAACGAGATAGAAAACGAATCGAGAATGAGCGTACCGTGGAACCTGGCACTTCAACCTTGCACCGTGAACGGGGTACGCATTTTTTAACAGCCGGTTAATTACCAGTAAGAGAATCCACGTATCGAGTGGTAACAGCTGTCTGGACGAAATTAACTCGAAAAAGGAGCTGGTCGTTACCAGTTTCTAATATCGTCGATCGTGTGTTACCCTCGTTTCGTTCATTATTAGCACGTACGTACATAGAACAATGTTCAATGAAGGAATTTAAAGCAACCGATAAAAGTTCAACACGCTTGCCTGCGAAAGGCCCTATATACGGATACTGGTAGTCGAGTTGTTCCTACCGCACTGTGTAATAGGTACATGCACCGCGATCGATGCTAAAAAACTGGAGATCGAAAGTAAACGTCCGAAGTTCAACGATAATGGCATCGATACCGTGAGAAACGGCGGGCACGAACGCGAAAGAAGACGAAAACGAGATGGGAGGCAACGAACGAGCGAGACGAGAGGAGAGGAGAGATTAGCGACAGAAAGGGACGCGAAACTGAACGTTTCCAACAATGGTCGGAGACGTGTTACCGGGGCCCGCTATTCGTCGTCGCGTAACGTAAACTAATTAAGCCGCAGCGTTAAGTAGTCTGCCCGTTAATTGGTGTACCGATTAAAAGCACGAGGAACGGGAGAGGTATCGTTTTGCATAGGACAAGGTCAGAGTCCTAAGGACTGCGCCAGGGTCGTGCATCGCTCGACAACAGCCGGATTCCTCTCTCTCTCTCTCTCTCTGGCCGTGCGCGCGGTGACAGAGGCACGGCGCGGATATAAAAATAGTCGTACAGACGCGGAGGTTCAAGACCTCGATATACAGATACGCACGGCAGCGCGATAACGTTATCCGTACAATTACGGCACAGCTGTGTTTGCGTGTAAACAATCGTCGAAGAGAAAAGACGACAACGACACGGTGCCCGTGGCGTGTTGAGCAAGATTACATTTTCGAGATGTATCTTACACGGCGGTGCTCACCGCTCGAAATCGCAGCCGCGACGTCGGAAAGTTCCCGTCCGCGGTTGGTAAACAGCCGTGGTGCACACACCGCACGGTATGCGTGTGACCAAGATAAAAATAAAAAAAAAAAAAATAAGAACACAAACGAGTCCTTCAGAGAACGTGTGAGATAACAAGCGGTTCACTCTCTCACTCTCTCTCTTTCTCTCTCTCTCCCTTTCTTCCTCGAAGCTCTCGTTTGTAAAGGGAATAATGAGAGATAACGCACGATAAAAATCTATCTTTCTCCCTGTCTGAACAGGCGATACCTGTCCGGAACACCTCGCAACCAGATTACGAAAACTTTGTTCTGACCTATTTCTGAAGATGCTGCATACCATATCCCCGGAGTTTTCACAAGTTGATATATCGTCTCGACTGTGCGAGCTACTATCAGGACTCGCTCCGCGAAATGCGTAACAGGGTTCCTGGCTCTTTTTCGTGGAGATTCTGTGTCGGGATTAGTAGCACGAAAAAAGTTGAGTCACAGCAAAATACCGTGGGCGCACGGTGTAGACGTTTTCCATAGATCGAGAATGGTCACTTGGTCCTGCGGATTGATTGAACGCTTTGTAACAGACGCGACAGAGGTGAGAAGGATACGACGAATGTTCGGCGAAATGTTGGCTGTAAACTCACCGAAAGGACGCTCGAAGCACCTCACGAAACTCCTTTGTATCCAGGGCAGTGAAAAATCCTCGTGGTGACACCGCGATTGGCGAATTTTCCGTACATCTAAACACACTCACTGAAACACTCGAGTAACAGCCGATCACTGAACGAATATTCGCGCACGTCTTACTTTGCCTCACGATCTGACCGGTAGATCGGTAAGAATTTCACGAAAAACACATTGATAGCGTTCGACCGTCAGCTTGCTTCGGAGATCATAGACCAGCTGTGTTTTTGCCCGACCATTGAGGAGTACGTGCATGCGCACTGGCCACGCCCGCCATCTTTACTTTCTCGGGAGTAGGGAAACATATCGCGCGCGATTTGAAGTCGCTACCTTCGCCGTGTCGCATCGATGAGCTAGCAATGCTTCTTGAATGTGCTCCTTATCTGAAAAAACTAAGTAACATGAAGTAAAATGATTACTGTTGGATATGTTTTTTAAAGATGCTCAGTATTTGTATGTTTTTAATGTCTATAAATTAAGGAGACAGAGGAATGCTGCTATGTTATTAAAGAACTTAAGCAATATTACTATAGTTAATACTTTTAGCATTCTAGACGTAAGTATTGGAATTGTTTTATGTAAAAAGTGAACAAGTTTATTGGAAAGTGATGGTCTCGTCTCAAAATGACAAAAAATTGGGCCCCTCCGGGATTTGAACCCGGGACCTCCTGCACCCAAAGCAGGAATCATACCCCTAGACCAAGAGGCCAGATGTGAAATGTGGTAGTAACTCATTGTATTAATGATAAGAATTCTATATGGATTTTTGTATATATATACTAAGAATTACATTATATATAAATATTAATTGGACACTGCATTCGTAAATTTAGAAATTAAATTTTTGTGTAATGTGTTAAAATCTTAACAGAGTCTTATACACTTGTATATATAATTCATCTGTACTATCTTAATTGACATCAATCTATTGTAATTGTGATTTGTATATAAAATACACATAAGAAAAAAATACAGCATTTAAAAATCTACTTTACATTCAATGTGTATCTCTATCTGTTTGCATAATCTCAGTCGATAAATACGTAGCCAAACATATCCAATGATGGTTATGCAATCACCTGTTACTATAAATTAATTGAAAAAATGGAACACCAACTTGAAATAAAAGATTGAATTAAAAGCAATATTCCCTGTTGTATAATAGCAAAATGTGGTATTAAAACGTATACGCTATAAATGTAATGTACTGTAGAGGCATTGAAGTAATTTTTATTCGACAGTGTGATTTCATGAATACGTTTGATTAATTGCGGAAGTGTATATCCGCATTCTAAGCATAAACAAGGTATCTTGTTCTATATAAGCGAGTTTTATGACATAACATTACTATTGGCCTTATAGCAGTTCTGGTATCTTACCGATGCGAAGGCATGGACAATTAGAATAATTAACACATCTCACTGGCTCTTTATTGGTGACACGTATAATACACGTGTTTGGCATATTATTTTTCCATAACAAAAATAATTACAGTTAGAAATCGCAAAAAATGCTTCATATCAAACTGATAGAAATGACAGTCTACAGTACGCCCCTGTGCTTTGGACATTTACAAAATTAGCTATTCTGAGCATCCTCGGTTCGGTTCGCGAACTTATGAAAAATGATCGATACAGAGTATTGCAATTGATGTTCGTCAATTTTTAGATCTTCTTTGTACGATTCACGCTTTTTGTAATTTTCAACTACTAATCTCTTCGGTTGAAACCTTTGACTCGTTATTCTTAAAATAACACAACTTTCTCACGTCCATTTCGTATCTTATGCATTTAATGCGAAAGCACATTTTGTTAAAGATGACATATAAAATCTTATATAGTATACAAAATTCTAAAGTAGTATATTTTATACTCAACGTGTAAATGAGATATGCCAAAGTTGATATCAGACATTGGAATTACTATATCCAGTGGCGGCTCGCATATACTGCAGCATTCCCTATTCCCATTTGATATTATCGATAACATTTAATATAATGAGTTCTTCTTCTCTAATTCTTTCTTTACACTTATACAATATATAATCCTTAAGCTTAATGTCAGTAGCTATTCTCCAGTTTATGAAAACGATACAAAAATCCTCCTATAGAACTGTGCGCTTCACAGTTCCAATGGTGTGGTGTTTGGTTGTTGCGCGTGTGCTCGTAGGAAGCTGCGAGGGAGAAGGAGCACTGCCGTTCCCACAGTGCCGACCCTGGCTTGTTAATGGAAGGTAGTGTTGTTTTTACTCCTTGTGTGTTGTGCTTAAAAATCTAAACACGTAACACAATACACGTTCGTTTCCTTTTCCACAATTTTAAAACAAAGGCTAACAATTTCCTGGAGCAGCACCACTAATTTTAGTAACGAGCCGCCGCTGATTACATCTCTTACAAATGTCAATTCACAATAGTAGTTGTTCCGTGTTCATCAGACAATACGTATTTTTTTCTTTTTTTTTTATACAAGCAACAACATCATACAAGTGTGATAGTATTTTTATGAAAAACAATTAGTCTTCCAGAGGCATTTCTGTGGTACAATACTTCAGCTGGTCGCAGTAACAATTATATTGCATAAATAAGACGAAGACGTAGAATAATTTCTCTTATCTTAAACATCAACTATAATTATACGTGGTAATAACGCTACCTTCCTCGAGTTTAATTGACAATCGGTAAATATTAGGATTACAATAATAGGATGTCGTACAAGTTGGAATCACATTCAGATCAGATAACATGAGACAATATAATTGTATACTTCAGGATAACTTTGATAGTCTTTCTTCGTTCAGTATTTAACTGTTGATTATTAAATTCTATTGAATAATACAGAAAGCATAATCGTATATGCAGTAAATGCTTATCAGATTATTTTACTCTTACATTGGTATATGTTAAAAATCAAGTTGTTACCGTTCAACTAATCGAATATAACCAATAAACATCGAAAAGGACTACAAGTGCACTTGCCCATTGTATTTCATAGTTAGTAATTATATAGTTCTCTCGTTAAAAATGAGACCTATATTTTCTGCAATTCTTGGTACGATATTAAAAACAGTTTGATATCTTTTTTTCTTTACAATAATTCTGGCAGTGAGCAGCTCTTACACGAAGTATCCTACTTATTGCGAACCGCATAACCGTATATATACAATTTTAAACAACCTTCGAAATAAATAATCTCACTCATGTTTTATAGATTTCTTAGTTCAGTTCGCTGCACAATCATTTCCCCTATGAATGTGAAAATTCCCTTTACACTTACATTATGGTACTAGATAATAAATAATCATTAATAAATTATCCTATAAATACAATAGAGCCCTTTCCTCTTAATATATCGCGTGCAAACGACCATATTGAAGGGTAAATATA
The DNA here is from genome assembly GCF_050948175.1 of Xylocopa sonorina. Classification (NCBI taxonomy): domain Eukaryota; kingdom Metazoa; phylum Arthropoda; class Insecta; order Hymenoptera; family Apidae; genus Xylocopa; species Xylocopa sonorina. Next base: position 7,770,438 of record NC_135198.1, read on the forward strand.
TTAAATAAAAGTCATCCGTTTAATTTACATCATGATTTCCCTTTCTTACTCTACAAAAACTATAAACAAAATAGTTGAAGATACCCACCTATGCGCTAAAATATTTTAAATATCTCGCAAGTTAAAATTGAATCAAAGAACGTATCGCAGGATCGATTCTCGATTGAATCGAATACTATGTAGTACGTAGAGTCATCTGGTAGTCGCGACGTGAAACGAGAACGCGCGTACAAACTCGTTCCGACTCTCGTCCGTTCAAATATCATTTTCGACAAATTTGGCGGATAGTAAAAAGTTTTTATCGAATCTAGATGATCCGCGATATATTTATATCGATCTAAGTGGAATGTGCGGTTACTTTTTACGGATCGATTATAGGATTTATTGTTGCTGGTGTGATTGGTGCATCGTGCGGTGTGTCGTTCAGGACCAAAGTTGTTGTGGGCTCTTCCCGCGAGTTTTGAGTAAGTCTCCTGCTTCCTGGAGGAATGTACGTCCACCAGGCCAGGAAGAAGAAGAGAAGGGATGCTGCTTTGCCGATGAAAGCTAACGCCAGCATGTACCTGCAAGAATGTAAGTGTTAATCGATTTTGAACTTCCATGACCACGACCACTGTCGCATACGCCATGCTGCGTGTCGATACGTGCTTTCGTTTGACAGAGATTAATAGCAGACGTCAAGTAAACGTAACTTCATTTGTTTATGATTAATTGCTATTTGTTTCGTTCTATCATTTCTATCACGATCTCAATGTCTAGAATGATTATACTATTTGCAATTTACGATCGTCTGGAATGATTTGCATTGTTACGTTCGATCTTCGCAGATGGCGCTAGTGGTATCAATCGTTCTGTTTTAAGTACCATTTTCGACATTTCTTCGATCCCAATATATACTTATTTTTCGAAGAAATATTTTCCAATTTCAAAAAACACAATGAAAGATATATTCTCGAATAATTTGGTACAATATCGAAAGAATTTTAAGGAATACTTACACAGTATTCGACGAATTATACAAAGAAACTCATACCTGCTCATGTACAAATTGTCATAAACGAGGCAGGAGCCTGCCCCGTCGCAAGTTTCGTTCCACAAAATGCAAGTATCGTCTATGAGGGCACCGAATACCATAGGTGCTGGTATCGTGCCCAGTATCCTAACTTTGATCCACTGTATGCCCAAGGCAAACGATCTTTGGTCGTCACGAACGACGCGAAGCGTCGCAGACAGCGCGGGCATCGTGCAAAGAAACGTTATGAACATATTGCAGAATGCCAGGGCGATGAAAGGCCACAAATAGGAGCACGATGTGCTGCAGGTCGTGTTTATTGCCTCGTAACTGATCACATCGTCCCCGGTGGTCAAATTCATCGGTGGTGCACGTATACAAGTGCAATCTGAATACACCTGAAAGACGAGAGAACATGTAGAGTTAAACAAGAATAGTTATTACCAATGGTTTTTAATATACTTCACTTTAAATAATTTAAAGTCTTCTGATCTATTTTCTGCAGAAATTTCAATAATTAAATAAATATGTCTGGAAATAGCTACTTTCTTGAGAGAAGGCAAATGTGTATTTAAGAGTGATATTTCTTATAGTTTAGTGATTAGCATATCTCTAATTAGCTTAGAATCGAACACATGTATACGTATCTTGGGTTTGGTATCAGCATAAACTTTCGTTAAGTTCTCCATGTGTTGCCAGAGTTGGTAAAGTAAAAATACAGGATTCTGGGAAGTTATACTAAGCACGATAAGAAATCTTACTGACTTCGACGTTATTTATCCTCGTTTCTTGATAACATCCTGCATGACAAGGGGAATAGTACGTGATCCCATCAACTCCGCATATTGGACTGAACTCCGACCTCGAACAGCCGCAGCCATTATTGCACGCGTTATCCAACGAGAAGGATTTCCTGAAAACGTAACAGTCCATGGTCAAGCAAACGTATTTCACAGTTTCCCTTAACATATATCACACAAGCAAATACGCTCGTTTGAGATACACTCATTCATAAAACCGCCTAATAATTACATACATACATAATCGAGCGTATAATTAATTTCGCGAGTGAACAAAATGGTTAGACATTTGTAGAGTAGATATTACGTACTTGGTTTGGTCCGAATAAGGTACAGTGACTCCGGCAAAGTTCAAATTCGGGCAGTTCAGAACGAAGCACAGAGTGAAGGCGATACAGGAAGCGGTAGCCAACAGGCAGAACTTCAAAATGCCGGAGCAGGGCAAATTAAAACGTTTTATGAGATAACCACCGAGGAAGGTACCACCGCCGCCAGCGGGCACAGTCACCAGACCTAAAAATCACCAAAAAACCAACAAAACGATAAAAGAGCTCAGCCCAATTCGAGCACCAGTTGCGTACGAGTTTTCATCCCTCGCGGTGGTTTCGTACATTTCGCGAAATTACCTTCAAATATTAGTCAATCGTGAATATCAGACCGATCTCGAAATACCAAAAAAACTGGTATATATGATTTATACCTGCGACGTCCGCGCAGATATCATTTATACACCCCTATTCAAAAGTGCTAGGGCACTTCCTTAACTATGATAAATGCTTAAAAATGCATAGAACATTTGTCATGTATGTTATTCATTGCTATCTATTCTGATTCATACGTTAATAGGTTACGTACCTGCAATTGATTTTTTGCCACCAATTCTTTAAATACCTGATCAATAATGCTTTCCACGTACCAAAGGTTCATACGTCTGTGTATTACTCGCGTATTGATTTAAAAATATATTGAGACATGGAAAGTATACACATTAAAAAACTTTTCTCCTTTGCTTGATAGTAAGAACTTGTATTATATAATAAAAATATGAATTGAAAATGTTCTTGCGAAACGTCCGAGTATTTTTGAGCAAGAGTGTATATCTGACAGTAACGTATCGTTCAGTCGATATTTCACGTTAGCCAAAAAAGAGAAAAAAGGAAAAAAGTGGAGCGAGACGGACAGTTAGAGAAAGAAGAAGCGAAATGTAGCGGGGTGAAGAAGGGGGATAAAAAGTGTTTCGATATTTAGCGAGAAATGTCGACGATTACGCGTTACCAGGGAGGCAGGACGGGTTTTTGATTGATCACAACAGGGTGCTTGAATATTATTCACCCATTAGCAACGCGGCTGAGCTAGCGCTGACGTTGAATTGATTTTCGATCAGCTTCGGTAGGAACGCTGCGAATCCGGCTATAAGCAATCCTTCACTGGCACCTGCCAGATTCAACATGAAAAAGCCCGGATTACCGAGCAGATCGGTCAGGGCGCGCGGCAGTTCCCGTATTTTCGAGAACGCCTCGCCTCGATCGCTCGACGACGACTCCTTCGGCTTCTGGTGCGCTTCTGACACCTTCTCTTTCGCCAATTCCTCTGAACCTGAGAAGACAGATATTTATCTTAAAAAGGGATAGAATTAGTGATCGTCTGATCTGATATTTTCATAGAAAAATTGACAAAAGTTCGATAGCAACAGAGGATTCAGGAAAAAGATTTAAATTTGAAGATATGCAATTTTCATACTATTTCTATATATTGTTACGAGTTCGTAATACTTTCAAGTACCAGGCAAGGCTGCTGGGAACGCCAAAATCGGTATCGCGATTGCGATGCATAGAACTGCGGCCGCTAGGAAACCTATCCACCACGCTCCGACCCAGAGGTTGCTGTTCGGTGTTAAACCAACTCTGAAAACATTTATTCGATTATCAAAGACACACTGTGCATCTAGCCTATCCACTTTTACTGCAATCAGTTGCGTAGGAATATTAATTTTGGTATTTTGCTTTGTAGCAATTCAAGGAAACCGACTCACTTTATAAATTCCACTCCGCAATCTCTTACGGAAGTCACAAATCCTTCTCCTCACTGAACATTACTAAAAACCGAGTTCTTATTTCTTCCGAGAACGTACTGATCGTAATACTCGCCTAAGTAACCCAGCTAATATCCAGCCCACCCCATAAATTTACGTAAATTTACCTAACCAGCATTTAAACGAAAACAAGACGGTGAACTCGCCGACGTTAATATTGCGCGTAGCGGGTCGATCTCGTCTTTTTGAAACGTTTTAAAGTGGCGTAGATATTAAACGGGACTCGGGCGAAAAGTAGGCCGGCCGTGAACGCTAAAGGGAGAGGAGGCGGGCAAGGACCTCGCGGAGAAATGTAATTATCCGGGAACAGTATGGCTCGTATATACGAACGCGGCGTCGGAGTAGGCCGGAATTGCTCCTGCGTCGCGGAACTTCCGGGACGACCGGCCGATTTCCTCGCGCTTTTTTTAATTGCGCCCGGACGCTCGGAAATTCCCGGCTCCCGCAACTTTTCCGAACTAATTGCCGGCGAGAGAGCCCGGAAGCCCTCCTTTGACCGCCGCTCTAAACCGATACGCGCCGGCAAAACTATTCTCAGCCTCGATAATTCGGCTTTGTGAAGAAATTCCGGCAACATTTTGCGCGCTCGCCAGATTTTCAAAGGCGCTGTTGTCCAGCACTACGGCGATTGTTCTTATCAGGATAGAAAATGTAGTTGGTAAAGTAGACGTTGAATTGATCGTGACCCACGAATTGAACAGGACCATCATCATTTTCACGAGGAAGGTATCTAAACGGACGAAATATTCCTTAACCTGAACAATTCTTCTAAACCGGCTCACTCATCATCCCTCGCTTCACCCCTTACAATACACCATCATCGTGATGATACAAGTGTAGCCGCGCTCGGCATTCAAGCGAGATATCCTCAGAATCGCGGCATTACGACGCGCCATGTATCATAACCCATTCGCAGCGTGCGGTCCCGGAAGGTGAGAAAGCGGAAAACTGCGCCAAGTATCCGCGAGGCAAGCCGTTTCTCCTCTCCAGGCAGCATCTGCCGCGAAACTTTTTCATTTGCCCGCGAGATTAAACGCGACGCATATACGAGCCCCTGAGACGCGGAGCTCGCAGCCGGAAGTGGCCGTGGCGCAAGCAGTTACCCCCCTTTTTCTTCCCCTGTACCAGCCGTTCGTACGAATCGGATGGAAAATGTAATTGCGCTCGCGGAAATGTTATTAGCCCTCGGCCAAACGGGCAAACGTTCGCCTCGTTGATGTTTATTAAAGGCTTCGGGGGTGGATGAAGACGGGACATCGCTCTGTTTGCAAATTATCGGATTGTGCTCGGTTCGACACGCAATTTAAGTTTCGAGGAAAACTCGACGAGCGGCCCCGTCGACGGGGTTGCTGGGCGAAACTTTCGCCGTTCCCGCGTTAGGATAATCGAATTTCAAATTGCGGATTAGCGGGCCCCGGACCGGAAGTGGCGTTGTTGATCTTGAGGAAAGGATACTTGGTATCGTTCCACGGTCGTTTGACAGAGATACCACGTTTGCGATGAATTTCACTCGCAGCGATTTTAACTCTTTAATGACATAGAAATTGCGTTCCTCGATTAAGAAAATTCTTATGATGTGCGGTAAAAAGTAATATTTACGCGTACACTTTTACGTGCAAGAGTACTTTGCGACGAAAATAACATTTACTGCAATCTGCGTTGAAGTAGCAACATATATTTTGAGAAATAAATTCACGTGCACGCGATGTTTCATGCTTAATTGATTCGATATGACACGCAAGGATGTTTTATCGACTGCAGCAAAGGCTTTACGTAAGTAATTTTTTTACGTTTGCAACAGCCAGCGAGCTGGGCTCATTTTTTCCCCGGCGAAACCCGACTGCGAATAGGTGATTGATTGCCCGGAAACGGCTGACTAACTGCGCGATCATCCCTTAGCGGACTTAACTGCGCTACACCGACAAGGAATCGCCGTTTAGCCTTCTTTTTCACCGGCTTTTTTTCCCAACCTTCACTTTTCGTGACTGATCTTTAAATGACACTCGACTACCATCGTCCCTCGATCCTGAATCTACTCCTCGACAGTAACCTAGTGAAATTGAAAGCAAATTCACGTGCTCGAATATTATATCACGTGAATCGTAGAAGAATACCAATAATACGAAAGAATTTCTAAATTACGATTCTCCTCTAAATATTCTGTACATCCTCAAACTTCCAGGAGGCAAACATTCTTCTCGAATCGTTTCGTTTCACCTGAACAACGTTTGCCTCCCGTTAAAAGCAACGGAAGTGCTTAATTAGATGCATCCTTTTACTCTCGGTCAATATCTCCGCGAAATTCCGCAAAAAATTCTCGCGGCCGTTCGCGTGTTTACGCCAGAAATCGCCGATTCATTCCAGGGAGTGCCCCTCGAATAAACTTCGCGAAGGAACTTGCGAGGATCCTAAATTCACTGATGTCCGTTCGGCTCCTCCGCAACCGGGAGACGCAGTTAACCGTGAAACGCGACGGGAGATCCTTTCGACTTTTTAATTTCGTCCTTCTGAGGACCACTTCTTGCTCCATCCTCGGGACGCGAACGCCTCCTCTTCTTCCTTCCCCGTTCTTTTGTCTCTACCGATGTAGGCTGTTACCATAATAATTTCCTGGCTCCTCGAGCATTAAACCGAGTAGTCTCGGCCTGATTTATTAATCGGGAAAAATGGAAGTTCCCAGGAAAAATGATTGCTCTCCAAAGTTTGTTATCCCCTGCATTTTATCGATAGGAAACAAGCAGGGAAAAGAAAACTTTCACGTCAATTTCAAATTAAAGAAGCTATTGCGCTTGCATATTCATAACGTAATAAAAAATACGCAAACAAAAACTTCTTCGACCTTTTAAATAACTATACTCCGCTTCATCAACGACACACATGGTATTAAAATAAATCTGTAACAAAAAGTTACGAGAGAGCAAACAAAATAGCAATTCACAGCCCTGTAGGTCAACCAAACCGAAAATACCCAGAATCGATACCCGCTGCATTTACAAGTAAAATTCGCAAGGATAGAAAGACGCTTGGAAATCCTTTACACACCCCTCTACTCGTCTTGTACATCCCCTTCCTGGAGAACAAGCAAAAAACCAACAAAAAAAACCTGTTGAAAGCAGAAAAAGAAAAAATCGCAGGAAACGAAATATAGCGCAGTACGATTAATTCGATTCTGACGTGCATCGTGGCGGGGTGCGACTGAACGATAGGGGATGAGAGGACGGTTCCGCGGGGCGGCGAGTAGACAAATGGAACTTGATTGTGCTCAAAGTGTCGGGGGATGAAGTGAGAGTTTTTGAGGGGCAACATCGGCGTCATCGTCAAACATTGGTTCACCGCTTGACATTTTCCCCACGGACCACCACGTGCGTGTGTCCGCGCTCCACGAGGTTGCATGCACTATTAATCGCGGCCCATTATACGCTCGAATGGTCCCTCGTGATATTTTCTACGGGATAGAGATGATCGTTCGAAGGCAGAGATTCGCTCCAAGATTTTTCTACGACTATGCCATGGGCGTGTCACTGAAGATACGTTCGACACTCGAGACGAATATCCTCGTGATCGTAAAATTTTTCGAAAACTTCGTCAAACTTCGTAAGAAGAAAATTACGAAGAAGAAAAAGAAGCAAGGAGAGGCGAGCAAATTAATTAACACGAGGACGAGCGTAATGGCGAGAAGTAGGAGCATCGGAATCGGTGCGCTCGTTACTATGCCCGAGAGAAGGAGCCGGTAATTAAGCGTCGCGAACACGTCTAGCAACGTTCCGTCGTCGTAACGACGCTGGCGTCTTTTGCGAAAGCGGCTTGTTTCAAGGCCGTGAAACGGCAAAAATAGACGATAAAAATCCGATACACCCGTGTACACCGGTATCATCCCCGGCCTGTTAACTCGATTCCTCTCCCCGGGCGTTATTCGTGCGCCGTTTAAAACAAGATCCCGGCGAGCCATGAAAATTCTATTTCCACGATCTCGTTTCCCCCGCGGTTTCCCAGGAAATTTTTATCCCTGGACATTTTTCACCATCCACCCCGGCTGTCTCCTCCCGTCCTCTGGTGCCCGTCCGTAAGGCACCGCGATTAATTCCAAGTAACAGCGACGTGGATTTACGTGCACGCAAGACACGAGGCATATAAAGTTAGAAATTCGCTGGAAGACAACAGGGGATCCCCTTCAAGCTGCCGTGATACAGTGTTGTTTAAGTAAGCAGTCATAAGATGTCTGCTTACCCTGTTGGCACACGTGGGCTTGCGTTCTCGTTGCTTCTCTTGTACGTACAAGACCTCGATGTTTCGATATTCGAATATCTAAGCAACGATAACCGCATTTCCGCAACAAATAATTCTGAGCAATGTGGAATGCGCACTTGAATCGTGGATAGGGTCGCGTACAATGGGATCGTCGCAAACAACCGATAAATCCTTGCGAGAATTTAATAAAGTTGCCTTGACGGGCTGCTGAACGCAGCCTGCCACCCCCTGCTGGGCTAGTGGAATAGGGTGGAAATGGAGAAAAAAGAAATGAAAAAACTAGCGGGAAACGCGTTTAACGCGCGGCGACACGAGAGGCGACAAATTCCGACGCTGCGCCCATTACGCGTCATCCCCCATCGGCTTTCGACGGCTATGAACCCCCTTTAGCCGCACGAAACGTATAATGAACGCGGACAACTTTCCACCCATTGTCGTTCGTCCATCGTAATTCTTCCGCCAAATCGCGCGAGTCGATCATCTTCCGCGCGATTTTAACGCTCTCGAAACCGTTTACGAACAATAGTCACCTGGTACGGAATCGAAGCGCGGAAGGTCTTCGACGTTACCCTTTTTCCCTTCACGGCTGAATAGCTCAGCTGGAAAGTGGGATGTCGTCGGATCAAGAATTTATCGCGTTACATTTTACTCTGTTTTGCAAACTTTCGTATTTTAAGTTCGATTTCTGGAGTGGAATTTTATGTCGAACAGCTGGTGTAAATCGTTCAGAATGGATTCCAACAAGTGTAACGTCAATTTTATGACCGAAACACGGTATTTCGTGCTATTGACATACTCGGGGTACTCGAAAAAAACATTCTACGCGCGGTTAAATGTTGTTTCAGAGGGCAACTTCGAGGGTATTTTTCAAAGCGTGCATAACGTTAGCATAACTACGGGAATGTTGTATTCAAACTCACTCTGACGGGTCCACGGTGATGAAATCTGTGTAGAGTTTCAATAGTTCGCCTCCGACCACGTAGCCTAAAGCAGGCCCTATTATGGCCATTGTGTAGAAAATTCCTAAACAGACAGAAGTCGGCTCGTTTTTTAAACTACGTGCATAGACGTTCAGAGAAAGAAACTTTGAAAATGTTCCAACGTTATTATTTGTATGCGTGTTAGCACAGTTTCTCTTTTGTTTTACGCAAGCTCTCTCGTGCAGCGGCTCTTTTTCTAGCGAGAGCTCTTAAAGTTAGCGAGGATAGTTGCGAGGGGACTTTAGTTTCTTACCTACGTACACGGAGGACATCTTTTTCGATACGTTCTCGTCCAGGTACGTAACGCCAAGCGTATAAAAAGGGGCGGAACCAGCCCCGTGCAGAAGTTGAGCCATCAGAAAGATAGTTAAGTACAGCCCGCTGTATGGCTCCTGGTCCGTTTGGCCCGCGGACCCGTTGCAGGATAGCTAAACGATGGACATACACAAACGAATTCGAAGCAATTTAATTAGTGGTTCAGAGCATTATTTGTATGTTTATTCATGTAATCGATTAAGCGATTAGATTTTTATGCAACTCACCGAACGAGACGATGTATTCGTCACTCTTTGGCATATATTCTCCGATTGCTGGCCGCCTCTGTACGGTCCAGCAAGGTAATGCGGAGACGCGAAAAGCAGACTTCCTAAGCCTAAGATTAGAACTCCTATACCTATGTACCTATCGAACAAAAGTAACAAGTAAAACCATTTTTAAGAGGTTCGTGGTTTTCGTGTACATACATTTGAGTAAATATGAATCTCCAAAATCCACGGATCTTACTAATGGAGATATACATGTATACGTATGAGAAGTGGCGATACTAAGTAGACGTAAGCATTCGTGGTTAGACAGCCGAGAGTCAGTTAAATGAAACCAGTAGAGCTAGAGTAATTGCCTACGGAAGTATCTAAGCAAAGACATGCCCGTGTCTAATTTCATTTACGCATCCTCCGGTTCTCGCGTGAATATTCATGCTCCAAGTGAACTTCCGCCTCGAGATCACGCGTTTCGTCGTTTCCAAGTGCGATCGTTTATCGATTTAGGATCGAACCGGGTAAGGTCAGAGGGCTCGAACCCCCGAAAGTGAAGCCGAAGCGAAGGAACGAAATGGAGATTAACGTCGACACTGTCAGCCCGGCTGACGTTAGGATTAATATTTATGAGAGCTGTCGGGGTGAATCGATATCGATATTAATATTAATACGCTGGACAATGGCTTGTACAACGGCACGCGTTGGTGTATGCATGAGCGTTTCCGTTATCAGAAATCGAGGTTTCTCTTTCGAGTGGTAACAAAGTGTGTGGAGAAAAAAGATGATCGAAATATGCAGCTTGATATATCATTTTTCGTAACAGACAGCAAACGATGGCGTGTGTGTACCTTGGTTTTGATGCTTTCGAGCGTCCACCCAGATAGCTCACCGGGACGAGGGTAAGAAAACTGGCTATGTCGTATCCACCTGCTATCAGGCCAGTTTGCGACGACCGCAAACCGAATCTCCTTTCTATCGTGGTTATAACCACGTTCACGAAGCCGTTCACCACCATTCCTGGAAGAAATGATATAATTTCCTGCGAGATTTCGAAAAGATTCGTGTCTACTTTTACAATGGGTGTTAAAATAATGCAGGATCTGTGGAGCTGATTGATTGTTTCCTTTAACGTAATACTATTTTTTATCTACGAACGAACCTGCTCTATTGACCTATAATTTGAACGTTCTTTTTAACATCTTAAATATAGTAGTTGGAATAATTTAATTTATTCTACAGAATAATGTCTATTTCTAGGACTGCTTAAATATGCAAAAGAATGGAAGAGGTTACGAGATCCACTTTTGTAATGCATAAGAAGATCGTCTTCAGAATTCAATAATGGCCAGTTCGCTCTGAAAAAATAGTGTAATTAAATTCGACAATTCAATCACGCTCCAAGAATGGTAAATCTCCAAAAACGCCATGAAACTTTAAACAGTTCGCTTCGCCTGGAACCAATTGCTAGAATAAATATACCGTAAAAATCGCGTATTGTTTTATCGTTCGCTCCGTTTCGACGAGCCTCGGCTCTGAAATGCGCGAAAGTTTCCAGAGCGACCGAAAAACGCATTATTTTCATACACTCGCGTCAACAGCACTCCATCAGTCGTTGGAATCGATCGACACGAGTCCGTATTTAAATCTTCAGCCGTATTTTTATTCCACACTCGAAGACGTACAACCGATAGTACTCCCGTGTCCCATCGATCGCGAGCGGGTTCAGCGTCCAAACAGCGCTCGATCGATGGGTGTACCCCAGTATCCTAATAATACCTCGATCCCGCGCTCCCATTCTGAAACACGAACACCGTTCATCCCCGATATGCACTGGTCGGATCGAATCCTGCAAGGCGAATCCGCGTGCCGCGTGTAAATGAATCAGAAGGGGTAAACTGATTCAATTACGTCTCCCCTCTGCTTTGGCCCGCTCACCCTCCGAAGGAATCGCTCGCTCTTCCTCCCTCTCTTTCTCTCTCCCTCGAATCGCGCGTATATAAATCTATTAAACACTTTTTTTTCTCACGAATATATACGCGATGCTAATCGCCTCTGAATCGAACGGGCCGTTCGCTCGTTCATCGCTCGGAAGCCACGGACAGCCGTCGACAGGGCGTCGTATTACAGTCCGTAGCCAGAGTGTGCAGCATCGGCTGACAAAGGCCTTCACAGCCAGCTCTGACTGTCGCAAAAATGAATCTTCTGTGACATGAGATATTCAGTCGGCTACGACGAATTTTGCTCGACGATTTTGCTTTACGATCCGTTTCGATGTTACCGCTTCGACTCTGGTGGAGTCGACGCTGCTCGCGTACTTTGGAGAATGACTAAGCATTGTTCTAAAAAATTGTGCAGATTCAATTTAATATATTTTCGTTTATAGAGGAAGGTTTCTGTTACGAGAAATGTTGAGTTCCCTGAAGAATCCAACATCGAAAGGGTTAAATTATTAGTTGTATGAAACTGGTATTTCTGAAAGGAAAGTTTTATGTAACAGTGCTATTTCATTTTACTACCATCGTTTTAAAAAAGATCCGTCTTCTTCCTGGACATTTTATAGAATTTTTAAAACCACTGAATTCTGCGCTCCAATAAATTCTTTTACCATCGTTTCATCCCATCTGGTCTATCCCAGTCGAATTGCACAGAATGCATCGCATCGCGAACGTTACTCATATAAATACAACCACGCTGGCCACAAACTTTCTACAGAATGTAAGTTCTACGTTCGAAACTACGAGACGCGGCGTTTCTACCCGAAAACTTGTAGGATCAGCCAAGAAAACGAACGTACGCTCCGAACAATTAAATGGCGTTCGTAACTCGTAACCTCCCACGCCAGTTAGCCAATATCCATCGAATTAACGTGTTCACAGGCGGCCGCGGGCAGCAAGGAGCCCACTGTCGAGTGTCGTCGTATCCGGTGTCTGTCTACCCGGAAAATGAACCACCTTCGTTTCCCATTGTACCGCTAATAGGAGAATTTTAATTAAAACCGGTGCGCCGCTCGTGCAGCGTGGACAATTTGTTTCTCCAGCTGCTGGCCAATTCTCTCTCTCTCTCTCTCTCTCTTCCTTTCTTCCCCGGTTCCTGTTAGTGTACGCACCTACACTAACACTCAAAAGTATCCCGACGCTTGGTTATTCTTAACAGGACGTAACTTCATTAAAAAATTCTGTTTCATTATTTGAAAACCAACATTCTGTTTGTTTCATCTAAGAGATATACCAGCACTGATAGACCTAATTCTTAATTAAAAATCAACAGATTATACGATGCTATCGATAAGATTCAGCAATGGCCACGATGCCGATCCTTGCAAGATTCGAACTTCCGAATGAAATTTACAAGAACATCGAACAAAAGTTGCCACAATTGAGAGTTTCGAAAGTTCGATACTCAGAGAGCTAATTAACACATTTCAATAGTAGATTCTCTGCATTGAACTCGCAAATCGATCAAAGAATCCGGATACTTATGACCGTTAGTGTACTCGGTGCACCAAGCGCGCCAAGATCCACGTGCAACCGGGTACGTGAACATTGCTCCACGTACTTAGTCACCGGCGAACTTATTCTCGACTTATACAGACGATTGCTGGGTCCCATTGTCCAGCAATTTGTTCAATCCCATTGGCCCCGTAGAAGGCACGAACCACCACCGGACGATTTCTTTTGTCGCTCCGTAGGAGGGAGGGGACGAACAAACTTATTTAAACTAAGTACCCTCGCACGACTCCCGTGCTCGCCCTTTTCTTCCTCCTCGAGCCCTTCCATCCGCCACCAGCCAACCCCTGCGACCCCTCCTGGTGCCAGTATTCCTCGTCAACCTTCGCCACGTCGGCGTCACACGCCGTACGCGCCCTTTTCGCCACGATCGCTCTCCTTTCGACGACCCACCACCCTGCGGAGCGTCAACCTCCTGCCACCGGCCCGGAAAACTCGATTTCCGGTTATCGTCAGTCACCGTCGACCGTGGCGAACCCCCCTGCAACCCCTTCGCGCCACCGTGAAAGCTTCGAAATTGCATTCGAATGCGTGGCTATTAGTAACGCCAAACGACGATATCAGAGTCAATCAGTTAGTTTCTGTGCATACACGCGCACGTTTGTGTGTACGCACGCGTGCAGATTGTACATTTACACGATGGATTACGGGCGAAAAATCAGCGCAGATTCGTTCCACGGGGGAGATGGCTCGTTGTTTGCCCCCGCACGGTGTTATATCGGTAAATGTCGCGTTTATGATCGACGCGGGCCCGGTTTCGACCACCGGCCATTTTCGATACGTCCCTCGCTTCCACCGCGGTTCATTGTTCCGGACGTTTGACGCGTTTGAGACGAGTGATTACGACGGACGCGTGTTGGATTGAATTTTACGATCCGTGACACGTAACATTTCCCGTATCCGACGCGCGAACGTAAAAACGCTTGAAATTGATATTCAATTGTGACACGTTTATAATTCGTTATTCCACGGAATATAATTTCATCCATGTTTTCGAAGGACCACTTGGGAGACTCCCTCTTCTATTTTTTTCTCGCGTAACCGCGCCCATCCTCGTGATACCCTTCCTGCTTTGTCCAAACGAATCTCCGCCCCTCTCATCTCTCACGTCTCGAATTAGCGCGAGAAATGAATGGATCTCCCGTAGGATTTCAACTGAGTCGAATTTAAATTGCATACCTTGTATCGCACCTGTCCAGCATAACCAGAAGAGCGCCCATTTCGCGGTGCGAAATCGTTGCAGGTAGACAGGCCTGAACCAGTACCAGCCGCACTTCGGCTCGTTCGTCCTCTCCTGCTCCTTACCCGTTTCCGGCTTTATTTCCGGCTTCGTCGGGCCGAACTGTTCCGAAAAACTGGACAGGGTCTCGTGCATGTCCGGCACCCCCGTCTGTAAATCACATTATCGCGTTGACACCCTCAAAATCGAATTACCGTGATTAATGCCCGGGTAATATGTATGATAATGTTAGCTAGAAATTGACTGTGGGACGCGCGCAGCATCCGCTACGCGTCGTTCACTTAGAGAGTCGGAACTGAGTTATGGGTTGTCGATGGTGTACCGTGAATTGTTTTTAATTATTGATTCGTGGCGCTGTAGCGGCGATTGGTGTTGAGCAAATAAATTGCTCTGCGATATTTAAGGGGACAGCGATCGTTTTTAATCTCAGCTGTATCTTAATGTTTTTCAAAATTGAGTTTTATAGGTGGAGAACGCGTGAGAGTATTTCTTTTATCGCCTAAAATGGAAATTTGAAGTTGAGATGTCGGATTGTTCGATTAATCGAGTATGCGAATTTTTTTATCAAAGAGAAGGGAAAATTATTGTTTGATAGAAATTTAATTTACGCTATTGTTTCTGATTAAGTGGGAAAATAGAGGGAGTTGGTTAGATCGATGGTTGGTTCGATTACTCAAAGATAAATCATACCGGAAGATGTTGAGATTGTAAATATGTACACGTCGAGTTATTAGCTATCGGAAATTACACGATGTGTACCGAATAAATAGATCTACGAAACATCCCCGGTATCGTATTTAATTATTGGCTTTTATCTCACCAGGCATGGGGGAGAGAACAACGCGCCACGCACAAATAAGCAACTCATGGGTTCAATTTATGTTTTATCATGAACCTGACGTTTTACATTATTACGCTTTACGCACTCCTCATTATCCGTTTGACTGGTGTTAATTAACACTGTTTGATGCCACTCGATAAGTACGAAATCGAGGAATCGGGTGTATGACAGGTGTTATAACTCGTTATAGGATTTTCCATAAAATTTCCACTGTGAAACGTATTATTAATCTAACAAACTGTAACAATGAAAGTTATCTCTGTTTGTACATAGATTTTGCAGAACAACGATTAATCGTTCAGAGCTCACTCGGTGTTTTATAATTTGAGAATTTCTGGATAACGTTTTGATGGATTTTGAAAATTCAACAAATGTGACAATTTTCACATTTTTCGATCTCTCGTCTGAAAAATCGAGGTCCTTTTTCATAGCTGCTATAAATCCCACAGAAACCATCTTTTAACATATATCAACGACAGTAGGATAAGTTACGTTTCAGATGATAGTACGTATCATATGAGAGACGAGAATGTTCTATAAAAGATTCGAAATAATCCTTCGTTTCGATGTCACAAATGATAACAGGCTTTGAAGCAATTAAAGATGTAATTCGCAAACAGAAAGAAAGTTTCTTAATGTAGGGCATGCAAACGAAAGATGTATGTCAGTACGATACCAAAATACGGCACGCTGATCATATCTTCTCAGAGTAAATACGATAACAAATGTTAACATGTTATTTCTCAATTTTACGAATGGCACTATTGCAAACGGAAAATTTGCCCAAACAATTTGCCACAGATCCAGAAACTACATTCGTCGATTATTAATTTTCATCCAGTGAATACCAGGTCAGATGTTATCAACGCAAACCGTACTGTCATCTTGGTCTGTTAACCAGAGCGCTCTTCATCCAAGCCTTATTAAATAGTACACCACGGATATTCATTAATTCCGTTGAAAACAAATATGAGGATGCTTCAACCTTATTCACGAATTTAATAGATTTCTCCCACGATATCGCTTCAATCCGATCGAAAGAATCGATAAATAATTCATAATTAATTGGCAAGGTGTAACAGAAGGCCAGCGAAACAGCCACCGCTCGAATACCTCGCAAGCAATCGATCGGCCAGCATCGATGTCACGCTCGCCTCCTAAAATAACCGTAGAATCCAATATTTCCAGGGCACTTACGCTGAATGCAAATTTATCCCTCATGATTGCAGCCTCTCCTCTTCGCCCCGGAAAGAAACAACGCGAGAGCGACACCGGTCCACGGAACGCAATCCTACGCCCTCAGGATCGATCGCGACATCCTCAAGTTCCGTCTGCGCCTCTAACAACCGGTTCTTCTTGCCTCCTTTCCTTCCCCCCCGCCCAACTTTCTATATGCCCTCTCAGAGAAACGCCAAGGATTGCCTCAGATCGGTTCTAAGTAACATTTCCATCGCGCGAGCAGATCCGTCGAGCGTGTCACGTTCCGCGAGGCCGTCCCTCATCGTCGGGCGAAAGTGGCGTCGCGAACGGAACTTCCGGCACCCGGTCACGCTCCGTCGTGTCCGCCAGCGACTTTTTCGCGGGCCTCGCGTGCTCTGAACGCTGCTGAAACTTGGTTACCGTTCTCTCGTCAGAAGGTAACGAATATTATTGTCCACGACGAGAATGGAAGGCTTCATCCAATCCACTGGCGATCCTCGCGCGATCTAGGATCGATTCGTACGATCGGGAGTCGACTCGCTTCCTGTCTGATTAAAGATTCATCGTAGAAGGGTAGTCGGATTGGGAATAGTCTGGAATAGCCTCGAGTTCGGTTTACTTTTTATTTCGCCTTTCTTTTCTCCGTTTTATCTCGCGTCTTGACTTCGTTAGACCGGTCTTCTAATGGAGTTCCGGTTCGAGGCACCGTGGATCTTCCGGTGATTTACTGTCGTATCTCAGTTCCGTTCGTGATCACCGATGCTGTTAACTGTGTCCATTTAGATCGAAGATTGGAAAGTGGTCCTTTTTTCTTTTTTCTTTTATTAAGGAGTTACATATATATTGAAATAGATTGCAGAAATAATTTTTCTTTTCATTCCTTTAAAGTTCTGCTGAGAGTTTACTATCAAGTAGCTCTCTATATGCAATCCCTTAAAGGATAAATGTTTAAGATGGACTTTTTCAGATATCGTCTCTTCCTCAGATTGCAAAAGACATTTCGTATCGCCGGCTGCTCGCTCAATCATTCGTCAAACGTCCAGATCGCAGCTTCCATCTGTTCCCAATATATGCGCACCCTCACCCTTCTTTCACCCGCCCTCTGTCACTCTCACTCTCTCGCGCGTTTCCTTTAATTCCAATGTTTCCCGTTTCAGCTGGAACGCTCGTCAAAAGCGCGACATCGCGAAACATTCCATCCAGGCCCGTTCACGCGCATCGTTATAAATCCTTCGAGGGTCCCGGCGATATCGGTTTCCGAACGAACAAACGCGCCGTGTTTCACATCGTCCACGATGAAATATTCATCGTCCGAGCGGGATTTATAATTTCACCGGGGAATTTGTAATTCTCGCGTACAGTCCGATGGGAACGGCTCCGCGGCTCGTCGATCATCCGCCACTCGACGGATCTTTAATCGTTACGCTTCACCGTTGCACCGATCGAACCTGTTGATATAATTCTTCGTGCATCGAAACGATGCACGGACGGCCACCTTTTATTTTCCCGCGATTTATGGTTCCGTTCTATTTCTCCGGACGAGTGGACACTTTTTTCGATTCAACTGTGTTTCATCTCGTTCACGACGATGGATCAGTCCGCTAGCTTGAGTATTACTTACAATTTATGAAATCACCAAACGAATTACGATATTACGAAGATCACTCGCAATTTTCACGACAACTGTCTCGATATCTGTATTTCTAACGACTTCCTAGCACTCTCTCAATAAAAGCTTCCAGCGCGAACGGTCGACAATTCGCGTTGATCACTCGCACTTTTCTCCAGCAGATGCCCAAAACTCGAACCACCAAAGATCGTCGAAGTTATCGAACAGCCTCCCAACGAGATCCCCGAATCTCCAGATTCACAATTCCACTCTGAACGCCTTGCAGCGTGGTCGTGCGCAACCATACGGTCCCCGTCCGCGTCCGGAGCGCGCACTGCGACTAAGGCCGCGTGTCACACGCGACTGAGGATCGCGGGCTCGTGCTCTCAGAGTTTTACCCGCGAGTTAAAAGCGCCGTATATGCTACTACCGCCGCTACACTGTCCACGACAGACATCCTCCGTCCTCCTCCTACTTCCGATTCTCCTCCGTCACCCCCTACCCTCTACATCCCTCTACCCACCACCCAGACCTCACCCCTTCCCTCTCTCTCTCTCTCTCTCTCTCTCTCTTCCACCCCTTTCAGTCATCCCCTACTGGCGTGCGAACCACAACCCGCTCCATCTTTCTCTTCGTTCCTCCGCACCCTGTCCGCTCCCTTCGTCCAACCCCCTCCATTCGAAACCAGCCTTCTCACCCTCACGAACGCCTGGCACACACCGTAAACCCGCCTCTACTAGCTGTTGCTTCGCTTGTGAACCGAAAAAAGAAAAACCGGTTCGCCTCGCCGCATCTGATAACACTCATTAATTCGCGTTAATTGCGCTGATCGCGCGCGTGCGATTAAAACGGTTCCACGGGACGTTCCGCGGTATCGATAAGTACGCCAAGGGGCTGGCAGGGTTGTTTCGGGTCGGACAGAGATTTAGAGGGGGCTTCCGTTCGGTTGGTTGGTCGCGTGGAAATAGTGGCAGTTGGTGTTTCTCCGTGGGCTTCTTAGGTGGTGGGTGTTACCAGAGGTTCCGTTCTAGGGCTGTTTTTGCACGACGATCATAACTGTTTCGCTTGGCGAGGCGAGTTACTTGAAGATCGCAGGGAAATGAAATTTCCTCTGCGATCTGATTACCATCTATTTTCGCAACGACGCGCGAAACAGCGGCGTCGTGTCGCAGAAGAGAGAATCGAATGGCCATCGGTGGCGGTGTCACGTAAATTGCTCCTTTCCCCTGGCAGGGCACGAGCTTTGACCGCAGCAAAGCAAGCTATCGCGGAGCTACGAGGCGAGGAGATAAACTGCGACTACCATCGCGAGGAACGGACGAAACCGATAGTACCGGGGTTAAGCCATTTTCCAGCTTCCAGTTGTAACGAGTATCTTAATGCTTTGTATCGAGAAACGCGTTTGTCTTCCGGCGTTCCATTAACGAGGCTCGCCGCTACCTTCGGGTTCGCCGCTGATCGCCGTCGTTCGCCAAAATAGAACAGCAGCGAACGATTATATAGATTCGCCAAGATATACGCCACTGTTTACGATGAATTATTGGAATTGCTGTTCCCGATCGTTTCGATCGGCTCCCATAGTTGTTCGATACGCGAGATAAATTCCAATACAACGTTTGCGAGATGCTCGAAACGTAAGACAAGTTGATGGATTATAAAAAATGTCCAAGAGTGAAAGAAAAATTGTGAAAAGCTACGAATTCGCTATTCTTACACTTTTGGTAGTTCTATGTAGGGTTAGTGTACAGGGTGAATCGATATAAGCTTCCGTCTGAGGTTCTAGTGGTAGTATATAGTGTATCGAGAGTTAGAGCGATACCAGTTTCTATCTCAGAATGATCTATCAACATTGTCGGACAAGTACAATACCCATATCGATTTTCTCGCGAGACACTTTGCAGCTACGTATGTGAGCACGTAACGCGAACGACAGTAGCTACGGTCAGAAGGCGAAAGAAAAGCAACGTGGGAAAGCTAAGAGGGCGTAGGGAATATTTTATAGAGACTTCCGGAAGCCGCGAGGTTTCTCATATTTCAAGGCGAGGTAGGTCAGGTATGGTATCAACCGTGGTGGACGTGTTTCGAATTTACGACGGTAATAACCCAAGTATGCAGACTCGAAAAGTTCCGAATAAATCATCCAGATAATATTGGTCGTTAAAGAGGACCACGGAGGGACACGGTTGACGTGCAACCACCGAGGCGGGGTGATCGATACTCAATTCGAGTTTAATAGAGTGCGATACGCGACAAACATCCAGCCTATATCGGAGAATTCGGCCTATTTCGAGGGTTTATTGGAGCTTCTTAACACGGATGATTAATTAGAATATTATTGCGTTCGATGATTCTTTATAAAACTGTTTTTTATCAAAATATTGTCCAACTTTAGAATCACACTTTTAGTATAAAACGAACGAAGAATTTCTTCGCTTCCACTACTTAGACAATTTAAGGGCGAGCAAAAAAGTACCGCGCCATATTTCTCGGGACGCTCGAATACCTTCGCGACAAAAAGTGCATCGCGCGATACTCGCGGCGACCGAGGAACCGCCGGAAAGAATCAGTGTCCTATCTGAAATTCCTGATGCGTTAAATTAAATTTCCCATCGAGCGTCAACCTAGCGTCCAGTCCCCCCTGAACATCCGATTGGCACCGAGCTACCGATATTTATCGATAACATTGTATCCTCCATGAATTGATAGTAAACACCCACCCTCGTTTTCTATCCCGTTACCCGTGTTCGACTGGTTCACGGAGCAAGAACGCAGGAATGGAAACGAAAAAAAGGGAAACCAGAGGCAACGATAAAAAGGAACGAAGAAATTTTTGCCAGAAACTAGCTGAAGGGTCAAAAATCCCCGCGGCATAATTACTGGTTAAGAGGGGCATTTATCGAGGGTGCGAGGGGTTGGCGGAGCGGCCGTTGCATTTGGAATTCCACGAAGTGCAACGCGCTTGTACTGCAACGATAACGGCGCTCGCGTAATTAAAGTCTTCCTATCTTTAGGGGCCGCTTCCGCTGGCGGATACACCGACGCGTTTATGCGGCCACGTTTTCTCAAATATCTACTTCCCCAGTTGACGCCCACGCGGCCTTCTCTCTGTGCATCTCCCCGCGTCTGATCGCGTTTCCCAGAGCAAGATGTCGCCCAGCGATACCGCCGGGTTTCCACGGTTCACGGGGTCAAGGTATACATACATTTAAAGAGCCGCGCGGCGCTTACATCACGGACGTTTTCCCCCCCTCGGTTTTATTAAAGAATTCCTTTTCACCGGCTGTCTTTATGCGACGGAATCGCGGCTGTTACGGTAAGCCGTTTTCTTTATTCGATCCGAGGCTTTGCCAGAGCTTTACCAGCGTCGCGGATTGTATCGTGGTTTTTTGTCGGGTGATGGAAGATTTATACGGGTCAGACGGTGCGCCAGATATCCGCGGAGCTAATCTTCTGTATGCTAATTCGGGGGGGTGGAAAAGTAAATCAGTGTACAACAGGGTTTTAGAAGTCGACCGTGGAAATTTCAAAGTGCACAGGTATTCAAGTAACAGTAGACGAATGCACGTTGATCGTCAGGGGGGTGTTGAACAAAATCTCCAACTCGCAAACACGATGGAATTATTCATGCAACATGAAAAATATATACGTAATACAATTTCAGATCTAAAAATGCGGAAAAAAAACAAGGTTGTATCCAATAGCTCCACCAACCCCCGAATCATCTCGAAAGGGCCATCCCCCGATTCATAAACGTTAATTGAACATTTTCGTGGAGCTCATTTCGTCCAGCTGTATCCACGAAAGCAATGGCGCCCGTCTCGCCTTCGGCGTCCAATACCGCAAATCGAATGGCCGCGTTCATTAAACGGACATTCAGGAGCGATTTGTTTGACGAACGTCGCGCATCAGGGGCAGAGACATTAGCCCGGGACAAGAAGAAAAAACGCAATATACCATCGGCCTGTGTGCACGCCGGACAATACCGTGGCGAGGATGGGGTACGGGGCCTCTGTCCACGTTTCGTTTGCCCAAAGCAAACGTGCGGATCACGCGCTCGAAACACCGTGGGGGAGAGGGATAAATACCCTTTCGAGCGGCGCGCACGTTTCGCCGGCCACGCGACCGCCTCGACATAAATTTCGTGGATTTAATAAAGATCCATGGCTTCCGGTTTCGGGGCTAGCCCGTGCCTCCTACGCGAGTCGTCGATGGGTTCTTTTCTTTCCTTTGCGCCACGTTCTATGGACGCCATGATCTTCGAGGCACGCTTCAGGGTCACGATCTTCTTCAATTTTTAACGCTTGATCCCCGTGTGTTTCAATTTTCGTCTAATCGGAATTTTATTCGTTGCTGCGATGGGAAAAATTGTAATTCGTTAATATGTGAGTGTTAAGTAAAATGGAAATTTAATTTGAGCGAGATACAATGATTCAGATAGATAGGAGTATGCAACTTTGAAGACATATGTGGTAGGGTCAACCCTTTTACTGCGACAGCTTTAAAACAGAGATTGCTTTAGAATGCCTCGCGTGGGTGAAGAGGTTGCAAATTGAGAGAAATGGCGGATGGATGAAGTAACGTAAGCGTGGATGCAAATTGTTTTGGATTTATGGGAAAAGAATGGAACATGACGTGATGTGAGATTTGTTTGTCGAATGCGGATTATTTATTGCTTCGACGAGGTAATTGGTGTTCAGTTCACCCGTGGTGTAGTTGAATAATGGGTAGGAATTGGGATCAGGGGGATCTGTACGGATCTACACGCATCGTTTTTAATTTTCGGTTGCGATACCAATGTAATGTATTTTATATTGTTTGTTCTGCATTAATTTTCGACTGTAATAATTAAAGAAAAACAACGCGATTAATATTCGATGGGATTAAAACAGGGTAAGCTTATCTTCCGGTTGCACAATAATGGGAAACATAATGGAAAATTCCCTGGTGTCTCGTTGACACGAAAATATACCCAGAAATAAATTAGTCTATTTACAAAATCTCCCGTGCTATTTCTCGCGGTATCATGCCGCGACTGGTAAAATATTTTATAGAGTTTTCACTAACTCTTCATTTCTCCGGACAATACCCATATTTCGTTACGTTCGTGCGAGTTTCGCACGTTGCATCTGCGTACAAATATATATGGCGATTTAAAATTTTCGAATAATTAATCTGAATAAAAGTAAACGCGAATACCTCTCGCGTTCACTGTAATTTAATCGATGCGAATCCTCTCGAATCGTTCGAGAAATTCAGCATCGAATTAGATCCGGCCGACGCCTATGCAGGGGATTAAACAACGGCGCGTGTCACGCGCCTACATCCGTGGGTGGCCCGTTCTAAATGTTTAGAGGAAGTTTTCAATAATTTCCTATTGAATTTATTAACACCTACGGCACCGTTCCGGAGGCACGCACGCACCAACTGCCACGGGTCCCTCGTGCACGGGAAAGAAAAATATTGTTTCAACTATTCCTCCATTCAATTCCGTCCGTCAACAGATCCACGCGTCAGGCGTCACGCGACCCTGTCAATTTTTAATTGCACCATGAACTCGTACGAAAATTTTTAAGTCGACCGGAAAATAAATGAACCGTTGAAATTCGCCAACATTTATTACGTAGACTAGTGTCGAAAATAATTATTGTCCGTGTTGAATCATTTTTGTCTAATGAAGAGGAATACATAGTTTTATGGTACATATACGAGGTGTACGGTGGTAGAATTGGAACAGGGATGAATCTACGTGAAAAAATAAAAGGGTAACGTAGAATAACATTCTTTTTTATTTGGAACCCAGTTTTCGAGAAAATCGAGTTTGAATATTTGACCGGTACACGTGCACTTGGTTAACCTGGGAATGAATACGAGTGGTGCGATCGGCAGGAAGTTACACGAAAAAATAAATGGAAAATTCGTGGTGCGACGAACCGTGAGTTTACATATTCTAAATTTCATTTCATTTTCTGTTTTATCAATTATCATTTTACTGCTCTATGGACAAACAGAATTCCTGTACAGGGTAAAGAACGATTTCTATTGTATTACTTAACTTTACCACTACGTGCAAGGTATTTTTTACTACTGAAAATATCTAACGAGACTTTGCGCTAATGTATCATCCTACTGTCCACTGTCTGATCGCAATTTCTCGTCCCAAATGGGTTTACCTGTGCCTCGTCGCGCCTTCTCGCGGTATTTTAATTGTTTCGCAGGCGAAACGCGCGTTTCGTTAGAATGGCGGTGGCGACGATCGTCGAGTGTCGAAGTGACTCGCGACTGAACCAGCGGGTGTATTCTTACAACGACCGACTGTAATGGAATACATTTTTGCACTTCCCCCGATGCTCTTTTTCTCCGTTTACCAGCCCCGTCTCGCGGTTCGTACTCTCTTTCTTTTCTTTTTTTTTTTTGCACCCCCGACTCTTTCGGCCGCACTCAACGCCCGCTCGCTCGGCTCGAAATGAAAACGAGCCTCAAAAGAGCTTTGTACGCGCTTCCGTCACGTTCGATATTCGTGCGTTCTTTTATGCCGTCACGTTTTTCCGTACGCCGCGAGGAGCGACTTCCCCGCGTAGAAAAGAAACAGGGCGGCTGGTCGCCAGCTTTTTCCGACATCGACCGACTGACGTTTGTCGCCTAAACTCCTTTTTCTTCCGCGACTCCTTTTACTTTCCTCCACCTTTCTTCCGCCCCGCCTTTCTTCCACCCTCTGCTTTACACTCTAACTCTCACTCTCTCCCTCCCTTCAGCCTCGTTCCTTCCACTTTTCTCCTTTTTATTCAGTCGCGTTACACGCGAACGACTTCGCCACGTCGTGGGGGGATTGAAACTTTGCCGAGGGTGAAATCGTAATTAATGTACACAGGCGAGACGCCTGTCTGATGAGCGTAACGAGCATCGACGGGCTAATTTCTGGGTTTCTTTACAATACGCACAGTTTGCAACACGACGTACACTTGTGTTGTAGTCTCACTCTTAATTAAACGATTATACGATACAATAAGACATAATAGATATAACAGACGTTGGATATCTACACAGAATTTCAATGCAGAGTATCAAATAGATTAATTGAATACACTCGCAGTGAAAAAACAGGCAATTATTGCTGTCGCAAGCATAACAGGCCCAGGAGCAGCTTGCCGGAAGTTGGCAGCCAGGAAAGTTAACCCCGTCGCGTGTCGCGCGAGGCGAGAGACCGCTCGTCTCCTCCGCGCATTCCTAACTGACTACTCCATTCACGGGTAACGCGATTTGCGGCCAGGCATAAAGCGAACACGTCAAACAGCTTGTTAATCCACGTTAAATGGCTCCGCGACCAGCAAACCGGCGCGTTTCCCGCGCAAAACCCGCCGCCAATTATTTAGTCGGCCGTTTCACTTGAATCGCTCACCCGCGCATCTCCCTGTGCACCATCCCGTCCTTCCCGTCGTCCCCATCGACGAACGCCGGCTAACGAACGCCGCAACGAGAGCCACCCGCACCCCCAAACGTTACCTGTCCCTGTCTGACCCCGTTCCAGCCCTCTTTCCCTCGTTTAGGACAATGCCTCGCTACTTGTCGTTGCTGCTACCAAAGGGAGGACTCGAAAGAGGGCGGGGAAAAAAGAGATGCGCGAAATCGCGGCAGGATTGATTGGAATTTTGCGGTCGATCGTGATTAATGAGCTCCACTATGGGCACCCTTTTGTGGCTTCTTTTTTTCGTTCCCAGGTTTTACTCTCTCTCTCTCGCTCTTCCTGGACAGCTTCTTCCTTTTCGAACGGTCGCTTTTCCCGTCGTATGTACCAGGAGGCGCGCGGTATCGCATTCGCTTTGGTTTCGATGATCGACGCGCTCGCTGCGACGGTCAAAGGGTTTTTGAAAGGCAGAGTGAAGGAGCGCGCGATTGGTCCATGGAAATTGGTGGAAAATTATCGTCGACTCGTGGAGACGTTTTCACGGTGAATTTTAGTGAGCTCGATGGAATTGATGCGAACGAGGAGTGCCTCGATATTGCTTTCACTGCGGTTCGGGACTTGTAAACAATGTTAGATTGCATTGATTCTAGGGGAAAATGAATGCTCGTAGAATTTGTGATTCCGTGTGCATCGATTTTAGTAGAAATTGTTAGCGATTGGTGTATTTGAAAAGAAAGAGAATTTCAGCTTCCTGAAAATCTCGCAGTTCCACTAGCGAAGGTAACTTTCTTCTTGAGCCAAAATTTTAAGCAAAATCGTCACGTTCTACCCTCCGTTGTAACTTCTCTTATCTTCCTTGTCCCGAGCTTTCTTATTACGTGTTTACTACGTACATTTCTACTGTCCCTTGTATCTTCCAAAGATACCAGCGGTGCTCCAGAAAATAAGTAGCTGCGCAACACCTATAAAGACACCCTGCGAAAA
Organism: Xylocopa sonorina; assembly: GCF_050948175.1. Lineage (NCBI taxonomy): Eukaryota > Metazoa > Arthropoda > Insecta > Hymenoptera > Apidae > Xylocopa > Xylocopa sonorina. The sequence goes on from NC_135198.1 coordinate 7,796,888, forward strand.
ACTCGCCACCTCGCGCAACGCTTTATACACCATTTCTTCTGACTAAAGAAAAACAAAATCAGACTTACTTTCTTCTTTTTCACCAAGCAACAATTCAACGTATACGAAGAACAAACGAACACGCGCTCGTTAAAAATTGGATCAATCCCGCGCGAAGCAAACGCGTCCACCGCCACAAACCACGAATCGCTAACCAAATTGGACATCCCCGAAGAGCGTAAAAAATTCATCTCACGGAAACATATTCCCTCCATTCAATCCGACTGACTAACTCCCAATAAATCCAGCGATCTTTTCGATCGCTCGGATCTGGCTTGAAAAATTGAAAGGGACGAGAGAATGAAAACGAACTGGCGGGGGTGAAACGAAAAGAGAGCGAAAAAATCGGCGAATTATAAACGGGAACGCGTATGAATGGCAATCTAGGGGCGAGAGAGGGGGGGCCTGGATCATTCACCGGAGGCGGGGCACGTCAGCTCGATGACGGAAGCCCCAATTTCTCTGGAACGCGCGATTTTTTCGGGATCCACGACCGGACGTAGAATATGGGATGGAAATTTCCCGCGTTCTACATATTTTAGACGCACGTCGCCTCTTCTAGCCTGTCCTCTCGTCTCCTCTCGCGTTCTCTCTCCCTTCGTTTCGCCCCCTTTTTCCTCTCCGTCTCGCTGTTCTGTTCGCCAGGCCATTGTAATCGTTGCCTTCGGTGCTATCAGTGGAGAACAAGGGACGATTTGGTCCGTGTGGATGGTAGTCGTGCGCGGTTAATGCCTGCGGGCCACGATTGTGCCGTAATTACGAGGAGTAGCGGTGCGCCGTCACGAAGATGTCGAAGAGAAAAATAATGGTTAGAAAGAGGACGGCAGGGGTTGGCGGGGGCCTCGATGGCTCGACGGAGAGGACGCCCGGATGGGTTGCGAGGAGGACGAGCATCGTTCGAATTAATGGGCTGTGGCCAAAAATTCGTGGGAAACTGCGAGGTAGCATCGCAACCGTGAAGATGAGATTATCGTTGACGAACAGATAGACAGAGGATGTATGATATTTCACGTGAAATTAAGAAGCTAGACTGCACACGAGTTTTCGATGACAGAAGCAAGATTCGTGGTGAAAGATTCACCCCTTTGAAGACGTATCAATGATCGCAGCTTTATTCTTTGCGAACCGTGCTATTAATCTTTCGAACGTGTTCGAGCAGTCAATTTTTTACAAATATTTTCATTTCTTCGCGGTTGCAAAGCTTGCTACCATCGTGGAATTTTCCCCATAACCTCAGCGTGGAACGCGCGACACAAAAGGCGCGCTGAAAAATCCAAAGATAAGAAGAATCGACGGCGATGTTTGCGTAAAAAATGTTTGCCAGCTGAAAGCGGTTGCGGAAGGAAGTCAGCTGGAATTCTTCGACAGCGAGGAGGGCCTGGTGGACCCAGAACGGCTGGCACAATGCACGCGAAACGTAAACTCGTTTCGTGCTCGCGGAGACCTCTTTTATTCAGCTCGGCTATCCCGATCCTAGGTTTCATTTAAGAGGAACCTGCCACGCTTGTGAAAGCGGTTCACACCGTCTTCGATACGTACCTGGAAAAGCTACGAGCTCCTCTAAAAGGAACAAAAAAGGGGAACGTTGCATCCCTGGCAAATCTCTCGCCTTTATTAAATTTTTATAAATGCAGTTATTGTTGCTGTGCGCGATGAGACGCGTTCGAATTAGATTTGAATGTTTCAATGCAACAGCGTCTAGAAATATCGTACTCGCATTTGATTAAAATTAAGCAATGGAAAGCAGAATGATGGAAGACGTAATACTTGAATCGTAAGGTATTTCCTACTGTTGAAACGAAAGAAAAATACGCGTCGTTGCGATAACAAATTCATACCGACTTTTGTACTCGCTATTACAGCAATTATGGCTATTGTGGGGGAAACGTGTATGGGTTTCGTAATAGTTCATTTCCTTGCTTGCGGCGTGCGGTCGCAGCAGACTGATTCGATCGAAATGCAATTTCCAGATGCAGTCTGCGAACGTATCGAGACAGTAATTGAAAAATGGTTTGGTAATCGTAAGAAAACACGGTTTACGCGATACTGCGAGTATCTTCTGTTCTCATCTCGCGGAGACCCATAGCAGGGTTAATAAAAAAAAAAAAAAAGAAATCCTCCACTGTCGATAAAAATTTAGTAGCCACGAGAACTCTTCGCGCCAACCGTGCTTCGAAGCAGCTTCACGATCGAACGGGCAAATTAAATGATTCGCGAGGGGATACAGCCGTTCGAAAGTTGAACAGGGCGAACAGGGGGTGGCGGTTAGGTTTCGTGTGATTACGCTCGGAGATGATTCAAGGAAGTTGCCAACTTGGAAACACCGTTCAGCCGGCCCTTGGAGGCGCGTTTCGCAGATTTTCTTCTCGTTCTTTTTCCACTCCCTTTTCCCCGAGCACCCAGCGAGAAGTTCATTCTAATCTCGCGTCCGATAAGCCGGCAGTTCTGCCAACGAAGCAGCCCCGCGTCCTTTCACCGGCTATTCCGTCGGGGATAAACAACTGCAGTATCTTACGCAGTCCCACAGAACCCTGCTGGCATTTGGTGCCGCGAAAAATTTGCATTCCACTGACGTTTCAATTTGCATAAGTACATGTGACCGAGAATCCGCGAGTTTCGCTTATCGCATCGCGTTCTACGCGGACTTTGTATTTAAAAATTCTACTCGGACCGCGAACGATGTCGTTGTCGCGATATCTGCGGTAGAAGGGTTGGTTCGTTCAATTTAATTCGAGGGAAGTTTAACTTTCTTCGGGCAACGCGTATTTTTTGATTTACAACGGAGAAGTAGGATAATATTCTTTTTTTTTTTAATCGAGAGATGCAGAAGGGAAGCGCTGTTGACTCAATCGCGCGTTGATCTTCTTACGTTACAGTGAATTTCGTTTCATCGTTGCGAATCGAGAAACGATAATTGAAACGGAATTGAAACGAAACGGAAACAGAGGGGCGAGGAATTCTTTAGATTTCTGTAGAATTTTATTCCGCACCGAGATCCTGAGTTGTCCGATTGTTTACCATTCCATTTCGTTTAGGATTCAGTTGAATTGGGTAGAAAATGAAAACAGAAAAAGGAAAGGGGTAAAGTGGAGCAGTATTTTAATTAACGCGGGTATCGATTCTCGTGTTATTTGTCGCGTCTACCCGATTGTCTGAGCCAAAACAATTAAAGATTGCATCTAAAGGAAGGCGAGAATTGGCTGAGCAAGGGACTGTATCTTTCTCTCGACGATCCGAACGTTTAAATTACTCCTACGACATTGTCTCGTTTGTTTCGAATTCAATTATCTCAATTTCGACTTCTCGAAGCGGCCCAACTTTGCTCCTTATTCGGTACAATAGTCGCTCAGACGTCGTTCGTGCGTTCCACTTGCTTCTGAATCAAATCCATTCCGATCGAGAGCCTGTGTATCGTAAAGCGCGCCGCCATTTTGGATAACATCGAACCAACGATTGAATTTGAAGTAATTCGCTCGATTAAAGAAGCTACAATACCTTGTGCGATGTTATTTAGAGTGATTTTTTATTAATATTTACTGTGATCGACTCACCGAATTTTCTGACGTGCTGTAGGCAACATTGTCGATTCCAGTCATAATTGAACGGTTACCTGAAAAGGAATAAAAGTCAACTTAGAAAAGACATAATCGTAGAGAAGCGTAATATTCGTATTCATCTGTGACATCGCGCGTGCATCACAAAGAGCGAATTCAGTGCATTCTCAAATCATAAGACAATCGTTGAGAAGTGCGAATGAACGATAATGGAGCTGGTAACAAACGAGATAACAAGGTAATAGATGCTTCAGTTAAATTATGCAGTCTGTATGGAATGTCTTCGGCTGGTAGCATCTTCGAACGATTTTGAAAGGTTAATATTCATCCAGGACGAACAGTATCATTATATAAAATATAAAAACTAATACAGAGTCCATTAACACGAATTAAAATATTAAATGTAACCGTAATATAAAATAACAAAAGATCGCAATATGTTACCGAATTTTTTGATCAGTTAGAAACGTATATCGTAAAGAATTCTGATGTTTCACTTGAATATTTCGTATCACAAAAGCCTCCAAGACAGAGAGGGAGAGAGGAGATAAAACGAGCACAATTTTATTATCTCGCGCTTTAAGTAACATAAACCATTTCTTTCCAACCACTCGTTTGCATATAACCACACATTTGCGCCACGTTTTCACGTGATCCTCCATGCTGACCCACCCCTCTTGCTCGCAGCAAAATTAATTCCCGCGTTTAACCATTGTCACGATTTCCCAGAAACATCCCCCAGTCGCAGCGAACGTGACCCAGTGCAAAAGGGGCGAAGAACGCGCTGGTCGATCGGTTTCCATCGCGGACGCGAACGTAAGAGCCCTCGACGAGGGGCATCTTTAACTTCAACACGATTCTACCATTAACGATTTTACAGGCTGGTTCTCGCGCGATCGCGTGCGTCCAATTTTCGATTCTTCCTCGCGCAACCCTTTTTTAATCCCTTTCGATAGTTTCGATATCTCGTTCGAGTCTCTGGGAACATTCGTACTTTCTCATCCCTCGCAATTATTCTGTTTGTTTCTGCGAAACGCAGATATTAATTTCCCTGGACATTGAAACTGTTCGAACAGTCGCATCGTATGGAAAATTCGATATTAAACAGAAAATAGCGAAGCGATTTGAAATGAAATTTAACATGAGAATAGCAGAGTCCAGTAATTTATTAGGTTTCTTATCGAGCCACCTATCGGTCTAGCAGAAAATTTCCTCGACATTTTAACCGCCTATCGATCTTTAATAGCTTCGTGAGACGCTGTGACAAATTGGAGCTTTTAAGGTATTGAACACTGCGCTGCATTATATTCCATAATAGATTGCTACCTCCGGCAATACATTACCAAACCTATTAAGCTACAAGTAATTATATTAGTGTACACTTCGAGTGATATAATTACTCGAAACTCTCTCGCATCAAATTCTTACGCGAGTTACGCGAATCCAGCGTCGAGTAAATCCGTGAAAAATGGCTTCTTTCCGAACGACGACGCGGACGGAGTGAAAAAAGAGGATGATTAAAGCTAAATTCATAGCCGTGAAAGCTGCCCAACCCCTCACACCCCCCGGCGAGTTCGTCACAAATCTAATTACCGGCTACAAATTTCGTCGCCGGGTATCCAGCAGCCCATAAATCGCGTCCGACAAGTCGCTTTATCTCTGTACGTTAAGCGAGTCGATGCACAGGACCGTCGTTCAACGCGTTGTATCGCGTTTTTTATTACCATAGAAAACGCGCGCGGATTCGTGCTTTATCACGAGCGAGGAGCCGCCGTTCGATCCCGATGGGGGTTGCTGCAGGAGCAACGGGCGTGCACACGCCCGCCTCGCTGATAGGACACTTTATTTATCGCTGCCCATTGCACAGCCTCCTTGTCGTTCTCAATTTTTTTACGATTACCAAACGTACGTATGCGCGCGACGACGACACGCGTCGAAAGAAATATTCGACGCGCACCAGGGTTCTAAAGTCGACGCAAGGCTTTCTGGGGGTGGGTTTCAGTGAATTACGCGTGTACCCGTCGGATTTTCTAGCTCGACAACGATGGAGATCTTATTTTCTTGTCGGATCCAGATGAAATTTAAAACGACACTGTATTTTGTCATCACAATGATTTTACAGTTGCAGAAGATAATTGAAAAGGTATTTGTTGATAGGGTTACAATTAAGATCATATTGCACCAGGGTTTTAAAATCGCTGGAAGACTTTTAGGGGGTGGATTTCAGTGAATTACGCGTTATTTTCTTACCAGATCCAGATGAAACTTAAAATGATACGGTATTTTATCACCCCAACGATTTTAAAGTTGCAAAAGATAATTGAAAAGAAATGTAGAACAATTAAGATTATATTCGAACGCTAAGGCAACGTTATTCAACGAGCAAAAAATTATTAGATATTTGGAAATATTGTTTGCGAGGATAATTTAGAAATTTCGTGAAAATTCCCGCAGCAACCCCCTGGTGGCGCGTCCAGCCGATCTTAGCCGAGAGTTGGGGCGTTAATTAATTCGCGTCGGTCGCGTGTCTTCCCCCTTTTCCCGGCGACACTGTTAATTAGGAACGTGACAATCACACCGAACACACAGACAGCTGGCCCACGCGTCGAATTAACTGGCTCCTGGTAGCCACACAGAAGCGATCTAACATCGATCGGTGGTGTGATCCCGCCAAGTTTGTTGCCCCATGGCTTAGAGCTGAAATAGACCCGTTCTCGAAGCGTTCCTCTGTTTTCGCGCCAATTTTACTCCAACTTGGCCACGAGTGGTCGAGAGTCGAATTCTCGACTTCTTCTAGCCGTTTTGTTTCGTTCAACCCTGGCTAAACTTGATCGACCCTGATCGTTTCTACAAGTTCGTAGCTATGTTGTGTGAATTCAAGATATTTCAGTCACTAATTGCCAATTTCTGCCAACAGTTAGTACTTTACAATCGCAAAACGATTCCCGTTTTTCAGTATTACAAGAAAGGATACAGCGTGTTCTTTTTTTTTTAAACTATCCATATCGTGCGATAGATTAACAGAAAAATCTGTTAAATTCTTCGTCTGAAGCATCTTACTCTCTCTGATGAGTCTTTCTTTGGCTCAGTCGTCCCAGAAAATTCTTTAATTAATCGTTGCCCCAAAGCAACGCGAGACGATCGTCCCAATCGATCCCCGTTACAATCTACGAACCGTTCTGTCTGCATTTCCTTTCTCTTGGACCGCGTGTAGTGGTACCGGTGAAAACGGGGGAACCGGTTCCCAGGGTTTCCCTTTTAACAGCCTGTTTCGAAGCAAACCGTTTCGAACGCCACTTGGACTTGGTACGTTCCACGAAAGTTATTCGAAAACAGAGTGTCTGGGTTACGATTGCAATTTGATCTACGACATCGAATCGAAGTCGCAAGTTGACGAGGAACTGAGCAGACGTTCGTGGCTCTGTCAGTGCAGATAGCAATCATTTAACTTGCTTCAAACGATAAACAAATGTTTCTTATGGGCTCTAGTATTTTTTGAATTGTTAATGGATCGATTGAAAAACTAATTACGTTTCAATATTCCATTCGAGACAAAGTAGTTAACAATGGACTACTGATTTAATGGTAATAGTAATGGCGAACTGAACGATAGCCAAATGCGATGGACTGCTGAATAAACACGAACGATAAACCATTCGTAAGAAGCTGTCACTGATAAACGATAAAAATGGCACACAGTTTATGTTAAACGCTATGCTACCTGTTATTATAATTTGTACCGCCTTGAGAGCTAACTATTGACCAACAGGCGCATTTGCGAACACCTGTATTCCATTAATCATGAGTCTCCACTTTCGAACTTACCATTTGTTTGCAAAAACCACTGCGATCGTAGCTGAGCTGCGAAGCCTTGAAATTGTGCTGCGTCTTTACACGAAAGTGATTATTTACAGTCGAGGGTCACTAAGTAAATCGATCGCTATCTCCGTTCTCGATCGACGACACGATTTTCCGTGCAATTTTCTTCGTAACACATATTCTTCGCACGTTGAACGCGGTTCACATTTATTTAGTATCGCGTTATCTGCTCTCTGTTTCGCTTTCGTTACCTCGCGACAATAGGCGCAACGATAAATGGCCCATTTTCATAAATGGTAACCGGTTATTCTTTGAAAAATAAATAATCGCTGCTAATTGAGAGCAACAATTTTATCAGGCACAGATCTCACATTTAAAGGATCACATCAGAACTCGCGTCTAAATCGTATAAAACAGAGGAAACGAGAGAATTCGATTTTGAACGTGGCAAATTGGCGTAAACTTGGACCGTCCGCGACGACACTGTTCCACAGACTGACTAGAGAGCTCCGATTGATTGCGAGACGAGTGCCCTGTTCATGTAAACATACAATCACAAATGACACTCTTTCAAGGTATTTCTCTCCCACTCCTTAACACCTTTCCAGATATTTGGCGTTTCGTAACGCACTGTTTCCTGAATAGATTAAGCAATGGTGTAAAGTTCGTCTGTGTTGACAACCGACTCGATTCTTTATGTATCCTTGCGTGAATTACTTATCCTTACTGGCGTAATCGACGCTTTTTATTTTAATACATTAAACATTATTCGCAAACAGAAATAACTATTAGCAATACTATAGTTGTCGAACGATAACAATGTCGTGCATTTAATGCTAATTACATCTACGATTCGTAGACAGCGATTAAAATATAATTTAAATTGTTAAATAAAGAGTTAACAGTCTTTAAATAAATTTAAATATACGTTCGCAGGCTGACGAATTTTTCTAAAATTCTTCCAATGATACATTCAAGTAATTACTGACGTATAATTACGCGAACGTGGCGAACTAATTATACGTGCTCGATTTATGTCGAGTGTAAAACGAGATTACACAATGATTTTCAGGAGCAACGTTGCCTCGCGTGCACAGAGTGCAACGAAAACGGAATTATCTCGATGCCATTCTCAAAGTTGGAACACGCGTTACAGCCAGAATCGCCATACTTGGCGGCAATTCAGAACGCGGTGATCTCGAATCGGTCGTAGAAAATTTCAAATTCTCGTACAATTCTACGTGTAAAATCGAATTTCGAATTCTCACGATAAGAGATATAAATTCGCGCGTGATTTCGGCTCGTTTCAAATGTACACAGTGACTTACGAATTTTCGTGCGACTTAAAACAATTCTTAGAGACACCGTGACTCCTCGTTTCGAAAATCTCGCGAACCGTAGACGATTACCATTGTCTTCCAGCCAGTAAATTACGTTTATAATGCCTCGTGTAAAGTTACGCAATCCTCCGAACGCGATATCGTTTTAATTGCCGTGTAACGCAACGGAGGTGTGCAATTTTAGCCTTTTAAGGGGCGACTTTTAATTAAACGTCCCGCCAAGCGTTCGCGTGCGTTTCGTTATGAAACGTAGTTCCATTTTGAGGCGCACCACACCTTCTGCCCCCGTGTCACGTTTAATTTAACGTATTTCGAATCTGATATTATTTATTACTAATTCGTGCTTAGAAACAATATATTCGTACTTTAATTTATGCTTCTTAACGATCTCTGCGAAATGTGTTTGCAAGCTTATTGCGCCTCGAACATTGCATTAAAGCTTACAACATCGAATCAAAATTCTACAACAATGTACGATTTTCTTGAGCTACGAATAATTTGATTAATATTTTTAACAAGTCAAGTATACGTGTTAGTCTCATTTATCAGATATATCAGTATCTCTTTTATACAGAGAACCAATAAACCTGATTAAATACGAGTATTATATTGATCCTATAAATTACCCTCCTATCGTTCAAATTCCACCTAATTAGATTTTATTACACGTCTTTAATCACACGAACGTCTTTATGCATTGTTCAATCAAGTATCCCGGTAAATTAATTATTATAATTCCTCGAGACTGAACCAAACTTGATCACTCTCACTCTAAAGTTATAAAAACCGACGAATAACGTTTCATCGAACAACTCTCCTAAACTTTCTTATTTTATAAGAAAGAAAACCTTTGAAGAACGTCTGTTCGAGAAACTAGAGAATACTTTTAAATAATATAAAAGTACACAACGTAGGCAACGAACAGAGCAACGAGCAGAAGCTAGGAACAGAGCTGGAACCAATCGAGTCATCTCCAGATCATGCAAGTGTTATCCTTGCTCGCTGTGACGATGGTATCGCCATTGTACGAAAAAGCGCAATTGAACACGTCGTCCGTGTGGCCATCCAGCGTCTGGACACAATAACCACTCTCTAACGACCATAATTTCGACGTTCTGTCTAAAGACGATGTCAATAGGCGTTGACTGTTTGGACTGAAACAGACTGCAACGATTTTCCACGTTAAATCTCGATGCAAATTTGGGATGAATTAAGAGAAGAAAAATTTTTGTAACAAAAGAAGAAAAAACTGTTCGTTTCGAGACCACCTTTGGAGACCTCCTCGCGATGGCCCTCCATCGAGGCCAGCTGCCGGAAATCGACGCTAACGTCCCAAACTCGAGCAGTGGCGTCGCTGCTGGCGGTCGCCAACTTTTTCCCGCTATTGTCGAAGGTCAAGTCCAAGACCTCGTCGTCGTGTCCGCGCAAAGTGGCCAGGCAGGAGTTCATCCTCGTGTCCCAGACTTTGGCCGTCTTGTCCATCGACGAGGAGGCAATCAGCGAGCAATCGAAATTGTAGACGCAATTCGACAGCTCCGATCGATGGCCAATTAACACGCTTGTGCGGCTGTGAAACTCGAGAGAAATTAGGAACACAGATGGTGGCGATTTATATTCTTTCATTTTAACCGAACGCGTGTGTTTCACTTGTTTTTTTATGCTTTTAGGATTGTCTAAGGCAAGATTGGTGAACGAGTGTTACCTGAAAGTCCTCACGTCCCAGATGCTGACAGTGCCGTCGAAGGAGCCAGTTATTACTTGATTTCCATCGTTGTTGAAGTGCAATGCGATTATCTCTGCAGTGTGTCCTCTCAGCGTTCCCAACTCCGTCCCTGTTGAATTCATTTCATATTAATTCGAGGCTTTCGAACGCTTCTTAAGTCACCGTTTCTCCTTTCACATTTAACTGGCTTCGTTTGCTTTTATTGTTTACTCATCTTGAAAGGAACACGCGGTACAAGCGCACCTGTCGATAGCTGAAAAAGCTTCGATGTCGTGTCCAAAGAGCCAGTCGCGATTTTGGTATGGTTAGGTGAGAATTTCGCGGCAACCACTTCAGCGTTGTGGCCCCACATAGTTAGCAAACAATGACCCGTTCGTGAGCACCAGATCCTCGCGGTTTTGTCGAAGGAGCCAGTTACGATTTTGTCTCTGAGAAGTGAACGTAGTAACAGTAACAATTCTCGAGCAATTCGAACAATTCAAATTGTCTATCTGCGAGTAAGAAACGCAAGTTGATCTATAATTGATCTATAATCGTTGTTTGCTTTTTAAAAATACTTAACGCACAGAAATCTATGCCAAACACGATTAATTATGGAATATTTTTTATACACTCAACGTGTTTGCGAATAAACGTTTGGAAAATCGTAATAAAATGTTTGTCGCGCGCGAGAGCAGTTCGAGTACTCGCAGACGTGTATGCAGAAAGCGATTATAGTAATTGATAGAGACGTTTGATCGGTAAAGAGTGTATGAGAAAGACTGTATCCTCGTTTCCGGTCGAGAGCGATACGAACGAATCGTAAGGGCAATAAAAGAGACGCACGATGCTGGGTTGTTGAAGGACACGGTGTAGACCACATTTTTATGGCCTTCGAGAGTAAGAAGCTCCGCTCCACTGTCAATGTCCCAAACTTTACACGTTCTGTCGTAGCTGCCTGTCAGGCACCTGTTCGAACAATTTGTTTCTCCTTTACTTTCGACAGTTTGTTGTAAAAAAAAATAGCACGCGTGAAATGTTATGATAATGAATAATTAATTAGTAGAAATCGTGGTTCAACGTATAAAAAAGATAACTGTGAACCAGGTTTTTAATTTCTAAATGAGAATTGTGAAATTTATATTTATGGATTCCGTGAACTACGGGCTTGGCTACTTCATCACTTGAGAATCGATATTGTTGCGTGTAATTGACGATTTAAAAGAGACGAGAGAATTTCGACTGGCAATTTGCAAGGAACTTGGCTAAAAATTTATTTCTACGATCCCAGGTGATAAAGACGCTACTCTCTTTGTCAAAACTTTTCAGAACGTGTACAAAGTAATTCTGGAATAGATGGTCAAACTTTAGAACCTCGTGCCGCTCGCCTTAAGGATGAAAAAGGTGATACAAACGTTGCTTGGAAACTGTTTCTGCCTGGAACCGGCGTGAACTACCATCAACTAAAATTTTGTAGAAAAATATCGTTTCTGTTCCCGGAAAGAAACGATAAAATGGACACGCTTCGAGGTATTGTGTATTATTTAAATTGTAATATACATTGAAGTACTTTCTGAATGAAGAATCACAGAAGACTAATATTGATCCATTTATTTCAGAATTACTCGATCGATAATAGCGGTGGTGACCAAGGGTAAAACTGAATTTCGAACAGTGCTCGAGGAATCTTAATCGAGAGTACCTTTTACCTAATTTATCGAACGCGATATTCGTAAGGGGCAGAAGATGGGTCTGCAACGTTTTGTATTTGTAGTACCGCTTCGTGTTCGCGTCGCAAACTTTGGCCTGCAGCTTCACCAGGGTCTCCACTAACTGCTCCATTACACTTTCGGTTATTACGGGCTCGGACGCTTTTATGCTCTCCGCTAATGCTCTTATGTCCGTTCTGAAAAACGAGACGTACAACTCGCCCGTCTACTTCCCGCCAAAGTAATTATACGCCCACGAGTATTTTTTTTTTAAATGATCCGACTAGCTTAAGCCCAGCTGTGACTGGCAACAGTTACCCTGCTGTTTCTCTCTGTCTCAAATTATTTTTACCAATTATTTACAGTCATTTTCTAACGTTACAATTGTACAGTGTATTAGAACTGCGATGAAAAGTTTCTGCGTGCTACTATAAAAATTCGTAGGTGTAAAAAGCATACGATAACTCTAAGAATAACTTAAACAAAATCATTTCCTTCTTGCTAACAAAATAACGTTTAATTACTCTGCAGACAGATCCAGAAGGTCGATCATCTTCGTCTTGACGTCTCCGCCTTGCGTGTACTCCAACGCGAGACCTGAAACAGGTCCAGGACTGAAAGGAAGCACAACGTTCCCGCGCGTTAATTCCCAATCGAAACTGGCGTCACCCGATTGGCATACCTGGCGGGAAGTAGCGGAGCAAAAACTTCAGAAGCTTCATGTGGACATTCCAATTATAGCCGCGTCCAGTGCTTCAGACAGCCAGCCAGATTGCCGCCGACCCACGAGAACGAGAGCCACGGGATTTAATTATAAAACGTAACCGGTGGAGGCGTAAAACGCGATTCGCAGGGGTTAGTTTTACCCGCGGTTGACAGTGCAGTCATCCGGAACTGCCGGCTATGCGCGTCCAACTACTTCCGCCCTCGTCGTCGCTGAAATAAAGGAATCGCGATGCTCCCCGTTACCAAGGCACGCTTGATCGATTCCAGAGCACGATTTCGCGTCGAAATTTCGTGACTAATTACGAATACGGGATCAGCAATTCTGTGGAATACATAAATAGAAGTTTAGAAAATGATAGAGTGTAACATCAGCCTGTTTAAGTATTATACAATGCCATTGATGCGATCGAACATACGCTTCTCTTTGCCTCTGCTTGTTTACTGCGTTAATTTGTATGTAATAAGATTCTGTAATTACTTCTGAACGGTATATTCATGTAATCATTCTGGACAATACATGACAGGATGATATTGACATGATACCAGCAATCTATCCATGTATGACTACGTTCAATAAATTACAGAAGACATATCAGAAAATAAATGTGAAAGTAATTCTACACAATCATTATACACTATATTACTTTAAGTATCTCTAAAAATTACTACTTTAGATCAATTTAAACCGAACAAATATGTATATTTCAACAGTTTCATCATAATTTCTTGTATACTTTAGTAATTTCATTATACTTTCTTGTATATTTCAATAGTTTTATCGTAATTTATTTTATATTTCCCTCTGTGGAGGTAAGAGAGAGAAAGATATATTAGAAAGCTATAAGAAAGAGAGAGACAGATGCTACGGACCCTACTGTAGAACCCCTGGCGCCATCTCTGCAAAAAGTGCTCAAACTGGTCGCTCAGCATTATCAACAGCGAAGTGAACTACTTAGAACTACTAGCGCCATCTTTGCAAAGAATAGTGAACTAATTACCGACCCTAGCTTCAGCACCCCTCCAAGAGATGGCACTAGTGCTACAGTAGTTCACTTCGCTGTTGATAATGCTGAGCGACCAGTTTGAGCACTTTTTGCAGAGATGGCGCCAGGGGTTCTAGAGTAGGGTGGTAGCAGCTGTCTCGCTCTTTCTTATAGCTTTCGTATATTTCTTTCTCTCTCTTACCACCAAAGCGAGAGATATAATTTGCCTTACTCTTTCCATTCAATGAAAATTAAGGAATTTCTTTATTTAATCAGTATCAATAATCGAAAATTATGTAATTAAGATGAGAGACAGTAGCAGAGAGAAAGAAAGAGAAGCGAAAACGAAGTCAGGAAGGCACTAGATGTGTAATATAAAGGGTGATTCGGTGTAGTGTCGGCCGTAAAAATTTATCACACGAGTAGTAAATTACCCTGTATAAATATATATATAAAAGAAATTGATTTAAGTCATAATAAGTTTTCATATACAACATTTGTATAAATCTATTTTAAATAAGTGAAAAGCACAGCAAAGGAGAAAAATATGTATAATATATATGTACAAATTCGATTAATTTTAATCATCATCCGATTCGTCAGCTTTCTTTTGACTGGCTTCAGGCTTTTCTTCTTCTTTGTAATGCCTATATTCTGGTTTCAATTCCCACATATTTCTGTGAGGGTTTTTTAAGTTATAATTGCAAACTTCATTTAATATTTCCTTTAAATATACCTAATAAGATAAAAATATACATGTATACATATGTAAAGTTATTATCTTTGATTAAATATATTTACTTATAAGTATGAAATAAAAAATTGTATATCTGTTAACAAACACAAAGAAAAGATGCAGCTATATAGATATAAGAAAAAGGTGACTTACAATAGGTTGCTTTGTAATCTTCACGAGATCTTTTATGTTATAATATTGATGTTTCTCAAATGCAGCGAATAGCATATCCAATACTGCATCTTTATCATCCCTCATTTTCTTGCCCTCTGCCTTCTTCTTCTCTGCATACTCGATCTGTAAAAAAATTAAATGCATTTATTTAACACCTATTAAGTACATAAAATAATATATAAACACTATAATAATATGCTGTACTTACATTGTGCTTATGGTCAGAAACAGGTTTGAAATTTTGAACTACCCTATCTAATTGTTGAACTTGTCTTTGCGGAACAGATGCCCTTTTAATACTTTGTAATTTCAATTTCATGTAACAGTTATCAGCTGGAACATATAAAAACAAATAGATGCACAAGTTACAGTTTATTCTGCAAGGAGGTTTTGTAGAATAAAATTCTTACCATATGGACGACATTCTAATTTTTGTACAATTCTACCTTCCATATAAAGCTTTTCAGTTTCAGGAACTATAGAATCTGAGCTACTTGATGCTGCAACATTTAATAACCTCTTGTCAATGTTAACATTATGTAAAATATGTTTGTAGTAACGAGACTTACGTGTAACATGTGAGAATACTCCTAGCATTTGTTTCGTTACTGTTGTGACATCTAATCTGTGCTGTTTTGGAATTTCTTCCTCTCCCGGTTCCTTCAAGGCTAGGACAGCTTCCGACAGTCTTAGGGATACCTCTGCTTTTTGTCCAGGATTTCTAAAAATGTATATATATTAATAAAATATTTTGAAAATATGGTAACATTGGAATAACCTACCAGTTGTAAACCTACTTAGTTATTTTTAATTTGCCAACTTCTATATTTCCAGGTGCTTTCTCCCATTTATTCGCTATGTATTTTGGTACTTTCACAAGCCAAACACCTCTGCCAGCATTACTTAAATCTAATTCCTTTTCTGTGTGCGATACGCTCGTAGTCATTATCTCTTTTTCCCGTATTTTTTCGAGTTTATTGTTTAAAAAATTAGATACAATATTGTGAGACAAATAAAACTTTATCAAATATAGTATACTTGCTTATATTTCAGAAACTTACAATGGCACATTTAAAAAGTAATTATACACACAATAATTGTACTAGTTCGATAAAAAATTGACTGAATATTTGTTTAACTTAAAAAAGTAACGTCTACTATTCTATTTCTTTACGCGATCGACCTTATTCAGTATTCTACAAGGTAGGTACAGTTTCTTTTATGTAAACAGATCTAAGTCATCGATTAAAAATGTTTAGATTTGCTGTCTGCGAGAGAATGCGATTTTAAGTGGTTCATGCGATACGCACTTGAAACAATAACAAATAATAATAAACGTGGAGTGTCGATTAAATATCAGTACATACAATTCATTTAATAGAACTCTACTATTCGCTTAAATTACATTACAATGTTTTAAAGTGACCCAGGGAAGTATAACTTAAATCAAACATAAACACTTGTGCTTTTTGTAGCGCACAGCTAACCATAACCTGAAACAATTTTGTGAGTACACGAAGTAACCTTTAAGGTTTCCCTTTAATTTCAAATTGCTCTCCAACAATTCACAGTGTTTGTTTGAATGAAAGGTATAAAACAATGGCATCTACGTGTATGGTTATAAGTCGACAAATTTCGACGTCGTCGATATGTCGTGGTAAACGTAATTTTCGAATGATACAACTTTACAACAAACGGGGCAGTCGTGCATATAAACTGGAACGAAGTAAAAACCCGAATTACGATATACCCATTGACAGTATGTATTTTTTCATTTCTCACGCACGCATAGATATTTTTTACTGAATTAGTGCAACAGTTAATATATATTTCCAGCGAGAGGAGTAAAGCCAACAGGGAAATGGGTGGACAATCATTGGGTTGAAATACCGGAAATGATACCGGAACTCATTGTTCCTTCCTTGAAGGACTTCCACTTAAAACCATACGTTTCCTATAGAGTTACTGATGTTGGGCAACGTGAATATACGGCCAAAGATTTGTTCGATTTAGTTTATGCTGATAAAATCACGAGAGACTATAAACAGGGCCAATTAGGTCCAAACGGCGAACCATTAAATCCTACCAAGTATGAAAAAATGACAGCCAAAGAAGCTAGAGCTGCGGCAGATAAAACTGGTACTGATATTTTCGAAGTAACTGAAAATGAACTTCAAGCAGAGTCGCACATTTTAGAAAAAAAATAGGAACATTGAAAGAAAGAGATCTGTTACTATAAATATTTGCAGATTTTTTGAAATTTATCTTCAAATAAAATAACTTTAACCTTATAGTTTGCATGTTTTATTCAATATGCTCGTACGCACAATGTATACACCTGTTGAAAGTCCTGTAACTTATAAATAGTAATTATTTACCGTCGTAAGTAAATTAAAGAAAAATCATATGTTAATTTAGTAAAAAATTTTTAATTTATTGCAAATATATATATAAAAGCGGATTTTTAACTTTAAACGGAACATCTTCCATTGTCTTTGACTGGCTTTCGCCATGTTATTACATTACTATACAATATTTCATAACGTTGAACGACAGTAAATAATTACTTCACAAAGTACTTGTACGTGTTGGACATTATATCGCCAAATAATAATTTTATGTCTTTACTTCTTGTTTATTTCTTGGGAAAATGTTTACTGCTAATTAGTAAAAATGATGGAAAATTCAATATTACTTTCTCGATGAAATAAATGAACAGAACACATTTTATGAATGTCTACTTCATGCAATTTCAAATCTCTGTCATTCCAAAAAAGACATGGATGGAAATACGTAGCAGTGCCCGAAAACTGATTCTCAATTCCTTAGTTCCTTTGCGAACTGTTTCAGGGAATGTCTTTTCGAGAATAATATATGCCAGGACAAGATCTCGCATGATTATGCTAACTTAATAGCTATTTTTTTTTACTTATCAAAAGACTTTTTGAGCGATGTTTGATTGTTTTTTCGGGTAAAAAATGGCGGAAAATTTGAATATTAAAGTCGTTGTCAGTTGTGCGCGGCCGGTATTGCTTTCTACTGACTAGACTACCAGAATCTAATATAATATTTGCTTTAAAAAGTGCTGTATTCGTATCAAAAATGTACAAACGTGTTTAAGTTATTATTGATTCCTTCCCTGTCCACTCGATAACAATTATAGAGAAGTTTGTGAAACAGAACTACTTAGCTTTCGTTCCAAGTGAAATGATAACTTTGTACTACTGTTTATGCAAGATGTATTAACAATGACTATTGATATAACTTGTACATTTTTTCTTTTCTTTTTATAGAAAATGATAATGTATACAAAACGTATAATCGAAAATGTAAGCAGACATTACCTTTGTTCAATATCATGTATATAACAATTTTATTTAAACATCTTTACAGAATGCAGCACTTTTTCATTTTTGTTTTGTTTAAATAGCAGCTACTATTTATCGCTATTTATTGTTTTTATTATTTCTTAACTCGCTATAACGATCATAGTGAAGAGTGGAATGACAAAACACCTAGTTTTGTACAACATTATTAGAATAGTTATCAATAAAAACGTATAACAAAAAACTTTAACGCTTGGTTTCCTTCACTTGTTAACTCCACTCTTCAATGAATTGCATAGAAAAGCATAAGTGGCATAATGCTTGCGCTTAGATCTAAATAAACTTTATTTCGAGCTTCCTTGCCGAGCGAAGATTATCGTGTCTTTATCTTACATTACAACATACGCGTATTTTATTTTTCATCTGAGCACCGATTTTTCTTACTTCGTTTCCTAAATTTTATTCTCGACTAGATATTTCAGTCAACTCGTTCGCCTCGTATGGAAGTTATAAAATTCATAAATTAATTGCGAAGTACAGGTCGAGAGTTCAGCGTAATATTCAATGGTCATATTAAATTAAAATATCATGAAAGAAATAGGCATGTCGAGAGATAATAGATTGCCATTACCGTAAGATAATTTATTGAAATTCGGGAAGCACGTCAAAAGCATTCTTCGTTAATTATCACTGAAATATGCACGCGTATACACTGGTGGTACTTCCAATTAAACATAGCCATTGTCAAGCAAGACATATGCCACTCGCTCATGAATATAAACTCGGTTGGTGTTTTCTCTTGTTAATTATCAGTCTATGATATAATTGGATATTTGACTGATAAAATCAGCCAGATAATAAGGCAGACGTACATGCTACTAGATAACAAAGATTCTCAACAATGTCAATATCTCATTGTACATATGTATACATGATATATGTAATTATTCCATGAGTGAAGTATGCGAGAATGTATAAAGATATGTTGTGATAAAGTATGATGTTTAAGGCATAGATATCGGAGAAGAAACGAATTACTGAATTAGAACGAATCTTTGGCATTTAGTAATATGTACCTTCCGTTTAATTAAAGATTTTGCGTATGAAAGCTAGAGTATCGCGGAGGAAACGGTTCTACAAAGAAATCTTATACAACACTTCCCCCTTGGATACTTAGAAAATAGATATAATAAAATACATAATTGTATAAATAAAAATACTGATATGGAAAGACTAGGAAGGCAATACTGCTTATTGTAATTGGTGTATCTCTAGTCTAGTCTTTCAGACTCAAAATCTCCAACGCTAAAAGTAGACAACAGGGTAGATGTTCATTCCATTGGATCCCCAACGTTTTCGAAGATGGTCGAGTGAGGGTTGCTTCCAGTGGGCCATAAGAAGCCACCTACACTGCCAGGTGGCAAATATGATGCTCCACCACTGAGGCCCACCTGATATACGTATATATGTATTTGCTTCTTTAAATTATTTACATTTTGCATATAACATTTTTGCGTTCAATGCTTTCTTACGAAACGTTAAGAAATAAAATCTAGGAAGCCAAATAAGGGGTAAGGTGCTACAAACTATATGCATTTTCCAAGCATTTAATGTTTGGGTGTTTAACGCTGTATCGTTTTGAGGGTTCGTCGGTCGCAGTTGTGCTAATATCAGTTGATAATTCTTTTGAGTTGCATGGTTGTTGAATCATGTACCGGTGCATATGTTATGTTATTGTATTCAAGTAAGTGTGTACTTAACAGGCAAATAAAGTAACTATTTAACATTGTTCTGCACAGTTATCAAAATAAAACCTTATCCTTCCTCTTTTCCCGGGCAAGTGTCGATAGTACAAATGCAGTGATTCCATACGAGCAGTATACCAATCGTACTTTTGTTAACTGTACATTGATGTTCAATTAAGGGTTGGTACATGCACGAAGTAAGGCAAATCAGAGTGAACAATAAATTGCCAAATTAAAGAAAAATAATTGTTTATTTGCATCTAACACAAATAATTGTGCTCTCGTATCACAAGTAACGTCTAAATCGCTAATATCATAAACAATACTAATAATATTTACATCGGTTCATCGTTGCGAGCATGATACACGGTCGCAACAATGTTCACATCGTGAAAGGAACAAGTAATATAATACTCTCTATAATGTTTGAGTTCGAATATAGGGTACGCAATTTTGGCACGATTTAAATTTGTACCGAAAGAACAATGACGTCATTGATCGTTGGACAGATACCAACGAGTTATTTTGCGTTCTTTTATCCCGGCCTGATAACTTTTTTTATTAGGCAGTTCAACCCAAACGATTTGTTTTTTTTTTGTTTTTAAGTTTCTATTTATAGAATTACCTGTTGGCTCCACAGCAGTGTCCTTTCCGCTAACTGACAATCTGCTGCTAGTCGAGATGGTAGACTTTTCCATCTTTCCTCATCTCGTTTTCTTTCTCTATCAAAGTCTCTATCAACGTGTCCCTGAGATAAAGGTGGCAAGATCTGTGTTCTTTGAGCTAGCTTATAACTGTCCTGTCTCGGTACGTGGTCAACGCGTCTACTCGCTGTACTCGCCGACACTGGCAACGGAGTTGGGCTACCTCCGCCTCTGTGTCTATGGTATAAGTTTCGTTTCTGCTGCAACATACGTTGTTGCACCAGCAGCTGTAATTGTGTACTGGAGTCGCCACGGATTTTAAATTGGCCTTGATTCTCTGGCGGGGTAGACGGTGGTCTCAAGTGAACAAGATCTAAATGGCCTCTAGCTTTACCGGAATCTGTAAAATTAAACCAGAATAAACTAATCAAAACCTTGCGAAACACTTGTAACTGTATAACTATAATAGAGCGTCGGAGCTAACCATTTAAGGTTGTGTATAATCTAAAAGATATGAAGATAAAGATGGACAGCATTAGAGATATTAGAATTAGAATTACCAATCATAACTGTGATACCACATACGTAGAAGAAAAGAATAAAATATCTCGTTCGTGTTTTAATACCTTGAATACTTCGCTGTTTGGTTGGCCTGTCTCCGCCACCTTGTTGGCAAAATAATAATCTGGGTCCACCATCAGAAGCTCTACGTCCTTGAGATACTCTCGATATTCTACCGGTTATCGGTGATGGACTCATAGGCGGTGGAGGCGTGCAAGAGGGTAAGCTGCTCGTGAACGAATTTGCCCCTGTGTAATCTGGTGGGCAACCAGAGTCAAAACTAGATTCGAAAAGCTCGGATGATGAACTACCACTACCACCCGCGATAAACAATGTCGTCCGACTAGGAGGATCAATAGAATCCATAAGAGGGGTATCAAAATGCTGTTGGTAATCACTTAATCTTCGATTGACTATCTGACTGTCAATTCGTTGACTGATATCGTGATCTAGGCCTAGTCTGTGTTCCTCGAGTTTTATTTGAGCTTCTCTCAATTCATCGCCGCTTGGGCCTTCTTCTAAATCGCCTTCCGCGCTACAGCATCCCTCGTCAGTTGAAGAACTAGTTGAACTAAATCTTTTCCCTCCTCGAGTCGCGTCCTCTCTTGTTCTGAAAACAGATAGGTAATGCAGATTTAGACACGATATTCTTTTTATCGGTTGACAAAAATTTTTTTGGTGACAGATGGGTGACTTTCAATTGTGAAAACATTTTCATTACGCTCCTTTCTTCCCTACTTGCTGCATAAATTTTATTTGTACCAAAATACGTAGAAGCACATAAAACCATGAACGTGATTTAATGAATTATAACGTAATAAAAATTATATATGGTGATGTAGAAATAAAACAAGTATATACATTCGGTGTGATAAAACAAAATCACAACTGAAAATAAAAGAAAAGCAATGAAATAAAATGAAAGAATTACCAAAAATAAAGTGACAGCAAAGCGCTTCCAATCCAACCTGTCCTGACAAAATCCTCAATACATGCGTCACCATAAAGATCAACGTCCCACTAAGCTATCGCTGTAAATAAAAATTATGTAATTAACATTTGATTCTTGAAAAATTTTATTGACGGGCAGGATTGGAAGTCAAGTGTAAGACGATATTTCATAAGTAACAGTTTATAAATATAAGAATGATCAAATTTTGAAAAATGTTAATAGTTAAGTAGATATACCTTGACTTGAATTTGTCATCTTTTGTTCTCGTAACACTTGGCCAGCAGGAATTATTTGCTGTGCCGCCGACGCGGTGTTGTTTCAGCCTTTCCAATAATAAGAAGTAAATAGCAGCATGATGATCGTAGCTACTATTTCTTAATGACTGGAAATGATAAATTTTATTTATTAATTATAAATTATCTTCAATTATAATATTATTATACACATATATATATATATATATATATATATATATATATATATATATATATATATATATATATATATATATATATATATATATATATATATATATATATATATCAAAACATACCTCTCTAGTTCGTGTAATGTCTATGCCTAAACTATGCATAAGTCTAAGTATCTGTTCATTTGGTTCTTGGATTGATGCTGATGATGATCTTGTTATAATCATTGAACAAACAGTATCTGCAGATCCAGCCATCCAGCGATGTCTCTTTATTTGTGGAATGGTATATCTCCTTGCAGGTTCCAGAACTAACATTTTACGTATTAAGCTTTCACAATCTGTAATAAAGTTAAGGTTCCTTCAAATGACTTTAAAGTGAATATTTTCTCAATTCCTAAAAAGAGTCACAAGTTATAAAACATACCTGTACTCATAAAGTATGGAATCCTAAATTTCCCACTCAAAACACGATCTCTTAAAGACTGAAGGGTTGATCCATCAAAGGGCAGTGCTCCACATACTAATACGTATAGTACAACACCTAAACTCTGCAATATGAAAGAACCATATTTCGTTATACCGTTATTAAATGAAATTCTTCCGAAATATTACATGTAACGTGGATATCGATAAACTGCTTACCCACACATCAATTTCAGGGCCAGCATAATGTTTCCCTCTAAATACTTCTGGCGCTGCGTAAGGAGGGCTACCACACCATGTACTCAGTCTCTCGCCAGGCGAAAATCTATTACTAAAGCCGAAGTCGGCAATCTTAACATTCATCTGAGCATCTAAGAGTAAATTTTCAGCTTTGAGATCACGATGCGCTACGCCCGTCGCATGGCAGTATTCGACCGCGGAAAGTATTTGAGCAAATGTTGCACGAGCTCTGGGTTCTCCCATTCTTCCATATCGTGCAATATAGTCAAATATTTCACCTTTACTTGCATATTCGCACACCTGGTACAGACATAAAAATTCTATTATCTCTCAAATTCTTTTGATTTCTTTACTGAATATTCGCTTGAAAGTCTTTAAGGGCATCAGATTCAAGCGAATATCCCTTAAAAGAATTATTGAAACGTACCATGTATATCATATTTTTTGTTTCCATTACTTGATATAATTTGACAATGTGTGGATGTTCTAATTGCTTCATTATCTCTACCTCTCTGTAGACTTTTTCAAGATTGGTAGGGTCCAATTGTGTTTTATCGATTATTTTAATAGCCACCTAAAAACAAGTGTTCACAGTTTAACTAAACAAATATTGGGAATGCGATCTACACTGTGAGATCGAAGCATATGTCTTAACAAATAATAAATATATAATAAAGCAAAAATGTTATTTACCTCTGTCTTGGTAATACGATGTCTAGCTAATTTTACCACTGCAAAATTCCCTTTACCAATGGTGCCTTCAATGTCATAAAATCCTACACGAATCTGCTTCTTCCCTTGTCCCACTCCGGAGTCCATTTTTGTTAAAAAATTTGTATATCAACAAGTAATTCCAAATGATTGTTTTCCTTGAAGGTGTACTGTACAATTACTC
Source organism: Xylocopa sonorina (assembly GCF_050948175.1). Taxonomy (NCBI): domain Eukaryota; kingdom Metazoa; phylum Arthropoda; class Insecta; order Hymenoptera; family Apidae; genus Xylocopa; species Xylocopa sonorina. Next base: position 7,820,886 of record NC_135198.1, read on the forward strand.
GAAATTTCTGTAAACGAAAAAGAAAGGTACTTCGTAGTAACTATTACGGCTTAATCTTTCCAAACAGTCCGATTTTACTTCGAAGGATTCGTTAAGACTATGACGTTGTTATGCCTCTTCCGAGCAATACATAATACGCGCAATCCCCGTCGTACATGTATACAACGACCAGCAAGAGATAAAGAGAGGAGTTTTATTACGACTCGCGAACCGAGAGGGATATTCTCAACTGGAACCGTTCACGCGTTTGTACGCGCAGCACAGCAAGTCGAGAGGGACATCGATAATTCCAGGCAGAAAATATTCATGTAAAAAGCCGGGGAAGACCTTGCTGAAGAATCTTTCTCACAAAAGTGTAAAAGCTTCCTGCAACAAGTACAATAGGTATTCTCGACTGACGTCACGGATCGACAACGACCTCTTGCCTATCGACGGGTCCAGGATCGATACCCGTCGATAGTCCTCGATAAGAAAGATGATAAAAGAGAGAAAAAGGAACGCGGATGCGAGGAGAGGACGTGCTCGTTCGGAATATCGGCGTACGACGGTTCCATCCGCGAGCACGACGAACCAAGGTGCACAGATCGGACGCTGGTCGAGGCGTTCAAGTACTCGGCTACTTACACTTGATCCTGGTCTGAATTACCGGGTACAACACGTCCCGAACCGGTAGAATCGTTTCTGAAGGGAGAGATACGCGCTGGCGTTGACGACCTCGACGGGTACGTAATATCGAAGAGCCGATGCCATCGGTAAGAAGTCGTCCTTCGCGTTCACGAGATTCCGAAATCTCGTTGAGAAGCGGCGGCGTTCCTACGACGGGAGTCGTAGGAGCTTCGCGTAACGTGACGGTTCGATACCGACTGACCGACAGCCATGTTGCTACCCCCCTGCTATGCCAGAGTCGCCGGCCCCGTACCTCTCCCCACCTCTCCACCGCCACCCTCTCCGACCCCTTGTCTACATCCCAGCCATTCTTAGCGAACACTACCACCACCTTCACCCTCGCGTCGTTTCCCCTCCACGACCAACCAGATTCCCGCACTACCACTCTGTTACGAAACGCGTGCACACGCGCGCGCGCGTTATCTTCGACAATTGACGTCAACGTACGTGCTACTATCGTCTCATCGTTAATTGTTTCTGGGTGTAATTGCAAGGTAAATAGCTCGTATGCGACCACGTGGTCGATTAGCTGCTGACTTATTCTTCTTATTCTCTGTCTCTCTTTCTCTTTTTCGTAATCGTTTCGCTCCGGTTCGAGGATATTTTTCGTTGACAAATGACCGCGCGCCGGCCAAGACGATTACGTACGCGCCGCCGACACAATTCGATCCATTGTTTTAACGAGATTCCGTATTAGAGATCGCTGTGCTAAGAAAACGGGAACTACGGGTTAGTCGACGTTCGTGATGGCATCGTTGGTTTTCGATACAGGCATCTTTGATACGGTTTCAAGGAAATTTCATGCGCGATCACGAACTCGTCGACGCGATTCCATTTTGTATACGTCCCGCCGCGGCTCGGAAATACACCGTTTCCCAGAGATGATTATATAAATTATGTTCTATTATTTTTTTATTCGCGTTATCGGTGCAGATAACTTCTTTCTCGAGAGTGAATCGACGATCGTTCGTCATCAATCGCAGATAATTAATTCTGGTCAATACTGGTACGTTTGTTTTTTTTTTTCTTCTCTTGCAGAATTGACGTCAAACCAGGGTTTTCTACCGTAAGCACTTTTTAACAAGCCTGCCAGCTACGTGTTTCGTGAATTGTATCGAGATCGAACGCTCCTCCTCGCGGGCGAGGGAAAGAGAGAAGGTGAATGGAAATATTTAAATGGTAGCCATCTTGGTCAGAAAAAAAGATAAAAAGTAACCAATAGCGTGCGTTCGATCGGCACGCATCTCGTTTGTTGCGGTAGGTCACGGAACGCATTCTGCGATTACTCCTTTTCGCTGCTTCTTATCGAAACTGGTCAAATATTAAAACGAAGGACAAGAATTTGCTGATCGTACAGTGCTTCATCGATTTGCCGATAATGTACTACTTACAAAATGACGAGTGTCTTGATAACATCGTGAGTACCTTGCTTACCATCCTCCAACTACCTCTATGGATATTTATGAGCGAGAGAAAAGAAAGGTTTCCTCTTCGCGCATTTATTTCCTGTAATATAAATAGATAACTTGTTACTTGCGAAATTATTCATAAACAACAAAGCGTACAGATTCGAATCGTGATAGGAAATAGTAAACTATTTTTAACCTTGAGCGTCCACGTCACAAATTGGCATTACGTGAGTATTACTGATCTGAAATTCATAGGGAACAACCTATAGTACCTACTTAAACTTTTATTGCTTTCTTCGTGCTATTTTATCGACCAAGTTCAATGCCAAAAAAAAGATCGTGCTCCAAAAATAGTTTCATTTCAATATTTTGAATCTTAAAACGTACACTTAACCGGTTAACTTGAAATAGAACAGAGAAATAACAATTTTAACATTCTGCTCTGATAACAAAGGCTCCGTGTCGTAAATTTTATCCATCATCCCGTCGGAGGCTTTAAAAAACTGTTCACCTTTTTCGTGTGCATAGAGCAAGCCGGATGCGTTCGCGATAAACTATACAACACGACTATTTATGCATTTATCATTACGCGCGCGTGCGACCGACGCGGTTTCTCCTCTTTTTTTTTTTTCTTTGAATTCATTGTCTTTTTTGCCGAGTGTCCAATATATGTACACTTGTAATCGGTAGTACCGCGGTATAAAATGAAATATTCATGAACGCCGATATAACGTATTTATCGCGTGTTAGGTAAAGGTTACACGAGAGACTTCCCGCATAGGGATGTGTTTTAATAACGTTACGACTATAAAGTTACATGCGCGGTAGCGTACGTCCGTCTCGGGATGCTCCACATTTACCAGCGTTATTACGTTTGTAATAATTCAAACGAATCGGTCGTGTATAATTCCCAGCCGGTTATGATACGCCTACAATCAAGTTGATAGGTAAAAATCTCCTTCGAACGACGGGCAGTAACGGACGACGCCGGGTAATAGGGTAGAAACGACGAGGAACAATTTCTGGTGTCATTTATGGGCAGGTTTCTATTCAATAAAATCGTACAAATTTCTTTTTCATCTAAATGATCGTTTCGCCGAAGCATACGCGTGTGTTACCTATTTTTTGTACGGATAAAAATAAATCCGAATAAATTCCATCCCGTTTCACGGTCTCGAGACGTGCAACATTAGTCTGGCGAGAAGAATCCGACGCATTCGCGGCTGCCTTTGCTGGTAGTAATTATTTCCAGTTGATAAGCACACAGGTACCATGACTTGCACAATGGGCTCTGTTATTTAGATAATTTTTGTTTCGTCTGGTCTTTTTAATTCTGACATGCTTGTGTGTTATTAATGTGGTAAGGGTAATTGTAGTTTATGATATATCAGGATGAATATACTGGAAACATTAATTTATGATTACGTGAATTAATATTGTGAATAATACAAGTTTAATTACCACTTAGGTAGTAGTGTGAAAACAAATTTTTTTTCATTCTTTTTCATCACTTTTTTCACCGCTACTTAATTCCTACCCAGAATTGTAGTCATGCATAATAGAAAATTTAATCGTCCAGCTTTATTTCTATTAATTTAGTTAGTTTAGCTTCGCATATTCATGGAAGTCCGGTTCGCTGAATCGAATCACAGTTTCAATTTCTAATTCGGCGCGAAATAAAATTAACATTAATTAGTTCCATCACGTGCACGAGTAAACGCTGAAGCAGAATAGAATTTGTAGTCCCCACCGATTATCATTGTCGGTGTATGTAAGCACGTATTCATAGTCGAAACGTGTGTACATTTAATTCCTGAAATATCCAGTCGGCGATATAAAATTAAAAATAAAGGAGAATTCATATTCACCTGACGCTCGGCGCCAGCCCGGCGATATCGCTTTTTCGTCGCAGAAATTGAATTTATTCGTACGCGGTCGCATCGCCGCGAATCTACATATTGATAACATATCGAAAGGCGCACGAGGAACATGACGCGCTGCTTCTTTTTTCCCGCTCCACCTCTCTCGTTAATTTTCCCCCTTCTCCCGTTTTTTTTTTGCCTTACAATTACGAGAGATCAGAATCAACGACGCATTTGCATACGTACAATCGAGCGAGAAATGCGTCCGCGCGATTTATTCGGGTTACACGGGCTGTAATCCGGTTCTGGGGCCGACCTGGCTTTCGCGAGCGTCATCGCGCGTCTTTCATCGACGTATTTTCGGCATCATGCCACGGACGGACGGGTTGGCGTAATATGCCCGAAGTGCGTCATAATTAAAACAGCCGAAGACCGTGTCCGTGATGCGCTCGGCCCTCGTTCAAAGTTCATGACGTTCGCGGAAGGAAGTTGTAACGACGGCCCTTGGCTTCGTTTCCCATTGTCGCTACATCGTGGCATGTTTGTCTATCAGAACGACACGTGCAACTTCCACATGCATAGAGGAAAACATGTTAAAATGTGCAAAGTTGATGCGTGCATTCGATAGAACAGTAATGTAATTAACCCAAGAGGGGGTAGTTTTAGGAATTTTCCTTTACCTCGAACATCCTTTACTCTCCTCTTCTATTATTTACCAGAGAGCCGAGATATGCAACCGGAAGAACAGCACGGCACGATTGAACGGTAGAAAACGAACGATAAGCCACCACATAAGCTGTTAGCATTATTAGAAAATCTAGTAATAGGATCAGGATAATAGGATTACAAAGATTGGTCTTAAACTGACGCGCGCGTGAAATAGCGCAGCGTTGGTAAGGGTAAGAGCATGTTTCAAAGTCCCACGTGTTCTCGAGACGTTTATTTTCTTCGTTCAACATTTATATCCTTAAAGTTCCATTCTTTTTCTCAATTCACTTGCGATGAAAACTGCAGTACTTTATCGCTGTATCACTGGCATGAAATGAGTCTATTTTTTATGGTAATCGTTAGCTTTCGACGTTTCGATCAGAGCGAGAAAGTACAGTCAGGTATTATCTTCGACCCGGTGGGCAAACAAAATCCCGTTTACAGAGGGTTAAGAGGGAAAACAACCCGGACCTGGGGTTAGTCTGCGTGCCTCCGAAGTTTGCGCGTCGCGAGTTTAAAATAGCGGGTCATGTGCACGTTTCGCGTGGCTCATAAAAATGATTTCTTAAAATAATCTTAAATAATCGTATAGTTTTGACTTTTCTCCCCGTGCGCGTTTATTTTATCGAGCCACGCGGGTTCTCGTGCGCGTATTCGAACAATGTCGAACTTGGAGAATGCCGGAGACCGTAAGAGGGTTGAACGACGAGGGGTTGCTTTGAGATCACGTGCTTCCTTACTACTCCACGTTTCCGCTCGTTTCGTCTCGCCTCCCCGCGAGCGAATATTTTTTACACAATCGGAGCTATAATTGGAACATTGGTCTGTTTTAATATCCGATCGATCGAGAATGTTATTGCGGGCAGATTGAGTTGCGCGGCGAATGAAATGCACCATATAAAGAGTTCAAACGAGCGTCGAGTTTGTTTGGAATTTACGGACGCGATTTTAATACTGGAATGGAAAACATTTCTTGAGACTAAACATCTGTAACAAACGGGACGCGGCTCGAATAAGTTAGTTTTTGGATTCATTCGATTGGAACAAGCTATTTTTGATAGAACGAACAACCATACGGCCTCGAATAACCAACTTTGATTGCCAATAGTAACTCAGCTATTTAAACTCTCTTAAAACTAGAAAATGGAAGAAGAATTCGAATATCCGGGAAGCTTATAATCTATATCTATGCTTGTCGTTTATTAGATCGATAAAATTTGATTCTATCAAATCGATTAGTCGGACGAAATGTAAATTTATATTCTTCAAAAATAGCAACGATGACATGCGTATACGACAGGAAAACAATTATTTATCGTTTTTGCCACTCGTCTATCGCTCCAGCAGAGTTTCCTCATCTACTTACTTTATCGCAGTAAACAAATCTTTCGCAACGAGACGTTTCGCTTTTTCCCTCGGCCTTAACCGCTCGACTTTCTATCCTTTTTACAACTTGTTGCTTTTGTCAGCTTGTCACAATCACACTTTCCATTCTTGTGCAAATCAAATTCCCACTTCGCTCGTTTACATCACAATAAACGGGGAACTATTACGGTTTTCCTAGAAACAGTCAGGCAACAGTGGCTGGCTGCGAACCAGTCCACCGTTTCAACAATTCTACCTGCATTTCTTTGCCTTTTCCTTGTGTTTGATAATAGTTAGGGGACTGAAAATGCCGTACAAAGTACGTGCGTTGTGTTCGCTAATTGGACTTGCGTTAGAGCGAGCTAGAAATGTTCCTTTTATGGATGAAGAACAGCTTGTTTTTCTCTGAAAATCGATGTCAAGTGGAAGACGAGCAGTGGCGAGGAAACTGAAAGGAAACGGGCAGGCAAGATTTGATTGATAATGAGTTCTCGTTTGATCAATCAGAGGCTAAATATTATCTTCGTATAGTTCGCAATTGTACCGAAGTTGATGGGTACTCGAGGCAATTTGTGACGTAAGTTGTGACTTCAGTTTGAAGTCTAGTACGTACGTACAAGCATTTCGAGTGTTCGCAGGGACCTTTGCTCTTGGCCTTCAATCTAATATGATTGTCTAAATTTCGTACAACTCGAAGAGCAATCGAGAAAAGTTTCGAATGTTAATTCGTCCGAAGTAAAAGCTCGTATAAATAGTTCGTATACTTCTGTGAACATATAAATATGTAACTCGCCAGTGGTACTCGACTTGACGACGGACCTTGGGAAACCACGTTACGTTTAATCGACAAACTTAATAGGCATTGTGCAAGTTTCTTATCTCCAATACTGTCACACGGGCTGGCAAACCTTGGGAAGCCTTAAAGTCCTCGAGAATCGTAAAACATTCGCTTTTCACATCCGATCTCCTTCCTAATTTAAAACCAGTTTCACACCCGAACCAGAGCCCAGCGGCATAAAAGATTCGTGGTACGTACCATCGAAGAAACAGATTTCATCGAGATACAAAAACTGCAGATACAATATTTTCAACTGCTAGATCTGGATTGTTATAAAAATAATGGAAGAGCTCGAGATTTTAGCGGAGTAATAAAAAAGAGAGAAAAAAAGAAGGAAAAGCCCGTACCAGCAAGATAATGGAAAGGTGTAAAAAGTGCACGAGCACGATTCGGAGTCGACCGTGCAAATGGCGGTCCTACCCAACCGAGGGTCCGCAGGGTTTCCGAGGAACGGTTCGAAGAACTTCCATACCATAAATGGGATATTTCCCCGGAGCGTTCCACGGGCAGAGGGCATCCTCGGTTGGTCGCGTTGGCCAGGATGTTCGTTGGTCGTCTCGTCGTGGACGTGGTTCCAGGGCGCTTTCGGCACGTTCCTGTTTGACGTCATCGAATGACGTCAATCCCAGGCCCCACCAGATCCCCCCGGCTCTCCTTTGAAGCGCGGTTTATCGCGTCAACGTAAGAAGACGCAGCCGCCGCCGTCACCTCGGCCCTCGAGGAGTCGCCCGATACGGTTAAACGGGCGAGATTTACGAAATACCACCGGCACGTTCCTCCTCGTTGGCCATCTGCAAATAGAACTCTCGAATCAACCTGAAATAACAGGGAGAGGGGTCACGCGGCGGTTCCCGCGGGAGCAAACAGAAAATAATGCCGGATCCACGGAGCCGAAGCCGCGGACCTTGATGGAGGAGAAAAGAGACCGGCGAGACACAAGCGCAGACTGTCACGGACGAGAGCACCTTGGCTGTGATACCCGCGATCGTGGGGGAAATTTATTTTTCCGTAAGGGGTAACGTATGGTAGCAAGGCGGGGTAATCCTTAGAGAAATATCAGTTTATTCAAGCGTTGGTCTTAGCCACGCGACCTTTAAACTTTCCAAATTCTTCCCCTCGCGCAATCAATGGCCCCATCCTATGCTTTTACTACATAGCCGTAGTAGACTCACCCTTGAACCGAAATTGTCGTCACCGTCCCTCCACCCGTTGCTCCGTTTTGCTTACGTACTTCGACGCTGTCTTCTCTCCATTGTTTTCCTCGTTAGTTATCGCAGCAACCAGTTTTAGATGCTTGGCCTAAGTTTAGAATATCTGTATCTCGCGTACCGCATTCGTGTCTTTACGTTAAATACGATATAAAGATTAAGTCGGTGGGACGAAAATACGACGGTGCGGATCGATGATACGAACTTAATCCCTTCCGTTATCGATTACGGCTTGGCAACGTTTTCGCGTGGTCACCGGTGATTTCTTGGTGTGCAATTGCGCGTTACGATATTCGTGCCGGTTCGATGTGACGAATTAACGTTTTTAGCTTTGAAGCACGATTTCCTGGCAGCTTTTGCTCTATCGTAGACCACGCGATTTCGGTGGAATTTCTATCCGAAGGTACACGTGACGGAGATTGTACGTGTTCGCGCGTGGGCATCCACGTATTCGCAATATAGCCTCTTGCTATTAAATAATGCATACTCGCTAGACGGATTTTCGCAGCTGTTTTTTGTCGAAAACGGAACGCTCCTGATTCCCCTCTCGCTCCGCTCGTACGTTGGAACGATGAGCGTTTGGGAGTAATTCCAACGAGGAATGAAGTTGCTGGAACTACCCTTTTTTTCACGTGACATAATGTAAATTATGATAAATACATGCAAGCGAGAGTAGGAGTGTGTTATTTGCAAAATGAGTCCGCTGAAGTGTTTTTGCTCAGTGTTTTGATGTAAGATATGCAAATTGGATGTGTTCATTTGCAATGTAGATATTAAAGATGATGGATAATCATTTAAAATCGTGCAAGAGTAATCGAGTTAGAAATTAACGTTATACATCCTCGTTATTATTATTAAATTCAAGATAAAACCGATAAACGGTAATTAATAGTAAAGAGACAATTTAAACTGTAATTATAATTAATGAAAACGGCGTTGCCTAACAGATTTCGTATTCTGTTTTAATTAATATCGGGGGAGTACAATTTTGCAGCTTGGTTTTTCAAGCTTACCGAGTAAAAGGTGCAGAAACTGGAGATTAAAATGGTAGCAAACATGGAGAAAAATTCGTTGTCAGGGGTTAAAGATTAAATTCATTGTCCTCGAATTATCCTTGGTAGGGAATTCATTATCCTTGGAGGCGAAGTGCAATTTTCTATTTATTGTACTTGTTTTAAAACTTGGGCTATTTGTTGCGGCGTGGTGATGGATCGAGGCGTATAAATTATGGCTGCAGGAAATTAATTTTTGAGGTGTTACAGGACGCTCGAAATGATGATTCATCGGAACAATGATTGATTTATGGGAGGACGCGGTTTAAAAATACAGTACCTTCAATTTTTATCTCCCGCCTCTCGCCTGTCGTGCATTCTTTCGGCTGTTAGATACGTGGTATGGTGTAATTTATGAAAGATTCCAAAGAAGAGCTGGAAATAACCGTAGCGAAATCCCCTATTTCACAAAACCTCCTCTCTTTTTTAGAACGCCGCTCTTTTTTTCGTCGTACGTTCACTCGCGGAAACCGCGAGGGTCGGTGGAAAAACGAAGGAAACATAGCGCTCTTCTAGGAAAATAATCCGCGAGCAATTATTTAAATGGATGTCGAGTCGTCGTATATCTAAGAATGGTCGTTCTTGTGCCTTCGCAATTTGTGAAAAAAACTTGCCAACATTCTATACCTTAGATTAATCCGTGTTTCGTTTCATCAGCGGCGAAGGTGTTCGAAAAAGAATTTCTATGTATGCGAACGGTTGCAGCTCGAGCAGGCGAATGCCTCGCGGAGCTTGGATGGCTCCTGCAGGTTCTCGCGAAATTTCCAGGATACTGCGAGGTCTTGAGCGTTCTGATTCAAATTTCGATATTCGAAATATTCGCACGTGCTCGGTTCTCACGCCTACGCCATCCACCGTGTACCGTGTACCAGTCTCTCTTCTTCTTCTTCTCTTGTCAGAACACGCGGGGACTCGCGATTTATTTCGGTCGCCGCTTTATCCAAACTTATGTCACAATCGCGTCTCGACGGGGTATTTCGGATAAAATCCCGGCCGGGGTGAAATTAGAAACGGCGGATCAAAAACTGGCTGGTTGGCGACGATATTGTTTCCGTTTCGTGTAACCTGCTATTATTACACCTCGTCCGTTTTATGCAAATTATGCATATTTTCATAAGCACGACCGAAAGAATAAAATTCTAAACGGGTTATCCTTTCCGCCCCTCCGATGCGCTGCACCATACGTACATTTCGCAGGTTTTACAATTTGTGTATTTTTCCACGCTACACGCTTTTCTTTCTTTCTTTCTTTCTTTTTTTTTTTTTATTTTTCCTTTTCCTCCTCCGCGAACAATCGTATTTATTTTCACAAATGTTTATTCGAATTATCGTTGTTATATCGCGTTACAAAAGGCCCAACCCTGTTTACAGTGCTAAATAAATATTTCACTTCGCATCGTAGGAATTAAATGTTGAGATAAATTTATATCCGCCGGAATACTGCTGTGTGTGATGTATTCTTGGAAACGTTCGGAAAAAAAAAATATTTATATTTTATGATTTCCTGGGTGACTGTGGTAAAAGAGAAATGATTAAAACCAGAAGAGTCTGGGCGGCGGGAATAGCGGAAGTTGTATTTTAATGTGCTGAAGTTACAATTCCAAAATATTTTAATAAAAAAGTGGCGATGATGGTGGCGCGTTGAAGTATGTTTTGACGAAGAATGAGTGCTGGCCTGCAAATGATGTACGATTTTATTCGTAGACAAAGTTATGGTTGAAAAAGAGTGACGTGGAAAGAACTTCTTGAAACTTTCGAATGCGACAATGTGCGTCAACAGAGATAACTGAAAATGTCGTACAAAATTATTAGAAAAATTACTTTTTAAACGAATCGTGTCCACGCAGCGAGCATCCGAAGTTAGAAACTGGAACAGAAAGCTAGTTCGAAACATTTTACGGACAAGTTGCGCATTCGCGTGGACTTTTGCGTAAGACCTGACTCAAATATCCTGAAATCCTATCGTGACGTGGATTCTGAATTTTTAAGTAGAACTGTCCAAAGATCAAAGGAGAAAATAAAGAAACATTCGCTAAATACGCAGGTATGTTCGACGAACGACACGATGATCGAAATTCGACGAAGTAGTACGTGGTCGATCATCGCGATAACGTTCTCAGTGATAACGTAAGCGTTTTATGGCCCAATCGATCGATTATTGACGCGCGCGGCATGAATGGGATCCTTGTATTTTGAGTCATCCGACGTGGGCCAACTCCAACCGAGCGGTAGTTAGAACTAGAAACCTGCGTCATTTGATTTACGTAATTAGCAAAAATTGTGAAGCGCGATTCCGATTGACGCACAATGCGATAGAACTGGGAAAACGTGCGACGCACGGTGCGAAATATCGACCTCGTGCTTCTCACTTGGCAGACTTGGACAAGTATTGTTCGAAGCGTAGATAAAAGTAATAATTTTAAATACTGACTCATCCTTTCCAACTATCTTTATCGCGCGTAGCTTTATTTTCCGTCAGGGTCAGATTAATTATTCGCGGATAATATTTTATTCGAGTGTAACGCTATCGCTCCCTTTCTTTTCTCTTAAATAGATGAGCCGACATTATAAAACAGGTGTATTCTGTATATGTCTGTTTGCAAGCTTGTACGGATGAGTCATCGCGTGTGAATCAGTTGTGCAATTATTTTGAGACACATTGATTCGCGTACGATGTGAAATAAAAAATTATTACATTTGACACAAAATTACCGGCGGAAATGTTTCTGGAATGCATAATTATTTAAACATATTTACGTTTGATTTATCACATTATCTTCATTCGCCTGTAATTATTTTGTAGGCTTGAAAAAAATTTCCTCGCATTGAAAGCACAGCATGCTAATTTCGCTTAACCGCATTGACAAGCTTTATCGAAGGAAATCTCGGAACTCTGACCTCGCAGGAACCTATTAGCTAATGGGTTAAATATCATTAATCGAATGCTGTCTGACAAATGTCATTCTATTCATGTAATCGATGGAAATCGAATTCAGAAGAAAAAAGATTAGCGAGTGAATTGTGAGTTAATTAGCGAAGAATTTCCGAATACGACAGTTGCCTCTATCGCGGTAACAGCTGCAAATCATTCCGTTGAGTTATCATAGAACACGTTCCGTGAGTGAAGACAATTAAGTAAACCATTTATTATAATTTCTTTTTTATTCCTCTTACTTCCTGCTACGTACGGTTTTTTTCCCTGTCTCTATCCTGGTTACGTACTTCACTTACACACGTTTAACTTCGTCACGGTCAGGTCCCTCTCGTCGCAATAAATGTGTCAAGAAATTTAAAAAATCTATTTTTAACCGTGAATCATCCGTTCGTTTTTTATCTGATAACTAATTTAATCAAGTTTGCTAAAAAAGAAACAAGGCGAGCGTCGGTACGCCTCGTCTCGAAACGGTTAATTTCCTTGTTTAACGCGTTGTCAAACGGGAAAATTTACAAGCGATCGTTATTCGATTTCTACATGCATGTACGTCAAATCAAATGCCTCGCGATTGTATTCACGGGCGACGTAACACAGCAAGAAGTGTACTAATTATGCTTCCTACGAGTTTCATTACGCGTTCCAGTTGTATTCATTTGACGAGCGACATATAATACGCACGGGCAAAGGCGCGAATTATTCGCGTATAATAATTGAAGGCAAAGGTCTGTCGCGTATAAATATAGCCGGTAAGACTTTTTATACAACATGCATCCTACAGTTTTTTATGCATCTTGACATTTGAAGGCTTGGCAAAGTGTATTAAAAGAAATTATTACTGTTCCTCGTTATTTTCGAATCTTTGACGGTTATTACTACGGCTGGATTTATTTTCTACGCGCGCCCTTTAAAAACGATCGTTTCCGCGTGAAAGCTTCCTCGCGAAATAATTCAACGGGAACACGCATTTCATGCTCAGCCTTTTAATCGTACGTAAATGTTGCCCGTTTCATTTCGAGCATTCTTGCTTACGCGGACGTGATCTTCTTTGGAAAATTACCAAGATTAACGCACGATGAACGTATCGTCGTTCGAGGAAGAAGAAGAAGATGAACGCAGAGTTATTAAGTAGATAGTGTTAGTTACTGTAGCACGTAAACGAGATTATAACGAAATCTTATTGTCGCGTGTAGGCAAATTTACAAAGTATGCTTCGCGGAACGGGAATGTTGGGAAATTTCATTATGCACATTTAAGCGTGTTTCGCAGCTCGCTATGCCTATCTAAGCGGAAATGTTGTTGCTTTAACTTTCGACATGGTAGTCACCGCGTAACAAAGTCACGAGCAACATTCGTCAACCAACCAGGCAGCTTTCGACGTCTCTTTTCACTTCTTTTTCCACGGACAAACAAGTTCATTCGCCTTTAAATTAAATTCGCGTTGCGTGTTTCTAATGTCCGACGGTAATGACAGCGATGGGTGTAAATCTGCACAAAATTACAAATAAATGCGAGGCATACTTCACAGAGCGGTCGAAGAAAGCGTTACGAACAGACGAACGCTTGTCTCGTGACCTCGATCTTAAATTTTTCATTTGGAGCTAGTTACAAGTCTCTTCTTGATTACCATGGACAATTGCAGTGGAACTAGTCTTCAAACGTTCAACTTCGAAATCGAGAAATCAACTTTGTGAAATTCACGAGAATTTCCTCTTAATTCGTGCACCAGTCTCTGGCTTACGTTTATGTACGTTGATCATTCAACGCTCACGAATAATTAACGTGCATCGTCGGTGAAAAGTTTCGAACGTTACCGTTTCCTGCCAGAGTAGTTTGGACATTGTTCATTAATTATTCGCGACCAGGGAAGTCCGAGGTAAAAACAAATCAGAAAGAGTAACTTGAAAATTGCAGGCTATAATAAGACTCTCCTCGGTCATTATCTTTCTTCCCTTATCCCATACCGATCATTATCCAATACCAAAGACTACATCAAGAATTATTGACAGAAACCACCCTGCACCCCTGCGCTTAGATTCGCGTGCGATATCATTCAATTCGATCGTACCTCAATCGAGAATTCCAAAAGAATAACACCACGTTATCACGGAACACAGTGAAATTGGTAGCACGCTCCGTAATTTTCGGAGCAGAATGTACCATCGCGCTCGACGCGCTCGTCTCGACGAAAATTCACGACGAAGTTCATGGCACATCTTGCTCATCCAACTTGGAGGAAATAATTATCGAGAAAGACGAAGTGCTCGGTGTCCCATGTCGCGCGCGTGCATCGACGCGAGGCAATGACGATCGTTTTGGTCCCTGATCGCTGAAAACGATCGAGGTGCAACAACCCGCACGGGCCAGGACAGCGTCACGTTTGAGTTGGAACGTCAGCAGGCAACGAGCAAGGAAGCTAATCGTGCGCAATTCCGAGATGGACATTGATTCCGTGGCTCACAATCGAGAATATTAATTCGATCGATCGTCCAGGCGGCAGAGGCGTGTGTGGTCGGCCCGTACGTGCAAGAATAGCCGTGTACGAGCGACGTGGCGTGACGGGTTTGTTCCCGGGCGCTGCCTATTGCTAGGCCCCCGATCATTATGTACGACGTATGACATTATAGTGGTATCACGTGAGAGCATTCGCCAAGAGATGCGATCTCGAGCACCTCGAGCATGCACACAGGAGTTCGATCCACTCGCGTTAAGGGGATTGTACGAGGGAAACCGAGGCGAAACCTTTCTTTACCCCCGAGCGCCTTGTACGAAAAGGTTTCCTCGAGCGTGACGGCGATTTATTCGATTCGAATTCCGGGGGCAACGTCTCCCAATGGCTAATCGCTCGATGATTCGCGTTGAACTCAATTGGATGGTTCTTCTTCTTTTTTTTTTTTCTTACTGCCCTTGCGAGCCATTTAAACGTGTCTCGTTAATCCGCGAACGGTTGCTCTTGCCGAGCGCCGCTTCCGGAATTGAATGATTATGAGTAATCCTCTGAGAACGGAGAAGAAAGCGGACGAAAGTTTATTACGAGAGCAATGGTAACGTGTAATTATTTGGTTTCGAGCGGGTTGTTGGAACGATTAAGAGTAATCCGCCTTTCTAATTAAAGTTCGACGGTTTTCCTGGTTCCCGTATGAACGGTGAGAAGCGCGAGAGTTTGAGGGAGGAAATATAAACTTAATTGCGTTCGCTTGGTAATTTTCAAAGCAACGCTCGACAAATTTTGTTTGGGAGATAGCGGTTAACGAGTATAATAATTCATTCTTTCGTGACTGGTTACGATAATTGAGAATGATTCTCGTATTCGATTAAAATTCGACCTCGCGTAGGCGGCAGTGGGCGAAATGGTACAGTTTACGGAGTAACCCAGAAGAATTTTGCTGGAGAAACCAGCGCGATGCTTAATGAGTAATAACTTAGTTCTAAGTGGGCGGTTTAGTGGGCGGTTCGAGATTCGTGTATAAGGTTGTTTTAGGAAATCTGTACGGAGAACACGGTTCCGCTGTAACGCACGGCTGTCACGTAATGTTCAACCTCGCGCGTTTTTCCTTTGTCGAGCGTGAAGTATTTGCGCAAATAGAGTGCAGATAAGGCAATTATGTAATTTTCGCGAGTTTTCAAAAGGCCAAACGCGATACATTTCGCGGTGAGGATTAGTTCTGCTCGATGCATTTACACTCTAGTGCGAGCGGTAACTAAAAATGCCTAAATAATTCATTTTCTTTTCCATTATGAATATGGAGAACCAAGGAATTTTAATGAAACTTCAGTGAAACGATCAAATGATGATCAAGCGTCGCGAAATTCGAGGATCAAATAACTTCATCAGAGGAAAATGCCAGAGAATAGATAAATTCGTTTCGAAGGAAATGATTAAACTCGTAAAATCGATCTCTTCGCGAAACAATAGCCAATACCTGCGCTATTTGGGAAAGAAAGGCTGCTCGCGACAAAGGAAGTGCACACGGGTGAAATGTCTTGGATCTTTGCGTGAGGGCTTTTCGTGTCCTCCGCTGGCTCGCTTTATAGCTGCCACTGTAAAATACGGTGTCTTTTGTTGCGCGGAACTTACAAGGGCATATTTCTGAAGATGGAGCGTAATACACGGTTACAACGATAAATGGTAAAAACGTGAACGACTCGTTACTTTCCTATTTCACCTGAGCAACGGAAGTCCGAGCAGAGTTCCACTACTGCCATCTGCCAATGGATCTTTACAGAATCCGGTTCGTCTTCGCACAATTATAGTGTCATAATTATAGGATAATTGTGTTTCATTTATAGTCCTTACTTATAAAAAAATCCATGTTCTGTTACCGTCTCGATATACAAAA
This sequence comes from Xylocopa sonorina, assembly GCF_050948175.1. Lineage (NCBI taxonomy): Eukaryota > Metazoa > Arthropoda > Insecta > Hymenoptera > Apidae > Xylocopa > Xylocopa sonorina. The sequence continues at coordinate 7,837,266 of NC_135198.1, forward strand.
TAAATCAGCTTGGAATTACTTACACAACAAGTCTTCAAATTACTATTATTCACAATGATATCAGATTTAGTTTTTTGCAAAATAATTAATGACGATCATTCGAAATCTGAAATAGATATTCCTCTAATTAAAACAATACTAGCTAATAATGAATAGGGAAATACAGAACCTAGTTCATCAGGTTTTTTCATGGTAGTTAAATGAAAGGCAATGGACGGAGGGAGCACACAGCATAATTTTTGCGCGACTGATTTTGCTGTGAGAACAATATTACTATTGATTCGAAGAATCAAAGTTTGTTATCGACTAGAGCTGAGCGACTTGCTTCCCGGGTATACCGTTGGCAGCATTTACACGAGTGCCTGAAGATTCGAACGGGATGGCGGGAATTGTTGGCACAAGTATCATCGAAACTGCCGTACAATACAAGATAGCAATTAATGAAAAAGAGATTTCATTTTATCCTTCATTGGTACTGAATTATAAAAAGAGACAGGAATTTTGCCAGTCAAGAATGACTCCTCCAAAAAAAGATATTCTCCCATTCATAAATATATAATAACGTCTGTTATATTCGTAGACATAAATATAACACAATTGATTTTTCTGAATAGAGTTAGTGAACGAGATAGTTTATTCAACATAGTTATTTTAAATGTCACAGTCACCTTTGACGATATAAAAAGTTTCACTGTCAAGCAGACATTTCGATGACCTTTTTTGGTTCACTACTTTTTTCACCATGCTTATCTTTGCCAACAATATTTCGAATTAACTTCAATCGAATGAAAATTTTTCAAGGTTTCTGAAACATTGGGATATATCTAAAAAAAGCATGAATATTTTTATCAATCGATTTCATCCGACAACTCCATTCATCCGGAAGTAAAACATTCGAACCATCTACCCCCGACATCCGCTCGAAAAATTCACAAAATTTCTCTCTGCGCTCTAAAAAGATAAGCAGAACGCTATACGAGGAAAGAAAGAAAGCTGCGACGATTACAACGGCTACAGAGGTAGTATTTTCCTAAAGTCAGGGCTCTCCCGGAAGGCATTCGTTCGTATCACCGGAAGCGGAGGACGTATATCAGATGACGGCGAGCTACCCTGGTCTCTGGCGCGGTCGAAACAAACAGCTTGCACGGACACGCGTTCAGGAAATCTCTACACGAAGGAAGAAGACACCTTATCAAATCCTCGTGCTCGGGTGCCGCGTAAAACGTGAGAACTGGACGCGATAAATCGTCCGGTTATAATTACCGTGCGTTGTTATTACTGGCTGGATCGCCGCCAGGAACGGATGGAAACCGTGGAACGTTCGCTCTAATCTACGGTAGATAACCGGGTTGGAAAGCTCGCTTGGTAGAGCGGTTGGACGGTGCCGGGAAAAATCGATATTATCCAGGTTCGCTCGGCGGACGACGAGCCCTTGCTGGGACATTATATTTAGATATAGACCCTTCCCTCGTCATCAACTAGCAAGGTAGAACGGCGGACCTTGCTCGATTGCCCCTGGAAACCGATATTAACGTGGTTAGCCAGCGATGGCCGCGTCCCCGCGGCAGGATCTTCGCGGATGAACACGCGGCGGTGGTCGCACAATGTCGAGATTCAATTCCGGTTCGAGCAGATAGCGGTCCGAGATCGTGTATCGCGATATCGCGCGCATACAGGCTGGCTCTGATTGTCACCTGTATCTTAACGAAGCATTGTGCGTTTTTGTGCACGTGGAAAGAGTTTTCTTTTTCGTTTTTCTGCTTTTCTTTTTTTTTCAAACCACCCCTATCCGTCGTTTTGGTTTCCCTCGGTTTCGTTCGAGTCTGTGACGCTTGCCTGCCTTTTTTGGTCGCATATTCTTCTGACACTCGCCTTTGTTCTTTATACGAGCCTTTTTTTTTTAGGTTTGCAGAGGTATCGAGGGTATAGTATTGCTGAAATCTTGGCTAGTTTTGGGTTTTTCGTTTCACTCAGGTTGAAAATATGGTTTATGCCCTGTGATTATGTGGTTTGGGATTGGTTTATATATAGATATATGCCATCAGGAATTTTTGAAGCATTAATTTATAGTATATTGGTGCTCTGTTGGAATACAAAGCTTCGCATCCTAATTTTATCCTTGCCTACGAAATCACCCGTGACCGATATTAGAATCCGAAAGCATAAAAGTTCGTACGCGCGGTTTCCAATGGTACCTAAAGCAGATATTGCGGCGTTCGATTCCCATCTTCGATATATACCACCATCGTTGATACTTTCAGTAACGTATGTACCAAGCAACGTCGAATATTTGCTTTCATACGTACGCTGAAGAGCGTGTAGGCGGTTTCGGTATACCGAAAGAATCAAAATCGTATAAACACGCGATTTGCGTCGCCATTATTCTGGTTTCCCTCTTAATTAACGTAACCACTGAACTTTTAACATTTTTCAACTACGAATGTTCAACGTGGAAAAATATTTCCGTCGAATCTCGTTGTTTGAGCTTCGCTACAGAAATTATAAGGAAGTACGATTTTTCGTCCATTTATTAATTTGCTTCTAGATAACTATTTGTTAACGATTTTATACGTATTGTAGAATCCTAAAGGTTTCATAGAAACTGCCACCACGGTTCTCGTCGACAACGGTGCTTTCACTGTTTACGTTCCACTTTAATTCTGCGTCGCACACGAGGTTTTATTAATAACGCAAAGGGTGCCAAGGAGGGCGCATCAAACCACGTACAGGGTAATGAATGAACAGCCGGTGAGAGCTTTTCTTTTAGAAATTTTCGTCTTTTCACTCTACCAGAATACCACGAGCAACATGTTAGATAGTCTAATGGAACTGTTTAAGAAAATATTTTTCATACTACTTGCGATACGCCTGGCTAGAAATTGCATAATGGTACTCCTGCTCGTTGCATCGAATCGAGCGATTTATCATTTTTTTTTATGTCCTATGGATTTACGATTTTCCTCGTTTGTCATGCATTGATTACGTACACCCGGAGCGTTCGCAACAAATCTACATATTCGCCGTATTATCGAATCCCCCGGTTTTTTACCTTGTTTTTTCGTGGCCTATATACGTACACGTCGAACATCGATTAACATTGCACCGTATGTACAGGGTGACTTCAGGAAAAGTTCTTTCCTGTATTTTTTAAAATATCCTCTACAGTGAGCGCGACCTTTTTTCCAATGGCTTCTTCTGATGTACGGAGTTAAAGTAGCAAACAAAAAGTGGTCCATTAAAATTGCAGTGCCCGTCTGAGGGAATCCATAACACGATTGAAAGAAGCTTTTCTGTCAGTGAGTGGTTGTGAGTCAGCAGAAATTCGTGCAATTTACACCGCACTGAATAAACGCAGCCTCGAAGCTGCATTAGCCACCCCCATAAATTACTCATTCATCGAACCAACCAGTCGATGTACAAACTTTTATTCCTAAATGAGAAATGACGGTAATAAATTCAACGGATCCTCCTCAGGGTGTTCTACTCTTTTCTCTCCGTGGTCCAAAATGATCGTCCTCATACATTATTTACGTATCACTTTTCAAACGGAATCACCATTTTTATATCCTAAAGTCTCGGGTTACAAAGAATGCTCGATCTTATCCGAACACACGATCTCGATGAAATTCGACGTTTCAATCGGTGATTCTATTATTCCGACCTGTTCTCGTTCCGAGCGTATCCAATTCGAAGGGGGTGTCGATCTGTGGGAAGATGAAGCCAATATACCAGAGGATGAACGAGAATCTTCGGGGAGCTGTGAAAAAACGATCTCGCAGAGAATTCTCTCGCGGCGAACGACTCCGGGTTATGTCGCTGGGAAGGTTGAATCGATTGCACCCCCTTCAAGAGTCGTTTTAAGAATCGTTCACTGTAGTCTCTCCTGCGAATCGTTTACCTTATCACACGAGACGCAAACAATTCCGCGGTGTATCGATATCTTTACGGGGTTTATAAATCCGCACGCGAACTTCGCGTCGACGTTCAACGAGATAATGATGGTTCCTCCCAGGGGGATGAAGTTGTTGCCTGTTCAACCTTCTCTTTCAGGACAATCGCTGGATCGTTTCGTGACGCTGCGAGCCTTGAAAGTTTGGTACTTCAAATATTAAATGCACATTCGTGCTTCTCTTTTGATACGGTTAATTTAAGAATTAAATTACTTTTGGATAGAATCAATGGTTCTGCTGTGAATGGTTAGAGTTCGGTTACGAAAGAGAGGTTTTGCTGACGCTTGGAGATGGAAAGGATAGCACGCGTGTTTTATTTCAAAAAACGGTATCTCAAAGGTAATTTCATCAATGCCGCCGACGGCACGAAAGGTTCCTCTGAAACAGTATTTTAAGGGGGCTGATAAACGAGGCTCGTAAACTTAAGTAACAAATGTGATATATTTGTTCGTGCTGGAGTCAGTTTCGTTGCTATAAAAAAGAGGAATTCTGTGCAGTTTTTCTTGTGGCTACTCGGATGCTGTTCGAGAAGTAAGTTTAAGCTATAAAAACCGCTAGAGTAATTAATTTACGCACAGGTAGAAAGATATTTATTTATTTACCTCTAAATACGAGGACCGTTAACGTGTGCATTAAAAAATAAAATGTAAAGTACGGATTAAGTCGCATAAAAATGTATCTGCTTCTTTTACCGTTCTTTTAATCATTTTATTTATCACCGAAATGACTTTAAATTTTTTATGGGGACGCGCGCATAAAACATATGCAGCGGCTGGTTTTTCTCGTTTTATTTACCATTCCGTTTTACATCCGCTTCGGATTCGTAATTCACGGTAGCGTAGAACCGGCTTACGCAATTCTGTTCTACAAATGGAACGTGTGCGTAACAAATTTTTAATGCAATTAAACGCATTAAAATTGCACGCCCCTTGCGCCGTTTCCGAACGTCAGTCATCGCTCTTTCTAAACACTAAATAGGCCAACTTTGTAATTATCGGAAACTGCATTAGAGCTATTAAAGCGGAGTCGCGCTTTAATTTAAATTTCAATTGGTTCGCAGTCTGTTGTCTTGCAGACGACGCTTCATACACCCGAAATTTCGGAATCGAATTAGAAATGTTCCCTTTGCCAACTTGGACAGAGTTGTTTACCCGTGGCATCTACAATTTTGATTCGCCTCTCGTTTAGATTTTAATCCCGTTTAATCAAACTTTTCCTCGTTGAATAATTTCATCACGGAAAACGTGTCGATCAATGCCCGGCAATATCCGACGTCGGTTTTATAATTTCGCAAGTCTCCCGTCCTCGTTGTTTAAAAAGCGCGATCTATTATTTCTCCTCTGTCGCAAAAAGCAATTAATCGATGCGCACTCGCGTCGCAACCCGTTCTCGCGCGGAACTTCATATTTTTCCATTTCACCGGCAAACCACTGAACAGTTTCATTTGCCAGGCTCCATTACCGCGCTCATCATCCCTTCGTCAAAGCGTAAACCCAAACTGGCCGCCAATAAAACAAGGGCACCGTCGGTTTCAGGTCGGTAAAAGGAACCGATCGATAGCAACCGTAGTCGTTACCTCCAAAACGATCTCCGGCTGGTATTCCCGAATCGAACGATTAAATAAAAGTGCCTCCTCTTAACAACCCCGCCAGCATTTACCAATGTTTTCCATTACCCTCGTCTTACGTTCCGTCGACACGAGACCACCGATCGCCCATCGGAGCGGCGAACAATCGGCTATTTTTCCGCCAGCGAATGGGGTTAATTGGTACCCAATAGCGTTGCAACGCAACCGTCACGCAGGCAAGCTGCCTATCAGCTTTCGTGCTCCCTAATATTCGATACCTTCGATTCTATACGCGACCTATATCGACTCCGTTGTATCCGTGAACCAGGATCAGCGTGCATATCCATGGCCGTTGGACGAGACCGCCTGTTCCGTTCCGCGGATCGAAAATGCCGGGGCAGAGAAATCGGGTCGATCGAATCCTCGAGGTTAGTCGGGACGGTGTCAACAGCAACAGGCGAGTTCTGGCTCGTCAGAACAGTGCTGTCGTCTGTTCTCTCTGCCATACGACGGACACTTATATCCACATGCATATTATATAGATATACTTGTGCCCTGTACGCGTGCGAGTTCGTATACGTACACGCGTATCTACCTGGAAAGCTGCACGATTTGCCTCCGTGATGTATTGATTGGAAGCTGGGGGCTACAGGTGGCTTTCTGGCGCTTGCGCCATGAGGGGATATGAATAAGCTCTCGTTTCCTTATTAAAATCCCCCATGAGCTTGCCGGAGTAATCGTTACCTGAGGCCCCGAGTGTCTATCTCTCGCCTATCTCCCCTCTCCCTCGTTCACCCTCCCGCGGGTTCTTTCGCCAGGGAACGTTACACGTCGGCGATCTTCGAACGGGGTCGCTCAGAGTAATCTGTTACCCTCGGTTTGCCTTTGCGAGGGGGATGCTCTCCACGGAGACATGCCAGTTTCGTATTTGCGCCCGTTATTTCTCCTCTTTCGTCGTCGTTCCTTAGCACTTTTCCTTTTCATTTTACTCGCGCGACATCGCAGTCTCGTATTTCCTGTTCCGTTGCTTTGTTGATCGCAACATCTTCGATCATGCGGTTTACCGGGGATGGAACAGCGGGAGGGGTGAACGATCTGTTATAAATTGTTGAGGAGTGTCGGGGATGTGATTTATGGTAGTTGTCTGAATTTTCTTTCGAGATTTTCCTTGGTCGATTTGCTCTGGGTATTTGCATAACGTGGTTCCAGGGATGTTGCTTGAAAACCAGGCGAGAGTATGTTAATTTCGCGTTATCGATTTATAGTCCGTTTAATGTAAATTAACGACGGATAGACGCTGCGCGAGTGAACGGTCCGTTGGAAATTATCCAAGATAACTGGATGATTAAAATCGCGTTAACTCTTAGATTTATTTAATAGTACTTGTCGACGTCGTACAATTTTCCCTGGTCCTTTCTCATTTTGGCATTAACGGTTATGAACGATGTCGCGCCTCGCTGTTCATTCTTTTAATTGTTATTAATGAGACGCGCCTGTTTATTTTCCGTTTTACCTTTTTAATTCCCGTTACGAGTTTGTTCTTCTTTTCCAATGATTAAAATCTCAGCGTCACCTGCGTTAAATTAGTTCGAGGTTACTTCTTACTCGCAGCTCAAGTTTTATCGTTCTCTTCTTTTTTTTTTTTTATTTCGTTTCGCCCTAACTTACTTACTTCTTCTTCCCTCTCCGGCAATTATCAGGCAAGGATTTAAAATCGCTTGTTATTTTCAGTCTGTCCTTCTTTTACTTACTCCTCCTTCCTGTATTCTCTATTACTACGATTTCTAATTAAATATAGTTACTTTTAATCTATCTCCGCGACAAAAATTGCTGAGAAACACGCGTTTGCATTGTCCCGACGTTTTCCACCCCCTTTTTCGTCGTGTTACGCTTGCAATTCACTTTTCTGGCTCTTTTACGCGATGGCGGAGTAAAAGGGAAATATTTCTGTTCGTCCTCCTTTCTTCGTCTAGCTTCCTTGGACCCTTTCAATGTTCGTCAGCAGGCGACACGTTGATTTCGTCTTGAGCCGATGAAAAACGCCCGTCCATTTTTCTCTACTTTTCGCCCGACCATTTACTCACCGTTTATCTCGTTTTTCCCCTTTTCTTTGTACCATTCATAGCGAGAAAAACATACGTTCGCGTTTTTGCTCCGTCCTCGTTCTTTCTCCGCTTCTATTGTGTGTATCGAGTAATGGGAATCGATTAGGATTGCAATCGATGTTGCAGCACTCGCCTCCACTTTGCTATACACTTCCTCTTTCGTTTCTCCCTTAGAACAGCTGAATCTTTAGTAGTCCGATAATTAAACGAATTTCAAATCACGATTAGCGTAATGTTTCCATTCCTTTTTCTTTTTGCCTCCAGTTCACAAGTTTCTCTTCTCTCTCAGAAGCGTTTAAAGCGAATCGAACCATCCGAAATTTGTACCTATCACTCAAATAGCTTTTCGGATACAATTAGGAACCGCGCTGCAGGAAGAACGCGGCTGCAGAGGAATGTAGGTCGACGTTAGCAGACGCGAGGAGGAAAGGATCACGGCGCGTTCGACGTTCAAATGAAGAATCGCGTTCTGACGAGTCATCGATCCTCCACGAGCTCTTTCGCACTCTCCGACGAGGCTGGAGCCGCGGTACCACCGCGATATCCGGGATTCTTTGCGGAAGCAGGTGGAGCGTGTACCGGTTGTAATGGAGCGCATCCGTGGACGCATGAAAGATTCACGAGAGTCGCGAAGTCGACGCGTTCGAGTCTCCGCCGCGTGTTTGTCGCGCGAAACTTTTTAATTAGGAGATGGAACCGGGTGTTTATCGGGTCAGGACACTTCCCGTCGCGTTCTAGCGGCCGACGCCAGGATAAATCTTGCATGCGATTACGGAGACATCGTCTCGACTTGTCCCACGCGACCGTTCAGTTTTAGATCGCGATGGTTAAGATGCAGGCGGATATCGATGGCAATCTTCGACGTTGCACGTAGATAATAGTTTCTACTGTTTGATGAAACCAATTTATTAAATTTGTATCTAGACTTCTCGTACCGCGTATTCTCACTGTTTTATGCGTGAGCTTTCGATGTTCTTCGTATCGTATCTAAGATTCCTCCTGCACCTCTTCCGCGAAGCACGATTTCCATGCCAGGATGTACGAATAGGAGGATTCGTTTCATTCGCTTTTTAAATTCCACGAAACAGCTGTCCAAGCGATATTATTGCCTTCAGACATTTTATCTTCTGCGCGTTGAACATTTTGGAATAAGAAAGGGGGGAGTGAAATGTTCCATGCGTGTACGGCGACGTTCCCTTGAATATGTCAACCAAGAATGTATATACTGTTTTTCGAAAATACTCGAGTGCAGTCGAAATGAACTCGCGCGTAAAAGCACTCGAAATTCAGTCTGGTTGTACTTTCTTTTCTTTATCATTGCCCTGTCGTGCAATTCTAGGAAATATGGCGGACAATATAAGACGCCAAAAGAGTCTCCCTTCTTTCAAGGGGATTTAATTATTTTTGAATCGAGCCTTTTACTCCTGAAACCTCCCTCGAAAAGCGTACAAATCCTTGCGCCAAAGGAAGCAGCTTTCAGAAGCGACTGAACGCAGTTTTTCTTTGCCTGTTTTAATACTTCATTAGAACTTGCACTCTTATCTTTCGGACGGATTTCCATCGCGTATAAGGTGGCCAAGCTACCTCGCTGAGAGAAGTTTCATATCGGTTTTATAGGCGATGAACTCGCACGAATATTTAATGACGCGGAATCTTTATCATTCTGAACACATCGAATGGCACACGTTATTACCCTCATTCGAATATCAACTGTCTCTCTCTCTCTCTCTGTTAATAAAGTTTCGTGGATATTTAAAGAAATTTTTTCATCTTTCCTGCGTACGATATTTCGTTCTCTTGAATTGGTAATAAAATTACGTAGACGTAAGGGACGCGCGTTTCTTTTATTTTTTAAGCAAAGTTGACATCATGGCAAAGTATGCCCGGTTATCTGGGAGATCATCGCTGGAAAAAAGCGGTAGACGGTAAGCCTCGGGTGGAACGATAAAGTCGAGGCGAAAACCGCATAAAAGGGGAAACTTAGTACTGTCATACCCTACAAGAAACTGGAGGAGGCATCCAGTAGTGTCCCGCGTTGTTTCTCCTTATTGCACCGCGCTGAATAATTGACAGGTTCATTGATTTTTCCTCCCTCCGCGAATCAACACGTTCAACGTTCAAACTCTCCTCCAACTCCCATAACTTTCTCCTTCGTTCATTGTAATACGGAAAGTAGGTTGTCACGTTTCAGTTCAGTTGTTTTTTTTTTATCGAGAACGCATGTTTTTTGTCGTTGCACATCGACTTTTAATGGGATCGACTGTTCTTATCAGTCGAAGCGTCGTTTCATTAGAGGCACAGCGACAGTCTGCTCAAGAATTAACGAATAATTGTACACAGATTCAGAATAATTGACAAGTTTAAAGTTTCATCTGCCAAGGAATTACAGACGAACGCAGTTTATCATAATTTAATTTCCTTTCTATTCACCCTCGATCTGATTTATACAGCCCACGCTGCTTCTGGATAATAAAAACATTTCCGGAAGAAAGAAACTCGTAAGCGAGAAAGTATTTCAGAAGCAAATTATAATTAAATTTCATTGCTTTAAAGCGAGCTTTAAGTGACATATACAAGCAGTTTTATGCCCACCCGCAGTACCAAAAGCGTTTAGAAATAGCCGTGGAATTATTACTTCGATGGTAGTTCGAAAAACTTCAGAAGAAAATGGTATCGTCGCTCCACGGACGCGAAAATCGTTTTCAGCGAAATTCAATGGGGAAATACTGTCTGGCGAAGTAACTCGAATTTCGTTTCATATTCTTCAAGAACCACTCGAAACAGTTCTTAGATCGAGCGCCCGTTTAAAAGACTGTGTCTCGATTCCTCGCGCGAATTTCACTGTGATTTCGTTGAATGTTCGCGGGGATGAAACAAATCTGGGGAATCGTTCTTCCTTCTCCCGCATTTTTCCACGTCCACGTAGAAGTTGCTACGCTGCGTCTTATGCATGCTGCGCCCCGTTGTCTGAGATGCACTGGGATTTATCAAATTCTGGCTGCACCACCGCTCGGATTTCGTTCGAGTACAGTTTCACGGACGTAATATCACGCTTAACGCATTGTTAAACGAACGTGTTGGAATCGATAATTTAAGTCTGCTGCACGGAAAGCTGATAACGTAATTGGCACGGCTAACAAGAAATTAATATTCAAATTACGTGTAATCAAATTTTTCTTTTCATAAGAATCGTGTCGCACGGTTGTTGCGGTTCGGTTGTCTAAGCCAAGAAAAGAATTGGATGTGATTTATATACCTGAAACTTGCAGAAAATTCCTAATAGCCGGATCACGTGTTTGACTACACTAAATCGAGTTTATTTTAAGGCTCGAAATAGAAATTAGGGAGACTTTACAGATTAGGGGCCGAGTGGCTGGATCGAGGGTTTTGTCCACAGTTATTAATGGCCGAATTACGTGCTGAAATGCTTTAGATCGAATCGGGTTAAATAAACAAATAACGGGCGTGCTTTGCATCTGACACTTTGAATTTTCTCCCATCGACGATTGAAACAAAAATTGTATAGTAGAATGTAAATTCAGTTTGCGGTTAGATGAACGATTAACGACAATAAACGTGTAATTTGCCAATTATCAGTAATTGTAGGGTAACTTTATTACTCTTACAAATGTCAAACGTTATATCGTTTCTGTTATCGATATTAATTGCTCTTTGTACAGGTACATACGCCCACGATTCCACTGCAAATGTCACTTTGTAGACTACCAGAATTCAATCTTTCCTAGTCTTACAAATATTACACCACCGTTCAAAATGAATGTAATGAGAACCATGCGATATTGAAAACTAATCGTTTGTCCATAAATTTAATCGAAAATGATCGTTTAATGAATTTTACATTACGACACCCACTGTCGTTGAATTATAAATTTAACAATTGAATTCGTTCATAAAGGTAGAACTAAATAACAATTGTACTTCGAATTTCTAGCGTCCTACGCGAAACCTACGTGCAGGATTCGTTCACAAAAATGGATCTCATTTTTTTAAATCTTTTTTAACCAGCTTATTCATTTCGGTTATTAATTTCTCTGATATACAACACCCACTACTCTCAGCCTCGTCATTCACTTCTTTTCAAGGAACTATGTTCCTCGTGGGCACTGGCATATTTTTTCAAACGATCGTTTACTTTAGTTTAATTTCTCTCAATATATTAGACTCGTTACTTCCTTCACCCTGCATCTAGAATTCTTTCTTTTCGTTTCTTCCCCCAACACTGAGAAAATTCGAACACGTTCGATGCATTGTTTGCTTAATCCTCGCGATCGCTCAATCCCCAAATCAACTCTCCCTCGAGCGAAACATTTCCGCCAGACGCTCCTGTATTTCTATTCCCTCCATTGTTCATATACTCGAGATTTATTTCCGCGCTAGACCGTAGGCGAGCAAGTAGAATGCACTGATTCTAAGTCCACATAGACGGAATTGAGAAAGCTTGCACGAGAGGAATATCTTCCGCCTCTAAACTGCCTACGCACGACATCAAAGATGATATAAATGATGCAAAGCGTATCCCATAACCGAACGAAGAATGAAAAAAACATCCTATCTGGCCACGTCTGTTTCCAGAGTTCGATAAAATAAATATTGACTGACTTCCAAAAAAGCGATTACCCTCGTGCACGGTGAAGGAAAGGAAAAATATACACGCAACCGACCGTAAGAAATTGAAATGCGCTCGACGGTACGGCTTATTATACCTCGAGGACCGCTCGAACCGGAAACAAGCGAGCCCTCGCTCCGTCCAGCGGCGCTACCCCCGTTATATTCGGCCAGGTCCGTTCGCGTTACGGTTGCAGGCCGATCCCTTGGCATCCCGCCGGCCCTTCTGTCCCGCAATATCATCAGCCCCGAGAAAACCGCCAGCGAATCTTCCTTCTCTACCCCCGTTTATCGCGTGTACACCTAAAACGGGGAGAGAGGGGCTGGAGGAGCACGTCTGCGCGATGCGCGGCTAGAGAGGAGCGAGCCTCTTTCGCGGCCGGTCCGACGTGCTTTTCCACCCTCGACGACAGTCCTGCCGCACCACCGAAACGTGCCACACAATCGTGAGTAAATTTCCTCCACACTTGGCTGATCACACACACGCGCACACACACGTACACACTCTTTGTCTCTGGTTCTATTTTTCTGTCCCTCTGGTGCCGCGTCCTTCGCTTCCTCTCTTAAACCGGGCTCGCTGGGTTCGCGGTAACCGACAAACAACAATTCACCCCCTCGCTTCTGTTCGATGTTGTTTTTTCTCGAACAAACTCGTAGCTTCGAGAACGATTGTCGTATTCGAAATTGGTGCTCGATGATGTACACGCGTGCTGTTACTTTTGCGCGGATGGATCGGGATTATTTTGCTTCGAGATGTTCTGCGAATGTTCGCAGAGGGGGTTTCGTTTAGAGATCGTTCGATGTTGCGTGTGTTTTCGAAGGGATGTCAGGATTTGGTGAATCGTTGGGGGTTAGACGATTATACGACTAATTAGTCAGCGAGGGCCAGCACGGTTTAAGGGTCGATCCAGCGGCGCGGCTGTTTATACCTCGCCGTGCGTTTCTACCCCTTTTGAGTGTTCGCGGAGGATCTCGTGGAACAACGGCGGGCTGAATCGCGTTGCCTCGTCGTGGATAAACGGGTGTCACGGTAGGAAGATTAATCCTCCTGGCATTCGTGCCTCTTTGCCTCTCTCTCTCTCTTGAGAGCCGCCGTGGAACGACACTCGAACGATCTCGATTAGATCGAACTTGTTTACGGTTTCTTGAACGATCTCGAGGAACTGCCCGGATAGTGAAACTAAAGTGTGTGCTTTACTCGTTCGTAGTCGTTCGGCGGCAATTCGAGGTTTATTTTAATATGATTTGTCAAGTAACGCGACGTTGTTGTTTTTTAAATGATATTAGAGTATTGCATAGTGCATTGATCAGCAATTCTCATTTACTATTGCTGGTATCATCGTTTTCATCGAAACGCATTGTATGATTTTTTGAAAAATTGTGTTATTTAATATAAAAATTGTTTGGTAGTCTATAGTGGTTGATCAAAATAGGTCAGAGATTACTCAACGCTGACCCAATACTCGATACCGTCGATTTTCGCTAACTACAATTTGTTCAAACGTTTTTTTAATAAGAATCGATCATTATAACGAACGTTCTTCCGCGTTCTACTAATTTCCCCAACAATTATCTAAATTTTCCACGTATATCTAAACGTCTCGTTTCACCAATTCCTCTCGCGGTCTATAATTTGCGATATTATTAAATTACTCGATGGTCCGGAATCATTTTTCCCACAAGCATCCAATAATTGGCATAATTAACAATTCTATACCGTCCGCTAAACATTTATAATTATTCGAATAGCAATCGATCATTACATTAAACGAAATTCGCGACGCTATCAATGTCCCGTGAAGTTATTTAAATTAATTAACCCCTACCCCACGTATCCGCGTCCCATCGATCGACCCGCGACCGTTTCGACGTCCGTCTTTTAATTACCCTTCCGAGGCGCGCTTTTTTTTCTCGTCGTCTCGCAACGTGGTCGATCTGAAACTGAATTTTTCACCAGCCGGAGGAGAATTTCCGCGCGAATTAACCCGGCTGCACCTCCTTCCGGTGTCCGGGCGGCGAGAATCGTGGGACGCGGCCTCGCTAACCGCCCCGTAGATGTTTCTAAACGATCCGGGAAACGCAGTTACCGGAACGAGATTATAGAGGACGAGGACGCGGTTACGGTATCGCGTTAGATCCTTCGTTTACTTTCGCGCAAAGCAAACACGGCTGGCGAACGCCCGCCGGCCCTCGTCCTCCACGAGATTTCTCCTCCATGACATTCGCGGCTCGCCTCGAGGACCGTTCTCACGGAATTTTTTACGACGCGTGTGCCCTCGCCGCGTGAAAATCGCTCGCGAGTAGTTCCGTACCCCAGTCGCTTTTTGTCGAGATCGTGAGAAGTAACGTCGATCGTACGCGGTTGCAATAATGCACAGTGTGCACGATCTTTTCGCGCGCCTCTGCACGGAACCATTTTCTGGTCGAAGACAGAGGTAGAAGAGTGAAGGTAGCGAGGTTCGATCGCTGGGAGAAGAGGTGATGGATAAGGGTGGTTCGATGAGCGGTTGCAGGGGAAAGAATGTTTTTTACGTGCACGTAAGTTTTTGTTCGTTTGATAAAGTTGCTTTGGGTTTTTATTGGTTAAGTTTTATTGTCGAAGCTTTCGTTTTAATTATCTGGTAATTGCGACGATGGATGATATTGGCAATTCGAAACGTGCGAAATGGTAGTAATAGCTAATTTTATTAACGGATAGTTGTCTGCTGGAAATTTGTTATCCGAATTACGCTGTTCGTTAGTACTTCAGCCACACATGATGAAGCACGACGCGCTGCGGAATCGAATTTAAAGTAAGCTCGAACATTATTTAAAGTCGTGGAAACACGATAATGAATCAATAAAGAGCATTTAGAGCGGAACTGATTTACAGCGCGTTTAGGTGGACGAAGTTGTTACCTCATTTATTGTTCACGCGTTTCAGAAAGCAAAATTTCGCTCAAGTATTGAATTAATAATATCAGCTGTTGTTAATCGTATAATTTATTCACGATTTTATTTGACTCAAGTATGAAAGATATATACCCTCCCAATTTTGTTGAAAGTTATCATTGCGTTATTTCTAACAGATCGATAATTATTTTACACGATTGCTTTAGTAAGTTTCCAGCGAGAAATGACAGTATAATTAAGAAGTCATTCTCAAGAAATATAATTGCTTCTCCCTTTTGCTTTCGACTTGTAATTAGTTCACATCGAAGCTTATTTCGTTCTCGTTCGTTATTTAGATTGCCAGAAGAACATATTACGATACCATAACGTTACTTCAAACAGTCCGACAGTAGATCACCAAACAATAAGAGTATTATAGGAACAGAGATCCCTCTCGATAAATTAAATTGTTAACATCTCTCGAGTCGAGCCGCCAAAAATGAATACACATGTACCCACTTACACTTTAATGCATAAAGATTAATTAGTGGCAAGGTGTGTTGCATACACACGTGAGTCCTCGACAGCATAAACGTCCCCCTGCCTTAACTTCGTCTCCTTCAATAAATGTGAACTCTCTGTGTATTATATGTAACAATTATTGTTGTCCCCACGAAGCTGCAACAAATACGTCTTCCTCCTTCGAAAGGTATCACGCTGGCAATCTCCTTTTAAGAGATTTCACGGCGACGATGAGAGGCGAGAGGATTTACGAGGAAAAAGGTCGACGTTCAAAAAATCTACTCGAGCAGGGATGAGTGATTAATAGTGTCCCAGATAACGAACTTAAAATTAACCGTGACAAATACTTTTTCTCTCAGCCTGTTACACCGCGAACGAGTCGTTGACGGTCGCGCGTTCCGCGAAAGCCTCTCGCTTTTATTTTCGCCGATAAAAACGTACATTTGCATAAACATCCGCGGTCTGATTCAGTTTGTCAAACACCAGGGGGATCATGCCTCTGATTTTAATTCAATGCTTTGAATAGGGCGGTAAATTGAACGAAAATTGAATTCTGCCGCGCGCATAAATTATTTCGCCGTAGCATTTCTATCCAGCCGCTAATGGAGATAATTTCAATTATTATTATCAGCTTAACGTGTTATGTATATTCATCAAGTGCACCGTATAGCGTGCTGGTGTACGCGGTAAGGTTAAATAGGTACGTCGGAGGCGATTTCTGTCTGAAGCGAGCTCGGGGCACAAAGCGAAATCGTTTCGAAACGCTGGCCTTCGATTACCAGAAGATCGATGTAGCTAGTGTTCCACGGCGAAGCGTATTGGCTGTGCAAATTAAGTTAGATGTATCGAAGGAAATATTTTCTTTTCTTGCCAACCTGTTGAAGAGAATTCGTGCGAATTCCGAACGGTTCGCAAAAAATTATTAACCCCGCACTGAATTTCTCCATCGACGTTACATCGAATTCAATTCCGTTCGTTGCAAAGATCGCCTGATTTAAATTCACACCCCATTTTTCCTCTGTAATACCACCGGTTATAAAGGATATTGGTATGTAACCATATTTTTCCAACCAGTTTTTTTTCGATCAAACTCCGCGTTTCGTTTCCACGGCGGTAAATTCGCACAGTCGCGTGAAAATATTGTTGCACCAAAGTAATTTTAGTATAATTGAATTTACCACGACCATATGCATTAACGTGGAGTACAAACACGATGGTACGCCAACCCCTTCTCGTAGCCATTGTGTACAAAAATGCTGGGCATGTTAGAAAAATTGAATCTGTACGATATTCATTTTTTTCTTTTTTCTTTCGTATAAGTACCTTTCAATATGCCGATATTAAGGTTAATCCTATCTTTCGTTAGGATCTTCACGAAATAATAAGATGCGAAAATTAGCCGCGACGTGGCTCCCAACAATGGTCCCTCATTGTTCTTCCAGACAATAAGTAGAGATTCTGCGCGTACTTCGCAGTTTCCAACGTCGACTCATTCCTCTCGATGATTGAAAGATTCTACAAAAATTGTCTCGAACGCGATCGAACAGTTTTTATCGCGACATTTACCGAGCAAAGAAACGCATCGACGCGGAATCGTCGAAGCCGCGCGACGTGAATTCAGAGCGAAACGCGTCAAGTTTCGACTCCATTTACTTAATTGCATTCTCTTACACCCTTTTATTGTTTTTTTCTCTCTTTTTTTTAATCGTCTGTCGAGAGAGGAGCGCGAAAGACAAAGAGATCTCGGACCGTGAAAAAGGAGCGCCGCCAAGAATATGAAAATGTTTTCCCTCTTCATTTTTCTTGCGCCTCCCTTTGAAGAGGGAGCCTTCCTTTCGAGCTTTTATTAAACAGATTGAGTTTCTTCGGTCGTGCAAAAGAATCGACTGATTCCCGTGGAACTCCAAGCTGCTTTCCATGGCATTCCACAGTTTAATGAAATCCATTGTGCGCGTGGTACGCAGCGCGAAAAATACGGCGGTATTGGCTTGGAAATTCGGATAATAACTTCCAGTATTACTTGTACAGGTATTAAAGGGTACTCGACGATAGTTCGCAAGGTAACTCGGAAGTCGAGCGGCTCAAGCAACCGAAATTAGATTTTATTATACCAAGTTACACTCGAAGTTGGAAATTTCATTTTACGCTGCTTCGTTTGACGAATCCAAAAAAATGCTACTTTATTTGGAACCGTGTATCCCGTAACTTTGTGTAACCGGAAGCTACTTTTAATTAGATCCCGCGGCATGCGAAACGCACAAACCACTTTCGACATCTCTCGCGTTCGCGGAGCTTACTTCTATTAAAAAACTTCGAACAATCGTCCTTTTACTAATCCATGCGCGCTTTCAGGCAGAAACAGTTTTAAACAAATTTGATAAAGTAACTCTTAGCAAAAAATTACTTTAATTCCACAGTGACCGCGTGGTACGTACTCGCGCTACATTTTAATCCTGTATCCCAGGATTTATTGCAACTATTCTTATTAAAAATGAAATGTGACTGCGGTTGTACGCGTAAGAACTCTCTCTCTCTCTTTTAAATCCAAGAATAGTAAGTCAGAAATCAGAATAAAAAATCTTGGGATCACATTATCCTAAATTTCAACCAAGAATCAAGCGATACTCATTTCAACCCTCTGGGTTAACGAAACGCACCCCAAATTTCGCCAGCGTTCTCAGCTCACCGTTTGGCCACCGAATATATAGGCAGCAGGCAGTTTCGTCTGAATTCAGCTCGCGGAGAGCAAAGTTACGTCGACACGCGGGTATCGTAAACAGGTCCGTGTGGCTCGTGAGTGGGTCCATTGTTTCACGTGAAACGCGGTCGTGGAACGAGCTTTGATTCCGAGCGAACCTCGCCACTGTTTCACCCCGCTGCCTTTCGTTCTCCACCCCCCGTCGCCAACGTCTCTGTCCCCCGCCTTTGGACAATGCGCGATCCCTGGTTAGAAGGGCTGACGATTAAGCCGCCAGTTTCTTTTCCACGCATTGTTCCAGGAGGGTGAAAACGTATAACTGGGTCAAAGTTTTGTCGATCGATCGGTCGTTGAGTTCGACGAGTTGGCGGAAACGGGAAGAGGGGTCGTGGAGAACCTGTTGGCCGCCCGTTTAGCTCGAGCGAGACCTGCTTCTCGGCGCTTGGCAGCGAATCTGATGTTGATCTTCCGTGTACTCGCCCTCGTTGCTTCTTTCATTTCTCTTCGTCAGATTTACTTCTCGTTCGAGTGGATGGAAGACAGTAGCGCTGGGTTCTTCGATTGGAATTTTTGTGCTACAGAATTTCCTCGTTGAACAATTATTAAGTTTACTACCCTGTACTCTAATGGTTGACGATAGATTATAATAATGTAGAGAGAGAGGTGTATTTAAGATGCGATAGGAATCGTCTGATCGATCAGGCGAAATGCACCACCCTTAACGAATCGTTGACCCGTAATCGGTATCAATGCCAGCGAGAAGAAATCTATTAATCTGCTAATTGCATTCCACCTCGAAGTCCCTTGGAATTGCTCCGTTGAAGGAGTCGTCGAAGCGTGGGACGCGACTCTGTGTTTCCTCTCTCGCTCCTCTCGACCCGGACATGATTTAGAACAGATTTCGATCGCGGGAGATGAAGCGAGCGTCGATCGATCGCAATGTACTCGCAAGGGTGCGAGAAGCGGAAAGGAGATCCGGCGAATCCGGCGTGTATGCATCCTCGAACCCTCGATCATCAAGGGTCGTGATTACTCCGGAAGGAAAAAGTTCCTTCCCGTGGTTAGTCGCGAAATTGCTCGAGCAGAATCCTCGCGGTGATTTTTCCGGCTCGCATATGTTCACCTCCGGTAGATCCTTCGCGATGCTTTGAACTTCTCTGCAATGGACGACGTTTTAGGGGTTGCGGTGCGCTCTCGACGGTTTGTTGGGGATATTGCTTTTTTCTGATGGAAAAACTGGTGGGTTTGTGAATATATTATTTGTTGAGAGACGACAGTAATATTGGAATCGAATGCGATTTAGTTTGGAGTGAATTGCAATGAGAAGTTGTGTACAGTTTGATTACTTGGGGATGATATGACGTATCATAGTATGTTACACATGAGATATCAAGGTTTATACGAACCGTTAAGGGTTACTATGATCTTATTTCCTAGATTAGATTTAAATTTCGAATGAAAAAAGTTTGTAGCCTCTGTAGAGCCAATAGTTATCATTTAGCGTTCCACGGTGTTGGTCATTTAAGGTTTAAAGCGAAAGTGATTTTAATTTTTAATGCTATTAAAAGCATGATAACGCGAGATGCTTGTAGAAATGTTCCATGTCAGTTGAAACAATTTCCTTAAACTATTCGATTTCATCCAGATGAGCAATCCACATAGGGAGTACCGCTCGCTTGACATTTTGATGTATTTGGACGTTTTCACTCGGGAATCATATTTTATTCATTAGAACTGGCTGAGGATATTACTTGGATTTACGGACGCCGATACTGAAATAATCTCCGCGGTTTCAATCGGGAATAAGAAAATGTAGATCAACCCAGGGGCAGATCGATAACCGGTTGCCTTGACTCAAAACCGTTTCCCAAATACATAGAACAGTAACAATTTAATTTCAACCAGATACTCGAATCGTATTTGAGGAATCGGTATTTTCACGGTGAAAAATAAATTCGTTCCGACTCGCTTCGAAGCAAAATTCCAATCCATTGTGCCGTCACGTTGGAAAACGCTGCAAGAGAAAAGCGAGTCGAAACGGGATTCTTTCCTGCAGCCAACCTCGTCGTCGCCGCGTTCATTGGCCGCTCGTTAATTTCAGCCCAGAACCCGATACCCGCGTCGCTGTCGTTAAATCGCGTTTCCGACCGTGATTCAGTTAACGATCTCCCACGGTGTCGTTAATTAGCCGACGGCCAAAGTATCGAGAAGCGGTGGGGGCCCCGTTGAAATCGAATAAACGTCCGCGATCCCGCGCTTCCCCATCTTTTTCCACCGATTTCGCATCGGCTCGCGTCGCAGTTTTACAGCCATTAATCTCCTCCCATCGCCCTGTTTCTCCCGTCGAGTTTGTCGATACGACGTACTCTCCTATTTTCTATTCCCGTTTCGTTCTTCTTTTTTTGCCCTCTCTCACTTCGTGTAAGTCGAAATGAAATTGAAATAATTGTTAGCGACGCGAGTCGACCGGTTTGAACTTGAAAATGTCTCTGTCGACCTGCGCCTCTGTCACCGGGAAATAAACTTTCCCTCTAGAAAGCGGAAAAAAGTGGTTCCCTGCAGGTTCTGTCACGATGATTGAACGGTTCGCCTGCGATACGCGAAAGGGAACATGTAAACGGTTTTGGTGCTTTCTACGATAGAGACATATCGTTGGGGATATTTATAGCTGAAGAAAGTATACGCGATAGAGTTACTTTTTCAATTGTTTCGAAGATATATCCAAATTGTTTGTCATTCGATTTCAGTAAAGATCTCGAAAGTATAGGTAGCAAATGTTCAATCAATTTCTTTCATTTCCTACTCTTCATTGTACGAGAAAATATTAAAGAAAAGCCTCCCTTACACTTCTCCTTGTCACGCGTAACTGAAATCGACTCTCGATTTTTGGAATACAATTTTTTAGAGGAACATAAATCACACGAGGTACGCTCTCTTAGAACAACTGTCTGGCGTTAAGAATAAAAGGATCACACTGATCCTGTTTGCGATCTTTTACATCATCGTCCGGTTAAATCCCAAATAAAAGACACGTGTTAACGGCTGGGACGAGGAAGGATTCATTGAGCGAGAGGATCAACCGTGTGCTCTTTGGTCAGGACACGGATACTTTCTCATTTATATCAACATTATCCGCTCCTTGGAGACGTTTTCCTCGACTTCTGCCACCTTGAGAACTTCGTCGTCTCCTTTCTTTTCCCTTCTCTTTGCCACCTTTCGCTCGTTATTAAATTACTAGCTGAAAACGATGAAGTAAGCAGCTCCCCCGGTGCCTGATGGTATTAAAGTTTCGCTTGATCAAATGGGATTTTAATCTTTCGCCCCCGTTTACCCTGGCTCGTAACAATTTTTCAGGGAGAGGGTTCGATCATCGGACGGCTTCATTAGGATGAATTATTTATTAACGAGCCCCGCTCGCCACTTTTAATCGTGCCGACAGCGGTAATGGAAGCAAATAAAGCCGGGAATTTTCACGGAGATACGGATTTACATAGCAGAGCGGGATTCGTTCTAAGCGTTCCAGTTGGAAACTTTAATCCGCGCCAAGGTGCAGCGTTTAATTATCGTTGAATCGAACGATCGACTTTGTTGCGTCTCCAGATACGTAAAAACGTCCCTTTGATCGCGTGGGTGTCTGTTTGACATAAATGATTCCTGGAATTCGTTGCAGTCCTAGTCGATGTTCAGTGTTTGCTTCTTCGACGAATTCGTTCGAAGCGTACAAGTTTGTTCGTAGATCTAAGTTATTGAGAATGAGATCGATTGTAGGGTCGAATGATGCCAATTTCTGGTACCAAAGCACTCGTTCCGCGTGACGCGATTTAATTAATGGCGCGACGCGAAACAAGTTGTCCCAGTGGCCCTTAATTAGTCTGCAACGTTAGTTCAGCTAACGGAGGTTAATTGATGTCTAGATACGTTCGTCGATTAACCTTGTTGGTTTTGGTTAAAATTAGCGCATATACGTGCCACTTAATTAAAAAAAAAAAAAGATTTCAGAAGACAATGCATGACAGTTCGAAGATCCTGTTTCTTATTAAAAGAAATTAATAATATTCAGTAGAATTAATCTAAGACAAATGATCTAAATACGCGGGAATGCACTCGTAAGTGTGCATAACGATATTTAATAAATGCAACGAGACCCCTTCCGTCTTTTCGCTGGCATTACCTTCTTCTCGAATACAATTTCAACATAATACTTTCCATTATTCGAGCGCATCTGCATCTGAGACGCGGGATATCCTTTCGATTCGCTTCGCCTCCAATCACGATTCGCGCACCCTCCTCGCGACCGGAAATGCCGCTGCGCACAGACGCGTCCATGGATCGCGAGGGCGAATGTTTCCGTTTCATCGTGAAAACACGACAAATGCGATTAGTCAAACGGAACACGAGACGCTTTTGCCAGTCTTGATGCAAAATTCGGAGGTGAGAACGCGATATCCGTCGATACTTGTTCGATTAAATTCGAAACCATCTCTTTCGACGCGATACAATTTTCAAACGAGTTTGTTCCATCCGAGAGGTGGGAATTCTCTTCTTTGTGGTAAACGCGAAACTATGCACGGTCGACAGACGAATGTGGTTTTCTATTCCGACTCTGGACAGGGTATGATGTGCCGTTTGTACGACGTGATGGAGGAGCGAGAGTGATGTATGGATTAAGCAGAAAATCGTGTACCACGTTATATTATGATGAATACTTTGTTACGAGGCATGGAGTGGTGGTTGCGGCTGTAACGTAACGAGGCGGATACATATTTCGTTTCGTAAAAAATTTGTGGTATTTTCTAAAGCATGAGCTATTCTTCTCTGAAATGAATCGTTACCTTTGGTAACGTTACTTTTAATTACATTTAATAGTATCAATGTACAGGTTGAATTATTTCGCCTGTTAACGTGGAGATTGCATTACTTTTGGTCAGCGATTTGTATTGAAATTTTTCTGTTATAAACAAACGATCGAAATGGCAGAAAAGTGCGCGCCACGCGGAAAGGAAATTAAGAGCCAGGGGGGAAAGGAAAAATCACATGCCAAGATTCCCCTTGCGCCGGTTAATTGAGGCGAAAATGGGACGAAAAAGGAGAGAGGGAGCTTGTAAAATTATCCAGACCCGGTCCTAACAAAGTGAACGAGGCACTGGGTTTAATTTATAACCCGTCGAAGTGTCTCGTTTAATTAAATTTTTAAGGAACCCGGGTAATTGGCCTGCCAACAAAGGCTGAAACTACTTTGTTTCAGCTACCACCCCCTCTTCAACTGCCGTTCGCAGCGTACGTGCTGTCTGGGAATTTCTCTTTCTGCTTTGATCATCGCCGGTTCTTTACAAATTCGGGCCTTTCGCGTTAGAAATTAACAGCTGACCCGAGGAATTCCATCGATCCACGACGAGACGCTAAAATTTTCAGAACGTGACGTTCTCCGTATCGGCGAAGCGTCGCGTGGAAGTTATCCGGTGGACTGTAAAGTGCTTACGATCGCATCCATTAAGGACGCTTAACTTGCTAAGGCATGGCCTTGTAAAATTACTGGAAAAGTGCGTGGAACAGTTTTAGTCGGTGGAAAGTTCGCGGGGAAGTTGAGAGAACGGCGTTCCTGCGGGCGAGCCATATTTATGAGGCCGGGTCGTCGATTATGCTGATGATATTTGCATAAGTTTCAATGCATTTGACACCGATAATCCCCCTCCTAACTGGATTTTCCACGAATTCGTATCGACAATTTCATTGAAACGAATCGCGAGAAGCGATTTATTAATGTCAGATCACACTGCTTTAGACTTCATAAAAGTTGATCTCCTATTTGGAACCTATACTCCTCAACTTAATACATCGAGTACAAGTTTTCTCATAAGCTCAATGCGTATATATAAAGTAAACCTAATTTTTTATATACACATCCAAAGGTATACCTCCTCTTCACTTCTCGATAGAATATGAAACACTGGACGAACACCAAATATCTTCGATCTCTTTCAATCCACCCAACCTTTATCACAGTACAAACTCTAAACCTATTAAATCTCTTTTCAAAAATGTATATACGTCTCCTGAACAACACCATCAGTCTCCCTATTTTCAAATTCCACCACTGCATCCCGTTGACAGCTAAGAACGTGGTCGTTTCGCGAGTAATTCCGTGAACGACGATCTGAAGGGGTGCAGCTGAAGATAATGACGCGATACGCTGTCTCGCGATTTTCGTTACAGCAGCGCTTGGTAACGAGCTCCGTCAGCGTTTCCGTCGGTCCAGCTCGGTTCCAGGCGCGATCTGATCCCGGAATTCCAGATTAGCCGCTGCCCGCCAGGCGAAAGTTACCGCTGGCCAAAATTCGCGAGCTCGTTATAATTAAGATCGGGTGTTTATTCACCCGGGCTTATCGCGCGTGGGCAACGACACGTCTGCTGGGACGTGTGATCACGTCCCCGGGGCTGGTTCGCAGTTGCCAACTGTTCCGCTTTTCTCAGCTCCTCTATTTACTCAATAAACTCGTTGCGTCTGGTAGCCGTTGTTTTATCGGGCGAACGGAGACAGCTTTGTTTTAGAGGGTCGCTCCAGTTCGCAGAATCGTTCGATGTGTTTCTTTCCTGCTGGCGTTGGTATCGCCGTTTTTCCTTGGGTTTCCACGAAATTAGACACTGCTCGATGTTATTGTTCTTGTGCATTTTATCGTTCTTGGATGGCGCATTTTTAGATGAATGTTCGAAATGGATTGCAGAAAAATTGGAGGGAAAATGTTTCTCCTGTTCTTCAGATCCTGCAATTGTCTCGCATAAAAATTCAGCTCATCGATGAGGATATTTTATCGTTTCATCCGCGAAAGGATTTTATTAACGCCGTTTCGTTCGTCTTCTTTGAACCGTTTACCTCCCTCCGTGCACTGGAACTTTGCAACCCCCGCGTCAGGTCGATTTATCGAGTGTGATCGAATTTATCGGTTGACGTATCGTCGTATCAATCGTTACCATTATCTACGGAGAATCCTAGCTTCGTCTCCGCTCACTTCTAATCGGCTACCACCTGTTGACAGAGAAAGCTCGTCCTAGGGGTTCTTTGGCGCTCGAGCAGCCAGCGCGTAAAACTGCGTCGGGGGTGAATACGACTGGCTGAAGCTGAAGTCAGCGAGGAAAGACGCGAAGGTAGCTGAATTACGATCGAAATTTAGAATCTTCGCGGTAATTTCGTTCGCTATGTGTTTGGATAAAATCTGAGAGGGTGCACGTCGCGCTCCATAAAACGAGGCTGATTCGCGAAGCACAGAGACGCTTGAAAATGACGTTCGCGTTGCAAAAACTCGTGAAATTTCCCAGCGTATGTATCTCCCTCTTGTGCATTTGCGAAATATGCGAGTAACGAAACATAATTTGAAACGAACGTACATATCGCAGCGGGAAGTATGCATTCAAGATTGCAAAATAATGGAAGCATTCTGGGTGTTATTTCGCGAGGATGATAAAATGTACAGTCGAGCGGATTTTACGCAGGAAAATACCGTACGAAAGAACTAAGGCCACGTGGAAGCTTCCATTATTTAAATCCTCATCGGCGCACGGTAATTATTCGAACTTGCAGCTATAATAATTATTACCAGCGGTGGAAAAGTGGCTGCGCGGGTTTTTATTCAAAGTTTCGAGAGGATAAATGTATTATGCTCCAATTAAAAAAATGTAGAACGCTCGCGAGAATAACTCGAACGTTTGCTTTTGTCAAATACGAGAGATCTGTTGGGAATTTTTTTACGCGATGAATCGAGCTGCGCGGGTCTCGGAGAGGAAGGGATTACGAGTACCGTACCGTCTCTTGTTTCACGTTTACGCGTACATCTCTTTGCACAAAAAAGAAGAAAAAAAAAACAGATAAAGTTCGAACACTTTTGTATCCACCTCGCGAATCTAACCTGGGGAGCGTTCAATGACGCGTGAAAGATGGACGGTTCCCCGTAAAAAGAGAGATCTCGTCGTCGAACGGGAAGAGGCGATTCGATCTCGATTCTCCGCCAATACGGCAACCGATGAACACGCGAGAGAGCACTCTTCCTCCAACTACCCCTTGACAAAGGAGAAGATTCGATCGGATTTCCGATCAGAACCGGATGATCAGTGTTCCCACACAGGATTATGGGGCCACGAAGGTAATGAATTCTCGCTGGATTCGTCGGTTCTTCCTTCTCCCGTCCTTTGATCTTTGGCGACAGAACCGCGCGACGTTCGCTGTCGCTGGATTTTTACCATTAAAAACCGGCTAATGAGAAACTGTTTTCTCTGCGGTCTCGATATAAACGAGCGACGTTTTATACGAAATTATCCTCGCGACAGTTGGTTCAAAAGAGGACGAGAACTCGTTTCGTCCCAGCGAGCGTTTCTTTGGGCTACGCGCTTTTCAAATTGGCCGTACAAACGGAAATTTGCAGTATCATCAAATTATCGCGGGAGGATACGCGCGAGTAAGTTATTTTCAGTGTTCTACAATCGTGTTCGCTGAAATCTGACATTCGCGAGGGCGTGTTGGATCAGAAATCGCTACGATTCTTGTTATTGCTGGTGTGATATCTCTCGTTGACATACTTCTTCGGTTAATCTCGACAGAACGAAACGAAATCACGAGGTTACGCGAGACGCGTGCAAATCGGATACGAGTTAACAACGGATCGCTCTTCCACCCCTTCGCGAGGCAACGATGAGGTGCACGCGAGAAAAGGGCGTTCGTTGCTATTTACGATTGTCGTCTGGTGATAATCAAGATTAATGGTTGATAACTACAGAGATTCTCATTAAACGAACAGAAAAACGTATAATGGAAAGAACTGAGAAACGAAATATCATTTCCAACCTTTACTTCACCCTTGATATCCCCATAGTAGATGCTTCACGACCTGTTCGAATCTTCAAATAGTTGAAACACCTGAAATACTTATTAATCACATGTATCACTTCGCCAAAGCAGTTATCACAACTTGATAATAAATTCAGTTGTCATCCCTCGATCAATTTCGCGACGAACGCTCTCAGAGATATCCACGCGTTTCCATTTTTCTTTTTATCTCTCTTTCTTTCCGCTGTGGAGATCGAATCAAAGCGCTTCGTGGCGTCGGATGAAGCCTATAAAGTTCGCATAACCGGGTAAGTCTGCGCGTTGGCTTTTAGGGTCGATCGTATCCGCAAAGAATCCATCGCGGTCGCGTAAAGACCGGGGGGACGTATCGGTTTTCGATAAAGCGCCGCGGAAATGAATTCGCGTTCTAATCGGTATATCGAATTGGCTGGGACGCGCGTGTTGCTTTGACGGTCGTCTCGCGGACATTTTCCGCGGCCACCCGCGAGACATCGCCGCCATTGGGGATGGTGGTCAAGCTTGGTTCGAATCGAGTTTCTCATCGACCGACGAAATGGAGCGCGCGTCGACTAATTAAATGGCGAAACCTCGCGACGAAATTTTGCTGCGCCTGATTGACCGCAGAAATCGTGAATTTAAGGCATTTCTTAACGAAGTATAGTAAAGGAACATAACAATTTTTGAACGAAAGCAGAATTAAAAATGTAGCGAAGTGTACATCGTGTGACGCACCGAGCGAAATAAAGCGAAGAGATTGCTGTTTAATCAAGTGCAGATTTTGTGTGTCGTGGGCTCGCAGTGAAAAAGCTAGCGTTTGCACAGCGAAATTGAATAACAATGTCGAGTCGAGCAGCATATGCGAGTTCGATGAAAACTGTTTCACTCGCTAAGCACACGGGCACGACAAATACGCGCTTGTTCTAATTTTATAGCGATCTGCTATTGCGTTACACTGGTTAATTTCTAATTACTAATTAAAACCCGCCGTAATCCTACCTCGAATTCTTTTTTTTTCTCTTTTCGAAGTTCCAGCCGCTCTAATTAAAACGATGCTCGGCTACTGCCGACATTCTTTACGAACTGGGATGATATTTCGCAGGCTAAATCCAGTTCCAGCGAGTTCTACTTTCACTGGATTCTCTTAAAAACAAATATAAAGTTTGATTAAAAATCAACGATAAAATTAGAACCGAGATTGCCCTATATCCGAGTGTTGCACAACTACCCTTATTATGCTTCGTTAAGAAATGCCCAATGTTTATTCAAAAAGGTAGTTTCCAAGTATTTTTCAATTCGCCAAATCTCAGTATAATATTTTTTCCTCGAATTAGATGCTCGAGGATCGTGTTGGATGCCAGCCATTATAAACCAGGAATATATGAACCCGCGTACAATTCCCCTCGAGATCTAGCCGACGATCGAATGTGCGATCCTGCGATAGCTTCCATTTATTCTCTAAGATCCTCGCCTGAACGTTGGCTGGGGAAGTGACGCGTCGAATTTTTGATAGGTAAGGTACGTCGTTCCGTTTGCTCGGGTCGCTGCAAGGGTAGGAGGCGAACGCTTGAGCAGCCATGATAGAAACAGGGGCTCTAGGGGCTCTAGACGAATACCTCAGGGATTCACATATCTGTCGTACTAAATTTAGAACGTCCAACGGTACCAAAGTGGTCCATTTGTCCGTTTCACTACCTTTCTTTAATTGGAATTTGTTATTTCTCTTTCCTGGAAACCCTAAGAACTGTTTCGTATATCAAGGATGCTCACGATGAAATCTGAGAGTTGCTGCGTTCGCGAAGCCTACTCTCATACGATGGTGGATCTTGCCTTTTATTGGCAACACAATTTTGACGGAACGAAATTACTTCTAAGGTGGATCGAGAATTGAATCGCGGGGTTGCGAGTGTTGCACTCGAGACGCGGACGTACCGAATCCCTTCGAAGGGAGTGGTAATTCATACGTTCAACCTTGAGAGGCATGTTGCCAAGCCGGTTCCCGAATTCCAGGGATTCCCACCGGGGTCAAGTGCCACCGCGTGGAATGTAATCGTCGAAACGCGAAGCGTGGCCGTGTCAGCGTTCCATTTCGACGCCCACGATCGGATTACTTTGCGTGGTCTATGAAACGCGTACGTGACGCGGCTTCTTTCCACGCATAAAGGACACTGTTTATGTCACGTATTAATTGAAAGGATTTGCTGAAGTGATTCGACTTGCACAAATCGAGGATCAACTTCCGTCACCTCGACGTGTCCACTAATGGCGATCATCTTCGTTCTCCACGCGCACCCTCTCGAACTTCTTCAACTGCTGCGATGATTAACAGTACATACTTTGGCTTTTCGAAGCGCTTCCTGAAATTACATAGGAAAATTTGTTGCTGACGTAGTCGATACATCGAACAGAGCTAATCTATTAGCAGAGCAAAAGAAACTCGTGACAATGTACGATGACCCCGCGGATCTTTCACAAATTTCACCCTCCACGTCCCCAGACGGTGACAAAAGGACGATAAATAACTCGAGCAAGCCTCAGGCACCCCCAACCACCGTACAAAGGTTGCTCGCGAATTTCTTTCCGTAACGACAACACTTACCGTCCGCCCGCAATTTTTCATCCCCCTCGCGCGAGCACTTTGCGTCTCGCGAGCCGGGCAAACGCGGACCCTAATGGAGTTGCTCGCACAATGGTCTCATTGTGTAGGCTCCACCAACTCTCCGCAACCTGTCGTGTCCTCCCTCTCCGCGTCGCTACTTCCGGCCCCAGCTTCACCCTTGTTCGAACACTTGGAGACCAGACGGCTCTCCCGACGCAAATACAATATCGAACGGCTGGTTCCCAACGAATCGACAGTCGTCGGATCGAGAACGTAATACGTGTGTAACGCCATATCGAGGCTGACTGGCGGGTTGGAGGTTCGTTAAATCGTTGGTGCACGCGTGCTTCTATTGGATAGAGGCGTCGCGCTACGTTAAATACGGCCTTTGCCACGCACGCATCGCTGTGGACGGGAGTGATCTCAATTTTGCGCAGCACTTTCAACGCGATACCTTTACAGGAGGGTGTTAACGAGCTATATTTCGCGAATTTTTTCTTTCTTTTTTTATCTTCGAGAGAAACGATCGATTGCAGGAAAGTTGACGTTGTTACAGTGAACTTGATCAAAGTTAAAGGGGTAGTTTGGGTGGTATCACAATTTCTTTCGTTAGAAATGTTTCTGGAACTCTTAGAAGTGATTGTTTAATATTTGAAGCTTTCTTGGGCGATTGTCTTGGTGTAAATGGCAAAAGATTCGAAACAGTTGGACCAATTACACGGTTTGTCGTCCGTATTGTTCCAACCCATGAAGCGTTTAGCGCGCGAACGAGTTTTTCGTCGCCAAGCGGGAACTTTGCCCATCAAATTACTTAACGCTCCGCGTTTCCCTGCGAGCGCGTTTCCGGAACAGCCCCAGTTGTTCGCTGGCGCGAAAGTTCGACAAAGATCGTTTCGACGAGCAGCTTCTAAATAATCCCGCGCCGAATGCTGTGATTAATTCGTGCGCCCACGCGGTCCACGAGGATGGAGAAGTTTAGAATCGAGCAAGGCAACGAGATAATTGCCAGTTCGAGTGTCACAAAACTCGATTTATTAACACCAGCGACGTTCACTAATTCGCGACGCCATCGCGACGCGATGCACGTTCTTCTTGCGCCAACTCGAAGATCGGATATTTCAGTTCGAGGAACGTTGCACTTGTGATCCTTCTGAAATTTACGTTCTACACTGGCTATAGAATTTCATATAGCCATCCGGTAGAGCTGTCACGTTTCATGTACTACGCAAGCTTTTTCAAGTAAGCGACGACCGACCTTTCATTCTTTCCACGAAGCTTTTATAGTTTTCCATTTCACGGTTAGATCCTGTACGAACCGTGCGCTCTCCACATCGCTCTGCATTATTCACGCATTAGAACACACGCTCGCGAGGAACGCGTATCGATTTTTGCAAGAAATACACTTTCGAAATCGATGCTCGACGAGTTTCGTTCGATCGGCCCTCGCGTTCTCAACCCTCCATTTTATGAAACGCGCCAACGATTCGCGTAGACTCCACAGCTTGGGACGACACGTGTCGTGGAATCTTTTTTTCGACCCCGATTTTCCTCTTTCGTCTTCGATATTAGCCATTCAGAAGGGGCGGCGTCGTTTCGTCGTTTATTAGCGGCC
Source organism: Xylocopa sonorina (assembly GCF_050948175.1). NCBI lineage: Eukaryota > Metazoa > Arthropoda > Insecta > Hymenoptera > Apidae > Xylocopa > Xylocopa sonorina. The sequence continues at coordinate 7,868,649 of NC_135198.1, forward strand.
GCACACGCGACGGTTGGACATTTTGATAACACTCAGCGATCCGTGCGGAAGGTGCTCGAGGCAAAAATGAACCGGTCACGTTTTATTAAAGCCACGGAAGGTCGTGACGCGTCCTTCACGCGTATTTCCATCGACGGAGGATTGATCTGAGAATAGACGACGAGCTGTACACGGGCAGGCCAGCCCTTAGTCGACTGATTAGATGTGCACGATTATGCAGGGCGGCTCTTAAGCGATTAGCCTCGCTTTGGGGGGTGAACGTTGCGAGGCGACGTGAAAAATGCGTCGTACGATTAGCTGAACGTAGGATCGATAATTGCTTCGAGGTACATTCGCAATGTCCGATCGTCTGTGGATTTCCAAACTTAGTTTGACGAATGAAATAATAATAATTATGAAGCATGCAAAGCAGCGAAATTTAAGTAGTTTAAGTAATCTGATTCTTTGTAAAATTAAAAAAGAAAATTCCTTGTTCGTCCACTTTCAGCTGGTATCCAAAGATTTCATTCTGAGAACTCTCGTAAACATTATACACCGTGAGTTCGATGAATAAGTTACGCGTAAAGCTGTAAAAATAACAAACGAGAAGGGTCGCCAGCGGCGTATTAAATGGTAATTGTTTGGCGAGACGTACCAGAGCAAAGGGATTCGTTTAATAATGGAAAATCCAATTCCGCTTCGGTGAAGGAAACCGCGTTATCCTAAAGGCAAAGGGGAACCGGGCAGAACTATGCGAAATTAGTTTGATTTACCTTGAAAATTTGGCTCTCGTTTAGGAAAATAGCGTCGGAGGAAATCTGTTTGACATTCGGACCAGCTTCGAGATTAAAGAGGAATAATTAAGTAAACTGACAATTCCACTAATTGAAATCTTAATCGTTTCTTAACTCCAATTAACCAGACTTCTAGACCGTAACACCCTCGACACCCCATCAAAATTTCAAACAAATCTCTGTTGCATTCAGAAAACGCGATTAAAAATTAACCCCAGTCCCAGCGCCGAAATCTCCAACTATCCACCCCCTCAGTCAATCTCACTCTCCCCTCTCACATCATCTCTTGCATACACGCCAGTAACTCGCCATCGCGAGCTCCATTTAATCATCGCGACCGTCTTTCTCCCATCCATTAAACGGAAAACGAACCGTTCACCAAAAGTGGGTGGCGGCGTCGTCGCGCAGGTCCGACGAGTTTTCAACCGGCCAGACACACCGTGAGAAAGAGAGAGGAGACCGTGTCTGCGAGGCAGTGCCGCGTTATCATACCCCAAGCGGGTCGACCCAGTTCCCGCGAGCCGCTGACCCAGTTCCCAGTTATATCCGTCGTCGATCCGCTTTCGCCCGTCGTCTACGTGTATGTATGTGCACGCACGCCCGCTACAGGCATCCCCTGTTGCGCCCAGCCGGGGCTGGCTGCTTTCGCGAACCCTCTCGTGCAAAGAGAGCCAGCCACCAGCGCTGTGCATATAGCCAAGGGGAGGCGATGCGCGCCCTACTACCCCGCGGTACACAGCCAGCCAACAGGTAGCTGCGCCTGGCCCGTATAAATAGACACAGCCAGGATCATCCCTGGACGCGGTTCCCAGCACCTCCGCCGTTCACCCCACTCCTCGTCATCCCTCTGTCGCTGGTGTCTGCCAAGACCGCGGCTTTCCGTTTTTCCTTTTCTTTAAGCGAAAGTGGCATGCCTCTGGTCTGCCCCTCTTTCTCTCTTGTTTCTTCTGGAATGCTTCTCGTGGTTCTTGCTTCTCTTCTGGCACCCGTGCTTTCCTTTCTCCCGTTTCGCTTTGTCTTCAGGCGACATGTGGAGAGCGTCTCACGTGTAAACGGCACGCTTCCTGAAACGATAACAGAGTTTTGTAAATGTTGGTTCGTATCGTTGTGTTTATTCGCTGATACGAATCCACCCCTCGCGATCGTCCCGGCGAGATCGAAGGGATCGCGTTCTCAAGTCGAACAGCCTATCCTTGAAGCTCTTCGCGGGAATTTAGAATTCAGCACCATCCTCCATTACAGAGGATCGTATCCTGTTTTCTTATTTTCCACCCCGTGGCACAGCACCCTCTCTCTGGCTACCATCTCGCGTATTGTTCCGCCGTCGAACCTCGATGCAACTACCGTGTACCAGACCAGGGGCACTCCCTCTTCCATTTCAGGCTGGATTTCTCTCGATCGTTCTTCGGTTGACCGATACAACCCTCGCGAACAGAACCAGCGATTTCTCCCTCTTCTGGTCCATTACAGAGCGCCCTGGCGAATATCGACTACGGTTTCTTTCCTGTTTCTTTTGTACTTCCTTCTCCTGCCTCCCCTTCTGTTCACCGACGTTTTACAGCGCGATTTATCGTCCCTCTATTTTTATCCACCGCGTGTTTTCCTTCCGGAACCTCGACCCAGTAATGGTTCTAAGTGGCGCGTAACGAGAGTCGCTGGATCCTCGTCGCGTGGCTACATCGTCGACGTCGACACTCCGTGTCGAGTCGTGGCGTATCGAACGATCGTCGACCATCGGATCGTAACGAGCGATAAACGAGCCTGCGAAGTATCGTTTATCGCGATCCAGTTCGACGCGATTCATTCACTGCTCGAAGCTTTCGCGTCGATATTTTCATCGCGACGGTGGTTCTCGTCTTTGGTTTTCCGTCGAAAAAGGAAACTAATTACTTTGCCACGTGCATCGTGAGAATAAAACGTTGTCGCGCGAGGGTTTTTGCGAGAACATTCTTAGATTAGATTCGAGGGAGAGGAGCTAAAATCGTGTAACGTGTAACGTCCTTTTAGGGGTGGTTTCTAACAGTACAAAGAGGGACCATTTCTCGTGCGCTCTCTAAATGGAACCACGCACGCTTCTTTACTGAATTTTTCAGATTTCGTTAAAAGAACGCCACGCTGGGAAATTAAAATTAACATGGGAGAGAACCGTTTGCGCGAAAAGCACGCGAGACGATATTTCAGTTGTTTAACAGTACAAACAGCTGAATCAGAATAGAACGACAGGGTGTAAAAATACTGGGGAACGAGAGCAACTAAAATCCGCAACATTTCCATTCGCCGAGATTAATCACACGGACGTCAAGATACGCGTGTAAGCTGTCGCAGCTCATCGCACCGAGCCATTGTCTCCGCTATCCGATGAAAGAACATCGCGCGCGACAGTGTCGTGCGAGCATGAATAACGCGCCAACACGCTATTTAATGAAACAGGGAGCTCCTCGCGGAGATTGAAGGCAGTTCTTTTTCGCGTTCGACACCCTGTTCGAGAATTAACTCGATTGTCTCCCTTGTCCCATGGCACATCGCGATGGAACGTGCTGCGCGCAGTTTGGAACTTTCCGCTATGAATTCTATCCAAATTTCGCGTCAAAGCGCGTCACACAGTTACAAAGTTGCAACACGAGGTTTTCAGATATTTTCGTGTCTTCGCATTTCTGCATATTTTTATCGCAATAACATTTTTCTTTCTCTGCAACGTTCCGTACTTACTCTCAGCAACGTCAGAAATGGTTGCTCTCGGGCAGAGCGCCCTCCACTTTTTAACAGGCTCCCCGAGAAATTGAAGTTGCTAACGCAATTTCAAATCCTTCGCATGTTTGTCATTTTCTATTAACCAGTTACGCAATTTAAAGTTGCTCTAACAAGAATTAAAGCTCAGCGAATAAATTCTGCACAGATTTCAGCAGCGAATAACTTCTGAGCGTTTCTTGTCTTCTCGGGTCTGGCGTCGACAATGGCGGCGTCCCTTTGGAGAACTCGAGGAACGACTCGTCCGAGGCGAAGTTAACCGCCGAATTAAAACTTTCGCATATACGTATCATGAATATTAAACTCCCTTCCAGGCGATCGAACTTTTATGGATTTCGAGGAAAATCCACTTCGTTTTCTCCATCGAAAAAGGAAGAAAAGAGGAGAAAAAATCTCTCCAAAGAGGAAAAATTGTAGAACTTGATATCTCCGAGTTCCAACGTTCATTATTAACGCTATCCCATTACATCCTATTCGATTCTTCCCCTCCTCGTATTTCAACCCCTTTTTATTCATCTTTTTCACTTGCCAATTACGTCCACCTTTCGTCTGGTTACAAGCAACAACTGAAACGTCACGTCCCAGTGGGTCTTAAATAAAAATTGCGCTGGGTGAACGTTCGCTCGGCACCCTGGCAGTCAGGTTTATTTAACGGATGAATTGTTCCTCCCTGACGTCCCCAATTATGCTCTAACTGCTTTTATTTTCCCTCCTTTGTCGAACTTTCTTTCCCTGACACCGGCTACCCGCTTTTCTGGGTGGCAAGGGGGGGAGGCTGTTTGTTCATTTCGCGTTTATTTCCTCGCCAAAAGTTGTTTCATTCAATCGAGGGGGGCCTTTGTTTCCTTTGCTGCGCCGCCAAGAACCAACTGATATCTCGAAACGTTCGGAAACAATGGGATCATCGTATTGTCCGACGAAAGTAACCCTTTGTCGAGCGTTTTCAGGAGTATCCAGATCGCTCTTCGTTCAGGGGGTGCGTGACAAAAGGTCTCATTGGTTTTTAGCCCTGCGTTTCGTCTAATTTTCCACGATTCCCCCCGTTTCATTCGAGGAATATTGGATTCGTCAAGAAAATATCCCTTGACAGAATTTAGAAACAAGTTTTGCATATAAAATGAGATGCTTCCAAGTATTTTCATTGTGCATCGACGTTTACAATTTTCCTGACAACACAGAAATTAAAAAATTATACAATTATCCGGTAAAAAGAGGATTTAGTAATGTATAAACAGATGGAGACTGTTTTTCGAGAAACAAATCAATGCTCGACCGAAAACCGCGTCCTTCTTCCTCCTTCAGACGAGGCGCAAAATACCCGCTCGTTTCCTGGTTCTACCCTTCGAGACTCGTAATGAGGTTTGTCGAATCGGGTCACAGAGAGAAGATCGCGGGCAGCTTTTAGCGTTTAAAAGGAAGTCGCGCTCAAAGAATCCTCTTTTCCGTAAGGATCGAATATCGAATTCCTTCGGGCTTATCAGTAATGTTTTTAAACATCCTGTCTGAATTCTAATGAATTGTTTGTAGCACAGAATCATCGGATATTCGAAGAGCAATCGTCCATGTTGCGATTTCAATCGCTACTGATTATCGATGTTGAAAGAAATTTACATTGGATCGACCAGAAAGTATTTTCGATTTCGTGGTGCGAGATAAAACTGATTCTTTAACTAAACTTATTAACCTAACAGCTAAAATGCTATCTTGCCAATGCAATACATTGGAAAGCTTGCGCGCATCTGGTCGAGGGTGTTTCAATCGAAGCAGAGAAGCGAATAACGAAGTAGAAATCTCTCTGGTGAATTAACATATCGGAGATTATATTATTACGAGGGTTGGTACGTATGCAAATATAATTGCTTTCCTTTCTTTTGCCCCGCCGCGAGAGATAAGGGTAGAAAACGGGGGCTGGATGGCCGTTCGCCTGGAAAATACAGGCTTCAGTTGGTTCGCAGGCGGTTTTTCGTTGCACTATTTGTGCTCGAAGATAGGCGACATTCCGGTGCATACTCTCTTTCGCTGGTTGGTGAATTTATTCGGTCGGACAATATCGGGGAAATTGTTTTTAATAAATTTATTAAAGTAGCGTCACGTGGGCGGAGCGTTGGCTGTTTGAACGAAATGTAAGGGTATTCGCGTATCGAATAATTTTCAGACGACAGAGCTGTTCAGATATTTTAGCGTACATCTTCTGCGATAAATATCTTTCGTATCCCGCGTTTTATATAGACGCGACCCGTTAGATGTTCAGATATATTTCACTTGTAAATTCTGACCCAGTTTATTTGCATAAACGTCCGTAGCGTAATCGCTGTGCTTCTTTTCTTTGATGCTTTCAACGTGACATCGCGGTTGTAAAATGCGCTTTCCCGAGCATCTCGTTGATGTCTCCTTTCCGCTGTACGCGGCGCAGAACGTGCAAGTAAAAGGTATCGAACTTAAAACTGGTTGGCTCCTCGCATCGAAACTCGCGTTGAAAGCACTTGACTTTCTACAATAATTAATAACTAATCACTTAATCGCATCGATACATTAACTCCTCGCATTACAATCGCACCTTTCACTCGACTGTTCAGATTAATTTCAACTCGATTCTACCCAATAACAGAAATCTCAAATCAATAAGAACGAAACAAAATTCTCCTAAGGTGAATCAGAGTTCTCTCTCTCTCTACCTTCAGGGAAATTCCCTCGCAGATCGTCAGAGTCGTTCCCTTCCCGTAACAGGAAATTGCTCTTCGAGATGCTATAAGCTCTCCTTCCCAGTTTGAAAAAATTCCCCAAAGGGCTGCCAAAGTTTCCCCTGGTCCCTTAGGTACGTCGTGAGTTTCTCTTTTCTACTCGTAAAGAAGAAAAGGTGGAAAAAGAAGAAAAGAGAGACGGAACGTCTTGGACATACTACAGATTCCTATCTTTTTTTTTCTTAGGGGAAATTCCTTCGCAGATACGTCGGATTTTTCCGTCCCTTTCGAAGAAACCCTCTCGAAGGTATCCCGTGTGCCTCTTCTGTCGTTCTGAAAGAAAATTGTCTCAATGCCTTAAAGAATCGCAGGTCACAGGAAGGGGAACTGGCGAAGGCGTTTTTGAATAAGAGTTTCGAGGTGTTTCTCTTTTATATCGAGTGCGTTTCGATAGCGTGTTCAGTCTAAAATCTTTCTTGCTACATCGATACATTTCATTTCGCGTTTTTCTCACTCGTCTCACAAATCCAAGGGACGAAGGCAACAATTTGATTTTCGATATTCGAGCGTTCTATTTAGTCAGCTACCCGTTCCGCGATTCAATATCAGACAGAGGAGTTAAGCAAACAAAGGGAACCGAGGGTAAATAAAATATTATGCGAAATACCATTCGACTTTATCGTTCCCCAACGTTTGTTCCCTCCTCAAATCGCTTCGAATTGCAACGCTTGTAGCCAGATGTTCGAGGCGCGGAAAGAATTCGCGCATACCGGATCGCTCGTTGGAATAATTAAATATTTGACGTTGCATCCGTTGCCAGGCTATCGTCGATTGAAACGGCCGGAAACGAGCGAAACTTTCCGTTTGTCCGTAACTGCGTTCCCTGCGCGGCGTTATTTTTCATCAACCCTCGCGCGAATCACCGCGGATTATAATGGCGTGAAGTGAATCGAACGGCTGTTGAATTTTCTGCCTTGCTGTGGGGCTTTTAATTGACTGGCGTCAGGGAAATTGGCTCTCGCGATAAACGCCCGTGGAATATACTTTGTCGCGACCGGTGACAATGTTTAGGCGAATTGTTCACGCTTTTGTGTCGCGTTTCAACGAACGCGAGGCTCGTTTCAAAGCGAGTGTTGCGAACGAACGTGATAAATTTTCTTCTCTTCTTTCGTTAAATGCGTTTGCTTTGTACGAGACAGAAATCTAGTTTTTTTTAAAGGGGTAATATTATTTAAGACGCTTTCAAGAACGTCGCAACGAAACTCCCTATCGAATTAATCAACCCCCGAATTAATAGCGCTGCAAGGCTCGCTCGCCGCACCTCCAAGACAAACTAATTCGGGAAATGTTATATGCAGTCTGAAATAATTTCAAAGCAAACGTTAAGCACAAAGGACAGTTCAATTAGGGTAATGCACGGTCCATATTTTATTCGTTTCCGCGTCTCTGCGGTTTCGCACGGGGAACGCGCGTATTTGGTCTCTGTGCTCGAGCTAATTTTTGATCACACGTTTAGACAACACGATATTCGCGATATTTCGCAAAACACTTACCAAGACACTCTAAATTGGCAGAAGCTTGTTGGTCATCGCTGCTACTTCCGGATTCACTGTCCATTCGCACTCTAATTTTTCTATTTCTCACACGCGATAGTTCATCACTGTTTACACTTGCTCTATCACTAATTTCATCATAGAAACATAAGTTTCTGATCAATTAAAAATCAAATTCGCGTTAAAATTTTGAAACGAGTGGCGCAAAATTTCGCGATACGTGTGCTCCCTACGATCGTCGACACTGTACTAACGCTAGATACGTCGTATTCAGGATTACAGTCGTAGAGGACTCTTATCTTAATCCCCATTTCACGTCACAATGTCACTTACGAATCGAAGATATAAACAGTCTGAGGGACCTTATTCTCGAACCAATACGTCGTTTCTATTAACTGGAAATTCAGTATAAACAGAGGCATCGTTCGAGCGCGAAAGGTTAAACTCTAAACACTGCTCTGAAAAAAGTACGCGAAAGGTTTCGTCCAAAGTTTCATTTTTCTCTTTTCTCGAAAGCGTTTCTTGGCTTCGTCGCGTTTTCTTGGGCGACCGCTTAACCAGCGAAAAAGATAATCGAGCAACAAGTTGGGCGCTAGCCACCCTCGTTCTCGCTTACTTTCGCGTGTTTCGCCACGTTATTTCGCTGGCAGAAATTTGCTTTGAATGAGGCGAGGGTTCGCATGATTTTCTGTTGCTGGCAAAACATCAATTTTGTTGGTGATTATTCAGATCATCGGTGGAATTTGCGAAATATGACGTTGCAAGCAAATTGCAGTTTTCAGATTTTATACAGTTTCCATTTGTTCTCTTGATTAGTTAATTTTAATTAAGAACTCGAATCTCGAAAGCATCAGCGGTCTATTTGTCATTTTAACAAGTTTGAAGTATAAGTACTCATTTTTAACATCGTCTGGGTCTTCTCTGACCGCGATTTAATTAGAAAATTGGAAGAAAGTTTCATCAGGAACCATAATAAGTCTTGATTTTACTTTAAATTTTAATTGAGCATACGAAAAAAGCACTCTGAACAAAGCGAACAGTTTCGCTTTTTAAAATCGAGTAAATCGATAATTACATTTATCGTTCTTGAGTTTGCTAAGGAAAAAAAAGAGAGATGGACAAATTGCAAGTGTAATAAGTTCAAATAACTTCGTAGTATTTAAGTAGAATATTTAAGTAGGAAATATCGTCGGAAGACGGTGGGTAATTAAGAAGCGTCGTAGAATCGAGAAAATTTCGCGCAATTTTTCAATCGCGAGGTCCAAGGAAGAATCGCCACGCTTATTTCTTACTTCTGCTCGCTGAAGACTGGCCAGTTAACGGTGGAATAATGAATTTCTCGCGCAATAAAACCTCGCTCGAGCTCCGTTTCTCATTTCTAATATTCCGCCATTAAATTAATTTTTATGCCCGCAAATGCCGCCATTTGTAAGCTGAAGCTATTCACCAGGAATTTTTGCACCGCTTTCTTTCCAAACTCGCTTAAGCAATGTACAAACAGTGAAATTAATCGTTCCTTAAACCCATGGTACTTCGAATGGACGAGAAAAAATTGTTATTCTTACTTAAACTAATTTCACAGCGAGTTTATATCAAGAATCGCAATGTGCTGGACTGGAAAACCTTTTTCAACGATCGATTTTATTTTATCCAAAGAACGGCTGTACTCCAAGTTAATTAATCGCTCGTCATTCGTGTTTCACTTTGCTGGACGTCGCGCTGTTTGGTCGAACGCGTTCCAGGCTAAAGTAAAAGTTGGCAAAAACCACGGCCCCAACGAATCCTGTTACGCTGGTCGAAATTCGAATAAAGTTCCCTCTCGCAAAACAGTGGCGAGTATTTGTCGAAAAGCTGGCAAACGTTCGACGACCGTCAGATCGAATTCAAGAGTACCGCGTTCGGTTTAATGATATCGGATATTCGCGCCCTAATGAGAGGCGCGTTCGTTAATTATCATTTCGTTTCCACGGATACCTCTCGTCCGCGACGATCGAAAAGCTTGCCGAGTTCAATGCTTCTTTGCCAGTGAACCGATGGCCGCGAGCTTTCGAAAACTGAAACAGCGCACCATTCGATTCATTTCTAAATAAAATGTAATTACTATACAGTTTTAAATTCAGAGGTGGAAAGCGTGGTACCTTTCCACGAGAATTCATCGCGTTCGATTCTCCGCGAACGAAACGCAGTTATACGAGGTTTACAAAGCAAGCGTGACATTTAATTTTTCATATGACGTTTTATAAAAGGAACGTAGGAAAATATTATTTCTCGTTTCGTATCGAAAACATTTTTACCTCGAAACGAATAACCTTGCGTTCGAATAAAACGCGAAACTCTATCGGGAACGAACAATTTCTGAGATTTCGCCAGGTTTTTGCGGAAAAAGTAACGTTGAAGAAAGGCGAGGTGGACGGTCGAAAGAAGAACGCACCCCTGCAAAGAATTCTCGAGCGTGAGGGCGCGATAGAAAGAGAATGAAGTAGACGAACTATCGTGAAAGTTTCAGTTTCTTCGCATTCGAGGGTGCGGTTCGAGGTGGCTTCTGAAATTTTCGAGACCTCCGCTCCGATGCTGGAGACGTGACGGTCCTCGCGAACCCACCGCTGGCTGCCCTCCTTTCTCTCAGCGTCGATGCAACTTCTCCAAGTTCCGAGTAAATTTACCCATCGGTTGCCTCGATACATTCTATTTAGGCGAGTTCCACGGTAACGAACTGCGGGACGCGTCCCGTCAGAACAAGGGGCTGCCTCTCGAACCATTTTAAGCGCCACTCCAGCGATCTTCCGAGAGAACGAGACGATCCTCGGCCTTGCGAGAAGGGGTAGTCGATGTTTCACGGTTACGCGGTGAGATGGGCGGCGTTGCTTTTAGAAATATCTCTGTCAAGGGACAATTGAATTAATCCCGAGGAATTTTCGTGGTCAAATCAAAGGGGATGAAACGAGTTGATCTTTCATGTTTTTGTAGTGAAAAGGATTAATTGTTTTTAACAAATCTTAAGTTTCTTCTGTGGTTCAAATCCAATTGAATTGCTTGGTAATTCTTGAGTGAGATTTTCTTGGTCTGAGGCACAATGGGGTTAATATTTTTGAGGTTACGCAGTAACGGGGGTTGGTTTCAATGGTTTTTCTTCCTTTCATCGAGGAAAGGGGTGGAAAGCTCTTCTTGCGCCAAGTAAAACGCTGAGTCTAACGCCACTCAATCCACCCCAATGGTAATAATAAAAAAAAGGAAAACAGCAAAGAGAAGGGGTGAAACGTGACACAGGGGTTCGGTTTATAACCCTCGTAACCTGTCCCATTACTATCCGCTGGTTTTCGTTTCACGTGGGGTTAAAATTGTAAAGGCATAGTCGGACGTGGCATCGTACTCTATCGATATCAGCGTTCATTAAGTCGGATGTGTACCGCGGCTAATGACAACATAAAGGAGCGGTGGTTCGAGAGGCTCGCGACGGCAGCAAATCGGATTTTATGGTCGCGCGTCGCGAGGACCTCAATTACGGTGGATAATTTTTCAAATACGCTTAACCTTGCCTTTTCACCCGGTTATCCCGTGAATAAACGAGGACTTTCTGAATCCTAACGGGGCACGTTAATAACGCGAGCGCGGTTAACGTACCTTCACCCTTTCCTCGCCGTTTTCGTCCCCTAATTGGATTTCCCTTCACGACCGCGGTATAAATATTTCATCGCTTGTCTCGCCACGGCGAGACGCTTGTTAGGAAGCTTACAGGAACCAAGTTATTTCGTCGCGAACGGGATTAAGTTGCCAACCGAAATTTACCAATCCCAGATATCGTAATTTAAACGACGCGTGGCTGAGAATTCGTTTAACGAGAGACACAGGTTCGTTTCAGGAGCGAAAGCATCGCTTTTCAGACGACTCGTGCGCTCGAAACCCACGTCAGAACGTTCGATCGAACGAAAATTCCCAAACGACGAACGATATTCAGCGCAGGCATTTCGTTCGGCACTCGGACGCGTCAAATTCCGACCGAGAAATATTTCATACGATCGCCAGCGTCTCGTCACGCTGCAAACAATCCGGGACCAGCGGGGATTATTGCTTTCCGTCGAGATTTATTAAAACGTGGTCAATTTAAAGTCAGACTTTGCGCGAAAATTCTTGCGAACTGCTAGGAAAACGGGTCGGAAAAATTTAATCGCGCTCGTTGGTTGTCGTTAACTTCGCAACGCGCGAATAAACGGTTCGCCTTCCTTGCCTCTGTTTCGAAAAAATAAATGAATCTCGCGTAAAGCGAAAATCCGGCCTTTTTACGAGGGGAACGCAATTTCATGAATTATTTGCTTCACGCGTAACAACGTTGGTAATTTGTGTGTTTTCACAGCGTGTCAACCTTGCTGCATCGTGTTGAATAAATGAAATGCAGTCAGCGATCGTTGAATTATCGATGGCGGTGGATGAAAATAGGGGATGAGAAGGGGAGGCTCCTCGATGTTCTACGTTTTTTTTTTTTTCTTACTCATTTCGAGCGTCTCGAGTATTGTCTGGCGTAAAAAAAGAAGAGAACGTGGCATCGACGACACGTGGAGGCCTAGATTCCTCTGAGATTCCCCGGTGTTGTCAGTAAGGTCACGCTTCCGCTCTTTTTCGTACGCCGCCGCGACTAATCGATAGAGCAAACTGTTGATTCTGACCCGGACACGTCAGCCACGATTCCGGATTTTGCTTGCCACGAACTATGCTGAATCAGCCAGCCTCGAAGAGCTCGACGAGATTGGTCGTACACGATGGAAAGCAGAGAATATTATTTCTTCGCGAGAAATAGAATTATTAATGGAAAATAATTCATTTTGCGTCTATTCTGCGAGCATTGCCTTCAGCTATAATTTTTCGTTCAATAATTCCGATTAAGTGCTTCGCGTTCTCGCGATTATAGTATCGATCAGCTAAACCTAGTTTGCTCGAGAGTAATGGATCCTAACAAATGAAATTTCTAAACTCACCGCGCGACAAACTTAACTCTTTGAACCCCAATTTGCCAGAGCAATACCTGGAATGTATACCCTAAAGTTTCGCGTGAATAGCGCTGTAGAATATTGCTCGCGTAATGGTTATACCTTTCCTCGATATTAACACGCGTTAATTTTTCCATTTCTAGCACGTTGAGTTCAGAGTTGACTAGCAACGCGTGCGACCAACTGTTTAAATAAATTTCGAGGGTTTAATAACGTTCAGACGGACGAAACAACTGGTTTCGTGTCGTTTGTAGTTCGTCGAGGTTCCACTGAAACCAGGGATGTTTGTTCTTGACAGGAAGTTCGTCTAAATCAATGTTTTACACGCTCGTGTCGCTGTAAACCCTCCGCGGGATTCATAGATTACAGAGGGATCCGCAGGAATTAGGCGAGGCTCTTGTACTCTCGTGTAATCTCCAGTTTCTCGTTCGAGTAACTGGTTTTCCATCCCCGTCGACGTATCGCTGGAATCTCAACAATTGAGTTTCCTATACGTACACGTAGAACGTCCATATCCTTGAGAATCATCAATAAGCCAGAGAGTGAAGTTTCCGCGGTGGAATCTGGAAGATGAAATTAATTTATAAATAAAGTTCGCCTGACGAACGATCCAAAAAATACAAGGGACGAAGTCGAGAAATTTTAATCGACCACTACTCTTCTCCTCCCTCAAAGTCTCGATTCTGGTCATCTCACGCGTGTCGTAAATTACACAGCCCTCGAAAACTTACGATATTCCATATCCACCAGCTGATCGATCCTTCCTCGAGGTTTCGAGCGAGCTATGCGCCCCTAAAACCCAGGCAAACTGCCTTGCCCAAAGTGAACCTTGTCCCTCGTGTCCCAACGAAATCTCAGCGTGACACACGGGTTCGTCGTCCCCTGCACGTCCCTCTGGTCACGATCCACCGGTTTCATAACACCAGCACGTCACTCCCGCGGCCTATTCGTCTTTTCTCGTCCTCGACCACCCTCGACCACCCTCGTGTCCACCTCGCTTCTATTCTCAGCCGCGTCTCGTGACCTGAAATCCGGCTGAAAAAGCCTATCCGCGCACGGACGGCCATGGGGGTTAATATCGCGAGGTCGAGCAACCCCCATGCGAAATCGATGGAGCTTAAGTCCCTGCTGGAGCTGGCACAACGTCGTCCCTTCGATCGACCTGTCGTTAGACCGCCTCTTTTTTCGCTCGCGTCTCTGCCTGGCTTTTCGATTCGTTACGTACACGACTGTGTACTTCCGTGGGACCATTTCGTTGGACTTGGACCGTGCGCTCCGTTTACGGGGTTGCTTTGATTGCACGGCTATTTGGGGATCAAAGTTGGCTGATTTAATTGTCGCTGGAATTCACGATCGTTGATTGAGCAACATTTTGGGGGATGAAAAGCTTCCACTGGGTTCTAAGAAGGGAAGTAGATCTAAAAACCTGATGTAGGTGCTGATCAAGTTTATTCTTAGTTTGCTTACGATTCTTCGAGTTAATTAAATATACATTCCAAGGTCTGCTATCGGTGGAATGAGAGGAACAGCTCGAAGGGGATGAAAAAGAGTTTCATCGCGAACTTCCTCGCAAGTCACCTCGACGATTTTACCCATCCTCAACGTAACTTCGTGACGATAATTGCGTTCGAACATTCGAATCGAGTTCCATCTCCGTCGCGACGTTACGCGTCACCGTTTCGCGACTGCTCGCCGCGAAGTTGCGTCCCGGAAGAGTCGAACTTCCGCGACGAGTCGGAATTCCGCTCGACGGAAAAATCGGATACGTGTCGCAACGGATCGTGGATTCGAGGTCCTCGTGTCGAACGAGACTGGCGGGAACGGTTCGTCGATCGATCGTGGACGCTGGCAGACGAATGCGAGGCACGCGTCGTTGTAAAGTGGTTGTATCGGGGAGGAATCGACGCGGATACGCTTTGCCTTCGCCGCGGGGCGATTTCGACGGCTGTTCGCCCCGTGTCTCCTTTAAACGTGCCGTTTCACGGGGCACGCGTAACGTTTCAGAGCTCGCTGTTCCATTGCGTTCACGTCCTGCGGTTTTTTTTACCAACCTGCGATACGTGACGTTTGCTTTTGTCTCGTGCAAGGCGACCTCCTTTGGCGTCTTGCGACGCGTTCCGTGCAACTGGTTTCCCACTTCATTTCTATCACCTTTTTTAACGTCAACCTGTGCTACTCTTTCTCTGTCTCATTTAAATCTGAATACAAACTCCTCGTTCGACGGTAATTTATTCTATATTTTCGGGATCGATCAGAGTTTTTAATATCCACGCGCGGTTAAGCAACATCGCAATTTAACGGGCGAACGATCTTAATGGCCTTTTTCGAACTGTTTCAATTTGTCTGTACGCGACGCACGGTTTCGAATACTAATTTCCGCGGGATCGAAATTTCCTTGTTTCCTCATCGCGAATGCACCAGAGCGCTCATTATAATCGCAAATCAGCGGTGTTTCTTTTTTCGCCTGCACCTTAACCAGCTCCAATTCTGGCAGATCGCGCGGAACGCTCAATTTCGAGGGAGATCCAGCGCGATACGGGTTCGTTGTTTACTATGGTAACGTTATCCGTTCGTTTTCTGCACGAAGATGCGGGGAACGCGATCGTTGGCAGATCTCTCGGCTAATTCGACCAGCGAAACGGGTATCTCGCTGGCCATAGTTCACCATAATCACGGCTAACTATTAATCGCTCGGTGTACACGGTTTTACCAGCGAGCTTTGACGATCTGGCTGATAGAGCGTGTAAATTATGGACGAACGCGACCACGTGCCATTTCTACTCGGTATCCCGCAACTATCTGCCTTTCTGATTAGTCGATTCGAACGATGTCGACCAATTATTGGCATTTACGCCAGGTTAACGAGCAAACCAGGTTTCCCGCGCGTTTTCGCGGTAAATCTCGTTGGCAAAGGGCACGCGTTCGAAAGAAGCGGCGAAGCTCCAGTTTGGAGAATTCAGGTGAATGAAATTCATGCTTAGACGCACGTGTATACGTGCAAATAGCAATGATCGCGCGCACAGCTTTATAGACGAAGGCGTTTTACATACACGCGAGAAGAAAGATGCGATTTGCTTCTGCGCTCTGTTGCTTTATCGCTTTCTCGGGGGTACGCGTCCATCGCTGCACAGCCCCGGTGTTATTTACTGAACTCTAAGGATCGATTGGCTATTATTACGCCGAGGGAAAGGCGAACTGTGTTAATCGACAGATAAGAACGTTACTGCGTCCACGAGGTGGATGTCGAGCAAGTATCGTCTATCTCTTTTGTCGATTATCAATTACTCTTCGCATCGAAACGCGTCGAACAGATCGGTTCGATGAATTTTAATATCGCATTTCAGTGGCGATTTTTGGAATCATACGAATTTGTGTACGTGAATGTGGATATTTTTTATTTCAAATATCATTCATTTCTGTATCGTTAATGCGCTAGTAATTTTGTTTTCAATATTTCGTAGAATTTTATGGTAGAAATTCATTTTCCGTTCGTTACGAACGTTTCGATTTGTTACAATTCGGAGGAAATTGATATTGTTTTTAATAAAATGTTTGTAGAAGGCTTTTTATCCCCTTCAGCTGGTTCATCGTTGTCTATGAAGCCAACTTTCTCTCTTATTTTTCTTTGAACGCGACGAAATCCTCGTGGACGCCCACTGGGAAGCTTCCTCGTCGGATTAAGCTGGTCCAACCCAACGCAACCTGACCCAACCAGGCCCAATCGAGCTTTAATTAATTAGAGCGCTCAATTGGTCCTCTGTCATAGGAGAACGGCAACAAACAAAAGCGATTGACGAACGAATGAGCGAAAGCTACCGGTCCGAGAGAAATCGGATCGTCGAGGCTCGATGGCGGAAGCGGCTTTCCGACAGCGACGCAATTAAATTGATAAATCATCCAGAAAGTCGAGCCCCGGTCCGTTCGTTTCCGCGATGCGTTCCGTGGCTCGCTGTTCTCGATGGTAATCAGCCGTGGGCTCTGATAATTATTTAAGGAACGACGAGATTAATGATCGCCGCCGATATCAGATAAACTGCAGCGTGATCATTGTATTTTAATTGAGGGAAGAATCGTGAAATTATTAACGAACGGTTCATTCAAGTCTGATCGAACATTGGACGCGATCGAGCCTCGCTTGCGAATTAATTACGCTAATTAGAATAAAATTATATAAGTCGTAAATGATGGTTACCTTGATACCAGATTTGAATTGCGAATGCAGGAGTAATTAAATGGTAATGATTTTACCATTATCGTACCAAGTTACAAGCCCGTCAGATTACACGTCGAACATTTTATTCGATTTTTATTTCAACCCCCGCGCAAATCCATCGTTCAATTTCCCTTCGTTCCGAACGATTTTCAGAATTAATTTCACCTACACACTCGCGTGGATACCATTCCGTGTCCACGAATTCTTTTGCGTCGCTTGAAAACACCATCCACGCGAACAAAGATCGGCTCGACTGTCGAGTCGCTCTCTCAGCTGGTTGCAACTTCTATCGCGACTCTCACCCCTCACCCTCAGCGGTGCGCAACAATACAACAGGTATCCTGGCGAACAATGAAATATTATTTACGCGTTTCGGCAGATTTCTGCAATGCCATTGTTCATCGACTCGCGATAATTCAACCGCGAGTCCCTCGCAGACGCGATACCATTGTTCCAGCCTCGTGGAAACGCGACTCGAGAGTTTCTCGAGGGTAGTTCCACGGCGAAACTGTCCCACGTTTCCTTCAGTTGTCCAAAAATCTCCAACCCCCTAAGGTTCGATCGACGTCGAGGCGACGAGTCGACGTCCACGCACGAGGAGGGTGGATACAAAGGAAGCCTGGATATCGAGGCTCTCCCAGCTAATCGGGGGACCCTGGAAATTTTGTTTGCGTCGAGCCACGCGTCAGGCTCTTTTTGCTCTTTTGTTGCCCACCAGCAACCATCCATGCGACTGTTCGCCTGTCCGTTCCCTTGTATCCACCCTCTCGCAGTTCGTGCTGCTCTTTTTCCATCCGTCGAACGAGTTATACGTGTTACCCTTCTGTGAAACGCCTGTTGATCGATATTTTCTCTCCTCTTAAACAGTTCTTGAGTGGAAAAGTTGATTTGATGGTTGACGATGGACATGCGAGGTGTTTCGAGAATTCTAGTGTGTCTAGTTTGGAAATGTTTGGTCCTTTATTGAGTCATTTCTTAATAATCGAGTTTTCCATTCTGTGGTTAATATCGACATCACTTGATTAGATTTTCTATTCGTTTTTAATCGTGATTAACGAATACATCTCTGTTGCAAAGCGCAGAGTAGCGTGTATACGAAATTCAGGGTACGTCTGACTATGTACGAACCGCTACTACTCGCGTCAGCTGATTTCTGGGTTTTACCTCGAGCTTCGTTGACATCGAGTTTCCTAATGGGTTTTTGGCATCTGTCAAACGTCGAATGGGTTCAACAGACATCTCTCACGGTGCTTGAAAGCTTCGTTGCGCGATTTTGAACTTCTCTTCCATCTTGAGGAATGACACTACTACAGCGATTTAATTGGTAACGAAATATCGGTTCGTGCTAATTTCTACGTGGTTAAACAATCAGAGAAAAAATCTGGGATATCGATAATTCGTTAGCGAGGCGAGATACATTTTTCGCCATTTAATCGCGTTCGAATTATTTCATAGTTAACGGAACATTAATCTTTCGAAAGTTTCTCTCGTCGAGCGGAAATTCGAAATCGTACGGATCCACAGTGACGTTTCCTGCGCAGGCGGACGGTGAAAATCACAGGCACGGATCGGTTTCTGGCTGTCGAAATTGAATCTTTTCAATTATCGACAGCCGTTCGACGCGTACCGGGCTTTTAACAGTTGTCTTGTAACTCGATAGTCTTTTGATTTCAACGTGCTCGTTTCGATCCTCTCCTTTCTTCACGTCCAATGGAAGGTGGTTTGCTAAAAAGATACTTCGAAAACGGATACGTATCAGCGCTTTCAACCCTTCCTCGCGCAAAGTGGAAGTTCAGTTTGGACGCTCGAGTGTCAATAATGCAAGCAGCGATCCTGGCCCTGTCGGTCTGACAAACTCGATCGCCTGGCGTGGTCGTCCACGTTGAAACTGCGCCCTGTATCCACCAATTACAAGTGGTTGTGTCTACTAGCGATACGTCTCTTTGGATGGCTGCTGTTACGCGTTTCTGTCAGCGTGTCTGGTAATGCTTAGAATCATTGCTTGCTTTCGTACACGTGCAATTACACTCGCGCACGCGACGATACGAGTTACGATGGAAAATACATTCTTGTTTCTTAGAATTCCAATTTCTCATGACCCTCGAAAATCGAAAGAAACAACGCTGAGAAAAGTATTAACAAAAATTCTCGAGAAATCGCGAGTGTCCCAAACGAATTTTAATTAGTTGGATCGCAGTCCGATTTCCCAGGAGGCAATTAATTTCTTGAGATACAAGTATGCGGTTAATGAAGCGGGCTATCCGTTTCTTCCAACTTTTAATCGGTTATCTAATTAATTAACTTGTACTCGAGACAAGATAAGCGAAGAGGAACACTTTCTTCTGATTTTTTTTTCACCTGCGATGTTAGCCAGTAATTTCGTCGAATTGTAGCTCGCGCGGGTAATTAAACCGCGGTTCATCGCGGCACTGGCCAACCTAATTTCTAATACCGCGCGTGCTTCACGCGTCGAACTTGCCCGCGTGTTACGCATAAATTTCGCAGCACAAAGTGCACGCGCTTACGCGTTGCGTTGGGGTGGTTTCCGAAACGGAATTCCTGTCCCGCCCAAACCCCGCCACGGGTCCGCTCGACGATTCCCGTTACCAAAGCGGGAGTAACGCGTTTCGTGGATCGCGACAAAGGTGCACACCCGTTCCTCGATGCTCGAGAAAATTACTGGCATTCTTCGAAACTGGCGTTCGTTAACGTCGTACCCGCGACGCGGTGTTGTTAAACGCGGGACTGCGTTCGATCGATGGTTTTCGTTGCACCTCGTTCCTCGCGATTTTCGACTTGCACGATGATATCGTGTTTCGCAAAAATTCAGTTAACGTGAGTGCACCAAGTCGAGTAATAAAATTCCTCGTTAAAATGATGTTTACCCAGATTCTCGCGAACCCTTTTCGAGTGCATCACCAGCGTTCTGTAATCAGATTGGCAAATACAAATTAATATCTTTCGTGTACGATATTTCGGGGTAATTTTACTGATTCAATAAATGATTCTCCTTTTACGCGTGCTCCTGTTTTTCCGGTTCGAGCGTACGCGAAAATATTCCCAATGCAATTTCACCAATAGAATGTAATTCTCGTAAAGCTGATACGCGAGCCAGGACGGGAACCAGCGACGAACTATCCGATTTATTGTGAAATTTACGAAGCCATAATAATAACGGGGCTGAAGTTGATATCGGGTATTGGCGTCCGTGAAACTAATTGAAATATTTGCCGATATTCGACCAAACGTTCGACGTACATCACGGGGAGTTTAAAAGTTCCGCGGTCGCGTCCAGCGACCGTCGTCCATTTTATTAGAACCGCCCAGCTGCCGTCGAGGGTACGAATTTCACGAATTATATTCGCGTTCGTTCGCTTCGAGTCACGATGCTCGAAGAAAGCACGCGATTTTTCATTAAATTTGAACGCAGAAGAGGATTTATTCGAATAGAATGAAATATTTGTAGAGTTGAACCGAAAGTTAAGCGATCGCATCGAGAATGTTGAATATTGAAACGATACGATAATTGTAACAACGCGTTCGCGTTTCATTGGACAGTGCAGTGGTAAAAAAACGGTACGAACCAGGGGCCATCGCGAGGAATTGCGGATTAATTATCCAGCGCGGAAAAATGGCGGCGTATCCGCGTGCGTATCATAAATCCGGTCGACTGTCGCTGGCAGAGAGAAAGAGAGACGAAACAACGAGGCGAGTCGCTGAAAAAAACGGTCCGCGTGTGCCAATCTGTTCCTCGCTTCGAATTTATCCAACCTGTCCCTTTTTGCCCCGTGGAATTACCTCCGCCTCGACAATGGCCGCCTTCTCTACCTGCTGGCGACGCTTTGAACTCTTTGAGCCGGCCGATCGTCCATTAAACGACCAAGTTGAACTGGAATTAAAATAACGTATCGCTGGTCATCGGATACGGATCTCCTCCGTTCATTTGTTTTCCTTTCCCCTTTTCGTTCCTCTGCCCCTGGTATTTCCGCGGAGCGAAATTGCAGCGAAACAGAGGCTTCGAGTGATGTGATTTGCAACGCGAAACCTTTTTCCGTTCGAATTACGAAAGTCAAACTCGAGCCTCGCGTTTATTCTTTTTGCGAAGCCGCGTTCTGACAACGGATACTAATTTGTACAATCGGATTCTTTGCAAAGTTCGAGGACGGGTATATTCAGAAATCCAACGAGGTATTCATTTTCATGTATTTTGTGCGAAAAAAGGAGGAGTTTGTTTTAAGTGTAACAGATCGTGCCGTTCGATTTTGACCCTCGCTTTAAGCGGCAGTCGTCGTTGCTCTTCTTTAATTCAACGTCGATATTTCCGCAGTTATTTCGAGGGCTCGCGAACAGGGGGACGAAGACCGAGCGACGCATTATTCATCTTACATTTCGCGCTCTATCGATCACCAGTGTTTCACGGATTCCTCGACTCCGTTTTTGCACACTCCGCGTTTCTATTGATCTCTCGAGGGGCGCCTCGCGCGCGCTTCAAAGAGCGAGCTTTGTCCGTTCGAGGAGCGCTCGTGGAAAAAAATATTGAAATGCTCGCCTGTGGAAAGTTTGAAAACGGCGGAACGAGCTTCGCCAGCGAATTAATAGCGTCCGAGGTGTAATTCGCTGTAATACACGCGGGTTCCGGTGTTCCACGTTGCACGAGCCACGATTTTTTATTCAATCCGTTCGATATCAACGCTCGTGTCTCGCGTTGCTCAACAATGACGACAGGGAACTTACGAAACAACCGAGTGTTTCATTTCGTCCGGGGGTCTCGTTTCACCTCTCGTTCTCTCGTCGAGTTTCCTGTTTAGAAAATATAGGATGTGATCGCTGCGCGCATAAAGGATTACGAGGAACGTCCTAAAACATGAGACGCGCGTTGCCTGAATAACGAATGGATCTTTTGAACGAGACGACTGGCGAACGCAACGTAGAATCCACAAGAATACAAATGTCTCTTATCTGGATAAATCTAGTTCCTCGTGTATTAAAAAAAAAGAGAAAATATTGGATTAAGCACGATTTACGGTTGATGATCGCCGATGTACACATGGTCGACGCTTTTCAAGCACGAAATCACGAGGCGCGTGCAATTTCGAACGTCTCTTGATCGAGAGTTTCGTGGGACGGAACGCGCGTTTCTAAAGGGTAGCATTAAACTTGCCCACGCAGGTTCGTTCGAGCGTCTAATGCCACTTAACAGATTTATAAGCATCTCCGATTCTAAAGTGGATTCGCCAGAATGTCTGTCTTTGAGGCAGGCCAGCGGTGCGACGGGAGCTTTGTAACGCAGTTCAACGACGCCCACGCGTTTTCTCGGTTAATATACTCGAATGTTCTGCGCGGGATGCGGAAAACAGGGTAACAACGACGTCGATTAATGTTTCGAGCTCCATCGCTGACTCGCGCCCTTCGAATCGAACCGCCATTTCTCGCGTCGCGTATCCACGCCTGCACTCGGTCGATCTCTTCCTCCTTTTTCTCTCTCAAACGGACGAAACTCGACGAAACATTTTTTTTTTTTCATACAAAGTTGAAACATTGCTCGCCGCGATGTTCAGCTTCGCTGGAAGTTGCTCGACGAAAGTTGCTCGCTATGCGCGTTGCCTCGCGCAATTTCTAAACTATGCACGCTGGCTGCACAGCACCGTGCAACGGTCTATAATAGTTCTGTAAAACGCCAGTAACCGCGTTCGGTTTGCGAAACCTCAGCAAGCGGTTTCGCGGTCTCGCTTATCCACGGAACCACTAATGAAGAACCTGTCATCGATTACCATCATCCATCCATTATTATTATACGTGCTCAGCTTCTAGAATTATTCAGCTTATCAGAGATTCGATATGCTCAGCGCAGTATTATCTCCTCGCGGATATTTATTGAAATACGACACAGATTCGTCGAGCAGTCTGTTCTTCGCGCGAGACGACGTTATCCGCAACTTCCTGGCCACTGATCAACGAGACGCGTGTTAACTGTTGATCGTAGCATGGTGGAAGCATCCGTTATTATTATACATGCTCAGCTTCTATAATTATTACCAAACCATCAAAGATTCGATACTCAGCGCAATATTATCTCCTCCTTTGTCGAAATACCATACAGATTCGTAGAGCAGCCTATTCTTCGCGCGAGACGAGGTTATCCGCAACTTCCTGGCCACTGATCGGTGAAACGCGTGTTAACTGGTTGCATCACAGCACGATGGAAGCTCGTTAACCCTTATCCGAAACGATGGTAGCGGAGAAACCGGGCCCTCGCGTCTCCGCGTGCCGGAAGTCAATTAGATGCGGCCGGAAGTTGGCCTGCGGCACGCTGGAGGAACTGGGTTCTCCGCGAGCAGACGTGCCCTCGCGGTGGCAACCTGGACGGCTTGTAAATTGAATAAGGTCGCTGTTCTCGCGGTGTTCCGCGAGATTGACGACGTTCGAGGAACGGAAAACCAATGAATTATCTCCTGGTCGAATTGTTCGACGAATGGTGGAAATTTTGGGGGATCGCGCCAGGCGGATGCCAGGCTCGCGTTACCAGAAACTTGGACGGCTCGCAACGCTGGTAATAGCTCTGCGGTACGGTTCATTTGCGTGGCTCCCAGCTCGAATGGTAATGGACCCGCCTCATTACAATATTCGACCCTGTCCACTGTTATTATTATTAGTTTTGATGAGGCTGACCAGTAATTTCGGGTGTAGTCGCGTTTCGAATTAATTCCATGTTCGTTTAATTGCGATCAGGTGATATTTAATGGGACACGTTTCGTATTATTCTATCTTGTATTTCGTGGTTAATTGTGTGGCACGAAATGTTAGGCGTGCATCGCGATCGGGAATGGGATATCTGTTGATAACCGCAGGAAGTATAAATTCAGAGTATCGATTACAACTTGCGGCACGAGCGAAGTTATTAATCTAATTTTAATGAACTATCGCGAGAAGTTGTTACGATTGAAAGACGAATCGGTGAACGGAAACGCGAGACTCCCGCGGAAGTTTCGAGTGGAGTATCAATATTTGAACGCAGTGCGACGAGAAATCGGACGATTTAGCGGCTCGAATGCTTGTAACACGAAATATCGAGACTATGAAGATAGTAAAGATAGTCTCTCGTTTAATTTCTACCAGATCTTTCGTCGATTTCCAGCAACAGATGGATCAACATTGATATTTCGTACAAATAAAGGACGCTGCAATGGTCGCGTGTACACGCGACGCGTACGCAAACATTTTCAACGATCCATGGATATATCCCGCTGTCCACGATGGCAATAAAGCGCATCGAAACGAAATCGATGGCTCGATGGTACATCGTAGGCAACCTAACTATACTGCGAATTTCATTCCAGCGAAATGGCTTTTAGGTCACTTTTTCGCCGGTGAAAAAACAAAAGAAAGTGGAAGAGCGGAAATTGGAAAAAATTTCGCAGAAAATATGGGCGAAAGTTGGAACTGTCAGGCGTGGGTATAATTCTTGCTTATGAAAGGGGGCGTTTTCACAACAGTCGCTTCGCGAATGAATTCCGTTTAACTTCGAGAACTAAACAACTCGATGTTAATTCGATGGGTACGAGTTTCGAAGGGCCATCGTGGTTCATCGTGGATCGCTCGAAACGCTCGAGCCGAGTAAACGAAACGAATCGCGCGTAACTGACATTTCCGCGGCGAACTGGCCAGCGCGTGTATAAACGCAGCCATTAATTATATCCGATAAACAGTGTCATCGGTAGGCAGTGATACCCGCGATGCAGCCCGTGATTGCGTTCAGGTGACGAAACGCTGGCTAATTACTCATGACCCAGTAATTACATCGCGCGAAGCAAGAAGCTGCGACAAACGAGATTACGTACTTCGTCGATGGGGTGCGTTTCGTTCGCGAAAGACGCCCACGAAACTGTCGAACGTTCTACGCGTGCAACGACTACGCGTTCCTGCCATGACACAGGAATTCTGTTCTTTGAAATACACCAGAAACCACGGAGGAAAGTGCACGGAAACAAATGGAATTAAGTTGTAACGTTAATCGAGGTTGCACAGGCATTGTCGGGTATAAGTTCATTTTTCGATCCTGAAGGGTACAAAGAGAGTTTGATGCCTGATACTCTTGTAGTCGCAAACGAATTTAAAAGAGAAAAAAGAAGAGAGAATTATTGGACGCTCGCGAGTGCTCGCGAGTTTTCGCTAGCCTCGCAACGCTGCGTTTTGAACGCGGACAGGAAAAGTTCAGAACGACAAAAAACTATAATTTGTCACGCGGAACGTTCTCGATTAAACTGCACGGTGTCCCGCGAAAGGGGTGGAAAAACGTGATCCATTAACTGGTAAGTCCGTGGACAGGTTTGAAAGAGCAGAACGGCGGGAGTGTGTGCTTGTAAATCGCGAACACGGCCTCCTCCCCCCTCTCGTACTGGTAACGGTGGTCTTTGTTCAGCGTCAAATGATATTCGTGTACTATAAATCGGTCTTTGTGCGACGTGAATAGGAACGGCGCGACAATGTTGAAACAATGGCGCGCGGCTCGAAAGGCCGTAAACCGATTCGCAAAATACGATGATTCCCGTTGCGAATGGAAATGGGACATCGAGATTCAATACGCAGCTGGCGTTCACGGTGATCGGATTATGCGTGCGACCGGAAGTACGCGTAGGCACCGACTGGCGACGTCGACGCGTCGACAGGAGGCCGAGCACCCTGTAATTAACGGTTAATCGCTCGAAATGGACAGATGATTCAACTGTGGTGTGTGCTCTTTTCGCCCACCACCCTTTTTTTCCACTCTCGAAACAGATACGTCTCGCGTATGGAGAAAAAACGTGCGCGTGGTCGAGGGATGAGAGATTTTTTCTAAAAATCAGCTGCAAAACTGAGCCACGGAAGTTAACTAAATTTCAGATCCGAGATAACAGATAGTACGTCTGTATACACGGTTGTACGGAGTTTGAATAATATATGAGCAGGATCGTGCGCAGGATTCGCTGCGAGGAAAAAGCATGATGAAACGCGGAATTACTTGAACAAATATTTATTCAAACGCGAGGGAGTGTAAAAGAGAGTACCACGGGTACTGTCTCGTATCTAAACAACGATATGGTTGAGGAAAAAATCGTCAGGCTGTTCAAGCAAACCGCTCCAATAACGTCTGACCGGAGTAAAAGCACGTATTATTTAAATGATAGTTTCCGAAACAGTTTACTCGCACGTGCAGCGTTCGATCCCGTTGAAATGTCAATGAAAATTTCCGATCGACGACAGCTGACAATATTCCCCATCGCGTGCGGCGAAACTTGGAAAGCCGTTGTACCAAATTGATCATCACGATCGACTCTTTTTCCGTGTGTTTCCACGGTAGTTGGCGGTTCAGCGGAACGATCGCGGTGTTTTCGCTGAAACAAATCCATACACACCCCATAATGCGCGGCTGCGAGGCTTGGTCACGCATTTTTCCAGGACGAAACAGGGTGGCATCGTCGAACGCGAGCCACGTGTTGCGTGCGGCTGCAAACACACCGCGTTAAAGAGATTTGCCAGCTCGCGCAAATTGCCTTTCATCAAACTCCAATCGTATTAGCGCGGCATCGAGGCAATTTTCCCGGAAAAATGTCTCAATTCTCGGTTCAGCTTGGTAACGGACATTTGGAGATTTCGTTCGACCCCAAAACTATCGTTTCGACAGGCGGGATCAGCCTGAAAAATCGTTAACCGGTAACACGGTTCCTTTAAATATTTTATTGGCCTGAAAAATCGCGTTTTTCACGGTTGATATTTTTCATCGAAACGCTCTTTGGGGTAGCTTTGAATATTAAAAATCGTTGAAATATACTGGCACAAATGCGTTTACAAAATCCAACCTCTGTCAACCGTGTTAAAAGGCACGATACGTTTCTATAAAATGAAATTGAACTATATTACGTGGACTACAAGCAAAATAAAATTTCTCTACGTTAGAAAACGAAACCAAATTTCTCCAGCTAACATCTATTCCCCTAATCCCAGCACCCCTGAAAGTAGCGCCACCCCCGTTTCTCTCCGTCGCTATTTCCTCCCTCGCCAAAAACCGTCTGGATATTTTTCTCTCCCTGCGTGGAAAACACCTTCGAAAAACTTTCTCCACGAAGATCGAGGCGCCATAAACGAGCCCCCATTTCCGCAGCTACCTCGTAGCGGAGTTCTTTCGTACCGCGTCGTGGAGGGACGACCGCGTCGTCGAGGGAAGTTAATCAAAAGGGGGACGACGTCGAACGACGTGCTTCCGTGCGTTCCCATCGGAGTGCTCGCAATAAACATTTGGCGGGGGCGATCGTCGACGCGGAAACGCTCGCCAGCGTGGCTTTATTTACGCTTCGACCGTGGCGCGCGATGTACGCAGCGCGTAATCGAGCCGGTGAATTATTAGCAGGCCCCTGGTGACCGTAATCAAGGAAAGTGGTATCGAAAACGGCTGCTACGGCCTGTATGAGCTATTGTCGAGGTGAATCGAGCGCGAACACCGACGGAAAATTGCCAATCGAACGGATTTTTGCTCTCTCGCTGGGGTTCACGCGAGCACAGAGAGTGAGAGGAATTAGAAAGTACAGTTCGACGCGATTTGTGAAACATATGTTCTTTCTTTTGGCTGGATCTGTGCAATTCTGTGAAATTTTGAACGCGTTTGCTGACGTGCGATGCGGTATTTGCGAGTTGTACATGGAAAGTAAAGGCTATCTGCTTTTTTTTTTATGGCGAACAGTAAGTTCGATGGGGAATTCGTCTACGCACCGATGAAATACGCAAAGAAAATTGTTCGCAAAGCTCCCTTTAAAGGCTCGTAAAGGCGAGGGGGAACAAAAGAAGCAACGCTGGTCCGGCGCCTCTGTTCAAACGAGCTTTTTGGTATTCACCAGGGAAACATCCCGAGGGGAGACTCATCCTGAAGCCATTAAGGGGATTCTGGGTCAACCAGGAGTAACATTTTAAGGGAAGGACCGTCGATGGGAGCGAATAAAATACTCGATTTTAAATACAATCTTCCAAATGGAACAGTCGATGGTTCTCAACAGAGTTCACTCGTCGAACATTCGTTTCACGCGATTTCGGATTACTTTAATTCTCAATCATAGAATTCGTAGAAACACCGTGTCTTCACTTCAGGTTTCTAAGCCAGATGGACCATTCGAAATTCATATTATCACGCGCAATTAATATCGCACGATAATAGTTCCCACACGAACCAATTATCATCCCATTTGCGGATCGTTACTCGAACTCATCGTCGATGGTAACTCGTGGCACACACTCGTGGAATGGTAATCTAATCGTTCGCCAGTGTACACAAACCATCCAAATCATCCATCCACCTCACCCTCGAAGAACTCTAAAACGATCGTTTCCCTCGAAGATTGCAGATATCTCGCAACCTCATCTCGCACACTTCCACGTATCATTCGCATTTTCCTATACGTACACTCTCCATAAACGAGGAAGCATTCGCGGTCCAGCTATTACCCGCCTAAGCTGGCGGGCTTATCGTCAATTGACACGTTCGAGTAACATTCTCCCCGATATTGCTACAAATCAACCCAAGTGTCCAGCCATTTACGCGGCAACAGCGTGCCCACGTGGCTGGGATCTATCTTGGCGATCCAACGCGCGACGACGAGGGCGACGACGACGACGCCGGCGCACGTATCTCGCCAGGGTACGATCCACGCGAGCTACGTACACCCGCCACGCGTATTATCTCCATTATCTCGATTGATGTCCGATCGGCTGATCAATGCCTGGCGCACGCATAATAATATGGGCTCCGTTATTGGTACACAATGCAGCGTACGGTTTGCGCGCATATAATGCACCCCTGCGCGTACCAGGCTACCGTAAAGCCACTGTATTTACCTCCATTGACACTCGCATTAGCTGCCCGAGCTCTCTTTACCCGGGCTCCGATAACGAACTTCCGGGTAAATTTACACGGCCACGATCGACGGCAGAGTGCCTGAGTTCCAGAGTTCAACGACGCTGGATCGTTTCTCTCTGTTGACTCGCGCGTTTCGGATACTTTTCGGCTGGTTTTAGATCGTTGGCTTGCTGGAACGATTGGTTTTTGTTGAGACAGTGAGCAGGAGAAGTCTATTTTTGTATATAAACTGCAATTTTTTTGGTTATTGTAAAGTCTGACGCGGTTAATTCATGCGAGAGGTGAAATGTTGTGGAGTAAGTAGTAGTGGTCAATGGATAGTCAGACGTGTTCTTAATAGTCTGGTTCTCGTTTGTATTATTTGATGGAGAGTGATTGAGTGTATCGACGAGATGGTTTGAAATAGATATTTGTTTGTTGTTAATTGAATTTGAGTAGTTTGGAATCGTTTTAAGTGGTACAAGTATATCATTTCGCCTACGGTTTACTTCTGTTCCAGGTGAAATTGTTCTTGAGATTAATTCGCGTTTGATAGCAGTGCCTCGAGTTGTCAGTGTCATGGAAGGGATTAGTCAGTGATTTAATAATTAAAGAGGATTTATGCGGACGTTCTCTAGCGTCTTAGTTTCTTGACGAATGAAACATTAATGGATGTCACTGGTACGCGTTCGCATGTGCACACGGCAAGTTTCTGGGTGTCTCGGATAGTTTCCTTTGATCGCAGAGAGCTTCTTTACCTGTGTCTGGCTGGAAGACTGCCATTAAGTCGTGCTAAATTAATACGAAGACGCACTCGAATTAATCGCAAGAGGAGAGGGCGAATTCTCAGAAGCCTTACGAATCGAGACAAGCTCTTTGCTTTGCCTGGTTCTCTCTTTCTCTGAGAAAGTTTCGATTTCTGTTAATTTCAGCTCCACAGACAACTTCAACTTGTACACGTTCGATGGAGCAGACGTTAAATTGGCAGAGAAAATTTGGAATTTGATATCCCATTCATATTCTCGTCGAATGAAAATAACGAACGTGTGACGTTTTTCGCGGAACATCGATAAAGGAAATTTTATGAACGATATCCGTGAAAATCGCTCGCGCGAGCGCCTCGATACGACGCTCGTCACACCAATCTGATCGACGATGGGATTTCAATTAATTCGCCTGCGTCATTTTATTCTATCGTGAATTAATTCTGATTTCGAGTGGATTATTCCTCGGATCCATTTGCCGTTTAAAGTCTGAATATTTATTCCCCTCTGTATTATTATTATACCTTTGTACCTGTCCATTCGCGATAACCTTAACAGAGCTAACTACGAGTTAAACAGAACGTATAATAAAATTCATAACCGTACGTATCTGCGCACACGACAGATAAAAGCCAATTGTACTAGAAACGAGGATACGAAGCAGCGCTGCACTTTTAATTCAGTTTCTATGAGAGCTAAATTTCGTTGAAAAATTCCGCGAACCCGAAAAAATGCAGCAACGGAACGTACACCCAGCGTTAATACATCCGTTAATTGCCGTGATTAAATTAATATAGCCAGCACAGGGCAGCGAAACGCTCGTAACGCGGACGTTGGAAATGCTCTATTCGTAAAGTTGCTTGACGTCGCTGACAACTCGCTAACTCGACTCAATTAAATCGAACAATGATTAAAAAGTAACAGATGTAATTTTAAATCTAATAAAATCGCGTTAAATTACCAACGCACGCGCTCGCAGGTATTAACCATCGGCCAGTTACGAAAATTCCCTCGAATTTCACTTGGAAACGAACGTCCGCGAGTCTATCGGTGCTAACAGCGATACAAAGGTTTTCATTAGAAGTTTCAGTAATCGCGTTTCGTCCAGCGGACTCTGTTCGTTGCTCGATGCGGCGGCGCGTGTGCTTCGTGACGAAAATGAATTCGTGGCGTTTAAAGGGACCGCGCGACGCGAAGCGCGGAAGGACCGGATAATGGCGAAGTTTCCCGGATTACGCGCCGCGAAATTGAACCGAAACTCGATCAGCCTGTCCCTCGCCGCAATTTAATGCCGTTCGCGACGCGATATCGCGTCAAATGTTCCGTGTCATCGACGGACTCTGCCCTTTCGAGGCTCCAATTTTCCTCGATTCGCGCGTGAACGCTGTCCAGGAAAAAACCAGCGCACAATTTTCATCAGTGACTTTTTACCAATTTTTCTTCTTCGCAGATTTACGTGCATTAATAATTCATTCTACGAGCAGTCTTCGCAAGATCAAAAAGCGACCAAGCAATTATTAGGGAAAACGATTTTCAAACCCTGCGATGTAGCTTGTTCCTTGGTCAGACTTTTTATTTCGCGTGGACTTTTATTTACTCGCGTAGCACTTTTTCAGCCAGCTCTTTTTGTCGCCCGCTCGACGAAGCAGAGCTTGAGACGCGAGGTCGGGGGCGAAATTTACACGTAAATTGGAGAGACCCGGGCGCACGGCGGAAGGGTCGTTAAAAAATGTTTAGCGCCATTAAAAATGGCTCTGCGACCGGTTACGCTTTCAGGACGTCGGTAGAAAAGTGGCGTGCGAAAGGTGGGTCGTTAGAACTTTGTTAAACGCGCGGTTTAAAACCAGTTTCCGTTGTCCAAACGAGTCTCCGATTCCCGAGCCTCGTTACAGCCGCGAGCCGAAAACCTGACGCTTTCTGGCAACGACCTGAGAGACGTCCGCGCAACAAGTGCGTCCTTTCGCATACCAGTATCGCGTAAACGCGATTTCTACACTCGCTTACCTCGATTTATCGATTTAACCATTTGTACGCGTAAACAATTCGCAATAAAAGCTACCATCGTGGGTGTATGCGAGCTTGCGACCAGTAATTCGAAACTTTGGACAGCGAACACGTCCGCCCAATCACGCTGCGTTTTAACGGATGGAAATAACACGGTAATCTCTTAAATGAATGCAAGCTCGAGATGCACGGGGCAACGAGGGTTCGCCTTGCTTTGATAGGTGGTCGTTGTGTATTAATAACGAGGGGATCTGCGACGTGACGCCTTGCTGGGAGCAACGATGCCCGCTGAGACCCACCCCTTGCTTATTGCGTCTAACCTTCGCGACGAACTGCTCGCTTTTTTCCACCCTCTCTCGTCTCTCCTTCGAACATCCGCGGAAACCACTCTCGTTTCGCGGTCTGATTAAGGACGAGCTCGATTCGATGCTCGTTTCCAGCTGAGAATCGCATTCTTTCTTTGCGTCCTCGCGTTGCCTCGCGGGGGTGCGTTGCTCTCGCGTGGATTGGAGAACCAAGATGGATTCCTGGTCCCCACGATGCTTGTAGCTACATAAAACGAGGAAATCTACTTCGCTTGGAGTAGGCAAAGAGAGATAGAGAGTCCTCTTGGTGACGCTGTCAGAGTGCACTGTAATGAGACCACTGCGGGGTAGAAAAGGGGTGGTATGTTGATGCGACGCTTTGATCAGTCACGTTTGGACGAGATTCTTCGAAGTGGATCGTTAGACAGTCAGCGAATATTTTAGCTTATTTCTGGACCGATGTACGCGAGAAAAGCGTGCTCGATTATTCGCGCTCCCTCTCGCTCGATTTTCATACGCCTCTCGTTAGCGCGATATTGTTTCCCTTGCGAGCAGAGCATGTTCGTCGCGCTTGTTACCACTCGTGTTTAATATGTACACTTCGCAGGGAACTTAAACTTGCGCTCGCGAACCCTTTTTAACGAGTTCCTTTCCCGCGCTCCCAGTTGCTCATTCATATTTACACACGGTGCCATTTTATCCACGGCGTTCGCTCAGCGGCGAATCCGAGCGCGCTGCCATCGTCGAGTTCCGCGACGATGCAATTTCAGCCCGCGTGTTAATGGAATTTTATATCTCGCTTAGATCCGACCTTCGAAAGGGTCAGCGCGAGAGGAATCCCGGTGTCTCGTCCCGACGAGGGAGTTTCAGCTCAGCTCGAGCGAGCCAGCTTTCGTACAAATTGTTCTTTCAACGTGATGGCGCGATAAACCAGGAAATACGGTTTAATAGTTACGCGAGGTTTTATGGCGTTCGTCCGATGGCCCTTCTTTATGATCACTGTCGGAGAGCTATTC
Source organism: Xylocopa sonorina (assembly GCF_050948175.1). Lineage (NCBI taxonomy): Eukaryota > Metazoa > Arthropoda > Insecta > Hymenoptera > Apidae > Xylocopa > Xylocopa sonorina. The sequence goes on from NC_135198.1 coordinate 7,901,548, forward strand.
ATGATCGAGCTTCCTGTGATCGACGCTTCGTGAAAAGGGCTCGCGTGAATTTAGCGCGACTACTCGCGCCTGAATTAATTAAAAATCTAAATCAGAATATTCTGTTCAAAGCTGTTGCACATGTATCAGTAGTCACTCGTTTGAAACGATTTCTTAGTCGAAAATATAGACGAAATGTTGTCGATCGTGTCTCACATCCGAAAATGATTTAAGGGATGCGAAAGTAACGGTGGAAACTCGATTTCAAGTTGGTACCAACGTTCTTCCGCCCCATCTGCGAGAGTACGCGGAAGCTAGCCAGGATTACGGGTCGAAAGTCACATCGGGTGCACGGCAATTGCTGTCGAGTAAAAGAAGATCGCGAGCAAAGTGGATTACTCTCTTCTCGCCTCGAAGGACCCCGGTAACTCGGACTTAAACGATCAATTTCCTCCTTCCTGCGGAACTGCTTGGCTAACTGCCGAAATTCGAAGCGGCGAGCGGATGAAATCAGCTCTTGGTCGGTTCGCCAATTTTTATTTCCCTTTTTTCTTCTCGTTTTCGTCGACGAAACGTTCTCGCGAAAAGAACCAACGCGCGTTCGACGTGCTCGCAGGTGCTCGACTCGGGCACGAGCGAGCAGATTTCAATGCGGCTGTCGTTCGTCTCGATGCGCTTTTCGGTACGTTTCCCTCGCGGAGTAATGCCTGGTCACCGGAAACGCGAGGGCTCGATGGAAACGCGAAACGATCCGACCCGCATTTCTTTTTTACGCATCTCTCTCTGTACAGCGCATAATGCGCTGCACGATAACGACCAGCACGTTTTCTATGTTCAACGTTTATCGCTCACGGATTATCGGTTTCTGCGAAATTTATCGCCATTGGACGGTGAAAATTTTAACCAATTCGTCGTTCACTGTTTCGAACTGACTTGTGCTTCGACGAGTTCTCGAGGATTAATTTCTTTCAACGAATAAGTATTACGAAAGTGGAACTTCCTTTAACTTTGGCGCGACGAGATGACTTTCAATCCTACGATCTTCTTTTCTACGTAACGAGTAGCACGATTTTTCGAAATTACTGGATGTTAATTACGTCTCGTGAGATTGAAAAAGTGGACTTATTTCGAGTATGCTTTAACAATGTAAAATTGAATGCTTGTTTCGTGGAAATGTTTGCAGGTTCACTCGCGACACGAAAGTTGTACGAAGAGAATATTGATATTTTTTCTACGCACTGTGCTGCGTCGATCGCGAAGATTAAAGTCCCGTGATTCGTGAACGACCATGTTTCACGGACAGATGATAAATTCGGCGGCCAGGCGACGACTAACGTTGACGGTGATGGCCAGCAAAAGGAAGGCGCGAACCAGGAAACATTGTGACGGTGTTTGTCAAATCACGTTTTTATTCTGTTTACTCGTTTCGTATCTGCGTCCCTGAAACGAAGATTGACGTTTTTATTGATGCGCTGTTTTTCATCGCGCCGGATCGCAGTAATTTTCCCAACATTTTTCATCCTTTATTTGAAAACGTGCTGCGATACACGCGTTAATGTGATATTAGTTTTTTCATACCGTTGATTCGTTAACGAAAGAATCGGAAAATACGGGAAACTATCGATTTATCGGAATAACAGATTGGCTTTCGTTCGACTATGGGGAATAGTTTTTTCCAGACGGCGGAAATCGCGAAATGAGAATTGTTTGCAGTGACTGCCTTAAGAAATGCAAAGCACAAAAATGCAATTTTAATATTTTAAAATGTACCAACTAACTAATTAGATTATATAATGTTTACGTTAGTTTCAATTATCCCTCAATTTCCATTCTCTCGTGTACGTTCAATTTGTGCGTTACATCGTTGAATTCGCCTATAATCAAAATTCAACAAAGCACACAAAACCTGAAAAGCGTCGATACCATAAAAAAAAAACAACATATCAAAAAACTGCGTCAGTATTCCCTTCGAAATCCACGAAAAGCTTTCGGGTCATCAGATATAAAAATCCATTAAGCTTCCGTCGCAATATTGATTTAGTAAAAAAAAAAAAAAGTTAAATCCCTAGCGAACGTCGCAGATAGTATTCGAAACATCCCCGTCGAACGTGACGACATACATTAAACGTCATTTTTATCAAATAAATATTAACTCGAACCCGTTCTTAATCCCTTTAACACCAAAGGCTGTGCACACGGAATATTCGACTACAATTACGGGATTGCATGTAAATCTCGTTTAACCAACTCCCTTCTACTCGTCTTCTCCGTGTTCGTCGTACTTTTTCGTAAAAATTCCTTCTGAAAACGCAGTTCGCGTCGCTGAGCAAATCGCAAAAGGCGTCAGCGCCAACTTTCAACCGACGGAAGCGATAAAATTGTCCACTTTTCAACGGCTGGTCGACGCAGCACGTGCAGAAGTTGGTGTCGCGCACTCGGTCACCCAAGGAATCGTATCCTTTTGCTTATCTTCCTCCTGCTTCCGCGACTCTCTACCACGTGACGAAATTCCAAGAGCAGCTTACTTTCCGTTCCACCAGTTTCGTCTGGCAGACACGCGAAAGCTTCGACGCGCGTGGGACGAAATTTAATTTCCGCGATCGCCCAGCGCGCTGCGATTGTTTGATACCCACGGGTCCGTTCTCCGTCGAATATCAACGATTTTCGAAATCTGAATTCCAATCGCCCCTTAACAAGATCCGCGCTCTCATTTCGACGTAACAGAGCGCAGCGAATACTTTGCTGATTTTATTTCCATCGTGTACAGAGCGTGGACGGGATTATGGAATGCGAACGAGGCCGTTTCGCGAATAGAAAGTAATTATCGTCTTGGAATTAACCGTTGCATCTGTTAATTCAGTTCAGAGATACAAGTAGTAGTAACGCGTGTACAGTCAGCCATTAACCTTCCATGGAAAGCAAATTTACGAGGCGGATCGAATAAATGTAAATTACAATTTCAACCGATTACTGTTCGTTTTTAAACGCGCGATGGAAGACAGACACCGTTCCATCGCGAAATTCCCTTCGTTCCACCCTCGAGCGACTAATTCCTCGCCGTCTCGCACCATCTGTACACCGCCTTCAATAATACCCTCGTCTCGTAACTTGTTCGCCATACCAGAGCGTCTTCGCGCCAAGAGCTCGCGAGGCGGCAATAAAACCAGGCATTTCCGCTTGTATCCAACCTTCTATTTACACGTAGGACCGACAAAGCCGGGATTCCGCGCGTCACGGGACGCCATTTTTCCGTCAGCCAGCGTCCCTCGTCGCGATGCTCCACGATAAATAATTCTCGTCGCGTACTCTGCGAGCCTCGCGCGACACTTTCATTTAGTCCACCAATTTCCGCTCGATCTCGTCCCCTTGGTTGGCTTCCACGTTTTTTTCTCTAGTCACGGTGTTTCTTCGTCTGATCCACGAACATAAATTCTTGGGTTAGGTAGGAAAAGTGGAAACGATATTGTTGGCATTGTTTCTGCTTCTGGGACTTCCTCTTTCGTCGATCTTCCTTGCTGGCGCTCTTTCTTCCTGTTTTCGAGACCACGCGTGCAGCTGGTTCGCCAGTCTGCAGTCCCTCTGGAGATGGGACCTCGTTGCTATGGGGATACCCTGCTGTGGTGGCTTTTGTTCAGCTTGGACGATTCGTGTCTGCGATTCTACCTTTTTTTCTGTTCTACTTCGAGTCGTTCTTGCGATGATGTTTTTTTTTTTTATTTTCTATTGACATTTTTGCGTACACACAGAGAAAATAGTGTTCTTTTGGATGCTCGTAGAACGTGTAATGTCCTATGTAATTAAACGGTGTTTGCGAGGTATGTTTAAGGGAATTGTTGAGAAAACTACGAAGAATTTTCTTTCTTTAGGGTTGAGAATAATTTAAGGCTTGATTTTCTTCTTTTTATTTTAGGGATAGTAATCGTTTGTGAGAATGGATGATCGAGTCCTCGTGGTTCTTGTAGACGGTCGATTTTGTCGTGTACGATGGGTAGCTCGAGTCGCTTCGAGACCCTTTGTCTGGTTACACGCGAGCTAAGTCCCCGTCGTAAATCGTTCGAGAATAGCCTTCGACTAATTGTCTTCGACGACCTTTAACCTGTTAATTGGATCTCAATCAAAAGCCTTTGTTAAACGAGCAATCGAAGATTAATGGGGGACGATCAATTGGCTTTGGAGATTTCGAGTCATGGAGATCTGGACACAATGTAATTTTGAGTTGAACGAAAAATTCTGGATTTATCCGTTACGAAATGTAATTTAGATTTAGAAACATTGTCTAATTAATTTTAGAATTGACGCCTGTAGTTGTTACGCGTTTTGTTTGCTTCGAATAAGAGGGAAATAAAGTTCGATGGAAGGCAGAAGCAGAAGAAGCGTCTGCTCGGATACGCTCTTAATCTACTTAAAGTCCAAGCATCTTTAGGGAGATCTACTGCTGTTCTTGGGGTTGGCGAACAAAAACTTTTATTCTGAGGGGATTGTTCCACGGTTAAGTTCTTTTTGTTTATCGAATAAAATCCTCGTTCAATAATCCTCGTTTCATCGTGTCAATAAAATATCGGAACATTGTTTTCTAAAAATGTAGCTCAGTTTTTCATCACGAGTTCCAATCAACTGGTCACTTTTCCGCGTGAATAACATCCCCTTAATTGATCCCGCGTTTCCGGATTTATTTCACGTTACAGACTCGCTTTGAATATTGTATATTCCCTATTTTTCACTGTGTTCCCTTCGAGCAAAATATACGTATACGCACTGCAAAAAAAAAAGAGAAAAAATAGAGTACAAAAACCGCCTCCATTGTTGGTCGTGCAATATATAAATTCTTTCGTTAGCTTTCTCCGTCCAGCTTATGAAACAGCTGCTATTAAATGAAAAGTAATATACCTGGTTTAAGAGAATTCGCTTCGAAACGGATCTCCAGCTGCGAAACAGCCAGATATTTCTCATTGCTGGATACTGGCGAATCGCTGTATATTTAGAGGAAAACTTGGGGATTTTCGCGTATGCACAAACGGAAATGGAAATTTATCGGGCGTACCCGAAAGTGGAACGTTACCAGATGACTGGTTAATCCGTTCTATGCGAATTGACGCCACGGCGAACGCAATCATCCGGACACTCGACACTGGCTTTTCGATCGCACAAGTGAAAGGAGAATCATATTAGCCGGAGCACCTTTCGTGTACAAAACGAACGCTCGTCCGTGGACAAACGAAACAAACGTTTCTTTGGATACGTCGAGAAATCGATCCTCTATCGAGACGTTTATTCCAGTCTCAGATGCTTCGTGGATTTTGTGAGACGACTCGTTCGAATTACATCTTTACGTGAGCTGAAACATATTGTCGTAAATGATTTGCTGACAATTTATGCGCGCGAGTAATTGACCGTGTTTCAACTGTTGGAAATGAATCTGTAGTGATCATTGCTGATACAATACCTTTGAAATCGTGCAACGTGTTGCATAATTTCGCTCGCGTTTCAGTAAATACATTAAATTATTTACTAGCCAGACTGACGTTTGGAGGTGTTGATGCGATGGATAGTTTCTAAACAAGAACAGACGAATTCATCGCAGTCGTACAATCAGAATTGCGAAGAACATTGGTATCCTATATTTCGAAGGAACTCCATTAGATTAGAAGGTCATTTTGTCTCTCTTCAAACTCTCATTATTGCTACGAAGTGATTCTAACGAATTGTACGATACGAATTGGAAACTTTCACAGATTTAACCAATTCGTGAACGCATCCCTTCGAGATCCGTCGCGGAAGTAGAGTGGCTTGTAAAATAATTTCGTTACTTCGGAGACGTGTTTCATCAGCTTCGTTGCTCGCGTTTAAGAGCCACCTGTGGATCACCAGCTCTGTACACATCGACTGGCATTTGAACGGTGCGATCACCAGCTCGTAAAGTAAGAGTACCTCGAACTTATCGTTAAGCTATGATATTCGTCGCCAAGAAATTCGTTCAGAATCATTATTCATCAGATCGATCGGAATGAAATTCTGTTATTTCGCAAGCGTTTCGTCGACGCAAAAATTTGCCAGTCAGTCGATCGACGAGTCTGTTTCGAGCTCGAAATCTGGCGAGCGAGTTCCTTTTTCGCGCGACGTCGAACGAGACGCTGCCAAGATTACTTTCGGTGCCCGGGTTTTATTAAGGCGCGCAGACAGTCGACGGGGATGCAAACGAGTCCTGCAATTTACCGAGGAGATAGACTTATATCTCGGCTGTAATACTGGCGCGGGGTATATTCGTTTATTTCAACAAAAAACGCAATCACCAAGAGCGTTGCTCGCGTCGCGGAGCAAATTTTCGCTTCCTCGAAGAAATTGAACCTCGTTCCTGCTCCGCGACACCGTGGAATTGTCTCTGGAACACGTTAAAACGTGACTCGTTACTCGAACGTTTGGAATAAAAAAAAAAACTGGCTGTGTTCGAAGGAAATTATTTCGAGCCCTTTCAATTTTTACCAGCTCTGACGTTTAACTGGGACGAATCGTAAGTTTAATAAACGCTCGCGGTGATTCACGCAGCCGTGTCCTCGTTGATAGCAGACGAGGGACGACGTGTGACGAATTACGCTGATAAATATCCCTCCGCGTCCAGCGCGTTTAACGCTTGTCATTTGTTCGTCGATTAAAGGAGACGCACGGTTAAAAAAAATCGCGGTTTCATAGTCGCGATCGATCGTCAGTGCTGACGCGTTCGCGTGGCGATTTACATGGGACAAGCATCGTCGCGGGAGTTAACGTCGTGGTATGTCGAATACATTCTGTCGTTGACACGTGGACGTTTCACGAGCGTTAATACGAACTGTAATACGCGATGTATCCAGGCTGCTTTATCGTGACTCGTATCGCGTGCGAACAGCTTATAGATTCTATCCAGTAGGGCATTATTCGATCAAACTACTTCCACGAGTAAAATCGTCTTAATACTTCAAACTTATTGTATTTAATTTATCATTTTGATTAGACACGAAAGGTATTAATCAGTTTCAGACGTAATAAATAACCGAGACAAGCGGTGAAACGTTATACTATGTATTAACGACAATTTTCGTCAAGCAAATACCTTTAACGGAAATTAATTTACGGCAGATGTTATCATTTTCTGTAGAAATTGATATGTTTATAATATCTTCGTGTGTCTGATATCCTGCGCTGGATACGAGATTAATAAACACCGTATTAAACGGTACAATTAACATCTTCCAGTTGCTAAAGTGGATAATTATTTATTTCCAATTGCGATTCGCTCGGATTACTAAACAATTGCATTACCAGAAGCTCGAGTGCGTTATTCTGTCCCCATCAGTGTCGTATGGAAGCGTGAGCTTATATTAATTATTGGGTACACGCCGGATGAGTGACAGGAAGGCGACGAAGCGCGTGGAAAGAGACGTCTGATCGAACGCGCGCTTGTACTACTTACAAGTGCCATATTGCATTATTCGACTTTGTATTTGGTGAACAGGATACGCGAGGATATATTCGAATGTGCCATTTTTTTTTTTTAAATAACATCACTTCCAGAAATTCTCGAAATTCTTAGGTCTAGCGCTATTTTTCGCGACTTTTGTTACAAAATGTTTGCTACATTGCAAAACGATGCCAACGTGCGCGATTAAATCAAAAACACCCTTCAAATGTTAACCATTGGCAATTAAAAAGAATATGTGTCGTTTATCTTCAACCACTCTGCAAGTAAGCTAACTTTTTAATAAAATCAGCAAGCGACACAAAAATACAGGTTTACTCGTAGACTCGTTGCGAATTTACTTGGTTGGCCGGATATTGACGCGAGACAATATGTGCAGGGCATCTCGAGCAAGTGGCAGAACTGTCCGGAAGTGGGGCGTTATGAGGCACCGTGGGCGCATAACAGAATATCTTGACGGTGAATACTCGGCCTCCCCCAAGCATCCTAAATTAATCAGACAGGGTTACACGGGCCTGTCACGCACACCACTGCAGCGTATTAACCAGAAAGAGCGACGCGAGACCAACTTCAGCTCCAGGACTTACACGACGAAGTTGAATAATCGCAAAAAATTCTGAACAAATTTCCAAACGATCTCGCGTCTGGCGATTATGTGAATGTAAATTCCGAATTTCTACAGAATGTTGATAATCCAGCGATGGCGCGGCGGTCTGGTGTAATATCGCGTGGAATAGGCGGCGCGAAGGGTTGATTTATGCGGCCTTGGGGGTTCATCGTCGAGTTTCTTCTCAAGGTCGCCGGAACTTCGAAATGAATACGAATTCCGCAGCACGCCGCAACTATAATACTTTCTTCCACAGCGCGGCGTGAAACTTCCAGGATTTATGAAAATATACCGGGGCGTCGCGTGAATTTTCGCGCGCACGCTTCCTGCGCCATTATTCCGGGACCATCGCGGAACCCTTTCCTCGTTTCTTTTTTCCAGCCTCTAAGCCGGCTGCTGCTCTCCATATTAATGCTCCCTGGTCCCGCAGAGGGCGGTTCTCGAAGAAAGGGTGTCTCTCTCTCTCTCTCGTTGGAAATTCACGAGTTCACCAAATTTGTAGCAAGGGGAGCACAGCGTCAGAAATGTATTCGTTAGCGAACGTTTCGTTTACGGGGATTTTGGTTTACACCCGGGACGTTTTGCATTGCAAATTCGTCGTCGCGACGCGAAACGCGCGATTTTGTTTGTAGCCGCGTCGTTTTCGGCTGCTGATTAAAATGGCAACGCTCGTACGAGTGCTCGCGTTCACGCGTTTAATAACAGCAAATGATAAGCGATGAAGGAATATTGTAATTAGAGTAACGATTAATTTAATGATAACGTTCTCTGGAAACCTGATATTCCCCCGACAGACTCTGTAGCTGAAGAAATAATGGAAAGATTTTGGTCGAGCTTTAATTAAAAATTCAAATGAAACAAAAGCGAGCATGAATATTCAACGGCAACATAAAGTAGTACTTTGTTAATGCATAATGAACGTAACGCTGTATTCGGACGTTTGCTCGAAGAATTATTGTGAAATTATTGTACGCATCGTCTGAACTTACTCTAATGATTATATTAATTCCTCCAACGTGGTTTCAACGAGATGAATTTAATTACCAGAATTAAACCAAGTTGCCGGATATCGTTCAATCAACGGAATAAATTCCACGATCATTGTAATATCATTGTTCTACCGTAAAATAACCCAAATTATGATCTACTTCTTGTAATTTCTTTGACTCGATTTTCTCGAGTTTAAACAATTCGACGAGCACACCGTCGATCCGAGTATGGACGAGAGCTGGATGGGAAGAGCTTCGACGTAAGAGGATAAAATAACTCGTAGAGACGACGCACTCTGTCATGCCAGCCATAAATCAAGACTTTCCGCCAAGCTGCGGTTGAAAACAGCCAGACAGGACAACAGACGGTGTTTGCTCGGTAACGACGGCTAAAAGAAGCTTGAAAATGTATCGAGGACACTTCAAGTATGTTGAAGAATGTGTTTCACTGAAAAAGCGAGAACTTAAACTCGCTACCCTTACGAATAATTTACGACATGAACTGCTGCGCGAATTGTTCCCTAATTGATTGGACTTATACTTTTATACGAAGTAAAACGCAAAAATCAGTGCAAGTCTATTAAAAATCTACTTGAAGAACAACAAATGTCTGCCCCAAAAATCTACCCTCCACCATACATCCTGAAATTCCACGGACGTTTAGCTTCGATATCAATTTGCAATTGCGTTCTGCAAAGTTCGAGAATTGCAGTCCTCGTTCCCGCGAGAGAAATTACCCCGTAGCCCCCTTCCACGTTGGTTAATTATCGAATTACTCGAGACAGCCCCGAATCCGCCCCCCTCGTTTCAGCACCCTCGTTGATGACTGGCCGGATTAGCACGCGAATGGATTTAAAATTCGTGCGGCACGCGATTCCTCCGTTTCGTCGGGTTCTCCAGGATGGCTGCCACGCGAACGCAGATTATTTCGTGACGCCACCGTGGGTGGCGTTCGCGTTGGCGAACGCGATTAACGCGGGAACGTGATTCGCGTTAAATCAATCTCGACCGAAGATTATGCTCGCGTGACGCGTACGCGATCCTCGAAAACCGGTGGTCGATGCGCCGCGCGCACCCCTCGTTTAATATTTAATCACGCGTGGGATTACAGCAGACGATTATGAAGACGGGTGTTTGCGCGGCTTTGAACCCGTCTAGATACACAAATATATTAATTTCCATCGATTGTAAAATACCGCGCGCTTGCTGGCTCCATAGAAATTGTTCCTACGCGGAGCTTCCAATTGTTTGCGCGATTAACAATCGTACGAGGCGGAATTTAATGTCGGGAATTAGCGAAATTTACCAACGACGGATTTCTCTGATTAAAAATTTGAATTCTAGGTAATTTTTATGTTCACCGCCTTTGTGAAATTATCCGCGTATAACAATTCTATGCAACCCACGTGAAAGCGCAATATATTTTAATTAACATTCTCTGCTTCTACGAATTCTTACTAGAATAGTAATAAATAAAGAGGATTTTTCTTTTGTTCGAAAAATCGGAAAAATACCACGGCGAAAAAGAGCGTCTCGAACCAAATAGAACCTTCTCTTTGACTGACGCTCGTCCTCTGACACGGATAGCTTCAAATATTCATGACTGGCAAACGAAAAAAATATCGAAAGCTCTGCAGAAAACGTTCGCAGCGTTTTAATTCAGCAAATATTTGTGATAGGACGCTCCTCCGTCGTGGATCGTCCCAGACGAGTTTGCCAAGTTTCGTATCAAAGTATGCTTCCCGAGGGAGCGTCGGACTTTATTAAACGCTCGCGCGGCTGGCCAATTACCTCGTGGTCGGGGTTGGGGATTAAAATGTCGAAAAACGGAGAAGCGAAGACGATGAAATTACAAAAGACAACGGTGACTTCTTCGACGAGAAACTTACGAACGAAAATTATTAAAATATCGCGATCGAATTGAAATACGTGGATGGAACTGAAACTTGAAAAAATTACTTTCTCAAATTTAAAAGAACATTTTCATATTCTACGAGCTTCCTCTCGTCTTCGACAACTGTTGAAAAAAATGATTTTCTCAAATTTAAAAGAACATTTTTATACTCTGCGAGCTATCCCTTCGTCTTCGATGACTGTTGAAAAAGATTATTTTCTCAAATTTAAAAGAACATTTTCATACTCTACGAGCTTCCCTTCGTCTTCGATGGCTGTTGAAAATAGCGATCAGGGATCGTAGACGAGATTCGCGTTAGTTCGCGAGCAGACTGATCGGATGGTGGACGTTTAGGAAAGTAGGCCAATTACTGATTTGACGGAGTGACGTGATTCCCGGGGACAGGACGCGAGGGAGGCTCATTACTTTGCCGTGCGATCACTTGCCATTGCAGGCTCCCGAAGGCCCCCGCGGCGAAACGAGAGAAAACATTTAGCGTGTGTGTTGGTGTCTTTTGCAGGTCGGCCAGGCCCTTGCCATGCGATGTCGTTGCAGAACCCCAGACTTCGACATTACAGGTCGCTTCACGAGGCCGGATGCGCACTCTCTCTCTCGCTTAAAGATCGTTCCTTTCGATAGCCTCACTTTGCCAGGCTGATCGACACGCGAGGAGAAACGTACCCGCTGCACTTTCTCCGCCGCCGTGTATCTTTCTCCTCGGCTGTCTTTCTCTTTCGCTTTGTCGTTCGTCTTGCGTCTAGTTTGCCGATAATTGTGCACGGTACGCGACGCGAACGGAGTCACCTTTTGTGGCGGTGATTGCGGTGGAAATGTGTGGAAAAAAACCGAGCCGCGTCGATCGTTTCTGTTCAGAATTCAGTTCGATGGGAGACGACGCGAACGAGGTAATTATTCAAGAGAAAATTGCGACGCGAGTTAAATCAAATTACGGTAGCTCACTCTTTTCTTCGTTCTCGTTCGCGACTGATCGTCAGACGATCTCTCAACATCGACTTGGAAAGAAATCGACGTAAAATATGGGTACAATGTTCGTGGAGAGTTTGCGAAATAGCGAGTGGTACACTTTGGTGGGTAGCTTGCGCGATATTTCGAAGATACCAGCTAACTTGCTTATATCGAGTACGCGAAAAGCTTCGAGGATGGCTATATAGAAGCCAGAGTTATTATAAATTGAAAGAGAACACTCGACTCGCGAACCTTACGAGGCTGGAACCTTCTACTCTGTGGCGAAGTGTGCTTCGCGCGAAAACAATCTACGCAGAGGAATTGAAGGCTCATTTGATCTCTCGTTTAGCGACTAAGTACGTCAAAAGCAAGTCAAATCATTCTCTATAAACCGTTCGATACGACTAACATCAAATCGTTCTCTATAACTGTCTAACGTGCCACAAGAAACCACTGAATTCTCCTTCGTCTGACCATGCATGCTCTTAAACTACTGAAGCTACCCTTCTACCTCTATCGACAAGGTAAAGCTATTTTCTCCCAGTGGTCGAGGCATTCTTGTCTCTCTACATCGAACAGTTCGAAGGGTTAAACTTCCTTTCGCGCGTTACAAGTGTTACGTTAAATAAATTGCACAATAAAAGCCAACGATTAATATAACATCAATCAGTTAAAATTTGCAATTATTTAGTGGCTGTTTTTTTGGATGAAAAATTTTACCATTTAATTACGTCTCATCGAACTGAATTATGGTCGACCACGCGAGTTTCTCGCGAAAGTCCATCGGCCACATTTCCACCGCGAAGAATTGCTCGTTATCTGCGTCGCAACTTGCTCCAGGGTTTGTGCACGGGTTAGAAACACGAATACACGTGTACATGAACCGTTCGTGATGTCTGGTCCACGCTGCATCCACGCTTTTAGAAACGACGCTCGTCGTGCGTAGGCCAGTCCTGTAGCAGCCTCGCACCTGCGTCAGTTAACGGCCGTTTGCGGCGCATCACTGCCAGCAGCCTGTCCTGGACCCGGGTGCCATTTCTAAAACCCGAGTGGAGGCGTGTTTCAAGCGAATAAATCTATCGCGGACACGCTTCCACCGCGATTCCTGCTTTCTGCTTGTGAATTGTTGGAGTTACGGCGTCCATAGTGTCTCGTAGTGGTGTTGTTGTTGTTCAGTGGTCGGTGAGTATCTCGATTGTGCAGGCAGCTGGTGGAGACGTGGAGTGGTCGATCGAAGCGAGGAGGAGACTATAAACGGATCTTTTTTTAAGAAAATAATTTTCTAACTAAATTTCTTTGCGTCGAAATATTTGAATGGAGTATGTCGCGTTAAATTCACGCTTGCCAGCGAACGAACCTCGCGAGACCTTCTTCGTTTCGCGATTTACGAATTTCGACAAATTTATTCATACGAAACTGCCACGAGCCACCTGCACAAAGTAGCATCGTGAATACAGCGATTTTGCTCGCAAGTGAACTCGATCGCCGCTTTACCATATCGTGCCCCTTTTCAACGCCGAGGAAGCGTGCCAGCCGTTGACACGTCGAGCATGAAAATGATGTAGAAAATCCACGTAGAGGGTATACCGAGAGAACCACGACCCCGATCGAGTGTCACTTCGCGTACGCTCTGTTGGCATGGCCTGGATCCACACGTTAAATTCTATCGTTCGAACGTAGAGCACCCTTTTCGTCTTTTACCACTTCCGCCGCGGCACGCGCCAACGGGCAGACTGAACTCCAACACGTTACCCGATTTCAGGACCATGACAGCGATCTGCTTCGTGTGCAACCTGCCGATCCTGAACCATCAGGTCGGGCTGGTATGGCAGGGAGGGAACGGCTGGAACGACATCCTTCGAGAGCAGGTTGAGGAGTCCACTTTGAGGCAGCGACTTGGTAAGTTGCACCCCTGCGACAATAAAATACGTGTCAGTTTTAGAAAAGAATTTTGACGCAAAAGAGACGCGATAATTTACAAATAACGCTCAGAAATAATCTCTTCAAAAAAAAAAAAAAAAAAGAATGAAGGTATAAGCAACTGTTGGATGTCTCTCTCGTAGGAACCGGAAGACGCGACTCAGCGACGCAGATCACGTCCACGTCGCCCCCGAACGAGACGCAGGAGTCCTCGAGGACGCACCAGCGTCGTCGACGCTCGAGTTTGGCACAGCTGACGGACATTCTGCGGGAATGGAGCGGCGGTGGCGGTTCCGGAAAAGGCGAGCGCGGCAACAAACTCTGCCGCCGCGAGACGCTCGCGGACATCGCGAAATCCATGCCCTGGTCCAGACAGACGACCACGGACGCCAGCCATCTGGAGCGGTTCCGGAAGAGGCGAGAGAGCTCTGTGGACAGCGGAATCAGAAGCCAGGCGTCAGTGAAATCGAGGAGGGATTCTGCCATCAGCGACTTCAAGAACGACATCGCCAGGCTCTGGGGCAAAAAGGACGCTGCGCCACAGCCGCAACCACCTCCTGCTGTTATTCCACCTACTTATCGAGGTACGTTGATGAAGTTTCTTCGTTAAAATTGTTTCTTACGCGCACGAAAATTGTACGCGACTGGATTGTTACTCTGTAGGTGGATGATTACACGACGCAGAGGAATTTGTGATTATCTGGATCAGAGATTAATCGATTTTTAGCAGTCAACGGATCCAATTTTGCGAGTCGCGCGAATTATCGCAATAATGAAATAATTAATCCAGGTTATTGGTTATTGTTCGTTCGTATTATTCAATATGCATAGACTGTTTCTATAGCAATGTATGATAATTTGATGCTGTGAAATCAATTATCGTCCGCGCGATTTATAAAGTTTGTGTAAACACGAAATCTAGCGAGGTATATTCATGATGTACAGTAGCGTTCGATGAACTCATTACTGAGAGTACTCTTTAACTTCTGAACCTCTCTTGAACTCTGCGAAGAAAATGAAAATCGGAAGGTCCAAAGTTTCTTGGGTTTTCGCGATGCTTAAATTCAAGGGGCAATCTCGTCGCGTTTTAAAACTTGATCGTCGTTTAACGCCAAACGTTCTCCAGGTTCCAGCGACTCGAGGGGATCCCGTCGCGGTTCCGGCGAGAGCGGAAGAACCAAGAGTCCCGGCGAACGCAAGCATAATTGCCGTCATCACAGGCGCAGACAGTCGCAGCAATCACAGCAGTCGGTGGACAGCGGCAGCGGCGTAATGCCCGCGAAATATTACAGAAGCGATCAAAGACCCAGCGCCTCGAGCACTGACAGCGCGGCCAGCAACGCCGTCAGGTACGTAATCAGAACGCAACAATAGGATTCGAGCCAGTGACTTCAATCGGTTACCTGTGTAACCCTTACTCGCTTCGCCAGCGTGCATCTACTCTTGTCATTTCTCATTGATCGCGTCACGCTTTGTACGCTGGCGAAACGAGGATCACCGATCACCCTTGCATACGCGTGTCTTTGATTGAACTATCCCCTCACGAGAAGACTTGTCATCCCCTCATAATTTTTCGCAATGTTCTCTTACATTTTAACGCGAATTATCGTGGAATTTCTCGAATGACACATATCTACTTTGTTTGAAAAAGAGAGTTAAATGGACCAATTTTTATTCAGAGAACACCTGGAAGCCCGCATTTCCATGGACAGAAGCGAACGATCGAGCAGCATCGAGGGGAAGATACAGCCCACCGTGGACAAGGTATTGACGCCCACGGTGGACAAAATTTTAACGCCCACCACCACGACGACTACGCCTCTGATAGAGAACAAGACCCCAGTGACGACGAGCACAGAATCGAAAACCTCGACAACCTCGACGACCACCACGGTCTCGTCGACGACCACCACCGTGACGATCTCGACCACGCTGACCGTGGGCACGAAGACCGCCTTCGAGGGCAAGAATCTAACGTTAGACGCGACCATCACTCCTCCAACCATCGTGATGTCATCAGTGACGCCGCCAAGCGTTTCACCAACGACTGGTAGCAGCCTTCCGCTACCAGGAACCTCGACTTCCGGTAGCTCCAGCCCAGTTGGCTCGCCAAACGTCAACACGCCGACGCATCCTCTGCTCGCCACCAGAAGGGACTCGACCACTCAGGTGATGTGATTCTAAAAGAATTCGCAGACATTTTCGAATATTGCTGTCTCTAATAGGAGTCTGATAGAAGAACGAAACGCGTGTAGTAAAAAGTATTTTAGAGTTGAATGCTTGGAACGATTTAAGCGTACGTTGTATTAAATGAAGTGGTGATACATACGTTTGGTCAGACGTAGAGTAAAAATGAGGAACAGGTGTTTCTAGACGTTTTATCGTTGAATAAATGAATGATATTGTTACAGTGTTACCAGAAGGGGAAAGAGGCATCGCCAAACAAAATGTCCAGATTGATAAGACAATCAGCTGCCATTGACGAGTCGATGCCACCCGCGCGACGACGCGAGAGCCAGCCAACTTTGTCACCGGATACCGACGAAGGAGGTACAATCATTCACACCGACCATTACCCACCATTCTCACCCCTGCTACAAAATAAAGCTACCAATGTAACCCTGAATAGAATTATATCTATCTTTCTAAGCACGATATCTCTCATTGAAACCATCTCTCAACTGTTCTTCTTTCACCTCCTCTTATCTACAATTTCGAAAACCGAGTCGTTTTTGTACGTGTCATTTCTTAATGTGAATTCAGCTGTAACTCATAGAATTTCACAGAATTTAGACGCTCGAAGCATAAACGGGGCGAACGAAAACGGCTCGATTTTTCTTCCTATCATTCGCAAGGATTCTTCATTCACTCTGGCAGTATCTGTAGTATATCTCATATATCAGAATCGAAATCGAGAAATGAAAAATGCAAATGTTTCGGGTGTTCTCGAAGGGCGAAGAGCTCGCAAAGACTCGCTGAGCCCAGACACCGCCTCGCATTCGCGACGCCGTGACTCGAGGAGCCATCTGAGCCCGGACAGGGCTGTCGATAAGAGGGATATCAGTCCTATCAGAGGGAGGTCGCAGCTGAGGCGACAGTCGATGTCGATGGCGGGGCGGTCGCCACCCAGGTACCTGGATTCTATCGATTTTCTCGTGACCGTGTCTGCTGGTAACGTAACTCCATCGATAGGAAGCGGTGCAGGACGTTCGCATCGCTCGTCGATGTTAACTCTCTGAAAAATTGATTTTCTAATATTCTAAATCTATACTAAATAATAATTCTAAATCTATACGCTTCTTTGAATGATGTTCTTACAATTTATCTGCAATTAGACACTTTTGTGACGCAGATCACCGGATAGTTCGACCTGTTCGTCGAGAGACCCGAGTCCTTGCGCTCGAGCACCCATGTCGCACGCTCCCATCGCGAGAAGACAGTCGACCACGACTGAGATCTTCATCGCTCGTGGTTTTCGACGACAGAGCACCACGGAGGAGATAAAAAGGTGTCGAAACTTTCGCAGGCAGAGCTCCCAGAGCGAGGAAGCGGTCAGTTGCGTACGGACAATTGAAGATTTACTCATCGATTTCTATTTCCGCTATCCGGATGACTATTCCTTTAAAATGTTCCGTTTCTTGTTCCTGTTAGGTTCAAAGATTTCGAGGACGCCGGGACAGCTCGGCGCAGATCACGGACGGGACGTACGCCTCGATGACCGTCGAGACGTCCAACACCTTTTTCGATATCAGCACGCAGACTGGTGAGTCATGAATGTCACGATCATTTATCATACGCGAGGATCGCAAGCGGAGGTCCGCTGCGAGGCGAAATGGAAATGGAATTTTCGATGCGTTCAATTGTATTAGGAGGTAGTCGTGCCGCATCGATTTGCTTTCAAATACCCCGCTGCATCCCAAGTAGTACGATCTGTGTATAATCAGACAGGTCCATACTAATATTACTGTTAAATGGAAATTATAATGCTGTACTAATTATTGTTCTCCTATGATGTAATTTCAGCTAGAAATACATTCACTTCAAGCTTCATTCAGTCGAATCACAATATCTTAACCGTTTCATATTCATAATTATTTTCGTCTCACGAATCAAATTCCTTAAACTTTTATTTTCTACGGAACATTTTCAATTTCCGCAGATACAACATTAATCTCATTGTAACTTGAAAACAATCAAAATAGAACATGAACCTTCACCGTCTATTGCTTCTACACATCGAAACCCAACACTTTCAACCTCTCTCATCGATGTCACTTCAATTCCTCAAAGAACTACGAATCCTACCCTTCCAACCAATCATACCATTCGTTGTCGAAGGGTTAAGAAACCCATCACCAAAGAAAGGTTCACCAAACCGTCTCCATCAACCGAGGAACTCGATCAAATCTCGCGCGTTCGACGCGTCAGGACGAAACACGCCGAATCGAAGCGCGGCATGCGCCCTGGCAACGGCGTTCGTGGGCTCCAGCCGGCGTCGCGACGCCGCGCGGCGTCTCCGTGGACGCAGGCGTCGTGACAACGACGCTGGTTCAACGGAGGGACATTGGGGTCGTGACAGTCGATAGCCAGCCGAAAAGGAAACTAGCCTTGAAGAGCTGCTGTTCGTCGAGCGTGTGCGTGTGTTCTTCTCGCGTCGAGACGCGTACGCTGGCGTATCCTGCTGGATCGGAGGACGCGAGAGCCGCATTCTGCACGGCGTACAAGACACGTCGGAAGAACTGTGCGGTTTGGCACTCGTGAAACCCGGCAGGACTCTCTGGTCAGTGATCGTGGATCAGCTTGTCGTCCTGATCGAGGATCGAACGACGTTCACCTGCGTCCTGACGATCGCCAACGTCAGCTGGCTGATCGAAGGAACACCCAGCAAGAGGAATCACAACGGTGTCCAGGCCATCTCGACGTGGAACAGTGCGATTGCGGGTGAAAAGTAACTCGCGTGTTGACAGGTCCTCCTCCTCGTTCCGCCTCTCGAGGATCACCTGTTCCTCTCCGCAGCGTGTTTACTCTCGCGACGAGTCTACTCGTTCCCTATCGCGAGCAAGCATCAGCTCGAATGGTCGTTACGAACCAAATCCCGTACGTGGGATCCAGCTGTTCCACCCGCCGGATGACAGGTTCGATTTTCCATTAGAACGATGGGTGGGGTGCCATTCGAGCGGTGATCGAAGGATCCTCCGCTGGATCGATCGTGCGATCTCGTAACTCGAAGCGTGTGCAGGACTCGCCCGCCTGGCTGCGTGTCCTTGGCGAAGAGGGTGGCCAAGACTGCACCAGTGTACGACCAGTGAGAGGACGCAACCACTTGTGGCGGTTCGTGGCTGATATTTCTACTGTCACGATCACTTGGAAGCCGGCCAAAGGAAGCTTCTTCTCTCTTTCTCTTCCTGTCTCGAACTCTCTTCCTCGTTCCTACGTTTTTCTCTGTCTGTGCGCGTATCATTCGTCAGAGATCTGATAATGGATCCTCGATGATCTCGTGTCTCGTACGCCTCAGGATCGACGGTGCGCGCGTTCGCCGGATGTTTGCTCGCGCTCTCGCGGTGTACCCGTGTGACATGTGACAAGCGAAAGGACGAACGAGGTGCGCGGAAGAGTGTGTGATGGGCAGAAGGGACCAGCCGCGTCGACGAAGAATTCCGTTTGGCCAGCAGCGACGACGGGATGTGGTTGCCGCCTTTCGTCGAGCTGACGCTTCGTCGGAGGTAGGACGACGGTACGTCGCGCGTCGAGACGCAGGTTGTACACACAACTGGTACTGTGTCGCTCTATATACGGGGTGGTTCCGTTTTCTCCTGGCAAACTACGGATATTGTTTCGCTCTATATACGAGAGATCTTTCCGCGTTTTTACCAACGCCTTAACCAATCGTGGGGATCGTTTCTGCTCATATACGGGGTGTTTCAAGTCTGTTGACTAATAAAATTGCTGCTTGGGAATCGCCTCGATTTATTTCCGTGGCTTTCGAACGGACTGGAAATGCAACGCGTGTACACGTGAACAGAGGGGGGAAATAATGTTATATGACGTTTGGTTACAGTCTAAACGTTACCAGCAAACGTTCCGCGCAAGGCGAAACCGGTAACAATGAACAACAGAAAGCTAATTATCGCTGACACTAGCTAATAATTACGGTAGAATATTATGTAAATTTATATGGACCGGGCACAATGATATTCCATCTATTGTTACGCACACGTTTCAACGTCGCGTTCAATATTTGCTTTGTAACCATAATGACGCGTGTACTTTCGAACATCATGTAACATTCATTCTTTCCTCGTTCTGTCGTCGTCGAAGTTTGTACAGAGAAATCGAGAACGCTTTGTGTATACTGATTCCTTCTTTGAATCAATGGTTATCGTTCTTCTTATTATTCGGTAAATTGCTAGCGATTTTCGTGCGCGTACGATCGCAACGCGTTTAAGATGAAATATCGCGCAGACACATTTCTGAAGTGTCTGCGAACGTAAACATTTCAAAAAAAAAACCAATCTCCTTTTTAGCTCCAGATGTAGGTTACCCTTCGAGCTCTTAATTGGCTCATTTCTTACTGTCAGCTACAATCTCCTTCGAACAAAAACCAACTATGGCTGCGATGATTTAAGTTCCTGCAAACTCAACATTTGCAATGCGCGTTCTCCTAATCGAAACAGTATGACAAATCGAGGAGCAAGGAAAACTGTGCGATATCGCACGCTCGACTGATTAAATCGTCGATCAAACTCGTCAGCAAGTTAAATAACGTAATTAAAAAAAAATATTTGACTGTTGATTGAACTGTTACACCAACATTGAACTTTTTTCTGCTATTTTAACGAGAAATGTGAAAAATCTAGAGAACGCGAGAGACCACTCTCTTCAACGATGATCCTTCGATCTTTCTAGAGCAAGTAAAAACGTCTGAACTCGTGTTCGTCTAACAGATCGCACGTAGATTGAATATTTCTCGGAGGGGCGGAACTCGCGGGGGTGAAATACGTTTCGCGCGGTCGTTAAAAGAGTCGAGGGTATTTTCGTCGCGCGGTTTTACGAGCACTGTGATTAGCGGAGCGTAGAAACGCCGCTCGTTAGAATGGTTTTATTATCCGGCCACATCGGAGTCCTCCACGAGGCGTTGAAACGCGACGCGTCCCATGTGCATTACGACCGTGGGAACGGCTACTTTTATGGGCCACCGTGATCGGTATTCACGGCACGCACCGGACCTCGCGATCCCTCCGTTCGTCCTGCTCTTCATTAAACTCGACGGGATTTTTAATCGCGAGCTACGACCGTTTCCCGCTGGAACGATCGCGAGTGTTTAATCCTGGGTCGAGGAAGGGTTGTTCGACGAGGCACCCTCGTCGAAGTTCTGTCGATTAATATTGGCGGGAGAAAGTATTTCTAGAAAGTGTATACTAAAATTTACCCAGGATATAATTACAGTTCTTCGTTTCTTTTCTTTCTATGCTCGACCAATAATTTTTTACCATCACGTAATCTTCAAATAGTAAATCATCTAACTTCTATTTTACACAATTTCTTAGCTAACCTTCGTACCAATTAAAACCGCTCAAACATATCTCAGTAATATACAAACGCGCTCGAATTAATTCTCACAATTAAATCTACAACGTCCATCTTTAACTCTTGGCCAGAACTTCCAAATTATCCACCAACCAACCAACTAACCAACCGCTGTATAAACCACTCCAGCGGCCTTTAATTTCGTTGAATCGCACGAACAGGCCCGTCCTGACCGTTCGCCTTTATTGGTCTCGTTTCGTTCGGCCAGGAGACAAAATGGTCGAGAAGGGGGTTGAAAAGTTCTCTGTTCGTTACTCGAGGCGGTGGCTGAAAGACGTTCCTCGCGAAATTTCCAGCAACAACGTTAAGTTTCACGTGGCGCACGAGTAGCGTTTGCTCGTTACGCGAACAAGTTGGTACAACTCCTGGCCGCCGGAAGTCGTTACAACCGTTCTTCTTCTGCCGCCCGCCCCTGTTGCGCCGGCTCTTCGCTTCGAGACACCCCGCCCTCGTGATTATCGTCGAGCGAAAATTCCGCTGCGCTGCGAAACGCTCTCGCAGCAAAGTTCCTGCTGGGCTTCTTGCTCGTTGCGCTGCTTCTTCTTCTTCTTCCTCGACGCGCAGGTACGAACGCAGCCACGACGAGTCTCCTCGTTCGTGAATTTAATTACCAGGACGACGAGAACGCGGACAATGGACCGTGGATACGCGACAAGGGCTGCAAGGTGGAGAATTTCCCCTCGTCGTTGGCAACGGTGGGGAATATTTGTCTCTGGCTCGCGATAACTTTTCACGCGACTCGTTGGATTTCGTGCGATTGTTTTTGTTACGTTTCATTGAGTTGGTTTCGCGCATACGGGGATTACAAACGATCCTACCCTTTGTTGCTGCGGAATTTTTCAAAGGCAATTCGAGAAATCTCGATCGTACGAGTTTACTGGGTAAATTAGAATTTTTATTTTTACTGTTCTATGTATGACGTAGATTAAAGTTCTTTGGGTGAGTCTGTGGGTGCTTGTGTATTCACGGAAAATTGAAATACGCGAAAAAGTACAGGATGCGTGTAGTATGCAAGAATATGCAAACTGTCCGAAGTAAAATAAGTATTACGATATTTAGAGAGCGAAAGAGATCGCAATTTGAATCTCCCTCTATGTGTTTATCAAATACAAATTTGCTTGAATATCCCTAGTTAATTACCAATAACCGAAAAGCAAAATTTCAATCGTAATCACGGGAACAGAATCACTCGCAACGAATATTTACGCGAACTGGTGGAAAAAAGAAATTGCCAGTGAACCCAATTCCCATGACTCTCCACGTGGCCCCAGCCAGAGCAGTTCCATTACCACAGCGACTCGTCGTTATTCTTCGCGACACCCACCCCCATCGGCGGCCTCTCCTTTGTAGCTGTCCGTTCTCGCCTTTCCGTTCCATTTGAAAGCGAACGAAGGAAGAACGGCAGAAACAAAGGCGAAGATAAAGTATTCGAGGGAGGGGAAAAAAAGAATTGGCCTTAATTCGCGAGCCGCGGACTAATGCAATCCTCCCCGTAGTCCGCGGCTCCATTTCGAAATTGCGTTAGAGGGGCTGCTTCCGCATTCTCGCGTCGGAGCGTGGAATAATAAGGTGAAACATACTCCCTGCCCCGTGCAATCCCATCGTTCCTCTTCTTTCTCCACGGACAGTCGGTCCATTTCGCCTCTCCTCGACCCACTGGAACGTTCCACGGACGAGCGAGGGGTTCGAGAGGGTAGGGAAAAAATCGTACGGTCGATCTTGGACGGTTCGTTTCCTCCTTTCCTTCCTTCGTTCCTTCCTTCCTGCCTGCCTTTTCCTCGACCACTTGTAGACGCGCACAATGGCCAGCGTTTCGCTCGAGACGGTGAACAGATGGACAGAGAGGAGCAAGAGGAATTGTACTCGACGAATGGAAATTCAATCGAACAGACTGATCGCATTATTCCCTAATCTAACCTCTTCCTAGTGGGAACAGCCTGGGCGGTTGTCACGCGAACTCGATGGCCTGTTAACCCTTCGCGCTCGACGATTTTTTCGGTCAGGGGGTGCAAGTCCAGACGATTTCGCGTGTAAATGAATTTATATAAAAATTAACATACGAAAGTGTTAGATTTTGATGTATTATCTGTGTTTAGATTTTGAAAAATATAATTATTGGAGTTCTAGTTCTGTAGCTGCGTTTGGTGTGATGTTTTATGTAAACACTTACCAAGGCATTCTGAATTGGAGGAGTCTTGTGGGTCCATCGCTGCTACTTCTCGATTCACTGTCTAGTACACTAATTTTTCTATTTCTCACACGCGATACTATATCACTATCATAGATAGATACGTTTTTGATCAATTCGAAATCAAACTTGTCTTAAAATTTGTAAAATGTGTGGCGCAAAATTTCGTGATACGTGTGCTTGCTACGATCGTCGAAGCTGTACTGACGCTAGACACATTGTATTCAGGACTACAGTCGTAGAGGACTCTTATCTTAATCCTCATTTGACGTCACAATGTCACTTTCCAATCGAAGACATAAACAGACTAAGAGATCTATTCTCAAACCAATGCTTCGCTTCTATTAATTGGAGAAATGTTAATAGAACGAAGGGTGGATAGGCTGCACAGTGCTTCGTGCAAGTGGTTTTGATTTCTTTCGTTTAGTGACAGTTGCTTTTTAATTTGTATTTTTTGGTGAGATAATGATGGGATGCTGAAGATGATTGTTAAGTTTAGGCTGACATTTGAGAGAAATATCGCGGTAGAATTTGTTCCGCGTTCAGAATTATTTTATTTATCCTACAGATATCGTTAGGGGCTATAAAAATTAAATTTTCGATTTTCACGCGTGGGTGGCGCGCGTTTATTCAATAAATATATTCCACGCTTTTAATCCCGTAATTCTTCGAGTCGCAACAGTTTTTTTCGAACGATTTTCGCGTCTCTTTGAAAATTGCTAAATTATTTCCATTCGGAAAATACTGCACGATGATATCGCGCGACGGCACTGGGATTGATTGCTCGTGACAAGTGAAAATAAAATTCGCTTCCGAACGTTTGATTTCGCAAAGTGATATCACGGTTTTCGGTCGTGGACGCATTTCCCGTGACGGTACACGCCAGCTTTTAATCGATAACCATTTTTACGCGTTGTCATTTCCTTTCGTACGGTAAAATTATTCCTCTGTTTCGAATGCACATTTATTTCATGCATTTCTACCGAACGAAACTAGTTCGACGAATACTCGATGCAAACTTTCGCGATTTATTTTCGCTAATTGCAAGTTTTTATCGAAACATCTGCAAATATTTTCGTAAACGCGAATTCGATCGATGCACGTGGACAACTGGACAACTTTTTTTCCCATCCCACTAGCAGAACTCGATATATTACACGTCTATTTCATTTTTCTCTCCTCCGTCGAGAGAGTTCCTTTAGATTGCAATAAAATTGAATGTATCACGCATCCATCATACTTATATCTGACTTCACCATGATACCATCCATCACGTGTTCCTATAGTCACAACATAAAAACCCGATACATATGTAATAAACGTAAATATATACACGAGAGATCAATAGTGGTAAAGTTCAACGTCACCAAGTAGTACGACTCAATATTTCATTCACTAATGCTATTTATGCCCCTATATCATTCAGCTGCGAGTGAAGTGCGGTATGAAAAACTTCATCGTTATCCCACCCCTATCAATAAGATGCTTCGACGTGCACGGATACCATCATTTTTCACCGAATTGTAGCGTACACGCTATTTTAAGTGGTACAGCTCAACCATTATCGCAGTACTCTTTACGACTGCAGATAAACGAGAGAATAAAACGTTCACTCTGGACATTATCGACTAGTTTACAAATCTAAATGTTATCTGACGCCATGAAATTGTTCTTTGCAAATGTTATAAAAGTAATAAATTTTTTTCAATGATAAAATTCGTGTTACGATAAATGTTTGAATTTTTTGAGAATATTGCTTGTCGATTAATGTAATATTGCTCGTTTTTGACTAGGATTGGACGAACGACAAATCTGTTATAATTGACTCCATCGTACATCCGCTGTCTTCGCTTCTCTCCTCTCCTCTCTCACTGGCGAAGTCGCCAAGGAATTCCGACCGCGATAACTGCCTGGCAAATAATTATCATTTTAACGGTACGTGGCCGTGATCGTCAGCGCACCGCGATCCCAGGAATTTCATTAGTTTCGATAAATTTCACCGGGTCCAGCCTCGATTGTCTTCCGTCATTAATTCCGGACAACGCAGTCGCATTCATCACTAATTCCTGCCCAACGCGGCAACTCAATTCACCCGCGATCGATCGATCGCGTCGATTATTAATTAGGAACGTCCACGTCCACTGGATCTCTTCCCCTCCTTTCTCTCATTTACGTATAATTCGATTAAATCGAACGAATCAAACGCATCTTTTCTTCCATCCACTTCCGTCAAAAAATACACTCTCCAACTTCGACGAGGACAATTTTCAATTTGCCTCTGTAATTGTGCATCGATGGAAAGTTGGTGGGAAAAATTTTGTTGCTGAAGTTACGCGTGCAATTGGACGCTCGAACCGAGGTTTCGTTTCAATTCCTCGGTGAAAATATCGGAAATCACTGGCGGCGCGTTTAAGGAAACGAGGAATCTCCCAAACGGAATTAAGCCATAAACTAGCTTAAGGAACTTCTTACCGGCAAATAAATTGTTATTAAGGGGGGAAAGTTTCGAGGGAATAATTCCGCATTATTAGGGAAGTTGGCGAGGGGAATTCGAGGTACATAAAATTAAGGAAACGATTCGGAACTCCCTGGCTGATAGGCGGCGGCTCTGTATATTTAGTTTCAATTGAATCGCGTATCCGTAGACAGAGGCCGTCTGGCGTTTCGATTATCGCCAGGATTTCCTCGGGAAGAAATTGCGTCGAGCAACGAGATGGTTAATGATTTAACTTAACTTCGTTCCAATTGCTTGCTTCAATTGTCGCACTGCGAGCATTTAATATTCCTCCACTTAGAAACGATCGAAACGACTGAAAACCGTGCTCGAAGTCAATGAGCGACAGCTCAGTCAATTCTTGAACGAACGTGCATTTTCGATTCGCGATGCAAAACGTACAACGAAATTTATATTTTTTTATACTGGCAGGAACGCGCGTGTACGCGTTTCGATATTCTAACTACCGTTGAAAATTGCATGGAACCGAGAAAGGAATTTGAAAGCATCTCGCGGATCGGTTAAATAATTCGGTAAGCAGCGAATACGATGTTTAAAAAATAAAGCTTCCTAAAGAACTCGCGTACATTCTGGCCGCCGAATGGCCAGTTTGAAACACTACGTAACCATGTGGCGGATCCCAGCGCGAGGGAGTGACCGTACTTAGAGAACGAATATCGCCAGGAGGGTGGTATGGTTTAGAGATAGAGCCGAGGAAAGGGAGCTTTTAGGTGCGCGGCTGGGTAAGAAAGTCGGATGGCAGAATTTTAGAGCCACGTTCAAAAGGAACAGCCTTGGCTCAGGAACGAAAACAGAGAAAAAAGGGGCGTGGAGGATTTTTCGAACCGGGATTTCGAAAGAAATATCGCGGTACAGCTTTGGTGACGAAGAGTTTGGGAAGTTCCATGGGTGTTTGGCTAAAGTTGGCGAGCAGAGATCAGGGAAAGAAGAATTCCGGCGGATACGAAGGAAAATTTCCGGAACTTTCTGAATAAAAGCTGGCGGCAGGAAATGGAAGCGGAAGACTAACATCTTTTATAATAATCGCGTGAAAAATATTCCTCTCTGATCGTAACAACTCCGATGTTATTAAAAACCAATCATCCTCGTAGCTTCTCACCGCGTGTATCATAAATAACAATTACATTTTCAATTTCTAAAGTAAACATGTACTCGTTTAATTAAACATAAACTGCTCCATTCGTGGTGCTCGAACTGACCACCGAAATTCAAATACACTCGCCCACCATCCCCTAATATTACCTTTCGCTTATCTCCTACGTTCTTCCTGAGCAATATTCTCATTATCCTTGAAATTCTCAAACAAACACGATGAACCCTCTCAGACCTTCCCTTTGTAGGATTATAAAGAACAATAAAGAGTAAATTATTTTCTCATCCACCAATTTCCAATGTATCCAGTCCTCCTGATCGTCGACGAGAGAAAACGTTCATAAAATTAAATGCGAGCAATGAACATCGAGGCCAGTCGACGCGTGATCGCGTATCAGGGGTGTTCTAATTGGGTTTCGCGCACGAATTCAGCGAAGGGCGTCAGGGAAATCGAGCTGTCTCCCTTTTTCCTCGCTCGAATTCTTCGATTTTTCCTTTTTTTTTACGAGCAGCGTCAAGTGACCGAGCCAGATAAGCCGGATGCTTGTTGGCTGGCGCGAGAAGAGTACCGCGGCGGAAGTTGAGGCGCCGATAAACCGAGCTTACCGCGGTGTCGCGAATGCCCTCGCCTCGTAACTTTCATCCCCCTGCGATGCGTTCGCCTTCCCTCGCGAAGAATCGCGCGTCCACGACGTCCTCGCGATGCGATCGCGTGGCTAATTCGCGGGTGATTAATTAAAAATGAACTCCACCTCGACTGAGGCTGAGTTGAGCGACGACGAGGAAGTATTCTGGGTGCTGCAAGAGTTTTTATTTTACTTTTAGTTTCGATTCTGATAAATATTGTTTCGAGTGAACTGACGAAAGACGAAAGTTTGTGTAATTTGGAGAGATTGACGCGTGTAGAAGTCTGGGAATGTTTGAGTAGACTTAAAATTATTTAATGTCGTCTAACGAGGTATCCCTGTCCGAGGGAAGTTTCATTCCAGGTCGAGCTTTCTTTTTTTGACTTTAGTTTAAGTCTGTTAGGTCCTCGAGAGGGAGCTTTAGGGATTTAGGTGGTTGGTCTACTCGGCTGGGTTAATTTAATGTCAACAAGTAGTTCGACGGTAGTTTGATGGAGTCAATAAAACGTGAATCCTAGCGACGTCGATCGTCGAGGTGGAAGAAGGCGTTAACGATGTTAAATAGTTCATCCAGAAACTATCTACGCGTGTATTTTTCTAAAACTGAACATCAATCTCGCTTAGTGATTTCGAGCGATCTGACGATTTACAATTTTCTTAAAAATTTCGATGAAACTCGAAATAGTTCGTCTGGTATTAAAAAAACAGAGGCGACAGTTCCGCGTCAAGCATGATTTACGAGACGCTCACTGGGTGGAACGCACACGTCCACTAAAAAGAAAAACCTTAAAACACCTGCTGTTTTTAATAAAACTTTAGCACTATCCCCTTCGGAAGTACGCTTAATTTTTAATAAAATTATGGTAATGCATCGACGTCCTATACTTTCTTCATCGCACGAAGTATCCTCCCTTCGTACTTTTCAACGATCATCCGATTCAGTAACGATCAACCTGCGTCCCACACCTGGAGCTGTTCGCGTAACCCACTTTTACCATCCAACGCGAAAATATTTTACCTTCAGAGGAACGTACCATCTAAAGTATCAAATTTTGGACACACAAATTTCCCAAAACTATTTCTTTTCCACGTAACATTCTCTATAAAACAAAATAAATTATCTGTATAAATAAATTCCGATTTTTATCGACAAATTATAAAATGGCAACTTGATGGGAAATTATGGAACCGTTCGATAATGACAAATTTCGCTAATATATCGCGTCAGAATTTTACACGAGTGTTATAAATGTATTAGCTTCCAGGGCAGCAATTTTTCGATTCGCTTCCACGAATCGATTACCATCCACCTATTTACAGCGGCAATATTCAAATTGCAGGTTGCGCGTCCCCACGGATGTTTCGATGAGACACGTTCCATTATCCCCGGCGGGGATCTTAATTAATCGAGGTTTATCGGTCGCCTTTTACAAGTTTCGAACTTTATCTCGTTTATCGTGTCGCGAATCGGCACGTAAAGTTCACTTCCTGCTCAGGAGAGCGTTAACCCTTTCTGAACAGGCTTCTACGTGTACGCGCGTCCGTTTCACCCCGTGGCTACGCGACGGAGGAGGCGAGTAGCTGGGCTGGTGCTGTGCTTCGTTTTGTTCTAATGCTCGTATCGATTAAACGGCGGACTCTTAAGCTCCTCGTGGGTTTGCATCAACAATTTCCTGTTCCGCGTACACCGCGTTTTTTCCATTTCGCTGAACACGTTTCCTGTTTTACGCGCTTTGCTCTGTTTTGCGCTCGATATTATTGGATTCCGGTTTAATGGCTCGCGATATAAAGTCGAACAGATGGTTCACGCGTCGCGTGATGGTTCTCTGTTTCTCTATATGTTTTCTCCTTTTTTTTACGACACGCGTTTTCATTTAATCGCTCGTCTCAGTTTTCGTGTAACCTATCGAGTTTTCAGTGTTCTAAACGTGTGATAAGTGTTGAAACGATGAGAAACTATTTTAACGGCTATTGAAGGAGGACGCGAGATATTCCACGCAGAGGCGATACAAATTTTTATTATTGACTGTAATCGCTGTCAGTTGTCCGCGCGGGAACACGGCAGCGTCGTTTCGAATTTGTCCGCGTTTCAACGTGAATCGTCGAATCGTTGGCAATTTTTCTCCTCGTAACAGAACCGTGCAATTACCTTGCAAAGTTCCACGATGCACGTTCGAGCGCTCTTCTACCGCGGCATCGGTTTTCTAAAAATCACGAATCGAGTTTTTGTAACGTTGCTTCGCGATCAAAAAATATCAGTTTACTCTTGTTCTCCACGAAGAACGAGATTTACGAGCGTCGCATATTTATTTGGAACAATTAATGATTACAAAATATGTATTTTTGTAAGGGAGAAGCATCGTAATAATGAGCAGTGGAAATTTAAACAACATCCTAAGAAAACAGCGCAGCAAAGCAACGCAGCACTTCAAACTGAGATCTCTGTGGAATTTTCTGTTATTTATAGAACGAAATCTCTGTTGATTTATATCTGCTTTTGGTAGAACGTGCTTCTTCTTTGTTTAAATAAAATAATATCTACGTTGACCGTGTTCTCTGTCGCCTGAAATGTATCCCGTTTTTCAAGTGCACGTTTCGCGTTGCATCTGACGTAATTTCCTTTAATGAAAGACAAGCGTACGTGCGACCTCTGTAATATAATTGCTTTTAGTTAATGGGAGAAGTGTAATACGTTTCATCGAAGTGGAATTTTTAGTCCCATTTGTCGCATTCGTTACAGTGAGCGTGTGCGAACAGTGCCGTGCACATCGTGTTATGCAAACGTTTCCAATTAAAATGAAAAATCTACTTTATTCGATCCGCATTTGCTCTTGGCTCAATTAAAAAAAGATCATCTCCTGTTTTTATTCAAGATACACGTTATCCCCCTTGTTCCAGTGACAGAGACGCAACGCTTTGGTTACGCAATTTGTTTAATTTACAGTAGAAATACAAAATCCGTCCCGTTTTCATTTGCATTATTAGTCACTTCAGTCGTTCCGTAACAGCTATCGTATTTCTAAAGTCCAACAAATTTCCAACGCTCGAAGCTCCATCCCTCCACATAAATCACTGTATTTTCCAAATCCAAGAAATCCTCTCATTTGAACTAATATCTCCTCTGTTTCCTTCTATTTCCTAGAACTCACCATTTTATCAAAAAAAAAAAAAAAAAAAAATAAAGGAACCATATCGTTCCCACTCGCGTTGCATTATTTACACCAATTCCTTCCAATTTCCCACAAAATCGCGTCTTCGAAATCTAATAACACCTCCACCTCGCACTTTTCCACAAATCACAGTAACTTGAAAATCCAAGAAATCCTTTCATCCGCGCTCACACCCCCGCGACCGATCTTCCTGCTAAAAATTGTAAAACTCCCACTGAATCCGTATCGCCTACTCAAATTTCTCGCGTCTACCAGAGATCCTCCTCGTATCTACAAAAATAAAAAAACCAAGTACCCAGCTCGAAGAAACAATCCTTTCCGTCATCCTGTACGTTCCCATCTACGAGATTCGTATGCGATTCCGCAAGAAATGATAAGAAACGCAGCTCTGCCGCTGGAACGCCACCCCGTTGCCAGCAAGCAACCCCTCGCGGTACATCCTTATCAGGCTCTCGAACGTTTGAAATTACCGCGAGGGGGGGTGGTAATAAAGATGTAAATTTCTGGTCACTGCCCCTGTCGAGAGGCTCGATGGGCGTGGAGCATCCGCTCGCGTGTTCGCGTGCAACTCGCGCGCAATTAGACGTTCCGTCGGTCACGAAAGCGCGCCCCCAACGCTGGCGCCGCGGCGACCAGCTCTCCCGTCTTCTTTCTATTTTCTTTTTCTCTCTCTCTCTCTCCACCCTCTCTCCTTCCTCTCCTCGCGTTACCACGATATCAAAATTCCACGCTCGGCACGCGCTGGAATTCTTTATGGCCCCGAGCGCGGCGTCACGAGGGGCTGAAAGAGAGAGGCAGAGGGGCCACACCCCTCGAGGAACGGTCGTTAAGTATAAAACGCGATCGGGGACGCGAGAAACGATCTAATCGCAGGGATCAATCGAGGCCCTGGTTTAACCCCTTTTCTCCAACCGCTTCTCTTCTTTTTTTCGACGGTTACTACACCGTGGGCGATGGTTATTTCTTCGTTTAGCATTCGCGTTGGCGGAGGGATGATCCGTGGTACGTGGGGGGTGGTTGATCGAGACGACACAAGCTTCTTCTGGTCCGTGTAGAAGTCCGTGTGGACCACTTGGATCGTCTTCCTTCTTTGAACGCCGCGAGGGTGGTTTCTGGTGCAGGATGGAATTAATTATTCGGAGGCAAACAAGTCGTTTATTATAGTATAACATTTGGATAGTCGTTAGCGAAATGGTACGTGAAGTATTGCTCGAGAATTTTTGCTCAACGTCGAAGGACCTCGATATCAATCAAACCAGCCTTGCAAGACGAAAATGGTCTCGCAGCGTTTCCTCTACCCTCGACATAATTTATAAACCGAAGTCGCGCGGTTAAAATTAAACTTTATCGCGGGCACAGCGTGTCTCTATTTTATTTTCACTGTAATTTGCGCCACGAGCGTGACTGGCGGTTATAAGGCGAGGAGTTTAATGCATGCACCGCGCGCTAATCGATGGTAGCCCCGTAGATTTCTTATTTTTCGCGTGGCTCTCGCTTTTCCTTTTTCGTCGCCGCGAATAAACGCGTCGCACTGGGTCTCTGTTTTTTCAGCTGTTCGCGCTGGTTACGCGATAATTGGATTGGGGTAATGTTTCGCGGCTCGGCTGTTTTCTCGCCCCCTTCTTTTCAACGGACGACGCCGCGTCGTTCGATGAAGTTCGATAGAGCGTGTGCTCTCGCGTGAGAGGGTTTCGATTTACACGCGGACACGTTTCGAAATTATTTATTAACCCTTTGCGCTCGACGACTTTTTCGATAGTTGCGTTTGGTGGTGGTAGTTGGCATATTTTACGAAACACTTACCAAGGCACTCTAAATTGGCAGAAGCTTCTTGGTCATCGCTGATAAATCCAGATTCACTGTCCATTCGCACTCTAATTTTGCTATTTCTCACACACTTACACTTGCTCTACCACTAATTTCATCATAGATAAATAACTTTCTGATCAATTCAAAATGAAATTCGCGTTAAAACTTTAAAACGAGTGGCGCAAAATTTTGCGATACGTGTGCTCGCTACGATCGTCGAAGCTGTACTAACGCTGGATTTGCGACTACAGTCGCAGAGGACTTTTATCTTAATCCCTATTTGACGTCACAATGTCACTCTCCAACTGAAAATATAAACAGCCTAAGGACCTTATTCTTCGAACCAATACTTCGTTTCTATCAACTGGAGATAACGAAATTCAGCAGAAATTCAGTCGCTCGAGTTGCCACGCGAAACATCGTGGTCAGTGAGAGTCGCAAGAAGTTAAGGACGCGAGATACTGTTTTGATAATGAAAACATTCGTATGTAATTTTGTGTTCCTCTAAAAGAGAAATAAAATGTTCTTTCTTATTACAAGATTAGAGAAGACAGAATTTTGAAACGATTAACCGTGTATTCGAAGCGACATTGTGGAGCAAGATTGAATTAATTACAGCCACAATTAATGCCTAACGAATCTAATAATTCCGATGAGTCGTGATCGAAATTTAATGAATCTAATAGTTCTACCGAGTTACAAACTGGGAATCTATCGATTTTAACCTGTAGTCGATGGAAATTTGATTTCTCCATGAGATTTTAACGATTCTATCGCCATTCTTATATTTTTCTGAAAACGTAACGATCGGAGAGCTTTGGTGAACTTTCAAACCGCCAAGTAATTCCGCTGTATCCTCTTCCTTTTCAATTCACGTTATCGCTAACTATCTTCGCGGACCCCCGCAATAAAGTCGTCTAATCTTTTCTCGTTCGCGAGAAAAGTGCTATTGTACGTTACGAGGAAACTCGCTTGCAACCATGCGAGAACGTATCCACGGAGAAGCGTAGCTTATTTAATAATGTTAACTCATTTAATCACCGCCATATACGCCGCAGTTTTTCTGTGTTTTAGACTCGTTTCCTTCAATCAGCTTAGCTGACTATTTTCTGACTCTCTTAGTAACTATTTCTAACGAGATTCGAATCGATTTTGTGTAAACCATTTTCTCTGTGAATCACTTTAATATGTATAGTTATTATATTATGATTGTACGCTGTGAAGAAAGTAAATAAAGCACGTTCAAGCATCGCAATCTGTCTTCAATGATTTCACGCAAAATCGTATTCATTATCCGCGTGGCGAGATGAATCGATCGGTATCGAAAAGCGAACTGACTGATCAACCGATTGACTGAATCGAGAGATAACATTTCACATATTTTATTTCCAGAGACGAAGTCAAACGCGAAGATGAACGATCATTTTTCGCGTTAGAATGTTGCGATGTAAAAATATGGATAATCAAAGATTTCGATGTAGTTTAGATGAAAACAACTGACCCAGCCATCTTTGCTCTTTCAAGATCCGTTGCCGTTATACGACAACAATCACTACCACGAAGAATGTCTAAAATGTAACAGCTGCGGCCTGAATCTCACGGGACCCAACGAAAAAAGGGCCAGACGGTGAGTGAAACATTCTCAGCCCTCGTGATATCATTCACTGACTTTAATCACCCACTTGTAATAACCGTATCAACCCTTAAATAATGCATCCATCGCTTAAGATTGAAATTAATGAAAAAAAGCGCTCGTGATATCATTCGATGACTTTAATCACCTGCTTGCAATAACCGTATCAACCCTTAAATAATGCATCCATCGCTTAAGATTGAAATTAATGAAAAAAAAGATGCTCATAATATCATTCAATGACTTTAATCACCCGCTTGCAATAATCGTATCAACCCCTAAATAATGCATCCATCACTTAAGATTGAAATTAATGAAAAAAAAAAAAGAAAAAAAGAGATAAAAGTCGAAATCGCATGGGCAATGAAATCAGATCGAACAGTGGGGGTTCGAAAAGAAAACTCTTCCCGTCAGCTCGTTATCTTGTGCGTCGTTAATCAAGGGCCTCGATCCGGTTCGCGCGGTGACACGATCATTAATTACCTCTGTCCCGCAGGTTCAAAAACCAAATACTTTGCGATCTACACTTCGCTGACGTGGCGCTGATGGAGTGCTCGGACTTCATGCAGCAGTTGCGCAGCTTCAAACCACAAAGTTTAGGCTGCGCAGTTGCCCGTAGGAAATCATCGACCACCTTGATCTTCCCCTTACCACCGCAGGCTTGTTCAGGTACGATCGAGTTATCAATCTCTACAAGCATACTCAAACTTACCAATTTTTACTTTATTCGTTATGGAAACATGCGATCTTGTTGATTCACTGTTGAATAAATTAGTATCGAACATGGTCGTGAATCATTATCGCACGTCGTTTCGCACGTGCTCGTCCCCGTCACACGTGGACGTAATTTAAACTTGCACAGCCACGTCGATACTTTCCCTATCAACGTAAGAGCGTTACCGCGAGCCAACAGATGCGACGCCATGAATAACGCACGCGACTATCGCGGATGATTTATCGACGCTGGAAACGAACGGAAAGCAATGCGGTCTGACGCGTTCGTTGCGAAGTCGCTTCCTAGAAGCTCGCGTTAATTATTCGAAAGAACGGCTTGTTAATCCCACGGGTGGCGTGCGTTACCTGGAGATTGTAATTTAGTGTCCACCGTGGCGGTAATGCACGCGGCTGCTAAGGTGTTAACGCGTACACCGCATATTTCGCTGAAAAAACCTCTACGCGAGATATATGAAGGTATAAACGTGGTATACGTAACGCTACGATTACTTGTGAATGTTTGCTGCTTTATCGAAGAATCGTGAGTAGTCCATAAGCGGGTCAGAGACCATTCGACCCTAAAATGTTTCTAAAATAACCTTCTAACACGTTTATTATATTCAAACTCTATGGTCTTTGCGCTATTGTAAAAATTGTCATGTATATATATAAATATATCTGTTCGATTATAAAGCGTGTGGAGCGTGTACACTTCGAGCCTGTCGAACTCTCGAATATAAAACAGAAGAGAGGAAGAAATTGTCAAATCGAAAAAGTGTCAAATGTTTTATCGAAAGCGCAGAGACGAAACGATTTCGACTCTCGTTTAAGTAGAGCCAGGCCAGGTTAACTGGAACAGCGCGCGGATGAGACGAGGCTCGCGAGGGTCGAGAGAAACCGGAAGGAGAGGGTGAACACGGCCGCGAACTTTTATCAGCGTACATATGTACGAGCACAGGAGCCACAGGTGGTTCCCCCTGTCTTGGATCGCGCGCCTTTTGCATATACGCGACCAGCCACGGTTCCAAGTCGAAATCGACCTCGTCTCGGAGCTGGTGTCGAGGGAACTTCCGCTTAACGACGAGCGTCGAGAGTGCCAGGGGGTTGGTATAATTGGATTCTGATCGGTCGACGAACGAGTCGCGGATTATTCGAACCGCGACGTTCGATTTGGCTGAGAGGTAATTGGGTTGTTTAAGGTGTCGCACTGCTATTTTCGTCTCGTGTTCGACATTGGCGCGTAAAATTATGCGATTCCTACGTTGTACGGTTCGATTGACGCTAAACAATTTCTGGCTCAACGGCTCATCCTGTGTACGCATGGAATATTCGTAACAATAGATAATTGTCTCTGCAAGATATACTGACGTTGTAAATTCGCCATAGTTTGGTAATAACTGACGATTACATCGTAGGAATTTTATTTGAAGCTTCCACACACAGAAATTCGTTACCATTTACGGATGCACTTTTATTTTACACGCTCGGCCAGATTTACATGCATCCAGTGTATCTTGCAAATTTATTCTCTCTTAATTAAATCGTCGTTTAATTTGATGTGCTGTAACATCGTGCACGCGCGAGGTTCGCAGATTTTACGTAAATCTATGGAAATGCAATAACGTCGACGTGCACGGTGACGCAGGTACCACGAGGCGTCCTAGGGACCGTGCTCCAAAAGCGAGAGATCGCTACTCGATAACACTAGAAAAAAAAAGAAAGAAAAATGCAGTAAAACAATTCGCTCGCCTCTGAAAAACTACTATCCCTATAAAAAAAATCTGAATCACCCTCGCACGGCGAAACAGCCCCAAGAATAACCTGGCGAATCGCCGAATCGATAGCTTCGACCCTGCCCAAAAATAATCCATTCAACGCGCGCGTCGAAGAATCGTCCCAGGATCGTTACTTGGCCGCGCGCGTTCGAGGGGATCTCGTGGATCTCCTCTCGAGGAGGCGAGCGAAGGGGTGCGAAACTGGAACGGCTGGCACCGTATCGACGATCGAATTTAACCGAGCACTACAGGCCATTAGTTCCCGCAGGGCGAGAGCCGAGATTAGAGCCGGGAGGGACGTCCGAGGCTGCTCACGGTGGATGCACCACCGAGGCTGGTTCACTTTAAGTTCGAATACCAGCCTGTCTATAAACAGTTTGGTGTTCTACCTTACAGTGAATCGGTCGCGGTATCGACGGCATACCAAAAGGGAAACGACGGACCGTGGATGCTGAGCGGATCGATCGTCAGGTAGGAGGAGGAGACCAGGGGCAGAAGCGGCGGGAAAACGCGTCATCGGCGATACGTGACTAAGTGGACGGGTTGAAGAATCCGTGGCGATGGCCCCCATGGTTGGTCGATTCGTTCGTGAGCGTCGAACTCGAGCCAGCCTCGAATCTCTTAACGATTTCTTCGCCCCGTGTTCGCAGCGTTTCCCACGGTGGCGTCGTCGAAGATCGTGTCGAAGCTAACGAGCGATGAGGTCAGGGTGACGTAGATAGAGATAGAGAGGAGAGAGAGAGAGAGAGAGTAGGACGAAGGCTGAATTCGTTGAAATTTCTGTTACGTCCTTGCTCGAACGTGTCGAGCGTGTTGTTCCAAAGGGTAGCAGGGGTTGGACGAGGGGATGGTCGATCGAAAATAATATTGAGAAATGAAATTGCGGCCGGAATGGAATTCGAATTGCGCCAAGTATTGTACTTGCGTGTTGCTGGGGATGGTTTTCAGTTTGCCGTGGATCTTGAGGGTAGTGACGGTAATAAGTGGAGTTTGTCGAGATGTTTGCCGCGGAGAATGGCCGGCTTTTAATTAACGGCTGGGACGGGTTTAACAAATTTTCGTTGGCCACGGTGAATTACGTTTCCAATTACCCTGGGAATTCAATTCAACTTGTAATTCGACTAACGCAGCTCGCAATAATTTCATTCGTTCGTCGCTGTTAATTTATTTACGACTGCGCGCAAGATTTGTCAAGCTTCGTACGATCGAGTGCAATAATAAATTCGAGCGATACTAACACGATGCGAAACATAGACAATTCAAATTAAAACTGATCGAACCTCTCCAATTTTCCACAAAAAAAAATAAAAAAAAAGATTCAACCTTCTCGCGTTTCTTCCATCCACGATAAATCGCATAATAAGCCGCATTTAACGAGAACGTCGAACAAAATCCCACAGACGAATTCTGCAACGAGTTCCCCCACAACCTGGTGCCCACACCCGGCTACTGGATCGAGTGCTCCAGACAGCAGATCACCTCAGACACGATCTGGGACGAGAGCGAGAGCGGCGAGGCGACGGACACGGAGCTGGCCGAGGTCCAGCAGGAATTGGACACAGACGAGGTGCCCAGGAAGAAAACCACGATCGAGGAACAATGGGAGAAGAACCAGGGCTTCGAGCTGACCTCCGTCGAGCAGGAGACCTACGAGAAGTACTTCTACGGGACCGAGCACTGGAATTACTTCACCAACGACGAGGACCTTGGCCCGGTGATACTGAGCATTAAGCAGGAGACGCTCAACGGCCGGGATCAATTCAGGATCCTCGTCAGAGCCATCAGCTATACCGTGCACGGGCTGATTCCTACCAGCTGCGTCTTCGCTGACAGGTATTTCGTTGTTCGTTTCTACTTTTCGTTCCCTTTTCGTAATCATTAATGATTGATAATCTGCTTTCTTCGCCTTGATGGAATGATAAGTGTTCTTGGTTGTTTTACTAGGACGATAGTGGTTCCTTTTGATTTTCAGGGTTTAATATTTGTCCTTTGTCAGGCTCAAAATGTTGTGGTTTTTCGTGCATTTTTATTGCTTTCTCCATTGTTTTCACTTTTTGAATAAATCGTAATGAAACAAAAAATTAAGTCACTTTTCTTCTCACTATAAAATGACTATGGATTAATTCGGGCAGGAAGTTCGTTAATATTCACCGTGAACATCCCGAGAAAGTGTCACCGTGAATTCGAAGTTAATGGAAACCTGTTGATCGGCATAATTGCAAAAGTACTCGATTACAAATGGCGCGCGGGCACGATAGCACGGAATTAGCGAAACACCGCGCAAGTAGTACGAGTCAAGCATTCCCGTTGAACGCGTAGCAGAACGTGGAATTAAACTAAACGCGTTCGCTGTCAGCGAGCACAGTTTAGAAACCAAACGGTGTAACTTGCCAACGATAATATCCCAACTCTCGTTACACCGCTAATTACCGGCTAATTGGATCGAATCGAGCGTACAGAACAGAACAAGCTTTCCATTCAATGAAAAAGCGAACCACGCGTAATTCTTCCAATCCCATTTTACGATTGTCCCATTAAAACTCGAGTCAATATAAAATTATTTTCCACGATTGCGCGAACCGCGTTCTCTCGTACAATTTCGCAGATGCCAATCGAAGGGTTGAAATTAAAGCAGCCACGAATTTCTCACCCTCGCGCAGGTACAATCGCGAGGAAGTAGTTCGCAGTTTAGGCACGGAGGTGAACGTGAATCCGCCGTTAACGTTGGGTCAACTGCCGGACACTCAGGACGAGCTGCTGAAGCTGGACCAGGTGTTCATAAAGTCGGAGCTGAAAGTGGGCGTGCTCTACGTGCAAGAGGACCAGCGCACGGAGGAGGAAATATTGGACAACCACGAGAACTCGCCGTTGTTCGACGAGTTCCTGCAGATACTGGGCGATAAAATTCGTCTGAAGGGCTTCGACAAGTACAAGGGCGGCTTGGACACCATCCACGACCTGACTGGGTTATACTCGGTCTACACCAATTGGCGAGGCATCGAGATCATGTACCATGTGTCCACGTTCCTCCCTAACGAGAAACACGACGTGCAACGGGTAACGTACAATCGTTTTTATCAATTTCTTTATTCTAAACAACGATCGAGAGCATTTTAAATGTAAATATTCGAAAATTCGCTCGTGGATAAAATAGAAATATTCTTCTGTTCAGGTGCAAAAGAAGCGACATATCGGTAACGACATAGTCTGCGTGGTGTTCTTGGAGGCGGATAAGACGCCGTTCAATCCTGCGTGTATGAAGTCGCATTTTCTCTACACTTTCATCCTGGTTCGAGTCAGTCCGCGGATAAAGCGGAAGGTGACCAGATACGAGGTGTCTGTCGCGACGAGGGACGAGGTCGGTGCTTACAAGCCGTATCTTTGGGAGCAGAACGTCTTTAAAAAAGGTAGCTACGTCTAGTTAATTCGTACAAACTCTAAAAATAACGAAATCTATGCGAGAAAAAACAGCAATGTAAGAGAGATGTAACGATCTCGCGATGCAACAGGTCCAATGTTCCGTGAGTGGCTGCTGACGAAAATCGTGAACGGCGAGAGGGCGAGTTACTCTGCGCCCAAGTTCGCCAAGATGCAAGAGAGGACGAGGACTCAGATGCTGGAGGACATCGTGGCTAATCTGGCCAATCACGCTGAGACTGGGCAGATTCCAAAACCGTACAGGTAAAAATTTAATAAAATAATTTGAAAAGTAAGGAATTGAATTAAATGGCTGAACAAATTGATGGAAATGAAACGAACTATTTCAGACGCGGCTCCTGGAGGCCCATTGGTCACATGAGACCATCCTCACCGCTTCTGGACTCAGTCAGAGACCAATTCGAGGACTACGATCAGCTCGCCAAGGACTTCACCAAGGTGTTCTTGAACAATCAAGAGAACACCACGCTGAACGCGAGCCTGTTCGACGTCTGTTTCCTGGTGCACGGCCCTCACAAGCAGAAAGTGAAATTCTTCGGCGTCAGAGCGATCCTGGCGGTCAGAAGCAGGTGATTAGTCGAGAGATCGCTTTGTGGATCTTGCGTTCGTTAATTGGAGAGAGCTGCTAGTAACTTAACGCGAAATTGCGAGCCACAATGTAAATTAGTTGTGGTGGAAAGGATTGCAGACTCGTTCGATGTTTGCAGAGTGTTTCAAGAGATGCTGTACGGAATTCAGGCTGGTTTCGGAAGTCCGCAAGTACCAGTGGCCGAATTGCTCGCAAGACCAGCGCCCACCTTGTTGAGCCCGCAGAAACCGCGGAGTTCCAACTTCCTTCAAGTTCCTGACGTGGAAAGCCCAAGGTTCGTATCTTGCGTACTACTTCCGTTCGCCAGGATTCTGTATTTTCACGTACGAGAGTCCAGTTTATACTTGATACGTGAATCGCGGGGAATGAAATGATATTAACCCATTTATGGTCACTGATACGAAGTATTATCGCTAATTTATTCCAATGTTGATAAATTTAATCATTTATGTTACCTCTTATACGTTCCTTTTCTTTTTTTTTTAAATGTTTGCTCAGTTAAAATCTTCTCTGTGTAGCATCGTTTGCCTTGGTTCCAAATCAATTCTAATTCCCTCCACTTGTAACTTAAATTGTTAACCATGTAATGGGTTAACAGAAACGAAGTGGAAATATCGTAGAAGATGTAACGAACTGGATTTGCTTAGCTATTTAAAAAAAAAAAAAAAAACGCCAGAACAATGAACGGTGAGACTTGACTTGTAACTTGGTGTCGTTGTCGAATGTATACTACTATATATACATATCTATACATTATATATTATATATATATCTTGTACATTTTTAATCGTAATTATGTGTATTTCTTACGGCACTTCCATGTCTCCTATCCTCACGAACATATATACGTACACAGCACCGCATGTGACTATGAGTATTTTTACTTTTGACAAAGATCTGTACCGTGCAAGATATTAATCGAGATCCGATGTCACTTCCGCTACTCTCTTGCCTTTTCTGAATGACTACTTGTGTAGCATGTTGTCTACTGTCCGATATCAGAGGAGAAATGAAATACAGACGAAGAACACACCGCAAAACTGACTCGGATTGTCATACAGGGTGTTTCACCTGACGTAACCATATAGAATTACTCGTAAATTGCTTGTATTGTATGCAAAAATTTATGAAGCAAGCAACAGTTCCATGATTTCAAGATCATACGATTTTTTTTTTAACTCAAATATCAAAATTCGATGAATAATAATTATCGTGATCTATATCCTTCCTCCTTGAAATCACTGTAACTTCTGCATCGTACGTGTTTCCATGCATACAACAAGAAT
Source organism: Xylocopa sonorina (assembly GCF_050948175.1). NCBI lineage: Eukaryota > Metazoa > Arthropoda > Insecta > Hymenoptera > Apidae > Xylocopa > Xylocopa sonorina. The sequence goes on from NC_135198.1 coordinate 7,943,775, forward strand.
CCACGATTAATTAAAAAAGAAACAGGTGTTCATCTTGTATCTACCCTCTTGGCTTGGGTTAAAAAACAAAATCGCCGCGTTGATTCTCCACCTTCACCTCTGTCTTCTTTACACGTCTCTCTGTTTGTTTCACACGGCTGTCTGGATGCCTTCCGCCGAACTCTCGGTCCGCCTGAACGTCTAAACTTTCCACTCGCTCGTACTGAACTGAACTGATCTGGTCGTAATCGGCATGCAGTGACTCTGGCTCGACGTGTTCGTGACGATTTACGAGAACGTTCGATTTATTGCCTCTCTTTCCGTACATGGCACGCACGTGTCTCCGATTTTCGAGTCTGCGAACGAAGGAGACGTGAGCTTTCGTCGTTGTCTCGTATTATTCGTCGTTTCTCTCTAATTTATTCGACGATCTCGGAAACGCCCACTGAACCCACGATCAAACCGTTCGAGTCTCAATTCCATTGCTCCCTTGCTCCATTTTCTCCTCTCTCCGTCGTTGTCGACGTCCCCTTTGGCTCACAGATGAACTTCCTCTCCGTACCCTGAGGTGCCGCTTTGCGGTTTCTGTGAGATACTGGCTCTGACTTGTTTAGACCTAAAAGCGTGCCCTCGTCGCCAATGGTGAAGCGAGCGTTCTCGAGGCTTGGCACGATCACCGCTGGCTGGGGACGAAGCATCCGGAAACACGGTAGCGGGAACACGTTGCAGAGCGAGGACAAGAAACGTTGGGCCAGCTCGCAGGATTGCAGCAGTATGTACAGTGTTCGATTCGACTTTATACTTTCGATGTTAACACGTTTCATTTCATTGTGAACGCGAAATTCCATTCTTCTGACAATGTTTCGAGTTACTTATAGTGAGCAGATTCCATTCGTAGTCACGTTCTGTTCTATCATTCAATTTTAGATAAAGAGGCGAAGGAGAAAGAGAAAGCAGCTCAACAGCTCGCGGTGCCGCGACTAAGCGTTTGTGCGGACGTGCAGAAGGTCGACAGGGCGAAGCTGGCACAGACGGAGGTAAAGGTTTAGTTTCCATCAGAACGAGAAACCGTACAATGCTGTAAAGTACTGCCACGTTACTCGACATTTAATTGAAAAAAAACGACAGCAAAATTTTCGAATCAAACACGGTCAGATTGTAGAGAAAGGTACGCTGAACGATTTGCAATTTGTTTCATCCCGATATCTCAATCCGTTCCCGAGATAGAGGCGTTTAAAGATTAGCGCCGCGCGCGCTCGAGAAAGGTGAATGACCTGGCCGCCACCCGGAAGCGGTTTGACCCACATTTTTTCCTGGAACTGCGTACGTCACGCGTAGTAGTAGTAAAAACCCATTGACTAGGCCACGGTGACTGACCAGCGCACACGTGACACGGTTGAGGTAGGTCAGTGCAGACGTGCGAGCGAGAGGTCCGAGCGCACGCGAGAAGGACAGCGATAGGGAACCGCGAGAAATTATGCTCGGCTTCCAATCGCGATATCTCGGGAACGGGACGTCGTATCGAGATGAGACAGAACGCATTTTAAAGGGGAAGGTTTCCTGCTTCTAATGAAGCTAGTTAGAACTCTGTGACTCCACGAATGGCTACACTACAGCTGTTCAAAGTTAAAGGATATATCTCGTGTTTCGATTCGATCTCAATGTGATTTAACTATTACTATTCTTCTTTTATGCAAGTGTAATGTTAGTTGGGATGTAATTAAGCTACTCGAAGGGTTTCTTAGGGAATAGAGAGTGAAATAACCGCGGAAAAGTAAAGTAGAAGTCGTTGGATAAATAGAAATTTGCTTAGAAATTGAAAGGAGAATGAAGGATCTTAGAAAATTTCTTTCTGTCTCCATTGCAGTTCGATATCATCGAGTTCGACCCCAAGACGTTCAACATCCTGCTGAACTACCTGCAGACGGGCTCCTGCCCTCTGACCTGCAGCAACATACCGGGTCTGATCTGCGCGGCGGAGCACTACGACCTACCAGAACTCCTGCAGGCTTGTTTCCATCATGCGAAGCAGTTCCTGCGTATCGAGGTCGTCTGCGTGATGCTGTGCGCGTTGGAGAACTATTGCTGGCGTTACACGTCCGCCTCGGAGCTGGTCAACATGATCCTGGCGTTCATCGAGACCAGAGCCTATCAGCTGTTCCTGAACGAGGACTTCCTCACGTTGAGCGAGTCGATGGTGCAGATGATCATGTGCAGGAGCCTCGAGGTGGGCGAGATCAGAAAGTTCGAGGCCATGCTCAAGTGGGCGAAAAACAGGATCAAGGATAGGAAGTCGACCAAGGTGGACCCGAAGGTCGAGTTCAAGTGCATCATGGAGAGGCTCAGCAGAGACTTGAAGCTGCACAGGATAACGCCTCAGGAGCTGATCAGGGTGAGTTCTACAGGGTGCATCGTTTTCTAATTATTCTATTCTCAATCTATCGATTGAAAGCGTTTCTATCTACGCCATTAGACGTTCATTGATCACCATTTAATGAAGAATCTGATTGCTCGATTTTCCAGATCGTTCTGCCGTCGAAGGCGATCAGGAACGAGCGGATCCTCGAGACGCTGATGTACCAAGCGAACTCAGGTATCTACAGGGACGTCGACAACTACCTGGAGGCGTACCAAGAGAAGGTGCAGAACCAGGACAGCTTCGACTGCGGCATGTAAAACGGTGGAACGGACTGTCGTGCGTGGTGTACAGCCCTCTGCCCTCACCCTTACGAGAAATGGCAGGAACGATGCGTACCTGAAGAGAGTAGACTCTGACTCAACCAGTTCGCCACTAAGTAAGGGTGATCAGAATCGACGAGAGAACGTTTCCACTGTTTCGACGATGTACGTCTGTTAAAACGGCTCGCAGAACTGTTCCTCGACGCGTGAACAGGACCTCGATCGAACGGGGAACCATTCGCTGGGAGAGGAATTTCATTCACGTCGTTTCTTTCGCGATAGCTCCTCTCAGATGATGTCTGTAGGCTCCAATCGAGCAGTAGATTACGGGAATTTTGGGATGCTGAATGCGATTCGATCGAGCGGACGCTGAAACGGACTGGATCTAGGTTGTGACTGTTCGCTGAACGGACTTGCGACGATTTTTCTATGAAAAATTTGAGGATAGTTTAACCAAGGAGGAAGTTGAAACTCTTGCGAAATTGAGAGAAGGTTAGAACAGGAATTGAGAAATGTAACGAAGAGAAGAGAGATTGGAGATAACAACAGGCTTCTTGAAAGAGGCTTTAAGCGGAGGTAAAAAGAAGAACGAAGATTTGACGCGTAAGAAAATCGGAGAGAATGGCATCGATCGATCGCGTGGAAAAGCACGTTAATTAAGAGACGACCAAGTAGAACTCGTACTCCTAGCTCCAGTCGTTGCCAATCAGCGCGAAGTAACGGAAACTGCACAAATTTCGTATCGCAGAGAACAGAGGTAGCATCCAAGAACGAGGCAAAAGGTAGAACGGAATAATGGGAGAAGAGAAACGATGTTGAGAGTAACTCGGTCAATGGTAGATCTTGTTATCGACATTCTGTCGACCGGAAAAAGAAACTGAAGGGGAAGTTGAGGGAAAAGAAGATTCCTCGAGCGAACAGCGACTGCTCTCGTCATTAAAGGACGTTGAGACAAGTTGTAGTCCGAGGCTGGTGAGACTCGACGGCAACGCGATGCCGACTATGACAATCTGTATCATAAAAAAAAAAAAATACAAAGCAACCAAAGAAACAAGTAAAAAAAAAAATTATATAATCGAAGCGAAGGAGAGAACCGCTATTGATAATATACGATAAACGTAACAATATTAACTATTTCGTAAGCTTGGATGAATTTAACTTATATGTACGCGTACATAAATATGTGTGTATATATATGTACGTAAAAGAATGATACTAATGGTAACACAATAATACTATGGTAATTAACGATAAGAGGGACAACAATAGTAACGATAAGGAGAAACAAACTAAGGCGTTGATGTTGAGTGTGAATTAAAAATACGACGTGAGGAGGGAGTAACACAAAGATACCGATACAAGAAACAAAAAAGCAAAAAAAAAAAAACAAACAAAAAATATTCAAAGTCTGTTCTGTTTTCTATCGTAGTTTTTGTATCTTCAAATACTCTAAGGCAGATATTCTAAAATTCGCGGGAACAGGCTGGAGAGATATACAAAGAGATAAATACATAATATAAAGGTGGCGGTTGAAATTTAAGGAGTAATAATAATAATAATAGAGACAGAGGGTGGGAGGGGTGAGAAGGGATTTGTCTCTTAAACGAAGACTTCTCGTTTTTTAAAAAAAAAGAAAAAGATCACGCACACCTAGCGACGATGTAAGACGAGCAACAGAAACTTTTTCCATTCGACTTCCACTTGTGTATCGAAGAATATGTAAGTAACGTACGTCTATAGGTCGAGAGACGAAATTTTCCATAGCTCTTCTATCGAGATCGTTCGATAATTTAGCCTGGCCTGGCTCCCGAGTTTCATTGACTGCATTTCCACTGAATCAAACGAAAGTGAAGAGCGTAGACGCAGAGCTGGGGGGGGGGGGGGGGGGTGAACGAAAAACCGAGACGAGATCATTCTACCAACCCCCTTGCAGACTCTGTCCCCGTACTCGCTTTCGATCTAGCTTCTCGATTGTCCTCTCGAAGGTTCCAAAGACGAAGAGATATTTTTTACACGATCGAACGTCGACGACTCGACGCACTTCCGGTCCCTCAAGCTGACGTTGGACGGGTAAAAGTGGTCTGGAAGCAACTGCTATAAAAGTATCGCGGTATCAACGGTCACCAAGAAACTTCGCTTAAACCCTCCGCGTTTTTTATTATTAATTATACACTTATACTTTTACCAAGAGAAAGAAAAGCCGCAAAGCGTCTCTATCAACAAAGATCTCGTTCACTATCGTTAGAAAGCGCAAAGGTTCGACTGTTATACCAGTTGCTTTCGTACTGGCTACTTTGATCATCCACCGCCAGCTCCACGTGCGTTCTGTTTGTTACACGCAGACATTTCGCGTTAAGAATTAATCGTATAAGATGCGCAGTGAAGACGGTTAAAGGTATAGCAAAAGAATATGAAGAATAGAAAACGAGGAGTTCATAAAAAAAAGAAAAACAGGAGAAACACTTATCGATTCCCAAGGTACGGGGGTCGTCCAACTGTTAAGTGTCTTATTGTTCAGGCAAGCGGCTGGACGAAAGTAGATTCATTTTTCCGCGTCGTCTGGCGAGACCAGACAAGCGCTCGTGATTCTATCGCTTGTAAAGAAGAAGAAGAAAACCGAGAGAGAAGAATAATCGACGCTCCCTCGATATTACAGCCACGTTAGAAGGCACGACCGTGTACAAAGATCTGAGAGTCTGGATTCGCACGCGACGGAACGTCGATAGGATCTCTGAATCGAGACACGATAGAGGGGAAAGGGTTCTTTGTAATATTTTTACAGAATCAGTAGACAAACAAAAAAAATCCAAGGTGGTACAAAAATGCGAGAGTGGAGAGCGACGAGACACCAGAGACAGTCGGCGATATAGAAATAAGCTAACTAAATATGCAACCGTGTGTGTAGCTGTAAAACAAGCCAAAAGGAGAAAATATATATATATATATATGAAAAAAATGTATACATATATATACGTATGTAAAACACGTGTCGTTGTAAAAACGTGAACGTTTGTAAAGGAATCGCGTCGAACACGGTGGACGATGATCTGTCACGATTTTGCGCGTGTACGTACAAGTAACCTCGATCGATGTGCAGTGAAATTGACACGTTATCCTTACTGAGTGTAATTCCGTTCTTTTTTACCAGTAGCGACTCGCGTATAGACACTGCGGAATTGCAGCAGCCCCTATTTTCATTCGATAGTATCGAAAACATTTAATATCAGTCTTTTTTCTTTAATTCTTCTTTTATACTTGCACAATACTTAATTCTTAAACCTAATGTCAGTATCTATCCCCTAGTCTATGAAAAAGATACAAAAACCTTCGCACGAGCCGCAACTGGTCCTTTCTAATCATTTCTAAGGACTAAAGTAACGCAAGAATTTACAACGATAAAACCACAATTTCACTTAATAATTTTGCTACATCTAATTGATTCTGAATAACCAAAGCTTAAGTTCGTTTGATACTTGTCTGACACGGCGATGTGTCTAAGAAAAATTAGTGTTGATTGCTAACAAGGTTCGTTAATCGCGTTAATAGCGATCTTCATCAACGTAACGCTCCGCGTACTCAACCAAACGTAACGCTATATATCACTGTAAATGGATAATACTTATATATATATCATACTTATATACATCTAACGTGAGCGTACGTAATAAAAAAAAAAAAACAAACAAAGCTGTGTAACACCGCGTAATCGGCGGTCAATCGACTGCTCGTCGAGGACGTAGTACCTATGTGATAAGCAATCAATCGCTGGTCGATGCACGCGAAGCATTCCACAATATTTGTAATGTGTCGCTGGCCGATATAATCGAGACAATGCATGTTGTACCACATTCGACGTTAGGGTTTTAAGTGACCGTGCGACTCCAAAACGCGTTGCTAGCGAGACGTGGCTACGCGTGACTCCGTAGATTGTCATTAACGAAATGAACGAACCAATCTCATCGTTCGAGGATAGCGTGTCCCGAAATTTCGCGATCGTACAAAGTATCCTGTGATTGGATCAACGTCCCGAATCCTCATCGACATGCACTCCCAAGTTGTCGTTCGTAATCGTAAGCGCGAACAACAGCAGATTTTCAGCGACGCGCACCATCCACGTTCAATAAAGATGTTTCTCTGTCTTCGAGAGTTTTCAATCATTCAAAGGACCGTTTCTTCTACGAAGAAAGGCAATCGTGGATCGCGCGTCGTCAGAAATTCTGCTAGCTCAGTGTGTAAGTGTAGATGTTCGTTGTGTGGTCGAAGTGTAATCGATTGGTCGTTGTGTCGATTTGTTAAGACTTCTCGCAGCAAAATGCAACTTTCGAGACGTAATTGAGCGACAGGCTCGTAAACGTGTGATTCGCGAAATTTATTAGCGTTCTTCTTTACGAACTTAACCCTTTGCGCTCGACGATTTTTTTGATGGGTCGTTTCAAGCTTTGTAGTTGTGTCTGAGATGATATTTTACGAAACACTTACCAAGGTATTCTGAACTGACTGAAGCTTGTGGGTCATCGCTGCTACTTCCGGATTCACTGTCTATTCGCACTCTAATTTTTCTATTTCTCACACGCGATACGTTATTACTGTTTACACTTGCTCTACCACTAATTTCATCATGGATAGATAAGTTTCTGATCAATTCGAAATCAAAGTCGCCTTAAAACTATAAAACGAGTGGTGCAAAATTTCGCGATACGTGTGCTCGCTACGATCGTCGAAACTGTACTAACGCTAGAAGCATCGTATTCAGGACTACAGTCGTAGAGGACTTTTATCTTAATTCCCATTTGACGTCACAATGTCACTTTCCAACCGAAGACATAAACAGCCTAAGGGATCTATACTCGAACCAATACTTCGTTTCTATCAACTGAGAGGAGATAACGAAATACAGCATAAACAGAAACTGTCGTCTTTCGCTTGTGTTGTTATGCGAAACATCGTGGCGAATGAGAGGTGCCATTCGAGCGCAAAAGGTTAAATTTGCCCAAAAAGTTTCTCTCACAGATTATTCGTCGCTCAAACTTTTTGCTTGGCTATTACCAACGATAAATCGTAGATTCATACGCGTTTAATGACTCGAGCCTGTGGCTCAATTCGTTCCATTCCATTCCACGTGTCAGTACGAACTGACGCCTTCGATACACGAGCTCGCGACACATAAAACAAATTCTTTTTTTCCACGCTCGATGACAGTCCAATCGCGTTGTTCGATACGCTCCGCGAGAATACGAGAAACAGCACAATGAAGCAGAGAAGAGAAATTAAAAAAAAAGAAAATAGAGAACGAGAGAATGTCTTGTGTAAAACTTAACAGAGGTGGGAACTGAATGGCGAGAATGTATTTTCATCGAAAGCGATTCTGTCCAGCCATTGCCGACTACTGTTCAACCGTAGATGTACTCGTACAACCGAAGAAAAAAAACGAGGGAAATGGAACTAGCAAAAAAAAAAAAGAGAAAATAAATGGTGCGAATGAAACAACTATATATATACATGTATGACGTACACGACACGCGCACACGTACACGTGCATGCACGACCGATGGCAACGCAGGAAAGACGAGCGAGAATTCTGCCACGACCGCCACGTGGCCGGATTCCTGCGAGCATCGAATTCGTCGCATTTCGAATTCCGTTTCTCGTGGCATTCGATTCGCGTCGGTTCTGATCGCAATTACGCAACGCTTATCGGTTATCCTTGCGTGGGAATTTCGTGATTGGGGTTTGCGACCACCTCGAAACGGGGACTCTTTAACCCTTTCCACGGGTCTCCAGGATTCGCAGATTTCGCGACTGGAACGTGCACCGTTCTCGGACATATCAATTTCGTGCTCCTTTTATTGTAACATTTTTCACTGAACTCGTGCAAACGCTGTTCGCGAGTCTCATGCGACGAATCGAATCTTTGTTACCGTCGAGTTAAAGGGGGTGAGAATATTTTAATTACCAAGAGGCTATTTCTACTTGGAGTCTACGAATCCCAACGAATCGTGCAGAGAATGCAATATTTGAAGTTCTCGCTTGTTGTGTGAAACGTGATTTTTCTTTCTTCGTTCATAGATCGGACGAGTTTATCTGATACTTTTGAATAAAATAAGCGTTTGCGCCGGAAGCAACACTGAAGAATATCATTTAACATTAATAATATAATAATATGATACCTGAAATAAAAATTTTCCAAGTCATTTCGTTGAACAGAAAATTAGAAATAAAGTACAAGAAATCGATGATATTGCAGAAGGGTTGAACGCTCCCCGTTGTCTATCAATGTTTCCATTATCATTGTTCTAACGCTAATCACTGTTAAAGCCCGCTGTCCACTGTCGTCGGCGATTTTCGCTCGGCTACGGACTCTCATTGTCATTGTTGTTGTTACCGTTGTTGTTAATCTATCCGCCGGTTTCTACACCTATTTACACGCTGAAAAGAATGAAGATTAATCGAGTGCTCGAGTACACGACGAAACTCCCTCGAACCAATAAGAAACGAACGATCGAAATCGCGTACAGAGTTTCCGCTTTCAAGCACACGAGCCGCATCGTTTCGTTGATCTTAATGATACAATTACCTGAACGAGTGTGCGCGCCCATGAAACGAGACTCATCCGGACGGTCGACTAAATCAAGAAAAGACGATTCAAACAATCAAGCCACGGTTCAGGTTTCTCACTCCTTTATTTCAATACTCCAACCAACGCGTTACATATTCATATTCTTTTCTTTCTTTCTTTTTTTTTTTTTTTTATTGTAATACTCACAATTTTACAGGTCCGGTAAAAATAGCGTTCTCGGGGTATCCGAGTCCTCGCCTAATGTTCATCAAGTGTTTCTCAAGTACCCGGATACTCTCGTTGTGTCTGCGGAACACGAATACAATCAACAGACACTGATTAAATGAGCTGGTGGGCATGCGTGTTTTATGTATGCGTGTGTATATATATATATACATAAATATGTGTTTAAATGCGTGTGAAGAGAGGTGGCAGGAGATGAAATAATTAACGAGAGGAGAACCTCTCGTTGGTATTAAGCGTTTATCGTTCAGATAAGATATAAGTATACCTATGTACCTATAGGAAACCGAGTTGGTATTCTAATACGATCGTAGAGGCGGCGATCGTTCCGACGATTCGCGATCGATCGCCTTCTATGATCGATCGTGAACGGTTTCGTTATGCTCGCGGAAAAAGAAGGGGAGGAGAAAGGGAGAAAAAAAAAAAAAGAAAAGAACGAAGCTCGAACATACGACGTATATAAAGAGTATGCATCGTGCTTGATGGCGAGTCAGCAATATCATTCGGATTCCTGTACCTCCTGCGATCCGTCGTTATCGAGACGTATCGCCTGCGTTCGTTCGCCGATCTTTCGTATTCTCGTGTGGAGTAAACTATGTAATCGTGGCGTGGTGCGCATCGCGTCTTTTTTACAGGCTGAGAATCATAGTGATGTATGCAATTTGATCGTTCGAACAAAAATGTTGCTTCCTCGTACCTTCTTTGGCGTGTTCTCAGTGATCATTTGGTTTCTGATAAGTTCGATGGTAACTTCTTTGCTTTCTGGGATACACTAAACTATCTTATTTTTTAATTTTGATCGATAAGTATGTAGCTGTTTTAATGGATGAACGTTAGGTGGTTCGAAGCAACGTAAAATCAGAGGGGGTGGCAAAGTTTTTCTCTCCTTCGCTTACACCACTACGATTTTAAGCCCAATTTGACACGAGGATCCGAATAATACTTGCGATCCTAGGTTCGTGCTGTACGTCTAGTCGTATTGCGTGGAGAATACGTACACATTGTATACAATAACGTTCGCAAGATTCCTTCCCCATTTTCTTCATCCCTCTGCTGACGCCGCGCGAACAACCTACTAGCGAATTTTTTGTAAATTAGCGAACGTTCGGGACTCGCCGTGTCACGCTTGCGTGACGGAACGACTACAAAAAGCAGATGAAATTATGACAAACAAATTTATTGTATATGAAGCTACTGTGATGTTACTGTTGAATATAAAAAATATATATATATATATACATAAAAAGATGCTGTATTTAAGAAAGTTGTCTCGAGGGTGTTCATCTTTCATCTATATCTATACCTTGTTGCCGAGGATTCTTTAATTGAAAATACTATAAAATAATGAAACAGTGAGAGAGAAAGAATTTCGAAGAGCATTTTCGTTTTTTTTTTTACTATTTCTATTTCTTTGCTCCTGTTCAGTCTAATCGATATGGTCAGTCGTATTAAAATAGTATCAAAAATACACACTTCCAGAGAAAAATACTTTTTATTTCGCAGTTCATAGGTAACTCTTCGTTTTGGTAGAACAATCTTCGATCGGATCGTTTTTTCTCGAGTGCTTTGCTTTTTTTTTGTGAAAATCCATTAAGCGAATCCGATTATTTTAAATATTTCTCTTTTTCCTTCCACTTTTCCAATTTTTATTAAATTTCGTTTCTCCTATTTTTGTCTCTCTCAACAATTCGCTGATTACAATCCATTTGTAATATATTTTTACACGTGAATTCGAATGGCGAGCGTGTGTGCATATTTGTGCGAACATTCGCGCGCATACAACATTTGCGTTGTACTAGTCGCTGAATCTCAAAGAGGGCACACACGAATTTTTATTCCTCTTTTTTCTTTCACGCAAGCTTCGTCGCTTTATTCGAAGCCTTGAAATACAATATTTACGTACAGCTAGTCACGAAAGCCTACAGATACTTTCTAGATTTCAAAGATTTAAAGAAAAAGAAAAGAAAAAAAGGGCGAGAATTTTAAACATTCGTAGATACCATTCGTATATAGAAATATGAATAAGGCATTATTTATTGGATAAATAAAAGTGTCCCTGCAAGTGCAAAAAACGCTATTTTATATGTCATAACCGAATAGTTAAACACGAAAGTAAATGTAATTATAGCAAAAATGTTGATACGCGCTCGTAATAATTACGAGACACACGAAATTGCCGACGATGCCCGTAAAATGTTCCGAGTCCCGGTTTTCTCTTCGTAACGTTTGAAATTTAGAAGGTGTACGTGAACTTCGGCGACTAATTTCATATTTTAAAACTAGATCGCACATTCCGTATATTGCAGAAAATGAGGCGCACGTTATAAAATCAGATTTATTTACAATTCTACAAGACGAGAGTTTATATTCCTGTACAAATCGCTGAATCGCAAACACGTATGCGAACATTTAAAAAATTCTAGTCACCATATTAACACCATTGCTTCTGACTCTAAACGTAAGCCAGTTTATTATTTAACAGATATAGAGTTCTTCCGACCACGTAAAACAACGCTAATCACGGTTACTTCGATTCGCTGCGTAACCGAAATACGCATTGCTTCCGTGATTGCTATTGTTGCTCCGTTTTTATATTCTCGTTTTAGACCATTGCAATCGCGTGCAAAGCCTGACACAGTCTTATTAAAAAACGTAGACCGTACGGTCCATGTGTTTATATACAGTTTCTTTTTCGTTTCTTTTTTTCCATTTTGTTTTTTTTTTTTTTTTGTACACTCGCTAAAAATCGTACAATAGTCACACTTCCAGGGATCCTGAAAACAACCTCAAGACAAGTGTTAGCGTGGGTTCTTATTGTCAACTTTGAACGTCACTTCACCATTTTGCCCTAACACTCCAGTCTTTTGGTGTCCAATGAAGACACTTAGGATCTATTCTGATTTGCCTCTTTTCCATTGCCGCTGCGTGTTGCTCGATAATCTCCCTGCGAATAAACATTGTTTCGTCAGTCAGATACTGGAAGAGAAATATCCGTTCGATATGGAAAGAAGCTAAAAATTGTCTGTATGTACAAATATGTGTCTGCAACGACTCGGACTGTTTTCCCTAACGACGCATTGACTTGAGTTAGCCAATTACCTATTCAATGTAACAATATATTGTCCTTTGTAGTAATTAATGAGATTCAAGTTCTGTAGCGTCGATATCACGTCATCTTTCTTAATCGACGTCAGCTCGCATATCTCGCTTATAGTGATCTGAGGCTTCTCGTTCTCTACTAACGGTTTTATGTTCAACAGTATGTCCAGTATGGTGTGCGCCCAGTAACTTCTATAAGACAGCAGACCCAGGTCGGACAACGGCTTTTCGGGTGAACCTGTTTTACCTTCGAACTTGGACAGTTCGTAGGAGAACTCTATCAACAACTTTCCGTAACCCCTTCTCTGATAAGGTGGCAGTGTTAATATACAAGCTACGTTATGATCCTCCGACGATTCTTTCTCTTTCGAGAAGTAACCGACTATGTGGAACCCCCTGCTATCGAAATCTGTCATCACATAAAACAAGAACGGATCCGTGTCGTAGTAAAGCGTTTTATGATCGAGAAATAACTTCGCAAGTAGACAAAGGTTTTGTGCGTAATTCTTATTTTTACGGCCGTCAATTTCGAAAAACGAAATCGAGCCTTTTCTGTATATCTCATTGCCAGGCGGATGTCTCAGATTGCACTTCGCTAAATGTCTCTCCAGGCACTTTCGACTTTTCCTGTATTTCAGACAGAATTCGCAAATGTATATACACGGTATGTTCACCATCTCTTGCGGATAGGGGCTGAAGTACCACGGTTTTATTCTATGACGGCCTAATTCTATTAGTTCTATATTCTTCATTCTAGTGACAATGTCATCGTGATGATGCGCGACCAATGAACCGGTTGGCCTCGGACCAGGGGTCTGTGGCGGACCCTCCTGAGAATCTTCGTTCTCTATAAATGTCGCCTTTCTCTTTCTAGACATTTTCTTTTGTAGCGCAGCTTGCAAAACGGCGGTACCATTGACCGGTTCGTTACTGAGGCTGCTAGGGCTCGGTGGTCTACTGACCGCCTGCTTTTTTGGTGTCGCTGCACCAGTCCCTGGTGTGGTTCCATCGCGACGGGGGTATTGGACTTTCCTAGTGTCCAAACAATCTTCCATAACCCATTCATCTAATCGTTTATTGACTAAAATATCGTACATTTAGTTAAACGGTTGTTCATGTACATACATAAAAAATGCCTCCCTTCTTAAGTCGCGTGATATACTTACAATCTACATAGTGAACATAATAACACTTGACACCGTGTACTTCTTTAATACTGATGATTTCAGCAAGAGCTGTGGATGACAAAAGGAAATTTTTTGATAAACCCTTATTTGCTACAACTTAAGTATCAACGGGATCATTACTGACTCCCGCGAAATAGTAGAAGAACGTATGTACACAACTGTTCTTTAACACTCGAAATACCTGAACATAACCTACAAATTGGACCGATCATAGTTCACGAGTAAAGAGCAGTAATGTTCTGTTAAATACGTTTGAAAACTTTTCGGAATACTGTATTTCAACGATATCAACGATACTAATCAATCGAGAAGTCAGCGTGCTCGCAGAATAACACGAACGTTACGATAATGCGATCCAATGACACACTTATCAAGTGGCAACTTTGTCGTGCAAATTTTGAGAAAAAATCATGATTCTCCGCAAACGAATTATTACACGCGCATAGACTGATAGTAAGAGTACACGTTTTACTCACGCCAATCATTCGTTCCATGCATTCTGACCGGTAAACGACAGCCTTCAACCAGCGAGTTCTGAAAGTGAGGTTAGAATTAGAGAACGACCGAGTAACGGCGAACACCGGCCAGTTAAGTGCGAAACGTTCGCGTCCACGTGTTCAATGCGTCGCGACACTTACCACCGAGTCGCATATCGTCTCGTGCTCGTCGTGTTCCTCTATCATCTCAATCACAAGTGAAGAAACTTTCCACCGAACACGATTTTGTTTTGAAGCGTTCACGGCACTGACGCGAGCGCCCCGTGCTTCGCCTCGCACGTGAGAAGAACTATGCTTAAACAACAACACTATCGATAGGCTCGAATCGAGGCAACACTGTCGAACATCGAATCGATCTTCGAACCAGCGTTCGTTTTGAATTCGAACCGCTAAGGAATCCGCACACGCGAGATTAAAACTAAAATGCTACGTGGTCTAACTAATTCGATGTATTATTTTCTATTTTAAACAGTTGGTTGAAAACTTGAAAGGTTTTCTCAGATAATTTCCAATTCGAATATACACATGGTTGTGGTATATTTGAAGTCAACTGGTTTGAAGACCAACAGGTAGAATTTATGTCCGTCGATGAGGACCTGTTAATAACGACAAAGGGGATACGCGATGGAAATTCGTGTTCGTGGATGACGTGGAATAAAAGTCTCGTTTAATAAGACGATAAGACGGCGAGGGGCACGGGTCTAATTAAGTAAGAATAATTCAAAGGAAGATACCAGTCGAGCGGCTGGGTTACGCGATACATCATGAAAGGTGCTCGCACTTGCACGCAATTAATTCTGAAATACACATCATTTCGAAAGAGGTAAATTTAGCGCGCCGTTCCTGCGCGAATTTCGCGCTCGCCTCCAGCTGCCGTCCCCGGCGTTGCTTTTAAGGTTTGTAACGTAAAGCTAT
This sequence comes from Xylocopa sonorina, assembly GCF_050948175.1. Taxonomy (NCBI): domain Eukaryota; kingdom Metazoa; phylum Arthropoda; class Insecta; order Hymenoptera; family Apidae; genus Xylocopa; species Xylocopa sonorina. The sequence goes on from NC_135198.1 coordinate 7,958,930, forward strand.
TTCAGTCACTCGAGACAATTTCGGTGACACCTTATTCTACTTCGCCCGTTGTAAAATAGTAATATCTATACGCGGGCCAGGTAAGTTCCTTCCCTGGCGCCTCTGTCTCGCTCTTCGGGGGCATAAATTTCGTATAAAATATTCCCAGCATGAAAATATTCTCTCCCAGGCGAAGTGACATCTTATTCTATTCAATCCCGCGCGCAAAACAATCTAGCCCGGCGAGATTACGTAAATTCCGTTTCCGTGTATCCGTGTTCGCTAATGCGAAGTTATACTTGAAACACCGTGCAAGTACCCTGGCGTTACTTGCGAAACACCGTGCCTCACTTCGATACGACCGGCTAATTGCGGGCGATACAGCGTCGACTTTTGTAATGTTAATCAGATCTGATATAAGCCCTCATTCACGTCTGCGGTACTCCGGTACCTCGTATTAACCAGCAGAATTTCTACCTTAACCCTTCCTGTTTCTCTCTGAATGGAAAATTCTAGATACCTTGGAATAATCCCCGCATAATAAGCTGTATCATTGATGCTACAGAATTGTAAGGAGAACGAAATCGAAATTGCATATGTCCCGCTGAAGAAGAGACAGTTGCTCTGTCTGGAAGGTAAAAATTTAGCTGCGAATTCAGTTTCATCCTCGACGCACGCGTCTCTGAGTCCAAATATTATCGGATAACACCTCGAACTGGATCATCCACCACCCGCGCGTTCCAAGTCCCGCGAGGGTACCGCGAAAAGAATAGCAACCGCCTGGCTCGCCGTTCATTTTTAGATAACAGTCTCATACTAAAATTACGACTGGTTCGATCGACCGTGTCGTATCGAGAGTTCAGCCGCCGGCAGCCACTCTCTCTCTCCCTCTCTCTCTCTCTCTCTCTCTCTCTCTTGTACTCTCTTGCAGTCCTGCGAGAGCCCCACCCGGCCACACACGTCCCTACGCCTATGTACTCGCCACCCCTCAGACCCTGGTACATGCACGTACGTGCATGTACGCGCGAAATCTGCACGCTTACATATGTACCAGGCACATAAGTGTACTCGCACCGGGCATACATAAGGGTTGATAGTGCTCCGGCGAGAGCAAGCCACCCTTATATGTAGGGCGTGGCCAGAGTCCACCAATCAGAGGACGGGGAATCCCCGAAAGACCAAATCGAACGAAGTAAAAATTTCAGCGGTCGCGTCAAACGCCAACGCCAAAGGGGATGAGCGCGGTTGATCCGGGCTTTAGATTTTCGTTACTTATCCTGGCGTTCGGGATCCACCAGCTTCCGTGTATCTTTTCTCCCTTCCCGTTTCACCCTCGCGCTCTACCGCCCCCTCGACCGCCTCTTTTCCTTCGTTTTCGCCTGCTTGTTTAATTACGATTAGGAGCTTGAAAAAGGCAACCGGGGTACGAAGTGGATAGGATTGCTTCTAATTAGTCGTTTCGTCCAATCAATTGCATTTACAGAATACGATTTCGAATATTCTATATTAAATCATACTAGAGTTCTCTTCTCTCAAACTTTATTCGAGTCGCACGAATCAGAAACAGAGTATCAAATGTGTCTCGAACTCGTTAACAGTGCCTGTGAAAATCGATCGATGAAAAGCCACGACAGAAGTTCGCCTCCTCTTCGTCGATCATCCGAAATCGATGCGATCGATCCACCAAGCGCAACGGGAAACCAGCGACGTCCATCAAAACGGTCGACTGTTCGCGCACTCGAAGCACGTGTACCATTACACATTCCGTGGCTCGTACTAGAGCTGAAAAATTACCCGGTGCGCGCGACGGAAGTCCAATGGGAGTAAGGGTGGGCCGCGGGGCAGGGTCAGGGGTAGGCGAGGGAGCGAGAAAGCGAGACGGGATAGCGGATGCCTCGCGTTTAATAGCCGTAGTGTTACCTCGGAGGCCTTTTGCCATTAAGAATCCCGCAAGACCGTCCTCGCGGGCCCTCTCCGCCTTCTAGACCGCGCGTTACCCCTTTCCGCAATTCCGACATATTACACGGTGCCCCGGCGGAGTGGATGTAATACGTGTTCGTAGCCGGCTATAACTATACGTTGCCGTGGGTACACCTCGGTACCACTAAAATCATTAGAAACACGTGCGCCATGCAGCGCGCAGAATCCTGGTCCCTTGCCATTAGAATGCTTAGACGGTGTTGTATCCGGAGATCAATATCAAAACAACGCCGCATGACCGCCCACTCTGACGGAAAATCCGCCGGGTAAACTCGACGCGTTTCCCCGGAAACTCGTCCCCGCGTGCTGTATCCGATATTGGTTTCGCTCTGTATAGGATGGTCTCCATTTTTTCGTATCGCCGGGTGCTTTTCAGAGAGATAGAGAGAAAGTGAACGATCTTCAGATTTCGGATAACGCTCGTATAGGGAGACGAAGGCAGGTTCTCGGGTTCACCACTGTTAATCGCGTTTGGTCATTATTGTATATCGCGTGGATATGGTGAACGAATATTCGCGCGTCGCACTCTGGAACTTTAGGAGGGAAGGACCGTGGCAATCTTGGCGCATCCACTTCCGCAAATTGCCCTGTCCCTTTTTCACCAAATTAGTCGACAATCGAAATGGACAAACGCGAGAAGTGCAAGAGCGAGAGGATCGCGGGAGGAAGAGAGGAGGATAGAAAAATGAAGAAGGTCAGACGAGAAGAAGGAGAAGAAGAAGAAGAAGAGGAGGAAGAAGCAGGTCGTACTTTCCTCGCAGCGCTGCTTAAAATTCATAAGGCGCTCTGTTTACTTACTAAAGATACGCCAGCCTTCCGCACCCTCCCGTCAGCGCGCCGCCCCCGGAACGTCGCCGCGACGAGAGGCCGTGCTTTATCGCGGAAAATAAAATTATTGGTTGCACTTTTCTCTCGCGGCTGCGACGGTCCCGGGTCTCTTTTATCTCGACACCAGGGCCAGCGACGAATCGACACGGGCGGCCGTGGCACGCGCGTACACGCGCCTACACAGAGCCACGGGGGAGGATTTTTCTGCGGGCCGCGTGATTTAAAAAGCGCCCCGCGGCTGTCGCCCGCGCGCGACCAGCGCCGAGTGCCGCGCTCAAAGAGCCCGTTTGATATGCTGATATCGCGCCGTTTACCATCGCAATTTCCATAACGCGCCGTTTCTTAGCCGCGATTAGAAATGTAAATTCGAGGACGACCCTCTCGCGCGGCCGGCGCCAACGACCGGGCCACCCCTCGCTACTACGGTTGTTTTAAAACCCGCTCGATGACGATCCGCCGTGGATTAACTCGTTTCTGGGCCACCGTGGCTGCTTTCGCTACCTTTTTCACGACCAGCTCCGCTGGGGTACTTTTACTTTTCTCAGTGGGACTTTAGGGGTTAGCTTCTGACGGTTTGCGGTCGTGTCTCGTACTTTCCTTCTCCCTTTTATATCCCATCTGATACGATTTATTATAATATCTCTATTGTAATAAATACGTGACCTTCGATCGATCCTGATTCATCTTACAGCTTTAATCGAGCAGTAGCGAGATCATTGTTAAATCATCCCCTAATGAAACACGTTCGTCTTTGATCGTCGACTCGATAGAGGACTTAATCAAGCTCTCTTACCACGCTTTTAATATCGACCACCATCTCACGACCCGGAGGACGAATTTCCCGCTAAAACGGAGATAAAATCCAACCCACGCCACGGTGGCTACGTGGGTCAATTAGCGTCTTCGACGACGCGAGCGACGCTTCCGCGCGGCAGTCGGTCTCGTCGTCGACGAAAGTAAAAACTAGCCTAACCGGGACCAGCTCTCGCTCGCCCATTACCGTCGTCGCAGGTGAATTACTTCTTTTCTTAACCCGTCCAGCAAGCTTCGTCCGTCGGTTCGAGCGTGGCGGATACGTGCACGAGGACTGGCGCGCTCGCGCAACCGACCGCCCCCGCGTTATAATCCCGTTGCTCCGGGCGACGTCGAATAAAGTACCCGCGGTGTGACGGTAACGCGAGGCACCAACTATTAACTCATTAGTCGAAGTTCTTCGTATTATCGCATTCTCTTTGAGGCCGGCTCGGTATTCTCGCATCCGCGGATGGCTTGGTGAAGTGCGGATGAGGGTGTACGTGTGTGTGTGTACAGGGGGGAGTGAGATGGGGCGGAGGAGGGTATGGGCCGAACATCGTGGGCCGTCGTGGAAACGACGGGATGGAAATAGGACGCGACGCTAACGGAGAGACAGGAGGAGAACGGAAGGGACGGAGGGAAGGTGAGAGGCGGATAGAGAGAGAGAGAGAGAGAGGAAGAGGAGAAAGGGTAAGGTAGGAAGGAACGAAGATGACGATGACGAGGGACACGAAAGCAACGCACAGGGTTGGGGGGGAGGGCGAGAGGGAGGTCTGCGGTAGAGGGCCCGGAGAACGTTGGCAGAAATGGTGACGATGTCGAGGGGTAGGTGGACGGATAGAGAAGGGTGGATATGTGGGTGGCAAGGGTTGACGGCAGAGAGAGCACGCAAGGGATGATAGGGCAAGGAGAAGGAAGGTAAGAGGTATAGAGAGAGAGAGAGAGAGAGAGAGGGAGTGCGGTGCCAGCAGAAAGGGTGGCTGGTAGCAGAGCGGTAACGGGGTGGGCCGGCGGAGGGTGGTTGCAAGCCCGGCATTGTTTCGAACAGGCGTGTACACGTACATACATCTATTTGGCACATAGATAAAGCATCTTAGAGACCGCGTAGAAGGGAACTACGACGGGAAGAGAGAGCCTGAGGACGATGCGGAGGAGGCTGAGGTGAACTGGAGAAGAAACTGGAGTACGGGCTGCCGCGGACGAGGGTGGGAGAGGGTTAGAGAAGCGAGACAGAGAAGTAGAGGAGCAGCACCGGCACCAGCACCAGCACCAGCCAGCCATCTTGCCACAAACTTGACTCGACCAATCAGCGTCGAGGCTGTGGTCACCGTTGTACCCTCGCTCCCTTCCTCCCCCGTCACTCTCTGTTCTATATTCTCTCCACGGTTCCTCTGCCTCTCGCATCCTCTTTCACGACCTCTCTCTCTCTCTCTCTCTCTCTATCCCTCCTGCTCTCCCTTTCTCTGTCCCTCCAGCCCGTCCTGTATGGTCCGTAGTAACCCAGCACCAGCACCTGCCAGCCAACCCTTTAATTCTAATCAATTTACTCTTGCGCGAGCCTCAACCCCTCGTGTATCCTCCTGAGCACGACTGAACCTCAACCGCGCTCGCCTCCCTCTCGCGCGCCACCCTTACGGCTTCCATCCTCCCTCACGTGAGCCACCCAACCCACTGCCACAACCTCCTTCATCCCCGTGCCGTTCCTAGCCGATCCCTCTCGAACGAGCCCCTACTACATCTGATAACGGAACTGCGTTCGGCCGCACGGAACTCCTGCTAACCGGCTAAATAATTAGCGCGGGGAGATTAATTGCCGGGAGTTAAGTCGCGGGGCTCCACGGTAACGACCCTCCCCGCGGCCCTGCTCGCAGCCTGGGGGATAAGCCAGCGAGACGGGAACCCAGCGAACTGACCACGAAATGGGAATTCGGATTATGGGATCAGAGGGAAAAATTGCACCGATGATTGGAAAGAGAATTGCTCGAGTTCCGCTTTTCTCTGGGATCATTCTTCGTTTTCTCCCGCGGTAATTTCAGCGGCTTTGAATATATGTAGAATTAATCTGGTTCGTTCAGGTTCGATCAATTAAAGAGCTTCACTTTATATCGATCGTGGATGGTTGTATCATTGATTTCATAATCGATTCGTATCTGAAATCGAGCAGGCAACAAGTAAACATTTTCTATCCAGCGGAGATAGATTCGAGTCGTAACGAGACGCGATCCGATCGCGCCTCCTTCTTTCTCGTTGCAATCGTGCTCAATCGAGCCGAGTGCCACTAGACACGCTTCCCCCGGAAAGTCGAAAGCGCGGTAATAAAAGTTCGAAAGGGTGCTCCTGAGTGAACAGCGGAGAGGCGGCTGTGGGAGGGCGGGGCTGAAAGAGGTGAAAAACAATTCGACCGGGCCCGATTTACCGTGGCGATGGTTAAAGTTTACGCTTCCATCGGTCGGAGTAGCACCGCGCTGCCGGGGCTTGCATAATTTACTTAATGGCTCGTAGACTAACGACGGGACCCGTGTTTAAGCGTTCGCCGTGGAGCTGCCAGCTTCCCCGGCTGGGACGCCATTTGACAAAAATTTATGCTAGTTACCTTGGCCCTGCGCCCTCCGATGAATTATCGCCGACGTGCGCGAAGTCGACGCGATTCCGGTGAAACTTTCCTTTTCACTTGATACGCTTGCTGCTCATTTTTTTCTTCATCGACCCGACAGGCAACTTGTGGAGTCAATGCATCGAGTACTTTTCGTGCGTGCTTCCGTATTTGTATACGATTGTACTTTTTTGGGTATCGAGTATCGAATTAACGAGAATGGAATGACACTGCGCGCGACAGGAGTTTGTGGAAACAGTCAGAACTGTTGCGCGCAATTTCCAGTTCCATCGAAAAAGTTATCCGAACGTGACGTTCATGGTATTCTTTCGGTGACACGTACGAACTTGACCCGCATAATTTTTAACGCGCGTGCCAACTTCGCTCGAAGTGAAATTGAAATACTTTTGCCTACAGGTGACGGTATTAAGAACTTAAGGCTTCGTCCGACCGCCTTTTCCGGTTCTACCGGTGCCCAGAAACTCTTAAAGGGCAGTAAACTTGTTTCGCGCGCACGCGTCGCCCATTAGAACGAATCGCGGAAACGTGTTCGCCAGAACCATTATACTCATTGCCATTGTCCACAAGACACTCGATGATACATGTTAAAAAATAATAATTTAGAATCTCATAATCTGGAGGACTGTCGATACTTGTTGCACCTTGTCAGATTCTAGTCTCTGCTTTTTATAACGATTAAACGTGAACTCGATACTGAGAAAAGAAACTCGACAACGAGCACAGCATTCTCTCGTTACAATTCTGCGAGTCGTTTCGCAATTTTACGTACTCACCGTCTCGATGATTACAGCGAAATACAGTACGAAAGACGCGTATGCTGTCGATCATGAGGAAGAATATAAAAGAAATCGACGAACGCATCAGAAATCTACCCTTCTCGATCTCAAATAATTACCGCAAACCAACGGAAACGTGATCCTCGTCAAAGGGGAAGCTCCTTCCGCGGCGACTTAAGGGTGGGCGCCTGACGGGAGAATTTGTTCAAAGGACGATTTTTAACGTCGATGGCGACATATCGCCGGTATCTGCGCGACAGTCACAGAAGCCACCCTCCATTTGGCTCTGGGTATTAATGCAAAGGAAGCCGTTACCTATACCCCGCCCCAGCCACGGCCGCTCGCAATCACCGACATAAATAAATCGACCTCCCCGGTCTATTTCTCTCCCCGTCGGCCCGGGAATCCCCGTGCTCGATCAGGCATCGAAATACGTCCGCATAAAAAGGAGAAGAAGGCCTCGAGCCGAGGAGAACCGATTGTTCCACTCGTGAAGATCGGATCTGTCGTTAAGCCACGCTCACTCTCTGCCAATCCCACGGACGGATCTGTAATCAGAGCTACGTCCGCGATTTATTCGAGGCGATTTCATCGCTGATACAATGTTCTGTACAATATGCTCGGATCGTTATTAACCGCGGGGACTCGAGTCCTGGAATTTTTACGATCCTTCTCTCTTCTCCTCCCCGCCCCCATAAATATGTACGATCCGGTGGATTCGAGTGGAGAAACAGTCTTGGGTTGCATAACGATTATTTTAGGGCTGATTTATCATGTCTTGATAAGGGGGACGCGTGGGGAATGTAAGATTCAACGCTCTTCATGCGAGATGTTTCTGCGAATTTTGGGGTTGAAGGGTTGCGAAGTGATAAATTGGTAGAACAGTGGTACGCTGGGTATTTTAAGCAAACTAATATACAATTGAAATTAATTTCTGTTTGAGTTAAAGAATGATCCGTCGAACAATCACCCTCGAATTTGCCAAGAAAAAAGTATCGATAATACTGAAACAACCGCAGCTTCCATCAGTAACCCCGAAACCTTGTGTCCTCGACGAAGGAGGCCACCGTGAACGAAGAGTTCTCGCGAAGGAACCCTCGAGAGCCGTCGTGGCCCGGCGAAAAAAGGAAAACGGTCCCGTCAGAGAGACGTTTCCAAGGTTTCTTGCCGGCACTTCTTCCCAGAAACGGGGCGGTATAAGCCCGCGAGAACGGGACAATGACGAGGGCGAGCCACGACAAAGCGACACGCTCTTAATTCCTGCAAAACTACTTAATAAGGCAAACGAACGCGTGGTCCTTTTCACCGTTCGACAATTCACGAGGGGTGGTGGTGGCAGGCAGCCGCGCGACGCTGGCGAAGGGTGGTCGCAAGGGTGCAACGGAAAGAGAGAAAACGGAGAAAACCGCGTCCGGTCGACAGAGACGGTTGGACTCTTTTTTTTTCTTCCTCTCTTTTTTTCCTCTCTTTTACCATCCAACCCCTGCTCGCGGGGGAGGCGAGTCTCACCGACTAGCGGCGACACAACGATCACCACGACGACGAACGACGACGACGACGCGAACGACAACGTTGACGACGACGACGACGAGTCGAGTGGTTTTCGAGCTAATAAAAAAATTACCGCCGCCGCCGCACGAAACCCGACGACGTATAAAACGTCGGTGAGCGCGACGATTCAGCCCCTGCCACCCACCCGGCCAACCGAACAGGGGAAGAAAAGCTACTGGGAGTCGTCACCCTTTTGTTTTACTTTTTTTTTTCTTTCTTCCTTTACCCGATAGAGAGGGCGCAGCCTGGAGGGCCTGGGGTGGAAGAATGACACGCAATTTACTCTCGCTGATACTCGGTGTTATTCGTTTCTGAATAACGTGTCGATCTCTGCTGCTCGCGATTCGTCATTTCGTCGCCTTTGTGCGTACGATTCCGCACACCGATCTTTAATTGAATTTCTTTCTAGGTGTAAAAGTTTCTTGTGAGACGCGGAGATGCTTTGAGGACGTTGGGACGTTTGACGAAGAATTTAAGTATTTGAGAGAAACGATACGAAGGGTGTCTATAAAAATTTTGTTCTTATCTAGCTGTCCAATGTATGCGTGCTTTGGTAATCTGCAAACGAAAACGAGGTACAATATGGAGAGAAATAATTCTGGAAGTTTAATCGATGAGGCCATTATCTTCGCTTCGTTTCTGAAACAGACATTCGTTAAATCGCGGAACAGCGTCCCCCAACAGATCATCGAAGGAACGCATTAAAACTCCGGGGAGCAGAGTGACCGAGAAAATTCGAGCGAGCTTCGAGAAATTACGATATTTCCCTGTGGCATTAATTAATGAGGCAAACTCTTTAGGGAAACACGAGCGGCCGTGAGGAGAGTGCCAGGAGGTGGAGACGGCGGAAGTTCAATATTCGACGCTTTTTTTCTCTCCATTGGCCTCGACTTTCCACGTACTGTGCCAAGTTCTCGGTTCCAGAGAAAAATCGCTTTTCACGTGCCGCGAACGAGCTTGTAATGTAGCTCGTATTACGCGTTACCTATTAACAGCCAGGAAACTGTGACATTGCAACGTTATCGCGACCTGGTTTCCAATATAATGTGATCACTGATGGAAAGTTGTAGAAAATCTATCACTCGAGGAAAGTTTTATCATATACACGTAGATAATTGCATTTAGATTTGCATCTAGACGTACTATCTGTCACTGCGTGTATATATAGTCGATTTCTCGTGAAAAGGAACGCGAAAAAATGAAGAAAAGCTCGACTACCCACCCTTCACGTCGACCAAATCCGAACGTTCAAGTCTCATCGCTATAAAACTACGAAAGTAAAAAAGAAATCCCACCTCCTCGTCATCCGAGTCGTCGGTGGAATTGCCGTTTATCAAAACGGCATCGCAGCGTCCCTCTCGACCAGAGGGAACGAGAATTTCGCTGACGGATTAACCCTCTTGACCGAGCGCGAGAAAACCTGGCCAAAGAAATGCGCCGCGGCGAGCGAGCGCGAGGGGATAGGGCGAAGGTGGGCGAGGGGGTGACCACAGGCGGAAAGAGGCTCGGGGGCAGGTAAATTCTAAGCCTGAGATTCTCCATCCGTGCGCGCACCGCGCCGCGAGTGCACCCCCGGTGCTAATTAAAATCAGAACCACGTGTCTTTCCGAGCCATGGTCACGAAAAATAAACGGAAAAAGATCTTTTCAACGGTCCCAGGAACCCGCCGTCCCCCTCCGCGCCGCGCCCTCAGCGACGCTCTCCCTTCGATAGCGTTCGCCGTCCCGCTTCCGCCAACCTTTATTTCGCCCCCGTGGCACGGCTGCAGCGCGCCCCATGTCGGCTTAATTATCGTCCAAGTGTTCTTTAAAGAGCGAATTACACGCTCGATGTTTACCGCGAGCTCGAAGCTTTTCATTCGCCCCGCTCCCCATCTCCGTCATCCACCACTTTCTTTCCCGCTCTTTTCCTGTCTCATGCTGGCGAAGACCGCCACTCTTCGTTCGTCTTTTTCTCGATCGTTCGCGCGTACGCTCGCCTCTGGCTGCTGGAATCTGCGTGTTGGTTCCCATCACGATTGATCTTCTCGTTGGATAACGGAGATTTTCTATACTGATGACCCGACTAGCGTTGTCCCTGCTTGTGAATTATTTGTTAATTAGCAGGATCGATCAATTTTTACAAGTTACATGTTCATACTTACGCTGCGAGCGGTTCCTGTCGTTGCGTAGATTTTTTTCAGAAGCTCACAAGCTGTAAGTGAAATGACTGATGTTATTACTGTTTTTATTAGAGTGTATTCTACGAGTGTTCGCTGAGGAACGAATACAATTTCGCAAGGTAAATTGAATTAAGGGTAGCTGGTAGATCTGTATAAAAATTCCGTTTCTCGAGCCTCGCATTTCCTTAATTTTTCTCTTTTTGCCAAGTGTTCGTACATACCACGATTCGTCGAGGTTCGTCGCTGATTTCGCGTGGTCGAAAACACTTGAATCCGAAAGAGAGTGAGAGAGAGAGAGAGGGGGTGAGAACGAGCTCCGCGAGAACCGCGACAAGAAGCGGACGGGGTAACGGGCAGGCGATCGGCAGGTGAAAAAGTCGGCGATTCCGTTCCGCGAGATTTCGTAGCCCGCTCGTTTTTCTTCCCCTTTATCGGGAATTTCTTGCCGCCCTCTCACCGCCGCTTTGAGACACGCGATTTCCTCGCCCCGTTTTCCACGCCGACGTCGATTAACGAGTCGGCCATTGTGCGGTCTCTCTCTCCGATCGGCGTGTGTTTTCCTCGCCCACCCCGCGCTGCTACCCCTTTTTTCTCTCTTCTGTTTTTCATCTTTTCCTCCACTTTCAGCGGTTTGATTTCTTTCGCCAGGCTTTTTCCCCCGGTTTCGCGGCTCTCGCCGCGGAAAAACGCAGCGAAACGCGGTTAAAGTACACGCTAAGGGGGACGAATTTGAAGCTCATTACCGCACCTCTTTGCCGGGTGCGCTGAGGGGAAACCGCGATGCGAGCTCGAATCTTTACGCGCGTGTTCGTTCGTTCGTCCTCTGTCTCTCTTTCTCTCTCTCTCTTCTTTTTCCTCTTTCCTCCTCCGCCCCTTTGTTGCTCGACCGCTTCTTCTGCTTCTTATTCTTGCTCCTTCCGAGTCTCTTCCAACCGTTTCCAACGCGGTGTTTCTCGCGATACGGAGGGAAACGATAAATTCCTCGTGAATTTATTATAATGCCTTTTAACCAGCCGCGGCGCTTAGCCTGCTTCCGGTGCGCCTGGATTTACGACCCACTTGAACGTGACGATTGTTCTGCTGTTTGGATGGAGCAATTCTCGAACGCCTGCCTGGGGACATTTGATTCGAGAAGTATCCTTTTTGGTAAACGCGCCGGAATGACTCTTTAATGATAATGTATTAGGTTCCTCTAATGGATTAGAGGGAGCAATTAACTGCGTCTTTAAACAGACATTTAGTGTAACATCTTGTTCGTCATTACCCTCTGGCTCGGATGAAGGTGTTGCAAAAAATCGACGCTCGCGTTTCGCGTATCGCGTTACAACTAATTGCCATGGAAAGCGAGCAAGGAACCTCCGTCCAACCCATCCTCCGCTATTTCACCGGATCGACGTTCCCGCGGCTCCTCGAAACAAAACGCATCGACGATCGCGTTCCCCTCGAACGAGCAGAGAGGGGCCTTTCGGCGCGTTTACACGAATCCATCGACAAGCATCGGCGGCTACCGGTTTCGACGACTTCCGCTGGCATATTTCCATCCCCGTCCCCTCGATATCAGCGCGGCAAAAGGTAAAAGAGAGAAAGCCCCGGCGAACGAAAAGCCTTCAATCCCTGGAAGCAACGAATTGTCGTCCCTCCGTCCCCGGCCCGCCTCTCGCCCCTGTCCGCGCCGCTTCCACTTTCCACCCTTCGCCATTCGATTTTCCACTATTTCCCGATCGTCCGTTCATCCGCTCCCTCCCCTCCTCCCTCCCCGTCCATTTCCATCAGTCTCCTCTGACGTTTATACATTCGTGAACGGACCCGAGGGCTCCACCGGGACGAGTTAAGGGGGTGGTCTTGATCGAGGGTGAAGCAAAGGCAGAAAAGACGATACGGCGGACGTGCCAGCGGAAAGAAGACGGGCGGGAGGGTAAGGCGAATCGAAGGACGAGGACGGGACACGTTGGAAGTGAGGAAGAGCGAACGGAAGGAGGGAAAGGACGAGAGTAAAAGGGGGTGGTAACGGCCACCATCGGGGGCGAAGCAACCCTCTAGAAGGATCCCTTTCTCTCTCTCTCTCTCTCTCTTTCTCACTTTCACCATCCCACCGTCTCGCTTCCTCTTACCCTGATATATTGCCTCACCCGCAACCCTCACGCGCCCTAAACCATCCCTTATAGCCGCCATCTTGAAGGACTCCCAACCGCCCCCTTCCACGGTGCCCTTACCATCGTTCAACCGCCCTCCCCCTCCCCGTCACCGCGCAACCTGCCCTGCACAACCCGCCACCGAACTACCACCGCCTGCACTCACCCCGCCCGCCCACGATCGAAAATCCCGTTAGACTTATACGGGCTTAGCCCGTCCATTTTGACGAGGGGGTATACGTGCCACCCCAGCGAGCCAGCCGCCCTCTTCTTTCCCTTTCGCCTCCTGCGGAATTCCACGCTGTTTTTTCTTTTTTTTTTTTTTTCTTTCTAGCTACACCGTCTCGACACACCGACGCCGCCACTTCGAACCACGCCGGACGTGCCAGCGTGGTGGCCCTTCGAACTTCCTCTCGGGGTTTCTTCTTCTTTAGCTTCGCTCCTCTTCTTTTTTCGTGGCTAACGGAAGATTTGTTGGCCAAGGAGTAGATTAGGTTGTTTTGCTTGACATGATTTATTTTATCTCCTCGGATAATTCGGTTCTTCCAGTTTCTTTAGTTATCGGTTATTTGGAGAAGATATTGGGTGATGTTACTTTATTGTCATCAAATGTACGTGTTTTTATAATGAAAATAGCTTTTTATAACTAAGATCATCGTTCCTTTATCATGAGTTCTTCGTATCACTTTTAAATCGAATACGAAGTACGCGACTCGCTATACGTACCATACCACAAATTACAAGACCGTAGTTCCGAAAGCTGTCCATCCTCCCTTCGTCCAGTGGTACCTGCAACAAAATCAATCCCTCAGAGCACCCGAAAGGACCCACAGAAACATCCAGCGTGGAAAACATTTCGCCCAGTCAATCCGCCGGTCTCGTTCACCCCAAAATACACGCCCCTCTCGCGTGAACCCTCCGGAACGTGAATTCGCAGGCACTTCGACGCAAAACGACTAGGTGTTTCCGGTTTATTCGCGGAATTCCGCGAGGGCTGGCACGGGGGAAGCGGTTAGGGGTGGCGCGCGCGCGAGCGTTGCCTTATGACCGAGCGAAAGGCGACGCCAGAAGGGACGGAGCTGCATTTTTCGGAGTGCTCGCGTGCCCGCGGGATCAACCCCCATCCACGACGACGCACAGGCGGCTGGGGTACTTCGCATTCTGCTACATCGTCGCGGGATTTGATTATGCAAAGCGTCGGCCCCCTTAGGCCGTTTGCACTCACCTTCTTCCGCCTCCCTCTCCCCCCCGTTCCCATTCTGGATCTCGTTCTTTCTCTCCCCGGACACGTAGGCGACCCATCAAGACCGCCGACTTTCGCCAAGCGTCCCGCGCAACCTCACCTGCGGACTTTTATCGGGATTATTCTGGCCGTTCGTGAAAATTGAAAACCCTCGTCACGGGAGGGAGAGGGAGAACCGTGGTCGCGAGCAGATACGGCGAATTTTTGTCCCTTTCGCGTGATTTTTGGACGATGCGAACGATGGTTCCTCGATGCGAGTTTGCGGAGAATTGAGTCAGGGGTGGATAGCGTGATAATTACGGAAGCGAGAGTTACAGCAGCGTGTGCGTCTTTTTGGTGTGTATCAGAAATAAAGACGAAGGAAAATGTAACTGTCGAGAGGCAAGCCAATATATAAATACGATAGGGATCGTTTGAACCAAGCGTTTAGCGAGGAGCGTTACATTTATGAATGAAAACGATTCCCTTTCACTTGCACCCAACTTTTGCCGCGAGATTCCGAATAACGAGACGATAAGCGTTCGCCATGAACGCGGCGTACGGAAACACTTTATCGGCGCAAGTTTTCTTCGCCGACATAAATTTTCTTGTCCGCTCGAGCTGCCTCCAACGAGCCACTAAACAACGCGTTGCCCCGCTATCGTTTCGTTTAGCTGTAACGAGCAACTATTCAAGGCGATGAATCGCTTGTCATTCTTCTCGATGTATCCATCAGATACAAATAGACAAATTGGAATTCGCCAATTTATAGTAAATCCCCTGCGTTGAAATACTGATCGTAAATCGTACGAATTAAGTTCACGCGCCATTATCGTCGCCATTCACAACAGATCCGAACAGAACTCGAATCTGGCGAACTAGCGAGATCCAAAAATCGAAGACCAATTAGATGCACTTGAAACGAGGATCGTAACTCATCGAAGGCAAATTAAGTTACCATGGCGTTCTTTCCATCGTTATTTCCCAACGCGATCGAAATTATCGCGGTCCCCTCTTGGCCCTCAGCCCCATAGAAAGCCACGCGTATCCGTTTCTCAGCGAGGCGGCGCGTTATCGTCCTGGCTGGCGATAATCGCGGGTATCGGGCCAGCCGTGTTCCCTCTTTCCCGTTCGTCTTTCCGCAACATAAAATCGATCGGATCCGCGGAAGGCAGCCGGTAAGCCTGGGGCTTAGGTAGCCTAGCTACGTCGCCTGGCGGATTTGAATACTGTCGATTCTCAATTGTTGCGGATCACGCGCGGCTTCCACGTATAGACACACACGTACACACACACACACACACAGACATGCGAGCGTCCCGAAAATTCTAGCAACGTGAACACGCGACAGAGATGAAAAAGAGAAGGGGAATAGGAGAGGGAGTGCATTACGGAACAGAGAAACGTTTCTTTCTGGAAGGGAAAGAGAGCGTAGAGGAGGGAAGAAAAAAAAGATGTATATAATTTGGGTCCCCGGGATGGCAGCTGCGTGGGTCCCGATATGCAAAAAAGGGGTTGCCGCGCACGGAATTAGAATATCCTCGCGGTCTCATTTGAATTTCAATCTCGTCTACGCGGACAGTTTTCCTCTCGCCGCTTCTAACCCCCCGAGGGACGCCCGTTACCTATGTATCCATGCATACCTGCTCGCGATGCCTGTACGCGACGGATCCTCCAGGTAACCATCGGTCGTCGAAGGGGTTCGCCCCGGCGAACGCCGCTGGAATCAGGCCAGAAGAGGGGTGAAGAAGAGAGAAAAAAAAAAGGGAAAAAGGAGAGCACGGCGGCGCGTTGCCCCATTAAAAATCCGCTGCGACTACCTGGCGATACCGAACGAGAGGAGTACACGGGGTGGGAAGGATCGTGAACGCGGCTCACCTCATTAGAGCCGCGTTCAACGTTAAACCCGATGCGCCGGGGGTAGTTCTCGAGCTCTGTCCCTGCTCGCGACTCTATCTAGCCGGGGATTGCGAAAGGTGTCGCTGGCGAGGATAATGCGATGGTGTCCGCTGAATTACGAGCTGCAGCTTTATCGGACCCTCGCGTGGAAAATGATGGAATTTGGAGAAAGGATGAGGAAGGGTTGAAGGATTGGGAAGATCCGTGGATGGTCTTTTGGATATCGATTTTTAATCGACAGTTCCTAGAGTGGCGACGATTCCAGGAGATTCTGTACGCGCGATTCGATGCATGTATTTTGGATGCAGTTAAACGATCTAAGAGAGCTGTTTGGAATTTTGCTTGAACGCAGGATGGATGTGTGATAGCGATTCTGTTTGCGATTATTTGGGCGAATTGTATTATATTAGGAGTTGGGAACGTGCAAGTTCGTTTGATTAAAGTTCAGGGATCTTTGTAGAGGGTACACATGTTTCGAAATGAAGTTCTGCTGGATGTTCCGCGGTACATCACTCGAGATACTCCCTTTGATCGTTGACTTGGCGAGATGAGACGCGTGCTGTCGCGCAATAGGAATTCGGAAGCTACTTAGCGCGGCATTTCCAGTAATTTACGTTTTGCAATAAGTCAGATTTTAATTGTAGCGGTCCGCTCAGAATTCCTATTACCAGACGTTTCTACGAAACGTATAACCCTTTATTCTCGCCTCACCGGTACGAATCACGAATTATTCCGCGTTCCATTTCCCCTTGCTTCGCAC
The DNA here is from genome assembly GCF_050948175.1 of Xylocopa sonorina. Lineage (NCBI taxonomy): Eukaryota > Metazoa > Arthropoda > Insecta > Hymenoptera > Apidae > Xylocopa > Xylocopa sonorina. The sequence continues at coordinate 7,975,627 of NC_135198.1, forward strand.
CACCTTCTGCTCTATTGCTACTCAACGTCAGCATTCGTAACATATTTGCATATCTTGATAAGATACTCTCAAGCTGTAATTGTAACCTGGAAATATTGTAATACGTACTCCTGTGTTTCCACACAGAGGAAATTCTTTTGACAAACACTCGAACTGAGTTACAGGAGGCAATCCATATCATATATCCATCAAAATATCTCTAAAAGAAACCTCTAAACGATCCGTATCCAAGAGAACCCTCTACCTTCGATCGCATTTATTATTTAACAAGCGACTAGAAAATCCACGTATCCAACGAGGCATCGCGCGGTGTCGAAAACTCTCTCCGTGCACCAAACACACCGCGGATCATCGATGCACTCCATTATCCGTATCGCGTGTCGTGCACGCGCAAACACGCGGAGATAGACGGACGAATATCGTCGAGCGTGGAACGACGTGGCGAAAGAGACGAGGGGATGGAGAGCGCGGTTGAACGTTGGAAAAAGGTTGCGGAGGGTGGAAGAGGGATAAGATGGGAGGCCATAGCCGGAGGCCTTTCCTTCTCTATGGAAGCCGCGGTATATACGGTTTCCGGAGGGTACAGTTCGCGCAAAATCGACGACCACCCCCCCTACCACCTCGAAAACCACCCCTATTTTGCGAACGATAAAGCTGCCGGCATGCAGGGGCAGCTCTGGCCGAGGAACACCCTCGGTTCCGCCGATAGGACGGCAGACTTCGATTGGTCCCGGGGATGGGGCAGGCTGGGCAACTGGAATAAATACACGTCGGCATGTGTGCCCAGGAGGGTGGGCGAGAGCGAGGAGGAGACCTTTATCGCGGCTCCGCACACCTCCGGTCTCCCGCGACCAGAGAAATATAACTGGGCGCCCAGGTATTCCTCGTACCGCCGAGGGAACCCTTGAAACCCGTAGTCGGTGGATGAAACTCGCTATTTTAAAATCGCGATACGTTCACTGGGCGCTCGTCGTTCAATTCAAGAGGGAAAATGAAATTCCTCAGACAGTTACTTTAGTTATCATCTAATCACGCGAATATTCATCTCGATTTATGAACGATATATCTGTAACCAGATAAAAACCAATCCCACGAATGCGACCTATTAACGATCAACTCAAACAGCTTAGAAAAAACAACTTTCGATCCCAAGTAAAGCGTCGCGGGTAGTTAGTCAGAAACAGATCTAATTGCTCGCATCGAGTCGCTTTTCGCCTGAATAAAATTCCCAATATCGCCTGATCGGTCCTCTCGCGTACTTTTCGCGCCGCTTCTCAACCCTCGAGCTGGAAATCTACCTTGCTCGATTCTTGGCGGTAACTGTACGACGCCAGTAACGTCGAGTCCGTCAAGTAACTCCAGAGCCCTACCCCCAACTCCCTTGGCCGCCACCCTCTCGCGCGTACCTCGTGTGTGGACTGCGAGTTTACCGTGCGACGACTACGACGACGTCGAGGAACGGGAGACTACGGGGGTTGCGCGTCGACGGGTACGCCGGGAAACTTTGGACCCAGCCGGATGGGTAACGCTTGCCGGGAGGCGCGGTTCCGCGCGGCAGCCAACATGCCTGGAAAGTTTTGCCCCGCACGGTACCGCGCTCCTCCCCGCCCACCGTTAGCCCCGGGGATTTTGGTTAGAATATTGAATCTCGCAGAGTGGAGGCGCTGTAACGAGCACGCCGAGCCGACCCGGCGAACACCGTGTACCCTCGACGGCGACGAAGACGACGTCGACGACGGCGGCGTTCAACCCCCGGGACAGGCAGGGCTCGCGAACCAAATAATCTGCGAGCGCGAACCTGCCAGGTGAGAGACGGCGAGGTACAGACGAACGCCATGGAACGTGGCTCTTCCTTGCCCTGGTGGATTGGTTAATGGTGGGTACCTCTGAACTAGAATATAGGGTTTGGAATTGTTTTTCGTGTTCACTTTTGGGTGAACAGTGTTGGGGGTGGTAGATAATGTTTGGTAACATTTAAGGGAAGGCTTCGACGTGGGTACGCGGTAAATTAGTATGATGCTTCGCGTCGTTTCTATCGAGGTAATTTAATAATTCCCTTCTGTTTGAGGGTGAATACTAAATATAGCCATGGTTGCGGTTGAAACTGATTTAACACGAAGGGGGTTATTCCGGTATGTACGACTGTTTTGCATGAATATTATACAGGAATGCGACGCGATATTTAGATGTTTTACAATAACGTCTATCTAATTTGTTGCGTCTATTTGGGAGCCGCTGCTCAGCCTCCATTTTCGTTTCGTTATAAATACTTGAACCGAAATTCGAATCTCTCCGCTGGCGAACGAATATAAACTATGCCTGCCTCCGTCCATTAAAACTCGCGGGGCGGCAAAAAAGCCCGCGTAGAAATGTTGAACGGCGAACGTCCAAAAAATTAGCGCGTGGAACGGGGTCGTTCGCGGGAATCAAATTTTTTTCCCTCCGTCCTCGCTGCTAAATGGCTGGTTCCCGGCTGCGAATTATGCAGCTTTGCAGCTTGATCTCGAATTACCTTGGGATTTCACTCGAGACAAAGTGGAACTGGCGCGATAAGTAGCTCCGCCGAAGTTAGGTCAACGTCGTGTCGCGAGGTACGCGAATAAAAACTCCCCCGTTTTCGGGGTGGGTGCGTTACGCGACGGCGGCGAGGGGCGGCGGAAACGAAGAGGGAGAGGAAAAGGGAAAAAAAGGAAAACGTTCGAGCACGCGTGTATGTATGTCGACGCCCATTGTACCAGCACCGTCGGAATTTTCTACTGCGGTTTTATGCCTCGTCGATGCGGCCGGATGCGAAATGCACTTTCCACTCGGCGAGTATAACATCGATTACTTTGTACGATACCGTGGAAGCATATAAAACGGCTTCGACGTAATATTTTTTACCGATTTCCGGCTAGAGATACGCTGAACGACGAGAAGTGCACGTCCGCGTAACATTATCGCAATCATTCTACTAATTTAATAACAGCTATCGTTGTCAATTATTCGTAGCGAGGTGTAGATCGTTTACACTAATTATACCAGAATAGTACCATTTTAAAAATGCATCGCTCGAAAGGATACCACCTCGATATACTATCCACAAACTCCCAAATCCAATTCCACGACGTTCCCACCCAAACCCCCGGGACACCTCCCAAGCATCAATATCTCCGTCAGTACACCGGCAGCCAAACTCACCCTTCGCCCACCCCACGAAATCCAGCGGGAAGCTCAACGGAACGGACGTCGGCACAGAAACGCGGTTCGTCCCGCGATAAATAATTCACGCCTCGGTCGTAACTTCACGGTGTCTCTCGTCCCGGTTTCCCGTTGGTCCGTCGAGCCCAGCCACCCCAATAATTCTCGCCATGCACGCCAAACCGTCCTCGAGGATGAAACGAATTTAATTTTAATTGGCGTGCGCGTGACCATCCGGAGCGTGGTCATCGTCGCCTGGCCAGCGGTGATGTACGAGGGTCAGGCCATGTTTCCGCCTGTTTTGACCGCCAACGGGGGTTAGGGCCGGGGCAGCACGCCCAGGGTCAACGGATGACCCATCCGGGCCATTCCGGTCGCGCCCTCAGGCCACGAGAGGGGCGCCCTTAGCACGCGCCCATGCGTCCTTCGGCTCCTGGACGGGGAGAAGGGTCCGTGGGGCCACGAAACGGTCAGAGAAGTCCAAATTAACGGAGTGTCCGCTCGTATGGCGGCTGTCCAGGTACGATTTCGATAGATGCTCGCGATGGGTCCCAAATATATGGGTCGCGGTCGAGCGTATGCACGTTTCAACGATCTTGTAGGCCAGCTACGTTCCATCACCTGCACCCAGGGTGCTCCAAAGTAGAAACTGGATCCTCGAGTTCCTTTGGAAGGGACAGCTTTCGGGGATCGGTGTCGTTTGACCGTGGCGCGCTTCTGCGGCCTGACCTGATTTCCGTGCAATTATTCCCTCGTCCTTCTTCACGTTTTTTTGTTCGTCAGGGTTATTGAGTTGTTGCGAGGTTCGAGCGTTGGTGAATTCGCGGCAGACATTCGAGGTGGAGTGAATTAGTTGGGCGGACGAACGTTCCGCGATGATTTAAGATGGTAGAATGCCACCGTCTCTCTCGACTCTATCTTTCAACGTTACGGAGCTTTTTATTACGAATGTTTTCAATCGCGAGGCTTGGAGGTAGAGAGAGAGAGAGAGAGAGAGAGAGAGAGAGAGAGAGAGAGAGAGAGAGAGAGAGAGAGATAGAATGCAGCCTGTTAACTATCATCATCGCCGCGGATCGCGTAATTGAACGTTCCATCACGGAAATAATTTTCGAGCGGCAGCGCGAGGGCGGCGTTTAATCCAACTGGCACCGATTCTGAAGTGGCGAGCGTCAAAATGTCGTTTCCCTCTCAATCGCTACTTTCTTCCGGGTCCTCGCTCGACGGCAACAGATGCTTTAATATATGTGCAGGAATCGGAACGGGAGAATTGAATGGAATTACGAATCCAGTCCAACAAAGGCACCGATGTAATCTTCATGGCGAGTACGCACGCCACTTTGCAGGCTTGTAATGGAACATCCCGGACGAATAAAAGTGAACGCCCTTATTGAAGCGGAGGGCACTGTTCTTCCTCTCCTTTGATACTTGTTTTCATGTTGGTAAATCATCGTGAAAAGCCACTGTTCGTCCGCGGAAAGAGCGAGCTCTGGCTGCCCATGGCTTTGCTCTTAATTGCATACACTTGCTTTATTTCGTACACCACTGCGGCTGGGACAGATTTATCGTGCGATTCCGGCAATCGCAGTTTCTATTTCAAGCTTTTCGTATCTCTAATTTGCTCGTGTGTATTATCGCAAAATAATTTTCGTTTTCATAATAATCGATTCTACTGATCAGCAAGAATTGTAATAGCTTCTTACGTTAATTTGTTGTTTCTCAGTTTTAGTTATGAGGAATGAACAAAATTTTTGTACATGTGCTTTTTCTCTCTCAGCTTTGAATACGAATGGAGCTATTCGAACGTAATTACAATTCTCGCGCTGATTATATTAATTACGTGGCAATCAGTGTACCTGACAACGTTATGTATTATCGTACTCTTAATAGGGACCGACGTTTTATTGTTTCAATCCTTGACCACTTAACCATTTCGAATACATTACTATCACAATTACGATAATCAGACAAACGTTAATTATATCAAATATTTTATTATATAGTGGAGGTCTGTAGCGGAAATTTAAATTCATAAGAGTTCATTATGGATCATTAAATAAATTAAGCCGATGGTATGTTATTATCTTTCATTATAAAATTTCACGACACAGGGAATGAAAATTAGTACTCATCAATTTAATTGATAATTTATTAATTTATTACGGATAAATATGTTTTTCACAGACAAGACGCGTCTCAATAAGAAACGATCAAAGAGCTATTCACGTAATACACTTTTCTTCATTAATTTCCTTTCATTTCCCTTATCTTGACTTTGAAATTACGTCGATACCTGTACACTTGCGCCGCTTATGCGCCCATGCCTGCCATTAAGATGTGCAATTCAAAACCAGCAACAAGTACGAAATGAGCTTTTAAAGTTGCAAAAGAAAGCTGATCAAAGACTGAATAGCGAAGATCTCAAAGCGAAGGATTCTTTGGACCCTCTTTAAGCATCGAACGAGTCGAAAACCATTGAACAGGAAAAGACACAGACGTCCTTTGTTTCACCCTGTTCCGCATTTCCCTGTTCTCGAACCGTCGTTCCGTCGTGCAAACACTCGTTCCCCGTTCGCCTAAGCAACGTTAACAATCCTTTCTAATTGCCAGCACGAAACAAGTAACATCGTACCCCCCGCATGAAATTACTCTTACGAATCGGCACTTTAATAAAGCGCGATTACACTCTGCTCCATTGGACATTATATTCTACGTATTCCACACTTTCGTAGACATCTCAATTTTTCTAACGACAGAAAAACCATTTACCCTCCTCGAACATCGTAATCCTATTACGGGTTCAACACCATCGTGATAAACAAATTTAATTTCATATTTAAAAAAAAAAAGGACAGTCCCAAGAATACGGATGTAATTAAAAACGACAGAGTATCGATCTCTCTCTCTCCTCGCAAGAAGTAATGGCTAACGATAATGTAACAACCTCCGCAGAGTTTCTCGTGCGAGTATCCGTCGTCGTTTACGCACACCCACGAACGCGAGTCTCATGTATACACGCGTACACGGTACACGCACGCGTTGTATAGAAGCTCGTGTAAATATATGTACACGCGCATCCAGCAGCGGCTATATCGACGGCAAAATAAGGGATCGCCGCGGGAGGGTGGCTACATGAGGGATGCCTCGCGAAGCCATAGACGTTCGACTGCTCTCCATCCATCCGCCCTCCGTCCGCTGCCCGACCAGCCCCCTCGACCGCCACCCTTCGATATTAAAAATTTCAATATCCTAGCCCCAGGGGTGGAAAACACATAATGTATTCAGGTGACGTCCCGGCCATTCTATCGGCGAGAAAAACGTACAGTTTTTCGAGGAATCGAATCCACCCGCTGAACCCTCCTCCACCCCCTCGGGAGCCACCCTTCCCGTTGGTAGCCCCCTTTCCTCCCCTCGTCCTCTGACGGACCGTTGGCATCGCCGCCACCCACGTTTTCGACCAACCCCTCACCGTTTTCCCTCGAAACTCCCACTTGGGTTTACGTGCCACCCTCGTGGACGATGACGACGGTGGCTTCTTTTTTATTCCTCTCTGTTTTACGCGTCGCGTTCCTCTTCCCTCTTCCTTTGCGCGCTCGTCGATGGTCCGCTTCGTTGGATACTCGAATGGAAATTGATAAGTTGGTTCGTTTCGTGGAGATTCTGATGAGACGCGATGGACGATTCTTGTTTATCATCGGTTTGTGTAGTAACAAATATTTTCTTTCGATCGTTTAAAAAAAAAACTCTCGTCCCTGCTATCCGTCAATTCGTATAGAACCAACCTACCCCCAACGACGATCACCCCATCTCTTCCAATCTCTCTCAGAATTGCCCAACTTTAATTTCCATCGGCGACCCTCCGTCCAACCATCGGATCCGCAGCTCCGACCCCTCGCGTCGCCAGTTACCCACCGTGGAGACATTCCTCTGGAAATTCGACGATCGCTAGATCACTCGTCCAGGGAACTTCCTGCCGGCGGAATGGCGTTCGTTGGACGGCCAAACGCGATTTACCCGGTTCGAGTCGCGCGCCCCGCATCCGGCGGGGGTCGCGAGAAATTGGTTGGGAAGCGGGCGCGCGCCGTTCAGGGCCATCGAGGGACAGCCACGTGGTACGGTTAGGGCGGATAGTTGGAATGGTTCACGGGGGTCCGCGATTCTAAACAACTTAACGATAAAATTTATAGTTCCAACAGCACGCCCACTCTTAGCCCTCTCCCGCGCGGGATCGCGTCCTAAGGGAGAGGTCTGAGCTCTCAGCGAGGAGGGCACGGACGGGGCGCAGAAGGGGTGGCCTCGAAGAGACCTCAGCCGTACATAGGAGGTCTCTTGTACAGGACTTTTACCCTGCAGAGTTGCGTCGTAATTTATGGATGCCGTTCCCTTATCCGCAGGATACGAACTCCACTCTCCCCACACGTTTGCTGTCCTTCTATCGATCCTATATACCGCGACGAAACGGGTGTCCAAGAAGTATCGCCGCGCTGTCTCGCGTCGTCCGCGTGGGTTCGAGCCGCGGGTAAAGTCGGATGGGTAATCGTCGAAAGAGGCTCGGTCGAGAGCGAAAGTTAATTGAGTCCCGCGGAATCCGAGCGGCGTGGTAGAGGGGAGGGGGGATTTGTAATTCAGATTTTTCGCCTCGCTTTCTCCTTCGCCTCCAGCGACGCGCACCTCCGCCGCGCTGTCTCGCTTCGCCTTTCCCGCCTTATTCTTTATGCTTCTCATCGTTTTCCTCCGCCAGACGTTGCTCCTTTTTCTTCGCGGAATTTATGGAGAGAGTTTCGTCGGCGCGGGAACTTTTTATCCGCCGCGGGGAACTTGCCGCGGATCTCGAGAGCCAGTGAAAGTGCCCGTGCCGAGTCTTCGCGAGCTATGCCGTGTAATTGGTCATCGATGTCTTTGCTATCCATGTAAATCAATTTGCTCGAGAGAATGCTCGAGGATAAAATCGATTACCCGCGGTTTCCTCTGCTCTCCGTTTGTTTCCTCGCGAACGATCCACGCCGTTTTATCGCCCTCGATTCCAGGGACGATGAAAAGTTTCGTGTATCAACGACTCCTCCGGTTTTTGTTATCGAACCACCCGTTACACGTCGAAACACACCCTGTACAGAAATGCTTGGTTTGCCCGTAGCGCGCTCGCGTCCCTCTCCTCTACCTGTATGCGTGTGCACGCGTGCGAGTATCCGTGTGTGTTAGTCCACCCTCGAGGGAACGTGGTGCGGGGGAGTGGATGAGGGATGAAAGGGGGAGGGCGGCCGGTGGAACCCAGATAGAGAGCGGAACAGAGAGACGCGCAGCCAGGGTCCCCTCGGTTCGACGAACGAGGACGAGAGAAACAGCCCCACGAGCTGGACAGAGAAAGGTAGAGAACGAAAGAGGGCGAGAAGGACGAACGTACGCGTAGAGACAAACGTAAGGGAGGGTTGGCGGCGCGAGCGAGAGGACGCGAGTACGTGGAGGCCCGTCTTATATTGATTTCTGTCCACGCCGCCCCCGCCGTGCCTCCGCAACCCCTGCGAGCCACCCTAGACCAGTGGAGGCAGCGCCAGCAGCAGGTGTGGGGGGGTCGAGCTGGAGAAACAGAGCGCGAGCGATGGAGCCACGGAAGGGTAGAAACAGAATGCTCGCTGGTAGACGGAAAGAGAGAGAGTACGAACGGAGAGACAGAGCGAGGGAGAAAACTAGAAAGGGACGAGGCGAGAAACGGAGGAGAGAGACAGTCGTAGAGACACGGAGGGACGGAGAAGACTCTGCTCGCCGCACTTTCGACGGGAGAGGCCCTCGGGGGTGGCACTCTGTCACATTCAACCCCCGACCACCGTCGCCAGTCGGCCCTCCCCTCCCCACGGCGCACCCCCTCGCAGGCCACCATTCAAATAACAGGCACCGTTGCCTCGTAGGGTAGAGATGGTGGTGGCGATGGTGGCGGTGGTGCCGATGGTAACGGCGGGTACACGAGCCTGCTAGATCGGAGGGCGGGCTGACAGAGGGTGAGTTTCGTCCGGCCGAAGCACACCTCGATCGATTGGGCTTGTCCAAGGGTGGAAGAGGTATCCCGTCTCTCCTCCGCCTCCCCCTTTTCGCTTCCCGTTCACTCAACCTCACCTTCGCCCACCGCCCGCCGTGCCACCCCACGGTTCGTCCGCCGTCTCCGTCGCACCCCTGCGCATAGTAGTCGTCTCTGTCGGGCTGGCGAACCCCGGAGAGTGAGCGTCACGCGTACGTGTGTACGTGCCTTTACGCGCACGTACGTGTATGGCGAGAGGTTGCCATGGCAACCCACCCTCACCACGGGGGTGAAACGCCATTGGCCGGCGCGGGGTCTCGACCGATCGTGGCCCACCCCTGTGTCTGTCTTTGTATCGGCGTCTACGTATGCCCTGCGAGGCTTACTCCACGCTGGCTAGACCGACGCTGACTGTCACTTTCCCTGGACAGTGGCGGTCGAGGACTTTCAGCGTTTCCCTCGCGCGCTTTGGAGGAACGGGTTAAATTAGGGATGACGATGTTCACTGCGTTTGCTCGGATGTCTTTTACAGAGACGCGATGCGATATGTTTGTTGCTGTTCGTTGGGTGCTCGATAGATTTTTGTCTTGTGTGTGAGTTGGTTGGTTATTGAGATTTTTTTTAATTGCTTCTTTGGTAGTATTCTGATTGCGTTGGAATTCCTATGCGTGCGTTGTCTTTCGTATTGTAAATGTGATATAGCCCTTTTTTTGTTTGAGGGTGGTAATGGCATTCGAAGCGAATGGATTTGCGGAGCAGAGGTTTCTACTTGTTTTAAACTTTCCGCGGTTTCGTTTGATCTTTATAGTCGAGGGTGTCCAAGGGTGAGGGGCTCGATAATTCTTCCACGACGATTTCCTCTTGGCCAACGTCTTGTTTCATTCCCGTTCCTGATGCATTCACTCCGTCTGCATCCGGAGACGGGACTTACAGGTGGCTTGTTTATCACCGGCGACGCGTCGAGAAAGAATAATTACTTGCCGGAAGTAGGAGCCCGCGATTTCATGCTTCCAACGGGCTCCGTTCTTTCTTCGTTCTTTCCCTCGAAATTTTACCTTTATCATTGTCGACTGAGTTCGAAGATAAATCTCCAACGGGCAATAAAATGTTTCTACTAAAATTGATTCAACGTTGAATTAATAAAAAATTGTCAGGCTACAATTTTTCTATCGAACAGGCAGGGGATGATGATTTTTATTGCTTATCGAAGGCGAGTACATTTTTGCAGACCATTGAATATTTCGTTAATTCGAGCATTCATCGTGATACGTAAATGTGAAACGTACGAAGGGAGGAAGAAAAAAATGAGTACACAGAGAGATGGGTAGTCAGTGTCGAGGGAAATTGAGGAGAAAGAGCTTGTTCTGGAGCGGAACGTTGAATTTAAGACGGAGGCGGGCCGCGTAAAATTGTTTGGAAACGAACAACGCCCGAGAGTGAAAAGTAAGAGCTGCGGTGTAAAGTAATAATCGCGTCCGTTAAACTCTCGAAAGATGTCGAAGGTCGGGGAGTACTTTTCGAACCATGATTTTGTTTGCTCGCGCCAGTTTCCGCGTTTTTGCCCAAGTAAATGGGGAAACTTTATCAAGTTTGCAACATCGAGTAAGTTTCTCGGCGGCGGAAATACCAGAGGCTCCCCTCGTCGATCGATCCGTTTAAAAATGAGACAAGGGACGTTTGCGTTAGGCTTGGAACTAAGGTAAAAATTCAAATCACGTGTATCTTCCACGGAGACAATAATTTTTTCGAAGAAGCCACCCATTCGTTGCTAACGATATAGTTATAAAAATGTATTACTACACTTCAATAAAATACTGTAACCATAATTAAAAGTCAACAGACATCCCAACATGTCATCCATCAACAGTATCGATCCGTTCAAAACAATGTTATCCCAAAAAGCAGACAATGGAAGCAGTCGACCATCTGTGAGAGGAGCTCGATAAAACAGATGAATGAAATTAACGAGCGACCGGCTTGCCATCGAAGAGCGCGGGGTTGAAAATGAAACGATCAGCTGACGGTGAGCTCGAGGGTCGAAGGCGTGCAAAGAAGACGCGGAAACTTTCCGTGCGGTTCGCTAAGATCCACCGCGAGGCAGAGACGAGAAGCGGCAGGGGTGTAAGGGTAGGCGAGGCTGGAGAAAAAACCCTGATACTTCCACTTGTACGGAGAGAAGTATGGAAAGAAAAAAGGGGTGGTTGTCTGTCGGCGGAGAAAGAGCGAAACGTTACACAAATCCTGTCAAGGAGTGGGGTGCAGGTGGCGCACGGCGGGGTGAACGAGAAAACGAGACAAAGAGGGAATTACGCTTTTCGCGATGCCACGGACGTGACGGAGGGCCCAGCTGGATTAGACTCGGTGGCTGGTATCCGCTGCATCGCTCGAGAGAAAGGGAGAGGGCGAGCGGCGGCGGAGAACGGCGCGGAAGTCATAAAATAATTTAACCCACTTTAAGAAGAAAATTAACAGAATGGCGAAAGTCTTTAAGATTCCCCGCAACTCGGTCCTCCCCGTCCCATCTCGAGTACGGACGCGCGCGCGCGCGCGCCACCCCCATCCGGTTTCCTTCAGCTTCTGTCGTTTTTCCTGCCCCTCCGCCCCGCTTCGTCGTCTTCGCCTCCATTCTTCCTCTCTTACCCTCTCACTCATTGAGCAGCCACCCTCCCACCCATAGCCAAGCGGTGGCGGCTCGCCACTTTCTTCATTGACTCTTTCTTTCCGCCACGGTTCGAGCGTACTACGAGGGAACCGCGCCGCTCCCTTTCCTCGTCTTTTCCTCGCGTTCACCACCACCCCCGTCGCGGCGCGTCTTATTTCGCGACGCGGCCGCTCGTTCGCGCCCTCCGCGGCACCTCTGTTTTTTCTCTAATTATGAATGAGAATGCCAGACCCGCGCAGCCACCACCTCGAGCCTCATTCTTGCCCTTTCTCCGACGGCTTTTAAGTCCGCGCCAGGGCGAGCTGCTTCCTCTGAGGCGAACGCTGCTCCCTTCTTGGGACGCTCTCTCGAAACGGGCAACTCTTCAGCCTCGCTGGCCTGGTTTACTTAGACGGCAAATTGCATTGTTTCCTGGCTCCGTTTTGAATTCCTTTTTTTTTTGCCCTCGAGTGCCTTTACTGGACCGACTTGTTCCGCGGTGTTGGTTCTTATTTCGACTGGAATTTCTTATCCTAAACGGAGCTTTCCAGCTGTTCGTTTACCTTGGCGTTGTAGCGGCTGTTTTAGGAAATGAATGAGCGTTTCAATTACGCCTCGAAGATGTTTCTTTCAGTTTCTTCTTTACGTTGATGACTGTTAACAAAAATATCGCAGTCGAAAGCACCTGTTAAGACAGCCAACAAAAAACCATTTCACGATATCCCACGGTAACAGAAAATATCAGCGAGACGAGGTCAGAAAATAAATTGTATCGGTTGTTAATCGTGACGCGAAAGTCGATCCAACAGTCTCGCGGGGTGGCTTTGCTTTCTTATCGTCGCTACAAGTGGCGGTTCCGTTGTCGCGCGCCAACTGACCTACTTTCACCCCTTTTTTCCCTCTAATTATGAATGAAAACTTCGGCAAGTGTCGCGCGCGGAGCTGGCGGGGTGCGTTCAGCGGCTGTCGGAGGGACGGAGGGGCACGCGAACTCTTCTTTCGTCGCGCCGACTCGGCTAGTGGGTACTTTTAGTTTCCCACCCTCCTCCGCCCCTCTAACCTTTCCCTGCCGCGGCCGGAAAACTCGCTTTCCACGGGAAAACCGCATTATCGTAAAGTTTGACGTTCCCTGTCGCGCGCCGTTTTGCCGCTGACAGTTCGTTTTCCTTTTATTCCGGCGGATAAAGCGAGCCGAGCTTAAAACAGAGGCGTACGTACCGCGCGGTGAAAAATATCGCTGGAAGTTTATTCGTCGCCGGGAAAATACGATTCCTGGAAGAAACTGGGTCTTGAAGATGTTTATTGTCCGCTCCTCTCTTTTTTCCTTTCATTTTCTCGATACCGCCGCGATAGGGGATGCTTTGCGGCGGCAGCATATTTCTGTGGCCACGGTTTTATTGGACAGCTTAATTTTTAGGAGGAAGTAGTATATCGTTATCGTTGCGTAGGGTAGTAAGAACGAGCGTACAACCTTATAATATAAACCAAGTTACATCGACCTTATACAGCGCCAAGGTAGTTTAAAAATTACATACTGGTACTTAAATTCTATTTCTCGCAGCCCAAGTGACACGCACTATTTAAGATCAATTTCTAATAAATAATCGATCGTATTCGTTAATTCTATCAGCTTGATTCACGAAGCTGCGTCTCTTCTGTCAGAAAAATCTGTCAGTTACCACAGTATTCTTACACGTGAATACTGAACAACGTCGGAAGACGCGAATCGAACGCGAGTTCGTAAGCGGCTTATTAAAAGCGCTCGCAACGCGTCTGCTGTTGCGTGGCTCTGTGCATTAATATGCTTCATGGGACGTGGCGCGCGAAGCGTTCGGAGGCGCAGTGCGTTTAATTATGGAGCGGTTATCATTTTCGTAAGTAACGTACACAGACGCGCGAGACAGGCAAGAATCGCCAGGGCGTCGTTTTCCATTATACGGCTTAAGGCGAAGCGCACCTATGGGGGTTTGCATCCAGCCAACCCTCTAACGAACCTTCGACCCCTTTAGCCACGACCGGATGCTGCTTCAATCCGGAAATACGCGCCGCTCTGCGAGCGCAAATTGCTCAGCGCAGATTTATGAATATTTACTTTCCCTCGGTGTCTAACTCAAATTGCGCGAGAATTTCATTAACCTCCTAGTGTTCGTAGCAAAAATTCGCGCGCCAAATTCGAACCAACTATTGTCGATAGAGCGCGTGAACATTCACAGCAGGCGATCGCTAGCGCTAAATTAATACCAAAACGAACGTTAAACTAACGCGTCGACGATGCCTGCAAAGGGCGCCTTTATCCGCGTGATCCGCGTAGACGTCGCAACGCGGCCGCCGGTAATTGCTCAGCCGCGTTTACGTGGCGGCTCATCGGCTAATTAGCGTAGCTATCGGAGCCGCTTTAATGGGACGGGGACAGCCGCTGGCGGGGGACGAGATCCGCGCGGCTGTTATTGCCGCGTGAATCGTGTCGCGTCGGCGGTGAAATCTCGCGAGCACCGTCCACGAGGCTTGAATACTTTACGAGCGTCGCCCGCCGGAAGTGCGGAGGGTGAACGGAAATCGGGGACGGGAGCCGCGCGGAAACAACGGCTGAAAGTCTCAGCCGGCGCGTTACCCGCGAGCAGCTGGATGTCCTCGAATTTAATCGGGATCGCTCCTCTGTCGCGAGCGGGAAGCCGGAATTCGGAAAATTCGGGGGCCTCGCGAGAGGGACGTGCGGTATTTCGGGGTGGCTCTGGAAAATTGATGAGTCCAGGGTATTTTTAGCCGAATGCGTGGAGAAGTTTCGTATAGCGGCAGATGGAGGGACAAGCGATCCTGGGGTGAATTAATCGAGAGTTTTCTGCGATTTTATCGAGCACATTTCCTGGATCCTAAGAACTCTACGATTTGCTAGAACTTAAGAACGAACGGTAACTGATTTTTACGTATGATTGTGAAACATTTCAAAGTATCAGATATATCCAACTATCGATTAGCCGTGTCTATGATATCTCTTACTAAGAAATATCGTTTTCAAAGTAATTCGCTAATTTCTGCCTGGAAGATCATATTTTTCTCGCGCAGGGTTCATCGACCACTCGACCGCGACTCCATCGATCGGAATCGCTCGCTCGATCAAGCTACAGGGCGCTTCCCCCGCTATCAAACACGCAATTTCCGATTTCTTCTGGGATCCGCGCGAACGAGGGCGGTCGGGAACAGAATTAGACGGAGGTGATTCTCGTTTATCGACGATCGTCAGAGGGGTCGGATTACGTCGTTACCCATTCTCGCGTCCCGCCGCCACCCCGTTTCCAGATCTACACGGCTAATTAAATCCATTGGCAACCTGTGCGCGCTTTGACGAGCCCGCGATCGATCGATCGATCCCCTGAATCGTTGCCTCGAACGACGTTTAATTGGTGCAACGAGCCGCCGCTTCTTCTTTAGCCTCGCGGTTACACCTCGGGAAATGATATTCGATTTCACCCTCGAACCACGACTCTCGAGCTGAGTACGCGAGCTTATCCCGTGTTCGAACGATTTTACGAAATAACCGGTTAATTTCTATTGCTGGATGAGTTTGTCTCGATCGAACCGCGAGCGCACGCACTTTTTTCCTGTAACACATTTACCATTGCAATTTCAGTCGGCGTCGTTGCGTGAATATTTTAAATAACTTTGAAAATTGGAATTCTATCTCCTCGCGTGTCTTGTCGGGTCTCGATAGTTTCCTAAGAAATATTATGACAAGAATTCCGGGCACACGCTTCTATATATAAAATAAATATAATCCTAGGAGGACAGATAAAACTGAACCAATTTCCTGTCTACGCTCTCTGTGTACATATACGTATATCTTTGATGATACTTCGAGGCGATCAGAAAAATTCTAGAAAAATAGTGGACATCGCGAAACTTGAAAATCGGTATTTAATTTTGTAATCAGCGAGTTTCTTTGGGCGCGCAGGGTTAGAGGGATGCGAATTCACCCTTCAACGACTATAAGACATGGAGACACTCGTGAAGTTACTAAATACTATTTTAATCTATTAGACTAGTTATAAAAAATAATGCCTGATGCGAACGAACGGAATGTAACTTCCACAGTATGATCAATGCACTTGACGATCCAACCAATCCATCGCAGACAACGATCGCGCGACAAGCACCCCGAAAATCCGCGACCAAGAAAACTAGTTCTCGCCAGACACACCTCCCTAATCTACATACGTATAAAGTTATCCATCATTTCCGTTCGCGCGACCTGTTACACGTTGAACCCCCTGGTCCTCATAATCGTGACCGTTCGAAGTCAACGCGAATGCAAATGAAACAAGACAGCCAGCACGAGCGTGCAGGCCAGAGCGTCGCGTCGCTCTTGGAACCAGTATTCGACGTCCATCCGCACTGCTCCACCTGCTGTCCGACAGAGAAACCTGTTCCCCGTTGCCGTTCGACTCCAAACGACGACGTCGACCCGTTTCAGCATCCGTTTAATCGTATTACGTCCCAGCCGGATGATACATAATCGCACAGTTTTCCAGCGGAAAACCCGCGGCGAGGAGGGAACAGGCGACGGTTTTCAATTTTCGATGATTCCACCGAATTCGGTGACAGTGTTAGGCGAAGTTTAGAGGTGGGATGGCGGGTTAGAGAGTGTTGGCATCGTGCATCCAGCGGGAGCACCAGCCACCCACCCCTCCCCCCGTGCGTCCCCCTTGCTTTTG
This sequence comes from Xylocopa sonorina, assembly GCF_050948175.1. NCBI lineage: Eukaryota > Metazoa > Arthropoda > Insecta > Hymenoptera > Apidae > Xylocopa > Xylocopa sonorina. The sequence continues at coordinate 7,992,164 of NC_135198.1, forward strand.
CGGTGGCTGTTCACCAAGGTATATACAGGGTGGCTGCCGCTTCGACGGGGCTTTAAGACAGCGTGTGTGCGAGTGGGCGTGGCCGTGGGGTGGCCGTTGGCCAATCAGCAGCCGCCGGTTGCCGGCCACCCCCGTCCCACGTGGTCCACATCCCCCAACATACATATTGATCTCGTGGTCCTTGCCGACCGCCGCGCCAAACCCCCTCCGCGCGGCCACCCTTCCGCGTCGCCCGTTCCTCCGCGTTCAACCCTCCAGGTCCATCTTTCTCCGTCCCGTGTCCGCGAGGTCCCTCGCCGTCCTTCTCTCTGCCCTGTCCCTACCTCCTTCCGGTACCCTTCGTCTCGTTCTCGAACCGTTCCTCACCCTCGTCGACGATCCCCCTCGCTGTTTAGACGGCCAGACGGGGAGAAGGTCGTGCCTGACCAGAGCGCGCCAGAAAGAAATTTCGAAAGTAAACGGCGTCTGGTTTTTCGCGGACCTCGTTCCGTGGGCGCAGGGCTTTCAACGACGATAAACGAGAGGATGGGGTACGGAGGGTAGGCGCTCCGTTTCCGACGATGTTACCCACTGGCGAGAATAGGGATTCGTTCGAATAGCGAGATGGAAGGTACGATTCGAAGTTGGGTAAAGATAGTTGCGTTTGACGAAGGTGGATTTTTGTAGGGGATGCAATTGATCGAAGGGTGGTCATTCTGGGTGGTCAGTGATCGAAGAGGACCTGTATGGTAGTTTTGAAATTCTGATCCGAGAATCGATGCGAGGATTGCTACTGTCATTTGTTACGCCACGAGAATTGTGTTAACGCAAATAGAATTCGACTTGGGAATAGTGGAACTGAAAATACTAATAAAGCTGATGGTGATTTCGAATTTTCAGCTTGGCGAATTTCTTTAACCGATGGGTAGTTTGGATTCTAAAATAAATGTTCGTTACTCGTCGAAGACTATCGCTTGCGCGACAAAAGCTCGGTGAAACGTCAATTTTATGAATCGACTGTCAATCCATCGAGTTGCCAAATGAAAGCTTTATTCCGCGCAGGTTTCACCGGATCAGTTAAGGAATCGCGCCGCGAACGAAAATTAATCTTTCCCGCGACGGAAGGTCTACGTCCTCGCAACGGTCGAAAATGGCTTCGCGACAGGGCGGACGGCTAGAATTTTCACGATTCTTCGCGGATGGAGGAAACCGGTCTGTGGCCCTCGCCGATTCGCCTGAATCATTGAACGACGTCACGTTCGTTGTCAGTTTACCGGTGAACTCCGCGTTTGCACGTGCAAATTGTGAGAGGAGCGGGCCGCCCCTGCCGTTCCAACCCCTCGTTTCGACGTTTCACCTTATATTCGTCGTTCCCTGAAAGATTCAGACCTCCCAGCCGGAGGGTGGAACAAGTCTGTCGAGTAATCGAGTCAATTAATCGACTCGAAATAACCGGCCAGCAGGCCATTCGTTCGCAGCGATCGGGCTCGATGCATGATTCATGCGTGTTCGATCGCGCGCGCTTCGATTTGCCACGAATTTTAACTGGCCTACTTTTGGACTGGATCGAGAGGCTCGGTGTCTTGTTATCACTTGAAGAGAAAAAAGGAAACGGAGAATTTACAGCAACGAAAATAAGCAAATAGTGATTTTAGAACGCTGTCAATGAATCGTAAAGATAGTAAGACATGATTGTTTGAAGTCTGCGAGTTTGGTTTCCAAGCAGAAATTAAAACTAGAAGCAACGTTTTTAATTCTGATCGTAGAATTGGAAGCAGAATAGAAATAGCAGTAAGCAGAGGGAGAATTGAATTTGAAAACAATTTTGGACAGACTGGCTCGAATTATCCGATAGAGATTGTACTATTCCAGCGTGGTACTTTAGTTTTCCTACATAATGAAAATTTCTAATAACGAACAGAAGTTTGAAACGAAATGTCCACGATAGTACGCGGGGATTCTGATTATTATTATATACTCTGATGTCTATACCACATCCGCTGGTACAAAAGTTGCCAACCGCACATTTAATTAAATTGCCTGGAACAATCGAATCGAAAGGACATTACAAATCCCCCTCACCATCGACTGATACCCTCGACAGCCGCATAAAGTGATCGTTCCAAACAAAACAGCCCTACAGCGGTCCCGAAAAAAGCATGTCTCGTCTCATCTAACGAGAAGCGATCCCAATTCCAACGAATAATAGCGAAACGTTTCAACGAAGGCAGCCATGCGACCTCCCGAGGTCCACGTACGACCGATCGACTCTACACGCTGCTGTCAGTTGCCACGACGCACGACGCGTACACCAACGGCGCATAAAGGGGGGTAAAATGAAAAAAGAAAAGAAAAAAAAAAAGGAAAGAAATACGAGAAAAGAACGAGGGAAAGAAAAACAGCGGCACGGGTCAGCCAGGAGCGAAACAAGAGGGAGGAAGAGGAGAGGCGAGGCTCGCGGACAGAGGGAAAGCTCGAGGAATAACAAAGCTACCGTAGTTCCCACAAAGGCAAAAGCCTGACCTTCCACCCCCCTCCCCAAACGCAGAGAACCCCTTTGGCTTTCTGTCGCTCGGTAAAAACAATACAGGCGACGGTAAAACAAAGAAATAAACATGAAAAGACAAAAGGCGGCCGTTTGAATCCGTAATTTGCCCCTGCGCGCGTTCACCTTTGTTTTTAGGGGCCCTGGCCCCCCTCAGGCCTTCCACAGGCCGCTGCTTCCCTACCAACGCAGACGCGAGCCCCCTGGTGCCGTCAGTTTTACGGTTACGCAACGTCCTCGAGTGGAACCCTTTCCTCCCTTCGAGCTAGTTCTTGAGGTAGGTCCTGGAGAACGCTGCGTTCCATTCGAACCGCGTGTGAGAAAGATCGAATCGTCAGTCGATCTTCAAGATACAGTTCTACTATTTAAACGCGACCCTTTTCAAAATGACTCTCATCACCAATTTTTGTTACGATAAAGCAATGATACGTTTAGAAAAGGAAGGAAGAAGATTCGATGGTGGTTGAAGCTGATAAATCGTACCAGCCGTGGCGAAGAAATCGATTCGAGGAACGTAACGAGCGAGCGTCTTTAAAAGCCGTCGAGGGGAGAATCGAGAGGGCGGCTCAATTAAGCGGCGACTTGCCGGGTCGAGTTTTCAAGGGCGGCGACGGCGATCAAAGAAAACCGGGCCGCGTAAAATTCCTTCGAGGAAACTTTTCACCGGCGGGGGAACTCTTTCCTCATTTCGCGCGCGCACTTGAATTATTCACAAGCTTCTTCTTCTTCCTGCTTTTGTTTCTGGGCCAGGGTCGTCGACGTTGCGCCCGATCCCCGGTCGACGAACTTTCTCCTCTTAAGTAAGACATTTTCCTAACTACTTCGCGCTATTCACCCTGGATACGGGGCGGCGCGGCGGGTCGCGAGGCGTTATTTAAACGGACCCGCCGGCCGGCTCTTAGCACGTGGCTTACCCAGCCGCCTTTTCCCATTCCGCTCTTTCACTTTTACCGCGACAACTTTCTCTGTGAATTTATTACGTGCGCGGCATTTCTCGCGCCACCGTCATTTTCCCCTCTCTTGCTCTTTTTCTCTCTCTCTCTGTCACGCGATGGTCTTTGTGCCTGAGTACTTCAGCGGACCGGTTGTTGGTTTAAGCGACCGGGTTGTGTCATACGAATACAGTCGATAGAATTTTATGTTTCTCATGATTTAGTAAAAGACCAGAGACAGGTGGTTGTATGTACGGTAATTGTTATTGAGTTTCGTTAGAAATTAGTTGAAACAATGACGGCTGAATGTTTACTCTCATTAATACCTTTGGTGCAAGGGTTGACTCACATTCGATCCATCGACAGCTATTTTCAATGACCCCAAGGAAGATCTCCCTTCGCTCAGCATCCCCAAACGTTGTATTCTTCGAAAGACAGGATATGCCACTGTGAGAAAAAATACATATATGTCAGGATACACGTATGAAACACCGCTAATAACGAGCGACGATATCTCGAGCGAGGAATCCTCCCGTGAAAGGGTTGCGCGGGGATGAAAAGGGCCGTGGGGGCCAAAGGTGGGAAGGAACGTCGAGCGTTGCGAGAGACAGGAAGGTGGAACTTTAGAAATTTGAGATAAGACCCCCTTTGTCGTCGAGACGAGGAGTTTCCACGTAACCCTTTCGCCCCGACAGCCGTCGGAGGCTGTTCCGTGCGACGGGAAGGCCGTGAGACCCGCGACACCCTTCGTCCACGATCCTACGGCCCTTCTACCATTTCGAAATTCGCTACGTGACGCTCCCAGCCAGAAAATCGGGACGGTTCCACTCAGGAGGAGACCTTCTGACGTTCGCCCGCGACCGTCTGACTTGGGAGACCTTTTAAAGGGCCATTGAAATATTCCCATGATGTCGGACCTGTCGCGGTCTCCTCAACGAGATTTTAGTTATTAGAACTCTGGCGGAAGTTTCCATTTCCGTGGACGGCTCCTGTTGTTTGAACTGAAACGGGGATATCAATTGGAGCGATCGTGAACGATGAATTATTCAACTGGTGCTAGGTCGGTGGAAGATTGAAATTTTTTTGTCAACCTAGTCGTATCGTGTGTACAACTTTTTGTATCACCGAAACTCTTGATATGGATCATAATTCGTGAGAAAATTCGTATCTGGGCGCACAGGTTTAATCGTGAGATTAATTATGAAGCAGTAAATAGTGTATTGGGTTTAAGAAGCATCAAATGACGCGTGTAGAGTCTAATGAACGATTGTAAATAACGTTACGATAACGCTGGATATCTCTATTCTTACCAAGCGATGAAACAACGTTTCCAATTATCTCGGCATCAAACATTTCGAGGACCGCGAAACCTCATTACAGCTTCAAAATCGCTCTATCCCCTCTATCCACAGCGACTATCTCGAGAATTGGCCCGCGATGGAGCGGAGTGGAGGCACAAAGTGCATCCTGCATGGTGCAGGATCTCGCGTGCGGCGGTTAGGATCGGCTGTTTCCGCTTATGTGTGTCAGGAGGGTGCTGCGAGCACTCAGGCTCCTTAGCCGCGAGACGAATATCAGTTATTGATGGAGGCGCTCGCCGTCCCGCGGCGAAACGACCGTGGCGGGCGTGCATACGCGCGCACGTCGAGATGAGACCCAGGACAAGCCTTGGCTGAATTACATCCGCCCGTCTATAGGGACAAATCAGGCCAAATCGGATCCAGCGACGTCGAGTCGACGCGCGGAATTATGCACGCGGTTAATTTCGAAGCGCGTTCCCGCGTTTCGTCTCCCGATCATGCGGAACCTCGCGCACCCCCTTTGAATCCCGTGCCACAAACCGAGTCGACTGATTAGCGATGCAGTTTCGCGTACCTCTCTCAAAGGCTATACTCTTCTGTCGTAATTATTTACTACCCTCGGATGATACAGAGTGGACTGTTTTTTATATATCGATACAAGGATTCTGAATACTATTCATCTACAAATATCTAGACTGCAGCATTTCGAGCACTTAGCGACTCTGAAACCATAAAAAAAGTCGATCATCTAGCGCCAAACGAGCTTAACCAAATCCTCTAACGATCGCCAGCATCCCCGACGAAACGCATCGACCCTCGTTTCCCATTCACGCGCCACTCACCGCACGTACACGCATTTTGCGAATCCACGCGCGTCGTCTCCATTCGATCGATCAACAGATGGGACAAAAGCCCATAAAAAAAAAAGAAAAGAGAAGACGAAACAGAGGCAACAGCGGCAGAGCGACGTTCCCAAACCGCGCGAAAGGGGTAGGGAAGAGGACACCACGCGTGAACCGCGAGGCTCGAAGGAACGCAGAATCGCCTGAAGCGGAACGCGGCTCCCTCTCTCTCTCCCTCTCTCTTTCGCTAGCTGACGGAGGGGGACATGAATTTATAATTTCCGTCGCGGTGTGCACCCTTCGGTGATTCGAGCTGTCGGTCGCGTCATATAAATCAAAATCAGACGCATTGTCGAAGAATCGGCCCGTACTGGGTAACGCCGGCACGAGGGTTGCGGAGGGGGGGTCGTTTCGCAGAGAAAGGAGCGGAGAAAGGAGACGAGAAACTCGGTCAAGCCACGACACAAAACCCCCCGTCGGGTTATCCAGGTAGAAACTGGCGATACGCGTGCGAGGGAACCGACGCGGAAGAACGAACGTGACAGAGCGAGACACTCTGCTACGCGGTGGTTTGGGGAGGGTAGCGGAGGAGCCGAAAGTATCGGTCGGATATACATATGTATGTCGGCCGGGGGTACAATGTATTCAAATTGCGAGAAAAAGGGTTCGTACCAGCACGAATGTATATGTACGCGCGCGCGTACGTGCGCGCGTGTGTAGAGGTGATGGGTAAAAAATGCGACAGACTGGTTAACGAAGCGAGATGGTCCATTGAATGGAGATGAATGGGATGCTGGGACCGTTCTCGCATCCGTTTCCACGCGAAGTTTGTATACGCGCCTCGGTGGCAAACCGTGCGGCACGCTAACTAGGCGGATACGCAGGCCGCGGCAGCCATATGCCGTGGATAGGGATGCCAGGTCAGGTTGCCATCCCCCGACGCTCCTCTTTCCTTCCTGCTTCCTTTTTTATCTCTTCTTTAGCTGTTTCGGGTGTTGAAAGTGTATCTTGTTGTCTGTTGAAGACGGCGAACCTGGAGTTTAGGAAACATGTTTGGGAACGGAATCGCACTATCCGGGAGCTTTGACTGCACGACAAACTTATACACATTCTTGTCTATCCGAATTAAGAACAATTGTCAGTCTACGAATATTTAAATCATTCATGAAATCTTTCTGACGATCTTAGCAAAACGGAAGAGAGCATCTTTAGCCAAGTCTCCGCGGCAGTCTCGCGGGCGGACGAGGTCGTGGTCGTGGGGTTGGAACGCGCCCTTCTCCCCTTAAAGCGGAACTTCGTCGGCGCTCTGCCTTTTTTAAAACGAACAAAAGAACGCCGACACGTCTTAAATGAACGCGCTACTTGTTGCACGGAGAAAAGTGGTAGGAGGTTTGCGACGACGACGGCGGCGGCGGCGGGGGTGGATGGGGTTAGGAGGAAGCCGTGCAGGGGGTGGTGAACGGCAGAGCCGTGGAGGCGGAAGAGTGAGTAAGAGAGAGAGAGAGAAAAAGAAGCGGGGGCTGGGGTGGTGGCAGAAGTTGGCCCCCGTTGGTAACACGACTCTGGAGGGGGTTAACGGGGCGAAAAGGAACCAGGGGGTGGGCCGGCGGCGGTGACGGCACGGCGTCGACAGAAAACTGTTTCTCTTTTGTTTTTATCGTCTAGAGGAGGCTGGCGGGGGGCGGGCGTTCGCGAGGAAGTCGCAATTAAAAATGTAGTTCAAGGCCGACGCCCCGGGGAAGGTTTACCTTGAGCCCTCTTTCTCTCGTTCTCACTTTTCTCGCGCCCTCTCCGTCTCCTGCCTGCCGGCTTTCACTTCGCCCCGCTACGCTCCTCGTCCGTCAAGCGGTGTCGCGCGCGTTTCGCGCTGCGTCGGCGTGCACGATTTCTCGTCACGCTCTTCCTTTCTCCCTTTTTCGCGGCCGGTTACTCTGATTCCATTCCTATTTCACGTTTCTCGTGATTTCCCCCCTCGTTCGCTAAGTGGCTTTCGAAGATTCGAATGTTTTGAGAATTAATAGCATCGCGTACGAATTTAGAATTAAGGTAAATCTTGGTACCGCGCCCCGTTTCAATCTGAAGCCCAACAATCTTATCCTGAGCGTCTCGAGAACCCGACCGTCCCCTCTGTCCCAAACTCTAATTCCAATTTCCCCAAATGCAACGCTAAAAACAGTTCGAGCGACCTGTAACCACTCGTGAACACCCAAAGAGAGTCGCCGTCAGCGACAGATACTGACTTCCCGACTCGTATATACTCTACCAACGAAGCAGAGAGCGTCCCTTATCTGTTCCCAGCTGGTCCGCACTCGGGCACCCTCCACTCGAAAAATTGGCTTGCGCACTTTCGACCTGCTCCTTCGTCGCCATCCAACTTCGTGTCTCTTTCTCTCTCTCGTTCGACGATCGTCTACCTTCGATACGAATTTGGCGAACGTGAACGCGTACTCGTAACGCGTTCGATCGGCTAAAAAAAAATCGGGGATCGTTCGACTCGAGTTCTACCTGGCGCGTTTCCCTGCTACCTTACGGGTTCCACGGGGTGTCGTCGATATTTTTTTTTTTTCCCACTGAAAGCAGGCAGCGCGCTGCATCACCTGTGCCGTTCACGGGATTACTTTTGTCGGTTTCACCTCCGGCGACACCCCTGTACCCGTGCGTTGAAGAGCGCGATGGGGGTAAAATCGTAAATATATCGGAGCCCGCCAGCGGGGTGAGAGCGCACAATAGGGAAACAGCGTTATTGGCTTTTCAAAACGGTATTTACCGAAAATAACCAATTTGAAAGGATAATGCCGCGCGTCCCGGTGACGTCCGGGACAAACGCTCCGTGTCAACCCCTTTTGTTCGTCCCCATGCGCCACCCCTTCCAGCGCGACAGCTCTCCACGATCGTGTCTGCTGCCGGCGTGCAGCCTCGACGCCGCTAATTATTTCTCGATTAATTGGAATCGGGAAGGGTTCGATCCGACCCGTAATCCGCTTCCGCGATCAACGACGAACCTGTTCCTGGGTCCCTGCAACCTTTTGTCGATGCTCGACGAAATGGCGGCCGTTGTCTCTCGGTGGCGACCCGCCTACAGTGGCTTCGCAAGAACAATAGGAGCCCAACGGATCGAGTCGTAACTTGACATTAATTCGATACAAATTTTAGGGATTATTTCGATGACTTCTACTCGCGTGTTTCGAGCCGATCGTGGCAACTCGCGTGGAAGTAGAAGTCGAGTGCGACGCTCAGAGAGAGTTCGTGAAAAAGTTCCTCCGCGGAGATTGATCGCGACATTGTTTTATTTTTGAGAGAATATGGGCCTGTTTTTGTTTCAATGACCGTCGAGATGTCTAGAAGCGAGAGAGTTTCTCGAGAGAGAGAGAGAGAGAGCGTTTGTTAGTTTCGTAGGGTAGAATTCTGGGAAAGTGTATGTTCGTGTATACGTGTATATCGAGATGTCGAGGGGATGCGCGAACGTATGTGATTCGTACGCCATGAGAACGGAGTTTAGATACGGAAACTTTTAAAGAGCATAAAGACTCGAATGAGCGTTCGGCGAATTCGAATGGAACGTGTTTTAGCGAGCTGATATGAAACGGGGTTGTTTTCGTTCTAGTGCTTGCGTTTTATGCTCGATGCAGCGCGTTACAATATTTTAAAGCGATTTTCAGTGGATTAAATTCTCAGAAAAAATGACGAAGAAAATGTAGAATTACAACATTCACTGCATTACCTTTCCACTTAAAAAAAAAAATATACTACTTTCGTAACATTTGCAACAATTCACATTTTGAAAATCTACTTCCAACAATTACGAACATTTTTACCTTCTCATCGTTAATTACATTATCAAGAAGCGATTCGCGACCCCGTCACGCAACGTCTCTCATTCGTGGCAGCCTCCATGCACGGTCTAATAAAACCGGTGTTCCGACACAGACGGCGATAAAAAAAAGTTTCTCAATACGCTTTACGAGCGCGCCACCCCCGTCGCGTCTTTTCAATCTTACCAACAGCGAAGGTCCGTCGAAGGATTAGCCAGACTAAGCTTCCGGGATCCGCGAAACTTTCATCCCCTTTATGCTCGCTCGTATAGGGTAGGGGAAGGTAGGTCGACTCTGTCTCCGTAAAGAACTGGCGCGAATTCGAGACGCGACTGGGTTACCAAGAACTAACTCTCTCTCGGAGAGGAGAAAAAGACGCGGCAGACGGAAGATAAGGGAAGATAACCGGGAAGACAAAGCGGAGGATCGGTTGAAAACCGTTGGGGTGCGGGGCGGAGGTTTTCTCAAGCAGGGGTGAGTCAGCAAGAGAAAGAGAAGCGATCGAGTGGAAGAACCGGTGGACCAGTTTAATCAGCGACAACTGCACCGAAGTTCCTCCTACCAGCCCTCGAATCACGAAGAATCGCGAGGCGAGGGGAACGTGTCCTTGGCGCGGAAGAAATCGCTCGAGAGGTTCGCGCAGCCAGCCTCGCGGAACGAGATTCCAGCGATAGGAAGAGCACGTGGAACGGTGGAAGTAGCCAATTTTTTGGGGAGAATGGCACCTTCTTTCAATTAGTTGCGATGTACGACTTTTAATATTTTTTAGTTTGTACCAGGACACAGAATTTGGACGATATTCGAACAGTGTTACGCTCGTACGAGGATTAATAGGAATATTATTATTTCGAGTTTATCTGCTAGTAGAATGTACCTTTCTTAGGCGTATGTCTTTGAACAGCGTCGTAAAAAAATTACTCACTGCGACGCAGTCCTCTAGGTTGGGGTTCGAGTTTCGTCCGCGTGCCCCGTTACGTATTCTCTGGTGAACGGGGTGGAAGTCCGCCGGAAGGGAGGTGAGAAAAGCCAGGCGGCAAAGAAAATGCCTGGAATCGTAAAAAGAAGCCGTGAGAATCGAAGCGTGTTGCGAGCACGGAATTGAATCTTTTCTCGTGGAGGGGTGAACGGCTGGCTATCGAAGGGGTGGCTTCCGTCAAAGAAACTGGAACGTTCTATCTATGAATCTCTCGTCGTTCGACCTCGCGCTGGGTGGTCCCCTGATTTTATAAGATACTACAGCGTGTTTAGAAGGAACATTTCATGTAGAAAGAAAAACCTGTCTCGCGTATATCGTATCCTGTGCTGAAGTTGGACTTTTATTAACGTCTAAGTAGTTCCACTGCAACTTTCAATTATGCAGGAACAGTTTTATGGACAGTGGTCGGTACGTTTGACCATATTCCTCTTTTCAGTTGAATACTTCATACCAGGCATAAAGAAGAAAAATTCTCGTCCAAGTACCTTTCCTCGTTCGCTTTTATTCCACCCAGGACAGTGTACGTAGAACGTAACCTTTAAATGGCCAGCATTAAACCTGTCCGTAACCGTTCGCGAGAACAAGCAACAACCACGCGAAACTAAAATTGTCCTCCCTTCGACAAAAGCGATTCAATATCCCACTAATATACCTTCTACCTCGTGAAAAACATAAAAACTTCGCGAGAAACCATCATCTTTGAATTCCCAATAAACGAGGCTGCTACGCGAAAACGTTTCCCCCGAATTTTTACCCTCGCCGTACCATTCATCGTCGGGTAACAATTTCCGCGAAACAAGCGGACCACGAATTCCGAAGGAGCCTACGTACACGCCAATCAGTTACAACCACGTCGTGCTAACCCTATCCCGGCTCTCTGCTGGGAACGCGTCCTCCCCCGCGATCCCCGTAGGCATCCAGCGCGGCAAGAAAGCCCGATCCTCGCGGCGCGGCTGAAATTCCACGGATCCCCTTTGTGCCCGGGAGAAACAGATCCCGTAAAATAGAAACTTGCTCAGACGCGCGGGTACGGGCTGCATATTCGCCGCAACGAGGACTTCATAGGCAAGTTTCCCGAGGACCTGCCGGGTCCTTGTAATTTTGCCTGCCAGCATCCTCGTCCTCTCCTTCACCGCGCATCCTCCACACACACCCTCCTCTCCTCCTCTACCTTCAACCGTCCTCTATCCTCCGCCACGGCCGCGTTCTGGACCACTTGCTCGCGGTGTGATCCCGCAAGCGGAGGCTGGGAATCAGCGGAGAAGCAAAGAGCGGGACAGGGAGCTGGGGATGGAGAGTCAAGGTGGGACGAGGCGGCAGGGCGACTCGGGGTGGCGTACGAAGGAGGACGTGCCTTCATTTGTTTCAGCGGGCACGCTGGTGGGTGGTTACGTCACGTGTTGGTCGTCATGGTAACCTTCTGGGCTTGCCAAGAGGGGATCCGGCGTGTTGCCGTCTCCAGACGGCCAGGGATGCCTGATATCCTGCGGGATCTCCGGCGTGCACACGGAACGATTCGAGGGGCCCCCAAGGATCGCCAGGGCTACGCGGTTCTCCACGATCCTCTCCTCTCCTTTTCTTGCCTCCTCCCGTCGTTTTATGGCAGTCTTCGATCCTCGACGCGGCCTAGATTTCTTTTACACGCGTGTCGTCCCCTCCCCCTTCGACGACGGGGCCTCTCCCAGTTCGAGAACCTTGCGTTTTGGGGTGGAAGTAAAGACTGGGAGGAAGACTGATGTATGGGGTGGTTCAGTAGGTGAACGCCAAGTCTTCGTAGCTGCTGGAGGATTCTTCGGATGGATGTGCTTGGCGGTTGATGAAGGGTGCTGCCGCGTATAGTGGGACGGAAGAAGGATCGCGTGACGGTCGATTAAGTTTTAACTGAATAAGGATCGGGCGAGGGAAGTCTAGTTCGAAAATCGTTACATCGGAAGCGAGGGAACTATGGTGTATTCGTGCACGTCTAGAGAAACATCGAACGCGAATGGCTTCTCGAGTGTCTCATGTACATACGTACGAAATTGCAATTGGACTTGACTCACCCTCACCACCCATACGATATACACGAGACACTCGTGTATTTACCCGCTAAATAACAAATATTTGCTGTTCAACGTTTGACAAATACCAAATATAGGAAGCCTACGAGGAACCTTCTCTGTCTAATATGATCCAAGAAACGGCTCTCAGATTTAACTGCCTCGTGGCGTCGTCTAGAAACCGAAGAACCCTCGCAGCAGCCATAAACTCCGCGGCTAACAACCGCCTGGCGATTCCACGGACTAAGGCCCGATCTCTCGCCCTCGGATCTCTCTGAATAAGGCTGAGCGATTAAACGCGCGCGTCCCGTGTCCTCGAGGCGCGAGAACGCTCGCAGCCACCCGAGGCGTAGCAACGGAGGACTGCAGCGGCAGCATCTTCGAGCGTTCTCCTAGTAATTACGCGACCTCTCCTCGCGCGAGGCGTTTCGCGTTCCCCCGCGTCCCGGGGCTGGTTAGACAGGTCTCGAAAACCGCCTGGTCCGGATCGAATTCCATTAACGTCGCGAACCACCCCCGGAACACCGCGCGTCCCTTGTTCCAACGCGAGCGACCGAGTGCATGCACCGCGCCCCCGCCTTCTCGAACCGACGACAACGTTTCCGCATTTTCCCGCGCGACGACCGACGCGTTCTTTGGAACACGCTCCTACGGTTTTGGTCGCTGAATCGCAAAGGAAGCTACCAAGAGTGTGTGTGTGTGTGTGTGCGCGTGAGAAAGAGAGAGAGAGAGGGTTGTTCGGTGTTAAGTGGATCTTGCGCAAGGATCGCTTTTAATTCACGCGTCTTCAGGCGGTGTTCAAACTTTTTTGATGCTCGAAACAGAGCTGGGGAATTGGTAACGTATGCTTCGATGGTTGTTGGAAGGTTTGTCGCGAGGTTGGAATTTTTTTAGTCCCTTCTTTTTGTTGTGGAGGAATAAGTTTTTGGAGGAAGTATAGATAGAGAAGAAGTGAGGAATAAAAAATGGTTTTAGAGAATACTTTGGGTGGCGAATGTTCAGTCGTATTTCGAAGCTCATTATATTATGTATGAAAAGTCTCGATGTCGTCTTGACATCGTCAGCAGACGTGCCCCGTCACCGGCAAGGTTCTCCCCAGACGCGATGGGGTTAGCTCGCCAGCCCTGCACCGCCGACAATTTCAGTTTTCATTGGAAAATAATTATTATGGGAAGCCCCCGCTACTCGAGATCCGACCGCCCTCCACGGCATTAAGTATTGTTTCTCCCTATGTTTGGAATTAATTTGAAGTTGCCTAAGCAACCCCATCGGGCTTCCCAAGATGCCCCGTTCCACGCCAGTCAATAAGGACCACCCGACGAAGCAGTTTCGAACTTGCCTCCGCGAGCGGTGTTAGGAAAGGGATCAACCCGCTTCGGATTGATTTTTGCTGACTTCCGCGAAATTTCAATGTTTTAGTAATTAACGAGAGGTGTTCGGTCTTGTTAGACGTCGGCTGGTTTAGCCTCGAGTCGCTCGATTTTTCTACGAGCTCTGAGAAATCTGGTCCTCTCTCAGCTTTTCGTCAACTATATATAATAAGTTTAATTAAAAGTAATATCTTCATCCAATCTCCATACGACTTGAAACATCGTCGATATATCTCCCTGGGAAAACACATGTCCCACGCGATAGTGGCTGCCTCGAGCGTCGATATTTAATTCCCACTTCACGTCCAAGTAGATTCGTCTCAACAAGAGGCAACGTCATTTCGAGGATTAATGCAACGTCGACCAATTACAAAATTACATAAACCATAAGTACACGTAATGAGCTTAATTAAATATAATATCTCGTTTCAGTTCCCCGTCTGAACCCCATGCCAATTACGAGATCGTCCGTGCACCGATCCGCCACTGCTACTGCTGCGAAAGAAAACGCGTATTCCACGCAGAAGTGCTTCACACCCAATTAAAACCGCGCATCGAAAAGTGGTCCGTCGCGAGAGAAGAAGGAGGCAACGCCATTTCATGGCCGATGGAGAGCCATGTTGCACGAGCGTAGCGTCGGTTCGTCGCCCTCGCTATCTGCTAGGGGGGTGGTTTTCGAAAGACGGCTCGTGGGATGGGCTTGCCAAAAGCAGCCCAGCGTTCTCGTACATGCACCGAGCGAACAGAAGGGCGCGCGGTGTACGTGCAACGGTACACGATAGAGCCTGCCGGCTGTTCGTCCTGGCAGGATGCAAGACGTAACATGCCTAACGATCTCTACCCACCCTGCGCCACCCTCTGTCCTCCTCGTCCTCCTCGTCCTCTTCGACCTCCCCTCGCTCCTCTCCCTTTTGTCGAATCCACGCTCCTCCAGCCTGGTCCCACCAGCCTCCGCTCTCCGTTCTCTTTTCTCTTTGAGAGAGGATACTCTCCTCTGTCGTCCTCCATCTTCCTCTCGACTCTCTCGCTCGCCTCTCGCGTTCTTCTTTCGCGCTCGCCTCGCAACCTGGGCGCAACCCGTCCCCGCGATTGCTTGCCACTGGCTTACCGTCTTATGCAGCTTTACGTCCTGCGCCAATTTGCGCCAATTTGCGTTCACCATTCCAGCTCCTTGGAAATCGCCGTCTCTTCTTCTGCCCCTCTCCCACCACGCTGACACACTCCGCGCGCCGCTCTCTTCCGGTATCCTCCCTGCGTTCCACTCTCGCGGCTTCCCAGAACAAGAGTCGACGACGAAACGTCGAGTCGCTGGATTTTCTTTCCATGGGACTCTCGAGAGGCTTTGATGAACAGGGTTGAAAATTTTTCGGGTGGTTGGGAACGTCGAGGAATCGCTGAACGCGAGACTCGTCAGATGTCGTTTATAATTGATAAAAGTTGGAGGAATCGATATCTATCGCTCTCTAAAAATCTACTACTTGATTGCACACGTCACTAGCAATTAAAATTGCAATTTCCTCGCGTAGAGCTGCTATTAATTAGTCTCTGTCGTTGGGCGTCGATCAACCACGGTCATTTCCAACCGCGAGACCAGCCAGAGGAGTAGCCAGCCACGGAGGCAGGCCATAAATCAACGGCGTAAACGCGGTGGGCTGACCCCGTGGAAAGATTGTTTGGGCTGACCCTCGACCTGGGTCAGGGGCCCCGCTGACCTCCGTCGGATTGGCCACCAGACGCGAAACCGGAAATTCCACCTCTCCTCCGTTCCTCGTCGGCCGGATTGACCCGGACGATAATGTCCGGTCACTCCTTTTTCCACGGCACGCGCCCCGTGGAGAGTATTAGAGAGGTGATTTATCGACGGGTCGAGCCGCACTGTCGATTTTTAATCGTTTATTCTCCACTTTCCTACCCTCTCTGCTGCCGCAGGTATCAGTAAATATTGTGCGCACTGACCCACCCCTTCATTTCGACCGGGTGGCAATTTGTTGGGATTTTACGAGACGCTTGTTTGCTCTTGCAGTGTTTCAAATGGCGGACAGGAGGTTGTTCGTCGATTAGAAACTGATGAGGTGGGTTTTAAAAGGCGATGAGATATATGGATGTCTTGATTGTCTTTTGTAACGTCATTGATAGTTATTGATTCTTTACAGAGAGTTTAATTGACGACGAATCGTATAGAAGATAGCTTCGAATATACGTATATCGAGAAGGACGTTGAATCGCGGTATAATAAAGTGGGAAGTAGTTAAAAACCACTTCGTAAATGCATGGAAGCAGGTGGAAGCAAGTTTTCAAATGAGGCGCGTGTTTAACGTCAAATTCGATTTCGCGCTCGCTCGACTCCTCTTCAATGGCCTCCGCGTCCGGTTCGGAATCGAATTATTCACGGTCAAGCAGAGAGTGACCAGCGGTCAAGCGTTTCGCAGCGGGTAGTCGAGGAAGAAGTCGGTGAACCACGCCATTTCGAGGTAATTGAACCGATTCGAGCGAGGGGTTGGTGACCGTCGGTGCTGCAGGGGTGGTATCGAAGGGTGACCTTTGCAAAATGGCTGCGAGCCATTTTCGCGTCCAGACACGACGGAAATGTCTTACACGTTCGAAAATGTCGCAGACAAAACCTTCCTCCACGATCAATTGTTACTCGTACTTTCGCACGTACCAATATCAATTGTACTCCTTGCTCTCGTGATCAAATTTCAAGCGACACTTCAAACTATAAAACGCGGTAAGAGAATGCAACGTGGATAAGTGGAAATTGATTAACGATAAATATCCTCCCGTTTCACGTGGGGGGGAAACTTCATAAATAAAAGGAAAAACACAGCGGAATCGATGTTCGAGTCACGATAAAGCTCGTTTCTCGCGTCGCGGCTCGCAGGCGACAAATACTTTTATTCCCGTCGCCTGCATGACGGAATAAAATGCGCGAAACGAGAGCATTCGAACATTCCTTAACGACGGATGACTCAATGAGAAGTTTATCGCACCATTTTCCTGTCGATCATACTTTAAGGCAGCCATTACACGATGCTTCGAGCCCGATATTACTTTTGCATTATTCCGATTCTTCGACGCGTATAAACGCGATCCGAATGTCCGCCGTGGGAAATGTCTCCCGGTGGGAATAGCTCGCTGCTAAAACGAGGATGGGAGAGGAAAAAGATGCGGAGGGTGGTAGAAAAAAAAAAAACGAAAGAAACGAATTCTTTCGTCGTGTCGCGGTCGGAATAAAATTCCAAGTGCGCGTGATCATTTCTGTCGGCTAGCAACGAGCTGAACGCCTGGTCAGACGTGTTCCACGGAGCAGGGTGGATTTCTTAAAAGTGAAATTGCAAATCTAGAGCCAAGTGCCGTGGAAAATTCGCAATTTGAAGTTCGACCTGTCTTTGCGCGCCCTCGTTGGATTTAGTTCACGGTTTGATGGTAAAGTTCAGTTTGCACACCGACAAGTTCATCCCGTCAGTATGTCTTAATCTCTTTCGCTTCGAGAAATAGTTTAAAATTCCTTCTTTTAACTTAGCTGAAGAGTAGCCAGGTAATTTATTGGCTTCGACGTATGATATTGTTAAAGTACAAGAGTGATAATATTTTATGAAATATTATTCCATCAAAATAACTGTTCGATAATACGTTAAACTATTAATCGAACTAAAATATCCTTTCTTTCCCCAGGATACTCCATTCGTACAAACACACTTATAAAAATTAATAGAAACTATAATTCACGTACCCGAAACATCTCCTCACCAACGATCTCTCCGTAAAAATTCGCCATCCACCCCCGACAGATCAGCCACAAGTGTCCTCTGATCGTTGGAAAAGTCGCATGGACAACAGCAACGAGAAACGAAAAACTGTGCGAGCCTCCATCGAGCGTGTCTCCGAGGTGTTGCCTCGGTGGTGCCAATCGAAAGACTAAGCCAAAGGGTTAACATATTCCAGAATACAAAACGCATGCATATTCCATGGGGTCCCATGTGCGTCTCCTACCCTGATACCAACGCGTGCGACGTGTGCGTGCACACGCACGGGGCCCAGGTGGGGCCCCCCGTAACACGCTCGTATGGAGAACGCGCAAGCGGCTACCTGAATCCTCGATTTCACGATCGCGTCACCGTCTGACGAGGAGGGACGAGGCACAGGGTTGAAATGTCCCGAGGCAGTCGCCGCGTGACAATTATTGCTTATCGTAATGTGATTTTCATACAGGCGATCCCTGACGATCGGTTCGACGGTTATTAATGATCGATGCCGCACGGAGGACGTCCGCGACCAACCGAGTGGCTCGTTATCAGGCGTAAAAAATTCGATTCGACTCTCTCTCTCTTTCTCTATGATTTGACGAGAGCACTTTTCAATCGAGGGAAGCCGCGATTCGCAGACGACGGATCGATCGATGGATAATTATTGAGGATTAACGAGCGAGCTGGCAGGGCGAGGGGACGCGGTGACGAATGGAATTGGGTTGGAGGATTTCAAGGTTTCGAGGACACGATGCCGGGAGTCGATGCGTTCGATGGCTTTTTGTAGTTGCGCGGATCGAATGCGGTTCTCGCGGGGCTCGTTGATTGGTTTCCGCAGATGGATTCCTGGATTCAGCCGAGTTGCTGACAATTAGAGAAACTGGTAATTGGAATTAGCGAGAAGTGAGAGGAACGACGACTGGAATTTTCTGGCTGATGTTATTTCGTTTATATCCACAGACAGAATCAGTACCATACTAATCAGACTCAAAAATCGAAAAATAGTTTTCACGAATGGTTGACAAACTAACGCTTCAATCAACCCAACAATAGTCAAAAGTCTGCCACAAGAGTAATCGGTTAACTTCATCGAATCCCCATTGCATCCCCGTTAACTCCAAACGCGAACCATCAGCCAGGATTCTACCTGAGCCGAGGAACGCCGCGGAAAAACAGTCCCGCTATTAAAACGCCCTGCGAACTGCGCATTCGTGTCACGAGGAGCGTCGTTAGGGGCCCGCGTTTCAAAGGGACGAGTGCTCTCGAACCTCGATGCAGGCTATCTCGAAATCGCGAGCACCCATCGAGTGCCCTCCGCGATAAAAATCAAATTGTACGCGCGTAGGCAAAGGTGCGAAGCCCTGGCGCACGCATGGCTGACCGCATTGTTCGTTCCTCTGACGTCTTAACTAAGTCCTAGCCGCGTTGCACAGAATAGACCAGCGGTTGGGGGAAACAGAGAGAAAGCGATGGAACCGACGCGCGACAGAGGAGGACGAGCAGAGAAGGTTCGACCTGGTTTCGAGCGGTCAGAAACGATGGTCGCGACGATCCTCCACATCTGTCGCGAGGATGGACGACGAGGTTGAAAAGAGGTGTCCCCTGGAAACACGGTGAAACGAGTTAATACGATTGTCACAGGCGCGGGACGGGGTGGTATCCTCTCTGGGCTGGGGTTACGTAGCCGCGATTCGATTCGCGATAAGACGAGGACTGCCATTTCATTTGCATGCGCGACGAGCTGTACGTTCTCGAGTGGTTTGGTTCGCGATAGAGTCCTGTCGGACGTTGAACGGTTGGCAGTTTTTCGAGTCTCTTGTGGCGAGGTGAAGTCAACGACGATGATCGTGGTTGCGCTTTTGCAGGGTTGCGCGTGGAAATGAAACTCGATGGAGAGGGTTCTGATCGTGCGAATACTTGGTATACTTGCGAACGAGAAATTAGAAGCTTGAGAAATATTTGTGACTTTCGAGTATTCTTGATGTTTGTTCGAAATTTGATTTCTCGTAAGTATAAAGACGAACAAGTACGTATTAAAGACTTGACACGAATACAGCTCGCGATGGTTCCATTGATTCGAAGCGCGGAAGTTCCGAAACCAAACGACCTGGCAAACATTCTTTCCCTCGACGAGTTCAATCAACCGCTAAATCGCCCACACCACCCATTCTTCGGCTCTTAAAACTTCACTGAATATTCAGTGAAACAGACGGGATACTGAACGAGAAACATCGAGAGAATCGTAAAGAGCGGCTCGAGCGACGCGAAACACCGGCAATTACGAAAACCGCTTTCCTCTCGTCGAAGAAAAAATCAGGCGAGTACCGAGAAATTGGGTCGCGTAAATTCCGCGTAACCTGGGACCGTTTGCTCGATCTTCGATCTTACGCGAGAACGGTTACCTGTGTCGATACGTGCCCGCCTCTCTATAATGTATTAGTCAAAACCGAACACCCGTCACAATGCCGCTGATTACTTCAATAATGGAACCGAATGGCCCCAGGGCTGGTGGCTGGGTGTTGGGTTTTCCTCGACGGCACAATGCCGCTCGCGAAGTATACAAATAGGAGAAAGAGAAAGGAGCGAGAGAAAGAAGAGGTAGAGGAGGGAAAGATAGGGCTGAACGGAAAGCCTCTGTCACCCCTTCGGAGGACACGCAGCCCCGTCTAGTTACCCCTTAGGAGAATATTCAAATCGTAACCCTTTCGACCGTGAAAGGAGACTTCTGCCGAACCCTTCGATCGGATTCAATGGGCATCGATATTCAAATTTATATTCGACGGAGGTTCCACGCTCTTCCCACCCCATTTTTTTCACCCCCCGTGCCAGTCCAGGCCACGTTCGCGCCCTCTTAGCGACGAATAACCGTCGCGTTGTAGCTACTGGGGTCGTCGATTCGACTGGAGGAAACGAAAAGAAAGGAGAGGAATTTGCATTCTGTTTTTCTTTTTTCCTCCATCCTCCTCCTCGACTCCCCTTTTCCTCTCGTTTCGGTGGACGTACGCGCGTGCGAGTCGGGATCGCACCGCCTCGGCATCGATACTCGCGAAACTGGAGCGGAAACGACACTGGCAGATGCACGGAAGCCTTCGATCCGCGTTCTCGCCCCCTCTGACAGATTTTACTCCACGCTCGCGCGGATACGTCCCCCCTAAGGTCTTGAGGAGAGCTTCTTCGAAGGGATGTATTCCGTCTCTGGGTGGGAAATCGGGGACAGAGCGGGTTGGAATGATTTAACGTACCGATGTTTCGATATCGTATTTGTATACTGAGTTCGTGGAGAATTGCGATCAGCGGATTTCGAGCCAGCTTTCGTTCACTTCGATCGATCTGTCGATCGCTTTCGTTCACTTAACTCATCGCGATCGATAAACGTAAGAATTAACAAATAGCTAGAAAAATCCTCGACGGCAATATAAACATTTCAAATAACGATAATAGTGACGACAAAATTACGATAAACGTCATCGACCAGAATGTTCGAATTATCAATCGCACTGTTTAAAACAGCACCATTGAAACCGTGACGTCTGCAGAAACGATGACCTGCTAAATACTCCAGCCGGCATCGCAGCACCAGAGAGGGTTAACAAGTAGCCGAAGTACCAAGGCGAAGGTAGTAACGCTTGCTTGGAAGAAGACGAAGAAAAAGAAGAGAGGAGACGAAGAAGAATTAGGAGGAAGGGAATAAGAATTAACGACGGTGGATCGAGCGCGGAACCACGAAGAAAACAGGGCCACGGGGGTGGTTTCGAGGGGCGAGGGCGGGTTAAGGCGCGAACGGGATGGGGAATAAGAAGAAAATAATGACTGTTACGAGTCTGGAGCGGCGCGCGGCCGAGTTCGCAGCGTCTGAAGGGGGTGGGCGTCGCGTAGGAGGAACAGAGGGTGAGGAGGAGGAAGGGGTGGGTGACGTCGTCGGCGTGTCTACGGCCGTGACCCGGTTTTTTCCGAAGCAACAGGTCCCTTCTAATTAAGAACACTTAAGAAAACTTCCCTCTTAAAGCTGACGCCTCTCCCTTCGTTCTCTCGCTCCTCTGATAACGCCATTATATTTTAATAAACCCCGCGCGCGCTCTCGCCGAGCGTCTTTCTTGCTCGTTCGCCGACCCGTCTCGCGATCGTCTCTCTCTTTCTCTCTCTCTCTCTCTCTCTTTTTCTCCTCGTCTCTCCTCTATCACTTTTTGTTTCCTCTCCTTCTTGCCCTTCGCCCCACCGCCCCTCTCGTCGCGTCTTCCTCCGCCTTTGAAGAATCGCGCGCGCCGCGGATCAGAGGATCCGAGCACCGCGAACACTTTGCGCGCTGGCAGAGGTCCCGAGGAACGGAAGCCATCCTCTTACGGCTCCTTCCGTTCACCGCGGTCACGGACCGCGGGGAGACCATTAGCGTGATTAGCTTCCGTGTATTCCTCGACTCGATGCTTTGTCGCGACGCGGTCAAATGGAGGTATTCTTTTTTCAATGGACCAGTGTGTTTCTTCTGTAGCTTCTGATCAGAGTATTTTTTTCAACACTTATTATTATTTATGTTATTTATAATATTTAAATTCTTGTGGTAGACGGTGGGTAGAATAAATTTACTTTATCAACGATCGCGAAACGTTGAAACGACGCTGCGCAATCTACATGCGGAGGAAATAAATCATTCTACCTTGCGTCACCGGTCCCGTTCGCGTCTAAAAAACGCAAACCCCGCCCGCGACTCGGAGCGGTACTTCGATCTCCCTAAAACCGCCCCATTTTTCCGATACGCGAGCATCCGTCCCCCGTTCGTATTCGTATTCCACGGCGGTTCGAGTGATCAACGAGCGCCGGTAATCTTCCCGATCCGGCGTTGGTTCGCAACGGAAAGCGCTTTAGCCCGATTTCCGACGAATTTTCTCGCGCGGGGCTCGAGCGTTTCCCTCCTCGCATACACGCATGTACGCACACGTCCCTGCGACTGTGCACAACACCCTCCCACGGTCTCTCTCTCTCTCTCTCCCTCCTGGCGCGAAAAAGAAAATTATCGCCCGCGCGTGTTTACCCTTGGCATTGCAGTCGAGTCCCACGGAGTACACGGGGCCGCGATGCACTCGACGCGCCTATAAATTCCGCGGTTCCGTTCGCGTCACGCAGGGTAGAAGGGGCGAGAGCAGGGGTAGATGGCGTTATTTTTCAAGAGGCATCGCGTGGTCCCTTCGAACCATCGCCACGATGAAACACGCGGGTGGAGACGCGGGTAACGCGAAGATAAGCAGTTACAACAGAGGGCAACGAGAGGAGGAACACCTTTAGCTAGCAGCTACGAGCGAGGGAGAGAGAGAGAGGAGGTGAAGAGGGTGAGAAAGGCGAAGAGGGTGAGCAGGAGTAGTATTGCCTGGTTGGCAGTCAGTGGCTGGGTCCTGAAGTTAAAGAGCTTCGGGGGCATACGTGAGAGGGATGTAGAAAGAGCGCGAGGGTGTGGGTAGGGTTGGTGGGGTGAGGACGTGGTGGTTACGTGGGGTGGGATGTGGAGGGATATAGTAGGGTGGGTGGCGTTTCTGGCGGCCATTTTGAACGCATATATCGATTGTTTGGCGGCCGGGCTCCGCTCGGCCATTCGCAGGGGTGGCTCGTGTGTCACACGACCACCCTCTCCCGGCCTGCCCTGCTACCGGCTGGGAAAATCGTTGTCGTTTTTCCGGGATGCGTGGAACCTTCGTCATCTGCCTCCAGCGGCGGTGCACGAAACAATTCCTGTTACCCGCGCGTCGATATTTTCGTCCATTGTTGGCTTGGCCTGGGCTCTCTTGGATGGTTCGACTCGTACGCGTACAGCCAGCGAGATTGGTCGCTCGACAAACGGGAGGAGAGGTAAGGACTGGGCTGGGTGTAGGGGTCAATGAGTTATGGATACTGCTTGCGATGGAGCGAAAGATTGCGCGAGAAATGAGGTGAAAGTGTAAAGCGAAAGGTATTTAGTCTTTTAAAGTCGTGCCGTTACTCGTCGAGGTAAGAGTACACTTGGAAATTAGAGCTGGAGCGGTCTGCTTTCACTTTTAAATTTATGTTTCAAGTTCCGATCGAAAGAAAGTAGGAGAGTGGGAACAACTCAGTTCGTGGGATCGTACAGAGATTATACAAGCTTCCTACCTAGATTAAAATACTACCTGACGCTATACGCTATAATTTTCTATTAACTTTTTTACGCAAATTGATGTTCGTTCTTCGACTGGATCGACAATCGTGAACACAAGTTCCTCGACAAGTTCCTGTGAATCGTAATACCAAACCACTGATCGTCTTCAGGAAGAAGACGTTCGCCTCGTCACCTGACAGAGGTGCATGCGCCACGCGTCAAACGCGCCACGACGGGATCGCATGCGAAGGAGACACCTGACCCCGGGTCAGGCCCCTGCTCGCCCTCCATGGTCAGAGGAGGAGGGTGGTTCCGCGCGTAAACTGCCCCTAAACCGGCTTAGAACCCGCCCCAACGAAACTGGCTGCTCCAATCGGCTTCCAGCCACTGCCATATGATCCGAGTACGAGCGGAACGCGCAGGTCCGGCACTCGACGAACTGGACATCAGGCTGACCTACCCCTTTTCACCCCTGCCCGCACGTGCTCGCGATTATTCTCCGATCCAGGTAGCCCGTGCTACTTTTTTTCGCGGACCAGTTAACGGATTACGCTCGTCAACCTTTCCTGGAGGGTTTAACGTTCAATCGACTGCTCGAAGGGCATTCGAAAGTGGTTTGAAACGATCTAGCAACTCGATCAATTGTCAAAGAATTTTCCTAATTACACCTCATGGCTACTGTTTCATATTCTCTAAAGATCATCAGTGTCAGATATAGATATTCGAAAACCAAGTTCAACCACTCGGCTCCAAACAATAGTAATAAGCACTCGTTCCTCGTGCACTCGAAAACAGCCATTTCCCATGGAAACGCCGTTTATTTATCGCATCCGGGCGCGATTTGCCGACCCGATTCCGGGCAAGAATAAAGGAGGAATCGGAAATAATTGGAGGGTAAGCCAGTCGGCGGGCAAGCCTCGTCTCCGCGCCGTCTTAAAGGGGAAGTTTCGCGGAGGCGAAGTTCCTCAGGCCGGCTTCTTCCTGTTCGTTTTCCTCCTCCGTCTCTCTCGTTTTTTCTCGCGTCCTCTTTCAACCGGCTGGCGTCGTGCCAACTAGGTGAAAAGTGTGGAAAGTGAACTCGCGATTTACGGCGGCACGCCGTGAACGAGATGGAGAAAGAGAGCGAGCAAGTCAGAGAGAGAGAGAGAGAGAGAGAGGGAAGAGGTTGGTTAAAGGGGTGCAGGGTAGTTGGGTGGGGGCAAGGGGTAGAGCGGCAACGGAAGTAGGACGAGGCAGGGGGGCTCGTTCGCTTAGAAATTTATTCAAATTAAGCGGGCCGGAGTTTACGAACCGGCGGAAAAATCGAAAGTGCCGGGATAATTGGCGACGGTGAAAGTCGACGACTTTGAAAACCCGCCCCTATTTCACGCCGCGGAGTTTCTTTCGACGGGGGGCGAACTTTCGCGCGGCCAACTTCGCCGCACCAAGTTTCCCCGCGATCGCCGCCGCAGCCGGATGTCTATTTAAACGAATGCCAGCCTCTCCGCGGATTCTGCAGGATAAATTTCTGGTTCGAGGTCCGTCCCGCCCCATCGCGCGCCTTCTGTTTTCCCCATTCCTCGGCTAACCACCCTGGAAACGTTCCTCTTCGCGATCAGAACTGACGTACCACCAAAAGACAAAAATGTACACGTATAAAATACAACGAACAACCGAATCGTATATTTAATTAATTTCCACGACCCTACATCCAACAGACAGGTTCCCCCTCGCGCCTTAATGCAAAACCTGGGTAACCAATACCCCAAGTAGACTCGCGACCAAAAAAGGAGCCAGGCCTCCGAGCCGCGTCTCCGTCGCCAAATACGCTCAAAGATCCCGCGACATGACATTAATACCTCTCCCAAAGGAAAGCGTCCCGGGGTCTTAATAGTCGTATCGTGTAGCCAGAGCCACATTACGGATCCCCGGCGCTTTGTGTCCCACGGAAAAACGTATCTCTCGTCAGACCTCGTCCGTCCTTCTTGCAGCCGCCGATCCCCGCCTTCGAGAATCTGTTCCCGGAGCAGCAAAGACTTCCTGCACCGCTTACGCGGATGTTACATCCACAGCCACGGTTATATATACTCTCGTTGGCTCGCATATGTACCAGGGGGGGAGGGCCACGATATCCACCCGTCGGGCATATCCGTCGTGCAACGTGGATCCGGCTGCGTGTGGTAGGATCGCAGCCAGTCTCACCCTGTAGAGCGGCACTGTGTGTGCGCGCGTATCCTCGGGAATACGAGGAGCTCTAATCCCCTTTTAGAGACTCGGCTCATACCACGCATCGCGATATGCCTTTGACGGCCGCTCCTGCGACGCTATTGGCTCCGCGTAATCTTGTGTAAGTTGGGTTGCCTAGCCGCAGGATCTCCGGCTACGGAAGGGGCCCCGTTCACACGTGTGCAACCCCGGGACACGCACGCCCCGGTACCTTTCGCCTCCTGCGCCCTTCCGTCGACCCTTCGCCACGATCGATACGGCAGGTCCCTGACGTGCGCCCCAGCGCATGCCCTTCCGCGATCATCGCGCGTCCAGGTTGACGCGGGCACCGCTAGAGACCGCTCGAATGCGTTTCCGGGGTGCTGGTTAGAGCGTTCGTGCATGGACGGGCGACTGATTCAAGGGGTTGGTCGGGATGATTCGTTCTCCTTTTGTTTTGATGCCAGGGAAGATGGGTCTCGGACGTGAGCGGGATGTTAAGAGGAGGAGGATCAAGGGTCGTGCTCAAAGTGCTTTAAATTAGTAGCGTTCCAGGGTTTGATACGTGAAGCTTTTGTAGCAATTATTGTAAGATTTCTTTTCGCGAACGCATCGATTGGTTCTTGTGTTAACGAAATTTTAGTGTAGATTTGATTGGAAATTTATTATCGTTGCTGTTTGTGTAGGGTTGTTAGTGGTACCTGCGAGTGGGCTACTCTATATGCTGACAGGCACTACGCAACCAGGTAGTTACAAGGATCGATTCTCTCCTTGTAGAATGTCTGCGGTATTAAGTTCAACTTTTCGTGTTTCATTGCACAACTTTTTTCTATTGCTCTAAAGAAGTGCTTAAACGTACGAAATCTGCGCTTCATCCGACGGAAAAATAATTTCGCGATTTACTACTCAGTAATAGTTACGGACTGATATACACATTATCGCAGCATTAGCGTCAGACAAGATAAGAGCAGGTAGCGTATCCAATGACTCATGTGTCACACTGTCCAATGACAGTGTCAAGCAAGTTGACGTACGAGTCGTCACCGCGATTCTGTATCCACAAAATCTTCAGCAAATAATAGGAACCTGCCATTTGTATCTTCCAATGATCCTCTAACGTCAGCCACTACAAACTTCGTGCGTTATCAAACCTGTTCTCCATTCCAACCCCCATAGATCTTGCGATAGATCCATGCGAACAGAGCGGTATTGCCTTAAAAACTCCTTTTTTTTTTTTCTTCTTCTTCTTCTTCTTCACGTCGAATCTCGCGGATCAAAGTAAAAGTTTCCGAGTCATCCCCGAAGCGATGACCTAAAAGCGTAGACGCACGTGTGTCGGCGTGAACCGCCCCCAGTCCCCGCTTCCTCTCGCCCACGGGGACCGTTTCTGTGTACACGAAAAGTGCGCTCGCTCGTGTTTTTTCTCGCCCGTCCAGTTTTATCGTAATTGCCAGCTTTACGTAAGGCTGTTTGTACATGTGTTATCATGAAATACGGCGCTATTTGTACAATTGTTTGCCTCCCTCTCGCCGCGGCGACGCCATCTTCTGCGTGACCACGGACGAAAAAATTCCGGACGAACGCGCGCACGATTCGGCGCTCCTCTCGTTCTCCTCTCTGTTTCTTCTTTTTTTCTGTTTTTCTTTTTTTTTTCTTTTCTTTTTAAATGCCAATCTTTATTGCCCACCGTCGCACGGTCTTGCGTGGTTTCCGATGATTGCCTCCTCGACGACGACTACGGATGCGACCCGCGTGTTTGAGTACGCGGTGTTTGCGAGCTGCCTAGCTGTGACGCCGTGGCGAGGACCAAATCGCCGCGACAACCTCGAGACGCTAGCGATAACGGTGGGATCTCTGACGCTAAGGCGGCTGATTAGACTTGTGTGCAAGTGGCCTACTCGCTTTGATACCCAGTGGAGACTTTTGGTCGAGTTTAGGACGTTACACGATCGCGAGGGAGCATTGAATTTGCCTGGAGAACGGGACAATGCGAAACGATCGCGTTCTTTTAGTCACTCTGGTTACCTGAAATCTATATTTTAGCTAAACTTCGTCCATTTATGTATATTCTCCATTTGTATATTCAGTTATCTATGTTTTTCTGTATAATACTCTGTTGAGTATTTCTGGTGTCTCTATTGTAGCATAGAATTCAAGAGATCGGTTGCTATCTTTGATTTATCGAAAGATAGTTCGGTTAATCCGCATCTGCATTGGATGCAGAAGCATGGAAGCGAATCTAAATTCAATTTCAAGATAAACTCAAATATTTGCGAAAGCGACACCAAATTCACCGTCGCCGCCTAATTTTAAGCGCGACTCCATTTTGGAGCACGTTCCCAGGCGTCATCGAACAGCTGTAATCGTGGATCTGCATAAACAATCGGCTACCAGAATCGAACGGAAATCCAAGTTAAACTACTCGAAGCGTTTCTTGCATCGTTCGAGCGTTGAACGCGTTATCATTTACAATACTCTTGTTATCACTGTTAGGAAAATATTCCCGTGTGAGTTTTGCTTTAGTCCAACGCGACTTCGTCGTACAAATCATTTTAACGATCACGCTTCTATAAGCATTCATCAGGTTTCCATCGTACCTCAGTCCTCGACTATTTCACGAAAAACTAACTTTCAGGGTCGCACGATCTAACCTAAAAAGGAACTTCCCTTAAAACCTACTTTCCATTACAACCTTGCCCTCGTTCGAGGAACTCGACTTGAGAATCAATCGAAATTACCACCAAGAAATATGGAAAGCCTTCAGAATTCTGCTGAATTTTCCTCGATTTTGTAAACGACTCGAGAATCCATGCTCTTCTCTCAAATCGTTCGCAATTCTTCTAACGAATCGAATTTCTAAAACATCGAACCCAAAAATCGATTTCTCGTTCGAATAACCCCGCAGTCGTCCGAGCGATTCGACTCAAAAATCGTTCGAAATCGCCGCGAGAAGCGTCGAGGGTACCTGCGAAGCGCGAAGACACGATTTCGAAGGTTGAACAGGGATCCGTGTCCTAGCGCGTAATCCCATCGGACGTGTCCGCGTGCGCCTTCGAACGAAAGATCGATCCCCATAGAAAATTGTCCGAGCAATTTGCGATCATTCACGAGCCTCGTCGAGGCAGGAAAAACGAGTCCCCGTGTTTCTGAACGAGGGCCAGCGTGCCAGACCGTGTGACATAATCCTGTCGTACGCTTTGCCCCTACGGCTGATCGGCCGCGTCAGGACACGGATCCCGAGGGAGGACGCTAACCGTCCACGCAAACACCAGGAACAAGCCTGGACACGCGAGGAGAGAAGAGAAGACCTGGAAATTCGTTCACGAGCACGTTCGAATTCTTCGTTCATCGCTCTAGTCGATACTCTTCTTCTTCATCTTCATCTTCTGTCTCTTCTTGGTCTCGAAAGGATGTCCAAGATTTTCGTCGACATTAAAAGATTCTTTGTCGGTGTCTCGATGAGTGGTGCAAGAGGAACATACGATTTTCTCTGTTGTAGTTACCAGATCGATCTGGTTCCGGTGCGTCGCGGTACCGCGTTGATAAGGCGGTTAAACATTCGTCGAAGAGGGCAGAGGCTGTAACGAGGACTTTGGGTATATAGAACAGTGCGTGATAAACTGCGACTACGCTTGTTTGTCACTGATTACGCGGCGATAATACCATGAGGATCTCATTGTAAGAACAATCGTGGACTTAGCGCCGCGTCTTCGCCCTTTAAATCAAACCGCAATTAGACCGTCCAACGTCCCCAGGATCTTTTATCTCCCTAATAAACCCAGGCTACGTAGCGTAGAGAAGAAAAACAGCAAAAATAAAACCTGACCATACATCAATCGCCTGAGTATCATCAACCAGCTCAGGCAGCCATTGAATGGAAACACCATAAGGCAAAGCACGGACACAGTGTAAGCCCAATAACGTCGCAGAGGAGAAAAAATCGCGCGGCACAAAGGGATACATGTCCAGGAAGCGAGAGGAGGATAGAAAGGGGACAGGGTTCGACGGGTGGAATAAGCGATAAGTGGAGGGCCGAATGGGGCCCGGCGGCGTGAATCGAGGGCAAGAGTGGCGCAGGAAGACGAACCAGGTCAGATGCATCTCCTTGCATGGACGCAGGTCCTTTCGAGCTTACTCGGTCCAGGCGAGAAGAATGGACCCGGGAATCCTTCTCGTCGGTAATTCGGGACGGGGGCCAGCTGCAAAAACCGTGCTGCATCCCCCTCTTCGAGAAGGCCTCCGCGTTCTCTTACCCTCGGGAAAGGATACCGACTACGCTCTATGGGGGGACAAATCTTTCTTTATATCTTAGATCCTGGTCGATCATTTTTTTACGAACCCTTTTTCCGAACCTGGCGTACCCGAGAACGAGCGTTGGCCCCCCCTTTTTTTTCGCGCAACTGTCGCCTTCCTCATCGAAGGACGCTGTCTTCCTTCAACTCCGACGGGGCGTCCCTGCCAGCTTCGGCTCGGGGCGAAAGAAACGGACCAGAGGACGCGCACGCGTGAATCGCGCTCGTCTTTCACGCGAACACGAATCTTCCTCTCGAAATCTCGATTATCCGTGACTCATCCTGTCCTCGTTGCGATTTTTTATAAATTCTTCTTTGGGGGATGGAATAAGGAATTGCGTTTCTTTTGAAGTTACGTAGTCTGACTACACCCTTTAAAAATCCCAACTCGCGTTGCATCGTATATAACTGTAACTAGTAAAATTAAAATTCTTATGAAACTTCATCGATGAACATTCGTGGACGATCTGAACTCGTCGCTAAGTCGATCATCAAAAGAATCGTGGGAAAATTCGCGCGAAAATTCGTCGCAGTGAAGCCAGGAAGGGGTGAAAAATCGATGATCGGCCAGCAAACGTCCAACGGCTGTCCAATATTGTAGCCATCGAATATGGTAGCTGGAAACAGGTGGAGCGGAGGGGTGATTCCCGTCGGATATCGTGACTACTGGTCAGTTTGTTCGATAGTCGGTGCCAGCCAGCACGGATGGCCATATACCCGGGCGCGGCTCGCAGGGGCCTTGGTACCGAGCTGTACCAAGAGGGCCACCGGTCAATACATCCAGACCTTCAGGAGTGCCGCGAAAAACGTAAGCAGAGAGTGCCAGCCGGCATGGTCTTCGGACGGATTCGAGGCCCGTGCATGGTACCGTGGCATCGTGGACTGGATGGCGTGCGGTCACGGATCGCGGGTAACTTCGATGGCGCTTCGTTTGATGGGGACGGCGAGATTACTAGATGAATAGTTGACGTTAAGATCGAGCGAGTTCGAGCGATAACATTTAGATCCTGTACGATTCTCGCCA
Source organism: Xylocopa sonorina (assembly GCF_050948175.1). Lineage (NCBI taxonomy): Eukaryota > Metazoa > Arthropoda > Insecta > Hymenoptera > Apidae > Xylocopa > Xylocopa sonorina. The sequence continues at coordinate 8,023,306 of NC_135198.1, forward strand.
AGCGTTCGTACGAGGGGGTAAAATATTCTATTTTAGAATCAGCTTTGTAACAACGGTTAAATATATCGAAGCTAATTATCCCAATAATAATTAATCAACGTAACACTTAGGTTAACCATTCATACACGATCTAATACGTGGTGAATCAGAATTCTGCGGATGAACCGCTCAGCAACCTTTCCAGGTCCGACCCAGAGAAGGCTTCGCGTGGAAACCACCCCTCCAGCGGCGCGCGACAGTTGAAAACGTGGGCAGACGTGACTTTCGAGCGTCCTTTCGGCTGTACTAATTACCATCGACCGGGGAATAATGAATTGTTTCCAGGCTCCGGCAATAAATATCGTTTCTACGTGCACCGATATTATCCGTGGACGCGCGCACGTACGTGTGGACGCGCGCGTCTGTGGACGCGCGCGTGCATTTGCAGGCATCCATGCACGGGGGCCGATACACGTAACGATGCAGCTTTCTATCGGTTGGCAAACGGCTCGCTTATTATCGACGATCGGATTCGCGTGCGATACACCTAAGCACGTGTGCGCACGTAGCCACGATAACGGGTGTCCCGATGCGACTCGTGGACTTTAGACGACTCGAGGCTCGAAGAGGCTCGTCCCAGTCGGAAGGGGGTGGTTTCGCGGCTGGCGAATTTGCGGAGTTGCTGCTTGGTTGCGCGGCTGGCTGCTCCGGGAACAGAGTCGCTTCGGTAGTTTGAATGTATAGGGAGAAATAAAAATATTTTAGTTTCGGTTGATCGAAGAGCTAGGTTCGAGTGTTCGGTTCGAGTGTCGCATTGTGGCGCGGAAAAATTAACGCATGAACGAACTGGCTCGAATGCCAGAGACGAAGTCGACGGAGACGTTTCGCGAGCAGCAACTGCGACTCGATTTAATTAATGGAATCATTTGAGTAGTTATTGTTCGGGGAAGTGCTGTTCTAAGCACCTTCGAAGACTGTAGGATTTTAGTTTCTCGGTTGGATTGAAGAGATGCGATTGATTAATTGATCGAAGGGAGTATCTAAAATTTACGCTTCGATGAGTTGGTAAGATATTTTTAGGAATATTAGAGTCGCCAGAGATCTTCCATGAGCAGTGAAGTGTTTGAGTTCGAGGGAGTCGACCGCTTAAGTAGCTTGAAAAACTAAAATACTTTAAGCGAGGGTCGATCGATGGGACGCGATGGATTAATTGATCCAAGTGCAAGATTCAGGTACGCAAACGATGCTTGAACGAGTTTACCCATAAAAAATGATGTTGAAAATGTCACGGTACAATGAAAATCTTTCATATATGAAGTACTACAGATTAACACATAATATAATAATTATGCGATTCTTATTCAATAATACAATGGTTGCTTGAAATATTTCTACGATATCAGCGTTCCTCAATCGATATTCCTTTCGTCTCGCGTCCAACTCTAACTTTTCTCCTTTCTTTTACTGTCTTTTACTTTCTTAGTCGACCAGCAGTTAATTATTTTCTTTTTACCCCATATTCGCTATTTTTCTCTCACTTTCACCTATTCCTCACCTATCATTCTTACTTTCAGCCCTCCAACTCTTCTCGCCAATTAATTGCACCCTCTTCTCTTCACTTCTTCCTTAAATTAATCATATACCATCAAATAAATTATATACTATCCCTAAATGCTCTGATATACCTGACACCCTCGCAAGAGCCCCTATAAAAATCGCCATTTTCATAATTAACCTCTGCCCACTCAGAAGTATCGCCTCAGACGCAACACCAGATCCAAAGAGACACGATCTAAACCTAAAAAGAATCCCTACCAACGACGATCACTGGTCGATGGTCGCCAGAAATCCTCATTAGAACGAAGTAGCCCATCTTCGTGGATCCCGAAATCCCAGCGCCTGCTCTCGAACAATGGCGAAGAGAGCTCCTCGCAGCCGATTCCACGGGCTGCTCGACGCAGCCGTCGAACGGAACAGAAGGCGGCGTGGGCGCGACAATTTCACCGTGTGTGGAGGCTAACGGAGCGACGTAACATCTCCTTCGTCGCTAGGATTTAGCGCGGCGTGCACGAGTGTGTTTCGCCGTCTCTTTCACGCCCACGTGGGCCCCGCGCGGCAGATGAGTCAGAACGAATGGGCGGATTCGCCTTCGCAGCGACACGACGCCGAGGGTAAGCACTCGATAAGGAGGCGAGTCTTGAGGGATGCTGCGAAGGCACCGCTCGCGTGCCCCCTTTTCTCGTTTCCTTGGGCGATAGAAATAGAAACTGTGGAGACGCGCGACGGATGGACGGACTCCGTGACTGAAGGATCGGCTGTTTTCCGGGATTCTTAGCTTCTCGCCCGGATGAGACGAGTCGTTTCGAATTGGGCAACCGCTCGGAGCAGATGCTCGCCTCTGTCGGGTGATTCGTTAACACGTTCGGCGGTTTGCTTGATTAATGGGCGCTGGCTAATGCGTTGATTTTTGGGAGATAGCAATTTGGGGGTTGAAAGCGATTGATATTTTGTATATGCTAGTTTTCGAAGCAACGCGTGAAATTTTGTGGAATAATTAGGAGGAAGTATGTTTGCCTCGATATTAAATAATGCAACGTATTTTTGTTTTCTAATAGAAATGTCGTTGTATCGATAAAAATGATGAAAGTCAGGCTGTGGGGTTTCCGCGTTCCCATTTTCTAAGGTACGTCGGAAACGATGATTTTTAACCCTACTTGCGACTCTACTCGCAACCAATTACTTCGCGCGACCTCACGCAAACTTGTGTACACGAATATTTCGCCGGCAAATTATAGGTTTTTTGGTATGGCAAGTGCCGTTCGTGAAAAGTTCTCCCGCAACTAGATATTACCGTGTCAGGACGCAGCTCGTGCCACGCATTTTTGTTTTCCATGTAGCACAATACTTGATTACACCGATCTCGCTTGGTTTTTACAAGTCCTCGAGCCCACGCTATTCTTCTGAGATGATGTTTCTACCAAATTGAATAACTTGAAACCTGATATTTCCGCATTTAACTAATAACGATCAAGGCTAAGTTCTTCTAGTAACATAAAAGAGAGTTCCACCCTTAAATAAGAAGGGCGTTCGATGATCAGATTGAACCCTTCGCAATCTTTGAACAACAATTCCAAATTCACGGAAAAATCAGCACGTAGAATTTTCTCGCGCGACATTTCTCCCGATCACAAAAGTATCGACACCATTCGTCATCAGCAAGAAAATCGCGCGTACGTACCCAAGCAGAGAGTCACGGGATTCCGCGGGTAAGAAAAAGCCTCCCTGCCCGTGGGAAATCGTCGTGTCGGGCATTTTTTGCGTTGAAAAATTCCCGGCGAATCTCGCAGATTCCAGACGGCGATTTTTTACGCGGGCCAGCTGAGAGGAAATCGTGAGAAATCTTCGACTCGTCGACGCTCCTCTTTTTTTTCCACCCTTAACGAGACTAGCGCCGGATAGTTGGCGAGTCTGCGGTGGAAAACGGGGCGAAAGAAGAAAAAAACAAGGGAAAAAAGAAACGCCGGACACGGGAGAAGTGTCGTGAAAAACACAGAGGAGACGAAATCGGGTTCGTTTGGTATTCATGAGCGATCGACGGCGACTGGTATCGATCGATCGGACCGTGGCCATTGTCAGGCAACCCCCTGCCGCCTCTCCACCCCACCCGTTCTTAACGACGCATCTTCCCGATGGCCCACGTGCAATGCGTCATTTGAATACGCGCTCATCCCTGCCCCGTTTCTCCCCTATTATGTGTAAATTGTATTATTTTTACCCCAAATACATTTCGCCCCTAGCGCCTCGCCACGGGCCCACGGGGTCAACAGGTCAAATTGCACATGTCCACCGAAAGTCAGCCCTCTGGCGCGAGCTGCTGCTCGAATACACCCCTCTTTTGCCAGCGGAAGTCACGTTTATTCGCGCTTTACCCTGCCACTCGTGATGCGAGCCAAGATTTTGCGGAAAAAAGGAAAACGAAGAAGTAGAAGGTGAATTAAGTTGTCTATGAAATTAAAACGTTGATGATCGACCAGATTGCTGTATTCTTATATGCTAGAAAACCTTAAAACTCATGCTTGTAACGTATATACGACTTCAAACTTTTTTCCTAATCTCTTTTCCCTGCGCTCTTTTTGTTAGTTGGTTAGTGTTCTTGAACGTGGGAATACCTTTCGAGATAATTCGAGCAGGGGGATCATTTTCCAGCCTCCGTACAGGAAGTTCGAACGGTTTCGTTGGCAGAGGAGAAATCGTGAAAAACTGGGGAAGATTAAGAGTAGCGGAGAAGGATGGCGAGGGTAGACGCTGTTTGCACGCGGATGAAAAAAGGGAGACGGAGATACCATGAACGATAAAGGTGAGTGGCGGTAAAAAGTTAACGAATCTTGCGTGAAAAAGGGGGAGGGGGCCAGGGACGGGCTCAGCCGGGCATAATAATTTCTCGCGTGATTTTAAAACCGTAAATTTTTTACCCCTTAACCACCACCACCACCACCACCAGCGACGTCGCCTGCAACTTTTTTCCAACCCGTCTTCACGGTAACGAAATAGACACACGCGCGCGCGCACACATCGACGATACTTTGTTTTTGCGACAGGAAAAACAACGAAGACACCGTGCTGTATCTCGATCGGTTATCATTTCACACCGATTATAATAAACCGGTGGCGAGGAAGATAAAAACTGGGAGGGTAGGGTACGGCGCGCTCGAAGGGGTGGAAAAAAAAAATACGCGACGGGGCAAGAGGGTAGTGCCAAGCGGAGGAAAGAAGACAGACGCAGCGGAGAAAAAAATAATGCGGGTCATCGAGGAAAAAAGCGTCCCGTTCGGGGACCCTGCAGGCTGGATCTTAAATAAGTATATAATAATGCTGGCCTGTTAGGGCGTTCTTAACCCCTTCGCGAGCTTCCTACAACGCAGCTACTCCTCGTTTCCCGTTCTTCTTTTCAAATATTTTTTTCTCCTCGCAAAGGAAGAATCCTACCGCTTCTTTCCCCGTCGGTTAACGGATAAAATCTAAATTAACTAAATTAAGGGCCCGACCGCTCCTCCGTCTCGTTTTTACGTACGATTTATACACACGAGTTTTTGCGCTGGTTGCTCGTACGAACGAAGAAAAAAAAAAAAAGAAGGGAAAAACATTCGAGAGACGAACAGGAGAAAGCGAGCAAGTGTTCCCTCTATCCCTTCTCCGGCTGAGAGGATATCTCGCTCGTTTTTCTGCGCTCGCAGCTTTCATGGTTTTCGCCTCGTTGTCTTGCCTCGCGAGAAGATCGTTGAAAGGTCGATTTACGGTTATAAAATTACTCACGTGAAATTCGAGACCGTGGGCTCCTCTCGCGCTGCGTGTTTGCCGGCGAGATTTATGCCGCGCCCTTCCCTCCGAGCGGAGACGCGCTGGAAGAATGGAATCACGAGGGTTGAAGTAAAGAGTTCCCGTTGCAACCGAGCACCACGAGGAGGATCGTTCGCCGCATCGAGCTTTCGGGACTTATTCCGGTCCTCTTTACTCACTGAGTCGGACGGAACGGGCGAACTTGGTTGATTGTCGGAATTTCCAGGCTTTCTACCCCCTTTGCGTGATACATTAACGAGCGGACGTCGCCCAGGATCGATTTCGATTAGAATTCGTAAATAGAATATTTGGATACGTTCTATTATTCGGATGGATTTACATGACGATTCCTGGTCGGAAATTTCTGAATAGATTTAATCATTTTCCAGGAATAAGGGACGATTTATGCATCCCTCGTGAAATAATGAAGCATTTTTTAATATCAATGGATTTCAGTGAAAACCAACGCCAACTACTGAAATAATTTCATCCTAAAATCTCAACTGCGCGTTCGTTCTATTTTCCTCCGCATATTATTTCTTTTTTCTTTTTTTTTTTTGCCTAATCAGAGGGTATACGGTTTCGACGAAAGAAAAAAAAATTACGATTCTGGCAACAGAGTGGACGCATCGAGTGCAAATATCCCATTGAGCGCGGTGACTTTTTCACGCAACACGGTCACGTCTGTTTGGTCATTTTTCCAGCGCCACCCTCTTTTTTGACCGTTTGACCATATGTGACGGTCGCGTGGGCTCCGGCCGTGGCGATCGATTGATTTCGCGCAATAAAAGAGAGTGGAAAACCCTCGTGGAAACGTGCACGGGCATGAATGGCCGGCTCGTTTGGCTTAGTCAAATTACCACGCGGTGGTGGCGTTGACCTTCGTTGTAATGATACGTTAAGCTCACCCTGCGGGGCCCTGAAAGAACGGAAAATCTGTGGGTCGTTGCGAATCTCGGGATGTGGGTATGCTGGTCCGTTATTCGAGCCATCGGACAAAAGTTTCGAGATCGTCTGTCGACGATAAAATTATTCGTAACAGGAGCGGCTCTTCCGTTGCTTATTAATTACCAAAAACACATTTTTCCTACTCAAAAAAATAGAGACGACTGATTTAATGAGTCAACTAAAAAAGTTCACGTCAAACTCTCACCAGGTTGCTACCTCACAAACAATAATCTCGATTCGTCTTGATCAATGAATCTCCCTAAAAATCCCTTCGAACCTGCGCAACTTATGCACCAAACCAATCAATCTTACGTCCCAAACCTAGCACAATCCCACCCCTTTCGATCATCCGGCAGGCACGTGAAAAATGCCTCCATCCTCGCGATCGTTCGCGTGATTGTTCATTTGGATTGGTCGGTGCCGCCTCGCGGCCAGTAGAAAGTCGTTGGCCCTGGGTGCGGAATACGATGGTTCTCGCTATCACGGCTATATCTTACCGCACGAGAGCCCGTTGGCAGGGGTAACTTCGACGCAGGAGGGAGGAAAAAAAAAAAAGAACGAGGGATGGGCGCGGGGTTGGAAAAAATCCTGGAGGCTGGATGGCTATTAATATATTTTTTTTTCCCTCCGCAGGGCACCCCCTGTTTAGCATAGGACCCGAGGTGTCCCGCTAACCTAACGCAACCCTTTGCAAACAGCATGAGAAAAAAAAACGGCCGACACTGGTAACCGGCTAGGACAGGCAGGATGCTCCTGCAAGGGATGAAGCAGGGAGAAGAGAAAAAAACCGCCCGTGTCTCTCTCTCACGGTGAGCCGTTTTTGTCGGATCCGACGACGCGCCGGCGGGAATTCCTCGTTCGAACGAACGGACGCGACAAAGGAGCCAACGTGCCGTGTGATGCTCCTGCGCAGGAATAAAAAGACGTAATATAATGACGAGCGATGGTTCAAGAAGGAGAGAGTAAAAAAAAAAGGAACACGGTAACGACGTTGTTGGTCGACGAGTGTGGCGAGAGGACAGGTGGATGCCGCGGGACAGTGTCCCCCGCGTAATCCATGGTGGTTTCACGGTCAGTTTCGCGAGGGTCATTGGAAGCTTGGAGATCCCTTGTTGATTACGCGTCGCTCGACGCAGGGTCAGCGGAAAAGCAAAGCCGGACCATTTCATTATTCTCGACATTAATTAATTATTCCCACGCCGGAGACGCGAGTAATTAATCTCGCCGGGGGTGAAGGTCCTCCGGCGTGCGTGGCACCCTGGTCACCCTGACAAATGTACTTTTTCCGCTGAATCGCGCGGAATCCTTGGGTTACCACGTCCATCGATGCGATCGTGTTTCTGGGGACGATTTAGCTCGATCTTTGATACAATAGTATATCGTTATAATCGTACGAACTCAAGAAAATGAACCTAACATCTCACGACACCACTAATTAATCCAACCAATATTCTATCAGACCCATCACCGCCACCAGAAGTCTCTTTTCATACTCGAGTCCAGACAAGAGCCTCTTCTATCTCCCAGTAAACATTCTCATCACGTAAGTCAGTCAAGTCCAAAACTGTGCCGTCATTCCTAATCCACCCCTCTGAGCGCTCAGTCAGAAGGAGAGGGCCGATTCTCTCGTCGCAGACGTTAATGGACTGCGGACGCGTGGACGAAAAGAGAGGGAGGATGCTCCCGATCATTGCGCAAGCTGCAAGATGACGTGCCCCCATGCAGCCCAGCTAGGGCCATATGTATTCGAGGGGGTGGTGACCAAGGTGATATAATGGGAGTGCATCACGGACGGCTTTCAGTTCCACACGCGTGAACCCTGGGCACAACAGGAACCCTTTCAGCCTAGAAGGAGAGACGGACAGACGGACACGACGGACTGCGCGTCGTTCGACACCCCCGTTCACGAAATCCCCTGCAGCCAGCACCGCGTTGGCTGGCTTGCGCAACAAAACAACAGCTGCGTGGCTCGACGACACTGGAATCGTCGAAACACCCGTCTAGTCCTTGCCTCGCGCAACCCTTTCGCCAGCCTGGACAACGCGACGCTTATGGGGTTCCTCCTTGGTTTGCGAATGGATCTGCGAATAGATCGTGGACCCGTTGGTCATGGTTTTCGATGAGTTGGGTCTATGTGTCACTGTTGCGTGGGGGACTGGACGGATGGTTCGGTTGAATCGCACTCTTGGGTGTCGATGGTAACTTGTTGACGAGGAACGTACGATTTGCACGATGCGATCGATGTTTCCTGGGATTGGTATTTATACAGGGAATTTAATGATTGTTAATACTCTCGCAAAGTGTTTGTATGGTATCGAACTGTACTAGTCTCGAGTAACAAGAGACGATCGTCTCGGAATAAAATATGAACAGGCATTTTTCCAAACGAAAGGATCGATGAAGAATTCATGAAGACTAATTGAGCAACGAAATGTCTAACAGATTACTAATACTCCAATTAAAATTCCGCTGGCAATCGTAGCTCATTTTCCCTTTTCCCTATCGCCATAGAAGACGCATGGTAGCCCACCCGTTTTCCCAAGCCCCTCGCGAGATCCCAATCCCCGGGAGAATTAAAACCGCGATCCTACCTCGGATACTCAGTCGCCGTCTCGAGGCGCACAATTAAACGGCCTATGTTCGACTTCCACGCGGCGTCATCCCGGTTATCGAGCATTCATTAAGAGCGGCGTTAACGGGCCGTCTGGAACGCAAGAGGAGGAAGCCAGCCAGGGGTCCACGTGCGAACATCTTCTTCCACCCGTTTCCCTGGCCGCCCCTCTCGCACCTCCGATCGCCGCCTCGAGCCAGCGACGTTCCCCGACCCGTTTCCTCCTCTAACCGTGGCCTCGTCTATCCGCGTGGACGTGCAACCGGTGGACTTTGCACGCCAGTTCCACGGTTACCCCGTTCGTCTCGTTCGCGGCGCGTTAATTATGAGCTGCTTCCGGCGATCTAGATTTCATTCTTTCCTCCGCTTAGGCACCGGGAAATGATAATAGGCACCGTGACCCATGGTGGTCAGTTCACACGAGAAACGAGAGTGCGCTGGTGCCTCCTCGAGGCTACATCCCGGTGCACACGGCCTCTCACCGTCCTCTTCTTCCACGGAGTCAGCTAACCAGGGCCCGGTAAGGTGGGGAGTACCCTCTACGCGCGTTACTCGCGTCCCGACCCGCGGTTATACGGCAGCGCCGAGACACGTCTGTGTCGGCGTTCCGACTTCCACAATGCGCCTTGTACTCTCCCACACTCAACGAGTCTCACGCCCTCACATCCTCCTGCCGCCTCGTTGCGCGCCTCGCCGAGGCGACGAACGCGAGGAGGACCGCGTGAGCGCCGAGGAGACCGCGTCCGCGGCCATTTCACCGGGCGACCTCTGATTTCTGCGCGCCGGCACAGCCAGCGACCGATTCCACGCGAACAAGAGAGACCAGGGGGGGACCACCGTGAAACCTTTCGCGGGATCGCCGCCAAGCCGCGAGCTTCCCTCGCGAGACCGGCGATCCCGCGGCCGCGTTGCGAAACCAGGCCTCTCTGGCCTCCTTTGCCTCTCCTCTTCTTTCTTTTCTTTATTTTTCTTTCGTTTTCTCTCGTCTCTTACCTTTCGACTGTCATTTCTTTCGTCCCTATCGACTAGCGAACTTCTTCTCCATTTAAGATTCTTTACACCCACTGATCGATAATTGACATTTCGTTGGTATCCTCGACGCGTCAGGTCAGAGTGCGCAGAGCCACGGTGTCTTGTTCGTAGTTAAGAGAAGAAAGATGGACTTAATAAATCGAGCGGGCGTCTTCGTGGTCGGTAACTGATTCCCTTCAGCAGGAAGTTATGCGTTTGTAATAAATGTTAAACAATCTGATCGGTATCTGGATTGAATAATACATTTTTTTAGGCTTCGAGTGTTTATATGGAAATAGTCCTCTGTTCGCGATCCGACGGATTTATCGCCTCCCGCGGGGCTCGAGGGTGTTTTGAAAAGATTATAAAGCAATAAATTTCGCCCTAATGAAAAATGAATTAACTTCGTTAATTTGTTGTTTGGTCGGTCTCGTTAGTCAGTACCCGGGCACGTAGAGATTCCAGCGTTCAGTGTGTTAGCAGAAAGAAGACTCGACTAATTTGACATGATTTCCTCCTTTTCGCCGTTGGCTAATTTCAATACAATTTTTTAACGAACCATTCTTGATCGCTGGCATATGGGAACATCTCTTCCTCCATTGATTCAAACGCAACACGCTCTTCAGACATTGCCCCATTAAAATTCATACGGCCGGAGTAATTACATAATTACATATCTTAAGGTTACATTATATTTCCCTCAGACATGTGAATCTTCGAAAGCTACGATAATCAGGGAATAAACATCTCCGTATCTTCTGAATATCAAGCCGAGAACACGGTACAATTGACTCTGTGGCAACATTCTTGCAGAATTTCGAAAAAAATTCACTCCAACCTGAAAGCACCTTCGGATTTTCGCATGAGACCCTCCTCTAATCACCTTTTCATCCGCATAAATGTTTCAAACCAGTCCCTACCGACAACAGCATCGATCGTTAGCCACGAGAAATCCCTTTTAATTACTAAAAAAACAACCTCTGATCCTTCTTTCGTTCCGTACTCTCTTCACCATCCTCCATCGAATATACTCAAGTTTAGAAACCCTAAAACTGTAAAAAAATGATTGCTAACCAAAAACAATAATAAACGAATCCTCGTGTACGCGAAACGAAGCGACGAACTCGGAACCAGTGCCATCGACACCAGTATCAATGGCCCCTCGATTTAATTGGCCGCTAATAAGCGTCGTAATAAGTATCGCGTGAGCGCCGCGCGTCGTCGTATCCCAAGTACGCGGCAACATTGACATTTTCTGGCCCGAGACGCTCGCTGGGGAAAAAAAGAGCGGAGCGGGCTGGCGGCGCGCGAAGTTATCCAATCGGCGAGCGTATTACAGGCGAGAAAGCAGCTGGGAAACCTAACAGTTTCGAAAAGGCCGTGAGTGACCGGAACACGGCTCAGGCTTCTCTCCTTCGCAGCCGTACCGCGCGCACAGGTAGCAACAACGTGTGCCGCTTTAGCGCGCCGGTTTATCTTCGATCTTCGCTCGTTTCGTCGTTCAGCCACCAAGAAGGCGTCTATACTGTACCGCGCGCCGTTTCATTAATGTTAATAGTCGCCGTGCCGGGACGCGAGGCGTCCTCAATGGGGCCCTTATCAACGCGTATCCGTTAGAGAGCCGTTTCTTTATTTCCCTAATCAAGGGACTGCTCGTGAACACCGTGTAACCCTCTTCGTATCCGATCCACCCCTCCCTGCCACGATCGTCACGGTGCCCCGCGATTCTTTACGAACGCGCTTCAGCGTACACGCAACAGGGACACGAGTGAAAACGTGGTCACACGCGACGCTTCGCTCTGCCGTAGACGAGACCCTGTTCCTTGATCCTTCCTCGTTTATTTCTGGTGAGCCGTAATTTGCTAGGGAATAAGGTGTCGAAGGTTTGGGTATAGAAACGTGGAGAGGTTCGATAGATTTCTGGCTAGAAGATGGTAGCTGCAATTGTCCAAGCGTTGCCACGAAACGGTTTTATTTCGACGAAGATCGCATTTTTCCGTGTTCAGTTATCGAGTATCGCAACGTCTATCGTGGCTCCGATGTTTGGCATGCTTGCGCGTGTTGCACGCGTCGATGCGAAAAAGTGACGAGAGATTCGCAACTGGTGGAAAATTTCACCAAGACTATTCGCTGGAGGAGCGATAGAGGGAATAAAAATGAACGGAAGAAGGACGCGCATAAATTAACAGGCAGCCAAGCGGAGGTCCAGGCTCCCACCTCGGTGGAAAGTGGCATTATTCCGCGTAACGAGCGACGCGTCCCGCGGATACTCGCGGTGTGATTACTTTATTAAGGGCATTCCTGACCCCGTGGCACGACCTATGCGAATACGCGACAGAAAAATCCGGCTCTCGTCTACACAGAGAAAGTCCCCGATGGGTCTCTCTCTCTGTGAGAAACTGGCCCTGCCTCTCCTCTAACGCCGCCTCGTTACTGTTGCACGCAAAAACGGCTGTCTAACAGCCTAGACAGGGACTTTCGTTGATTTACACGACGCGGATGCCGGTTATAGCCAACGTGCGCGCGCGCGCGTGCGTTCGATTCCGTTTGCACGTGCCATTTTCCATCGAGATCACGTTTCCGCGCCGCGATATACAACCCTTTACTGGCATCCGTCTGTCTGATCGATTCTAATTTATATACGAAAGTGATTGTCCACGCACGAGGCTAAGTGTAAGAAGCAGACGTAACATTCCGTTTTCATTGGTGGGACTAGGCGAATTAGGGTCACGGAGTTTAGGAGCGTGGCAGAACGCGAGAGAGAAGCTGTAATGAATGAGAATGGGATCAGGAGGTTCTTATCTTGTTCGGAAGATGTTGTCTAACGCGTTCGAGAGTTTTATAATTACTTCAGAAGCTTTTCTGGATAAGTGGATTTCGGCAATTATTGTGAGTTACAAGTTTCTGTTTTAACAATCGCCGTCTCTTAAGACCACCCTGCGCCTTATATCCTCCAAGTTTCCATTCCTCCATTTAATTAACGCGCGATGCACACAAAACTAATCAGTTTAAAAATTGTAACAGTACAAATCGTCCCAAGGGCTTCGTCTTCCGTTTCGAATAACGCTCGAAGCCTTCACGAATCGCGTTCGTAGTCGATTCGAAAAATTGCCGCGCGTCGAGCTCGCGGGCAAACGCTTCGTCGTCGCGGCGCGATAAGCCGGATCGCGGCTCGATCGCTCGGGAGGAGCGCGCGTTCGAGGGGATCGAAAAAGGAGAGAAAGCGGTTGGCGAGGGTTTGGGGGGAGGAAAGAAAAGGCTCGTTTTTCGGGAATAAAGAACGGGGACGAAGCCTGGACGATGCGCGCGCTTCGTTTGAAGTTAATCGCGACGTGGCATCAGTCTGCACTGGACAGCCCTCATGCGTCTCTCTCGCTCGCTCGTCTCCTATTGAAAAACTGTTATCTGATAGGATGCTTTGTTTTAAAGTGGACCCGTTCATTGTCGAAGGCACGGACCTGCCCCCCGCTTCGACGTAGACGCGTTTCCCTCGACGAACTCGCCCCTGTTTCTTTCATTTTTTTTTTTCACTTTCAACGGACGCGAATTTAACGTGATCGCATCGAATGCTCGCAGTATAAAGTGTACGTTCTATTTATCGAAAACGTATTCGATGAATTTATTTTACCCTCTTTGATAACCTTTCACTCTGTTTTTCAATCATTTCTCATCCATATTTCAATTCTGATAAAATTTTAGGATAAAAAGCATGTTGCCTGTCGACGCCTCGAACTAGTGCAAGTGGAATAAATCGAGATTAGTGAAGCATTAAAAAAAAGAAGTACTAATGAGAAAGGAGGGGAAAGGTAAGTGCCATTTTTCGTCGCTTACGGCAATTATAAACCCCAGAAAAGAAGAGAAAGCGAAGGAACAAGGAAATTCATAAAACTCAACTAGAAGCCGAGTTACTCGAGGAAGCCCGCGTCCTTAGCGTCGATTATCCTCCGCGGGATCCCCTTGGTCCTTATTATTCCGCGGCGGATTCACCCAGACTTTTTCTCTCTCGAACAGCCAGCCTTTCGTTCCAACCTAGCCAGACTACCCCTCTCTCTCTCTCTCTCTCTCTCTTTCATCCTCGCTTATACACACCTCGACGATATATTTCACGATCAACCACCTGTGGATGACTATGCTAATTACTAACGTAACGTCCTCGTAACAGCGAGGAATCGGCACAAGTCGAGGGTTGTCTGTGCCGGGAGGGTGAAGAAGACGTTATTCTTCGCCTCGACTCCCTCTGGCCGTCTCCTTTCTCGACGAAACAACGCCAGGAGTAAGATGTGGGCCAGCGTTCCCGATTCGACGCGAGATAAAATAGCGAGGAATCGCTAATTCCTCCTCTGACCGATTTCATTTCACCGCTTCCACGCCGGCGGATAAACAGAGAGGGAGATAGAGAACCGTGACTGCGAACCGTTCGCGTCTCGGGCAAACGAACACGCGGGTTTGCTCTCCACGTGGACAGAAATCCCGGGTCGTGTGTACACGCGGCGAGATAATGCACGCAAATATCGTAAAGATAAGCGGCGGGACGAGAAACAAGCAGCGAGAGAACGAGACGAGACAGTGGAGAGAGCCCAGGAAGGTGGATCGAACCGAAGAAAAACGGAACGGCACGTTTTTTTTTTTTTTTCTTTCGACCAGCGCGGGGTTTGTTTTCACCTTCTGGCCCAGATCGGCCTTTTTACCATCGCCCCTCCACCGTCTGGTCGCCTTTCACCCTGGAATCCGTTAGGGCAGACGATTTTTTTCCCTACCCTTCGCCTACCTTCTCTCGTCTTTCTTTCCTCTCTCTTTCTCTCTTTCTCTAGCTTCCGTCTCTGTTTGGGGTGAAACTGAAAATCGTCGATCGAAACGAGAGTCCTCGCCGTCTCTCTCTCCTGTTGATGGTCGCGTTGTTGATTCTCGATTGAAACCAGAGATCTGCTCAAATATTAAGGGCCGCGGAACAGTTAGGTTCATGGGAACACCGGGATTCGTCCGGTTTCGGGTGATTTTTTTGTCCGCCGGCCACTCTGCGCCCACCAGTCGATTAACTAACGAAAATACCAAGTTCCACCGGATGTTCGTGCCTCGATATCGATAATGTTAATGGGTTTCCACGTTGATCGTGATTCGACGATGTATACGTTCTCCTATTCTGTTATAATTGATGACGGTTTTTTCAGATCAACGCCTCGCACTTTTTACGATGATCCTATGGGTAAATTTTTGGAACAGATGAATCCAATAATTGGATCGTTCTTTCAAAATGTTTCTTCAACGTCCTGAAAGAAGTTCTGCTTCCATTTCAGGAAATGATACAATTAATTCGTGTAATAAGAAAACCTTTAAGGCAGTCCGTCTCAAAATCATCCCCTAAAATATTTCAACCCTGTTGACCAAAACAAAAATCATCCGGTGAAACACCATAAGCCACAACTTCCTCTTTCGTTTCGCCAAACGTACATCACTCCACCCCTCGAAAAACCGACGCGACCACCCCCCCTCGTGTCGCCACCCAAGACACGAAAAGTAATAATCAGGAAGTCAAAGAGACAGGACGCTCAGGTAAATCCACGACGGCGTTCGAAGCAATCTCTCTCGCGTGGACGTGCACGAGGATCGTCCGCCACCTCCCCTCCTCATTCATCCCTCAGTGGTAAAGAAGACTAATCCGCGGGGATCGCACGCGCGATTTGCCACCTCCACCGCGTTCGCTTTGATTTTCTACCGCCGGGTGGTCCACACTTTCACGGTCCTAATCCCGAACGGCATTATTCCCGCCACGACTGTCCCCAGGCCTTAGAAGGCCGGGCATTGTCCGGGGCCCGAGTAAAAATCCACCCCCGGACGCCTCTTCTTACTGTCGCGGGCAGGACCCGACGCGAACGCGTGAGCAGGCACGTTACAGCCGTGAAACGACCCGTAATTTGTCATGGACGAGCCTTCGTCCAACGTGTCCCGGGAATAAGGTCGCGACTCGACCTCGATCGGGACTGGGTACGTCCACGGGATCAATGGATCGCTTCCGCAAAGGAAACCGCACCGCTATTTTGCTGAACGCTCGTGTTAAAGGAAATTCTCTCGTGGATTTCGCGAGCGACTCGTTCAGAGATTTTTCGAGCCTAACGCGAGGAGGCACTCGTCGGGGATATCGCGTAAAACGTACTCGCCGTTCTTTTATTCCGCTTTGTACGTCGAACCTGCGGACGGTCTCTCCGCGAGAGCGGTTTGAAAGGTAGCTTAATCAAGAATCATTAGGAAAGTTGGAGATCTTGATACCGGAAGATTCCAAGAATATTTAGATGCGTCCGGTGTCCATTCGTCCCGATGGAAAACTTATCGCGTCTACGATCGAAAGAAGTAATTAACACTTTAAATACCTCGGCCAGCCGAAAAATAATTAATAGTTACCGCATTCTTACAAAAGGAATCCCTAGTCGCATTCGTGGAATAGTTCCATTCTTTAACTGGCCGCTTGCGTTTCAGTAACGTTCGACAATAACGACGCGCCACGAGCGAATAAATTTATACCAAGTCGAGAGCATCGCCTTATTAGGTAACTCTCGCAGCGTGTAATAATCAATTCACACGCCAGTAGCCTGGCGAGTCAATAAAATTCGCGTGGCAATAAAATTGATCGAATCGCTCGCGTCTTAAAATACAACCACCATCTCCCTAAATGTCAGAAATCCTTATTCGTTTCACCGTTTAACAGCGCTCGTAGACAACCGGCCGGGCCTCTATCCGAGTCGTAAATAAAATGTCGAGGGATTCTATCGACAGTGCCGTTCATTGTTCCTAACTATTTTTTGTTTCAACTCGATCGAGAAGTCAAAAAGCAGGAAGGCGAGTCGAGGGAGGGCGTTGGCCTGCAGTGGTGGTACGTTTCGTAAATTTCGTTGCGCGAAACGCCTGCTTTCAGCGCGGCGTCGAGGCAAATGGAGGGTCGGAGAGCATCGTGGTCAGCGATTTTACCTGACTTTCACTTAACACTCTCCTGGCGGGCCCTTGTAACTCGTAGACGCGGCGCATTGTGGGTCCGTCATTCTATTATGCGGCACGGCTCGGCTCGCTCCTACACGTACCGAGCACACGCATCCGTGAAAACGATTTCTAATCGTTCGATCCGATCCACGCAATCCTATGCCTCCGTGGTAGGGTCGAGAAACGTTTGCGCGTTAATAGCTGAAACGGTGTTCCATTCGAGGAATTCATTTCGAGCTCCTTCTATTCTCCAACGTTCGTCGATAACCACCAGCGTCGAATAAAATTGATTCTCTTTTAATTGAGACTTCTCCGGCACCGTCCAACGGATTCCCAACGAGGCTGACCTTATACCATCCAACGCGAGGGGAAACATTGTAAGCAAACGCGAAATCCAGCCGTACGTACGAGCGTTGCGAAACTATCTTAAATCAAACACGTACCGTGTTACAGCCTTATACGCCTCATAGCCGACTCTGTTTTCTATTCAAAGCTGCGATGTAGTGCTTGACAACGTCTCGAACGACGTGCTCGAGAGGTACCTCAAACAAACGTACTCGTGCTTTTTTCCAAAGAGCCGCTAATTCTCTTCAAGGTGTCGTTTCACTCCGTCGATTCATTCGTCCGCTTTCACACGACAGAAGCACGAGTTTCGCTGTTTCTGTGCGTCTCGATCGATCCGAATTCGATCGTCGAGCAAAGTTTTCTTAGCAACCGCGACTCGCGCACCCCTTTCTCTGCTCTCAAAGTCCAGTCGCGAGCCGTTCAACTCCCGAAACGAGCAAATCTTTCGCCCACGAAAGTGGCGGAGGCAGGACCCAACGTTTTCCCGTATCTGTTTGATTTCTACTCCACCCCGTTGTGTGCGCAGGTCACGCCACGGGGCCCGGAGAAAAGAAGGGAAACAGTCGAGTGACCCGCGTGTCTCTTTAGAACCGGCACGGGATACGAGCTGTTTGTACAGATAAGAGCACAGGTGGGGCACAGTGGACAGTGCCAGTATTTCATCTCCGCGTCGTCCGCACGTCCGCCTGTTTTTTAGTTACCGTTTGCTTAGCGATAAACGCGGACGTCATCGGGGAGGACGGCTAAGGAAACGCGCCCTTTCGCTACCCGCGCAAGACAACCCCGCACGTGCACCGTCGCGCTCGTCTCCATGGAAATGCAAACTTTAATCACACCCAGCTCAGTTCACTGGGAAATACTCTGACGATTATTTGTTTCACTTCACTGATAGGAACAGTTATTTTTCACGAACCAAACGCTTCTGGTTAGATTAGGTCTGTTGTTTCAGTTGTTCGAGTAGACTCTCCTCTTTAGAACCACTAATTCTTAATTCTCCAAGCATTTAAAATAAGAGGCTCATGCTCGTTTATTAAGAAATTAAAATTATTCTCTGACACGTCTCCACAGGAGTAACGAACAGACGAAAGGATAATACACCCTTGTGGAACGTCGCGCCACCCCCGCGTCCGTAACCCACATTGATAACCCGAGATGCGAACGTTTCGTTGCATTATCGTTTCCCCGTGAGAGGCGCGTGGCGGAAATCGCTCGCAGAATGCTCGCCAGAGAGGCAAAGAGGGTGGAAAACGAAAAATAGGGGTGGGACGAGGAGGGTGGCAGGAGGCGGAAGAATAAAAGGAGGCACGTCTCGCGAGCACCAGTCTCGCATTATTCGACAGAGGGCTGCGTGTATCGCGAGGACCGACTTACCGGCTATCGATCTCCATTACGCGGACTGATTGGCTTCGAGTCGAGCCGCTTATTCGCCGACCTATACGCGGCCGCGCGCGCTCGTCTCCGCCAAAGAGGATCCTACGCCTCTCGTCGTCCCATGACAACGTATTATGGCCCACTCGATGCACCGGAACCGGGACGAGCACTTTATTATTCGGCGAAACCGTCCTCGATGTGCGCGTACGGAAATTTAATGGGGCCCGTGATAACGAGCAGCAAAAGGGATCGCGATATCGTTGGATAATAAGGTAAACGTCGAGACTGACGGGAATAGTAACAGGCTACCTACGAATCGGGAACAATGTCGTTTCTTTGGGGTTTTTTTTTTTTTTGCTGCTGTGGCATTCGCGTATTGGTATCGTGGGTAGAATCGAGCGGAGAAACGTATGGGAGCGCGGTTGCTTAAGAGGGTAGGGTGGTGTGGATCGACGGAAGGGTGTCGATTTTGATCGAGTCGATGGCGACACGTTGGCACAGGAGTTTTTAGAAATTAACGAGTGGACAAGGGTGAAAATGTGCAGGTTGTCGTTCAGATTAGTCGACACTGTTTTAACCTTTGAACAGGGTAACGAAGATGACCGCTATACAACGAAGTGGAGTGGTATCAACGTGACCTCGATCAGAAAATAGACGTAATGTAAAGTTGACGGTGTACAGTTAGATGTAGCGTGGAGATGCGATTAGAATTACACGCACAAGACTCGTTCGTAATTAGACGCGTATAAAGTGTGATGGAAAACGAATCGAATAGCTCGGATAACTGTATTCGAATTCGAATCGAAGTAATTCGAGGTCCAATAAGTTTCGAGAGTTAATGGTGCAGGAGGAATGTCGCTCTCCTCGATCTAATAAATATCAGCTCTCCCCGATCTCGACCGCGAAGAAATGGTTGTAGACACAAGGAAAATCGGAGCATAAAAATGGACAGGCGCTCGTTCGCCAAGAATAGTGCCAAAATAGCAATTTTCGCGGGAGAGCTGACCGTGACGTTGCGCCAGTGTTCATCCTTCCTCCGATAAGGAGGCGATCATTTGTTACGTTCCAGGCGGGGCCATTGTTTCGGCCGCTGGATCGATAGCATCCCCCACACCCCTGTACATTATTGTTTTCGTCAATCCCAGCCGCGTGAAAGAACGCTCGCGACACATCTCGATTTCTCTGGGCATAACATCTTTTCACGCCGCGTTCTTCCGCCCCGAAACTGCTTATCTGTCGCGATACCGAACGCTGCGACCTCGAGGTGAACGACACGAGGCGACGCGACGTCGAAGAAGAGGAATATCGCTGGAGAGGAAAGAAAAGCGAGCAACGTCGATTAGCTTCGAGGCATTTATTTAGCGCAACCTCTATGGATCCGCGATCCCCACGTGTGAAAACACGCAACAAAAGTCGAGAGGCGCGCATACGCCAGCCATCGAAAGTTTGAGCGGCTAAAGAGATTTCGATTCACCGCGATCTCGATCCCACGAGACTGTCGGTGTTCATCGATTTCTCGTCGCCGCTAATCGATTCTACGGTCGCGCGGTTACAGCCTTTTAAGTGCAGACAACTGATAACTCTGAGTTAGAAACGAAGTACTGCATTGGGGAATCGCGCAATTTGCTCTAAAGTATCGCGACGTTGATCGCAAGCGACAGATGTTTTCAGTTTAATTTAGAATCAGCTTTTAATTCTTTTTCGTTCTTCGTCTCGTGTAATTCAACGTTATAGCGATCTCTGGTCCGAACGATCAAACATTTCGGTTAATTTCAATGTACGTATCGTCGAGGGAAACAGATCGAGAGTGGAACTTTTTCTCGCAGCGCGAAACGAGCTGGAAGCGATGGTATTAGATTTTAATCGCGGCTGAATCGGCTGAGATCGCTGCGCGAGCCTTCGCGGGGCAACCGAAAAAACAGCGAGGAAGATATACTGGGCACACACGAAAGGGGAAAAGACGGATTGCCTACATCGATTAGAAAGGTCGTGCATTCTTCTGGCCAGGATACGCCGGTGTGCATCCACCGCTAGACGCCGCGCCGCGATCTGGAGCAAGAAATTTCGGTCCCGAAGATTCCCAGTCCCGCGATCTCGATCGCGCCGCTCGATAACGAGCCACGATTTCGCGTCACCCGGAATACCCGGCAACGCGTTCGAACAATACGCTCGGTGGAAACCGAACTAAGCGGGTACAACCATAATTTACGTGCCGAACGACGGATACACTGACCAAGGGAAATATGCTTTTATCGCGGGAATGCGAGTTCTCGCTGGAATCCAAAGAGAGATTTCAATCTCGCATTTCTATTTGCTCTCTTTCGCTTTCTTTCCCCGCGCGATCCTGCGATCCGCGATTTCTATACACTCGAGAGTGGTGAGAAATTCATTTTCTGCTGGCTAGTTCGAGCCTGCGAGTCTTAACTGAATTTCCAACAGGGTGATATTGGAAAGATTTTAAAACTGCAATGGTTGAATCGTTAAAATAGTCGACGTTGGAAAACATACGATATATTTGAACTATTCGTCTAAACTATCGACGAAAATCTCTGATTTCTCGAAATGAGACGCGCACGGTGCTCGCAAGACCCGTCTGAGCAACGCTCGCGCAATCATTCCATGCGCCTACTACTCCGCACCTCCGTACCCATAATCCATTTATCTCCTCAAACACTGAATCACCCGAGCGCCTAAAAAAATCTTCCACGCATCCCCGTCCCGAGCAGCCAAGCATTCCAGTCGACTCTTTTCTCCGCGACACGCGATCGATCCAAAAATAGAGGCTGCGGTCCCGAGGTGCGTCCACGGATTAACCGTTCGCCCGCGCACTTCGCCGCGGAGTCGTATGCAGAATATGTATCGAAACAAATCGACCAATCGAGAACGTTCGAGATCAATTTACAAACACTACTCTCCACAAACTCCGGGCGTGTTTCTCGCCAAATCGAATCGAGAGGGCGAACTGACCCAATACGCGTACGGGTGGCTGAAAAGGTTAAACCGTCCGGCTGGTATCTCGTCCAGCGTGGATCCACACGGATCCCACGAACGCTAGACAGAGAGAGAGAGACAGAGAGAGCATGGTAGCGCGGTGGTCGATTCCGCGTGGTCCGGAATCGATGGGGTATCCGAGGGGGGCCTAGGGACACGTCTGAGGTGCACAGAACCGATAAGTCACGGCTAGAGCCAGGCCGCGGGAGTACCAGCTGTACAAGTTGCTCTTCTACGTCGCTAGGAATGGAAGGCAGCGCTCGCGCCATCCGCAGAAGAGAGACGCGAGTCGTCGACGAACACGTCCGGGCGTATAGGTGTGCGGATTCGTGTGGCGCAGACACGGAAGAACGCAGAAGAGGAGGCCAGGAGCGGGCAGAACGGCGGACAGAGAAAGAGAGAGATAGAAAGAGAGAGTGGCCAGGCGGTGTGCATGTGCATGTGCATGTGCATGTGCATGCGCGAGAAGATACCGCGGAGCCGGCCATATAGGCTAGGTCGGTGTACATGGGAACTGATGCCGCGACGGTGGAAAAAAAACTGCACGGTGAGGCCGAAAAAATGAATTCGTGCGCATCCCGTGCCCACACATCTAACTTTCACTTCGCTTAGGGATCGGGCAGCAGCCAGTCCGCGCGCCGCTACGATGCCTCCTCGATCCGCCGCCGTCGCAATTCCGCGAGATATGTCCGACCGCTCGGCTGGATCTACACCGCGGCTGGCTCCCACCGCTAACGAGTCCGCGTCGCGATCCGCCGATATTCTTTTCGGGGATCGCGATGGGAACACGATGAACGAAAGATCGTATGCTTATTCGTTGGTGAACAGAGAATTCTCGTTTTTGGGCATCGCTATGTTGAGTGCTCGCGATACTATCGATCATTTCTCGTATTTTCGACAGAGTTCTCGGATAATTTAATGCCACGGGATTCGAAGCTGTTCGAATTCGAACAGAAATACGTTAAATGCTATCTGAAATACTTTGGTAATTTAGAGGGAACGTAAAACGTTAAGAGAGAATATCGAGAGGTCTGCAAAATCGATAATTCGAGAATCGCACGCGAAACGAAATACTCGTTGGTACCGAAAGGGAGCAGAAGGAAGCGGCTCGCAACGGTACGCGGATCGGCGCCGAAAGAACCGATCGCAGCCGAGTTCTGCGAGCGGCGAGACCCGGTTCCGCGGCTACCGCCATGGATCCCATCGCCGCGCGACTAATCAAGCCGCGATAAAACGGGGAAAAATCGCGGCGATATCAGCGGCGATAAGCCGGCTGGCAGTCGGTACGTCGTATCGCGTTCGGTTGAATTTGCTACGAGTCACATCCTTGAACGTGGCGCAGAAATCAGCGGATCCGGCGCGCTCGCGCTCACGCTCGCGCTCACGCTCGCGCTCACGTACTGATGTATCGCGCATCCGTATCGCGATAACGATCTCGTTTCGGTAACGATCGAAAACTCCGCGGCCGGGATGCCGTGCGCCGTCGTCTCGATAGGCATCGTGGCTTCTCGTATGCGAGAGAGGCCCCCGCTCGGGAGGCTCCTTTATGGCCAAGTGGAACAGCGGCGAAGGAGAAACGGTTCTTCCAGCGGGAACGGAACGGTTCGCCGATTTTCTATTAACGTTTCAGCGAATATTCGCAGAGGCGAGGATGTTGGTAGCCTGTTTGGGTGATGGGTTACAAATGACTGACATTACGCCGATTGTCGATGGCTGAACGCTTGTATTAGAGCCGCGCACGGGGGATCGGCAGTACGCGGGGCACAGATTCCGGAGGCGAAACGCCATTGTCGTATATGGGGGACGCGTGACTCACTTGCGGCTGATGAATCTTACACTTGTTACCTTCTTCCTTCCTTCTCCCCCTTTTTTCATTTCCAACTCTGAATCGGTTCATTGGGGTAGTGGCAGAGTCTTCTCTTCCTTGGCATTTACAAGGAACTTCCTCAACGATTCTATCTCTTGGCTTTATTAAAAGAACACTTTCGTTCGCATCAATTTCTCTCTAGTTTTGAAAAATCGCCATTGGACGCAAGTTAGAATCCTACTTCGTACAGGGCGCTCAGAGTCATCCGAGGAAGACAATTGCACGCGTTTCCATCGTCAACGATGCGGTGCTCGTAGAAGCGGACGTTGTCTGACCAGTGGTTACAGAAATCACCCTTTTGTCGCGACCAAGAAAAATCGACAAAACCGCTAAGAGCGCAATCTGAATACCGCTTCGTCGCGTCACGATTGGGCTCGTAGCCCTGGCTACACGAAGCGACCACGCAGGTTCAAATCTGTGCTGAACCATGGACGTCCTAGACATCCGTCTCGTGTAACCACGTTCTCTGCAATTTTCATTAAACATTATCATTCCGCGTAACGCGTTGCGCCGATTTTTCCCTGCAACGGTGCTGTCACCGCCGCCACTTCGACGCTTCGCTTCCTGCTTCGACCGTTCCGTCGCTTTCACGAAAGCTACAACGATCGTTAACATCCGCGAATTACTTTGGTTCGACGAGAGATAGGCTAGGGGAAGATTCGTTCACGGTTTTCGAGGGAAAGTGCGTGCACTCTTCGATCTCGTACGCGAGCTGAACTTTCCTGGACAATTAAATTCCTCGCGATCCTCCGCGCACCTCGCTGAAACCCACCCTCTCCGCGATCTCCAAATTCACGCCTAAAATACTCACCGAAAGAACATCGCCAGCGAGCCTTCGAAACCACCGAACAGCCGCACTTCTCGCTTTCCACTCTCGAAACCCACGACACTTCTCCCGACGATCGTGTCGAGCCACGTGTATTTCCAGAGCCGCGCGATACCGCAACGAAACGAAACGGAGCAAACAGCAACGGGGGAGAGAAAAGCAGCGGGGAGAAGAAAAAAAAAAAGGAAAAATCCAGACAAAAACGGGGGGGAGCGTGACGCATGTCCCGCTAACAATTAATCCGATAAATTTCGCGGCGCGATAGGGTTGACGGCGTTCGGTGCAAGGAACCGGAGAGCGACGGAGGAGGAAAAAGCGCGGCACGGAGGAGCGGCAGAAGGCCTGCCAGTGGCAGCGAGACGGCGGAGGCGGCGGTGGCGGCGGCGGTGGCGGCGACGGAGGAGAGTATGCAGATGAATAGCTCGCAGAAACCGTGAGAGTCTACGGTTGCCCTATATATCGGGGCTGCCGTGGAGAACTCGAGCCGCGGCGTTCGTTCCTGGCTCGCTCACGACTCTCGTGTGTTGTGTGTCGCTCGTCTTTTAAAACTCGAACTCGGTCGGCCCGTACGGCCGCGCGCGTCGCCGTGAGCCGAGGAGCCACCGGCTCTCTCGATGCGCAAGAAACGATCCTCCTGGCCAGGTGAACGAGCGATCGAGCGAGGTACGCCGACAGCGAGAAGAAGAGGGACGAGCGCGGGCATCTTGAGCGTGTGTGCATCGCGCGCGTCCTCGTCTACAGGAGCGTGCGCTAGCGCCGTGAACTTTTGGCTCCTGCCATCGGGACACCGTGCCGCAGTAATGACCCTCGTCTAGTCCGCGTGCACGCCGTCTAATCAGTCCATCGGTAAATTTAATTGACTAATGCCGGGGGGAGCGAGCCACGGCTCGATCCCGCCGCGGGATCGCTTCCTTATTAAATGTTGCTCGAACGGAGATCGGACGAATGGGGGAATTTGCTCGATCGCTACTGGTCACACGTGGCTAATTGACTACGCGGGACGCGGGTTTAATTGACCCGCTTCGTGGCTACCAGTCGAACGTCTATCTTTTCCTTCTCGCGTGAGAGGGATGAATTTCGATTCGAGAGTCAATTAACTCGAGAGGATTGGACGTGATTTTTTGGTGGTACATGGTACATGGTTTTTGGTATAGGCGAAATTGGTGTTTAGTCGCAGTATCGAGCGGAACGGAACTAGTCAAACATACATTATCGTGATTGTACCTAATTAGGTTGCTTTAATTAAATCAGCAAATTCTGCCCTGTTTGCCGCGGGACATCCAAACACTGCTGTGATTGATCACGATCGCTCTCGTCGTGGCAATTTTAAAGTAAACCATAGCTGCTGACGTATCGAGCACGCGTCGCCGTCGCGCCGTGGCGTTCGAAATTCAAATGGAACATCGAACGCCACCGACGCGGGTACGCGCGTCTACTCGATCGCAGCAACGCCTTCTGAAGCGGGCGAGAAAAGGAAGAAAGGGAGAAAAAAAACGCAAAACAACAGGCGAGACTATATGGGAGCCATGTATCGCACAGAAGTCGCGTTACAATTCGCCCATTCACACCTACCATCGAACGCGTCGGAACAAAGGGTGCGTCAGTCAGTCGTAAGTCATTTTCGAGCCGGAACGTCCTGCGCGCGTGCGAGAGCATTTCGGTTCCGTGCTTCCACGAACGTCCCACGCGCGTTCGATCTTCCAGCGAGCTGCTCGCAGCTCCAAACTGACATCTACAGAAAAAGAGAGAGAGAGAGAGTGTGTGTGTGTGTGTGTGTGTGCGCGCGCGCGCGTCTACTCGCGTTCGAAGGGTTAAACCGCCTCTGAACTGGCAACGTATTTTCACCTACAAATATCCCCGTGCCACTTAGCGCACAGGGCGCAGATATATACATATATATTCGTGTACACGCGTGCATACACGGACGGATACATGCAAGTACCGTACGTGCATGTCCTTTAAAACTAGAACTCGGCCGACCTATACAGTTGGTCGGAGTCAAAGAGTCACCAAGCCGAGCTGGTCGACTCCTCCGGAGGATCGGAAGGGAACGCGCGAGAGAAGACGCGCGGATAGGTGGGCAGGCGAGGTGGCGCGGGGCAGAGTTATTTCTACTTAATCCGTGGAGAAGATTGAGTATTATGATGGTAATGTATGGGGTATTGGGAAAAGGCGGTCTGGGAATTTCTAGGTTCGAAGAGTTTACCGGGTTCTGCGGTGGAGATTGGCCGGGACAGGTTTTCAAGGCGAATTATAATTACTGGGAGCCGGTTGCCATTGGGCAGGCAAACAGCGCGCTTGTAAATACGCGAATCACTTTTCGTTCCGCGGCAGGATTTTTCATCGCGTGGCCGCGGCGGTTTTTCACGCGAGTCGCAAAACGCAATTAAATTCATTCAAGGAATGTTTACCGGGGAACGGAACGCTTGATCCCTGACCTATACTACTGCGCGAACAAGCGATACATCGTTCGAAAAAGTTCGAAAAACGAGTAATTGAGCTGTTACATGGTACTAAATTTCATTGTGATACCTCGAGCTAACACGAGATGTTTTTCTCCTACCACCGCTCGACTTCGAACAAAACACAATACCACTCGGTTCCTTTCGCCATCCCGCAAATAGAATATCGAGCTATTTTTTTCACCATTTCGAACTGATCTCCACGGACCATGATCTATCACGACTCGGACCAAAAGCAAGATGCTTTCTCGCAGGAGAATTCGACGGAAGCGACGCAAGAAGAAGCGACGACACCAGAGAACGACGACGCACGAGTGGAAGGACGCGCCAAACGAAGAAGAGGAGAAGAACGACGAAGAAGAAGACGAAGAAGAAGAAGAAGAAGAAGCGGATAGAGCGTGCCTAGCCGTGCCGTGCCGTGCCGGCACCGGTTAACCGTACCGATGAACTTTCGGCTCCTGGCGCACGGCGATGAGTAGTGACCGTCGTCCAGCAATCGACGGCGTATATGCGGGTGTGCGCGCGAGCGCACGCGAGCACTGACGGTCCCAGAAGCATCGTCGTGCCGACCACCTACGACACAGGCGAAACCTTCACCGTAGGTGCACCGAGAGAGGTCGTGCCGAAGGTGGCCTAGCATCGAGGATCGTGCGAATGCGGCCTAAGAGGGCCGCGGAACGGTGAACAGATCCAGAGAAAGAGTGGTCCCCGTGTACACGGGGGCAGGGGAGGGGGGACGTGACGGATGGAAAAGGGGGGACCTTTTATAGACGTCGTTTGTAGGACTCGATATATCGGACGCGATTGCCGATCGATCGACCACGGCGTCGCTTTCGAGGGACGGACTCCGCCGTGGCTGGGCCCCGTCGCGCTCGCTAAGCTCGGATGTCTGTCCAGGAGGAACTGTTTGATTTAGAATCGGCTCGCGCCGTGCACATTTGCGGTATCGCATTACGATTTCAATTGATGCGCGAAAGGATCGCCGTTGGATCCTCTGCGTGGACGACGCGCGGGGATCGATCGCGATCGACGAGATACGAACGATCGCCAGCGATGGAATCTGGAATTCGTAACTGCTAGCTTTCGCGTAAGCAACGGCGTTTTGCGTTTCATCCGGGCGTGTACTTGACACGAGGGTGGAACTATGAATGGTCGCGTCGTCCCGCGTGCTGCGACACTTTGGCGTAAAATCGAACGTGTTACGTAGCGGCGCGCGTAGGTCGCAAATCTTCTGGCGATGCCGGTGTAATTGGGGACCGTGATCGGCGTTAATCGGTTGTACGATGCCTGTGATCGACTGTAAATTCCAGGGTACGCGTTTCGCTGGCATAGAATACGCCGGTCGGCAGTCTCACGATACCGGCCGACGGAGGTCGGTGTAGCGGTTGGAGAGCCGGAGCGAGCTCGGAGGCGGTGGGAGGCGCATGCTGATGAGGTGATTGTGAAATTTGTTTGGAATTGTTTTAAAGGATTGTATGATGATTTTATGTATTATAGTTTCGGGGGATTGGTTCGTGAGAGAGCGGGTCCTTTGTTTTGTCATGCGCGGCGGAGTTTATTATCTGTCGTGTGCATTGTCGGTACCAGAGCAGTCAATATATTCCCCGTTTCGTAACGTGATACCAAGTGGCGAGCAATTAATGTGCAATTCCGCTGATTATGGTGCGATCCCGTTTGAATCGTGTAGGATCGATCGAGCGGATCGACGCTTTCGTAACTTTTGCCACCAAGTGCCAAGTAATTAGCGAATAATACCATCGATTACATTATAAATCTGTTCCTTCGTGCGCAAATGTATCGTGGCGATCGAAGAGTTGACAAATTTCTATGATGGAACGCGTAATTAAATGCTGGTAGCAGTGCTCAGCTAAGTTGCTTGGTTATTCTGTTACATCGATCCACAGACGTTACAACTTGGAATCACAGAATATACAATTCCATAAGAAAGAGGAAAGTAACTTAAATTGATGTTCGTTACCAACCCCCTTTTAATCTCCAGCTACTCGTGCATCATTCCAGTCAACGGTGGATGCACAATCCGCAGAAAAGCCCTAACTCCTTCTTCCTATCCCAAGACAGTCGACTTCGAAACTCCCTAAACAATCCCAAGAGAATTCCATCGTAATCCTCGTGGTCGCTTACAAAATTCTTGGACGTAGCTAACAGTCTAAGTCCACCGACTCGTGTCAGGGCATCCTGGCGGCGTTCGTGAAGGAAACTTCGCGGTAAACACGCTGGTGTTTACTCTGGCCGGCGGAGAAAGAAAAGGTGGCAACAGTAAGGGATCGTGGAGGGAAAAAATAGGGAAACGGGTCGACGGGGGTTGGTTAGCGGGCGTCAATCGATCAGCATTGGTGGTTTTTGCGCTGCCCATATGTCATAGCTTGGCCAGGGACATGCCGCGGCATCGTGAGCCCAGCTTGGGCCGTGTCCATTCGTGATATGTGGCTGGAAATTTTGTTAGGCGGCCGGCAATCTCTTCCATCGCTGTCTCCGTGGTCGTCCACCCTTCGCTGGGACTCGTTCCGGATTCAAATCAGGGAAAGCATCTCTCTGGACTGAAGGTTCGAACGAAACGTGGCTGTTCTTCGATCCTCTGAGAACGAGGAGACGGTTGGCCTGCAAATTTTCAAATAAAATTAATTTAAAGCAAGTGGTAACGCAACGTGCAGCTAAGTCTTAAAAGTGAACTCTCCGAAATTAACGCAAAGCAATTCGTCTCGCATCGTGTCCTCAAAAAAACCACCGCTCGATCACGTGGGACCACGCGAGACACCACGGGCTCGTGAGATCATCGCGCGTGAAAATAATCGAAGACCGCTGGCGCGTTCTCGAATTCGACAACGCGTGACGGGACAATGGTCTAGAGTGAACGACGCGCGGAGACAAACGGAGCAAAAGCGACAGGGAGGTGTACCCGGGCAAGGATGAAACGGAACGTACGAGGGGACGAGGACGCGGAGACCTCACCGATGGCTAAGGAGGGGCCAAAGGGGTGGAGGAACGGAGTATACGTGGGTGCAGCGCGCACACCGCTCCGCTAGAAAGTGTCCCAGACCGAAAGGAAAAAAAGAGTCCGGGTCAGTTTGAATAATTTTGACCACACCTCTCGTCAAAGCAATACACGAGAGCGTATGAATACATACATTTAAATGGAGCCAGCCAACGGGGCAAGTATTGTCCGAATTTTTAAACAGCCCGCACGAACCGAGCGACGACGGCGTCGCGCCCCGGCTGACCGACATTTCTCGTCTCCTGCGAAACCACCTGACCGTTCCTTTTCTCGATCCCACCCCAATTTCGCTCTCGCGTCCTGTGCAGGTTAGGGGGCGAGGGTTTTACCTGGTTCGTGAAACATGCAAATTTATGCGCGCCACGAGAGGGAGGCTCAGCCCTCCCTCGCCCTCTCACCCTTGCGTCTCGAGAACGGTTCGACTCTTGAGGCGAACCTGAGGGCGAGCACGAGGTTTTCATTAAAGAAGGAGGGAACGCTGGTGTTTGTCAGGTGAAAATCTCGAGTCGATATCGACACCTGTTAGTGTGTAATTTGCGTAGCATTAAGCGGAATGCGTGAAACGGTCGAGCTTCGTCTCGAGGGAGAGAGAATTTTCTCTTGGAGGAACGTTCGCTTTTGGGTAAGGTTCGCTTTTAATGTCGCGAATCGACGCGCGAAGTGGGAATTAATGGCTGCTTTAATTAAGCGTCGCGTGTAAATGATGTGAATATTCGAGGTTCGAGCGCAGTGGACCAGCCGCGCGAGGCATTACGAATTTTAAATCCGACTCATTTTAATACAATGTACAAATTATTAACAGTTATAAATAAGTATGTCAGTGAAATTTTAATCGCAGATTACGAGAGAATGACAACGTTGATCTGTTGCAACGGATCGACACGGAATCTTTGAATCTGTCTCGTTTCGATACAACCTTTAGAAAGTTGGCGACCACCAACACGGAGTTGTTACAGAATTTTAATCGGCTATCGTGAATGAACATCGCCGCGCGTCGTATGCAACGATTACGGACAAATCGATCGGTAAGACGTTCAATTCGTTCGGGAAACCCTCTGAACCGTCGTCGAAAGATCGAACGGGCGGCGTTGAACCGTAGCAACGACGAAATTTTTATCTTCCTATATGATTTCGGGAGAGCGACGACGCTGGATCTCGTACCGTTAAGAGCAGGCTTAGCGCGCGCTCCGCCGCGATTTGAATATCAGAGCGTACACAGAGCGAGAAAGAGATCGAGATGGTAGGCGTGAGTAAGCGAGAGGGAGTGAGAAGAACACGAGGGCACACCGTGGTGCCCCGCTACACGTACGTCTGTGTACGTGAAGATCGATCGTGAAAGATCACCTCGTACGTTACCCGGAACGTAGCCTCTTCTCGCGGTTTCGATCGTGCCACGAACCCAGAGTCCAGATCCCAATAACATCCTGGGCTCGCCGTTAGAGGCTGCCCGATCGCGAGCCATCGCCATCTCGAAATGGATCCAGCGTGCGATTTTCAACGCGCTCCAAAACGCGGCGACGTCTCCTCTCGCGGGCACCTCCGTCGATGCGTAACGCGTACGCGGATCTAGTACGGAGAACATCGACGGCACGATTTTCCGTACGCGATAAACTCGACGCACGACACGTCGAGGTTCGCTGCCACCTTTTGCGTGGCTGTGCATTCCGTTTGGTGGGTGTGAATCGGTCGAACGTAGACACAGGGATCTCACGCAGGATTCTGATCGCTGTTGGCGCGACTGATAGTGTAATTGGGTTAGAAGGAAAATGCGCACGCAAAGGGCATTCCGTTTTCGCATATTTCCTCGATGATCATCTAACGTTTAGCTTCTTCGATTGAGATCGATGGACACACTTGTACCGTTCTTTCTCGATACTCCCTTTCATCATGGTTTTAAGTGTTCGCCGTTAAATGGTAAATTGGAATTTTGCTTTCGAAGCAAACTTATCGTATCGATCAATTTCACGGACATTTCCACGGCGGATACCATCGGCGCGTAGACGAACACCGGCAATATTTCCCATCCGGACAGTTATTTTGACTCCGACACGGTCCCCGGCAGTCGCCTCGAAGACATTATCGGTGACATTTGTCCGCGCCGGACAAAACATGTTCCGGTCCGGTAGGATGACCCTAACGCCGCGCCTTTTGTCGAGCGAAAGGTACCCAGCCGACCCGGCGTGTCTTTGTCATTATATAACGCCATTGTGGCCACACTTGCCCGGCGTGGAAGTCGACTATACCTTTGCATATTATTAAAATGACGATGATTGTCATTTTTCTCCCCTCTCGCATCTCCCTCCGTCGTCCGCCGCCACCACCTCCGCCACCTTCTCCTTCTACTGATTCGCGTCCTCTCTTCCACCTTGGCGGTCTCTACCTTGGTCGGACACCAACACCAGCCAGCCGCGGAACGCCCGTTTCGTTCGCGACGTTTTCTCGTCGAAAACAGAGGGACGAGAGAGACGAGAGCAACGTGTACAACGAACACACGCAGGAATTCCTGCTTGTCGGGGTTCACCCTCTTCTACCTCGGCGTCTGCCGCGTCTCAAGGCGAAAATATACGCGGTTCGCTTTGGTCGAGCGAAATATGGCCGATGCGAGCGACGCGCGTTACCTGTCGGACCGCTTCGAGCGACTCCCGATCTGCATCGTCGAACGTAACGTGATTGATTCTGAGGATAATCAAAGGAAATTCGTGGACGATGAATGAAAACGCGAAATAGAGAGGTATCAGTGGCGATTCTTGTCGTTCGAATGGAATGAATCATGTACTTTCGCGTGCAAGTTCCACTATGACCCTTCGTTTCCTCCGCAACGCTCACACCTACGTCCCTAACTGCTCCTCCTTCGCTCTTTCCAGCTTTTCGCGCCGTTCTATTCTTCTCCGTTTCTCTGTGCGATGGTATTGTGTCTAGTCTGACCGCACACATCCGGGTGCAAAAGGTGTTCGTGCAACTACAAATTTGAAGGTTCGCATATTTCTCGTGTTAAGTTCGAGTGGTGGCCATTAGTGCGGATAGTTTGAAAGCGAGCTAATATCGTTTTACGTGGTACCACGGTATGGAATTCTGTAAATTTGAAATGGTAACGCGTTACTGGAGTAAAAAAAAAGTTCCGTTCGAAGTTTCGGTTCTCGAGCTCGCGTTCGATCGCATCGCGCGTCTCCGTCGCGCGGCCTTTCGACCGAGGAGAAGCTTGCCCGTGGTTTCGCCACGGTGATCGCAATGGTAACGTCTTCCTACGTGCGCGCGGGTACACGCGGCGATACGCGGCACCGCGCGAAAACGATAATCGTAAGTTTCGATGTCGATGATGCTCGAAACGAGCGTTCGAGCGAACCGTTGCACGTACGCTACCAAGCGCTGGGGACGGCGGCCATTCAATCGCCCTCGTACACACCGCGAATCGATGAATCGCGCCGATCCGAGAGCGAGGGAGATCGTTCGCGATACACTCGCTGGATTTACTTCGCGATTTCGATGCTCTCTTCCTTTTCCAAACCTGAATTTCCAGGTGAATAGCAACGATTTTCTAAGATACCATTAAGAGTGCAGAACTCTCCTAATTCGCATGAAAAATAAAAGATTCTTAGTAGAATCTAGAATTCATTGAAACTTATCTGTAATACAAAATAAAACTGCATACTGCGAACGTTATGAAATCTTCGAGATTAAACAAACATCTATTCTGCTCCAATATCGAGGAGACATGGAAACCAGCCGATAAAACCATCCTACCCCTTTCCCTTCAGCGACGTATCGCGATGGCAATCTATCCATACGAATTCAACGCGAGTCCTCGAACGAAAAGCACGATTGTGACAGCCGTGTCGCGTCGATAGGTCGTGGATGATCAGGTCGATCGGGTGAGCTAATGGATGGATCGTCGCAGCGTGGAGGGACCCGGATGACGCAACGGCACGATTCTTTCGGCCGTCCTCCGTCGTTTTCTTCGGTAAATTCGATACACCTGTGTGCCAATTGTTTTGACATGTGTCCCCATTGTCGCCTGTTCGGGCCACGGGGCGAGAGGAGGCCGACGAGCGGACACGCGCGTCCCGGACACCTATTCGGCCTTTCGTCTCGTAACGACATGCGGGTCGTACAGTCCGACGTCGAAGAGGACAGGAGAAAGAAGCACGAGAGGCGGGGACGATAGAATCGGTGGTCGTGGAGAGGAGAAAAGAAAAAAAAATGAAAGAAAGAGAACAGGAGGAGAGGCTGGCGAACGAGAAACGAGAGAGGACGATTCAATTTTCTGATTAGGAGACGTAACGGTGCGCCTACCGAATTTAACTCCCCACCCCTTGCGCGCTCGCCTCGTCTAAATCGAGACCAAGCTGTACGCTCGATTCTTTATTTTGTAAATGGATTTTCTTTTTTGTTTATTACTTCTGATCGATTGCCAGGGTGCCTGTTTGCGCAGAAAAAATTTGTACCACGCGATCGACCATCGAAGAACGCGATACAAGTGCTGAGAAGCTGTATTTTCGTCCGTATATTAATGTATTTGGAAACAGGAAGTCAGTTGCGACGCGATTACAGAAATTACGATACCTAACGACGAAACGAAATAAAGGGGACAAGCGGATACTGGATACACGAATAAATTCCGTGTCACACGATGTTGTACACGATTAATTTGTATTCCGCTTTATTCGCGATCTTCTTTTTTTTCTTCGTTCTTTTTCTTCGACTGTGTTGTCTCACGTCGGTGGAAAAAGAGAGAGCAACAAGATCGCGCGAGAGATACA
The DNA here is from genome assembly GCF_050948175.1 of Xylocopa sonorina. Classification (NCBI taxonomy): domain Eukaryota; kingdom Metazoa; phylum Arthropoda; class Insecta; order Hymenoptera; family Apidae; genus Xylocopa; species Xylocopa sonorina. Next base: position 8,057,793 of record NC_135198.1, read on the forward strand.
CAGGCGACTTTTTGGGCGCGCCTCGTGCCCGCTCCGACACAGGATGTAACGACTACGACCGCGCGGAGAAAGTTATGGCTTTTCTATTGTTTCGCGCGGCTGCTACGACCTGCGGGATCGTCGTTTTTGAACGGGACGCAGGCTCGATCGCCGAGATGCGACCGGCACCGGCCGCAGCCCAGTCGCAAGAATGTTACGACCATCGAGGAACCCTCCGTGAAAATCGCTCGAACGGACGATTCGAGGCGCCTCCGTCGAATTTCGACGACTGATGGGACGATAGAGCGTGTGGTGTTTTGTGGGAACTTGTTACCACGAGAACGAGGGTTTAATTTGATTTGGATTGGCTCCGTTTAAGTAACGAGTCGCGCTCTAGCTACGCGCAGAGTAGGCAAGAAGTATGATAAATTACTACGCGGACAAAGTTTCGTTGGACTCCGGCTTTAGCTCGAATTTGAGAGTTTAATCTTTGCAATTAGACATTCGGTGGAGGGCTCTAACTTGACGCGAGGAAAGTGAAAGTTTAATTTCGAAAATTGCCATCCTTTCCACTTGTTCTTCTGTCTTCAATTTTCCTCGTACAATTTTCTAAGCGAGCCCTCCAAGAATGTTAAAGAAATCGAGTCGAATGCAACGACGCTTGAAGAAAGATTTAGTACGCGAGTCAATTTCGATTTATGAATGACCCACTGTTCTTTCATCGAGTCATTAGGCGCGCCACGATCGCCTGAGTAACAGCCATTTAAGTTGCCTCTCATCAACAGGCACTTCAGGTCGTTCCCTTTTTCTCGTTTCGTTCGTTTGCTGCCACGACTGTACAGGTGGTCAGTTGTCCCAGCGTGGCCCGCATGGAACAGGACAGGTGAGGGCCAATGAGATAAATTCGATCTGACCCTCATGACCGGTGGATACATTAGAACGTGTAATTATGCAAATCTCCGGGAAAGTTCTGACAAGAAGAAGGTCGCGCTTTATCGGGACGCGCGGCACGAGCGTATCGATCGTTCAAAATTTGCTCGATGATGTACGTACGTAGATAAACCAACTTCACAAGGCCATTTAAACGCTTCAATAAATTCCTCGTTCATAATAATTTTCACTTTTGTAAAAGTTGTCAAGACTTGTTACGAAAAAAAAAGAAAAATAGGATATAATCTGTACATTTTGTTAGATGCACCTGGACACATTCGTCACCCTCGAAACTCTCCCATCAACTTACAGAAAGAACTCTGACCACTAATAACACGAGTATCCCTTATAAATCAAACATCTCACGTCCAGTCCATCTCCCTTGCAAGCATTCGGAGCAAAGTACACGCTACTAAAACGTTTCGAAACCCAAACAACCAATCCTGCCAAATCGAATCCTTTTTCCCTCACAAAGTACCCCTACCATCGCAATTTCTCATTATGAATATCACTATACAATACAAGAATAATGTACGCGTACTAAAATATCCAATTCGATGCAAAGAAAATCTGAAACGACTAAAAGCTGTAAAAATTAACTAACCAAGCATAAAGACACCAAACCCACCTCGCAATTATCACAACCCAACCCTGAAACGCTCGAGGAAACGGAACGTCCACGAATCCGCCCCCGAAATCGAGTTAATCAAGACGCTTTTATCAAGCCGGACGAAAACCTCAAGATGGAAGACGGTTCGGAATAATGCTCGCGTAAAGACTCGTACACGGCGAAGATAAAGAGGACAAGAGGTGTACCGGAGAGAAGAGGCACGGTCGTATTCAGGAGAAACGGCTGGTGGACCGTAGGAAGAGAGGCTGGCCACGATCCTAATCTCCCCGGGCCAAGGCCCTCGGTCGAAAATTCAATTAAACTTTTGATATACGGGCGGCCGCGCGGCGCGGCTGTGTAAACGAAAATTTCGCAAGGTCTACGTACTTTCCTTGGGCGAAACCGCGCGGCCGTTTGCCGATCGTTCGGCCCCGTAAAACGATTAGGCAACCGCGACGCCGCGTTTCGTTCCTGAGGCTCCATTTGCCTCGCGGAGGGTGGCTGAAGATTTGAGAAAAAAAAAAAAAAAGAAACGCACGAAGAGAAAGCCGCGGATGGGCATCCTGGATTTGGGCGAGATCACGCGACGACGACGCACGCTGGGAAATCTGGGCATTCATCTTTGGACGGTTCACCCCCTGAACGCCACGGGCGACCACGATTCTAACGAGCCGGATATCGGCGCGCGAACGATTACTTCCTGCTCTTTCCGCGTTAGTCCAACGCCTTTCTGTTCTTTTTCGATATTTATTGTCGACCTAATGCGGGGACAAAGGGTGCCTCTCGGGTGATTTACGCGGAGAATGGTGTCGGATTTTTCTTACCCTAGGAGATGGGGTGAGGGTGTTCTTTAAAGAATTCTTTGCTGCAGTTTAGAGGTGAGGTGTCTCGTGGCTGGGTGAAAGAAGAGGTTTGGATGGTACAGAGATTTCGCTGGATGGTTATCGATAACTAAATCAATTTTCAGTAAGTAGTAAATCAGTAGTAAGTAATGGTACGTGTCTCGAAGGATGAAGGTGAGGAGAATTCTTCTACGTTTCGGAGTATGTCTCTCGACGAGTATATTAGAATGTTATTTCGCTTGTTCGATGCAGATGTGTGTTTATAAAACGCGTGTGGGGACGTGTTTACGATGTTTCTAGGAGCGGTGGCTGGAGAACGAATTGCGTCTGACTTGGTCATTGTAACAATGGAATGTGCGTAGTATGTTCATGTTTAAGAGTGAATTATATAAGCGCTGTACATTATTTAAATAAATTTGTTCGTTTCTCTACTCGAGACAATTGTCTAAACGTATCGAGGAAATATAAATTGGAATATGTTATCTTTGGTATTCCATAAATCGATTGCAATATTCTTAAACATTTCTAAGACACACTCCCGCTGTTACATAAACGAAAATGGTTGATACGAATGGAAGACACCAGTTTAAAGCACGGTCTTGCAAATTATCAACTCGGAAGAAGAACGTTCTAGTAACTTTATATGCGAACGTATCCTTCAAGGATCTCAGCACTGAAAATATGCGACTCGCATAGCATGCTTTGCGAATTTATTACCTTCTAAAAATACAGGTACCTTTAAGATTCATTATTCAGACACTGTGTCCGTGTGCGATACACGTTTAGAATTGCTACCGTTTAAATTTCAGGACAGTATCTTCGATTCGTATCGATGAAACAAGGTTAATCTCTTACCTTCTGTATCCTCCTCGTCAATCAGCACGCAGCCGGATGGTCCTTAGCTGTACGTCGATCGCAGACACTTTAATGGCACTCGTTACGTACATTTCAACAGAACACACGCGCGCACGAACAAAGAAATTTTCACGTTACGTTTCCCGTCTCCAGGTGCGACCTTAAAGAAGGCTCGCGAAATACTGGCGATGTCCTGCGTTTAATATACGACCGTACGCGAAAGACTCCGAAGGAAATACAAACAAAGTCGCTCGGAGAGCTCGCCGCGACGGACGTCGATTACTGCTATTATACAACATTGATGAATCGAGTTCTACGTACAGTAAAATTAATACTGTTCGAAATTAATTTATACTAAAATCGAAGAAATGATTTTCATACTATTCTCTATTACAGTTAACTATTTGTGTGTTGTAATAAAAATGAAATAGTATGCGATATGGTGTTAATTAATCGTTTCTATATAAAATAAAATATTATTTCGTTCCATAGGAGTACAGCAAAATAATTCGTTAGATCTAATTTGAAACTCATCGTTGCATCGTTCTCGCAATCATCAACCACGAGAATTAAACCAACTCTGAGAACCCGATAATAATAACCACCCCTGTTTACCTAAAACAACAAATTTTCCTAATATATTCATTCATCCCCCTTCTGTTCCCTTGCGCCCATCCCACGAGCTATCGCATCATCATTCACCCTTCCCAAACTCGAAGAAACTCGAACTCCTACCCACTTTGACTCCCATCTAATCTCTTCCACCGTCTCTAATAATTCACCGCTAAATACCTAACGAAGGCTCGCGCACAAAGCCGATCAGCAGACGAGATTCCAGCTTAAAGATAGAATTGTCCAGATGCCAGGCCTGCTTCTGACCAAACAGTCCAGAAGTGGCATCGCCTGAACGATTTATTTTCCCGCGTTTATTCGTCCACCAAGAGGTGGATGGTAACTCGTCCAGGTCCCTTCGCTCGTTCGCAGAAGAAAAAACGGGGAAGGGAGAAAAAAAATCGGCGAATCTGACCGCGCGCCGTCGATCGTCGATTGTACGCGAGCATGTGTTTGGACGGGGGCCCTAATCATCCGGTTTCGGTGTGGAATTGCCGAAATCTGGTGCGACCGGACCCCGGTTCCGGGCCTCCGATTTCTCTGTGAATGAGAAACGCGCTCGTCATCGCGGGAATCCGTTTGCCGTGTCGCCGCTGCCCTTTCTACGGCGAATCGTCCATCATAGGCAAATATGACAACCGGGCAGCGCCCCCTACAAAGGGGATCGGCAGCGTGAAAAATCTGGCCGGGCTGACGGTGCAGATTCGGACCTCGCAATCTGGGCCCGCGTCTTAGGCAACGCGAAAGAGCAACACGGTTGCTCAATGGGTCCACGCTTGGTGACGATCTCTATGGGTTTCTGTGGATGTTACGCTCCGCTTCTGTGCGAATGAATTTCTCGGTCTTTGGGTCGCCTGGCGATCGCTCATCCTCGTGGCGAACCTTAGCTTGCGAGCAAGTCGTACTTCGACGAGAAAAACGATTTCTCGAGCGATATATATATATATTATATATGTGGAAATATAATTTTTGGGTGTTTTTTGTTGTTGCTGTGTTTCTAGTTGATATTGGAGCGTTTGGATTGGTATTTTGTCAGGTGCCTATGTTACGTGTAACCATAAGATTGTACGGTATTGTGTGCATTGGTGAAAGATTAATGCACGACCGAACGAAGTTTCTAATACTTGTAACTGATAGATGGCTATCTATCATCTGATACCAGTTACGTTTCGCTCGATTAACAAAGCACCTTATAATTTAACAAAGTACCCGATGCATCGTAAACTTGAGCGCGTTGAATAATTGCACTGCAAATAAATGCATAATAATACCATGCCTGTTGCGTATCTGATTTATCGCTCGAAATTGACCAGAGGCTTCATTATTGAATCGATCTCCGTGTAAATCGATCGCCTCTGCGTGTCGTTTGAAAGTATATCGCGCAACGATAGTTAATCAATTTCGCACTTGACGAGCGACGATTTCCAGCGTGTCAGGTTTTCGAATTTCTTCGACGGCTGGCGAAAATATCGAGAGCGATCGCGAGTCAGTTGAATCGAGACGGGTGTTCGAGCGGGGTCCACTAGGAGCCACGGGTCGCATCCGTGATTTCAGCCGGATCCAGCGAGGAGGAAATTATTTTTTCCGTTTTGCCGGCTATTTTTGCGCCCAGAGGAGTGACTGACCTCTGGCCAGTTCGCGGTGTGCCATGCCGCGGCGATCGCCTATTTTTAAGCCGGCGAAAAATGCATAGTCTCCCTTTCGAAAGAAACGGAGAGTCGAAGATCGGCGGAAAGAGAGCAGAGAAAGACGGGACAGGAGCCAGCGTAGCGAAAACAACCGAGACGAGGCCGTCCGTCGTCGTCGTCGTCGTCGTCGTCGTCGCTGGCGTCGTCGTCCCCGAGTTCCTCGACGAAAAATTTATTTCGAATACGGTCCACGTGTCACGGTCAAGAGAAACGTTCGATCTTCCTGAACTCTTTGAAAAATTAACCAGCGAGATCGTTTATTTGCTCTCCGCTGCTCCCGACTGGAGCCAACGACCAGAGGAGGAAAACGGGGAGGCAATTCTCAGGCGACGAGGAAAGATCTCACGAAAACATCCACCGGTGTTAACAAACGACGAAACGTCTGATTAACTTCACAAGGTGGCATCGATCTATTTTCGACCGCGTTCCTCGCCGTCTGCAGGACGTTCAGTGTATGGATACGCGAAGATGCGTCGGGACAGGGGAGAAAGGAGCGCTGGTCGTGAAGCTTCTGCTGGAATTCGCCTTTGTTTTCTACTAATCCGTGTCGTCCACGTTTCTCTAAAAGTATGAACACGTACCCACGTGAGCGGGACTGAATATGAATTTAAATAGTCTAATTCCAATCGACTAGAGGAATTTTAATACAATTTTTTAACAAGTTTTTTTGATGGAATTCGTCAGATTTTCTGAATCGATGAGAAACAACCCCGTCGTCTTAGCGAGAAGGACACGATTAACCGGAATACGAAGAAGTTTCGAAACCTCGTAGTTCTCGTCGGAAATCACCCTTCGCAGAATTCATCCTGCGCATTATTTAACAAGGTTCGTCCCAAATAAGAGCCAAAATCGGTCGGCAAATGTGCTGGCCTGTTCGCTCGCTCTATTTCCGGAAGCGTGGTTCAAGGCTTGACCGATCTACCTGTTCGGATGCATCTAAGCAGCAGCACCGGTGGCTCGCCAATTTAAAAGTAATTTACTTCGAATCCCTCGAAAAAAGGCAGCTCTTCCCACGGTTGGTCAGCTGGTCTGCGTCCAGAAGCGATGCTCGTTCTCGTCTCTCTCTTTATCATTTCTCCCCGTCCCTACTCCACCGTCGCTCTGGCTGTTCTCTGTTTTTTTACGAATTTCGATTTTTCTACCTGAGATCTGTTCACGGGTCATCCGAGACCTGGCTGCCACTTACGGGTCCTTTACAGTTACGCAAAGAGATTCGGGGAGGCAGATAAAGCGAGAGGAAAACCTTTATTATTCCTACCACGGGCTGCGTGGATGTTAACCCTGAAAATCGTCTGATGCAGCGGACAGTTACAGGTTCGTGAACAACTAGGTGGGCTGGTGGAAAGTAGCGTTTGAATTCTAATGTTTTTTTCCTTGGCGTCAAATGAAACGGGGTGGATTTCATTAAATAGAAATTCTTCTTATCTTTCTTTTACGAAGAACAGTGACTATTCTTGGCCAGGAGAAGGGTTTTCATTATTTTGATAACTTGGGATAAGAATAATATTGGCTAATTAATGGCTAGTAATTTATCGTTGCGATAGATATCTACTCTTCCAGATGTTCTTGCAAATGATATCTAAACACGGTTTATTATCGATACGTAAAAAAATAGTACGAAAATGCCCGCGCAAATGTTTATGCTGGCTGATCTCACGGAACGCGCGCATACCGTGAAACGCTTAGCATAATGTTCCACGGCTAGTTTATATTCATCAGGGCCCATAATTCGAACGTAGCAGCTTTCGATAAACACTCTATCCTTGCAAGCTAAATTTCAATTAGACCTCGAGACCACCGTGGCGCAGTGCGCCCTCACGTAAGGGTAGGTAAGAGGGACGTTCAGGTGGCGAGATTCGATTTTAAGAAGGAACAGCTTCCCGCGAGCGGTGTTTAAAAATTGATGCCAAGAACGAAAGGGTCGGTCGAGCAATTAGAGCGCTGTTTGGATGTGGACTGCGACACGACGGGCGAAACGATTTCTCGCGTTACGTTCTTATCGTGCCAACTACTCCGCATTGGCGTACAACCCTCCAAAAATTCGACACTCGAAAATTACTAATTTTCTGTACACTCGAAACATTTGATCGTTCAACTTTACGCGTAGATTTTACATAAAATCACCTTCGTCAAAGAAACGTACACCGCATTCTTATTAAAAATGAAATCGCAGCTGAAGCGAGTCAACTTCATCGCAGAAACGCAAGAAACGTCGCAGAGGACATTGGATCTCGATCTTAGCGACGATATCGAGCCACCGTAAGAGGGAACGAGTCGGACAGAAGAGAGAGCCGATCGTAAAATCGATCGAAGGGATGAATGGCCGAAATTCGATCAAAGAACGAATCTGTTCGGGCCAACTCTAGGATCTAGCTCTCTCACGAGAAATGTTCAAGAACACACGTGGTCCATCGCCCCCGGCCGTCCCCATGCCTTTTTTTTCCCTCCCCAGATCGCTTTTTATAAACCTCCTCCCTACGACTTTCTCTCTCTCGCTCTCTCTACTTTCGTTTTTTCTTCTCTTTTTTTTTTTTTCTTTTACCACGGGGCCCTAGGATTTTTTTCTTACCCCTTGGCCGGCCATCTGCCGCTACGGAAGGGGCGGCCAAGATGCAGGATCCGCAAAAGAGGGGTTAGGGGAGAAGGTAGAAGGATGCGCGGCGTTGGACGAGCAGGGCGAAGGTGCGACGCAGACAGAGGAATGATAGAAAGGAGGAGATGAGTCCGAGAGGAGCCGGGGTAACGGCTTAAGTCCCAGTTTCGGCTCACAGAGAACTGATCCGTGACATCCAGCGGGTTCGAGGAACATAATGCGTCGTGGGACGTTGATAGAACGTCACGTAACGCGGAATTGTTCGGGGGACGTGGTACGACGGCGTTAAGGGTGGTCGTATTCTTCTCCTGCGATTATTAACTTTCAATTTTTGAACTTCTACAATCGTAGTTCCATTCATCGATGGGACGAAGAAGTTCGTATCTGATTACAGTTTTCCGTTTAATTTTCCTCAGTAGCTACGTAGAATCTTTCGTGCAACGTAACGTTACTCGAGAACGAAGAAACGTCTAGTACTTGATGCAACAATAATGCCAATAATGGTCCCCCTTATGCTACAAGGCATCGATCACGACAAAATCCGCTCGCAACGCGGGCTCTGACGCCGTTAGATTCCCAAAAGGTGCGGTGCCGTTTTTTAACACGTGAACGGTACCGGGGTGCGCGTTCTCACGGAATCGCTCGCGAGATTTTCCCAAAAAGCTGAGGGAAAACACCTCATCCGGCCTCGCTTCCTCGCCCAGTCGCGGCAGTATTTTAATTTTTTCATCTCCACCCCTCCGCCTAGTCCGTTCGCTTTTTTTCTTCCCCTCCCCTCGCCCCTGCCCCGCCGTCGGGACAGAGAATCTGTGCCACTCCGGGTACCGTAAACCACTCCCCTCCATTCACCCTCCCGAAACCTGCCCTCTCCCGGCTCTGTGCTCGTTTTTTTACACCGCACAAGGTGTTTCCGTCCTCGCGTCGAAGTTCCGCCGACCGCTCGGCCCTCTCCGTCTTCCTGGATCACCCCTCGAGCGCAGAGGAACGAAAAAACAGACAAGGGGGCCCCCCATCACGGAAGTCGCACGTTCGTCAGCGCTCCACGGATTCCGATCGAAGGAATCCACCTAGCGAATCCTCGATCCTACCCCCCAGCAGCCACGGAACGCAGTTTTTTTACCCCCGCTGCTCACCCTCCACGGTTGCCTACGCGCAGCTAGGCAGGGTGAGAATTTTTTTATGCTAAATCGGACATGGGAAAAAATCTCTGCCTACGAGAGACACGTTCGAGTGGACCAAGGTGATTAGAAATGGCGGACATGGGAGCAGTACTTGCTAGGCCTTCGGGAGATTACAGTTCTTTTGGTCACCTGCTTTGGAGGGACGAGAGACGATGATGGTAATGGTTGGTTCATGAAAGTGACTCGGATGTACGATATTCTTCAGAGCTTTTTTTTTCTATCGATACTGCGATGCGGTTCTCAAGTATTGAGTGAAAATAGCGCGAACCGGTTTTTCATTTTTCAGAGTGTTCTGAAATATGAACGCGGAGTCGAGCGTGCTTTTCCATCTTTTTAAGTAAAGTTTAAAGCGCTCCGTGGGGCTCCGAAAATAATCTAATCCGGTGAAACAATTTTATTTCTCCATCGCGGACGGCTCTATTGATTTGCGCTGACATTTGTCTTGGATGTTCAAAATGTTCGAACATTTTATCGGAGACGGTCGAGGACAGAGAGGGCGAGAGGAAATCGAAGCTACGGCAAATACATTGGAAATGCAAAAAGGAGCTCGATGGCTCGGCGTTGCCCGCCTCTCGATGATTTAGGAAACCGATGAATCATCGATAGAGCGCGACCCACGCTGGGCTGATTCGCGAATGGAGGAGCACGAGGATCCCGCGGACGTTGATCATCGAGGCGAACGGTGGATTTATAGAGTATTCGGTTCGACTCGACAATTTTTCGCCCAGCTCCGTGCCAAGGAAAACACAGAGACTGGACTTTGTCCTTTTTTCCGCCGCCCCATCGATGGGATTGGAAACCGTGCCCGTTCGCGTAAGACGTTACCCCCTCATTTTTTCACATCGCGGTTCAACGACCCGCGGAAGACCCAGGGTCCAGGATATTCTGTCGTTCGTGCCAAGGATCGAGCAGCTGCGAGTTTCCGCTGTAAATTAGTGATCAGTCCTGGTGCAAATTTTTAAGAAGCCCGCCTTTAAATAGCCGGTTACGAAAATCCCGACGAAAATACCTCGGGGCGACGACACGAGGAGGGAAGACGATCAGCCGGCTCCAGTCACGCCACGATTTTCCTCTACCCCGAAAACAGTTTCTGGCGCGAGGAACGCGGCAGGACCAGGGCCTGGCTAACCCTTGCGAGGAGGATGGCCCAAACACCCTTGGCAAGGGGTCTCAATCTCTCCGGTTATATTTGGTCTCCGACTACGCTACTCCCGGGCACACATGCCGCATTGGCGTAGCCAAAGGTCGAGAACAGCGGTCAAACGGTTTTTCAACTTTAACAGAAAGTCATTTTAGTTTGATTGCAATTCATGAGCGATAGGAAGGTTCGTATGAGAAACGATGGTACTTGAAATATCGTGGACTGCAGTAGCGAGAGTGTAGCTATTTAAACAGGAGCGCGAACTTAATGCTTCTTACTCGTTATCTACCTGGAACGCAACGAACTTTGCTACTCGAAAACACGGAGCAACAGACGCGCCTACGTCATACGATATCGTTCGAAGGAGGCGTTATCAGACGCGGAACTGCGGTTCACAATAAGGCCAGTGTCGACAAAGATGTCCAAACGCAAACTGAGGCAGCGCGATATCGTAGCGTTGCGTCAGTAAGGCGAACCCCTTTGGGGCCCAAGGCGCGGCCCGTTCGCACCTGCGAGAGATTACGATGCCCCGCGACGTCGCGCGATCCTCCGACCAAGGCGAGCCCTGCCACGTATCTGGCCAACCGACATTCTGCCGCGAACGGCTCAGACAGGAAGCCTATAACGTCAGTGCGGTTTCGTTCGACCTCTTGACCATCCCTGGTCACCCATATGTATATATATATACCAACGCGACGACGCGCAGCCGCTTTGGGGACGCGTTCGCTTTTATCTTCGCTCCTCCGCGCGGTCCTCCTCGACCCCCCTTTTGGCCGCCGTTTTACGACGGACTCGCAGCAGAGGACGAGCTGAAACACGGCCCAGCCTGCCGCGTCGAAGGGAAGACGAAGAGGGAGCGATAAACTCCCACGAAGAGCTGGACGCGGGCAACGAAAAGCGCACCGAAACCATTCGTCCGCCCCGTCTTGGTCGTCGCCGTGGCGAGGCACATGTGCACGTCGCCGAGTCGCCAGACAGATCTTTTTTGTCCCGAAGTAAAAATAATCTTTAAAACCCCGAACAGGATGCGTTGTTAGGGTTGGTGTGAGCGAGACGGAGCGAGAGAGGGAGGGTGACGGTGCCACGCGGGCATCGTCACCAGCATGGTCCACGGGCTACGTTTTTTCACCCTTTGGACGATCCTCGCCCTGTAACGGGTGTCCGAAATTAACGCACGCGTACGCCTAAGGGGCCCCTCTGCGATCCTCCTTTCCTGTGGAGACGCTTGAACGCATCTGTCGGAAGCGACGCGATTCGACGGCCCCGCGATCCTCCTTGGTCCCCGTGCCTCTCTGGTTCTTCTAACAATAATCACTCGCAGACGGAATTCCTTCGAGCGGGATACTTGTTTTCTTATTAATCGATCAACTGGACGTTCCTCGATCTTCATTTTCTCCGCTGGCAAGGTTTAAATTTTCCTTCGACTCGTCGTCAGATTTTTCTGTTCCCTAAATCGTTTCGCGCGGAACAGTCGAAGCGCGTTACAAGTGTCGCGTGCACGCGTCACGGTTGTAAATTGTACGGCGATCATGGGACGCGTTCTTGATTCCACGTTATCGCGGCCTGCTGTTTGACTTAACTAGGCGGTCGTGCTGCTAAATGGCACACGTGTCCACACATGGCGCAACCGGCACCCAGCTCGCAACGCTACACGCGGAATAAAGAAGTCGAGCGAGTGGATGGTAGCCTCGCGCGCGATCGTCGCGAATTCGAAGGAAATTCGTCGAGATCGTGCCTGCGCGCGGTTAATCGGACCAGGAGGATTCGACAAACCGGCGAACAAAAGGCTGCATCGTCGTAAACTTCGCGCTCGACGATACGGTTCCAGTTGGCACCGCAGATGTCGATTCTACCATTCCGCGGTAGATTTTCTAACAATGGATAAAAAATTCTTTGACGTGGAAAGAGTATTTAATTAGGACGGCCCAGAAAATGTAACTCCATCGCGTCCTAAGTTTAGCTCATTGAGACGAAACCAACAATGCAGATACGAACAATCGGAGTGGAAAAACCTTTCAGACGATACATCAATGTACAGCTTGTTTCTATAGGCGCTTTATGCTCCATGATATGTTTTACGAAACGCTCGGATGGTTACCTAATTTTCGAGTCACTTATTGGCGGCGAGGTGCGCTCATTTTTTCTTTTTTCTTTCCCCTCCACGCTCAGGAAACCAAAGGCTCTTCCCATGGGTCAAAGACCGAGTAATTCTCCGGTTTCTCTTACTTTTAATTACAGCGCGCGTACGCTTCTTACCTCCGCGCTCGTTCAGCTACTTCAGACCTGCTAATAATCAAGAACCGAAAAACGACTTTTCAACCCTCTCAGCCGCTGCGCGACTTAGAAAGCTGCGGTACTCCCGTATCCACAAATTTTTCTTCGACACCTTCTTACTTACATTCACCACTGTGTAATGTGCGAAACTGTATTCCTGCCTATCGTGCTGGTACCAGGTGGTCTACTTCTAGCAACTGTTTCTACTTTTCAAGTCAAGGCGATCAGCTACAGATAAATTCCAGTGAGTATCCGAGTTCGAAATTATTTCAATGCTTCGAACGGAAATCACGAGTAATTAAATGGTAAAAATTGATATTCTCGTGGTGATTTGCGAATCTGAACTTCGATCGTAGACAGTCGAGGAACCCCCCAAAGAAGTTGCGATTTTTTCGCCACAAGCAGAGGACGCGGTACTTTTTCCACTCCCGTTTTAAGTAACCGCGGTCGAGGATCGCTCGCGCGATGGCTGGCAGCGTTTGAAAATATTCCAAAGGCACGGAAACGTCGACGAGGAGGAGGAGGAGTGACCGTAGGAGACCTCTTCCACGGTGTACGTGAGCGTACGTGCGCCGCCGTGGAATCGTAGAAACCCACGGGTTAAGACGCGGCGGAAAAATCGTCTGAACTTGCGGACGCGTTTGAAACACAGTGCCCCCGCGGTAATGAATGTGGGAGTTTCACACGGGTCAACGGATCGCTGCGTTTTCTAGGGATAGCGCACGCGAAGGAGAGGAGATGCGCGCGTGGAATTTCTCCTCGCTTAGAGCTGGGCCCGCGCTCGCGCTATATAGCGTGCACGTCCGTAATAAACTCGCCTTGATAACTTATGCATTCCGAATAGACGATACCATCTATCTGGCACTGCGATAAATTCGCCGACATTTTAAACCGTGCCCCGCAACCCTCCGCCGCTGCTCGATGAAGCTGTCCAATGCCGCGCGGACCGTGGAATTACTGGACCCTCGCTTCGGTTTCTACCCTGCGTATCGAAATTTATGACACCTCGCTGGTCACCAGATTTCCCGTGGACTTCGAATCGAGCGATAATTGCCACGATGCATCTCTGGATGAGAACAGTTTCGACTAACGCGTGGCAAATTTTTGAGGACGATGATACAGATGATGATAGATCGAATAAATGAGTGACCATCGAGAGGAGAATAATCGAAAAACGACTATTATTGAAAAGAAATGGAATTACTGGACCCTCGATTTGGTTTCTACTCTGCGTATCGAAATTTACGACACCTCGCTGGTCACCAGATTTCACGTGGACTTCGAATCGAGCGATAATTGCCACGATGCATCTCTGGATGAGAACAGTTTCGACTAACGCGTGGCAAATTTTTGAGGACGATGATACAGATGATGATAGATCGAATAAATGAGTAACCATCGAAAGAAGAATGATCGAGAAAGGATTGTTATTGAAAAAAAACGCAATTATTGCCATAAATGGGCAAACAGAAGTTCCACCGCCAGTTCCATTCATAAAACTCGATTCAAGGAAGCTGTCGAGCTTAGCGTAGGGTTCACGCAGTACACCCGAACACAGATCGCTCGAGATATCTCGGACAGGTCCGTGTCCCCGGGACACTGTCCAGGACCCCGGGAGCCTGTGTCGCAGGAGCCGCAACAGATAATTTCTCGGGTTAGTTAAAAGTCACTTCAGATCCTTCGCCGGGCAGGACAGCCCCCGGAGCCTGGGAAACGTTTTCGTCGCCCTGCCTCTTCCTCCTTTCTCGGCCGGAGGCACGAAAACAGAAATAACGCTCTCGTCCCGTGGCATTAAATTGAAGACTACGCCACGTAGGAAATCGCGTATATCCTGCGCGAGTGTTCCAGATTTTTGTAATTAAAACGACATCGATATTAAGAGAATCGAACGAGGGGGAATTGCAGGCTGATCAGTTGAGAAAAATTCAGTTCTGTGAGTTTCATTTGTCGCTGATTTCGTCGGCTACTAAATGGACAATTTGGTATTAAATTCGAAGGTATCGCGGGCAAGGTTTCCATCGATTCGATCGCCTTCGTTGGTAAATTCCGGGCCGTTCCTATCCGTCCTCCTCCGGACTGTCTTTCCGCCGCAGGATCTCGATCCTCGAACGAATAATCCCGTGGAAAGATCCGCGTCGCGGGTATCGATCCCACCGCGGATGAAGGGTTTAGTCACGGAATAATTAATGTGAGAGAGCAGGTACCTCCTTGCTTGCGTACACTCGTCTACTCCACTTTCTCTGCGATTCGAGGCTCTGTATAGGTGTACGTGTTTACGGGAAGTTCGAAGGGGACCGGCGTGCATCGGTAATCGCGACGCTGATCCATAACGTTCGCGGTCGACTGATGGATACGACTCGTATCGCTTCGTATTGTAATTTTTTACGCGATCGTAAATAACATTAAATCGTCGTGCTCGAGTGTTACAAATCGAACGTAAGATATGATTCTCGCTGTTTCCGCGGGTTTGAGAATAGTTATTTTTTCTTTTAACGTCCGATTGGACGATGATAACGATTTCATAAAGTGCTGGGAAGGCGGTCTCTCGGCGTCATAATTAATTAGAGCGTTGCAGAAGTTAATTAAAAATATTTTAGGCAACACGTTCGCTTCAACCCACCCCGCAACCTTCTGCAATCCTAAAGTTACACGCCTTTACACGAATATTCTATAAATTTCGCGGGTTCGTGCAACGTAGATAAAGAGCGCAATCTGAGTCATGGCGGTTGATACTTGTACGCGAAAGAGGAAGGTAAGACCGATTACTTCGACAACGATCCGAGACTGAATTATTATTACTCAACATTTAACATCGATTCACGATCGAACCGATCAAGCCATCCCCTCGTTCGCGACTCTGAAACTTTTATCGCCCACTCTATAATGGATCTGTACAAATCAGTGTGTTACACTCCATATCGAGGCACCTCCAACTGTTGCACAAAGGCGACGATTGCTCTCGCGGATCGCGCGCGAGCCTTTCATCCATCCGTGAAAGAAAACCAAAAAGGGCGACGGGAACGAAAAACAAAAAGGAACGGACGGAGAGGGCGGGGGGCGAGAAAGGGAAATAAAAAAGAGCGCGGGGCAAAAAGCAACGTAATGACCATGCCGCCAGAAGGGATACTCCGAAACGCGGCGAGGAAATTTAGCGTGGGCCACGGGTAACGCGAGTATAACAAATGTGACACCGATCGTCAACAAAAGCCTGGCGCCGCTCCAAGCCGGCATTAACACGCGTGGAAATTACCCCTGGTAATTTAAACGCCTGGCCAGTGTTAATCGCATCGTCACCCTGCCGACTAACGGCCGTCCAAGATATTTCCAAAACCATCTCCACGGATTCCCTCCAATTTACCCGCGTCGCCAATAAGAACCGAGAGTTCACTGCTTCGTCGAACCCTGACCTTCGTTGGGTATCGTCGAAATACTTCTCGGCTACGTTATTCGTCCGCTTCGAAATCTAGCAGTCTCCTCGTTCGTTTAAAACGGAAATGGGAATAAAAATGCGTCGTGAGAATGGACGGATACGTTTCCGACTATTGCAGGGAGAGAGAGAGAGAGAGCAAGAAAAGTATCAAGAAAAACGCTCCGAGGATATAGATAAGGTCGATCGTAGAAGCGTATCAAGCGCATTAAAATTTCTAGAAGTCACTAATCTACATTACGCAACGAATTGACTAATTGCAAGTAGTCAACTCGCGAAAGAGGAGGTACGCGGTTCACCTTGTTTTCGATCTCCACGAATCGCCGACCGATTCGATCGAAGACGCGAGAAACGAGAGCGACAGCGGCTCGTCGTAGCCTCGCACAAGACCACGCTGACGAGCGCCCAGCCGAGAGGGATGAAAGCTCGCCTGTGCGACGGGGGGTGAAATTTCCGAAAGAGGAGAAAAAAGAGAAACCGCAACCCTCCGAAACGGCGAGTAGTCGCGCGAGGACACCGCGTCACCGTCGCGGAACTGTCGGTCCGATCGCTCGAAAGACTCGCGGGCCCCTAAACCCAGACGGAGAGGGAACGATCGAGGCGGACACACGGGGGCCGTGAGCGCGAGAAAGAGCCGTCGAGGCGGTGGGGAAAACGGAGTCGGCTGGCAGAGTACGCGCACGAGTGTACACACAGTGTAGCCCGCGCGCGTGTAACTGCACGCGGAGGGAAAGACAGCGAGAGAAAGAGACAGGGAGCGAGAGAGAGAGAGAGAGAGAGAGAGACTGTATGCGAGAAGTGGCGAAGGGAGAGACGAGAGACGAGGAGACGAGAGAGCAGATGCCCTGCCGGCAGACAGAGAGAGAGGCGCCGCTGGAGCGAGAGGCGCCCGCAAGCCAGCGCGGTGCGAGAGAGAGGTGGAACGCGTTACCCCCACCACGGGGGTGAAAACTACCCCGAGAGCGCGTGGGGTGTCCGGCCTCGGCGCCGAGGCGAACCGAGCGCGTCCGAAGTGAGCGCAGTGCCCGACACACCAGGTCCCGCACGGCACGACTAGGCGCACCGTCCGGCACAGTCCACTCAGAGATACGACCCATGCTGGACCATCGTCGCTCTGGTCCACGCCATCCACGGCATCAGGCATCCAGCATCCGCGCGTCGGCCCACACGCTCAGACAACACCAACGGCGAACGCTCGTCCGGGTGGACCGCGTTGCCCGGGACACGCGTAGCCCCGTCACGCCAACCACCACGTTGCCCTTGCCCTCGTACCTGTGCTACGCGCCCGGAAGGACGAGGTACCACCAGCGACGTAGACGCGCACCGCGTACCGGGTCTCGTCGCGAGCATCGCCGCGGGAGAACCGACGGACCGTCGTTCGGTGTGCCACAGTGCTGCGACGAAGCGCGCCTTTTTCTACGCGATCCGTATCGCGTAGAGGAGTTCCCTCGCGGTGAGATTTGTGACTGAAAGAGGAGGACCCAGTGTGTGCTCGCCCGGGAAACGTGTTACGACGGCCTGTCAGAGGAACAGCGCGGACAGAGTTGCCCGCCATCGGAGTTTATACTGTTTTCGTTTCGTTCTTTTTTTTTTTGGTTTCTTCCTCTTCGTTTCTATTTCGCGTCTTCGTGCGAGACAGGTGAGAGGGAAGACGATGGAAACGGCGGCGGGATCGTTGGGATGATCGTGTACGCTTGTGGCACCGTGTGACACTGTCGCGCGACGGTTACAGCTGGCCGCGGTGACCCTGTTGCCGGGAATATATTTCCGCGAGGTGAAACTCCATCCAGACGGTGGATCTGTCGTCTGGCGGCGGGCTGGTCCCAACGGGAAAATCGGTTGTCTGGAATCCGGCGAATCGAGCACAGCGTTGCGGACAACCGATCGGTCGGCACCTGTACGCGCGGACAGTATCCTCCCTCTCTCTCTCTCTCCCCTTTCTGTACTCCTTGAAGTGTCGACGGATACGATCCGACGTCGTTCGATCTACAAGTGTGCCGCGTATATGTGCGTCGCGACGCGTGTCGTACCGCCTGGCACTCGCGAACGCGCCGGTCGAGGAACACGATGAGGACGAACATTAGTTGACGAAGAAGTGTCAGTTCCGTCGTCGTCGCGGCCGGGTGCACCAGACGATCGGACGGAAACCAGCGAGGAAGGGGAGAGATCGAGTGGATCGTGCGGTAGAACGGATCGTTGACGATAACCGGGAATAATAATCGGATGAGAAACAGTGCGTCGAGGGTGGTTCGCCGTTGAAATCGACGAGGCGGCTCGAGAAGAGACGGAACAGAGGACTCGAGGGTACCGCGGTGTGAAGTTTTTCAATGTGGGAACAGGTGAAACGTCGGATGGACTCGTATAAGAGGAACAACACCGCGGGGCGGAGGTGAGGGGGAGGAGGACAGGAGCGTCGACGATCGTCCACTTTGCTTAGCCAGGCTCGAAGGAATCTGTCGTCCTTCCAGCGTGGTCCTCGCCTCCCCCTTTTCGTCCAACCGACCCCTACGAAAAACGTGCGTCGAAGTTCGCGAGGGTAATCGCGAGCAATCGTCGCGAGCGCACACACGCGAATAGAGGAAACGACGAGGAACGCTCGAAGACCGGGGGAACGATACCTTCCGTCCTGGACTATCGAAGGAAACGCCTGGATCGGAGGCATAAATCGTGCGACGCGCCACGAAGATCGACGAACGTCACCATGAGGATCAAAATGCCCGCGGTCAGGATCGCGCAAGGTGAGTGAAAAATCAAGCGGTTCCGATCGCGAGCGATGGACGCCGCGTCGCGTTCACCGTCCGTCGGTTGACCGGAACGGCATCGCTCTTTTCGCCCCCAACGTCTCATTATTTTTGGATTTCGCGTCCGCTCGCCAACGCGCGACGACTACGCCGCGGCTGAACTTGAAAAGTGAAACGCGCCTCGTGCATGAATTTTCCTTAGCCCTTGCGAGTGTCCCGACTCGAAATAGTTTCCCTTTCGCAAAAGCTCGCGGGTTCTCCTTCCTTCGAATCTCTAGTTTCCATTCTCAGTTTCGCTTTGCTCTCGAAAACTACGTCTCCGCGTTTCTCTGTTCTCCATTGGACGCGTGTACGTGAAAATTCACGGTGTAACCTGTGTCTGCGAACTCGAAATTTTCCCGCGTTGCTTCAACCGTCTCAGAAAATCGAGGTTCTTCTAATTCTAGTGGAAATTTATTTGACGCGAGTGGAACAAGTTTTTAGTAGGATTATCTGCTTAGGAAACCGTAGAAACGGTGTACGAAAGTTTTGTTTCTCTGACGACCGTTCTCATACGATTTTGCGATTCTTTAAATGTCATATAGTATGGAACGAATCGACCATGTTTGAGTTCCTCCTCTACCGCTTCTTCCAGCTTGCTCGTTCGCAAGAATATGCTCAAATATTTCTGTACCGTACAAAACTGTCAATGACTTGGAAGTCCGTTAAAATGGAGCTCAAATTTTGTCCATAAATCGAGCACTCGCTTGAAATGTCAATTAACGCGAACCTTACAATACGTTTCAAATGAATGCGAACACTGTCTTGCAGTAGCCGCAGAAATGATCCTCGAAATCATTCTACAAATATGGAAAATGTTCGCGTGAACGTTTCAATCGTGACGGCGTCGAAGGATCGACGAACGAAGGATTTTTACCGCTCGATCGATACCCTAATAAATTCCCAGACGAAGGAAAACGTGGTAGCCGGGCTCGCGGTTCTGGTATAAACGAGCATCGACAAATCCGTTCGATTTGTAAACCGGTGGCTCGAAATCCAGTCGATCGCGCGGCCATAAATCGCTCTGGATCTCCCGTCGCGAATCCGCTGGCCCAATTCTTCGCGATGCCCTTAACCCCGTCGCAAGATCGATCGATTATAAACCGTCGACCATCTCTAGACCCCTTCAAAACAAACACGCGAAACGATCTCAACGTACGCCTCGAAACGCAACCTGTCGCCTCTCGCGGCGAGGGCGAACTAAAAGCAGCTGCAAAAACCGGGAGGGGGGGGGGTTGTGGGGTGGGACGTAGAAGGGGGAGGGAAAGGGGGTGAAAAAGGAAGAGGAATCGGTGGCGGTCGCGTGGCCACGGTTAAGAAAAATAAAAGACCCGCGGTGGCGCGGTCGTCTTCGAGGGAACGGGGGAGGCGACCGAAAGAAAGATGGTGGAGGAGGGAGGGAGAGAGGCGCCGCGCGAGGAAGAACGTGGCGAAAGAAAGAGAAAGGGAAGCGAAGGAATGAATGAACGAGGCGGACGCGGGGGTGGCGGCGGGAAAAGCGGGGTAGCAGGCCAACGTCTTCGGAGAACTCGTCGCAGACTGAATTTTTAATTAGTCCCCGACGCCCCCACCGCGCGTCTCGCGAGGGTGGAAAAAGAAGAGGCAGCGGAGAGAGAAGCAGAGGAGAAAGGTGGCGTCTAAGGCGGAGGTGGAGAAAGAATAGAGGGCAGAGGGTGTGGGGTGGACAAGGAGGGGCGGCATTGTCATGCGCGCGTTTTTCAGAGACTTTTCCACCCCCGTCTCTCTCGTTGCCGGCGTCACCAACCGTCGTTGCACACCCTGCACCCCGCGTCGCGTCGCCTCGAGCCAGCCTGCACCCCCTTCGCCCCCACGGATAGAGAGAGAGCAGCGGCGGCGGCGGTGGCGGCGGTGGCGGCGGCGGAGGCTCCGTTTTCTTAATTACAACTGCGATATTCTTTAGTTCGCGCGATGACGCCGCCGCGAAAAGATACCGGAATATTTCTCCACCGATTAACCCCGTCGTTCCATCCTCCGGGATCGTCCGTTCCCCTTCGAGGAGCATCGATCAGGATCCACCGTCTGACCCTCTCGAATCGGTCAATCGACATCGTCGTGGACGCTGAAAGGGTGGAGAGGTGTCTTCGTACGGTTCCTCCGTGTGGAGGAGCTTCGGAAATCGCGTCGAGTACGTTCGTGGCTCCACGGGACGTCGCGTTTTTCGCGATTAGGAAGCCTGCGGGGGTGACTCGTACCTTTCTCGGTGTCTGGAGGCTCCGTCAGTGTCGAAAAGTGGTCCATCGTACGCGTGCACGTATAAAAGAGGCGGAGTCCGTCCGCGACGACGCTGACCGATGCGCGATAATCGATTCCGGGTGAGATGCTCGCGATCGAAGGTGACGACGAGCGATGCGTGGACCGCTGTGGACACGCGCGTGTCGCGTGACACGGAATTTGGAGGAATTCGCGTTGCAAAAGGTGAGTCGATGGGCTTCTACCGCGAAACGGGTGCCCGTGTTGATAGCTCGCGTTCCGCAACGCCACGAGAAGTGACATTTCTGATTACAATAATACAGATTCCTCTCGTTTCGCTTTTGTTTTTCAAACCCCTCGACCGTTGTAACGTCGAACGTCGCGTTTCGAGGGGTCTGCCTGTCTAACGGACAGCTCGAGCGGAGCTCGGTTCGACGGTCGCCAGGCGAACCTTTAAATTTCTGTTTGCAAATGCGGATTATCCTGCCGCTGCTTGCTAGTACGACTCCTGTTTACATCGCGATTATCCGCCTTCCGGCTCGTCTTACATACGTATAATCAAGTAAATAGATCACGCGTTTGCCTAGACGCCGATCGGCAAACAGCACGAACGATTACTTCTCGATCAGCTACTGTGACTTCGATCGAATTTCGTTTCCAGCCATTCTTTGCATCTTCCCTAGCTGGAGCACTCGGATAATTGGAAGAATTTTTATTTTTCACGATGATTCGAGTTTGACAATTGTGTGTCACGCCTAGATTGTGGGTACTCTTAAACAGACTGCTTCCACTCTCTCGATCAACGATTCTACGACCACTGAACGACTGAATGGAAATTTTTCGACCGAAATAATCATGTAATAATCATCGCGATCGTTCTAGGATGCTTAATACAACCTGTTTCTCGAGCGACAAATTTTTTTCACCGTTCGACGATCGAAATCGACGCCGCGGGACGATTCGTTATCGGACCAGGCGAATTCCCAATTAAGATTAGGATCGTGTATCGAGCCTCGTACAAGAGCGAAACGGTTCAATCCGTGAAACAGGGACAGCTGTTGTTTGAATACAAAACAGCGAGTCGGGTCGGGCGAAGTATCGTCGACGGCCAGGGGAAAATCGCGTAACCAACGAATCACCAGCATTGCGAGTAAATTATCGCTTCCCTGTGGACTGTATCGCTCATTGTGTGCAGGTAGACGATAAAAGAAGAAAGGGAAAGGTGGACGTGTCCCACGTAACATTCCAGCCAATTTCTCTATAAGTGGTAGAGGATACAGTCGCCTCGCGGAGGGAACGAGAAGGGTTTTTCATCCGAACAAATTATGCATGCACGACTACAAATAGAGTTAGCAAAATCAATGAATATATTAGCAGAGAAATCGATAGATATAAGTGGGTCGCAAAATTTCCATGGTTCACTGTCCTACGTTTAAGACAGCGAAGCGTACCTTCTTTAAATCCCTACACGCACGTGTATCCATCGTTTTACTATGACTCGCGAGTTTAACGAGATTGCATCGATCGTCGACGCAGAGAAAGTCTCGTCGGGAAAAATCGCTGGTCCCTCGATACCAGCAGTGCTCCTCGATACGCGCGTCCACGCGTGGTAATCGCGTTGGGGACGCGAATGGTCCCGCGTCGCGGGCAAAAGTCGCCCGCGCGCCGACACGGGGCTGCCGTACGACGTTTCGCGTAGTCGAAAGCAATTTTATCAGCGGCTCGAAAGCGTGACTCGCTAATTGACGCAATTACGCCCGCATAGCAGGACAAGCTCGCGCGGCGCGGCGTCCTGCAAAGCCTCCGCGGAGCCCGGTATCGGCCTCGAACCACTCTCGAGGATGTTATTTAGCAAACAAAGTGAGTTTTACGCGCCCCTGTCGGCACGTGCACGGCATATGCGCGTTTTCTATATACCCATGCGCGTTAAATATTGTCTTTGACGCGGCCCGTCGGAAGCCCTTCTCCATCTACCTTCTCCGTCCCGTTCCCTCTCGTTCCCTCTCGTCATCCCTCTTCCAAGCCTTCTTCTGGCCCCGCGTCGGCCCGCCTCGTAGCCCCGGCAAAAAACCACTTTTCACTTGATTTCTTAGATTAACCTTTCGGGGTTTCGGCGCGTGGCGAACCCTTTCTCTCGCGCTACCATCCGTCCCTACCTCTCCCGCGGTGGGCACGTCCTCCGCGGGTCTCCCTCGTGCCAGCCGCGGCCCGCTATCTTCAACGGAGGGACCAGCACGTGGCCAGGTAAGAACTCCAAGTCGCGATCGTGCGCCCGGGGCCCGGCTCAGCCCGACTTTTGATCCCAGAAGCACGCGAGCCACGCAAAAACTCCTCCGTAACACGAGTCTCGCTAATGGCGATATCTTTTATGGGCCGTGAGGAAAAGTCGTGCCGCCATCGCGCTACCGTTCCGGCCAAGCGCGAGTTCCCTGCCTCGTGGAATTCCTCGAAACCGTTTCTCGCTCGTTGCCGGTTTATATGTCCGGTTATTTATTTATATCGAAGCGGCGGTGGGAAAGACGAAGGCGAGACGGTGGACAAGCACGACGAGGAGGATGTTCGAAGACGATGGTTTTTAATTGGCAACGCGCGGGGCGCTCGCGACGATACGTGCGAAGCTGGTTTGTTTTAGGGGTTTTAATTGAAGGGATGCATAAATTGGGGGATGTTTACGGGGAAATCGATGAGAGGAGGACGGGCGCGATAGATGGCGCCACCGACCGCCTCTGTCCGATGTCGCATTGACGTCCGCTACTGGATGGCAAAAGGTGTTTGCTGTCAATAACTCAGCTGCGTAAGAAGTTTTCGTTCTCCGGCTACCGTGGTAGGGGGTTATTGTTTGGTTAACTGCTGGCTTGATTGCTCGATTGAAAGATGCTCGGAGCGGAATTAAAAGCGGGAATTGTACGTCTGACGGAATAGTTTGCGGGTTCGTGAGTTACTTGCGTTGTCGCTGATGAATATTTTTAGAAATTTCGATAGCCTCCAAAGGTGAAAAAATTTTATTGCTTAGGAGAAAACCCTTTTCATCTAATATTCCTGCATTACAATTATTTCTTTCCTCACAAATCCTTAAAAAATCCATGTCTGGTGTTTATGCTCTGGCGTAATCACTGTTTCACGCATCGTACACAGACAGAGACGGTCAGGTTCAGCGAATGAAAATTCGCGACGTCCGTTACCATCGCTGGGAGAGTAATTAGACCCGTTACGAGAAAGAAACGACCGCTGGGAGGACTGGAAATTAATTAGCCATCGAGTCGAGGCTTTCCTTAAATCCTTGTCCACCGTCAGCAGGGCGGGCGACGTCGATACTGGCTCTCGCTATCTTTCCCAGGAACGTGGCTGTATATCGTCCGTCCAATCTGCCGTTCGGCAATTTCGGCTGAAATACGATGTCGTCGGGTTCGTTCGCGAGGCTCGACGACCTGGCTTATTGGCCTCCCACCCGGTGGAACCCTCAAAACGGGGTTAAGACCGCGGAACCGTGCAGAGATCCGCTCGCGTCCCCCGTCAGTCGAATCAAGGCGAAATTATCGATCGATTTTTGAGAACGGAGACGCGAACAGGACGCGACCGAGGAATATCGATAACAGCTGAACGATTCGAGCGAGATTCGTCGATTCGATTCGAAGTAATTAAGGAGAATGAAAATAGTTCCTCGCGCTCTTGATCTTGCGCAAATAGTACTTTTAACGAGCAATTAAAACTGCCATTGTGTATCGCAAATCTCCTCTTCAAAACAAACCTCGAATCGCTCGACAACAACTCACAACAATACCACCACCGAAATAGCATTGGGTCTCGAATAAAGGGTACCAATGGAGAACGGCTCGACTTTCGGCCAATAATGGACTTACAAGCACTCTAAAATAGGCTTTCTCAAAACCTGCCCGGCTTCTCGAAGGAAGCACCCCGTCTGTTATTTGTCCCCGCGTACGCAGCCGTAAAAAAAAAATGAGTGGAGAAGAATCCGTGGAGAAGGAGAACGGTCCGTGGACGATATAATGGCGAGGTGCTGCGAGGAAATTTATGTTGTTTGCAGTGTCGGTTTCCGGGCACCATTGTCCAGCATTGTCCGAGTCCCTCCTTCCAAGGTGCGAACACCCTTCGGGGCGATAATCTGCTCGCGTTATTATGCTCTTTGTCGGCTGGTCCACTTGCCCAAGAGGGGAGGGCAGAGCGAGTGTCTACCTGACCAAGGGTCACTTCGAGGCGCCTTCCTTCGCAGGGCAAGGTGCGCTGTAACCCTCGTGGACCATCCTGGACCGCGCCACCCCGATTGTCAGGGTGCAACGAGGGTCAACCTGTCTCCTCGCGATCAGAATGCCCCCTTCTACAATTGACCATACCTCGATCACCGTCGAAAAGGTCAAGTAGTCTGTTTTTTCGCTTGTTTTTTTTTTCGTTGAGATCTCTTCGTGACCCCGCGCAAGGGAAGATTGGATGAAGTAGTTAGCCGAACGTTCCCATAATCGTAAATACTTTCGAGACAATTATTTAGCTATTTAGAAAGTATGCTGGATGCGAGCAAAGAGTCGGCTGAAAGCGTTCCTTTGTGGATTTTCACTCGACGATCGATCATCGATGAACTTTTAACCGACAATCACGCTGGTTGTCCATTATGCGAGCGATGCGCTCTCTGGTAATATATCGCGAGTGATCGCCTCCCGCTAGTCGAATGGTACGATTTAAAGAAAAAATACGAACAAACCCGAAAGTGAAACCGACTTGGCCACCCCATCTCGGGTCACAGTTTACCCAGTGCGCTCCAATATTCCCGGAGAGCAGTCGCGCGTGTAAACCACGTGGCGCGTACTTACACACACGGCTCTGGCCAGGCCCGCCTAAAAATAGTCGCGCCAAGTTCAGGGGAACAGGGTGGCGTGGTTCGCTTTTAGACTTTCCCTGGTTATGACTCGAGTCGTCAGAAGGATGGAACGCCACGGGGCTCGCGGACGGTGGCACCCTTCGCGGGAACGCCACAGCCAACGGCGTTAATTTTAACGGGAGAGGTGCCATTCGATTCGATACGTCCTCTGATCGTCGACGAAGTCGCGTCTACGCCTGGCCTCGACGCGAACCCGCTGGATTGTTCGCCAGCCGTGCACGCGGCTTAACCTTTGTCGTCGTTTGGAAGAAACGGTGGTTCGTAAGGTTACCATCCACGTGGATCGTCGAGCGGCACTCGCGCTTGTGGATTTCGTTGCTCTATCGAGGTTGATATCGCGGCGCGGAGTGTGGGAGGGGCCTCGAGTCGATAATTGGCGATTCGATCGAAGATTTAGCGTTCGTTGAAATATTTATGAGAGCGTGGATATCCTCGTGGTCGTACGAGGAATTGATTTGGGGGAGTTGGTAGTCTATTGTTCCAGTCCGCTACGCGTTCGAATTAAGACTGGTGTTATAAATAGCGTTTTCGAAATAGATTTCGAGTACCTATTTAGAAACAGCGCGAGATTACTATGGAAGTTTAAAATACCGAGAAGATTTGATATTGTTATCCGGAATTGAAATAGCTACGCGACACGACCGCTCGAATGCAATTTTCCTAACGGAGAATAAATTTTGGTTACTCAAATGGCAGTTGAAATTTTATTTCTGACCAGCGGTAAATCAAGAAATTCTACCCAAAATTTGCCGTCTCTGTATAAAGTAATCTATTACAAATAATGAATTTCGCTCCTTGGCGACTAAAAGCTGCCTCAGAATCGCTAGAAATACCTTCGAGTCTGAAGACCGCGGCCACGTACTCTATCGTCTAGTCGAAGGAGACAGTAATCGGAAAAAGTAAAATTGTCAATGGGCAAACAAAAGTATCTCTGGCCACGCTCGCGAATAAAATATCCGAAAGAAGAAATAAAATTCCCTAAAACTCCGTCCAATCGCTATCTTTCCCTAACCGACTTTATAGGAATCTTAATTGTATGCAGAACGCTAGCGACTACTCGTCACCCGTTCCCATTTCGTCCTACCTGTTCCCATATATATTTACACCAGATCGCGTTAATCGATAATTCCATATGAAAAGGAGCCACATTCCCCGCTCGTGTAAACTCTGCCCGTACATGTGTACAGCGTTGACGGAATTATAAAGTCTAAAGGCATCCATTCAGCCCGCAGACTACACAAAAACACGTCCGAGCGGGGCTCCCACGAAACGCGTTACAATCGTCCGTCCGCTTACGCAAGCCTCGCCTCCCAAGTCCTCAGCGTCGTTCGTCGCGCTGCCACCGGAAAAGGGAAACGACGATTCGTTATGCCGTTTTCGGCTCGGCTAGTCCAGGATATTTGCTCGAGACAGGCGACAATGGAGAGCCGGCGAAAGAAGCCGCGCGACCGCTCCAAGTCATGTTCCGGCCATTGGATCGGCCGATCCGGAAGTCGAATGAGAAGACGTGGAACCGGCTCGACGCTCGGCCAGCGTCGACCAGTGGCGTGGCCCTGTTTCGCCCGCCGCCCTACGATTGGCTGGCGACTCAGCAAAATTGCGCAGCGGGACGGATTTTTTTCTCGCGAAAAAATCGAATGCCCGCTGTTCGAACCGGTAGAGTGGGATCGAGTTCGAGATAATTCGGTAGGGGCCAGTTGGGCCAGGACCAATTGCGCGGTGGATCCGCGGGGGGGCTAGAGACCGGATCGAGAGAGAGGAAAAAAAGGAATCGAGGGTCAGAACCTTTTTTTTTCTTTCTTATAGGTAGCTGATCCTGTTGCGAGTCCCTCTTTCATTTTTATTGGTTAATGAAATTATTTTAAGAGAGAGAGAGAGAGAGAGTCTATTGATTTCTCGATTTCTTTTTCTTAACATCATTGCTACGGAATAAGGAGAGAAATGAATGTTGAAAAAACTTGCACGAAGTTAAGCAACACTCGAATTCCTCGTTGAAACTGAGAACGCAGTGGAAGCGAGTTACGTCGCGCGAAATGTTCGACGCACCCAGGAAACATTACAAAAACCGTGGCGCCCGCCGTGGAGGGTAGCCGTGGCGCGGCACCCCGCGCGCCCATCGCGGTTTTCGGAAACTCGAATTCGGTTTAACAACGGGACCAACGTCCCGAGCAGGTGGCGTTAATTCGCGCTCGAGAAAATTCGCCCCGCGCGATCGTTAATTATTTCGCGTGACATGCTTCGGCACTTGGCGCGTTCGCGCGTTGTCAAAAGTTTGCATTCGTATGTTTTGCGGCGCGCAACGCGAGCTCGCGGGGGTGGGGACGTTTTGAATAATATAACAACGGAGCTCCGTTGGCCAAACCTGGCCCGCTACACCCGCGTTGAGTCCCCCCTCGCTAGCCGTGCCGCTCCTCTTTCCTCTCTTTACCACTGAACTTTCTAATTAACCGGAGCGCCAGTCCCGCGTGGCGGTCGAGCAGAGCCCAGGAGAAACCGGGGAAAACATCGAGGGAAGAAAGAGACCTCTGGGCCAGGGAAAGAAGAGGGACGGACGAATCAGTCACGATACCGGACGATACAAAGGCCCCGCTGGTATTTCGTCGCGTTCCCCGTTACCGATCTACCCGTTCCAGGCGTTTCTCACCGTTTGTTACAGGCTCGATCGTCCCGCGGCTACCGCTACGGATGGGATCGAGTCAGCATCGAGCGAGAGGCCTTTTGCTACGTTCCACCGTGTATTATACACGACGAGAGCGCGAACTGTACGTGTACGACGTCCAACGAACTCGATCCCGCCCCTTAACCAACGCGTTCTCGTCGCGACTCGTTATCCGAATCTGCTTTGAGAAAATCGCGCTACGAAAAGACGCTGACGCTCGTGCGCGACGCGTCGTCTGTTCTACGATTTTTAACGTAATCCTTTTGGGTTCGAGGTTCGCACAGGCTGGAAAAATACAGCGCAAAGGGGGCAGAGCGCGAGGCGAGATTATACCCTGGCCGTTTCTTGCGAACGTCGCGGAAATTGCTCGGCTGTTTGAACGCGAGACACCTCGCACTCGCGCGCGTAACGACGTAGTTTTCTCCTCTTGTTCTCGTTATTTAGCAACCAGCAAGCGGTAGGATTCTCGAGCGATTCTCGCGAGAGGCGTCGATTCTCAGAGGAAAAGGTGAAAACTCGACTGGTAAAGGGCACGCACTGGCGAGCGTACTACGAGCGAGCGAACGATACGTGACGGAATGTCGTGGAGACGGAAAGGATTTTCGGTAGGTGCGCGAGGACGATCGAGGGCTGCGCGGCAGCTGGTCCGCGGCTAACTGTGTATGCCCACATGATTTATTTTGACGAAAAAATCAGGAAAGGGGTTTTCCTTGAAAGAAGCCTCGCCACGAATTGAAAAGAGGGGACTGGCGTACGGGTCAGCTCGTCGCTCGACGGACCTGTTTCGGCCCGTTTCTCAATGGACAATGTCCTGCTGCACGCGGACAAAGGACCCACGGGGACCCGGGAGATCCTCCCACGATACGCATGTGGAGCGGGCGATACACAGTGGAGAAGGATCTCCAACCCGGTGCGCGCGAGTGGGAAACCAGCCGAGAAAGAGAAAGATACGCCGCGTATATACCCATTCACGGCCCGTGAGAACCAGATTTCATATTTCTCATAACCGTCTGGGCCGACCGCGGAACGGATAGAGCCGCAGTTTTCTAGCTGAAACGCGTCTCTCTGTCTCTTCACCCCGCCTGTGTCCTACGACCGCGGGAGATTCCTTCGAAAAAGTGGTCAGCACCCCAGTTGTCGACGTGTTACTCGGTTATTGTGTTCGTTTAAGGTTTGGCGAATCGGTAGAAGGGTTCGCTGTTGGTCGTTTCTCGCGCGTCCTTGGTCAGCGCACACCTTGCGAGTCAACGATTCGACCAAGTCCTCCATGGGAAGAGCGAACCCTTCCACTGTTTCGCGGTGGGTATATCTGATCGCAGGCTAGGAGGAAAAGCGGTTCCGTGACACGTGAGAAACGCCGCGTTTCCGGAGGTCTCGAGCTTTCGATGCCCTCAGATTAGATAGCGGGCCAGGAGAGGACAATGCAGACGTTGACGACAAGAAATGGCGGACTCGCGTAGGTGGACCGAGATGGAACGCTCGCTTTGCATTCGCGAACTTCAGTTTCGAGTTAATTTGGATTCATCCAGGGATTGGGATACTGTCTTCTTCTGTCTGTTTTTATTTCGCTTGGGTTTTTCGTTTCCTGATAATTGCGCGTGACGAAAGATCGCGAGCTGCGATTTCGAGTCGAATAGAAGCGATCGTAAAAATTTAGCCACGAAGGAACCACGAACTCCACTGTCCCGTCAAGTGAAACGCTTCGAACACGAGGACCGAGAGACGAAATTCCACCCACTTCCTTTTCTTTGCGCGCGGTCGAGCCGCCGTTACACCTATGACCTCGATTCCATTCGAAAACAAGTGGCCGTTAGGTCCGCTCCCGTTTCCAAACGATTTCGAGTGGCCCCCGGGTGAAAAACTAAAAGCGCCCTTAAAAAGGAAAACGATCATCGGCGGAGATATAGAAGGGAAGCTTTCTTCCATAAAAATAGGCGGGCCCAAGGAGAGCGGGGCAACAAAACGAGATTCGAACTGCAGCCTTCGACGGGGCTCGTGATCCGCGCGTACCCGAGAACGGGTCCGATTTTTTCTAAATCCACCAAAGGACCAGTGCGCTTTTTCTTCCCTTTTTTTTTTCTCTCATCGCATGGTCCACGTACGCGAGGAAAGGGTCTGGCTACGAGGCGAGCAAAAAAAAAAAAGAACACGTACAGCAACGCCATTTTGGCTCCTTTGTGGGGTGGATTCCACCCCGGTTCAGGTTAGATCCAGAGGGCCAGGGTTAAAAACTCTTCACCCCTGGAGGAAAGTCGAACGGACGAAGGGGTTTCCGGGCGAAGGACAGGAGAAAGGAAAAAGGGGTGAGAAAGAGAGGGACGGGGCGAGGGAAAGTGGGGGTTTCGTATAAAAATTGCCCCCACCATAGAAGGACGCGCCGGTAGGTCCTTTCTATTCTTTTGATATCCTGTCGTCGGGGTCCTTGGTGGGCCCTGCGCGCGGCCCCGATACTCCAGTCAGCATCCGAGCATGCGAGAAACCAGATCCATTCCGCCCTGATCCTACGATCGCGACTCGACCTTGGCTGATTAAGAGGAGCGAGCGGGCGTGGAGGACGGTCGACGATGCGCGTCCGTTCGTCGATCGCGGTCTTCTGAAACTGTGTGCACGTCGAAAGGTTGAATCGATGGTGGTACGCGAACGGAAACGCCGCATCATGGAGACTGCCGCCGCGGAGCGACGCGTAATGGCGCACAAAGGTAAACAACCGTGACTGGCCGAAGTAGGAATCGTTCGACGTCTCGTGAAAGTAGTCGAGAGCTTCTTTCGAGGAGGATGTGTGTTTCAACGCGTTACACAGATTTTGGGATAGTTTTCGACGATTTCGCGATGTCGCGATCGGATATCGGAGGGTTGTGATCGAAGGGACGACGTTGGTGGTGAGAGTGAAGGGGTTTCTGTTGTGCAGGTGGTCGTGAAATGTTGCACGATTCGTAAATTTGATAAGCGAGTAGAATTTTCTAAATGCGATGAAGGAATTTCGTTTCGTACGATATTCCAAGAAGAGTAACACCTCTCTTCTATTCTATTTTAATAAATCCTACTACCTGGGAAATATCGCATTCGTGATGCTAGATTATCGTCCCAGCGCGACACAAATTCCCGAACAACGAATATCATTTGTCGCGTTTAAATTACTTAAACAAACTGTTGATTACGATAATTATAATAATTAATCCCGAACCAACGGAATGGAGCACGACTCGATAATAATAGCTATCCAACTAGGAGCATTCGTACAACTCATTTAACCAACCTTCTAACGACGACTTAGCTGAAAGCTAATGCAAATTATTTCAAGATTAGAATCTAATGAATGCCAACTGAAATTATTCCGAGATTGGGAATCTAAGAGTCCATTCACGATTATGATCTCAATTAGAGCTTTAATGAAACAGAAGCTACGGGAAATTCCAATAGATACACTTCCTACACGATTCACAATAGTTCACAATAGCGTCGGACAGGCTGAGGCTACTTAAAATGAAAAATAATCGCGTTCGACGCGATCCAGGGATCCTAACGAAGCAACATTTTCCGAGATAACTCGAATAAGACGATGCTAACGGCTGTTACTCGAAGCAGCGAGGAAAGGGGTTGCTCGTCGCTGGCCCACGCAGCGGCACGCGTTCAGATTTCCACACGTTCGACGGCCATCGACGACGAGCTCCAAGAAACGAGGACAACGTTTGCCACGCGGAGCCTGGAAACGACGTCGATCGCGTTGGTACGCGGGTCCATTATCGAGGATACGCGCGGCTCGATATTCCTGGCGACGTGTGCCAGGAATCCATCGGTCTCCACGATCCGTCTATATTTCGCGTTTCCCGTGGATCGAGCCCAGGCACACGTACGCGCGTCCGTTGGCCCCGGCCGTGGAAGGAAATTGCCGCGACCCGATACTAATGGATAATGGAATTATTGGTTACGGTCGGGGCTCGCCCTGGGGATGATCGTAATTCAATTGCTTCGATGTGTCCTCTGGACGTTTTGACAGGACGGATGTCCTAACAAGGAAACCGCCTCGGGATATCCTCGCGTATATCTCCCTCTGTGTTGCGTCGCCGTTTTGATCCCGACGCATCGCGGAGGAAGCGCGCGGAAGAAATGTCGCTCGACCCGGTCGAAGAGATTAGAATTCTTCCGGAATTTCCTCGGATACGCTCGTGGAAAGGGTTCGCGTGGGACGTCTGCGTAAGGTGTTTTCACTTTTAACAGTTTAAGGGTGGTCGTTTGCATTGCAGTCTGTCATGGAGTGAAAGATGTAGCTGATGCCTTGAATCGTTCTTGGTTGTGAGAGTTCAGTATTTGAGCGAATCAAAATTGATGAATTTTATGGGAAAGACTGTCGATGAGATTGCTGAAAATTGAATGAAAGATAACTGAAGTCATAGTTTGACAATCTGGAGGAACTTTGCTCGATGGTTATGAATAGATACGTTCGAAGGGCGCAGTTTTGGGTGCGCTGGAACTGCGATTGAAGTTCGAATTGGGAGTAAAGTTTCTCCGTGTGTTACGAGTGGCGATCTTGCGGTTAGTTAGTTACGTGTCTGTAACGTGAACCGCGCGCTCGGTGGTGTTCCCGGGATCGAAAGGCGAAAAACTGCCAAAGCGAGAAATGAAATATGAAAGAATCGATGGGGAGGAGAGAGGATGGCTCGAGCGAAATGACTCAGAACTCAATATCGAAGATCGTGATGAGTAATCGACGCGCGGAGTAAATTTCTCGAGCGTTTCATCTAACTCGAACGACGGACGAAAGGAAATTAATGCGAAGGACTAATAAGACTCGGGACGTTTCCTGCAGTGATTCCCATACGCATCCACTACCCCCACTCGTCGATGGAAATTACGAAGTCTCTCGCAATAAGGGAGCCACGCGGTACAGCGATCGAGGCATTACAGATGTATGGGCCAATTTGTAAGCAATCCAACTTACATTCGCGGGGCAATATTGTATTTTTATGTTATCTTGCCTCGGTTATTCGCGGCAGCCTCCTGTACGACGCTACCCCTACTCGTGGCTAGCATCCTCGCTTTTTCTCTATCTGTTTACGTCCAATCGGTAATCGAGAAACATCGATTGGAAAATGGGAAAATTAGGAAGCAATTCTTCGATTCGACGTATTACGCGAATACTTTATCCGAAGCGTTCAAATATTTCACACAGAAGATTAAGTAGTCTGCTACTATTTATTAATAGCAAAATAGATAGACAAAAACGAAACAACAAGATTCCACCCCAAGGCACCCAATAACCACCCTTGCCTAACAGCACGCGCATCAACACGCAACGTCCTACGCTTTTCATCGCAGAACCAAAAAATCGCTTGACATTTCACCGCTGCCCAATTGCTCTCTGATCGTTCCTCGACTCGTTTCAGGACAAGATCCTCCGTGTCCCAGGAACAAGCCCCTCCCAAAGTCGTCCCGCGGCATTCGAATCGCGGGCTCGTGCCGATGCGGAGACGAACGCGGAACGTGCCCGGAGCGCGATGCCGCTAAATGAATAAACAGCCGACGACAGTGTACGTCAGCCGTGGTATCTCCTTCGGACCGGTTCTGCGGACAGGTTACAAGGGCGAGAGCGCGTGTGCGCACGAGGGAGATTCACCGTGGAAGAGAGCGGTCCGCGCGGACACGTGTCGGCCCCGAGTTCCTCCTTCGCGCTCACCTCAGGCGAACGCCAGAGGGGTTGCCCGGCCGTGGCCTCTTCCTCGCTCTTCCTGCGGGCTACCCGTCGCCGTAGCCACCGTGGCTCGGTCCAACATCTGCCCTCGAAAAAACAAAAGCCCATTGTCGTTAACGACCGGTCGCGCGTCTCTTGTTTCTAACCGAGCGCTTTTCAATCGTAGGCGAATAACGGACCCGGGCCAGGAGAGGTCCATTCAGGCCCTCTCCCTCGAGCTCGGTCCCGTTCCTGTTCCTGTCTCCTGCGAGCGCCTCGATCGACGATCCCGTGGCCCTCTCGTGCCGTGGTCCTCCCTTGTCAGTCTCGTCGCGCGTTGCTTGATTCGTTCAGAGCCTTGGCGTGACAAACACTTTTGGTCCGCGCGTAAAGTGTGTTTTTGGGTTGCATTTGTTGCACGTATAGCTTGCCTCTGAGTGTGTGCAGCGTTCGTCAGGCGATGCTGGTGACTGATTCAGGGACGATTAAAATCTTGCGTTCCTTCGAACGGGAAGATACGAGAGTCGAGGCGCGATTGTCTTCGCCTGGTAGCGACAGGGAATTATCTCGCTTCCTGTTGGGTTCAGGTACGAGTCCTTCCGGTAGTGGAGGGTTGCTTGGAATGTTTCTTCTCGGAGGAAAGTTCTGACAGCTCTGTTGTACGGGGATTTTCGAATGATGCTATCTAAGGGTGCTGTCGAGTGTCTGAATCCTTCTTCTTCTGTTACTTTCGTGGGCAATGATGTAGTAAATATAAATTATGCCTGCACAATGGCTTGTAGATTACGAGATACCGCGTGTTAGACCGTCGAAATAGATACGTGCACCAGTGAACGATTCCCAAGCAACGGTCTAGCAGTTCCACTCGCTGAAAAGGTCAGGGTACATGCACTGGGGTCATCGGAGCCGAGTTTGCGCGCTGGCCAGTGGTCATCCAGAGCTCCGCCCAGAAAGAATCGAACGGTGGTACGCGCGCCAACGAAAACGCGAAAAATGAACAGCGAGAACATTGAAATGCGAGTAACCACCCCTGTCGTCGATACGAGACACCTCTTTCAACCTCAAAAATTCGACCAAACTGCACGCGACAATTTGATCGTTTCTATACGAAGAGAAGAAACTGAGATCTTTTGCTGCTGGAAAAAAATTACAAGTTTGAATAGAATGAAAGAGAAAAAAGGCAAGAAGCAACAGAGAGACAATGGGTGAAACGGTAGGCAGTGGGTTTTCTTATTTCCGCGCGACCCCGCCAGCCCCATCCGGATGGATATGGATACTTGACTACGGCTAGGGAGAGATCGATGTATGAAACTCCTGCCAATCTCTATGTTAATGGGGCGAGGCATAAGCAGAGGGCAGGGAAGAGCCGCGAGGAACGCTGCCAGGAGGTCTGCTGGAGGACACTTAAAAGTGAATTGTTACGTCTGCGGCTGACCCCGGGACCTTAGACCCTCGAACCACGGTGAATTATAAGACTCGCGCCGAAGGAAATTAGATCTCTATATCAGCGGCGCTGGTTTTCCTACGGCTAACCAAATTTTACCCACCCCGCCGTCATCCGCGTCGCCAAGAAAATCGAGCTAGCGCTCGCGTCTCCACGAGGCTCGTGCGTGGAAACGATTTAATTATGAAACCTTGGGTCGCGTCTCTGCCTGGCAATATTTACGACTGCAATTACGATCGACTAATTTTTTAATGATTCTTAACGAATTCTCGAAACACGCGTTGTATCGTTGATCTCAGAGATTCGGTAACTCGTTAGCGCGACACAGTGGCCATTGAAGCGAAGATGAAATTCGAAGCAAGCGATTTAAAAGGGAAGTTGGCAATTCCACGATTTCAATTATTGCTCGAGGCACGAAACGCGAAAATTTCATTGGGAATCGATAAATCGCTGGTACGGAGTTCCGTTTCTAAAACTGAACGAGAGTATCGCGCGACGACGAGTGCGCGCGGGGATCGGTGTTTAAATTTTCAAGCAAACCGGAACGAGGCGGACGAACTGTAATTTTTCTCTTTAGGGGGTGGTGGGTTAACGCTACGGAATAAAACATCGCGGGAAATTCCTTGGGTGGTCTAGGACGCAGGTTCGAGAGAAAGGACCTCGAGTGTCCTTTTATCTAAAGTGTCTGCAGGTTTGGGCGAATTCTTAAGAGGGTCTTCTGTTTAGTTTCATAGGAACATATGTGCGACCTCCTCTTTGCGCGACGCCTAGAACTGGACACTTCGAGCTAGTTTAAGTGACGGTAAAAGAACATAGGGGAATCAACCTACAGCGACGTGTAACATAACGTAAACCACCGAACATGTGAAAGTAACAATATATTCCTACCAAATTCATGGTTTACATTATCTATAAATTCTTCGTGGTTAAAAAATCACGCACAGTTTACTTTTTCCATATATTATGCAAAGTACACTTAAAAACATCAACCTTGAATAACTTAACCAATCCAATTCGTATCGATTTATCCATACAAAATTCCTTTGAGTTTACTGGAACCTTGGTTCAAGGTAGGGGTTGCGCAAGAATTGAAAACGCGGTTCGACCGTGAAACTTCTCTCGAGGGCCGTGGCAGGGAATCTAAAGAAGCAACGTTTTTCGAACTTGCAGCGGAAACCTCGCAAGGCACCACATCCCCAGACACCGTCCAATGCGGGGGCTGCAGGGTGTCCTACCCCCTTGGCGAGATCGTGCGTTTCATCGAGCACAAGGTGAACCACTGTCGCAGCACGCTGCAGGGCTGCCACAGCCCGCCAGCGACCGCGGCGCCGGAAGACTCCGATCCGGAGGACGCGCTCGCCCTGAAGGCCGTCGACCAGGACTCGAAGCTGAACTCGGTACCCAGCATATCCGCGCCCATCAACAAGAGGGGCGGCGGCAGGCTCGAGAGTCCGCCGACGCCGCAAGGCTCTGGTCCGGACGCTGGTAGCCCGATCGAGCTGAAAGCCAGCGCCAGCTCGACACCCAAAAGGCGGACGGAGGCCTCCGACGAAGACAAGGAGGACCTGCCCAAGAAACCCAAGACCGAGTCCGTCGACGCGGACACGAACACGGTCAATTCCGGTGAGTACACCACCGCATTTATAACTTTTTAATTTGCTTGCGAGCAATTTTGCGATCAATCGTGAGAGTATTCTTTGGTCATCGTGCGTTTGAAAGAGTAACGAGTAACGAATTGTTCGAATTTCGAGGGGATGAAACGGTAGCTTCGTGAGTCGAGGATCTATCGCACCTATTTTCTACTTATCTTTTGTTCTATTCGGAGGAATTGTGATTTGTGTGAGATAGTTTGTAGTTTGGATATACGTGCGTGGAAATGAATGTTTAATTGGTCACTTGAGTCTACAAATTTCGTGAAAACGCTCCGCGACACTTCGTTTCGACGTCACAATCGAAACCACCGGTGGTACTTCTGACGCGAGCTGACGTCGGCTCGCGATATCGAGCAGACCGGAACGCGACTCGCCGATTCACGTGTTACCAAAGGATGCCACTTGATGTTTTGACATATCCCGCTTTGAGTTCTACGCTGGGTCTGTCGAGTCAAGGTAGCTTCTATAAATAAAACGAGCGTGTTCCGGCAACAAATGCTCGCCGCAACTTTCATACTCGGCGCAGCTTTCAAACCAGCACTTTCAATGGGCCACGCGGACAACAAACAATCGCGAGTTCTAATTAATAGTATAATTAACTCAACGAGATAATACGATTTCCTATTTAACGGGCAAACAATTCCATTAATTCGAATTGTCGATTGCGCGCGGAATAAAATTGCGACTATTAGATGCTTGTTGGTTCGACGACTAAAAAAATTGTGTCATTTTATTTCACTGACTGTATTATCGTCGCGATCCATCGCTCCGTCACTCGTCGATTGTTAGTTAAAATTACGGACACATTTTATAACTGGAGGCGCGCGTTCGCAACGGTCGCAGCCTTCCAAAATCGAGCCGACAGCCCGCTGTCAACCGTCGAACGGTCGATCCGTCATCTGCGCGGCGAAATTTTTGGTTTCGGATTCGCCGGTCGAGGGGGCGAGAAATAAAGAGAAAAAGGGAGTTTTAAAGTACAGTTACGGGCTGCCATGTGATGTCGATCGTGGTTCAACGAGCACGGACAATGCCGCGGTAGATTCGATTTTTGAATTTAAAGAGCCCGCTCGGGGATTGGGGTGAACCTGCCCCCATAGTATCGCCTGCACCCCCAACGCACCTCCCCCCGCTCTCCCGACCCTCCCGTGACCCTTTTTTATCGGAGACCGCATTGTCGAAAGGTTTAACGCGCGAATGTCCCTGCTGGTTTTCGATCGTTGTCCACGCGATGGAAAGTCGCGTAATTAATTTTATTTTCGCGTCTACTACTCCGACCAGTTCGCCAAGTGTTCGCACGAGAGTCTGAGTGTCTGAAAATTAGAAGGGGTAGCGTTTGAAATTTTCTCTCGTTCCAAGAAAGCTACTGATCTTATTATAGTATTTAGAAAAGTGACGTTTATTTGTTTTTTCTTTTTTATTACTTTTATGGGGAAATATATATTTGAGACGAGCTGCGCGATCGCATTGAAGTTTGAACGCGAGATACAACGGGCAGCCGCGCCCGTAGCCTCTGACATGAAAAATGTACGCGGTCGAGGACCCAGCGCGGCGATAATATGAAAGGGATGGCTTTAATTTCGCACCCACTCGCGGACGGATCGGCACCAGGATCGCGGCGGTTTACTCCGATTAACTTCAAAGACGCGGCGACGGCCTCGAACGAAATTCATGCGGCCCGACGCCCTTGATGAAGTGAAAGCACGGCCTTTGAGATTCTTAACGCGGTGCTTACCTGTGCAAATTGACGCGGACGCCTGTTTTGCATCGCGCGGGAAAAAGCGAGAAAGAAGGGCGACGGACGACAGACGAGGAGAGCCGTGCGATCCTCGATGAGAATCACTGGCCGCGCCTCTCTCTCTTCCCTTTCTTACAATTACCCGCGTTCTCGCCTTCGTAAATATTATCACGTCCATTAGAATGATCCGGCGTTCCTTAAGAATCGCTCGGTCTTAATTGCGCCCTGCTCGAAGGCCGCGATTACAACAATGTCCCGCGTCGTCCATTTTATTGCCGATCGAACGAACTTTTACTCGTTTTTCACTCGATACGATAAGTCTCGCTCGCAAGAAACAGCCAGACGGAATCTCTACTTAATAATTATTCCGCGAACAGTTAGGCCAATTATCGCTAATGTATTTACCCCTACGATTCAGCACCTACGAAGAAGAAAAACAATTACCAGCTACGCTGAGAATTTTTCACCCCACTGATACAATTATCCAGTACCTGTTCGAGGAATTTTTTCAACACACGCTCGTGCACGCACTCGTGAAACAGCAAAACGTTATTAATTACCCCTAGGATGTAACGACTATTTACTATTCAACAGTACAAGGCATTGAATTGCATCTGATTCTTTCCCCCATGCTCAGATTCCACTGATAATTCCACCAGCTCTCGTAAACGCAGTCGAATAGCGAATTACCCTCATACGCGTTTCTGAAACATTAATTATTCTTCGAGAACGCAAGTAACCGCGCGAGGAGCACGCGAGAGAATCGTTAAATATAAAAAAGAAATCCCTCCAAGTTTGCTTAAATTAATACGTTTGTCGAACCCCTTGCGCGCCTCGTAAAGCTCGAAGCTTTTTCACGCTCGAGTCGATCCGTGGCGGCGATCGGAACCGCAGAATACGCGGTGGCCGAGTGATTAATGCAAACGATCATAATTACGCAACAGCCTGTTGACCCACCGTAGCTGGAGCGTACCGGTGTCTCTTTAAAATTTCATCACGGTCCGTGAAACTCGTTGGAGGCGAGCCCCCTTTCCGGTAGCCGTTCGAGGAGAGTTAACCCCATCTACGGGGGTACGAGGCGAGAGAGAGAGAGAGAGAGAGAGAGAGAGAGAGAGAGAGAGAGAGAGAGAGAAAGCTCGCTGGTGCTCATCCCCCGATGCGGCAGTTCGCCAGTCTGGCTTGTTCCACGGATAAGCCCCTTTCGTCGCCTTTTTTGTCCCGCTCTCGCTTTTTTGTCATCGACCGGCCACGTCCAAAGGCCCAATTAGAATCGTCCCATTGTTTGGCCACGTGGTGCGCACGAGCCGCCGCTGCCACGAGCACGCACGCGAACCACCAACGGGGTTGGTAACTATGCCCACCGTTGGCTGGGATCGGGTTGTATCTGTTCCAGTGTCGTCGCACGTTGGCCAGGTAAGGCAGCCGCGGATTCGAGACGATCGACACGCACCACGGAGCGGAAACGAGATCGACGATCCGCCCTTTTATTCGACTTTACGGACGCCACTTTCGCTCCTTCGCGAATCTGCCATCTGCCTTTCTTCTGGGATCAGGATCGCGATCCTGTGGTTTTGTGTTTCGACTTCGACGAGGGTGTGATTCGATTTGCTCTGAGAGCTTTTAATCAATGGATTTTTTAATATTCGAAAATGTAATTATTGACGGGGAGCATGGAACAACGTCAAGTTTTAACTGCAGAAACTTGGATGCACAGAAACGCATAGGCTTGAACTTCTCATTTACGAGGGTAGATTGGAGCGTTCGCGGTCCAAGTGCATATTTGTACAGCTTGTCTGGCTGCGATCTCTTTGCGTAGTCTGATCTACTTACACAATCACGGGTAGAGCCATGAAATTCAGTACATCGGTATACAAGCGACAACATGGTAGACTGCGAGCATTGGAAGCATCCAACGGAACCATTCTGTACTTGGACCTCTCGCGTTACTTATCAAATTGATCCGGTCAAAATCGAGCTCAATCTGAAACTTTCGATACGTCGTCTGAAACGACTTTCGTCCCTCTCGCGAAGCTAATAGCGACGCGATACGTAGAAACGTAAACGCGTCCTCGTATAAGTGAGTCGTAAACCGTTCCATCGTGGCTGTATAAAGGACAGGGACGAGAGAAGATCGAGAGTGACGTTAGAGGGAAAAACGGAGGCCTGCGAAAGGGGCGAAAGCGGTGGAGCCCAGACAAGAAGCGATAATCCGTCGAAATTGACACCAGCGTTCCCCGTGAGATGCAGATTTGATCTATCTGTCACGTTTGTCCGGAATATTAATTCTCCTTTCGCGGCCGACCGTTTTCCACCGTGATTCTTTATGCCACGCGATCCCTTCCTGAACCTTCCCTCGCCTCCTTTTTCCCACTTTTTTCTAGCAACCCCGTCACCCTCGTGCCCAGCCACCTCTCGTCTTCGTCGACCGCCCGAGGCGCCGCGAGAATTGCTTGCGAATTGGTTGTATCTCAGGGTTTCGAGCTCCTGCAGCCCCGTACGCGTCCTCCTCGCCCCGCGAGGAAGGAAGTCAACGAGGACGACATAAAAGTGATACAGTGGAGCGGCCGGCGGTGCCAATACGCGAGACAGTCGCCGTTTCTTACGCCCTTCGTTCTTCCTGGCGACATTTTTTTCCACCACGCGAGCTTTTCTGCTCTCGACCAATTGCAGGTGCTCGTTTTCTCTTCGAAAATATTCCTTGTATTCGTTGTTCGTTATTTCTCTCTTTGAAACTTTCAACAAGAAATACTCCTTCAACTCTGCTTACGGTAAAAGAGAAACAGTTTCTTCTTTAGCGTGTGCCTTTGTATATCGTCCCAAGAATGCGTTTTCCAATTACAATTC
This sequence comes from Xylocopa sonorina, assembly GCF_050948175.1. NCBI lineage: Eukaryota > Metazoa > Arthropoda > Insecta > Hymenoptera > Apidae > Xylocopa > Xylocopa sonorina. The sequence continues at coordinate 8,099,809 of NC_135198.1, forward strand.
CCCAAGCACTGGTGGAACGACGCAAAGACAAGTTTCATTTTTCAACCCCATCTCAGGCGGGCGTCGTAACTTCTCTTTTAATTTTCTTGAGCGAGGACACGCGACTTCATTTGTCTTCTTCTTGCCGATGGAAGAGCAACGAGGACAATTAAAGTGTCAACCGGAGGCGGGCAAGAAACCAGCGACGTTTCAATATGCCAACCCCGCGAAGCGTTCCGCGAGTGCCAAGAGAAACGCGTCCTCTCCTCTTCTCGAGCGTTTCCTTGTTGAACGGGCGCGGGACGAAGTCGGGACCAGACTTGAACGCAATAAGGCGCGAAGCATCCGCGAAACAGCGGGTGGGAAAAGAGCAATATTTTTGGCACGCGTGAAGCTTCAGAAATGTTGTTGCTCCAAGCAGAAGAACAGGCTGGTACACTCGCCTGGTGGTTCTCTTCTTTCGGTTCGCACGCGAGACGGTTCGGTTAATGGGCGCCGTGGTCCTCGAGCGACGTTTGCGGTTGGACAGGCGAACAAGGGTGACCACGGGGAATGCGGTGCAAAAATCGCGACCGTGTGCGAGGCGTTTATTTTTAGAGACATATGCTTGCTATTTATGAGGAATTTACCGTGCAAAGTGTTACAGTGTTAACATTCGATGTTTCGATAAGGAAGCTTGCGTTTGAAATTTGTTGCACCCTCTGGCAATGCAGTTTCGATGATTGCTTACACTCGTTCGTCGTTGGTAGTTTCAGTTTTTGTTAATTAATCGACAATGCTACCTACTGTGTATTGTACCATGTAAAAAAACGTACGTTCTGCTCGTCGATAAAAGAATAAAAGCGAGATTGTCCAGTAGATTTGTTTAGAGCGGGTTGAATCGGTCACTCTCCGTCGAATGTGCATAATCTGATCCCTGATTAAAATCGCCCACAATCTATCTACCTGGATAGGACGCGCAGTCCCTTTTAAGTGCAACCCTTGTACGTAGGACAAAGTGCATACGCCGCATACGTTGGCCAATCGATATTTTAATATTGTCACACGCCATCCGGGATTAAAGGCCTTTGTCGCGTATACGTGCAGACGCGTGCACGCGTGTGCGCGCGCGCCACGGTCACGTCCAGGCAGATGCGCGCCGGTTGAAAAGCGGAAAGATTTCACCGGCGCGAAACGGTGCCGGTTTTAATAAATTTTCAGCCCGCCGCCGGGGACAATCGCCGTTGGACGATCGATAACCGCCGCAATTAACGGTTCATAATGAATAAATCCTCGAAATAGTTGTCGCTCGATAATCAGATTTGTTATTAATGCGCCTGGAGGGTCTGGAAATGTCCGGCTAAGCGTGCACATCCGAGCGAGCTGATCTCTCCGCATCGAGGCAGAATCGGGTTCCGATTCGGTGAAAGGATTGATCCCTGACAATCTCGCGAGATGTGAGAAGTCCAATAGCTTCTGGGACGTAAAATCTGTCTATTTTTACGGTTATTTGATTATTTGAATAATTAAGAACCGTCCTCCATGGGAAAAATCTTGCTTAAAAATAAAAGAAGCCGAGAAGAAGGTGCGTCTATGAAACGTGCGTCGAAATAGGCGCATTTGGAAAATTATTTTGCGGAAACTACCCCCCTCGGATAGAGGGTGGCAAGGTCTCGTGTGAAATCTTCCGTGAAAGGGTTGAAAGGAAGTATTCGTAGGATGACCAGGGCCTGGCTCGTCGTTAAACAATGGCATTCCGAACGATTTGCCCGTAAACGTCACGTGGGCCAATTTCTCGGGCAATTTCTGAGGAAAATCGCCCGGTCACTATCGCGAGCACCGGAGGACCGCGATTCGTCTACGGCCAGGCCGTACAGTTCGTTTGATCCTGTGATACCCCTGTCGAATTCAGCTATTGTCGTCGAGCCAGATATCGAGCATCCTGAACGAGCCAAAAAATTCCTTTACGAACATTCGATCGCGCATTCTTCAGTATTTTGGAAGTTAAATTTCTTACATTAATTAAGATTATGAAATAGAAGATATACCCTAGGTAGTTTTAGGGGGTGAAAACTTTCTTCGATAGTGTTCGCGAACGTACGAATTTGTCGGTATTAAATCTCGTACAGCAGAAGCAATTTTAAAATATAAATTTCGACAATGATTCCCGTAGCCTCGTTCGTTTTTCGTCGAACGCCATTCGATGCGCGAGCGGAACTCTATAAATCATGATCGACGCCGCGACGCTATCGGGGTCGCATCTTCCCGCAAGGGCGAACGGCGTCTCTCCCGCGTGGAGTGGGAAAATCGTGAAAATCTAAAGAAATAATCCTAACGGATGGCCGGCCGCGACGTTTGCATATGAAAAGCGTTTCGCCCGCGAATCGATACACCTTTATTGTGCTCGAGCACTTGCTTATCTCTCGCGACGTCCCCTTCTTCCGTGGCTCGAGGGAGCCCCGCCAATATTTCTCGACTTCCGGCCGAACAAAGGCGGCTCTCGAGGGCCGTCGCGTGAAACAATATGCCAAATTTTCACGGTTTGCCACTCGATGACCCCTCATTTGTACCGTGACTCGGCCTTTCCCTCGCTTTCTAATTCTTTTTCGGCGCCACGGTCGAATTCGTACTCGAGGCGGCTCCTCGAATCGATGACTCGCTGGAAATTCAGTGGTTTTCCGTCCTGTCTTCTTAAAACGACCCGTGAGTCGCGTAGATCCTTTGTTCAACCGTTTTTCTTTAGCAACGTGAACTAATTTTAATTCGATTTTTAATATTGCACCACCGACGCTTAAAATAAATGGACATTTTTATTCGATAACAATTTAATGCTTCGATATCTCGGGGTGTCTGGTGGTTGACGCTGACGATTAAATATGAAACATTTTTCCGCGGTACGTTTATGAATCCTTTACTCGCAGCTCGAGTCGAGACGTGCTTATTTTTATTACATTATTGTTTATTTTTCTGTTCCAACTATACCTTGGTATTAAGTCTTAATGTTTCGCCATTGAACATGATATCGTTACGCTACAAGTTTCGATGTCTCTCCAAAATTTTCCAATCGAGAAACAGTTTATTCCGTACGACAGGGATGAGCGAAATATTTTTCACCACTTTTCATCCCCTCGAGTATAATAGAAATCAGCGCGAGCATATTTCAAGCCGACGTATCGTTCTGCACGCGGAACGAGGTTATCCGCGAAGGATCAAGGAATTTCCCTCCTTCATTCCGCGAGCGTTCCTCTCGCCGCGGCGCGTAAACGCAAGCGTAATCGTGGTGAAAGGTCAGCTAGGCGGGGAAGAAAAATCTGTCGCCCACCGACAGTCTCGTTATTCTACTTAGCACCTTGTTACACGCGGCGATATGTGTTCCATTGTGTATTGTCGCGCGGTGTATCCTATCGCTTATGAAGCTGACGTCCCTCTCGAGTTGTTTCTAATTTAATTTAGGATTCATTGTTTACGCGTCCCATTGTCGCTGGCATCCGCGCGACGCGTGATTCATTTATTGGACATCGGTGATACCTTCGCTGCTGCGCGTTTTATGCGGTTTCCAGCCACCCAGCTAATACCGTGTCGCCTCGCCAATTTCAGTGATAATGGGACACCGTCAACTTTTTAAATGCTTCCACATAAATGACGGATAATTTCAAGCGTCTGCCACACGTTGCGAGTGTATTATAATACCTGAGTTTCATAAAATTACGATTAAAATAGTCACTGATTCGGTCCTTATCTTGACTGCAAAAGTAATTTCTGTACACATTCCTGAGTTTCGAACAGGAAAAGGGTTCTCTCAAAGAGTTAATGGTAACGTTACTTAAAGTTAATAAGAAACAAAAACCGTTTCTGGTAAACGTCTGGTTCAACCCTCTACTTAAGGGTTTCGTTGTTGCCACAAGATTTTTAGGAAATTCGTAAAATGGGCGAGCGATCGACAAGGATAGTCCGTTCGTAACAAATGACTTAATTTCGACGTTGGAGAGGAGCGTTTAAGAAAGTTAAGTAAAATGTAAGGTCTTATTTAGCGGAGGTTCGGCTTTAAGACTCACCCGGAGTTCCTTCGACGACAAAGATCTTCCCCCTATCTCGAACAGCCATTTAATTAGGGCTGCTTTTATTTTTCCGAGATCCTTTGTCTACGGCCGACTCTCCTTCCCGTTGCTAAATCAGACTAAAACGGGATAATATGGGAAACGATCTCGAACTTTTTAATCTCCTGCTAACCCGCCCCCTGCCTTTCTCATCTCACGCCCGATTTGACCGAAAACTTTCCGTTTTGTCCGAAACTTTTTCCACGAGCTTCCAAGTTCTCGTTCGACAGCGCAACGGCGAATCGAAGTTGCGAAACGCGCCGACTTCGGGGCTACAATCGCGGCCCTCGACTTAGAGAAAATAGAAAAAAACAAGTCGTGATGGATCAAAGCGAGATGAAGAATGGACGGGCCTCGACTTTGTTTCCCCGCGAAAGTGGACGCAACGGAAAGATTCGTCTACCGAAACGAGCAGCACGGAGACACATCTTCCCACCGCATTCCACTCGAGACGTAAATTTAAGCCACCACCGGGCCCCCCGACATCCGGACTCGCAGAGTTCCCAAATACGCTCCTTCGAGTCCAATCCCGATGGCGTTTCCGCGGCGCGAAACAAGGGAGCCGCGACAGTCTGTTCCACTTCCTTTCCATCTTTCTCCTATTCCTTCTGGCCTTCCGCGGCCGATCACGGAGGGTGGTCTCGAATTAATAAAATCCCACGGACACCCCAGCGTCGCGCAGGGGTGGCTTCCACGGAGCGTGAAAAATGGCCGAAAATCTGATATTCCGGATTAAAAACATTGAAATTCAAAACCCGTCCCTCCCGCGATCGTCTACGGTAGTGGAGGGTGGGTCGAGAAGTCGTTAAGGGTCAGTTTCATCGTTGCCACGACGCTGAACCGTATCCCTTGTTCGCCTCGAGCCAGCCTTTTCAACCACCCCGCCCTGGCCGTCGAACATCGTTCTCGGGGATATTATTTTTAAGCCCCCGCGTGGCCGCAATTTGACACAGCCGCGCCGTTTGAATTCCGGATTCAATCGACGGACCCGGTTTTCTATCCCGACCACGGGAAATTAAGGGCGCGCGCCGGGGAAATTGATAGTCCGGCCGTTTCCCCGTGTCTACGTGGGTAGAACACACGTTAGACACACATGTTCCTGGTTGTACTTTCCGCGTTGTCCCCTGTGTATCGATGAGACTTTTAGCCGCGTCCTCGTATATCATCGAAATTCACGGTAATCTTCTGGACTGTTTGACACGGTCTCGACTTATCGCGCGCTTAATCGTCCGCGGCGGAGTTGTCCAGGGGGTAGCCACAAAGGTCTCCTCCCTCTTCTATTATTACGAATAAGACATCTCGAGGCTGTTTCGCGAGAGAAGACTTATCCCACATCGCCTATCAGCTGCGACTGTATAAAATAAATGTGCCTAACCGAACGTGTCCGCATTCGTCTGTTCCAGAACCTCGATGGCTGCAGTGCTCGCAGTGCTCCAGAAGACTATCCTCCGCCTGGGAGCTGCTGCAGCACGTGCAAAGCGTCCACGGCGCCCGCCTCTACACCTCGCCCTCGTCCTCGACGAACTCGTCGTCGAACACGCCCGCGCCAAGTCCGCCAACGCCGACGCCGACCCACACGCACCATCTAAGCCCGCCCAATCATCTCAATCTGAGCGGTAAATCCACCGGAAGCTCGTCCGCGGCCAACTCGTCCGGCGGTACCAATTCGAGCGGCAGCAGCGGCGGACGACAGCAGTTGCAATCGTCCGCCTCCCTGGTCAGCGACCCGCTCCACAGTTTCCTCAGGCTACCTCAACACCTCGAACGAAGCTTCCCGCCCATGTTCAGGCCGGACTTCCTCGCGCTGAACCCGCTGGCTGGGTACAGAGGCCTCCAGGAGCTGCAGACGGCCACCAGGAACCTTCAGAACCTCGGTGGGGACCCTCTGCGAGGCATGGACGGGTTGAACCTCGGCGATCCGCTGGTACGTAGCTCGTTGGACTCGTTGAACAACGCGCGGAACCTGGCGAACCTGGCCGAGCTGTCGCACGGCCGCGGCCTAGCCGGCCAAGCGCACCCACCACCCCTCGAGGCCAATCTGGATTTTTACTCGGCGCGCCTAAGGAGCCTCGCTAATCCGTCCTTAGGCGCGGCTCCACCTAATAGCGGTAACTCAACGACGAACTCGAACCCACCCGCCCCGGTACCACCGGTTCCGGTGCCTGCCACCGTCCAGCAGCAGCAACAGCAACAACAACAGCAACAACCACCGCCCCAGAATCACAGCCAGCCGGTGGAACCACCGAGCCCAGCGTCGAACAACACCACCATCTTGACGCACACTAACCATCAGAAGGAGAACTCGCCACCCTGCTACAGTCAGAGTCCAGTTGTCCATCATAACAATAACAATTCGACGGACAGCGAGAAGACCAGCCCCACAGTGGGCTCGACGCCTATCATCACTGACTCCGCGTCAGAGACGATCTACTCGTGCGAGGTGTGCGACAAGAAGTTCCGATTCCAGTCGAATCTGATAGTGCATCGGAGGAGTCATCGGGACAAGGAGAGGCAGTACCAACAGGACGGCACGCAGGACGGACAAACGACGCCGACCAGGTGCGAGGTGTGCGAGATGGAGGTGCCCAGTTTCGCGGAGCTGAGGAAGCATATGAGGAAAGAGCACCAGGAGAACCTGAACGCGGCTAGTCCTCAGGGTAGCGTCGAGACGGTGCCAGACGATGGTTCCAGCTGCGACGAGAACATGGATCTTGACGAGGCTGAGGACAACGAGCAGAAAGCGGACAGGGAGGACACGGAGGAGAACACGCCCGAGGATTTGAGCACCACGCAAGGCCAAAGCGGGGAAGAGAGCGGGGGACGAATCGAACAGAAACCAGCGAGCCTGGTCGGCGATCTGATGGAGAAGTTCGGACTGAGCAACATAGCGCAGTACTCGGAGGCTTACAGGCAGGCTCTGCAAGAGAACCACCGAGGCGGATTCATCAAGACCGAGTCCCCGTCGAATCTGACCAACACCCTGAACAACAACAAAGAGAAAGACAGCGCGTTGTCGCCCACGAACTTCAATTCCTCGACCACGCCCAACATATTCTCCGGTCAGGGTTTTCCCAGGTCGACGGGGCCGGACTTCGGAGGGCTCTGGCTGCCAAGCCCCCACTATCTGGAGAACAACGAATTCCGCAAGGCTACCAAGGCCACCACCTCGAGCCTGGCGCTCCAAGGCCTGCCCAGCCCGCTTCTAAAGAAAGAGCGTAGCGGCAGGAACGACACGTGCGAGTATTGCGGGAAGGTGTTCAAGAACTGTTCGAACCTGACGGTGCACAGGCGGTCGCACACCGGCGAGAAACCGTACAAGTGCGAGCTGTGCTCGTACGCGTGCGCCCAGAGCTCGAAGCTGACCAGGCACATGAAGACTCACGGTCGACACGGCAAGGACACGTACAAGTGCCGTTTCTGCGAGATGCCGTTCTCAGTGCCGAGCACGCTCGAGAAGCACATGCGGAAGTGCGTGGTGGTGGTCCAGCAGGGGCCAAAACTGGGTATGCCCTACCCAGGCAGTCAGGACGAGGACTCCTCGCTCAGCACCAAGGACACTTGATCTTGGAACGGAAGCCTACCGCCGATCCCGCCACTGTGGCCGCACAGGCCGCCCTACCCGGTGTACTGAACAGGGGATCTTCTTCCTCGGGAGAGACGCAGAGGACAGAGCAGACGATAGGCGCGATCATTCCGACCGTGGACCAACGGTCCGTGCGGCGACTGGCCTGAACACGACCAGCGAGGAGGAATTAAAAATGTTTAAGGGTCGCCTCTTGGGATCGGGAGAGGCGGTAGGTCGGTGAACGAGCAACCAGTCGATCGGGAAGACCTGGAAACGGTCCCAGAAACGAGAGAAGCGCGCCGTTCGGGGCTGAACGAGAGCCACGCGACGCGCGGTCCTCATACGACGAGGGACGACCTCGGACCGGAACCGAGGATGGCGAACGCGGACGAAGTTGGGGAGAACGGAGCGGTGATCCGCTCAGGCGATTTTAAATTCAACTAGAACGAATGGTTACCACTTTGCGAGTCTCAGCACAGCTATTTAAAAAAAAAAAAAAGTATATCCCTATAAATAGTTATAAATAAAGACACTATAAATATGAATATACATATATATATATATACATATAAAGAGTATAAATATATATATATGAGAATATAAATATAAATTGCGAAATACAGAGGAGAATTATACAGAATATAAATATTATACATAGGATAATGAACATAGTGACTTTATTATCGCATTTGAAGATTATTTATTTAATAACGATAGAGATATCATGCATACCGTATGCGACGCGACGTACGCGCGTACGCGTGCGATGGAGGAAACCACTCCTTGCGCGTGTACGCGCGCACGTTGCGTTACACGGTATGGAATACCTGCAAACCACACTCTGTATGTATGACGTTAGGGGTTCAAATTCGGGACGCGAGAAGTAGAACGGGAGAAAATATCGAGGGGGGATGGGAAAAATCTTTTTGTACATTGGAACGATGGTCGCCGTGCGCGAGGAACTAGCGTCGATCGATGCTTGGCGTCCCTTTTTCTCTTCATTTTCTTTTCGTTTCTTACTTTTTTTCTCCAAGAGAAGAGATATAGGCGAAAGTGGGCAAAAAAGAGTGACGAATCGTTCGTTTCCCGAGGAAAGGAATCATGTAAGCGACTTCGACGATATTGTCTGTGTGTATATAAGCGCGAAACATCGATACTCGAAACCTCACACACCCCTCCGCCCCCCCAATCCCCTGAACGAATCCAGAAAATCGTTACGTATCGATGCTTAGAATTGTACGAGTCGAAAATGGTGTACAGCGGAAGCCGGAAACGCGGGCTGCGTTTATTTCTAGATCATAAGCATCTAGCCTCTCGATCCTATGTAAAATGTATCATAGTACTTTTATTGTCATTATTATCTATTATGTACCTATTATTACCTATTATTATTATATCAGTTCTATTATTGCTTATTATTATTAATATTATTATTGTCATTATTATCATTATTGACCTTTATTATTATTACTATTATTATTATTATTATTATTCATTGCCACTATTATTAACGCGGTTGCAGCGACTGTAAGCGCCGTCTTCATTATTTTATCCCGCTATTATTAAATTATTATCGAGAAGATGTTTTTAAATGGTTAAGAAAATGCCAAAGTTGTTTAGGTTTATCGGCGCTATACCATTATCGTCGCCCCTCGAGGTGTCCCCCGGACATTTCTCCATCGATGAAAACCTCCGTTGTTTTTCGCAAGACTCGCAAGAAGTTACTGGAATTTAATTGAGCAAGATGAAAGCAAAATTAACAGCCCAACAGCTAACCAGAAAAATACGCGAGGACTCTACCAAAGCGTCTAGTTAAAAATGTCTGTGTCTGCTGCCATCGTTTCCTGTTGGATCGTCGTGTCAAGCGTTCGCATCGGCGACGCCAGTGGATACAAAGGCAGCTACACTCGGGTGAATGTAAAAATTGGATGAAAACGAAAGAAGTAAGAGCAGAGCTTGGACGAATTCAGAATTTTTTGTGGTTAGCTGGTGTTCGCGTGTCGAGGCTCGTTGGAAAAATCTCCGGGGGCCATTCTCGCGGTGGCGAAACTCGCGATTATTATAGCGCGTTTGTTCGTTGGTTATATTTATTGTCGTCGAGGCTGGCAGGATCGCGCGCGGCTTTCGCAGGATCGAGGCAGCGATCGTTGATCCTGCGAAAATCGTCGCGTCCGCCGCGAGGCGCGCTCGAACGACGGTTGGTTGATTGATCCTTTTTTTTTTCCTTCTCCGTTCTTTCGTTGGAAAAAGCCGAAGACTGAGGTACAATATTGTATTCGCGCGAACGACGCCACTGAAACGACGTCGAAATTTTCCCTTATTTTCCCCTTTTATCTGCGTTCCATTAAACGGTGTACATAGTTTCTCCACCACGCCCTTTATTCCCCCTTTCCTTCTTTCGTTTTCCCGCAAACGCCTCGTTATAAACGTTTTTCGAAGGGGACTGTTCCTAAATAAAAAAAAAAATTAAATAAATAAATAAATGATCTAGGCAATAAGTTAAAGAGTATAACTGGTGTGACAGATCGTGCGTATCCCCGAGTGTGTGAGTGTGTGTGCGTGCGCGTGTACGAGCGTTTCACGATTTTTCGCGTGCGTGGTTCCGTTTAGAAGAGAGGAAGAACGAGGACAGAGAAATCTCACAAGTTTTTCTCCGCGTACGTACCCCCGCGGTACGTAGTGTGTGTATGAGTGAGTAATAAAGGGATAAAGGAGAAAAATGGAAACTCATATCAAGATAGTTGTCTCGGTGTTAGACGTGTACGGCCCTAGGTAAAAGGCAAAAATGCAAAAAAAAAAAAAATGAAAATCTCGTTATCTAGTTAAAGGAAAAAAGAAACGTTTGTTAGATCGATTCTGAAATACGTACATGCCAGGCTCCGTTTATACGATATATTGTAAATATATGGCACTGCCCGTAGCAAAGAAGCGAAAGCCGCGAGGGAAGAGACATCGGAGACGAATACAGGGAGGTGGAGAGAGCCGGGCGTTTAAACGAGACGGACGAGCGTGATCCGTCGCCGTTCGAACGTGAGAAAATAAATAAATCGTCACAGTATAATTAATTGCATCAATCATTTTCAATATGCGTACGAGTACGAGTCGTTTCATTATCATCGTTATCATCGCGGCGAATCCGAGGCCCGTCCCGCCGGCGGCCAAGCAGTGTAGCGAGAAATAAAAGAGAAACAGAGGAACGATTAGCAACGGCGACGAGCTCTTTCATCCTTCGCCGGGGAGCACTCGAAACCGCGTTAAAATCCGCGTGAACGTGATCGTCGAATTGAAAGACACCCACAGGGAACCGCGCTTCGGTTCCGCAAGTTTCTCTCGTCTTTCTTATTCGAATTCATCCCACATAGGACCAAGTTCCCTGCCTCACGAAGCGAGCATAGCAAACGAAAAAGAAAACGAAAAAAGGAAAAAAAAAATGAAGGAGAAAACCTCAATCACACACGCAAATTTCGCGACGGGCGATTCGACTGGCAGGACGCGACGAGGACGAGCACGGGGAGGCGAGAGTTTCGCGAACATCGACGACGAATCGACACTCGATCGGGTGCCATTTCTCGTTGCTCGTGTTTCTTGCCTCGCCGCGTCCCACCGTTCGATCTCGAACGTTTTCTACACAGGGTAAACCAACGTAAAATGGTAAAAGATAATCTCCCAGAGGAAAATATGAAAAGTAAAAAAAATGGAAAAAACAAATCGAAGAGCGGAACGTCGGAAGTATAGCGCAATTGAAGTATCTAGACAGTTAAATAAATAATGGTAAATAGAGGTGAGAGGAGAGTGAGAGAGAGAGCGAAGTATTTCCTATAATATAGTAAGCGACAGGACGGAGGACGAGCCGCGCGCAGGATGTACGCGAACGGACGCGAATAGTGGTGGCGAAACAAAAAAAAAAAATGTGTCGGTAGCAGGGAAATTGGATTTTTAGCAAGAAATCTTCTGATCCAGGGTAAACAAAAAAAAAATCCGAGGCTCGGTTTCTAGACGCAGCACGACTGGGTTTCGACCTGGCACTTTTTGGAACACTTAATACGAAAAAACAAAAAAGCAGACAAAAAAAGAAAAAAAAACAGGAACAAATAACAGAGTTATAAGAAACGCCGAGGATCGACATTTAAGGCAATACGAGAAAGCAAGGCGTCCTCGGGCAAAGTCTGGCCAAAGCACGCGACACACCCTTTGACCAGCTTTTCCGCGAGGAGGTCCGTTAATTATAAACATAGCAGATACGGTGTATGTCTTGTGCGATTCAAATAAACCACATTGTTTTTAAATAACCTGTGTCGTACGACATTCCTCCTGGTTCTGTTCTAGGCATACCTAATCCTCCACTTTTTCCATTCGTAACCCCTAGCAAGCATCGCTGATTAATTAAAACGAGCTCTGAGCTTTTTCACGACAGACGATACAAATTGATTTCAGATTTAACAAACAGCTGGTCGAAAAGAAAAAAGAACGGTTTAGAAAAACTAATCAACGGTCGCAATTAATTGTCGTTCCTGCAGTTTTGATGAACGACCGTTCGTCCCGATTATTGGAGCGAATTTATGCGCGACAAACACAATCGGTTCCCGTCGTTAATTGATCGATCGTCACGATAGAGAATATCCGTCTCACGGCAGATCCCGATACACCTCCGCCGGCTATAGAAAGCTCGTTACATAAATTGTTTAACTCGTCTCGAGCCATTACTATTGGCCGCTTATTACGTTTATTGCATAATACGTTTCGCAACGAGGCTCGCGTGTGCGAAACCGCCGCGTCGCGTGAAACGTCGCTCGCCTCTGCTCCGCTCGGGATCGGATAGTCGAGCTATTATTCGGGAATTTTTCTTTTCCAACGATTCTCTTCTCGCGAGCGGATCGTTTGAACCAACACCTTCGACGAGGGACCCGCGAGCCGGTCTTTTCGCAAATACATCGGCGCCATCTTACGTTCAGGGGTGGTATCGACGGACGGGGCACAGGTAAGAATAGCCTGACTGCACCTACGTTCGAAATACACCACCGTATATCCGGTTGCGGTACCAAGGAGATCATATACCTCCATTTTGTAGCGCAGCTTCATAAAATAGCAAGGTAGAGGAGACGTACAATTTTAATTTTCGATTATAATAATCGATAGCAGGATATTGGTAAATTCATAGGAAAGACGTTTAAAGCCAGTCTATTCTAATTCTAGAAATTCTAGTTCCGATTCTAACATCGAACTTCGCTCTGGTTGCCACGTGACTATCAGAAAACGTGATTCGCCCCAAGAATCCGCCCCATTTCTTTCCATACCTTAGGACGAGGCTCGTAATAAAAAGCGCAGTAAACAAAGGGCGGGCGTAAACGGGCGTTTCGCTCGTCGACGGGTCGTACATCTCCCGAAGACGTCAAAGCCAAAATTACACGTCATAAAGTTCGAAATCCGACGGTAACACGCCGGGGACAATCCGTCGTCGTCGTCGTCGTCGGTGCTGCTTGTAATCGAAAGCTCCGCGTGGCCCTCGACGGTCCTCTGAATGCGCTCGCGCCCAGCCGCGCCTCCCTGTTTCGCGGTAATCGACTACTGGCGCTGGCAAACACCAGCCGCCATGCGAATTCGAAGTTAAGACAATGCCGTTAATTTTTGGTCGGCCCCATTGTTCCCCGGCGCACATTCATCTGTCAACCGGTACCGACTTCTGCCACGTTCCGGATAGCAGACTGGGGCAGAGCGCGAGAATCGACGATAGATCATCCCCTTCGTTTCCGACCGTCCAGCCAGCATCGGTTTTTACCCCCTTCGAAACCGTCGGGACGAGTTGTTCGCGGTGATCGCGAGAAAAGTACGGGGTGGAACGGAGACGAAGCGACGCGAGCTCGCGAGGCGTTGGTCAATAGTTTCACCAGCCGCCTCCACGGTCGTTTGAATGCGTGTTAACTATGGTGACGTCACCACAATGGCGGACACTAATCTCCACGTCAGAAGCAGAGGTGCCCCCGTGCTCGCTCCGCCAACCCCCAACCCTTTCTCGTGTGCCGCCTTCGTCCCTGATCTGTCGGTTTTCCGGACAAAATATGTCAAACGCTACCCCAACCCCATTTCCGGCGTCGTTTCGTCCGCATCCGCCGTCACGACCCGTGGAAAACAGCGCGTGGCCACCAGCGACGATAGAAGGGAGAAAAAAACCCGGGGAAAACGAGAGAACGAGAGAGAATCTACCCTCTTTACTGCGGACATTCCGCCAACTATTCAGACGAATTCACCGTTTCCGCTTAGTTCCACCGATTTTTCGGGTCCTCTCGCGTGAGATTCACGCGCTTTAGGGAGTTCCTCGGGTTCCTTCTTGCCGCACACTGATCGCCCTCGAATATGGAAAATATTGGCCTCTTTTTACTTCGCTTGCTTCCTTTGCATTGTATTTTCCTCGAATTTCGCAATTTTTGAGCTATCATTAGCGGGTGTCTCCGTTGAACAGACAAATTCGATGTTAAAAACGATGTTACATTAATTGCACGTAACAGTGTTCCACGATTATCAGGCGAATAATATCAACCTAGTACTCTTCAGCGAGGGCAACCGTTAATTCTGTGTTCTGAACTTAACCTGCTCCGAATCTGTGCTAAAATTAAACTATCGATTTTCGCCTTCGAACAATCCTGAATAGTCCCACAACATCCAGTCGCGTTAACCAACGCGACATTGCGATTTAAACGCTGGAAATAATCGCGAAACGTGGGCGCCTCGAGCATCGATTCGCGAATTACAGACTTTTTTCACTTCGCCCCCGGCACCTGAGCTACCTGAACTCCGATGGCGACCGTGTAACACACGGTTGCCTACTAATAGGTGGTACAGTAAGGCGCAAAAGTTCCACCTCTGGAAGCCGGTTCAGGGGTAGGTTAGAGCCCCTGCATGTGAAGGGACCTCTTCCCTTCTCTATCGTTACGCTCAATATCAAACGAAATGACAATCGATGATTATTACTCTCGCTACAAACGAAGAAAGTACTAAACATTTACAGCTACCACGTGACAACAACTATAACAAATGTGTGCCCAAGAAGAAGCAACAATTAACACAGAAACTCAGTCACGAACGAACCACTTAAATGCCAAATATCATCCATTCTAGCTCATAAACTTAACAACAACGAAACAGCGCCAATGACGAACGATCGCCGCTTAAACATTGTTCCACGGTTTCTCGCGCGAGACCGCGTTTATTCGCCCTTAAACGGCCGCCATTTTCCTATCTCGCCGGAGACACGTATGATCTCGCGGCCGTTTAAGCGATTACCGTTGTTCGCTGCTTGTATCTTAATGTCCGGTGTTCATCCTCGAGAGTGGGCCGGGAGAAAAACTGCGGGGTAGACCGGTTAGGTTAACTACCCGTGGCGGAGAGGCGTCGGGCGCTCGAAGTTTGTTAGATCGCGGAATTAGTCGGCTGTTAAGCCAGATAAGCAGTCAACATGGACGAAAACAATTGCGCTGGATTAGTTCGGCCGCGTCTCGCGGCGGGCGTCTCGTTCCTCTGGTTAAAAGATTAAACGGCGCGCTCGTTTGTCTTCGAGGGCTGGTGGGACCCGGGTTCCTCGTTCAGGAATCGTTTCGCGACGAGCAGCGTCAAGGATCACCCGCCAACGAGAGGTATCGGTGGACAAGAAAAAAAGAGAGAAAAAACAGAGGAGATAAAAAAAAAATACCGATCGAGAGGGTAATACTCTCGATATAACGGGAACGCAGGCGTGGAACGAAAATCCGTGGCTTAGTTGGGCAAATTTGTTGAATTATCTTATCGTCGAATATCTCGTCGACCGGCACGACGTCGAATTAATTTCAATCTCATTATTGCCGATACCCGGCCGTACTCGCGGCGCCGTCCTTCTCCGTTTCTCGATAAAGAACTGGCGAGCGTATTGTCGCTGGTCGGGGCTCTTGATCTCTCCTCGCTCTTTACTACGTCCGACTAATTAAATGGATACTTCTAAATCAATTAATGGGACGTCTTTTAGCGCGAGACACTGCGCGACGCCTTTACTTCCGATTTTCCAATTTGCGGCCGATACGACTGATACCGGTTGCTCTTATTGCGGCTTTTGCTTTCGTTGCCCTCGCTGAGTAACCGATCTTGACGATAGATCTTTGTGGGAGGGTGAGAAAGGGGTAACTTTGGGACGTGGAACGAATCAGTGGAATGATTCGACGATGGTCAGGCGATACAATTAAGGTGCGTTAACATATGAACGTGAGATGTTGTTAATAATTCGTATACCAGAAATTTGTTAAAGTTCAGAATCGAAATTTTATTGAAATCTTTTTAGAAAAGTGAACTTCACGAGCTGATATGTATCCTTCTTGAATTAATTATAGGAGAAAGTTTGCTTTCAAAAGAAAAGCGACCCGTCACTCTCCCTTATTGGCCGCTAAACAATCCGTACACGTTTCATCGAGTTCCCCCGCGTGTTTCCTTTCCTCTGGCTTGCCAGGGGCGCGAAAGATTGCCGATATTTTTCAAGGGAGAGAAATCCACCCCCGAAGGGTCAGTATTCGCCTGTTACAAGGGTAGCTTTGACCAATCGCACGCGTGGGCTTGCCACCCCTTTTTGCTGACCAATCGAGGACAGCTTCGACGATGTTTGGCCGACACCGGTCCCTTCAGGGATATGTGGAGGCTTAACGAGTAGCTGGCTCGAGTGGCTGGCTGTTCGTTAAAATTTTACGTCGCGAGCATGACACAATTTGCCGGGTAACGTTCGAGTTTATGCTCGTTTGAATATCGTATATGCCTCTCAGCGATGGCGTTAAGGTATTAGCGAGATTCGATAGAAATTGCAAGAGAACAAGCTTGTAACTATAAAAACGAGACACAGATTGATTGTTCATACGACATCGATTCGTTTCTAAACTATTGGGAACAATCGAAACTTAATAAAATGAAGGTAAGTGAGTTTTAATAAAATATCTGCTCTCTAATAGAATTAGGAACGCTATTGCAGTCAGTTAGCGACGTCGACCGACACTTTTCGGACAGACGATCTAATATATTTATATAAACGACTTCTAATACACTCTAACACCTCATATCTAGAGCGCACAGACAATCGCTATTCCTCTAGAAACAGAACAGTCGATATGAATAATCGACTGCAGGTCAATCCATTATCACACTCTTACAAATGAACAGCTTTCCCATTAAATAGTTGACCCATTCCACTGAATCTGTGCATAAGAGAAAAATAAATTCCCGATCGATTACCAATCCCTCAAAAGTACCACGACTCATCGTCATTAAATTTAAACGCAAGCCTGACAAATCCAATTCTCACGTATCATCATAATTCCAAAGTATAGTTCCAAGCATAACATCCCCTCAAGAACAGGTAACAAAGATGTTACGCGTTGCAACGGAACGATAAAACCGCGAGCAGCTGGCGATCCAGAGGATCGAGCCGATCGATTCGCCCTCAGGCCTTTCAGTGCTCGTCGCTTGTTCGTCGCGGGTCCGAGCGGCTCGGGTTTTGCAAAATTCACGCACGCCAGAAAGCCGAGGGGGGCCGGGGCTAGCGAGATAATAATGATGAAGTTCGGTGTCCGTGTAGCCGAGTGGATGGCGAGACCAGACCGGGAGGGTTGAAGCCGGGGCGGAAGGAGAAAGGCAACTCCGTCCGGACGAGGGCCGGAGGGAGGGTGGGTTATACATTTGAGTACATAAATGTATGTAACTTTGAGTTTGTGTTGGAGTGGGCGTCGGCCATCTTGTCCGGTGGGTATTGACCGAGGCGACCGCCAGGCGAGAGACATGCCATGGCGGGCAAACCACCTCTAGTTACTACCCCCGGCGCTAATTGCTCTTATTAGTTAAATCCGTGCGGTATCGTCGCCGACTTGCACCGCCGAGACACGCCACCGAGGGGGTAAGAAAAAAATAAAATACACCGTCTGCGTTCGGTTTAGCCAATCGCGTGCACGACCTGGCCGTGGCTAGAAGTTCAGCCAGCCGTCGTTCCTGTTCGAGACGTTCGAGGAATGCGTGGCCCCGGGTGCCACGATTGTGTCCGGATGTTTTAAACGTCCGCGGGAAAAGGGACGACGCGGGCGAACGAAATTTGTCGCGGTTTTACATCGAAAAGGGGGAATAAAAATAATTGCTAGGAAATAATGAAAAATATTTGCAGTGTCTATCGCGTTATATTAGGGCAATGAATGCTTCCTGTATTGTAAATATTTAAGTATTGTTGTTTTTTTTTTTTTTTTAGTCTGTAGTACCAATTAACTAATTGGATCAATTATATTCCACGGGAGCGGGAGAATTGTTGGATGTCTGTATTGTGGCAGACTGAATGGTAATTGTTCGAGGTGATTGGAGAAGGAAATCCGAACGGCTGGGGGTTGTACTACAGAGAGAAAGAAACTGCGAATTTCAAAGTACATTATGAATGAATAATTTAGAAAATTCACGACCAGTCCGGTGTAGTTATGAAGTGCAAGTGAAAGTCGAGGGTTTAAAAGTAACTTTGTTGAATCTTTCCTTGGTTTGAGGGATGAATATTTGTGCTTGAGATCTTCCTTTTCGAAAAAACTTTCCCTAACTGAGTTAAGAGCATTCACGCTGTATGTTCCTCGTTACGCAATTTATTATTTTATACCATTAATATTATTCTTAACGAGTTCGATTCCAAATGAAGTATCCGTGGACCAAAAAGCAAAGCAACTAGCTGGCTCAATCGGTGCATACAACACCGCGTAACAATTATTCCAAAGTTTTTCTCCTTGTTTGGCTGCTCGAGGTTACGCATTTGCATTTATCTCGCAAGTTCTTTTACCTCCAACTTTCAGTTACGCTCACTTATTCGCGGCCATTGTAGACGCGGTTAACGACGATACAAGTCGACGAACTTTCTCAATTAAAGTGAAAAGAAAATTATAAGAAGTTTGTTTGACCTCCGCGGTGGTAAAAATCTCGATATCAGCATCGACCCTGTTCTCTCGAACGCGTTAAAATTCAAGGTACGCCTCCGCCGAGGTGCTCTATTTGTCTTTGTAACTTTCACGCGTTCCCCCGTCCGATCGAAGAACGAGCGAGGAACTTTTTCGCCGCTACAAATTTTTAATCCCATTTCGAATAAAACAGCAACAAATATCACAGCATGGAAACATTGCTAACCTTTAATGTTTGCCACTCAGACCGTTCCAAATTAATGCGAGCGGTTTTTAAATTAATCCGAAGTCCTCGATCTCCGTTCCTAACAGACCTTTCACTTTAAGCTAAAAACTGTCTTCCTTGAACTTTCTGAATCGACGCTGACATTTTCTAATGTTTAATACATTTCCACGAGCCACGTTTATTGCCTTTTAATAGCCCCGGCGATTTGCACATTCTCATCAAAATTGTAAACTATGTCGTGACGAAACCGCGATTCAACAATAGCCTCCGTATCGGTCGCGGTGAAAAAGTAACGAACGTATAAGGAAAACAGTCGGAGTCAATGAACCAGAAGACACGGAATTACTTATTTCGCGCGCGGAACGTGACGCTGGATATCGGTCAAAATCGAGTACCCCGTTCGAAACAGTGCAATTAAACTCGTAAAATAATGTATCATCCGTGCGAGAACGCTCTCGCGGATTGGATTCATCTCTGCTCGATCTACTCTTACAAGAAAGTGACACCAATTAGCAATCTTTAACCTGAACTTCGACTTCGCGAAAAGCGCACAGTGCAGACTGTTACCAATCTCTACCACAGCTCTCCAAGTGGAACACCCCTATCAACCCTTAAAAAATTCCAATAACCTTCCTAATATTTACTTTACTCGTTCGCATCTACCATTGACTCTCAGTTTCCAGACTGATAGCGATCAGATTTCCAATTGCAAAGAGACGAACGCGTCTGCGATCGGTCGCGCGACTCGACGCCTCGCCGGAATAAACTCGCGAGAGGTGTCCAGAAAGGTTTTGCCACCGGGGTGCTTCCGGTGAACTTGCTCGCCGCGGCGAGGAGGCGAGGGCAGAGGCACGGGGGTTGTAATAATCGTTGCGCGGCAACGAACTGCGGAATGTCTGACAATCAACGGGCGTCGGTGTCGTTGGAATTCAGCGCGTCGCGCCGCGATACAAGGTCCGTCTGCGTGGGCGAACGGCGCGCCGGCGGAAACGGGCGAAACGGCGGAAAGCTTGGCGCGGGCACCGGGGTTTGCGGCCGGCGAAAATACCGAAGGTTCGTCCGTTCGTTCGTCGGTGGCCGCAACCGGCGTGTACGACCGGGCGCGGACTCTAATTCACGCCCGGTATTTCGCGCGGCGTGTATTTTAAGGCTGGCCCCGGCTCGAAAATTCCACCCTTGCACCGGTGTGTTTCTGCTCGCCCCATTCCCGTCCCGGTTTCGTCCGCGCCGCGCTGCTGCCTCGCGTTTCTCTCCTATGTACCACCTACCCCACCCCCAACCGTTTCACCCCGTCCCTTTCTGGCTGCTTGGCCATTCCGTTTGCCCCTTTCGCTCGTCCCGTCCCTGTCTGCTGGCGAGCGGAACGTCGGTTCGTCCCGCTTCGACCATCGCGCCCACCCTCTCGCCGCGATCTCACCCTTCTCTCTCTTTCCCTGTCTCTTTCTCTCTCTCTCTTTGCGTCGTTGCTTCTCTGTCCCTCGAGCACACGAGTAACCGAGGTATAGGTAGGTAGGTAGGTGGGTAGATAGGTAGTAGGTGCTCGTGACGGTGGTGGTGGGTATAGTAGCTGTAGATATAAAGGTTGTCGAGGTAGGAGGAAGGGTGGTGGAGAACGAGACGGATAGAGAGCGGGAAAAGGACGAAGGGAGCAACAGAGAGGCATCGCGAAGCTGGGGAAAACGGAAAGAGAGGTGTACACAGATGTGGTGAGGCCGTAGGAGAGAGAGAGAGAGAGAGAGAGAACCGGTGGACTAAGTTGGGAAGAGGAGCGAGGAAGAGGGGGAGATGGAGAGAGAATTCTTGGACTCCGTGTGGTAGTGCAAGGGTTCGTTCGACCCTTAAGGGGTTGTGGCTAGCATCAGCCCCCCTTTGCCCCAGTCCTCAGCCACCGCTATCCCCTTTACCGACCTCCGCACAGCTTCTCTTCGTACTCCTTCCAATCCTTGCCGACCACCCAGTTAGCCACCCTCGTAGCCACCCCACGACCGGCAAAACTACCCTACCGCCGGCGGCCATTTTACTCTCCCTTCGCCCTGGACTCGCCAAATTGTAATCCGAGGCCCTGGAATTCCGGGCAGAGCAACCGTGGTCCGGCCTCAAAGGAGGCTTCCTTCGCCTCTCGACTTACCCTTGGATAATGATTAACGGAGTGCTCCTCTTTCTCGCCCTCGGTCTCGCCTCGCCTCGACTCGCCTCGCCTCGCCTCGCCTCGCCTCGCCTCCTCGCCTCCTCGATCCTCGTTTCTCGCGGGCGCAAACAAAGAGCCGCGCCAGGAGCACCGCGTTTCGGTTCACGGACGCCTCTCGCGAACCGGCCCGCTGTAATAACGGCGAAACATCCGCGGAAATCTTATTCTACTCGCGCGTGGTCCGGTCGTTTGATGTCGCCGTAGACGCGTGCTCCGACGAATGAGGATGACTGTCTTTGAGACGCTCGAAAGAGGACTACGTCTGCACTGGCTGCTTCCCGTTCAGACTTCAGACACGGAGGTTTCACGCGAGCTCACGGGGGGTGAGTTACGCCAGCTTTGTCTATTTACGATCCGATGATTTTCGAGGTGTGTATCCGCATTATTCGCATAGACGATATCCTTTGTAATTGTACGACACACATCGTCTATATCCCACTGTTTTAATGTCGTATACGTATAAGATGAAGGAGGATATGTCACGAATTTGAATCTAGATCTTGAAGAACGTCAAGGTGAAAAGCTACGAATAATTACGATTTCCACGGGATGACTTTAACTCGATCATCACCGTGACTGGATCCGTCGTTAATTCGCAGGTACACGTAGACACGCGCGAACGAGCCGAGAAACACGTAGACAATAATTCCATATCTCGGCTGGTTCAGGTTTATCTGATTGGGCGAGCGGTATCGCCGGGAAATTCGCGATTATCTGTTTATGGCGCGGTTAATGGAGGTCGTGCCTAGTCGGAACGGCTCGAACCTCATGTCTGCCCGATATTGGCCAATAATGTAGCACATACTTACCGTGCGCCGTGTCCTCGCGGCTTTCCTGAATAAAATTAATGCACGGAGAAGGAGGACGTGCGACGGGAGTGCGGGACGGGAGGGCGATCAACCTCGGGTCGGGACCTTTCCCTGCTGCCTTTATTTCATCGTCTTCTCCAACGTTTTTAGACCTCTCTTTCATAGATTTCACTTCGATAGTCTAAGCGACTAGCTGTTTTCGACGCGTTGACTGTCTGCGTTGATGCAACGATGTGCTTTCGATTTCTGATCAACGGGAGTGATAATTCACGGTGTTGAAACGAAACAGTGGATGAAAGTTGTCGACATTTTAGGTAAGAGTTGGGAATGTTTTGTCATTAAATGCGCGATGTGCCTTAAGTTTATTTTTCGCGACACTTAAGGATGGTTTAAAAGGAAGGATCGTTGAGCGAGGTACGTGAAGAATTTTATATATTATTCGACAGTCAACGCGTCTAAGATCGCTTAGAACACTATACAATCTTCATCCAAGGAACCACAGAGCACACATTGCGCGATACACTTCGAATAATCCAAGAGTATCCGCGAAAGGGGTCGCGTCGAGTAATCCACTCCCCGTAAGGTACCTGAAAACACAGAAAAAAGGAACGAATGAAACAAACACAGATAAATCAATCAATTCTGGTTAAACTATCAAGAACTTGTACAAGAAGTACCAATGAAAGTACCAAAGATTCGTTAATTAAAAACGGATAGCTGTTGGAGGTGCTTCGGAAACCGGAAGCCACGGATAAAAACGGAGGAATTCGCTCGACTTCTGACTCGCGCGCCGCCTCCTGGCTTCGAGTGCTGTTTGCCTAACTTCCTAGTAGATTTTATCACCTCGAATATAATTTGTTGTGCAGCAACATTAGCGGTCGCGGCAACATTTGTCATCCGGCGCGCGCGCCCCTGTGTTGACAGGACTGGCCCCGTTTTGGGGGCGAAGTTCACCGTGAAAACCGGACTGGAGAACCGGATGGACGACGCAGACAGGGCCCTGTCGATCCCTCCGTCGACTGACCACAATCGCCCATGTAGACAAATCTCGTGTGTCAGTGGTGATCATCGCCGCGTGTTCGCGGGCGCCGTTACATCGTAATTCGATAGCGTCGCTCTAATATTTAACGGCTCGGGTCTGTCCCGCGCCGTGGTACGACCCGGGGGTGAAAAGCAATCTTCGGTTATTTCCTTCGCGAAACTTCCTAATGGAGGGTAATTAAGAGCGGAGTTTTTTAAGGTTCCATTCAGAATATTGTGACTTAGTTAAGGCGAAAGTGAAAGTGGAAGTTGCGACGCTTGAAAGAGGTGAAGTTGTTCCGGTGAAAATGGAGAGTTTCAAGGGGGTAATTGTTTAATACCTTGGCTCCGTAAACGGGGAGACACTTTGGTGGTTTTAGGTGAGGCGATTTCGTGTCTGGCCTCTCCGCGCTGTTCGGGAAATAATTATTTTAATAATGAGTAGCAGTTTCAATTATTTTGGGGCGGATGATCTGAAGAGAATTAATACCAAACTTCCTAAGAATGGAGCGTTTCCAAAACGTTTAACAATATAGATTTCAAACCATTCTACTTATTGATAAAGACGAGGATATTAAAATTATTTATCATTGAAGAGGCGAAGGAACGTTTTTTATTCATCGAAATACTGACTTGGAACTAAATTGGAATTCGAATAAGCAACGAATTAAGATCGAAATTTCAACGATCAGCAGAAACGGTCGCAGTGGGTGGGATTGGTTTGAAAATTTTTCTATCGTTCGACCCATGGATCTCCCAAGGAGAAAAATGGCTTATGGGATTCCGGCTGATCGTTCATTTGAAGAACGTTCGCCACGATAGTCGGGAACCGATCGCTCTGTCCAATTTTCTGGATTTCTCGTGCACGAACCTCTACAGATCTGGAAACGAATGTGAAACGAAGATCTCCCCAACCTCACCCCGCGGCCGGAGGAGGGAGAATGAGAAAGAGTGGGCAAAGAGGGGGCTGAGAGGGAGGCAAAGAGGACTTTTCCAACGATGCTTTGCTCCCGAGCATGTACGTACATCCCACGCTGTATACACATATCGACATCGGTCATGCATGACAAGACGCCTGACTGGCCACGCCAGTAAAAACGAGGAAAACGCGGAGAATACAAACTCGCCTCGTTCCTTTCGCGCCATTTCAAGACTCTCTTCTCTGTCGACTTCCCATCCGGATCGTCCTCCTCCCTTTCTCTCCTTCGTGCCTTTCATTTTTCTTTTTTTTTTTTTATGGAAAACGCTCGATGTATTATAGGAGAATCGTCGAGCGTTGTTACGGAAAGCGTGATATCTTTGATGGGTGCGCGAAAAGTTTCGGGGCGGGTGGAAACTGGAAGACCCTCGTAAAACCAGAAATGCGGAGTGGTAGGAAGTATTTGACGCGATGTCGAGACAATTTCAATTCTCGAAATGTTCTTTGATCCTTCTGTACGTACTTGCACGTGCTGCGTTGCTAATTGAATACATTCCAAAAACTGCAGAAAGTTCTGTAATGATCAAGAGCAGTTCAAAAATCCACGAACCAAATAAACAGCCTCTTCTCGCGTGAAATATCGCCACGGTAAATAAAAACCTCTGGACAAGCAGCGATTTTTATCTCGCCTCTGTTATCCACCCGCTAGCCAGCTCTGAGTCGGGCGCGCGCGACACCATAAGCAGGAAAAACGAGTTATTCTTGCGGGTCTGGTAGCGGAGGGTGGTAATCGAAGCGCAGAGGGATGCAGGACGCCGCGACGCCGGAACCGCGCGCATTACGAGGGCTGGCAATCTCTCCGTGCAGTTTTTCAGGGACCACGGGCCAGAGTACCGTGTGCCCGTTGCTGATAAGGGACACCTTTATCAAAAATCCCTGCCTCCTCTCCACCGCGGCAAGGTAGCCCAGGAAGGGTGGAATTTTCGGGCGGTCGTCCCTCGAACAGCGTGATTCTCGAATTTATAGCCGGTCGGCTGTGGCGGGTCGCGGTTATTACGAAAATTCCAGCGGCGTAGCGAGGCGGCGCGATTCCACGCAACCCTGTGCACGCGCGTCTACGTCTGTCCGCGTGTGTGTACGTGGCCATGTAGCCATCGAGAGGCCGTCGATGATCCCCCGATGCCGCTCGAAAATTCAAAAACGAGCGCGAAAATCCGGCGAATTTCCAGAACAGTGCGTCGTATCGATTCGAGTTTCCGTGGGCGTTGCTATGAGATGGACCCTTGTACAGCTCCGTGAGTGCGAGGGCAAGCGAGGAAGACGGACGGGGAATGAGCGGTGTAGGAAGCGAGAGAACCGATCTCGCAGAGAGAGGTCTTGAGTGTCGCCAAGCTACCCTCCACCTCCTTTTACCTTCCTCGCGACACAACCCAGCTCCGCGTGGCTCACTGCCTCGCAGTCTCATCCTACCGACCACTCTGCACCCTGCGATTCGATGGTTTCGGATGGCTAAATTTGGCCGCCAACGCGCTGCCAATTTTTCATGGGAGGGTTGTTCTCGTTGCGAAGCGATGGACAACCGACTATTCGCGACAAGGGAAAGCTCGATTCACCACCCAAGAGTCATCGGCCAGGCCGCTCGAAAGTAACGCGCCGTTCGACTTTCACTGTTCGAAAGTCGCGCGATCTTTGCCTACGACCTGACACCTCCGCCTCCGCCACCCTCGCGTCTTTTTCTCTCTCCACCGGGCCGTGTCTCGCGCCGCGCCACCCTCGCGCCGCGCGGCCCTCTTCGTCCTTTGTTCGACCTACGTGTCTCGAGTAGGAAATAATGCGAAAGATCGCGAAGGAACGAGCGGAGAATCGGGCGTAGGAGAGGCGCTCCTCCTTATTGTCCTTCCGCGACGGAATCTCTGAACTTGACGCGAGAGCGGCCTCGAAAGGAGAAAGAGGAACAGGCGGAAGGAGACGTTAAGATGCACGGATGAACCGTGTACTATGCGCGAGCATGAGAGGAGGGCTCATTGTTGTTTCCATTTTTTCGTGATTACGGCCATGGAGATTGTTATCGGTGTGTGTAGTTGTAATTGCGGTGTGGGTGATCGCAATATTTCAAAACCAATGCACGGAAGTCCTCTGTGCCTTTGCGATTGATCTCAGTCCGCAAATTACGCGTAATTCGTGTTATAAATTAGATATCAACGCATGTTCGTTGAGACGAACGATGGTTAAATAAAAGGTACACTTGTTCGATGAAACAGGTTGAACGAAGGTCCAGCATCCGGTCAAGCGAGATCAGAGATCATGGGTTAATCTTTTCACAGCTCGTCCGTCCAGTTCTGGACCATGCGAATCCTGTTTAGAGGGATGCTCCCTCCAAATATTCCCGTCGACGTTCTAAACAAGATTGTAATTCGAATCATACCTGTGGCATACTTCCCAGATTACGCTGGCAAACATCTTCATCGCATAGCGAAGCGTTTCGCGCGCGATCAACGATTTCTAGGTTGTTCTCAAGCAAAATTTCTCAATAATATCGATTCAGGTACTCAATAATTTGAGTTAGACTTTAAGATGAAACGAACGCTACTTCGTTGGAAAGAATTCCCCTCATTTCGATCGCGATACGGATGAAATTACTACAGACTATCGTGCCGCGGACCGAAATGGAATGGGAATTCTAATAAAAAATAATGATCTCGCCAACCGAGCCACTCGATAACCACTCGAGGCAAACAAGACTCACGCGCCTCCGAGCGAACGATAGAAAAATCCTGCTGTCAAACGGGACGGTTAACTAGCCACTCACGGAGGCAAGGATCATGTACCGTCGTTCCATCCTCGCATCGTTCGCGCAGCAACTTGAAAAAGGTCAACAAGACGTAAATCCGAGGGTCGCTGAGAGCCACGGCAACGCACGCGTCCTTCCCGGAGGACTCTCGTCCTTCTTTCCTCCTCCTCGTCTACTCTTCGACGGTTTCCATGACGCGGGCGTATATATACGCCGCGAAATAACGGCTGGTAGCCTAGACTCACTTAATTGGGTCCGCCATTTTCGATGGCGCGACCCCTCGAAAATCCTCACCGTTTCCTCCTCCCCGCGGCGTAGGACTTCAGAAGGGTTGCCCACCGACACCACCACCACCACCACCACCACTAGCGTCGTCGTCGTCGCCACCGTCATCCAGCTCGAGCCAAGTGGCTTTTGTTTTCACCCCCCAAAGGGTCCGCCATTTTGAATTTATGATACCCAGCCACTCTGGGGGCTCGGACACCGAAAAACTTCGGTCGTTAGTGAAAGTTAAGGGCGACCCTCTTCCATCGTCCGCGCCAGACCGTGCGCGTAGTCATTTTCTGTAATAGCACACGGACACGCGCGTGATGGACGCGCGCTTAATGACAACCGCGCTCGCTCGCCGACCCTCTCGATGAACTGCGAGCCTTTGAAACATTTTTCAACGGCCACGCACCCGAGTCTTGAGTGGGTTTCGAGCTTTCGCGCGGGGATTACCCGTAAGATTGCGGGAGGACAAAAATTGGGGGATGCGGAATTTTCAATAGGGTAATTTCTTTCAGCGCGAGAGAGTCCGCCAGGGCGCTTGATACATTTTTCGACGAAAGACTTTTGCCTTGGTGAATGTCGCAGCATTAATAAAGTTTAAGTTAGATAAATTAAGTCACCTGTGAACATTTACCATAAAAACTCTTCCTTTACTAGCGATGCTCTTTTAAACGCTATATACATCGCGAAGACAGAGGATTAAACTGTTACATGCGAAGAAGGTGTTCGACCTTTCTCGCTTAACCCTTTGCGCTCGTCGACTTTTTCGATCGGGCGGCGCTGCAACTCGAGACGATGTCGCAAATTAACACGCGAAAGTGTTGTATTTTAATATATTATCTGTGTTCACATTTTGAAAAACATAATTATCTGAGTTCAAGTTCTGTAGCTGCGTTTGGTGTGATGTTTTATGTAAACACTTACCAAGACACTTTGAATTGCCGGAATCTTGTGTGCCCATCGCTGCTACTTCCAAATTCGCTGTCCATTACTCTTATTTTTCTGTTCCTCACACCCAATACTACATCACTATCATAGATAAACACGTTTCTGATCAATTAAAGCTATAAAACGAGCGGCGCAAAACTTCGCGATACGCGTGCTCGCTACGATCGTCGAAACTGTACTAAACGCTAGACACGTCGTATCCAGGACTACAGTCGTAGAAGAATTTTATCTTAATCCTCATTTGACGTCACAATGTGACTCCAACCAAAACAGAAACAGCCTAAGGGACCTATTCGCGAACCAATACTTCGCTTCTCTCAGCCGGAGATAACGAAATTCAGTATAAACAGAGACTGTCGCCTCTCGAGTTGCCACGCGAAACATCGTGGCGAGCGAGACTCGTCATTCGAACGCAAAATGTTAATAATTTAATCGATCGTTTCGTCAAAATTCTTTCCATCTAAATAAACCGCTCGATAACGAGGAATCGCCCAACGATGCGGCGGTTGTAGGAAATGTGCTGCGCGCACACGCGGTCCCAGGGAATATTCGTTTACGATGAATTCGATTTCCGGCGACGATCATCGAGAGGCGGGACAGGTTAGGCGGTCCCGCGCTTTTTCCAGCCGCCCAACGATAATCGGATATTCCCTGGGCCGAAGATAGTTTAGTGCGAATTCGATGTCCGGAGGAGAGCGGCGTTCGAAGCGATTCAACGGAGATGTCAACTTAAAACAATTGCCGCGAGGCGGGGTGCATAGCGACACGCAATATCCTGACTCCTCTAATTCGATTAGGGAACTGAGGTACGCAGGCCAGGACGAGGGCCTGGAATTCCCTTCAGGAGGCGTAGGGTGCAGGTACGAGGGCCATCCGCGAGCGATACAGAAGGAGGACGGGGGGGACAACGCGGGCAAGGCCTCCCGAGCCGGAGGTAGACACCGAATTATCGGACTCGATGGAAGAACCGGTTCAATTTGCCAAATTAATCCGCTGCCTCCCCGCCAGCCATCCGGGCTAACCGCAATGCCAGAGTTTTCGATGCAAACCGTCTACGGTCCCGTGAGTTTCGTGAATGATGCCCTGCCGTTCTGTCCTCCGACTGGTCCCAGAATTTCTCGACGGTTCGGTTCGCTTGGTATCTAGGTTTCGAAATGAACGACACTGGTCGTATTGTCGCGTGGGCGTTTGTTAGTTTTTTTGTCGTTCTTGTTATTTTTCTGACAATTTTTTCTAGTCGTTTAGAGTTCCATTGAAAGTTTAGTTAATATAATAACGGGACATATATAATGTGACTCATGTATATTAATATAACTTGTTGAATTTGTAATAGAAACGCAGAAAAGTAGAACTTCGTTCGACAGCTGAGTATTAATAACTTTCCCCTTCGAGAATAATGGATCAATTTCCTCGAAAATATATTCGGTAACATCGCATTCAATGAGTAATTCACACCCCCGCCGGAGTGTCTACTCCGAACACGATGCGAACTACCAGGAACCATGTTCGATCGAATTCATTTAAAACTTCATTCCATGTATATTTCAAACATTCATTCAACATCCTGTCAATGGCTCCCGTGCCATTGCTCGTCCATCTCCCAATCTACACGTTGCGCCCCTTTCGCGCCCCTACAACGAACAACCCTCCGCTCGCGGAGTAGGAGAACCGCGCGTTGGACAACCCTGCCAGACAGCCAGTCCCCAATCGGATCTAGGAACTAGACCTAGGGACTAGACTCGCCTGCTTTACCGACTACCTACATAGAAATCCTGCGCGACGATCATCCGACTGTGAACCATCCACAGATGTCGGTACTACCGTTTTACCGACCCCTGTGACACGACTTCCCGCCTAACAGGCCACTTTGCGCTCAATAATTCGACGTAGCTCGTCAAGAAAACGACTCGTCCAGGTGCTTCGAACGAACACACACACACACGAGCACGCTAGCAGAGACACAGTTACACCGACGACAGAGTTTTCCCTGATACTGGTGGTTTGTCCCTGTTACTCGTTCGACGCGGAACGAAAACACTTATCGACCAGAAGCGGGAGCCACTCTAATTACGCGACAGCCTAGGCATATAATTAGTGACCTGTGCGAGGTAATTCAGTAACGCTCCCTATTGACCCAATTACTATTCGCCCGGAAACATCTACCAACGACGATGTAACCGAGGGGTACGTAAATAGACGCTGCGGTGGGTATCGTCGACGGTATTCGAAGAAATTCATCCGTAGAGATTCATTCAACGGCGATCCGTTCGCGACGGGATGGGCGCGAGCCGAAATAGCGTTGGTGAAAAGACGCGACGTTTGTTCGTCGCTGAGGGAAAAAAATCAACCTGAGGCCAGGAGCGCGAGAAATCCGCGGAACCGAGAAAATCCGGCCGACGTAACGCGTGCCATACGTGGCAGCGATTGTTCGCCCCTATCCGACGTCGCGGACGAACGTTACGCCGAATCGCGTATTTCCTTCGAACCCTTTCTCCCCCTCTCTCTCTCTCTCTCTCTCTCTTTCTACCCCTGTTCCTCTTCTGCGCGCGAACGAGAGCCGGCTGAGCCGTGAATGGCCTGACGTATCGTCGGCGTGTCTGTGCCTGACACCTCGGATTTTTCCATTAAATTTTCTCGACGCGAAAATCTATCACCGGTTACAGTCCCGGAAAACTTGCTTCGACTCTGTAAAGCGATTCCCATTACGATTGCCGCGCTGAATCCCCGTGAAACGTATTCGCAACCCTCCATTCAAGGCGGCATCCCCCACGGAAACCGTGCTCTCGCGCATCTCGAGCGGTTGAATTAAGAAAATTTCGCCAGAGAACAAAGATCGAGCGCCCTGAAAATCAACTGGTGGGAGACCCAAGAAGGATCGACCGACGACGGTCTACCAGACGTTTTTCGAGACGATAACGAGGGGTAGGTGAATGTAAGAAATGCGCTTAACGAGGAACACTCGGTGGAGGAATAAATAGCAAACACGGGGCAACGAAATAGATCGACCTCGTATCGCGAGTGTATCCAAGTTCTTAGCCCTTCGTAGAGAAACTCGTATATAAGTCCTAGACCAATAGGGTGGTGTCGGCTTTGCGTAAATACGGATTTCGCGCGCCTCGTTCAAACAACGGCCGCTCAAATACAGATGGAGTCCACCGTCGAGTGTTTACACGTGGAATAAGATCGACTAATTTATCAATGGGGATCCTGAAAATATCCTACAAGCCGCGAACCTTTCCAGCATTCCGTGGTACAACCGGGAACCGAATACACGCGGCGCCAGATGCCGCCGCGAGTGTCGCGAAAACTCATAAACATACCCCTGTTCTAAAAAAAAAAACGTCCATCTGACGGACGAGCGTGAAGCCTGTCTCTCGCGATCCCGTAACGACATAACTCAATATTGATCAAGAAATTGAGATACACGATGACGAAGGGGGGTGGCCCCTCTGGAAAGGAGAGAAGCAACGCCGACACGAGCGAAACCCGGCTGGGGTGGGAAAGGAAAAGTTCAGGAGGTTGTCCTAATACCCACGAACAGCCACGGAAGGGACGCGGCACGCCGAGGGCAGCTTCATTTTTCAAGGAATCTGCGGGAAAATGCAAATGCGCGGGGCATCTGGCAACAATGGCCGTGGTCTGTGGCCCCTATTTTAAGGGTTGGTTTTTTGGTCGACGCTCGAGAAAGAGGTGGGCAGCGGGTGGGACAGAGAAGGTCGAGAGAACGCGGAGAGGAACAGAGACGACCAAGGACGGGGGTTGGCGGTATCAGGGGAGGGTCGACCGGGGAGCTTTGCCGGCCATGCAAAGTAGAAGCACAGAGCGGCGGCGGCAGCAACCCCCAACGACCGACCTCGGCTATATACTGGCTCACCCAACCCCCTGATAAGGGTGGACAGCCACGATCGATTAGAGGGCTACCCACCCACCTCTACCCATCCATCCCCTTCGCATCCCACCCACTGCCTCACCCTCCACCACCGCCGTCCGCCTCGCCAGCGAACCTAGCCACCGAAGCTCCTGCCCATATTCCGATTCGCAACACGGCCGGCTAACGATCACCCGTTTTAAAAATACCCGCGCTGCCCTTAATCCTTGCGACTTGCCTGGCTGTTCTACTCTTACTTTTCAGCCAGCGGCCGCGCGCTTTCGCTTTTCCACCGTCGAGACTCCCGTCCTCGGAGGGATTCATGAAAATTTATGAATGAAATTTAGCGAGCTGGAAATTTGTTTACTCTCTCCCACCATCGTGAAAATTCTAAGGGATGGTTTCAGAGGTTCGAGGGGTAACGCGGAACTTCCGATTCAAGTTTTAACGACCACGGTTCGAACGAGATTGTTAATTGCTCTCGCAGATGTTTTTAAGAAGCGTATCGATTGCGATTCGAGCGGTCGATGGCTCGAATTTGTGAGATTATCCAGGGGGACGCGAGGACTAGCGGGTCATCGGGTCGCGGATCTTGCAGAACGCGAAATATTCGCCAGTTAACGCGTTTACTGTCGCAATAGTTGTTGTCCGACGAAAGGCTAACAATAAGGAACGATCTCCAACTACTTAGGTTAAGTTCCAGCGTCCTTGCGCCGAGGGAAACTTCCCTGGGATCGTCGTTGTACTTCCGCGGGCAAGTCACACTCGCGCATATCGCGCCGGCGAGTTCCGAAGTGTCGTAACAGCTAACACCCTGTTTTCCGGCGCACAACACGCCGGGAACCCCACCGTTTTTCATTCAACTTCCACGCTACCGAAACTTCGTGACAGATTTTTAATCATACGGACACAAGCGTCCTCGCGCAGAACGTCGTATCCGTTCGATATCCTCTTGAAACGGGCGACTTTACATTTTTCTGAGGGTAGATTCACGGAATCTAGCGCGATTGTATAATTGATTGTTTACACTCGTCGAATATCAATACCCAGAGAGACTTAACTTTGATAGAATGCCATTAATTATTGAAAATCGAGTCAAGCAGAATCGCTGTAAATATTCAACGACAGATCGATACCCATCGATTTTCAATTGTTGCGCGCTTTAAAATACCGCAAGGTCAATGGCGGCGGAATATATCTTCTCCGCCATCGCGAGCAACTCGGACGAAACTTTTGAAAGCCCTTACGCCACTTTTCCATTCAATTATCCGCCGCGAGCTACGGTGGATGTTTACTGCCTGCATTTTACACGCACACGCACACGCTCGCCAATAAAACAGCTCCCATCGCGGATCGGCGCGCGGCGGGCATAAATCCAGAGGCTTTTTAAAAAAATTGCCAATAAATCGTCGCGTTAGCTCGGTCCAGTGGGCATTCGCCCCTCTCCGTGGACTTTAAAATTCCTTAATTCGCTGGAAAAAAAAGGGTGAGTCCGGTCGCCCTTTCGCGTGTGTCACCAGGACGAGCTGAACCCTGAAATCGATACCAGCGTTCGTCTTCTTCCGCGATACGAGTCGATACAATTAATACGATTCCAGTGATGCACTCGTCCTTATATTCGTAGCTACGCTATTATTTAAATCGATTCGAGAACTGATTTGCGTGGCACCACTCTTGTCCCGTGGTACACGCGCTTCCATATATACATATTTACCCGTAACCATCGTACCACTCGACAAAAAGAGGCCAGCACGCGTCTAGGCTAAAGTTTCGAGAAAGCGCGAGCGTAAAATCGCTGCACCCCCGCTTGGCGTGTTATTGAATTTCGCGTGCCACGGGACGTGGCAGGGAAATTCAGTTTCCGGCAAGTCGCGACTAAGTAAGGACGGGCCTCTCATCGATTAGTAGTAGTGGCTGATGGCTATGGTTACCTCCACCGCCAGAACCCGCTCGTGTACTTCGAAATTATAAATTCGCCCCGCTCGGCTCGCGGTAAATGCGCCCCGAAAACAACCACGTCTCCGTGAAAGTTCCCACCCGCGAGCTGGGACGCTCGCTAAACAATCGGGACACCCAATAGATAGGGGAGACAGAGAGGGGGGCTAAGAGGAGATACAAGACGTGGCGCGGGACGGGAAGGTGGCGAAGGAGTATGAAGGGTACGCGATATAAGAAGCCAAAGAACGAAGGGGGTGAAGAAGGAAACAGACGTCGGAAAAAAGCTGATATCCGTGGAATTTTCATATCGACACAGAATGACAGTTTTTTAATATTAAATTCTTTCCGACCTTTTGACTTCTTTTTGCCTCTCTGACGTCGCCCTCGACGTCGAACTTCCACGCCAAGGGAACGCGGGCTTTGGATGACGGTGGATGTAACGGGGGAGGGTGGAACAGTCGCGTGGATGCTAATTTTCATTCGGGCGTCTGTTGCGTTCGTTGGAATGCGTTAAAATTGTCGTTGGCGCACCTGCTCTTTGAGTTCGGTGAAACAATCTTGGGCAAAATCGCGGGCAATTAAAAAGGAAATTGAGTTTCTCGTAGTCGGCGTGTTTGAGAATATCGTTTGTACGAATATCCATCGCAAATAGAGAAACATAATACGAAAAAAAATGTCGAGGTGTATGGGTTACATATTTCTTCGGTACATCTGTGTCGCGAGGAAATCATTTTTAGAGACTCGTATTCTGTTTGTCCAAAAATAAGGGTACCCTGAAGTGTACCATGGAGGGTAGCTCTGGTATAAAAAAAGTGAAAGGGTTTCCGAGCTAGTCGAAGTTTGTTTGCACTTCGACTTAACCATTCGTTGACACGAAAATATCCAGTTTTCCCATATCCTCTGTCATAATACTACAGCTAATCTACATTGAAAAATACGAAATTACTCCACGACGACGGAATTAGAGTCCTATTACGGAAAGCAGCTTGGAAACGGAATGTAATTCGTGATTAAGCGATCGACGCCACGATCACGCGTTCCATAGTGAAAGATACGATCTTTCTACTCCGGTACAAAACCGAGGAGCAATAAATATCTAATAAATTTCTAGCCGGGTGGTCGCGGGGATCACCTTTTTGCCGGGGACCCCGAACGGAAGGATGAGAAGCGGGCGACAATGGGTGAAAAAAAAAAAAGAGAATGCCCGGGTGGCTGCATAAAAGCATCGTCGCGCTACAAAACCCAAAACAGTTTCCAGAACGACTGTCATTTATTTCGTTATTTATTTTCGTTGTATTCGCGACAACGGCACGATGGAGAGAAAGGGAGGGACAGAACGAGAGAGAAGGAGAGGGAGAGAACGTGACATTTTCCAGGGATTGACGTTACCCTTCCGCATCGTTCATCTCTGTTCCTCTCCCTTGATGTATTGTCGAGTCGAGTGCAAGTTTTTAACCCTTAAAATTTCGTGCAAGGGTACCGCGAAGCATTCGGAGACAGACGGGGCCACAGAAGTCGGCGTACAGAGGGTTCGATGACGCGGAGTACCCGAAATGATAGACGGGAGGAGAGGGTGAAAAGGGGGCGAAGGGGAGGGAGCGAGGTCGCAAAGTGCGGAGCGAACAAGAGGGAAAAAAAGTCGCAGGCTGAAAGGAAGGATTACATCGGGGATTTTGGTTTTCGCGTTTCATCTGGACGAAAGCCGATTTCCCGATTTTCCGTCTTTCCGCCGGCGAGAGCCGCCACTCGAATTAGATGTCCATTGTACGAGCCGAGAGACGAGAGGAGGCTCACCCCTCCGCCCCTGTGTCACGACTTCGTGACGTCGCATATTAAGTTGCGTTCGACCCTTTAATGGAGTCTCCTCTGCGGCCAGGAGGACGAAATACTCTCCTAATATGCCTCGATAATATCTGCCTCGTTCACGTTTTGGAATTCTATGATATAACTCCGAATTGGGGTGAACCGCGTTCCCGTATGCGTCAACGCGCGACTTTTTCACGCGAACGAAGATCAGGGGGGTTTTTTGGAATTTTCCGAATTCACGACTGAAGATGATTTCTTGCTTCTTTGGCTGCGACGTTTGAAAATGAACTATGTTTTATTCAAAGCCTACATTTGATACACTCTAAAATTTCTGTAACGACCACCCTACCATATACTCGTTACTGTTTTCCAACAACGTATTCTGTTTTCCATCAAAAAATTGTTACTATACCATGCCCTTCGATGAGTACCTTTCACCAGAAACTACGACGAAACATCGAAAACAGTCTACGAGAAAGACTAGCCACCTCATCGCGCTCGACATTCCCCATTCACTCGGAAAGCGCAACCCATTCTCACCATGATCACGCGAAATTCGCGCGCGATCCGTACGAGTCACGTATGTACGCTCCTGGGTGTGTTTGTTTGGACAACGATTCTTTCACCCCGGCTGGCGTTCGTCACCGCCTCGTGGGAAACGGGGCCTCGTGATTCCCCGGATCGATCAAAAATATATTAGTCCCCGATATGACAGTGCGGAGTGTTTTCCTTTTCGGAGACGCAAGGGAGAGGGGTCGAGATGGGCCAGCTTGGGCTGAAATGGGGAGAGAGAGAGACGAAGACAACAGTCGATTCCTTTTTTTTTTCGTCTCTAGTAACTCTGTGGAGAGAGCGGCTACACAAAAGGTGCAGGCATACCTGCACGCACGAAAGGGGTGTTCGACTACCTGTAGAAAAAAAAAGGCGACCGGCCAAATTAATGATTTAGTGTCAGTTGCGATATTCGGGGTGACGGTTCTCTCTTCTCCCAGTTTTTCCCTCTCTTTTTTTTATCCATCCTGCGACCCCCTATCGTTTCGATCGACCTCTTCTCGGTCTCATTCGCGAAACGGAGGGATCACGTGGATGGCGTTACAGTTATTTTTTTCCATCGTAGAAAAGGGTACGTTCCTTGGGAAACTCTTCCTGTTTGATCCCCCTGGAATCAAGGGGTACGGAAGGAAAGGGCCGAAAAGTAGGTATCGCGAAAGAGTTAGAGGCAGCCATCGAGATTTACGAGGTATCCGCTGGCAGCCGAAGGTAATAAAGAGACGCGATCCACTGGATCAACGAGGCCCAACGTCGACGATCGGTTAAATGAAGAGAAAGACGATACGATCGACCCTCCGAGGAACCGTGAGAATCTTATCTTGTCCGTTCGCTTGTCCGACCCATATGGCGCGTAGACGAATTTCACCCTGTCGAGAGCAATGACGCGACTCGAGGGTGTCGCGGGCCAGGAAACGTCGTATCGAACTGCGAGACGCTTTTACGCTCTCTAATTCGAGCCGCGTTTCACAGTTTACTTGATGGCTTCACGGTTATTTCACGTGAATCGCCGTCGATACTAGAGCTGGGCTGGAGCAGTCGGCGGGTGCACGTTGCCGGGACCAGCACGGTCTCCTCGTAAATAACTCGAAAATGGCGACTACGCGATGTATCTTTACGGGGTTATTTGGAATTTACAGCGAGGGTGGAGCCACCGTTTCCCGTATATGTACACGCTGGGGAAAGGCCGTCCCGTTGACGTCCCGCGGGACACCTTCGGCCGATCCTGTTCAAAAATTGAAGGACGTCGAGACCGAAAACTGCATCCGATGGCTGACCAGGGGACTCCGATGGCTGCGTCCCGCGGGACCATGTGCCAGCGTAGAATTCGAAATTTACATTCAGATATTCGCGGAACGTGCCTCTTCATCTACCTCTCTTCCTCCTTTTAACCGCCTCCACCGTTCCTTTCTCTCTCTCTTGTATACCTTTTTTTTTCTTCCGGCCTCTTCTTATTCTCCTTCGTTTCCTTTTTTTTCCCCCGTTCCTCTTCTTCTTTTTGATCTCGACGTAACCGTATCCCGCGAAATTGGTACATCGTTTTGATCTACGACGAGGTCGGCGCGTGGGACAGACGTTCACACAAACGGCAGACACGGACACAGCCGTGGAAACGCGTACATGCCCGTGTACATATGTACGGAATACTCGTGTCGAGGGACGAGTTATGTATCCTACCCGGGTCCTCTCGTGGAACGACATGAAAACCCCCGTAGCTCTCCGCCGTCCACCACCAACCACCCTTCTTGTACACGCGATGGCATACCTTACGCTCTATCTAACCCTTTCTTCCATCGTCGGGTTTTTTTTTCTTTACGCCGCCAATATTTCGACGATGCCATTTTCGGCAGCCTCCACCGTGGCTACGCTTTGATATCGTGAAACTACCCTCGTACGCGGCTTGTCTTTATTTTCTGTACCCTCGAACGGTTGTTTCTGCGACGACTAATGCCGCATTGCTATCGTCGAGGGTTGGTACAATTAAACATCCACTCGACACTGAGAGATTTTAATAGCTTTTTCAGAAGATGATTAAATGATAAGCATAAATACTTAAAACTAGAGAAGAAAATTCCAGACCCCTCTTTCGTGCTCTACACATTATTATACCTCGCGAGAACCAGGAAGTGTCCTCCGCAGAAACGCGTCCCGTCAAAACATCATGGACCGAGCATATATTTTCGAAAACGCTTTTCCCGTGGTTGCCCGCTACTAAAGAGAGGAGAGTAGACGGGACAGCGAAGAAAGGAGACGGGGCTCGTATCGATGTACCTACCCGCGACGCGTTAGGTGCGAAAAGAAGCTCGTCTGTATGTATGGACGCGATGGCGGGGGCTCCATTAGCGTGTTTGCGCTACGAGAGCCGGGGTTCACTGAGTGATGTTTTGTGCCACACTATTCGAATCGTCCTTTATGCCAGGGACGTCCCTTAGGCAGTGGGAAAGCGAGCAGAAATTTTCAAGAAGATTCCCCACGTTGGAACGGAGCGAGACGCGGCACCGTCTGTTCCCGCACCTCGTTTCTTCCTCCTCGCGCTCCTCATCCTGGCTGCTACTTGTTATTCGCGCACGAAAATTCGCTAGCTCGCACTGTAGTTACGTTTGCCATTAACGAAGCTGATGTCTTTGATATGGAAGAATTTGATGTGCGCGCAAAAGTCGAGAAGAAATGATAAAGTTGTCCGAGCCTGTCTGGCTTCGTTCTTTCGATTTTCTTTTTCGAGACACCGTGTATAGCGTGAACTCTTCCTCGAGAGCCGGGATAAGGCAACGTGTCGGAAGAAGGTGTTGGCACGTGGTCAAGAGATGTCAAAACTCGTTTTCTTGCCGCTTTCAAGGCACGTCTGAGGGGTTTTCAGGGGTCTGCGGAGGTCAGTGCAGTCTACGTGGACTATTTCCGGGTCAAAAACCGGACGGCACACGCCGACCCCTTCGAAGAAGTAGCCTGTATATAATATATGCCTGTGTGCAACAATATGTTTCAAAGGGAGTATTAACGAGTACTTTCCTACCAGAGAATAACCACCTTGAATACTTTCTTGTAAAAATATCGGAAAATAACCTTCTCCCTGATATAAAACGATGGTCATGTAACATTGTTCAACGGAAACATTTATTTTACCCCTTTTCACTATTATCTTGAATAATAGTCGCTAGAACGTGGAGTAGAATTCTTCTTTAATGCTTTAGGCTATAAATTTTCTTAACATTTAACCCTCCTTTTTCTCCTTTAAATATTTTCGCAGCCACTTTTAAGATCGTTTGTCTTTCGCACTAATTTTTACCAGGAAACATTATAATTATCGAAATTACGTAAATGTATCTGGAAGATTTAGCAGAGGAGGTCTGATGATCGAACATCCACCAAATGTCACGGCCGCGAGTGAAGAATTAAAATATTCTCAGAGAACTGCGGTCGTGTTCGATAAACGTCAGCTCGTTCATCTTAATTTCGCGCGGGGAACGAAGTTCGACGCGAAGGCACGAGCCACGGGATCCGTTGGAAACCGATAATCCGCGTCGAACGCCGCGCGACTCGCCGGGGTTACTTTTGTTATAGGAGTCTCATTTCGCGAGAAGGGCGGGCGTGAATCGAACGGCTCGCCCGGAAATAACGGTGCCAGATAATGTGGAACGCCTCGCTATCTGCGGAATCAAATCACCTTAAGGTTACTCCGACACCGGAACCTCTTAGCCTAACAATTTCTATCTTCTTCTTCCATCTCGGTTCCTAAGTTCGCGCGAGAACCTAGTCGGATCCTACGTAGCCCGATCGCGAAGAGGTCAATCGACCAATCGGGCCGTCTCATCGGAAAAGTACTTCTGCTTGATTCCACTCTCGTTTACGCCTTGCTCGCGGCGCATCGTCAAACGGACGCGTTACATACTGATCTTTTGCTTATGCACTGAATCATCGATGTCCCTCCATCGATACCAAAGTGCAGTTAAACGAAAATACGATAGTACCGATATTTATCTGCGATCACCGCACTACTCGCTTTACTTTGAGCCAAAGATTCCACGAGATTGAAACGAATATTAATATCTTCCTGAAGAAGATGATTACGCGAGAAACGAATTTCGATACGTTGCATCCATGGTACCCTGTGCACAGCACTTGGGGGTCTCAGCCGCCATTTTATTCCATACCCCTGGTCCGACCTCCCCCGAGTGCACGGTATTGATAAAAAAAGAATACGCTCGTCCCATTGGCCGGCTGGACCATAGGGTGACCTCACCCCTTGAGTGCTGACCAAGCACGAGCACCCACTAGAATTCTCGTTCAGATACATACACACAGACGCACACACGTATCCCCGACAGTACGCCTATCCCTGGACGCGTACACAGACACACTGTGACCAGAGCATGTGCACGCTCACACCTACGCGTCGAACTGTCGGAACCGGAGAGTGCACCCTCGACATTCTTTCCTCGTCTCCACGCTCACCCTGTCCATCCGTCTCGCTCCCACCCGTCGATTTCTTTCCGTTCCCGTCCGTCGGCTCTCTTACGCCACTCGGTGAATATTGATTAGTAGGGATGTCGCGTTGCAACGGAGACGAACGGTCAATTAGTCGAGGCAAGCCTCGATGCTGGCGTTACGCGGCCGTTAATTAGACACTCGTCATTGATCCGTCACTTGAATCCGTTCGATCCGCGAGCGTCACGCGTATTAAAGCTCCGCGCCTACGCGCGGTTGATTTCGCGCCACGAACAGCAGGGGCAGAGGTGAAAAAACAAAAGAAACTAAAAAAAAAAAGAAAAGAAGAAAAGAAAGGGGTACGCGTCCCTCTGTGGATGTCCGACCGCGGCACGAAGGAACGCGGCGCGCTTAATTAGTCCGGGCAAATCGCGTCGCTAAATTGATTGTATTCAACCGTGCCGCTATAGTCGACGCGGTGCTACGGGAACCGGCGCTACCGGGAATTATTGCGCCGTTTATCTCGGATGAGCGTCGCCATCGTGGCCGTGCAGCCTCGTATTCCTTCGCGCCTCTCGTTATTCGACCAAATTACCGGGGAATTACTCGGCACGGTGTTAGAGAATGGAAACGCGATCGCACTTACCCGGTTAGAACGGTGTTCGCGCGGATTTTCGCGCCGCCTAAGAACCTCCCTTCTGGCCGATGCTCTCCGCGCCTCCCGTGCTCGCGGAGGAACTTCCGCCAAGTGTTCCTCGAGAAGTTTCACCGCTTTCGATGAAAA
Organism: Xylocopa sonorina; assembly: GCF_050948175.1. Classification (NCBI taxonomy): domain Eukaryota; kingdom Metazoa; phylum Arthropoda; class Insecta; order Hymenoptera; family Apidae; genus Xylocopa; species Xylocopa sonorina. Next base: position 8,140,886 of record NC_135198.1, read on the forward strand.
GTTGACCTTGCGTCCTCGAAATAGAAATTATTTTCCACGAGTAACTCTCGCCACCCCCGCGGAAAGTTCGCCACCACCCTTCGCGCCTCTTTCCATTCGAGGGTTTACTTTACCCGTTAAACGAAGGTTGTCGCGGTGATAGTTTCTCGCGTGGGAATAGAACATCGAACTTTTTCACTACGATTGCTCGAATTAAAAGGGAGATGATCTCGACGCGAGGTTTCGCGAGTGTTTCACTCGACGTAGAATCTTAGAAACGAAATCGTCAAGTATCGATAACGGAGACCGGCGAGTAATTGATTTTGCGTGCGTGCAAACGATGGCCGCCAAAGTGGATCTTATTTTTATCCGATCTAATAAATGCCTCATTTTACCGACACTCTTTCTACAATCTTGTTTACAACCATTCCAAGAATCGTACATCCACCGCCCACACCTCGCGCAACAAGCGCGCGACGCCCGCCGCCGCTGCTTGGGGTTACTTCTATTTCGAGGACAGGATCGCAATCTGAATCGCAAAACACGATCGTCTCGTGCGTGAGCTCGAAACGTGACTGAGCGGCTACGAAAGATTTCGCTCCTCGCAAGAGGTGTGATAGGGCCCCGAAAATCTTACCTGAGGCGACCTTTCGCGACGTAGAGGGGGATCAGGTAGGAAAAAGGGTTTCGCCGGGGGTCCCCCTATTATGCAATGTGATTTTTTCTTTTTACTCCTCTTTCTCTTTCTCCCTTTCTTCGATTCATTCACGAGAATCGAAATCGTAGGCGCGGCCCAGCTACCTGGGATGCAAATGCCAGTTAACCGAGCGCGTACGTGGGCCAGGGTTGCCCAATTGTGTACGCGTTGCTACCTGAGGGATGCAAATACGCGAGGAAGGCCCGATATTTTTGGCCTGCGGGCTCGAAACGATGCGATCGCATGTATGAGAAGGGCGGACCAGCGTGCATGTAAATTTTATGTCTGCGATACTGTTTCCGCGTGCGTGGCGTGAAACCAGCGGCGAATATTTCTCTGAGTAACGCTGAAGAAACAGGGAACATCGAGTTCCTCGCGAAAATCCGAACCGCAGACACTGGTAATGATAAAGGAGCGTAATTTGCTGGAATTCAATTTCCGTTTTATAGATAACCCTTGAACTTTCCACAGAATCGATATCGAAATAACCGATACTACACGCTGCGCGATGCAATTAGGTATTCCTCGAATCTTATTTATGCACAAAAGGTTCGTTTGAGCTCGTTATGACATAAACCAGAAGAAAGGTTGCCATCAAAGCTTGTTGCGCGAAGAAAATCAATTTAATTTATTTCTACCCCGCTGCGAGGGTTTGCAGCGACTGTGGCGGAGTTCGGTAAAGGGTTGCTGGCACCGTTCTGGTAGGCACCAGATGACGTTTTCCAATTTCCTGAATGAAAAGCGAAACCGATTCACATTTTCGTCACCTGGCGTGTTTTTTCTTCCGAGCGATCCAGAGGCTTCGGTTGAGATAACGCGACGAAAAAATGTAACGGTTCCCTCGTGATAATTTCATCGTTAATTGCATTTTTAATCCCCCGATGCTACATCTTAAGAATCATTAATTTTTTTTCTATTGAGGTGAAAGCGATTCGAAATACCAGGGCTGAGAATGGAAATGGTAATTTGTACAATGGTGACCTGTTCAGAAAAATAGAAAAACAAAATTTCAGGAAGTAGTATTAAATTCGACTCGAAGTGGCATTAAATCAGGGTTGTTATTGACGCGATCGTGTACCTGCAGCGGCGAACCTGTTTCGCAACGGCGATAAAAGTGCTCGAATTCACCCCTCGTGCCGGATTACGCGCTTTTGAAAAAAAAAACGTGTGTGTCGGGCGCAGAACGGGCCAGGGGTGGTTTTGGGTGAAAAAACGTGAAAACCGACACCCAAAACAGGGCGGGGAGCGAGAAATTGACGACAAAGAACGGGAATAGTACCGCTAAACCAACGATATCCGTTTCGTGGGCGACCCCAATCGAGTCGCATACTTTTTTCATCGTGACGTCAGGTTGAATCCGATTTTAATCGGTCGACCGCTGGATCTCGCCCGTCGCAGGTTGTTTTCACGACAAAAATGTAATTTCCCTGATTAACGATCTCGTTCCGCGGTACTATTCCTCGCAGCGTGAAAGATTGAGAAGATTGCATCTTAGATGAGATATTTTTATCGTTCCCGGGATCCTGCCAAGTAACAGCCCTGTTTGTAAGCTTTTTACAAATGCAAAGGACACGGATGCCTTCGACTTTATAAATTTGGTATAGCGCAGGCTAATTCCGAACAAGAGCTTTTCTGCATTAGTCACGGATATGACAATCAAGTAACTTAATTATAGTTTTAGCCAGTCACCTGAAATACCTTTCGATGTGACAACCATCGTATGAAATAAATTACTTAGATCCTAAGTGGGATGTTGCTTCTCTTAGATAATAATACCGACGCTGATTAATAGTAATCGTCCTTTTTTTCCTGAACGCGAGTCATATTTTATTTAACGCTTTTGAAAGTGCTGCTTTACGATCACCTTTTACGACGACAGTTTGAAAAGAAGAGGAATGGCGGAAAGAATGATGAAATATTGAAGGGAGAGGAACGAAATTCGTTCGCACGTACCGCGTCCAGTTTAATGGCTTCCAACCCCCGTTTCAGTGACCACAGAAATGGCCGGCACGGTATCCGCATAGCAACGGTGCGCCATATTTCGCACTCTCTCGATCCGACGATCATATGGCAGAATATTCGCTCAGACACGGGGTGGAATAACACGCGAACTCACCCTTAAATACTCGAAACGCTTTGAATACCTTATCTCGGGCATCTCTAGAACCCTCGAGTCCGGTTGGACGCTTCTCGGAATTATCCGAAATCTTTGACGAGGCCCCGCGACTTCCACCCGGGGAAATCCTTATAACTGATCGTGATCTTCATTGTGAGCGAAAAGCCAACGAGTTCTCCCTACCCTTTTCTTATTTCCTTTCTATTTTTTCCTTTTTTTTTTGGTTGACGCGCTCATCGAGAGGGACGGTTGGTTCCGAATTGCTTCAAGTGGATTCACTTTGCTCCGGCTAATCTATATCAGGGACACTCGTACCGCTCTCGACGAAAGGGTGACACTTAACTCTTGCTGTCTGATTGCATCGAAAGGCTAGATTACGAAATTGCACCTGTTACGCGCGGCTAATTAATTATTTTCTTCCGTTCTCGTGAGCTGCGCGCGTCTAATTAATTTATAAGCACATATTCGACAAACCTTAAGCGAAGGTACACCGGCTTTGCCCGTCGAGGTGCGTCGACGGAATTCGCGACGAGCATGTCGAACATATTCAAAATAGCCGATCGATGAAAAATAATTTCCCGTTCGCGAGAAGAACACGAAGCCAGCAATAGAATCGATCCTCCACAGAGGCGAATAGCCCAAACGTAAGAAGAAGTCTTTCATTTTCCGTGCTTGCGGTTTCTATCTGGCCTAGCAGAGCGACAAACGAGGACAGAGGTAGAGGAAAAGAGACTGAAAAAAAGGAAGGGGTCCTCGGGATTAACCGAAATGAAAATGCAGAGAACCTAACGGCGCTCGCGCCTATTCAGGGCAAAATCGATAATGCAAGTTCGGCGCATCCCTAATCCTCTTCAGCGATTTTTTAACCCCATCTGTCGCCCCGGCGGCGGGCATCCCATGGGCGAAGCGTTTCCACGCGGCAGCGGTAGACGCGGTACCACCTATGCGACCTACTTCCGCGAGCGGAAGGATTGAAAACGGGTGGCCCGCTCGTCGCCACCGGAGGGAACGAACCTACGAAAGAGAAGAGAAGAGAAAGAGGGACCGTTCGACAGGGGTATCCCAGCGACCCGTGATTCTTCCGAGCTACCTGGAAATCGCGACGATCCCCCCTCCCCTCAGGATAATCCATTAACATAATTTTACATGGATAGAGGAAGCTTTACGGGCGGGCACACGCCGGGGGAAACATTATATCGGCGGATATGTGTGCCAGATGCAAAAGAGAAGGAGAGAGTAAAATAATAGGCGAGGCCAGGTATACGGGACCCAGGCAGACACCGCTCTGGAAGGGGTTAATTCAAATATTTAAAATTTCGCCTCCGTACCGATTTCTCGCGTAACGGCAACCCGACCCACCTTCCAACCCCCGTCGAAACCCGTACCCCGGTTCTTTCACTTCTTTCTACGGTGTTCGTTTCTCGTGTGGTCGCGTGTGCGCGTCTATATGTACACGTATATACATACTCGTGTACGTATCCGCGTACCTGGGACTAGTAACTCTAGCCTTCCGGATGAAATAGTCGTATAACCTGGCGACCCCGCGTTCTACTCCGTAGGTATACGCCGTGTCGGCGTGTCCGCGTACTGCACTCGACGATCCTCAAAGGGTTCCATTATCGTTACGGAACGAGCTCGAACCACTCGTTGGCTCGCAGCCTCGGCTAACGAGGGTGCTGACAGCGAGTTCTGCGCTCTCCCGCTCTGTGATTCCCCGCAATGTATATACGTACACGAAACGGGCGTTCAGCTCTCGCCGGCGCCAACTCCACAAGCACATCGGCGAGTAACGAAAAAAAAAGAAAAGAAAAAAAAGGAGAGAAGGGAAGAAAAAAAACGCGGGCGAGTCTCGCGCGCGGCCTGTTCCGTCGCGCGAGCTTTTGAGACCGCGGTAAACGCCGCGGGTTAACGCGGTGCGCGCACCCCGTTTCGACGCGCGGCAAGATTCCTCGCGCGGTTTTCCTCTCGCGGCGGAAGCTTTGTTCTTACCCGTTTCCCGGCGTCGAACGATAGTTCCTGGATTTTTGGTACTTTTCTTAGATCGTCGGGGTCATCGATTCTACGAACTGCGATGAAAATTTTGTCGACAGCGAGCAGAAGATTTGAGAAATACGCTGAACGTATCCCACGTATCAGAGACACGATAGGACCTCTTCCGTTCGAAAGAAGTACCATCGATCCCCGATAATTAGCAGAATTACATCGAATCCGGATCGCTGGGGATCAACGAGGAGACTAGACGTGCTAATTTTACAAGGAAACTTTCCCTGGAAGGCGCTGCATCCGTTAAGCGGATTATTCCTTCTACGAAGTGACAGGGGGAGAGAGAGGAAGACACCGCGGCAGAGCGAGAGGGTGGGCGATGAGAAAGGGAGAGTGAGCGCAGCGAAACAAGGACTTAGAATTCAAGCAGAGAGCCGGGGTCGCTCGCTCTGAGCCTTGATTTACGAGATTCGTGACGGGCCATTTGTCGGTGGAGCCCTTCGGACAGCGCGAGGATCGCCCTCCTTATCAGGCCGCGGCAGCGGCCATTTTCAAAACCGCGTCCTTTTCCCGGCGTGCACATCATCCTTCTCAACAGCGCCCGGAAACCGTCCGGGGACCATTGGGGACGGAACCAGAGTGGGAGCAAGAGGGTAGAAGAAAAGGAAAAGGGAAAAGAGAGCCTGGTCGTTTACTTGGCAGTTTAATTCTCGGCTGTCTCGCGCGAGACCACCCTGCTCCCTCCTCTTATTTTCCGCGTACGTTCAATTCCTGAATTGCCGTCGTCGACTCCCATCGAGCGAGCCATGAAATTGCCCAAATCTCCGCGTAGCCGTTCCGACGTTCGCGCGGTGATAAAATTTCGTCGCATCGACAAACGAGACCAGCCTCTGAGCAGCGAATTGCCGCGACCTCCGCGCGTAATTACCGCAACTTTGCCGCGCCACTCGACGACGTACCCAGGCGGGCAAAAGTGACGCGAGTTTGCGCGCGCGCAAAATCGCGCACAGCCGGATACACCACGTCGACGGAGGGAAAAAACTCCGGGAAAGTCCTTTGGACGAGCCACTCGACGATTCCTCGTCGAGCAGACAGCGGGGAGCGAACAGGCGAACGGATAGACAGCCGAAAAGCTCGTCAAGCAAGAGGATCGTCCTGCGGGGACCAGACGGAATCGATTAGACATCGAAATTACGTCGATCTAGTTGATCCTTTCGTTCTCGACGCTGGACGAAGCGAGGCGAAACAACCGGGAGAAAATAACTGTTCACAGTATATATAGTCGCGTCTTTAAAATATTTCTACAACCGTTATACAAAGTTTAACACTATGTATTTATGATCGTGCAATTTAGTATTCGTTCGTCTGATAACTCTCAGAATAGAAAAGATTGATTACGTTTAATGTTGTAGAAACTCAACAGAGGTTGAAGAAACTCGTAGGAAGACATGTTGATCAGATGTGCGTTCCATACAACAACTGACCCCACGAGGAGATGGAAAAAAAAAATATGGAAAGGGGAAGGAGCTCGAAGATAGAGAAAGAGACAGGGTGCAGAGGGGGTGGTAGGATCGATATCAGCGCGGCGAAGCTACATTTTTCAGAACATTGGGTACCTCCGCGGTAAGCCGGTCGTATGTATTCTTATGGACCACCCTGTTTATGGCGCGCAATTTATTTCGAAATCGAAGGTAATGGCCGCCGGTTTACGCCCGGCATTCTGGCCAACCCTTCGCCCTATCTCGTCCACCCCCGCGCGGTACTCGCCTCGACCGACCAGGCCAAGTATAGACCACATTAAAATTTCAAACAAACACAAAAATGGTGGGAGTCAAGTGGAATACGTATCGCCCTATTTCCAGGTTTTGGTCGCGGACAACAGAAGGTACAGGACTGCATAGCAAGGATCGCGTCGTTTCTGATGACACTTTACTTGGAAATAGAATTCATTAGCCCAAGCGTACAAAAATTTGTATCGAATCAAAACATCTTCATGTCGCGCCAACATCTTTACGGTAGAACTTTCTTACCAAACATGAAAGCGGAAATTATGTTGCTTTAACCCAGGGTTTTAAAGCGAGTAGCTACAATTCGTTCGCGATAAAAATCAAGACCAAGAGACATCGTTTATTCAACATCGCTACAAGGAAATGCTGCTAATTTCCTGTTCCATTAAAAAACGAGTCTTCCACGTCAGTCCTCGATGAGATATCACCTAGTACGAAACAACGGGTCGGACCGCGGGAGGATCGTCCGCGGGACGGGCAGCCACCCCTTACAGTTTTTTCTTTTACAGACGGATCATTTTTTGATCGTACACCGATGACTCGACACTCCCTTTCTCTGCGTTCCTCTTCTACCGAGGACTCCTCGCCGCGTTATCGTGTGCGGATGGGCGAGGGAAAATGGACGAGGGGCTTCCACGAGCCGCGTTATCCAGGGGATTTAAGGGACGAACGAGAATTCGGCCCTCCGCCTCGCCGGCTGAGCATGGACGCGGAAGGCGGCGGTACGGGGATAGCGGGAATGCCTCTAGTCAATTTTTATCATATATTTGGGAGTTTCGCCGGATTGGCTTCTGCCTGACCTATGCCCAATGGGCCGCGCGAATTCTCGCGCTATCGCGCATGGCTATCGTCTGCGACCCCGAATCGTCTTCCTCGAATCCCAGATTTTTCCCTCGAAATGCTTCTCGCCCCCGTGGTTCGAGCGCGAAAAAATTCGCGATCTTCAGTGTGCACGGAATGCTCGAGTAAACGGTATCGTTTCGTACGTCGCAAAAGGAGGAAACGCTTGACCCACTTGTGGCCCGGTCGCAAGGCCGAGATGGTAACGTTGCTGAAAAGTGACGCTGCTCGTTTGGAGGCGTACAAATTCCATTGAAATTGCGGCTTTTTTTACATGCGATTGAGAATAGCTCTATTATTCCGTTACACACGTTGTACACGAGAAGCAAATAATTGCATACGCGAAGAAGGCTCTCTTTGAAATTGCAGAAATGCGTGTCTAGTCGGCCGACATTAGCAGCGTGGCATCAGGACGGAAGGAAGGGGATGAGCCAGTTGCGTGTACCTGGTGTTTCCGTGCACGCACACGAACACTAACGTGCGACCGCGGAAAAAGCTTACCCCTTTTCCACGCCAGGAGAGGGGTGCCAGTTTTGGGCCAGACTTCGCACGCACCGCATCAGGTAAGAGCCCTTTGTGTAATCTGATTTCGTTGCCCTCCCGCCACTTCAACCGGGATCGATACAGATTCGCCGGCACTCTCGATCGTTAACCTATTTCCCGCACTTACAATACCGTAATTCGTCTCTTTTCAAACGGCCGACGTGTAACGATGCTCCTCGGATGCTCGCGCGGGGACACGTTGTTCCTGGCAATCTCTAGCGTGCGTGCACACACGCGTTTGCATTCTACACTCGCTTCCGTCTCTGCCCCTTTTCCCGTGTTCGACGTTACATTCCTAACTTGTGGCTGAAGTATTTTGGATTTAACTCTCCGGTTAAAAGTGCGAAAGTGTGTTCGATGATTTTGCTCGTTTCAACTTTACTCGAGCAAAATTGCTTCGAATATGGGTTAGTGTAATGTGGGGTGGTTCGCGAACACTTTTATACCATGTCAAGGATGTGTAGATTACGAGAAACGCGGAGGCGATGTAAGTCGAACTACGGTAACGTTTAATTACTTGAAATTACTTTCGAAACTGCATTTAAAAGTAAAAGGGTAAACTAAACATTTTCAATTGGTTATGGTTGCTAGCGTAAAGTGTAAGAATGTGAAAATTCTGAAATTTCTCCCTTCAAGTACTACCTTTCACTTCAAATTTTTAACGAATTTAACTACCTCTGTAGCATAGCCAGAAATATCATTTAAAAACGTGGAACACTCGATTCTACGTAAGTCTAACTCATTTGCGTTTTTTCCCCAATTGTTACGAACAACGATAGCGGTTACCAGAAAGGAAGCGGAAAAAATAAGAAACGTGGCGAAATGGATGAAGCAGGGTACGAATAATATGGCGAAAGTCGTATCGGGGGACTGCTCGAATTTTCCGCGTTATATATACGTGTGGCTTATCCTCGTCTTGCCGGTACCTCGAACTTCGGGATATTTGAGAGAGTGGTCGTCGTTGAGAACAGGAGGAAGGAGGTGGAAGGGCGCTCCGGATGGTTTCCGAACAACCGAAGTCTGCGGAATAGTATCGATCTGGCTTGATATATTAGAACCAAGGTCCACCCTGCCGCAGCCCTGGCAGGACCTCGAAATATGTTTTTTATGTGCGCCCTCCTGCGGTGGATGTAGCTACGCTCCCAACAAGAAAACTCACCCCCCTCGAAGTCAATGCTGAATTTCTTCGGTTCGCGATGTCTGGAGAACTTTCTCATCAAACATTTATTGCGCGAACGTTATCCTCCTCCTTTCACGTATTACATCTTTCCGTTCATAATTTAATATTTAAGATTTTCAAGCACGCTTCTCGTTTCCTTGCTCGAGATCATTTTATATATTTACAGGTAAATGATGTAGGACGTTACGCTTGAATATAACTGGAAGTTTAAGGCTCGAACAACTTCGCCGAGTGATTTTGTAGAAAGCATCCGGCGTGAAAAAGACGTACAGAATCGAACAACACCCCCTCGATCTCGATAACTGCATAACTCGTCTCACAAAGGCCTTCGCTCTGAAGGCCTTTCGTCTGGAGGAGCTCGCGAGAGTCCGATTGCTGTATAACGTCCTAATTTTCCAAGCGGATGAAAACATATGAAAATCTGCGAGGCAAACGAGTAGACGTTAGGGGGCGCCAAGTCAGAGCCAATAAAATTCTCTTCTCTCCCCTTGGCACGGCCGTTTTCCCTTCGCGTCTCCCTTTCGCCTTTCGTGCCGCTTCTTTGTCCGCTCCTCGCTGCGTAACTCGCCTCGTATCTCCACGCGAGCGGTGAAAAAAGAGAGGAAAAAAAAAACGGGAAGAGCCAACAGGAGCCTCCGCAGCTTCTCGGAACGTACTCGAATTGGCCGAGCGAAAGAAACGGGATGGCTCAGCAACGGTTTGCATTTCAAATTGGCGGACAACTGCCCGGAAGAGACGTTAATCGGTTACAAGAACCGCCGTGGAAATAATGAAATTATCGTAAATCAATATGCGCCATCGAGGATCCACTTTGCTCCGTGGCAAGGGGTTAGAAGCGCGCCGCGATAGGTACAGTTGTCCGCAAGACTTCCCGCCTCGATAAATCCCCGCGAAAATTCTTCTCCGTTGCAGGGGCGGTAATTGTTACGGTAAATTTGCCTCTACTTTCTGCGCCCTGCTGGCGACAATTCGATTGGCCGGAACGAACTTTGCCGAAGAAAGGAAAAACGACGCCGATGGGATCACGGTGGAAGAGAAAGGGAAAGTGGTGGAATTATTTATTCAGTCCCCGACAAGTTGCAGTCTAATAGCGGAAAATACAAAACGAAAAATTCCAAGGAAATCAATTCGTTATCCCCTTCAACGGCAACTAGATTCACCGTGACATCGATTGAAATCTAATTACCCTAATTCTCATCTCGCTGAAATAAATATCCACGTTCGCGGTCTTCGAAACCGCGATACGTCGTGGAGCTATCGATAATACCGACGTCGAGGGTGGACGAACCTGCAGCCATGTAAGAAAACACACGTAAAATGACCCCATATTGTACGGAGGCTGTTGCCTGGCCCCTTGGACAAACAGAAATATATGTCGGGAAAAGATGTCTTTCCACCCCAGGACTCGAGGCGTTCCTTTTTTAAACGGCGAAACAGTTGCGGCCACGAATCGATGGTAACTACGCCGGCCGGACCCCGGTACAGTCCGACGAAAATTTACGGACGACCTCGACCTTCGACCCATCACGAGCATCAACCCCTCCGCCTTGGCGCACCCGGAACCACCACCTACACCGTCACGCTATTTCCACGAATCGCCTCGATTTAACTAAATATTTTTTGCCACGCGTATCGCGAAAATCCAGCGCGCGACAAAAAGGGGAGGTATAATCGCGCGAAAACAGGCGAGGGCGAGACGACGACTTTCTCCCGCGTGTGTACCATGTTAGGATGCGCGGGGTGCTCCGGTCTTTTGCATACATTTTGAAACGTAGAGCCGCCGTCGCCGCACCGAATATGCTGGCCGGGCAGGAAAAAAAAAAGGAAAAAACCGTGAAGGGGGAAACAAAACTGGCCGTCTCTGTTTCACGCGAGCGAGAGACGCGAGCGTAGAGGGTTGTCAGGGGCGGAGGAGAGAGCGAGAGAGCGGGAGGGCGAACGAAGGGAGGCTGAGGGGATGAAAACGGACGGGTAAACGAGAAACGCGAAAAATCAAGGACCGCGTCGCGTTTCCAAACGCACTGGTGCGGTCCATTAAAATTCTGGATATTTCTTTCCTTTCAGGGCTTTTTTTCTGCCCTTCTCATTTTTTTTTCTTTTTTTCGTTGGCTTCTCTATTGTTTTCGATTATAACGATACGTGGACAGGGATTATCCTCGTTTAACGTTGCACGTGGCTTTTCGCGATTTTGCAATTTCAGCGAGTGCACGAAAACGCTGACGATGGTAGTTGTAATGAGCTGTGTAATTTTCTGTAACTGCTGGAGGTACCCTGTTTTTATTGTGGTAGGAGGAAAGGTTGGAAATTCTGGAAATATGTGGGAAATTGGTGGTTTTATGCTTCGAATTAAAATAATCTCGGTAATATCTAATGATTGTACGAAATTTCGCATGTAAATGTGTGCAGGACATCTTACGTATTTTGTAAAACTGAATGAAATTAACAAATTCATCTAAAATCTACTATTTTATCGATACGATCTCTATACCAGAATAATTGTTCCAACCATATTTTCGACACTCCGCGCAAGAACGTTATTTATTTGTTTCACCTAAGCCACTACGAAAACCGCTCGAAATCAATACTTCGCAAACACCACAATGCCGCATTCGTCTCTTTGTGGACCACATGTTGGACAAGAAAGACGAACAATCTCGACTGTTCCTATTTATCAGCGTGTACCAGTGGAAGTCCAATATTTAAGGAAAAAGGTGAAAAAAAAGAAGCATCGTTGAATGGCCTTTATCCCCGCGCTCTGTCTCCGTAGCAAAGTACCGCGACAAAGGCTTCTATCTTCCGCTTACAAAAAGACATAATACTAAGTCATCAAACGCGAAAGTATTAATGCTTTGAAAGCCAGTCTAATCAGCGGATAGGTAATAATCTCACCGCAAAAAAAGGCAATGGAAAATCATGAAACCCAGATAATCGACGGCCATCTTTCACTCGCAACGTACAACAAATTCTGCACGACGATTCTTTTATTTATTGTTATTTTCTTTACCAATATTGGAAAATTTTGATTGCCGTACAGCGCTATCGATCGACGCGCGACGAGGACCAACCCAACTCCACGTGCGATTTCCCGAAGATCGATCCAGCCGAGACAAGCGACAAGAGATCGCCAGAGAACGCGTCGGGGTTTCCAGCGGATTGTAGCGCGGAGGGTTATTCCGACGCTATCGGAAAAATGTTATTTACGCAGGGCAGGAGCGAGCTACAGAAGCTCTGTCCTTATTTACATGTGGTAAGTCTCCTACGGGACCAAATCCCGGACCGCGCTCAGAACCCTGATAATTCTTCCTTTGATCCCAGTCCCGTGGGCTCGAGCCCCGGCGCAGCCAGTCCTGTCTGCGCCGGAGAACGAGTAAAGACCGCCGAGAGCGAGCAAAGGAAAAAAAAAATCTAACCGGAGAAATACCTGTCGCGCTTACCGGAAACCGCGGCCGTGCTCCTTAGTCGCGATCAATTTTTGACGGTCAAGCGTTGGGAATTTCCAAGTATCGTTCGCGTTCAGCAAACTGCCCAGACTCTAATTTTCTTCCGTGTAATTCTTATCTATCTTGATATTCTCCGCTGTCTCTCATATCGTCGTTCCATCGATTTCGCTTAAACAGGGACGATATTGCCTCTCCCTGTTCCCTTCATCAGCGAACCACGCGAACATTCGAACGGAAATTCATTTGAGGCCGTTCGAGACGAACGAAAAATACGGGCGAACGAGTTCGAGGCTCGACGATGCACGTATCCGTGCGACGTGGGTGCGCGAGGAATTTCCAATACGCCGATAAACAGCCGCTCGGCCGGAAGTTCAAAGAGGAAGACGCGGGCCAGCGCGGTAACCGCGCGGTCGGAAATCGATCCAAATTAACTCGCGACGTCATTTCCAGCGTGAACCGGCGACCGGCTCGAAATTTCCGCGCGGCCGTCCCGGCGGCCCACCCTCGCGCGCCAACCCTCCGGGAGCTTTAAGGTGTCTTTAAGTCACCGAGCTTGATCTGAATTTTGGCAGAGTTTCAAGAGCCATCCGCTTTAGTAGCGGCGGAATCTAACGAAAAGGAGAGACGCCCGATATCATCTCCGGCAAACTAGCGAGGCGACCGATCCGCCGCTGGACGGATATAGGGTGTCCCGCTATTATGCTGATAACATTCGTAAACACTCCGGCATGCACGTCGACGGCATCGACGCCACCTTGCAACGCCGTTCCCATCTCCTCGCGTCTAGCGGGTGACGCGGCAGGAAATGTCAAACCCTTCCTACGAAGGAAGAGCGTGTCGCGGGTACGTCGTATTTTTTGGAAGAAATCTTTCCCCTTTCGCTCGATGGAAATAGTACCTTCAGCAACTACGATATCTACTTGTCAAGTGTATTTAATAAACCTCGATCCATCCTACTAGGAGTAAGGCTGTGCGAATAGCGCGTACGCAATCCGTTTGAACGAACTTTAATCGAACAATTTCTGCTGTTCAGCCAAAATGAACCGAGAGTTTTCTCTAAAATCAATTAGAGCGCGCGTCTACACGGTCCGCTCCCAATTATTCCAGGTATGACCCTACGGTCGAAATAATCAGGACAGAATTCAACGTTGTAAATTCGTTGTAATCCCTCATCAGAGATTCCGGCAGCCAGATGAGACCGTCCGTTGAATTCCACGACTACGGAATAGCCTGGCGCCGGGATACAATATATAGAGCACGGTATCGAACGTGCCACCCGGTACGTAATCTCTCGTCTCCGGTTAGTTAGCGGGTCTCGAGGATTCGGGCCGTGAGTATCCTTGCTGGATAGAGTATCCCTCGGGAGGTTTTCGTCCAATCGGCTGGCTGGTCAGCCTGGGCGGTTGGTGGGGGCACGAGGCCGACCATTGGTCAGTCGAGGGGCGGCTTGGTATTGAGCGACTCGCTCCGGGGGTTGAAAAAACCGCCCCGAACTGACCTCAAACGTCCTACCCTCGTCTCGTCTGGAAAGCCTGCCTAATGTTGTCCCCCCGCCTCTAACCCCGACTTCTCTCCACCAGGGTTTTACAGCCGCCTGGATCTCTCCCCTTTCGCACCCCTTTTCGCTTCATCGGTTACGTTCGCCCGGCTCCCGCGTCATGGTGGACGTTGTTATGTTATTCTAGACGCACGCTTGCAAACGTAGCGTTCCATGTATCGCAGCGTAATTATACGTTGATTATCCACGATGATTTTCTAGCTTTCATTTTACCTTTTTAGAAGAGCAATCCGATATCCATATCGTTTGGGAACAATTTTTAGCGAAAATTGATTTTCTTCTGTTCGAGTGATGAACATGGTGCAGAAGAAATGAAAGAAAATTGCTGGATCAGAGGTACACCGGTTCTAAAAATTTCATAAAGCGAGAGCGACTCCGTACGGTTTAAAGCAGTTACAAATACTGTTTATGCTAAATTCCTTCCCCAAGAAAGCCCGCCGGCGAGAATGGACACCTAAGGCGGGAGAACATCGGTGTATGAAAAATTATACAAATTCTCGACGATTGCAAGGCTCGAGATAAAGAAAGGAGAAACGAGGCGGGAGCGAAAAAATGCACGAAGTAGCCGTTCTCACGTAACTCAGGGGAAACTTTCGCTTAAAACGGGCAGACTACAAGGGTCCGTTCGCGAGGAGGACTTTGTCGAACAACGGCGTAACGAGGCACGTTCCGGTGATGGAATTTTTTAAGAGCGCCTGCACACGAGAACTCGCCCAGCCGATGGAAAATACGATGCGGTCTAACTCGAGCTGCCTGCGTTAAAGTATATTCAGCCGGTCTAAGTCCAAAGGCTATTTGCATAGGCGATATTATATCTTCGCCTGAAACTCCTTTGCTCACCCGCAACCCCCTTTCCTCCCTCTCTCTCTCTCTCTCTCTCTCCCTCTCACGCCCTCTTTAACCTTAACGCTTTTCTCCGTTTCTCTCATTCGTTTCATCCTCTGTCTATACGTCGCGCACATCTAGGCGGCTCTTTCTCTTTCGCCCTCTTCCAACCCCTACCTGCGCCACCACTGCCGCCCGTGGCCCAACAGAACGTCTCGAGATCTCCGGAATTGGATTAGTAGTGGTTCACCCGAGTAAGACTTGGACTATACTCAATTTGAACTAAGATCGCGCCGCTCCGGAATGGGCAAATTGCTAAATCAGTTTTACGTGATCACCTATTCAGAAAGTTATTCGCGATCGAACGCGGATATTCCGTTGGAAGACGGACCGGCCACCGGTGAAGGGTTTAACGAGAAAGGATACGGGGGTGGGCGACCGGACGGGGACCGATTTCCGTCGATTGATAGGGATTTTCGGCCACTTAGGATTACGAACACCCGCCGGATCGGAAGGAACCCCGACGAGTCGGCAGCCCTCTCCTGGAACCGTCAAACAATTTCATCCGTCTTTCCAGAGTGAAACCTTGACGCCTTTATGTAATTGATCGTGACCAAGGGAAGAAGGGATTGCGATTGTTCGACGTCCAACAGTTCTACCATATGAATTTCGTTGTTGGAGTAAGAAGGTCGTGCGGATGAATCGATTTTTTGCTAGTATTGGAGTTGAATCGTTAATTTGATTACTTGACCATTTTTTAAACAATGTGTAGAGGATAAAGGGAAAATTGTTTAAGTTCATTCGGAAAGCATTCAAATTATATTTAAGATTGCTGACACTGAAAACTAGATTGCTCGCAAAATAGTCTTTTACGCGATCGTCGAGCACCTCTGAAAGAAACAAGCCGCTTCGTCTCCTTCTCTTTAAGAGGTCTCGAACAAAGATTTTGCAAACATTAGCGATTCGATTAAGGCGGCCGTCTCGGGCGCTCGCCTTTAAAGTCTCGCCGCGCGAAAGTTTCCTAGTGAAATCGTTACTTAAGTTTCTCGCATTATGCACTTTCACCGCCTTCGAAAAAGTTCACGGCGAAGTTCCGCGCCTCCCGCGGCCGGAAACACGAATCCCCGGCGTCGTATAACAAAATAATTAAAGTTAAACGGCTCGAGGCGAACGCAAACATTTATCGCCATTGTTTGCGGTTCCATCTTTCATTAATTGTGCCTCTCGTGAAACGCTTCTCGTATCGTTATCTACTTTAACCGTTTCATCTATTATCGTGAATCAATTACTGCCCCAAAGTTGTTGTTTTAACATCTCGTTACGAAAATTGCAGAATATTGAAATAACAGGTGTACAAATTACTGGAACCGAACGCATTGTTCAAAAAGAAATACAACGCGAAATAAGTCTTGCCAACAGAAATCCAAGGTACACGTTTCCTCATTATTCAATATTTACCCGCGTAAACAACGATCCACACCGGCGCAACACCGTGGCTAGAATTTGCATACGGCAAACTGGATACGTTCTGCTGACACCGATGAAGAAAATTAAACGAAGAATGTTTAGAAACACACCGACTGGTGAACGGGCGTCGAAACAGCCATTAGGCTTGAAATGAAATTCGTCAAAGAGGTAATCGGACGGGAGAAATAAAAAGCGAAAGGAAGATCGTTCGACGGGGTAAACGGGTGGGGGATCGACGGGGGTCGAGCGTTTTCGTCGAAAAATCCAGCGTAAAATGGCCGGTCGTAGGTCGAGGAAAGCGTAAAGAATTCCGGGGTCCCGGTCTAACGCAGTTAATTTGGCGAATGGGGCTGTCCCTCCACCCTGAACATGGCCACTGCCGTCGCATGTACGGGACACCTCCACGCGCGAAGCACGCCTGTGCATGAACACACGACTGTACCGGGTGATCCTGGCGGAGTCTAATAAAAAGCATCCCCGTGAGCCGTAGGATGGTTGGGTCAGAAGTCCATTCGGAAAATGGAGGGACCGGGCTCGTCCAACTAAATCTACCCGATAACGTGCACGTATTGTCCACGCGTAGCCGTGTTCGAAAATCGATTGCGCTCCTTGGGGTTCGAATTAAGAGACGAAAGGGGTCTCAAATAATTCACCAGACGACACGTCGCCTCGATACGTCCGTGGAAATGTCGCGGATCCGTTCGGCGATTTTAACGAATTTTTTCGTTCGACGAGAAACGGGACGAAACCTATCCGGTCTGTTAGCAAGACGTATGGGATACGGCTAGTCCTGGCCAGGGTTCGACTCGACTTCCGACTTTCCCTGCAGAAAACATTGAGTCTGTGGGGTGGCGGCCTCATCCCTACCCGCCGGGATCGCAAAAGACGCTATAAATTCTGGCCATCCTATCCCCCTCCCCCTTCCACGGCACAACCCCCCTTGTCGACTTCCGAGGACAGTAGCCAAAAGTAAGAAGAGTAGCTATATCGATACGCTCTCCCTAGGAACTCACAGTTCTTCGGTACACAAAGTGCTGCCGTGTCGTTTTCATCCTTCGTCGGGACGTTGGTTCGAGCGTAAATCGGCCTGATTCACGACGCGGGAAATGATTGACGCGGACGCGGAGTAAGCGTTTTGTTTCGTTTAAATAACTTCCAGGAAGAGTGGCGACGAGATTTTACACAGCGCGGAATTCACCGCGATCTGACCTCCTTTTATTAGTCAAAGCATGGAGATTTAAAGATTAAGAAGTTTTAGATTAAACTTTATATAACGATCGCCTGGTAATTCGATAAGAACGAGGCATAAATGAGAGAGCGCGGTGAAAGAACTTAATTCTTAATCAATGTATTTTAACGGGTTGAAGAAACGGTGGCGCAATAATGATTCGTTATAATTTCGCGGCGATTCATTTTGCAGTGATTCAATCGAATATTGCGATTTTCAGGAACCAACCGGAATCGGCGAAACAGGAGCGAAGGAAAAGAAATGGCGAAGGTGCTACGAAAAATCATGAACAAACCCAACTTACTGGCGTTTCCGGACAGGAAATCTGCACCCGCCACGAACCGTCAACCAATCGAATCTCACAGGGAATTTAACACCCCTCTGGATGGACGGAAAAAAGCCGAAATTTCCAATTTTATTGAATCTCCGGTCGTCTGTCCCTTAAACAAATATTACCGTACCTGCTGACTGATCGATGGGAAATTGGAATGAAACTTATTACGATTTCGATTCTATTATGCCGTGGTCGTGCTCGTCACGGATTCAATTGAAAAAGCTGCTAATCGATTTCGTCGATATTCAGGTCCAGAGACGTAACTCGCCATGCAATTATATAATGCATCTCGTCGATCGGTTAATTTGTATATAAAAACGTTTACGTAACACTCTCGGTACCTAAGAGATTGCGAATTCTTTTTCCATTTGGCTGTGAGAAAATTCTTCTCTTTTGCTACACTTTCATCTAATGAATGTTACTATTATTATGTATATGACAAAAAAAAAATCTCAAAGTATAGGTACATCAATGGCACAGATTTTGGATGAAAAAAAATATCCAAAGCAACACAATTATTCTAAACACCTATTCCTTCTCTGCGACTCTCACGTCTTTCTTTTTCGAGCCGCGTAGTAACATCAAACTTTCCTCGAAACGTATCAAAGTATACTCATCAAAGCTTCCATAGTCAGAGTTCCATTTTACGTTTCGAAAAAAGGCCAGCCTCGAACCACGGCTTCGTTATGGCCTGCCATCACGGTGCGGGAGTCAAAGAAAGAATCTTTGCCAGCAAAAAAGGACGAGAAAGGGGATGCAGCGGAAGTAAAGGAATATCCATCGGTGCAGGCGCAGCATCTGCGTGAACGACCTTATCGGAAAGGCATAAACGCCTGAAATCCGGGCCGTAAATTAGGATCGACAGAATGCTCGGACTCTTCCACCGTGTCCTTCTTTCGCCTCTAACCCCCTGCCTCTTCGTTCGCTCTAATATTTTTACCGTCTCTCCGGCTTCACGATCCTCCGCGGCGGAATGCTCAGTCCACCATCCTCTGACGACTCACTTCCTGCTACCCCCGCGTGTACAAGGTTGCGCGCGGCCGGAAATCAGATACACCGTATTGTTTCGAGGGGAACGCCGCGGCTGTCACGGAAGATAAGAACTTTACGATTGCCGCGAAGAAAAGTGAACGCTCGCTCAACGATTAACCCGGGAAATTTATTTGTATCCCTCGCCGCCCTCGTCGCGAAGTAGAAACAAGTGGGATTCGTTGAATGGCGTTGAAGAGGGAATGATATCGAATATGGAGATGTTCCCTATAACGACGAAGGACCGCCTCGCATTTTCAACTTAACGCGATGATAATTATTTCGATTTTATTACGAGTGGCGAATAAATTTACGATGCCGCTGTCGGAGATCTTAGAAATTCTTAATACGTGCTATACCCTCTTCCTTATACATTGCATTACATACTCGCGCAGGAATTCCTCGCCGTTCTCCTCGTCATCCCGGAGTTTATTCAGAAACGCGTCGAACACCCCGCATCCGCGTCGCGTGACCATTACAGGAGTCAAGAATTTTTATGACCGCCCAGGATAGAAGGGGGAAGTATGACGATCCTTCCCGTCGATCCTGATGGTGCGCTAGCGCCAGTAAAGAGGAGAGCCGGAGAGCCTGACGGCGGGATGTTCGACGGACGAAAAGGGGGATGCCGGGTAGTGGAGAGTCTATGCCGTAACAAGGGTGGCACGATTTCAAGAATGCGGAGCACGTTCTCAACCAATGCCGGCAGCCAGGCAGTAAAACAAATACGCCCTCCCTATATACGGGGTGTCCCGGCAATACCGCGTACGTCTACGCGCGGTGGTATACCTCACTCCAGCGAAATCCCCGGCTGTAGGTGGAGGCCTCGTTACCGATACGAATGGAGGTAATGCAGCGTATACGTAGTGAAACCTTTTCATGGTCTCCTCCGGGGAAACACGTCTTTGCAGACGAAAGACAAATTAACTCGAGAGGAGAGAGAAGAGGGGAGGAAGACGAGGCGAACCACGAAAGAGTATTTCCACGACCGTGCGCGCTTCGTTTCCACGCGAGACACTGCCAAAGTGTCCCTTCTCTGTCTCTCCCTCTTCTTTACCTGTCCACCCTGCACGCTGTTCCCCTGCTCGCTTTACTCGTTAGTTCTATCCACGAGGTCGCGATGGGTTAAAATAAAGAAATTCAGACGTCTCGACCGGCGTGATCGCCGCGGTTGGACGTTCGACGTGGAACAACGACGACGAATAATTGGTAGCGGCGGCGACGCGACGTTACCCCCGCGATTACGTATCGACGCGGCTTACCTACGGTCTGGAATCCGGAATAAAGCAGTCAATTATGGGTAGGCTCCCTTTTCAAGTATTCCCCACGAGGAGCACACGAAATCCCCGGTAGAAACTGAACGCGAAACGGCCGATAAAAGCGTACAATGACTGGTACGAGGACGGAAACGCAAATGTCCTCTTTCAGCCCTGCCGGGGAGCGAGACGTCCTCTTTGGAGGGCAGCGGGATGATGGACAGGTGAAAGAAGTGGCCAATGTGGGCTGGTTTCGGCGTCTCATGTGACACACACGTCACCGGGCTTTGTTTTTTTTTCACTTTTGATCGAGTGCTCCGGCTCCCCTTTGTCCTCCCGCTTCCTCGAACCACCCCTTTTTTTTTCAGCCACCGCGCTTAGTACCGTCGAGGATTTTCTTTGGGACAAGCCCGCGGAAATCGAGCCAGACAGCCCGGAGAATCCGAGGGAACGTGTTCTGCGACGATAATGGCCGGTATCAACGGAAGGGTATACGATTCACAATCCCCTTTGTGTTCTCCGGATCGATGATACGAACGAAGAATCATTTATTACCCAAAATCGAGACGAGTAATCAAACTACTTGAAAACGTAACCCTGTTCTGATGTATGATATCAAAAATTATCAAGTGGAGCAATCTGTTTCCACTTGAATCGCGAATTGTGAACCTGCTGCCCACTTCTCTGCGCTCTGATCTCTGATCTCGAACAATCGAGTAACACGTGGACGGCTCGCTCCCGTTTTCGAGAGGGTCTCCAAGCGATGGACCAGTTTTCCACCTGATCTGGATCACGATCCATTTTCGTCCGTCGACAGCGTTTCATCCCTCCGAGCGTAACCTGTTTGCTCGCGTGGCGAGGTCCTGCCCTCTCCACCACTCTCGCGGATCCAGTATCGTTGGAAAACTGGTCCATCCGGATGGGGATGCTGCCGGGCTCGTCGGAGGACAATGGCCACTGTCCACCGTCCATTGTCAACGGAGGCAAACCGCAAAATGAACCCAGTTAGCCTTTGACTCTTATTCTGAAATCTTCTCGGTCAATTTCCGCTGACAGAGAACTGGTCCACCGGAAAGGGGATGCGACAGCATCCCTTTGTGCATAGTGGTCAGTGTCTAGTTAAGAGCAATAAACTCGAACCATAAAACGCGGAGCCGGTTAGCCTTTGACTCTCTTGTTGGGACAGGATGACTGAAAGCGCACCCCTTTTTTGAGGGTTTAGTCCAGTGTCCCGTACGCGGATAAATAATCGTCGAAGCGGGGAAATTGTGAGTATGTCACGCTGGTTATTTTATTATACGAAAGATCGATAGATCTATGATAAAGTTAGAAGCTAAAATAAAACAAGGATCCTAGCTTTGTTTCTGAGAGAAACGTTAATGGTAAGTGTCGATTGTTAGTTTTGATGAAAATTCTGTGCAGCTGCATTGGACAGATAGACAACCACTAATGGGGCTCGTAGTGTAAAAACACTACTTGTTAGAAATTTGCATAATGTCCCGCCAGAGAAATTTAACCCTACGACTCCTTAATCCTTTAACAGGCCCTCTAGTGAGCCTCGTTGTAAGCTGTAGAAGGGAAAATGGGAAGCGAAGGACTCTACTTTGACCGCATAAGGATTACCAGTATTCTATGGTATCTGCAGGAGGTATAGAATAAACTGACCAGTATAAGCATTATTGGGGCAACTTCACACCGCACAATTTGAATATCGATTGCGCCAAAAACAGAACACTTGTTTGGTCCTGTTGTACAACGACTGATAATAATTCGAAGATGTAAAAGTTCGACGAATCAAGAATTTTCAAAAGTTCAAATATAAATAATTGCTGCTTGGAACATGAATTAACCTATACGCACTTAAGTTGTATGAAATTATTGCGAATATACCCGATAAAATTTGTGTTGTTCCATTTGTTTCTAAGCAACTGTACGCCGCATATCGGGTGCATGCGGAGTGTCGCGACGAATGACAAGTTGTTATGGATTACTAACGTGAAAGTGGAAAAAGTAAGACGTTCTTCGTTTCGTCTTGAAATGTACTCAACGAATCCGCGAACGTGCAATAATTTAACCGAGCAACAACAGGCCAGACTACAAAAGATTAACGAGCTGACGAGCATCTTAAAGGTTGACTGATACAAAAGGTAAATGACTGCTTTGCAATGGTGTAACGTGTACTCTTTATTCCGCAGGATACGGATAAAAATCTGACTATATGCGAACAAATATTGTCAACCTACATAAGAAAACGCCTAAGGGTACGTTCAAATCATTTTATCCCTTCTTGTACTATAAATTATTTATTCGATTCACCTTAATCATCGTTTAACAATAATAAACTTATGATATACATATATAACACATAGTTTTCAAAACAAAATTAGATTATGTTTTGATTATTTAGTCTATATCAGACAAGTATGATATCTCAGTCTTAGATTAGGTACGCAAGATGCGGACGTAATTAAAATAGTTATAGTACATGATAATCGAACGATCAGTCAGTGGACATTAAAAACAATTGTTGAGATATATTTAAGATTTGGTAGAAATCTCTCTTGATTTACCATCCTTTGTACCAGCCACCGAAGCCACCCTGGCCACCTTGGCCACCCTTGCCACCTTGGCCACCCTGGCCACCCTTGCCACCCTGGCCACCCTGGCCACCCTTGCCACCCTGGCCAGCTTGGCCACCCTTGTCACCCTGGCCACCCTGGCCACCCTGATATCCATTATATCCAGCATGACCATAAAATAGGTTGAACTGAGGGTACCAACTACTTGGTTGCCATCCATTACCAAAACCATACCTAAAGTATTACTCTTATGAATACTTTCATACAAAAACACCTCGTTGCATGTCTAATTCTATTACTTCAGATATTCCTGCGTAAAGTTTTGATCGTATAGAGATTGAGAAATAAAATATTCCCCTAGGTTTTAATTAAGTTTATATGCATAATTTGCAGAAAATAGAAACAGACAATAAGAAAGTTTCACAACCCATCAACAAAGAGCAAATTAGAACATGAACTCTGACGAACATCACCGAAAGTTTGTTAATAACACGCACGACACTTCCTGTTACGAAATTCGCAAGAATCTTTGAAACAAGCGGTCATTTTTCCGCAAAACCTTTCTAGAACGAAAGATTTCTAGCGGCGATCTACGTACCAAGGCCAACTGTTACCATACACTAGACAATTCCACGGGTTCCAACTGTTTCCTTTTTGGGGTGCTACGTTCATACCACCATCGGATTTCATGCCACCACCCATAGGATTTGATTTTTCGCCACCAGCGGCTTCTTGTTTAGGCTCACCGCCCATACCGGCCATTTTGTCAGGAACGTCGTTCGGATTCACGGTGACTCCGATCGCCAAGGAGAAAAGAGTGAATAGTAATAGCAACTAAAACCAGTATCAACGTCACTAAAACGAACTAATATTTTCCAAGGGTTGACAACTAAAAAGAACACTATCGCTATCAACTTTGTTAGAGTTATCCTTACCAGAATATTCATGATCAACCTGAGTTAGAGTTAAAATCGAACTGTGTGGTCCAGAAAGTGTAGACTTCTTTTATACCTAATACCGTGGTAACTGTGTCCAACTTTGTATAATCAACTATCGACAAATATTTCCTAATGCCTTGACAAGTCTCTGATATAGTTTCCATCTATGGACTCATTGAATCACGTGACTAATTACATCCGGATCGAGAAAACGTCGGAAACACCGTTTAGAGGAAATGCGATTATACAACCAGAAACTTATGGGGAATATTTTATCTACACGGTGTATGTTTCTTTCCCATTGAATTTCATTTGACGATGAGTTTAATTAAAGTACACTTTCTTCGATAAAATTAATATTCAATAGGCGTAGCAACGTAAAGGATTGCACGAGTAAGGTCGACGTGTTTATACAGTAAAATTTTCTCATCGATTATAACTATTGAAATCATCGCTAATAAAGAACCACCGCGTGCACGGACATTAGCCAGAGACGTAGCAATTTCCTGTTTACCTCAAGTAATAGAGAATCATACTGGGAAAGTTTAATAGCTTATCTCTATCTAGCTGAACTCATTTGCTGCTCACAATACTAGATGTCTGTCGCAAAACTTGACACCGACTAATATAATGGACTTGGGAGACTTTCAACTATGCAAAAACTCGCTTAAAGGCTTCAAATACTTCCCTTCCGTTTCGATAAAAAAGGCGAATGCTTGACGTCACGAATGTTAAATCTGACGCTGTATCGGTCAATGTATTACGATTCGTGTGGTGTTGAAAAGTAAGAAGACTCTTCAAACTTCATTTTGAACTAAAAAGTAGTTCTGGGGAATTGCTACTCACTCACTCAAATATATAATTGGATGATTCAACGTTCGAAGATTTTAGGCTTCAAGCATTTTGCAATACCTTACTACCATTCAGAAAATCGTTGCTTACTACCATCAAAAAAAAAGTTGCATTTCGTCAACAATGATTTTCTACTTTCGCAGAATTTCATAAGACACCCTACTTCCGTCGATTGCAGCGACCGCAATCATCGTGTCTATTCCTTAAGACAATAGACAGCTCTTTCGTCTTCAAAGTGGCTGCAACTGCACAGAACCGATAATCAAATGCAACGGGAGCTACCGCTAAACAATCATCGGATGAAAGCCGCGTGCGTTCCAACAATTTCACGGCAATTTCGTTTCTCGTGGAATAATCATCCGCGATTCGTCGGCATGTCCGAGCAATTCGTCGACGGTCTAACGATATTCGCCATCCGGTGTTGCTCGCGAAAGAATCGAGACAATAAGAAGAGACGAAGGTGGGAACGTTCCCAAAAGACGCGCGCGATTTCATGGCGCTCCGCGAGTCGCGCAATTAACGCGCTGAGTGATCAAGTAATTAGCCGCCAGATTGATCGAACAAGGAGTCGATTCGTGTCGTTACGAAGCAGGAACTATCGCATTACGTAAAAACGAGCCCTTCCGTAGACTTCGTGTGGAGAATAGTTAATTTTATCTTTTTACTCGTACTCCTTAAGGAGGAGGTTTTGTCACACCAGTCCAGGAAATCGAAGCGACACCGTTTGTTCGAACTTTCTCCAGGAGGAGAACAGATGATATAATCGACATACTTATGAAAGTGTGCCCGGTGAATATCTAAACTCGTACTTATTGCTCGATGACATAATCTTTTATCGCTTGTAATATAATCATTGCATGCACTGAACAATTAGGAGATAGGCTATAATGTGATTCGTAGCACGACGGGACACAAATGTTTTAGAAAAATGATTATTGAATTTAGGATGAATAATTTCTACAGCTTAATACTTATCGTATTTTCGAATCCTGTGAATTATACGCTCTGTTTCTCTTAACCATCGATTGATTTAAGTCGGCTGGTTTTACGAGGGAACAATTTTATTTTCACTTGCTTTCTCGCATCGCTCCATTAAGCCAATCTGTATGGTCACTTTTAATCACCCGGATTCCTATACATTGTGCAACAATGAAGGAATTTTACAGCGGTAAAATTGTGAAGACAAAAAGTTACTTAACGTGAAGAAAGATTTCTATCTTTTTAATCACATTCTTGTAATTTTATAGGCGGTCAAGAAATTCCAAGCCATTTCTTTGCGAAATGCCGCTGTAAAATTGGGTACATCTGAAATTCTGTTCGATACGTCGTGTATACAATATTTCATTCAGATATACGAGGCATGAATCGCTAGTAAAAGTGCGTCTGTACGCCTCAATGAATTTCTGTTCCCTCGGTAAAGGATGTAGTGAAATCGTACGTTAACGAGCATGCTTTAACGATTCGCTATCAGTAAAAGCGAGACGAGTTGTAATTTCACTCTTGGTTCATAGCCGAAGTTTCCTAATTTAATGTGTTGTACGCTGTGCTAGTACTTTGGCCTATAATGTAAGATCAGATAGCCTATCATCTCTGATATTTAACCAACTGCTCAAATATCGCTGAACTTTCAAAATTAATTTTCAAAGAGAAGATTGAGATTATCTGGGATCACATATCATGTTATATTTTGCATACGTTTCTTATTGACCACTGTAGGAATTAAAACAGAATACAAGCAGAACGATCACGATTCCTAAGATCTCAAACTCCGTAGGAACATTTTCAAATTAGAATTTTACAGCGACGCGACAACTCTGTTTCATCCCTCGCGAACGAAATTCGATTGCTTTCGAAAGCCGCAGGGAGAGAAAAAACAACGTGGCTCGATTCGCCCCATTTTCCTTCGTTAAAAGAACTCCGAGTCGTTGACTCGTGTAATTACATTCCACGGCAACACGTGCAATTAAACCCGTGCTCGCGTCGAATCCATTGTGCGCGCCCTAACGAACTGTATCGTTCCCCCGATTCTGTGCAATCACGCGGCGTTTCTTTCCCGCGTTACGCCGCACCGCTTCAGTTGTCGCAAATCAGCGGGCGGCTCTGTGCAATTGAGGAGAAACTCGGCATTTCTTTCTGATGTTATGCAAAAATCCATCCCCGCCAGCCTGACGTTCCGTTTGACGACGCTCGACGCGCGACACCGGTCCCACAGTCCTCGCGGAATCTCGAGGCGCTAAAGTACTGTTGGCAGGACCTGGCGAAACTTCGTTGCACTCGCGATGGGACGTAGCATCGCACTTTGGCTACCATTCGTCGACGTTTAACGGTGCATCGCGTAGATATTTTGTCAATAAACGATACAAGTAAACCGATAATCTCACTTGACCGTCAGAAAACAGATCAGAAGAAGATCGATAGTTCTGCGATAGTAATTTGTGGAATGTACATCTGTTGATGAGTCAAGGAAGATGCGACTGAAATTGTCACGGTGACCAACGCCGCCACCTCGTTATCACTCGGTGCGTAAAGTGTAACTTCCAAATAGAGTGTGGTCAATTCCTCCACAATGAAGCTTAGGACATTCCGTGTTCTGTGCTACCTGTGCATACTGTGCACGTGTTCCGCACTATCCGTGGAGATAGGTCGGGAAAACCAGCCCGTTCTAGACGTTAAAAGCTCATCAAGCGACCAAGAACAGGAGGAGCCTCTAGACCCGAACAATCCGCGAGACAAACGGGCGTTGGGTCTAATTCTCTCAGGCCTGGCGCAGGTTTTCGGTTATACGGTGGATCCTATTCAAATAGGTTCGTTGCCCAATCCGAGTCCCCCGTCAAACGGGGCAAGAGCCTCGGGGAATAACAACCAAACCGCCACGAATTCCACTCAATCGTCATCGAGCACTGCTGCACCGAGGCAGCGGGAAACTATCAGATTCACAGGTCTGGTGAACCTGGGGAATGGTACAGGTCTGCTGACCCAATTGGAGCAGTACGAGAGACTCTTCCATGGAAACGGTAGCTTGAGCTCGACGACCGTTCAACCACCTACTACGACGTCGACGATGCCACCTCAAACGACTCCTAGCCAGCCACTGGAACCTCGTCTCCTGGTGAAGATCCCTGTACCGAACGTGTCTCTGCCACCGTTACCAGCCATGCCTCAACCACCCCTACCTGAGATCCCTTCGCAGGACATTGTGCTGTCTTACCCACAACCGCTTGTCACGCCTCGCAATCAGCAGCAATTAACGTTCAGGATAACCGAGACCACCGATAGGCTAACGGTGGAGAATAAAGAGATTTATGACCCGAAGGATGTCCAATCACCGCCACCGCCGATACAGGTACCGTACACCGCGGAACCACCGTGGAAAAAGGAGTACGAGCAGAGGTTGGCGGAACTGGAACGAAGGCAGGAGGAACATGCGCATAGATTGAAGCAACAGGAGTGGCACAGGAATCGTCAGAAGGATAATAACCGCAGTGGTGAGGAAGGACACGGTGGTCCAAAGAAGCAATCGGAGCGTGTTAACCGACCCTCTAAGTGTAGAAAACACGGACAGACTGTAAAGAATAGGGAGCCATCGGAAGTGGAGGATCTATCAAGAGAGACGTACGAAAGTGAGGAGAGAGCTCCTGAGCAATCTGAAAGAACGAGGAAGCCCGAGGAGAGCGAAGAAGAAGAAGAAGAAGAGGACAGAGAAAGATATAAAGCGCATCAGGCTAATGAGAACTATACTAATGTACAGTACAGCGAACCATTGCCACTGAGTGAAGACGACGAGCAACGACGACCTGAAGAACTTCGCAATAGTTATGGAGAACCGTTGCACAATCGTGAGCTGTACGATGATGGAGGATACGTAAATTATTTTGGGAAATTTAAGCAGCCATTAAGTGACTATTATAGCTCGTCAGCGCCCTCTAATTCGCGGGAGGACACCTCGCAGAATACCAAGGAGGAGTCTCACGATGATCGCGAAGATGAAGAGGAAAGTAGCGAAAGCAGCAGGGAAGAAGAGGATATTCCAGCTAGAAATAAGTACGAAGAGTACAATTTGGAGGAAGAGGATGAACCCAATAGGCGTAATGAAAGAGTATCCGAGGAAGACTCCTCTGAAGATCCAAAAACTGTTTCAATGAAAGAAAAGAACAGATCCTACTTCCAAGAAAAAAATACTACCGAAGAAATGGATTACACTAAGAATATGCCTCTGGTTGTACCCGTGCGATATTTGTCTGCGCCTGAAGAATTAAGGAAGGCAAAATCGAGACTCTCAACTGCTAAGCGATGGGAGGGAGACAATAACGTAGCGAAGACGGAAACCACGAAGAAGATCGCGGCGAAAGAGACAAGGAGACCGAAAAAAGAGAATTTAAAAGCAGTGGCAGCCTTTCCAGGCAGACAAACACCGAAGAAACTGCACGAAGGCGAACAGAAGGTCCTGCAAATGTGGCCACCTCCGTTTGACTTCGTTGTAGATAGTACAGTTCATACCAATGTTCTGCCAGTAACACCACCTTCTATTAACAATAGCAAGGAACGTGGTAATCGTCGGAAACCAGAATCATCTGATAAAGGAAAAGGAAACAAGCAACAACAACAACGACGAAGGAGTCGAGTTAACCTGAATAATACAACGCAGAGATCTCGTGATAATTCTGAAGATACTTATCGACAAGATTCGAAAGCAAATTCCCAGTACGAAAGAGCTCCTGAGGAACAAAAGATGATTAGTAGACCGGCGGATTCTAAAAAAATTCATGTTGACGAAATCGTGTCTGATCCGAATGATAGCAAAGATTCTTGGGATCGTTACAAGTATACCTCGAATGATAATTACAGGAACACAGAACGACCAAAGTTTGAGACTTTAAAACGTAGCATAGAAGCACCTGAATATCCAGTAGGAAATTACTATAGTGAAGCATATCCTGCGGAAAATAAACAGCAAGTAAACGTTAAAGATCCCGGATTGCAAAATGTCCAAGTTATACGACAAGAGTCTGGAACAACGGCAGCTTATGATCCCCGTGGAGGCTATGATTTCTTTGATTTTAGTAAAAATATTTATGGCCTCGATTATGGGAAAGAGAGCGCGAGAATGTCCGGGGTTTTTGAGGGTGACAAAAAGGTTGGAAACGAAGAGACAGTTGGCATAACTGTGCCGCAACGAGACGTGTATCGGTATGACGAAAGTTTAACGAAATTTACCAGTGAACCGGAAAGCAAAAGCGAGAAAGTTGGAGTTGCGGATTATACGAATGGTGCTACCGCTATAAGAATGGTCGAGCAAGAACAGATTCCGAATGCACCGATCGGTTATATCGATTATTCTCGCCTTTTATAGTATTTCGTAATTTAATTTCGAACTATTTGCGCAGATCGATCTGTTCGTGCAAATTGATCTATTGTCTACAATTGATTCGTTTAAATTGATTCAGATAAATCCAGATGTGTTTAGAAATGTACGCCAAATTTCGTAATGTAAATTGATCAGTACTTGAATTAGATACGTGTGTTCCAAACATGATAAGATTGTATTGAAAAATTTGCAAGTATTATAATAAAACTTAAATGGCTTTTTGATCATAAACATTACTGACTTGATCTACATTTCTAAATTTTTCAGCAAGTATAAAAAGGCAATTATTTGGTATGGATTATGTTAATTAAAAATGATTGAAATCTAGTATTAAACAGTATGTCATTGTATCTTGAATTATCTCACTATGTGATTGTATGTTTAAATAATAATAATAATAATAATAATAATAATAATAATAATAATAATAATAATAATAATAATTATGTATTAACTATTACTATTTATCTAAAAAATATGCTCAAAAAATAACAAAAATTGTTACAAAGAACGTTGAGTATTTTGCTTCAACGACAAAGTATCGTAAGATGGAAATAAATATTAATTTTGTTAATATAAATCACTGTACAATCTTTAAAATAATTTCCACGTATATGAGATTTTATTTATATCGTAACAAGACGAATGTATAGTCATTTTACACATGTGTTACAGGAAAAACGAGAAGAAATGCAAAAACGAAGCGAATTGGAATACAAGATGGCTGAAATTCTAGAAAATCTAAAGACTCGCCTCCTAGTTGAATAATTTTGATCATCATAATGTATATTTACATGTTTTCCAAGTTACTTTTATTGAAACCAATGAATTTATTATATGATTATGTTATTGAGGGCAGATATTTACTTTATGCCAAATTACTAGTACTATATTAATAAAAAGATTTTCTCGTATAACAAATGTGTAAGAAAGTTCAATGATAAATCACTAACCAATTTGTTTTTCCCGAAAATCCGTGCATCTGTGTAATCCTCTGCTATAATCCACATGTGGAATTGATAAGTAATCACTGGCACAATATCACTTCACTATAATTAACACATTATTATCACTTACCGCGACACAATCTGTTTATTAATAACAATATTAAGATTTAGATCGATTCGCGACGCGAAGGAGAAGAATACTAAATTAATGAAGATGAAATTTGATTTGGCGTGACTGCATACGTCACAACCATGTGACCACCACGTGATCACGTACATAACCACGAGAGCATAGTAGGTAGAATCGTCGTGTTGTTAATATGTCAAAGCTTTGTCGATGTTTAAGCAGTAATCTATCAGATAATTCTAAAATGTGAGTAGTAGTGAATAATTAAATATTGTGGAAAGATTATAGTATCTTCTTATACGGTACAACGATTAATATTTTAGGAATATGGAGGAATTTTTGCAAAAGATAGGTGTAGGAATAAGAGGTATCGATGATTCATTTTTCGAAGATTCGTATAATACTTGCAAAATTTTTCAACGAAAAGGTGTTACTGTTGAAGACGATGAAGAATTGTGTCACGAACCGTAAATAAAACTTTATTATACCTCAATTTTTATGTTATCACATAACCTAATAGATGACATACAAGGACCACGAGTTAAATAGTTATAATAAATTAATTCTATTCATTTTAGTATAAGGGAATTCCCTTGTTATGCTGCTGGCTGTAAAGCAACATTTAAAACGTTAATTGATTACGAAATGCATTATAATAGTAACCATCGTTACGTTTGCGCAGAATGTAAAAAGATTCTGCCAAATCCCAGATTATTAGACATTCATATTCAAGAGACTCACGATAGTTTTTTCCAAGTTTCATGTATAAAACAGGCAATGGTATCTATAAACTCTGTATTATTATATTATCTAGACCCGACTATTTGTAATATTCATATATTTTTTCTAGTATCAATGTTATGATTCCGAATGTGATTTAAAGTTTAAGGATTCAGTTGGAAGAAAGAATCATTGCATCAATGTACATAAATTCTTCAAGAATTTTAGATTCTATAATACTTCTCATCATACAAAAAATCAGCCTAAAGATAAAATGGATATCGACGAATCTGAACTTGAAAAGAAAGTATCAAAACCCAAAAAAGTACAATTGAATAAAAATCAAAAGACTAAAATGTTTACAATCGCAACAAAAAGTGCAGTACCAACAAATACTACTGTTCATGAAAGTCAATTACATTCCACTGCTAGCAAAGGAACATCTTTAGCTTTTATTCCTAGACAAGTACAAAAATCATATACGAAAGCACTTACTAAAAATCAAACTAGCGAAAAGAATGTACTTGAAACAGGATGTATGATGGACTTGGCTGATTCATTACCTCATTCGTGATCTTCCATTACCAACAGGTATATCTTATAATAAATGACATTGTTTTTAAAGGTATTTTATATTATAAATATATTTTAAATATATCACAACAAAATCTTTGTATGTACATTGAAACTTATAAAGTTTGTTTAGGTACTTTCTATGCTATCCTTATTTATTTACATGTTTGCTCAATCATTTTGTTCAATATACACATGTGTTTAGGTATAAATTTAGTCAGTCGCAACATGTAGAATATTTCTCGCATCAAAGTACATATAAAATTTCTTTACTGTCTTTTCAAAAAATAATAGACTTTTTAATTTCGGATAAAGCTGGTATCAGATAGCCTACTTGGCACAATCTTCGTTACTTTGAAAGAAAAAATTGTTATTACAATAACTGAAATACTGTAACGTTGAATGGCACAAAAATGAATAGCTTCACGAAAAACCCCTTGTACCTCCTAATACTGTACGAGGAATACTTTTTACACAATATACATGTGACAGTGTCAGTAGATTAAAGAACTTACTTCAAATCATATGAAACAGTAGCAAATAATACTTTTTCCTTACAATTGGAAATTGATAGTGTACTTGAAATAAAAATATTTTAAGAAATTTGTTAATTGGAAAGTAGGACATATTTTTACAAATATCGCGTAGTATGCCTCTTTGTCAAAGACAAATATTGTCCTTGCGATTAGCGTTTCAGAAATTAATTTAATTCTTCATCAACGCTAGAAGAATATAAACAATCTATGACTCTATACAAACTGTATCAAAACTTATGTCGAATAAATCATACATCGAAGCTTTGCCGTCTCGTTCCTAAGTGCTACAAGTTCATATTTTAATTTCATATTTTCTTGTTCCAAGAATGCTGCTCTGATTGCGATTTCATCTTCCTTGGCCCTTCGAGCATCCCTGGAACGCTTCGCAGCTTCGTTGTTTTTCCTCCTCCTTTCCCAATAAGCCGCATCCTTCTCATCGACAGTACTCGTCGGAAGTCCAGGACTTTTCGTGACCCTTCGCATTTTTACATTCGTCCCTTCGTTCGACTTCCTGACCGACTCCAGCATCCGCTTCCGGAATTCCGAGTACGCCTCATTGGAGTTTTGATCGTACACCAATTCAGCTGCTCCCATGGTAAGTGAAAGCGGATCTTTTGGATATGCTTTGAACGGTCTCGATGCTTTTTTACTAGTATCCGTAGGCAAAGGAGACAACGAAATGTCTTTGCAATACGTCGTCATTGCGGTCGACGTGCCGACTATTTGCATAGATTTGTCCGTCCCGCCATTCTGCGCAATGAACGTTGGCAGTCCTGTAGGAACGACCGGAATCGGAATGTTTACTGGTAGAACGGAATAGTCGCCGTGTTGTCCTGTAATATTGTTTTCGGGCGCGTCGATACGATTATAAATCGATCCGTATTTAATTTTTTTTGGTGAATCCGATTCCGAGGGTGGCGTTACCATAAATGTTCGACCTTCGAAAGGACTTTTTCGTCCGGAATCCGCGAAGTGCCCGGTCTCGTCTTGTTTCGTCGTGCTCGCGGGCGAATTTGAACGCGGATCTGGTGAATTCGTCGGATTTGAAGCTAAAGTGTCCTGTCTTTTAAAGGAAAGATCCAGAATTGAATCAGCGAACTGCACGCTTGTTTCTCGCTCCGCGCAAGATGTAAAGTCTAACGTTTGTGCATTATCCATCGGCACCTTAGGATAAGACTCCATTTTGCAGTTGTCCAGCACCTGAAACGGCGAATAAGCATGTGAGTAATTAAAATTATTAGTTTTTAAATATCGTTTGCAAATTGATTGATTGCCCTATAATGAACGATATCAAGGCAAACCAATGAATAGACTTTTCTTCAAATTTCGATTCGTACGATTTATAAAATATCTGAGTATAAGAACACTGTTGCGTATGACGATCACGATAAACGGAATAGCGGTTAAACAGAAACTCGCGCGTCAGTTTAAGCGATAACGATCGTTTCAAGTCGATGGTTTCGTCGAAAGCTGACGAGAAGCAAGCGTTAACAAGTGATAAACGTGCTCGTCGATATATGCTTTCGAAAATGCGACTCTTACGTTAATGAAATCGAAGCATGGCTCTATCTTTAGGCAACACACTGAGTTTATTTGTTTCGCGCGACGAAACGGTAAAAATTCGTTTCGCAAGAAACCGAAGTCGATTAATTTGCCATAACGTATCACTGACTAACGCAAATATTAGCCGCATCCACTGATTACGTAATTGCGATGATCTCGCAGGTTCGTTGAGCCTTCGCGAACATAAACAATGAACGTTTCTTACCTAATATTTAATCCAAAGGTCAGGCACCGGTCACTGATATCACAACACACTCTATCGCGGTTCCGTATCGATCACAGGTTGTAAAATCGATTTCAAAAGAACAGACTTAGCTGATCTTCGTGTTCACCGAGCGAATTGCCAAAATCGTTTAGAACGAGAGGGGGTGTAGTTTCACTTATATACTGGGCAACCCTTGCAAGACCCAAGGGTAGGAGTGGATTCCTTAGAAAATGGTGGGGGACACGATCCTGATGACCATAGCGCCGGGGTCCGACTGGCACGCGTTCACCACTTCCTACTCCCAAAGTGTTTATGGGACGACACGTTCACGTGATTACGCGGACGTAATCGTGTACATAAGAAAATCAGTTAAGGTATTTACGATTAAGGAGTTAGCTACGGTCGTTGGAATAACGAGTTCATTGGGATCGTGTTTCTGAGGTTTCCCGATAAAAGGATATTGTACGAAGATGCGTACTATTTTTTAATAACATTTGTCTAATAACACGAAAACTAGGAAAATTTTGTAAGAAATTAGAAAATACTAGTTGATGGAGGTGGACTAATGGATGTAAGCTAAGAAAAAGTCGACGATTTAAACGATTAGTCAGATTTAAACGATTCTCTATTTACTACAGAGAGAAGACAATGAAATTAATATTTTATTTCGATACTGCTTTCATAACGAAAATTTTATAGTAAATATACATTTATAAGATCAGGAATGGCTTCAATTTCAAATAGGAAAATTGAAACAAACACTTGGTTCGTAAAATGGAACACTTCTTACAACACACGGAATTCCCTTGTTATTTGTATTTCGTTTATCGTGTCGAGTAGGCGTGTCATCCGTCATAATATAAGAGGCTAAGGCTTCCCTCGGAATCAAAAGTTGCGTCGATATTTACAGCTCTAGGTAGTAATGATCAGTTGGCCGTACCTGTCGCGGCACTGGTCACTATCTTGGCCCAGGCAAATTGTAGCAGCTTCCTAACCCCGATACAACAATCGAATCCCGCTAAATTAATCCCTGCAATCGCAGTCAGCATTTACCTCAGGATTTCGAAAAATCCAGTTATCGGTTGGTACACTAAAACCCTCGTCGAAAGGGTTGAGAGTTTCGAACGCTTGGTAGCCGGTAACCGCTAC
The DNA here is from genome assembly GCF_050948175.1 of Xylocopa sonorina. Lineage (NCBI taxonomy): Eukaryota > Metazoa > Arthropoda > Insecta > Hymenoptera > Apidae > Xylocopa > Xylocopa sonorina. Next base: position 8,176,699 of record NC_135198.1, read on the forward strand.
GCGGGGTGTCTGCGCGCAATGCTTAACCGTACAGACAGCGTGCATAAGAATCACTCTGCATAACCCTTTCGTGGGCCTTTCCTTGACTATTTTCCTTAGTACTTCGCAGCAACCTTTGTTTCTGGCCCCGTGTCGCATGATTTACGACGGCCACCGCCAGAAGAAAATCACGGAATTTGCGTAAAGTACTCATAAATTACTAACTGGCGAAAGCGTCGTTGCGGCCTAGTGAAATTTGCGAAATTTTCGTAGTGTCCAAGGGAAAGGGGTAGTCGTTTGTACTTTTACACCTTGACGCTGGACATTCGATGCATGATGAATCCCTCTGTTTGGTCCTCTAGCTCGTTAGGGATGGACAACATATGGCGATTTTCATAGCATGGCACCGGAAGATGGGTCTGCTCTTTCCTCCGATTCGTGCAGACTAATGGTTCAGTTTCACAACTGACTATGCAAGTTCATTAGTTAATCGTTTCTTTGGCTGCTTTCGTTCAGGGCTCCCATGGCGCTTATTTGTTTCACGCATCTTCTACGTCTCTCCGATGAGCAGTATTCTCTCTGCTTTCTGATTTAAGATTCTTAAACTCCTGAATTCTTGTATTTCGTACTCAGTATATTGTAAGTCAAGTTAAAAAATGATGGCAGAGTAGATCTTCAACCCCTTTCGTCGTCACTTCTCGAGAAAATTCATGGAAATTCGAGTGTGAGAAAAATAGGGAAAAAATGACGAACGACGATGGCCAGGGTACAGTTATCCTCGATAGCGGAGACTTCTCATTATGTCTTCGTCCCAAGATCACGCCAAATTTAGTCCTCCGTTTCGGAGCCCCCGTTAAAACGTCGTGTCACCCATAGAAATGCACCCTGGCGTTCAAATTCACTGCACCGCCTCTTTTCACGTGTATACAAATTTTTGCTCTTTTGGCCACATAACCCACATTTCTATGGTGTAGGGACCGGACCGCAACCCGTTATTTGCGATTTTTCCCGTGGCCGTCGTCCGACGACAGATGAATGGATCCGCGCATTTGCATCTGTCCCAGCCGCACAGAACCATATACAAATCGTGTAACGGTACGCGGATGCGAAATTTTCATGGAAAATGTCTCAATTTACCGGCAACGTTGACGTTTTTTAAATTGTCCCGCTGTGAGTAATCACTTTCCGCGTAAGGAGAAACGGACGAGCTTTTGCATTGCTGTTGTATTTTTCATTGATCGCCGGGTAAAGACGTGAATGGTAATTGAAAAAGATATAGAAGATAATGTAGGAAATAATGAGGTGATCTGGTAGAAAGTCTTTTTTTTTTCTTCAAGTTTTTCTCGAACTCCATCTTTTCTGTGTTTACATGAATGGAAAAACGTATTATCTTTAGATTATCTTAGCATTCTGAAACGAATGAATTCCTTCCCTCTCATGAACTGGTCAACCGATCATCAATATTCTAGCTGTTTGTACACATCATTAGATAACGCAAATGACTAATAGAAAGCTTTCGATAATCTCAGGGAACATGTAATCTTCAAAGGCAAATCACCGTGTCTTTTTTCAAATCTTCCTAAACACATCAGAAGCTATAATGTTTTGTAACGATAATACTTCGTGGAATTGGATTCACGCAATGTTTCCATTTGTATTCGACCTCTGTTGACTAATCTCCGAAATTCTTTCGAATAGACGCTCGTTTCAACATCAAATAATCTCGACTTTGAGACTCTTGTCGATACATGGACGAGGATAGATCTGTAATTCTAATGGATTACAGAGCTATTCCTAACACGATTTCCATAATAATCAGAAGACTCGAACAATGCCAAAAGATAGTTGTAATCTATAAGTGGTGCGTTTTGCGGTTTTTAATTACAAATTCATGAAATGGGCAAAAAAACGAATTGATTATTCCTTATGTAGAAAAAAGATCAGATTTTCCGACCATTTTACGTTCCCCCTAAAATTAGATTATAACCGCACGAGCAAATAAAAAAGTAAGTTTACTTAAATTTGCCTGTGAAAAAGGATTAACTGTAGCGATGTAGATTGGCTACGGTCGCTGATAGGATTTGCAATAAAATTGAGGTAAAAATCCTTATATTTGATTAGGCTAATTTCGAGAAGGTTAAAATAGGGATGATTGTAGCGCGTCAATGGACATTGTGTGGGGTTCGCTGAAAAGCCAGAATAGCTTTGTATTAACCGGCAATACTGGAGAAGACAGTGGCAGGTAAAAGGCAAAGCTTCCTTATAACATGTAATAAAACTATACCGTTCGTTAAGGGTGACAATCGTTGACCCCCGATGTAAGTACAACGTTCTACAAAGACGGATCACTGTGCTCGCTTCCCACTCATTATGAGTTCTGTAGAGCTGTGCCAGTTTAATTAAATTCTGTCAATAAAACAGCCAGAGGTTTTCTAGGATAACAGTGCACCCTCGTTAAGTTGCACGAAAAATTAACCTGGAAGGGTGTAATCAATATTGCGTCTAAGCTTTGACTAATATTGAGTGCGTTATTGGAAACAAAATCTCTGCAATAAACGAGGATTAGGTAACCGATTGTTAGGCAAATCGTATAATAGATCTTCTTATGAACGTTTAGATTAATAATATTTTCAAATCAGTCAATTTCGAAACCAAAATGTTTTATTTACGTGGAAGACTTTATAATTTTGGAAATAAAGAAATCTCTGAATACCTCAGCAGTAAGTCTCAGAGTGTGACTTAGTTCTCGGATGGACATCAGTCATTTTAATAGAATTGGACACCATAGCTGGCCAGAGCGTTTCCAAAAAAAAGAGAATAGAATAGCTGGAGACGCATTAAGACGTCCAGAAATGAACATCACTCAGAGTAATTACTTTTCGATTTATCTTGTGGTCAGACCACCGGGCAAGTTTTGCCAACAGACTTTTCGAGATTTGCCTATTTCCGGTCTTCGCGCACGCCCTCCTTTCCCGCGGGAAGCCTTTTCTTTCCATGGGAACTTTCGTATTTCGTTCGCTGTATCGCAAGACACGCCTTTGGACAGATTCTTCAAGAAATTTTATTCATCGACAGAGTAGTCTCCTTTTCAGTGGCGATTCTAGCTGAATACCTTTCCCCGTAAACAACTTACCGATACGTCTTATTTCCGACAAAGATGGCCAAGTTTCAAGGGAAGGTCTGCGAATGTAACTTGTAGGTTTAGAAAAGCTTTCGCTATGACGTGGGAATAGACACTCTGTATATTGTGGTAGAAGTTACTGACAAGCAATAAGCATCTCTTAATGATCTCTCTGAAAATCAATTTTTTTTTGGACTTGCATGGAATTTCAAAGATTTTCCTCGATGGTACAGAAAATAGTGATCGAATGCTGGTACTTCGATATCATTATTTGAATCACAGTACTCTTTGCATTAGATTTTTTATGAAAACGCACCGGTCGCAAGATTAACGTCTATCCAAAAGCTTGTGAGAGCTGAAAATAGGAGGGCCTGTAGCAAAAGCAGCGGAGGACAAAAACTTTCGAGAGCAGATCGCTCGGTGTCCGATTACTAAGCCGCACAGCAAAGAGTTGAGAATCTTTCTCTCCAGGGAGAGAGAAGAGGCCAAAAACGTTTACATGCTATTTGTTTGAGGGGCATTCAGAAAGAGTGTCGCGGTCACTGGGAGATTTGTGCATTTTGAGCACTCCTGCCCCCATTTTGTTGTCTATGTCGAACTATTTTCCCAGAGCATCCGTTCTTTCTATCCCTAGAAGCCTCTGTGACTTATCAATAACTTCTTCTTGTTCTTTCGCTCTTAAAAAATTGATAAAACTATCTGAAAAGCATGCGAAAAAGAACAGACATTCTAGTCAAGTCTCTCTGAGATCTATTCTTCCATTGTCCTTTCGCAGGACTAGGTAATAAGCAAGAGTACGTTCTGGTTTTTAACAGGACAAAATTGCGAGCGACGACGAGCGAAAGCAATGTATTAGGATGAAACGCGACCGACAAAAAGGACATGATTATTGCGGAAAACCGTAATAAAGCAACCGGTTACAGTTTGTCGTGGCTCGGGCGCGTACTCCAACGGACTTCACGTTTATTAAGTAAAGGGCGAGGCGGCCATAAATGGTAATACGTATTTTCACCCTCCTCGCACTCGGAGTCAGGTACACGCGCGTCTTGTAACGCAATAAAAGTATAGCTGGACTGTGTCTGCGGACTTTTTCACGGCCCTCCGTCGTCGAAAATACCGTCGCGTTGATGCTTTTTATTATACGTGTATCCTCGGGGTTTACAACGGGTGGAACGATGAGGGGGTAAAGAGTAGGAAGCGTCCGCTGGGAAACTCGATTATAGCGCAACGGATTAACTTCGGGTGACTTCGAAAACGGTTTAAATTAGTTAACAACCATTCTTGCCCGGGTCATGCAAAAAAATCCACTTTGTCGCTATACCTCCGACCTCCTTGTATACGGATTAAAATAATTTTTCTTCGGATTTTTTTTGTTCGCCTTTTTGTCATTTTTACAGTCGACAGCTTCGAGAATCTTTCCAGATATTGTAACGTATGATTACGCTTTCACCACAAGTTACGGAAAAACAAATCATGCGACGTAGTGACTTAATGAATGTAGAATTTCGATCATGCGCAAGTCCGATAACCAATTCGCGTCACCGTTATTCCCTGTAAGGGTTGACCATTCTTTGGGTTCTCATTTCGTTCATTTTCTATTTCACTCTAATTCTGTTCTATTTTATACGAAAGTCCTTAACGTTGCAACTATTGGTATTGTCAAAAATACGCATCCATAACCGTGCAACGCCCACCACTTGCGTGTACCGACAAGATGAAAAAGACCACGTCCTTCTGGATACTGGCTCGAAGAAAGAGTAAGGTTGAGAGCCAGCCTTTTGAAAACACCGGGATGTTGGTCAGCGTGTCATATGGCCAATAGCCAGTGGCTGCGTGGGTGGATGCAGGGTGCAGATGCAGGAGCAGGCCAACCCTTCCGTAATAACCTCGAAAGAAGGGGGCTGCGTCCACGACCCTTTCTGCATTGTGACATCTAGATATAGAAAGGATATATACATTGTGTCCGTGTCTACTCCTCTCGGGTGGACGACGCATGGTCCAGCTAACGGTAAATGCACGGTGGGGAAACGGCGTTCGAAAATGTGTGTCAAAAGGCCGCAATTTGTGGGCCGCTAGATCCGACGAGCGTGACCTCACCGAACCCTTTCCCCTGGCCCTTCGATCGAATTCGCGATGCTGTTGGATGATTTTCTGAATATCTATGCTTAGGTACATCGTTCCCGTAAGTATCCGGACACTTTAATTAGGTTTTTTAAAAGCTAAGTATCCGGATACTCATAACTGATAGTGCGATTTATTAACATAAACAACGTTTTTAATGGATGCTCTTCATTAGTTTTCGGTCGCAAAGAAACTATAACATTTACAAGAACGTGAGGTTCTTAGAATCGTACAATTAATTAGTTTTCTTCGGCACATGGGGTAGATCGTACTTTCCGCGAACACATCTAATCTTAACACCAGGTGTATCTTTCAATTTTCCCGGTCTGCACAGCACTATGTTATGTTCTTGAAGATTGTGGCCTTCACCTGGAATTACAATTACAACAATGTTTATTTCACAACTGAACAATTTTTAATACTTTATTCGAATTTTTGTTATATACTCTGCGTTAAGAATGGATGCCTAGATAAATCAGGGGAACATTTTTTACGTATACTCACCAGGTACGAAAGCAATCATCTCTTTACCAATTGATAAGCGAACAAGCACGCATTTTCGATTCGCGGAGTTCGGTTTCTTCGGCTTTTTGATGAGTGTTTTTATGACCACGCCTTTCGCAAAAGGCTTTCCATTGAAAGGACTCTTTTTCTTCTTCCTCTTCCTTGCATATGGTTTACTGTAGTGCAGCTGGTTCAATGTTGATCCCAATCTTATCTGCGCGAAGCCTAATTTAATTAAAGTAGCAAGATAAAAAGTTCCTATGATTTTACATAACTAAAAGTTAATTATTATGTGTGATACAATTTTCTAATAAAAAAGCGCGTCGTCCTGTTCGCGATTTTGCAATTCAACGTAACACCTAACTTTTGATATCGCCTCTTATCGTTTCCTAAGCTGAGCTACCGTCCTCGTGACCACATCACGTAGACGATGTTCCAAACGAGAGAATGCGCATTTATTAAGGTAAAAACAATCATTAGTCCTCAAACGAACATAGGAGGAAGCGCTTTGTATCCCTAAAGCATCCGAATGAAATGGGTAGAGCAGTAGGTTTCGAAGCAATTAGAAATTGCAGAAACGCGTGCACTTTCATTTTGTAGACATGTAGGCCCGTAAAGAAAAAGTAATAGTTTCGGTGAATGGGTACAATTGTGTTTTCGCTGGAAATTCTTCGATTGCGCAATACCGAGCCAGGCCTAATTGCTGTCGAACAGGCGTTTCAATGACGAAATCACGCCTTGAGACACGATTCCTTAACTATATTGTCGATCTCGGTAGATCAAGAAACGTTGAGCAACAAGGAACTTACGAGAGACTATTTTCCTCCTGATTTCAGTTCAATCTACGAGGAACAGAATTTTTTCATTCCTCAGCTTTGTTCTTCAGAATTTCCATGATTTGTCGTTTGATATTAATTAATTAAATTACTCTATTTTATTCTATGCAAGAGAATGGAATTATTTTTGATTTCACAAGAAGTATTAGAAAAGAAAATGATTCGATAGGAAAATAGGAAATCTCGAAAGATCGGTGTGTCGCAGTCAAAGCCATTGTGAACGAGGTCAGGAAAAATGGAAGACCCACTGCGCGGTAACGGTACCAGGAAACTGAAAACTCTTTCGCAAATAATCTTACAAACCGAAGGAGAAGAGGGTCCCCAGCCGATGGAATATCAAATATGACGAGCGCTTGACATCTGCGAGCCGCTCGTCGTAGACCAGTCCTTTTTCGCTCGAGCGTGTATAAGCTTATTAAGCAACATTGTTACGAGCAAAGGTCCACCGAATCTTTCCACAAAACGCCTACGAAAGTGAACAGCAATTTCCTGTTCGCAAAACTACGAAAATAAGAAAAGAGCGCTAGGCAAGACTGTCGACTGTGCTCGTTTAAACGATTAGAACGATTAGGATTATCGGCCAACCCTATGCAGTCTTACGTCGAATTTTATAAACTTCTCATAATAAGTGTCATCTGTGCGAAGCTCGAAAAATTATCGCAGAGACTCGATGGTCCACTGCTCCACGAGATAGATCCGTGGCTTGAAATGGTCACGCGTACGTTGAAACGCGCTTTAAGTGAAATGTCGAGGATGACACGACAATTCCGTGATATTTTCCCGGCCAGTCATAGGCTGTCCACGATTTACCAGGGTCTGTTAGTCGAGACTGTGTGCCATTGTTGTTCATTTCGAGATCTGGCTGACCACCGTCCGTCAATACGACAGATGTCCATGCCTGCCGCTGGCTAATCCGACCTAACTCGAGCTTAACTAAGCCAAGAGACCAGCAGAACCTATTATGCATGGAAGGCAACCCCTTTCCTCGAAGATCAATGCGCAAGATTACATTGCGAATATTCTCGACGTCGTGGTTACGCCTTTGTCGCGTACACGCAGCCAAGACGCTGCCGGAGACCAAATCCTCGGCTTATCCGCAGTTGCGATTGCTCGATGAATGGAATAAAAATTTTGCGTAATTAGAAGCTGATTAGAAGGCTTCAGCCGTACCGTAAACATTCAGGGGCGAGCTACAAATATTGCGAAAGGGTGGCGTTTCAATTTTGAGACGGACGATCGTAGCCCTTCACTTGCGACAAATCAGATGTTGTTGCAATATTCAAGAAATACTCGTGGAAGAATTTATGAAACATTTTATGGAAAAATATTTCCATAAAAGGAAAAAGTAGTCGCTGCGTCTAAAAGGTGCTTTTTGTGGATCCAAATTGTAAGAAACGAGCGCAATGATAACATCTCTTCCTGATTATTGAGATCGAGGTTATCCCACGATCTATTGTGTCGTCGCGAGAACTGGGAAAATGCGAATAACAATCTTACGGCAGCCTATGCACCCTTCACGGGATCACTTCTGACAACTGGTCAACCACAAATGGACACGTCACCCCCTTCGATTCCCAGCGATTTTCGCCGTTGGCCAAGGAAAAGCCCGCTTCCTCTCCCACCCGCCCTTAACCATTCGTGTCCTTTCTTGCGGAGTAGCCGAATCCCCTTTTTGCATTTCGAGATCTCCCTCTGTCTCTCTGTTCGTGGGGATCAAAGAGGTGAAGCACTGCGTGCGTCTTTGCGAGCCACGCGCATTTTCGCGGCCGAAAGAATGCAGGAAGAAAACCGTGGCCCCTTTTTAGGTCTCCACTACCCCTTTTTGCCGCATTTACTCCGTTCAGAAACGGAGATACCGATCTGTCGGGAAGGCTTACGGAAACTGGAGACGTCACTCGAACGCCTGTGGTATTGTCCGGCCTTGTTACACTTATGGGAAACGCAAACAATGACGATGAAGCTTCGTGCGATTTTGACCCACGTAAATGGGTCATCATGGTGCTATACAACTTATCTTTGGAACCTTTACTGTTCCTTATCTTTCAATTACAGCTAATTTATTCTTTGATACATTGCATACATCTAATTCAATTTACAATTAATATTTAAGGGATATATTCAATAATAGCAATGGTACCTAAGTTTTGTTGGTTGTTAATATAGAAATATGGGCATTACCTTGTATAAGACTTCCAATATGTGAGTTACCGGTATTCAATATGCTTCCAGCTTAAAAATATGCGAATAAGTATTTCTTTTCTTTTATCTTATAGTGATATAATCTTAAATAGTTATTAATGAAAAAAATACCTTGTGCTACAGGGCTTGCACATAGTCTAGTTAACTGTGGCTTGTTGGCTGCAATAAAAAACATACAACTTATAAGAAAACAGTTGAATAAAATCGAAATTATCATAGTCATAATCAAAGTTATTTGATAGTGGTCTGATAATAACGAATAATTGTTTTCAGACAATATTTACTGCATATATGTAAGATTAGGATCTTAAATAATTATTCCTTTTAAAAGAAAAAACGATATCCCGTGATTTGATTAGGTTAGGTCAGAGGTTAGGTAACAGAATGAGTAATTATGCTGACAAATAACTGTACCTTTGATGGAATTTGTTAAGCAGGATCCAGCTACCTTCACTAAACTTTTAGCCAAAAAGTTCATGATTGTTTTAATCGAACTTTTTGATAGCAACTAACTACATTAACCCAACATTCTTGTACGCTTGCCTAGCGACAAAATTTTGAACTTTGTTCTCATATCGATATGAGAATGGATAAAGTCAATTTCTGCCGTACCCTTATCTCGGACACAAACCCTTTTTCAAACCCTTTCATTGAAAATAAATGATCTACTACAATCTCTAATAATTTAGAGTTGGTTGTAGTATTAAAGGGAACGCGGTTTACAATTAAGTTTTCTTAAAAATTACAGTATCTGTACATAGGATATCAGAAATAGTAGTAACACTATTTAAAAAGTATGAAATTTTATTTTACATATCAGTATAAAAATCTTGCTTTAGCCGATACATATGCTTTAAGAATGTAGTACCACCAAATAAAGCCCAGGACGATCAATATTAGTCCTTTCAAAATCCATGGCCATAGCCATGGCCACCGCCAAGGCTTCCATGGCCTAAAGAGAGTCCACTGGAAAGTCCATGTCCAGAAAGACCATGCCCAGAAAGACCATGTCCAGAAAGACCATGTCCGCCAGAGATGCTGACGGTTCTAGTGATTGTTGGAAGGCTATACGAGGAATGGCCGATACCTATAATTAAAAATAGCAATCTATTATAAACCGAGTCGATTTTCTGGAGTAATATCCAAATCGCTTAGAAACGAGTCAATTCTCGAGAATTTTGATGAATGGTTTTCAGTGAACGATAAATGAAGTAAAAGGATGTTTCAGATCGATTCAGCAGTTTTTGAAATTATCTCTCTTGAAAATATGGATGGAATATTTCTCTAGTTATCTCAAACAGATTCACTTGGTAGATATAAAGAATAGAATAGCTGATATTGGAGTTAAATTCTACAATTGATTACCTCCTCCATGTCCACCTCCCAAACCAATGATGCCTCTCTTCTCCACTATCTTCTCTTCGGTTTGGGCGTACAATGGAGACGCCAAAGCGATCACAGCAAGAACGATCTGCGAACGAAAAGTGAATCATGTATTACAATTGTACTTCGTGATAAAATAACCATTTCATATAATCTGACGTTAATAATTCAGTAGTTAAAGAAAGTACATGAATGTAATTAGGAAATAGTTTTGGAAGAAGTCTTCCTTGCTTTTGCAGACGTTGTACCAGTACTAATTATAGTTTGGCGCAATTTTAATAACGCGACTAAGTATAGCGTGAACAAATTGAATTACTTACGAAGAATTTCATGTTGGTAATGGTATTGTAGCGAGGGATAGTTCGCAATTGAAACTGATGCAGTCTGCACAGAAACACCCCCTTTTATACCACCGGAGTCTTTTTCTTGCGGTATCGCATCCCGGTAAAATTAAACGTACGTGTGTGCGTGTCTCACAATTGCACACGGTACACGCGTGTCTATACGCCTTTCTAAAGCGTTATTACGCCGCGTAGCTTGTCACAAAAAATTTCAGTCAATCGAAAGTCGAAAAAGATCGGTCGGTGGAAAAAAAATCGGTCAACTGTAAAGATTCACGATGGATACGACTCTAAGACGTCTTTCGTGCGTTATAGTTTTGAAATCGATCGTTTTAAATGCAAGCAATCTTTCCATCGAACACGAGGCAGGTACAAGTCGATTTTACTGCAGATGCATTTTTAATTAAAGAGATAGTTACGTGTTACCACCGATTATTTTTGCTTTCTTCACAACTATTACATTTCCGTCGCATTTATTATATCGAACTGTATGGTTTACGCAGTAAACTACTTATCGATCGTATCAGATGCTTCGAAAGTGGATGAGCTTCTTCGGCACGTCGTGTTCCTTGCGGTCATTTTTTCCCCTAACCGATCCAGTTGTTGGTACCGGTGGTTAACGAATTCCTCAATGAGAAGCGTTAGCTCGTATATTCCGTGCATCTCGAATTTCATCTTATGTTGTAACACTTTCACTCGTACAATGTTCTAAGGAGACGGTTTTCGGTTGCATTGTTACGTAAAAATGCTAGACTGCATTTTTACGTTGCATCCCGCGTTAGACTTCCTCCCTGTGCCACACATTCTATACAGTAACACGGGATAGGATCTAATATGTCGTTTATGGAAAATAAAAGGCAGTGAGGTGCAAAAGATGAACGCGTTAGATTACCGTTCATATTACATGTATTGGTAACGAGTTGTCCAGAGCATTCTCGAAATCACTGGCCTGAGTCGTGACATGATTGATACGATTTTCTTTCGTTATCTAATGTTTAAGTATATCGATACGAATAAAATTATTACTCGTAATCATTTAAATGTGAAAGGACTGTTATAGGTTTCATGCCGTCGATTGTATAGCAATAGCCTTTTCCATATCGAAAATCTATTTCGGAACAGCTCTGTGAAGTAGAGTAGATACGTAAATCATTACCAGGGTGCATTATTCGGAACTTCAAGAACTTCAAGAATTGAATTATTTACAGACACTGACGAACAAATTTATCACTCGCGATTATAATTATTTTCTACTATAATACGATAAAAATATTATTAAATTAATCTCTCGATTTCGTTTGAAATTACGATATTGTCTTAAAAAGTGAACTGTTTTCTACCATATCTCGTAAAAAATCTTATTGTCATCCTTTAATAGAAAAGGTGATATAGCAGGTTGGTTTAGTACCAATGATTTCCTGTTTTGTTTCGGCGTAAAAGTAATCGTATCAACTGTAATATGTCTGTGTAGCATTGCGATTACACAAGCGGTACGTAGTTAGGAAAAGTGAACAAGCTTTTCTGCAATATCGATCGTATATTCAGTACGTGTTACTGAATAGCTGATTGTGAAAGGTAATAAAAATCGCGAACGGGGTTATTGTGCAAGATCGACGAAGGGGGTTACACTCGACAATCATCAGATTGACGGTCGGGAGCCTGATAAGCGGCTAATACTGGAAATTGCCAACGATGAGTTAGAACGAACCGAACCGTGTAAAGCCTGATAAATTACGGGCGCGTTTTACGTTCATTGGCCACAGTGATGTGTAGCCATTAGGGGTTCCCTGTTCGATCTTTTTCCTATAATAAACTGGGTCGCCTACCCAAAGATAATTTAGAGTTATTGTGCCCAGATTCTGGTAAATTTACAAGCAAATAAACGATTAAAAAATCTCCAACCGGGTTAATCTGAGTTTACGGTGACTTTAAAACGAATAACGTCCGGTTTGTCTCCTTTCTATAATACTTCATCCATTAAATTGATTTATCGACAGATGTGGAATGAGAAAAAAGCTAAAATTATTTTCCTTCCGTTAAAAGGAAAATACAGTTTGCAATGTTCGAAATATTAAGGCTTTTATCGATTCAAAGACTGCTACCTAAATTACCAACAGATGGCACAGTAAATGAATTGGATAACGTTAAAACATAATCTACAAAGAGTTGTAAATAAAGTTAGTTATTAAATTAAATATCAGAATTAAACATATATTTGCTAATGGTGAAAATAATTTTACTTCAGCAAGTTATGAAAAAGTGGAAGCAAAAGAGGTTGGGATTACAAAGCAATAAGTAGTTTGCAGTTTGAACACATTTCTCATTTTATAAAACATCACAAAATAATCAGCAACGAACAAGATATAAAATAGACGTATCATCTTACAGAATTTCATATCATATGCTTTGAAGTGCCGATCGTGTAAAATATTACGGGATTTGACCTGAAAAAAGTCTACAAAATGTTAAGTAGATTGCAAATATGTTAAATTTAATGCGTAGTCCTTAGCATGATACCGTTTTGGAGGGACCGGTCCCTCGAAAACGTTACCAAGTATCCAGGTCCACCGCGTGGAGGTGACTACGCAGGGACCCATCCCTATTTCCCTAATCCCATCCACCCTCCATTACATTCAGGTGTTCTCGGTACAGAAGGTACCGAGGACTGACTCTAATTGTAAATTTCAAACAACCGGAATCCATAATACATTCTCTTTACATAGATTTTAGAGATTGCAGTATGGATTTTATACGATAGGGATATGAGAGAAAGGATATAAGGAAATTACATACACATACAATATTAAATAGAAAAATATCATTAATTAAAATCCCTCGGCGATCCAGCGGCGATCCCTCGGCGATCCAACGGCGCTCCATCGGCGATCCAACGGCGAGAACCTAAACCTAACATAACATAGACTCTAGTTTAACTAACTATACAAGTTACAATCCATTACAAAGTTTACAACTAATTCAACGCTAGAACTACCCGCAAGAAAAGTATTTTAAATTCATGCAAACAAAATAGAACTATAGTTGTTTGAAAAGGTAAGAATACTCGAAAAGAAAAGCAAAGAATAGAAAATAAAAAGTGAAAGGAAAATGTTAGTTGATGCAAAATTAAATGCTTTGGTAGTTCTAGCGTCGAATTTACATCTGTACTTAAATCTACTCGCGTAGTCCTTAGCTTGATATCGTTTTCGAGAGCGCAATCTCTCGAAAACGTTACCAAGGGCCCAGGTCCACCCCGTGGAGGTGACTACGCAGGGACCCATCCCTAATTTCCCTAATCCCATCCACCCTCCATTACATCTGTGTGTTCTCGGTACAGAAGGTACCGAGGACTAACTCTACTTCTAAATTTCAAACAACCGGAATCCATAATACATTCTCTTTACATAGATTTTAGAGATTGCAGTATGGACTTTACGAAAGGGATGATAAGAAATGCCATTTTCTTACCCAAAGTGAAATTTCTAAAGTGACTCTACAAACACTTTCGAATAAATAAAGTGTTTCGCAAAAGGGAATACGATGCGATAATCTAAATTCTACTTTTTTATTGAAAAAGGAATGGATACTAAGAAAATTAAACTCAAATTAAGAAATGAAGCTAAGTTCAAGATAAAATAGAAGATAATAGAAGATGAAATAATAGAAAATAGAAAATAAAATTCGCGACGCGACCGAACGAACAAGTACCAGTAAACCTGCGTTAATTCTCGCGAGAGCATTCTACCCGATGGTTCAACCCTAGCCACTAGGTGAACCGTACCCGACGCGAATCGCGAACAAGTTTATGCCACGTCTTACGTCGAAACAATTGATACCACGCTCTCCCCAATGGTGAATGCGGCTACCATCAAGACTTCAGCGAGGCTTAGCAGTAGGACGCATTGCCCAACGACAAGAACGAACTTCGCAGACCGCCCCAAGTCGTCTTACAGCAGGTCCGAAGACCCCAGCGACACGGGGTAGGAGCTACTCGGAACGAACCTGCGTGAGCGCGTCCAATGTGCTAAGCCTATACCCAAGTCGAGTACCCAACGGGCGTACCAATCGACAAGGGCTGCGAAATCTCAATGGGCTCCGAAAACCACATCAGTTTGATTGAGTCTCGTCTGTTTCACTGCGTGGCTATGGAAGACGGAATCTCGAACGAATAAAGAAAAAAGAAAAAAGAAGTACTACGTGAAGCGATTCCACGTAGCAGAAAATAAGAATGCTCAAGGGAGTATTTAACGCATTTTCATCGGTACAGACTAAACGCGAACCGATTTATGAGAGAACAATTAGTTCTATTTTGATAGACAAGCGGTAACGGATTGGGGAAGTGGCTGTTTCTCACTTTGGGTAAGAAAATGTATTCCTTTACAATTTTATTATAAAGGAGAAGAAAGGAATAGGGGGATTACATACACGTAAAACAAGTAAAACAAGTAAAACAAGTAAAACAAGTAAAACAAGTAAATGAATCTATAGTTAAAATCCCTCGGCGATCCAGCGGCGATCCCTCGGCGCTCCATCGGCGCTCCATCGGCGATCCAACGGCGAAAACCTAAACTTAACTTAACTTAGACTCTAGCTTAAGTAACTATACAATTAATTTACAATCCAATACAAAGTTCACTACTAACTCAACGTTAGAACTACCCGCTCATGAAAGTATTTTAATGTTATGTGAACAAAGTAGGATGATAGTTATGCGAAAAAGTAAAAATACTCGAAACGGAAAGCAAAGAATAGAAAATAAAAAGTGAGAAGAAAATTGAAGTTGATGCAATATTATAGAAAATTCTAAAAATTAATGTATAAGATCTATATAAGACAATCAATTCAAATGCTTTGGTAGTTCTAACGTCGAATTTACATCTGTACTTAAGTCTAGCACGTAGTCCTTAGCTTGATATCGTTTTCGAGAGACCGGTCTCTCGAAAACGATACCAAGGGCCCAGGCCCACCCCGTGGAGGTGACTACGCAGGGACCCAATATTATATTGGAACCTCAATTCCAATATAAGTCAACACTGAATTAATTTTATAAAAATGAATAAACCTTTTTAAGGTAACTATTTAGAATAAAATATACTTGAAATTAATGATTGCTAGATTCTAAGCGTTGGAATTATATTTAGAATTTGAAGTAACTAACATTTATTTCGAATTGGTAGGTATAATAGACCCCACGTCATTTATCTCTTAGAATTGTATTTACGCCCACCACGAACTAGTTAAATCTTAAAATTGTTCACTCACCGACCATCAGTCCAACCGCCCCAAGCGCCTCCACCATATGCTCCTCCACCACTGGTTCGTCTATCAGAAGCGCCTTCACCCTTGGCTTGTCCCTCAGAAGCGCCTCCACCATTGGCTTGTCCCTCAGAAGCGCCTCCACCATTGGCTTGTCCCTCAAAAGCGCCTCCACCATTGGCTTGTCCCTCAGAAGCGCCTCCACCATTGACTTGTCCCTCAGAAGCGCCTCCACCATTGGCTTGTCCCTCAGAAGCGCCTCCACCATTGGCTTGTCCCTCAGAAGCGCCTCCACCATTGGCTTGTCCCTCAAAAGCGCCTCCACCATTGACTTGTCCCTCAGAAGCGCCTCCACCATTGACTTGTCCCTCAGAAGCGCCTCCACCATTGGCTTGTCCTTCAGAAGCGCCTCCACCATTGGCTTGTCCCTCAGAAGCGCCTCCACCATTGGCTTGTCCCTCAGAAGCGCCTCCACCATTGACTTGTCCCTCAGAAGCGCCTCCACCATTGACTTGTCCCTCAGAAGCGCCTCCACCATTGGCTTGTCCCTCAGAAGCGCCTCCACCATTGGCTTGTCCCTCAGAAGCGCCTCCACCCTTGGACTGTCCACCAGAAGCACCCCCACCAGTCACAGACCCACCATCCAACCATAGACCCTTCCACCCTGACGGTCAGGCACACAAAGAGCTCATGCTGGGGATTGCGCGACCTTTTATACCCTGTCCCTATCTGTGCCTCCCACCCTTCATCCGTTTACGCAATCACACTATTATACTATAATAGTTCACAATTGATTAGCTTTTATATATCTTTTTTAAATTTATGCTCACAGCATCTCTGCATTGCTAATTAAGCACTTTCAAGCTTTCAAAGCTCTTGTAGACTATTCCAAGCTTTCGTGCCGATAGCTTTTCTTTTCGTCCTTCCTCAATTTCGACGTTTTTAAGTTAGATTAATCGTGTTCGAGTAGCTAGATTATTAATAATTGTGATAGTTTATGATATAAATTTCCAACGAAATAGGGAGAAATGTAAGGTTGAAATATTCCTTCCTTCCGATAGTTGATTTTTGCCTCGGAGAAAGGAGAATTAATTGCAATAATTTCGTTTTTATGACCAGAATTCGAGCATTTCAGTACATAATGTACTGCAATATTCGCATTTAACACCATATAATTAATACTTCTTCCTTTCGATAGTTTAATTTGCCTCGAAAGATATTTATTGCAATAAATTCTTTTCTACGACAAGAATTCAAGTACTTCAGTACACAATGGACTGCGATATTCGCAATTAACATTGTATAAATAATAAAATAATGTGGAGAGTGAAATATTATATATGTTATACGTATTCTACACGTGTTATACACGTATAACATTGATTAGAAATATTGAATATGCTTTCAATTTTGATAACAAGTAATCGTAATAGAATTATCGACAGCGTTATCGACAGCGAAGGGAACTACCGTAGCACTTGTGTCATCTCTTGCAGAAGCTCTGAAACCAGTCGGGCATTAGTTTCAGTACTTCGTGTAGAAATGGCACTAGTAATTCTTGAGTAGTTCACTTCACTGTCGATAATGCTGTGCGACTAGTCTGAGCACTTTTTGCAAAGATGGTGCCACAGGTTCTAGAGTAAGG
The DNA here is from genome assembly GCF_050948175.1 of Xylocopa sonorina. Classification (NCBI taxonomy): domain Eukaryota; kingdom Metazoa; phylum Arthropoda; class Insecta; order Hymenoptera; family Apidae; genus Xylocopa; species Xylocopa sonorina. The sequence goes on from NC_135198.1 coordinate 8,194,081, forward strand.
TTGGTTTTATTTGTCTCATTCTTTCTTACAGCTTTCTCATATTTCTTTCTCTCTCTTACCTTTAAAGCGGGAAATATACAAAAAATTGCAATGAAACTAATGAAATACACAAGAGATTATGATAAAACTACTTGAATATACAAGAAATTGCGAGAACAGCATTTTTATCAACATTTACACTCCGTTATTAACTTTGTTTTATTAATACGTTCGTACAGAACTATTTTTTAGCCACGATTGCGACAAATGATTAGTACTCTCTTTTAGTTTCCACTTGTTGCGGTCGTCCATTTCTTAGTTAAATGAGTTCGCATACTTGAGCCTTGCAAATTATTTAAAAATAGTGAACGATATCGTGAAGGAAACAATGTAAAATACATGAAGAATACTTCGTACTCTCGAGCTATCCACTGGTTAACATATAGCAATTATAACTTGGCGGTAGACACCCTTCGTAGGGCTTGACATTGCTCAACTCCCCGTTACAGGCCCTTATAAGCGCAATGCGCAACCCTTCGCATACCCCTGGGAACCATAAACTAATGGCGAAGCTGTGTAGCCGAACGTATCTTTCCTTCCTTGTGTTTCGCCGTATTTGAATTTCAGCATAATCCTTGGCCATCTAGATTAGCACGGCATACGGTTAAAGTTAGCGGCGGTGGATGGCGAGAATGCACGCTTATAAATAAGCTGATAACCTGGATTTGTCGGGTTTTTTCGTTGTTTCGTTAGTGCAGTTCTCGTTCGTTGCTGCGTGCGTTGCGCGACGCGTGGCTTCACTTAATTTTTCTCGCCTGGCATTAAAGTGCAGCAATCAGAGCCATCAAATATATATATATAATTCTCCCGGAAATTGTAGCCTCCGCGTATCATTCCGACGAAACATTACAATCCATCTTTCTTTTTTTTTTTAAACTTCGCAGAGGTTCGCTCGCGTCCATTTTGGTATTAAAAAAATAGTCGCGAGGAGGCACATTGTTTTCCTCGCTGGAGCAGTGGGAGACGGAACGTAAATGTTTGCTCTTGTCCATCGAATGAATTAAGTTATTGATCGGCTCGTGTTACGAGCGGGGCTGATCTCGTCGCGGGAAATTTTCTTCGCAGCGTAACGTCAGTGTTTTTGCGAGGGAAATTATGGAAACTGTTCCGAGATTTACGTAGTCGTCCCGCGATAAGAGGAGCCGCCCTTTTCATTTCTCCGCGTGGATGGCAGTTCGGCCGAGTCATAACCCGAATTCGCGATGAGTCGGAACGCTATCTCGTTTCTGTTCGCCGTTCTTGCCCGCCGTCGTCTACGTTGGCAAGGGTACAGCGCGAATTCGCTGTGTTCAGCATATTCTTCCTATCGTGCATTCTTATGTTTCTTTCAAACGAGACGAGGTACCCGCCGCTGTTCGCCTCGAGTATTTTCCTTGCCTCTTCATCGACGACACGAGTGACTCATCCGAGAGCTTTTTATCGTTAAGGGTGATTACAGAGGGTTGAAATTCAATTTCTCGTATATCCAAGCGCCAGGAATGTCCTTTGAGAGTAGATTAGAATGAAGTCCCTTATCGATGCAAGTTCGTTGGGAGCGTACAATTCTATGACTTTACTTTCACCACGAGGCATGTCTGGAATGAGGTATAAGTAGCAGGGTGTTATTGTGCTTAGGGTTCCGGAATTAGATTATCATATTTTCGGATTAGATGTTTAGCGAGCACGGGGCAGGAGACGATTCTAAATCTTGCAGCTAATCCTCGCTAATCCTCTCGTAACAGGGACATATTTTCATTGGCCGGGCAATCCCCAGCGTAAACCACCCTCTTTGAACGGGACGAGTTATGAAAACGATAACTTTTGCGGAGGGAAACCCTCCTGAATGTATCTGTCAAGAGAGGAACGAACTGTGCTCGTCGTACAGTGACGAATTTATACAGAAAATCGTGGGGATGAAAAATTCTTTCGCACTGTTGTAACGAACAAAAGGATCCTCTCGGTTTTACTGAATTATGATAATACTTGGGCAAAGTGTGGAAGAAAGAAAATTGTCGCTGCGAAACAATTCACGAAGCTTAGCCGAAAGAATTGAACGTTAATACCGTGGACTGGGCTTTGCACGTACAATTAATGGGAAACAATCAAGGATGTAGCAGGTTCAGTTATTATAAACGACGGGCTTAAGCGCTATCATTATTTTGGATTTACAGAAATATTTTTCCAGGGGAATTTACTACGTTTACTGCGTTACATCGGTCGGTTAAAATTGAAAAAAGTATGAGAAACCTTAACCCAGCGAGATTCATAAAAATATAGGGACTACCTGTCCCGTTTCTCTTGCGCGTTAATATATTGCCTCGTGTTTTCTTCCCTTTCTGGCACATCTCGATAAGGCCCTCCTTAAGCCAGCAAATCCAAATCTTAGACATGATCGCATTAGTTACGAAGTTCCTACTGCAAGCATTCAGATTCGAGATTATTTCAACACCACACCATGCCAGACAATTTAATTCCCTTCGTATCGTTCTACTGTTCTCGATCTTCCTGAGCTTGTAATACCAAACAAACCTAGCACTTCTTAAGGAAAGAACGTTGGTACATTTGCGAGATCTCGCGAAACAAACTCTACCACCCTATTGCCAATGAAACTGAGCAACCCACGCTCTATCGAATCCCTTGGAAATCTCGAAAACTGTCGCACCACCCTATCCGATCGAAACTTAATTACAACGTCACTTATCCGGCGATAAGCGAAGCCTGTCCACCGAGCGAGGCCCGAAACGAGCTGATAGGATTCCTCGACTCGATCCTGGGGCGATTCTCGGTTCACGGTAAATTGGCCGGAAACCAGCGGCAGCGGCTGGTAATAAAATCATAGTCACGCGATACGTTCTACCGCGTCGGCTGTTTTCCGTCCAGGTGGCGATCGACGTAAATCAACCGGTCGCGCGACCGTTCTCCTGGTGAACTTGCCTCCCCGATTACGACAGCGCACGGTGCCCGCTGCATTTATAGCACTGGGACACGACTTGGCCTGATCACGAGAAACGCACCACTGTGTAACGTTCAAAAGTATCGCGACACATGGATAATAACAATGAGATTATAAAAATTCATAAAATATTGCTTGGGAATTTAGTTCACTTAGTCGTTGGACAGAGCACGACTCCGTTTCGACTACTCGAGCGCTTGTCCGACTACGCGTACCTACTCCACTGCGAATCATCTCGCAGCAGAAGTTAGAGATTGGTTCCACGAACTGCTTGTCTTCCCGTAAGTTTAGACACCATTAAGAGACACGTCTGTTTAATAATCGAACAACTATCGCATCGATAGCAAGAAGGGGTTCCCTTCGTCCCTGATTCATCCACGAAGTAACCAAGATTCCAAGTATACGAGTTCTCACGAGGGAGAAGAACCGAACGATCGAAAATCTCCGCAGCCAATTAGGGCATTGCGAAAGACTACGCGCGACGGAGCGACGTGGGTGTTGGCCACCGTTAATAGCCGGCTGAAGCGGAACTTTTCTCCTCCGGCTCGTAATAACGCCAGGCACGTATTATAAGCAGCGGCTGAAAGAAAGAAGGAGGCCCAGGCCAATCACAGGCCGCCCACGCGAGCCCCCGCTCGCTCGTCGGCTGGGAAAGTAGAGCAGCCACGGAATTAAGAAGTTTTCATCGCGCTCCTTTCACGTCGCAACGACGATGCGCTATCTCCGCGGGTCTTCCGCGGCCGGCCACTTAACCCTGCGACGTCGAGGAACTTTCTAAACGCGACGACGTCGTCGGACGCTCGGAAGAGGCTGAAGCGGAGAGACGCGACAATGGACCGTGTCGAGGCGCGTCGACGACCTCCCGCACCCTCTCTCCTCCATGCACGAATTAATCCTTTTCGAGCGCGCGCGAGACGCCTGTTAGTCGCGCGTGAACCATCGATCGCCCGCGCGCACACCCCCAACACGCTACATTTACCGCTCGATGCTAGCTAATAATCTGATGGCCGGCTTACAAAGGACCGAATTAGCGGCTGAGTGGAAAACGGCCGATCCGTCGACGAACGCGACCTCCTCCATGCAAGGTGTTAATGAATTGCACGCGGTCTGGAACCGCACGGTGAGATCTGGGGAACGTGGAATATGGTAATTGCGATTGGGCGGTAGCGTCGATGAGAAATGCGCGGGGTGGTGATTCGTGGCTGATCGAAACGGTAATTTTCCGAAGGGGTGGTTTTTTTTTTGTATCTCGATATAATGAAATATATTCTTTACAAAGACCGCGTCAGGGTTTCTGATATTTTAGCGAGTCCGTTTTGTAATTTGCGCAACGAACGTGTCTCTTATCGGTGTATAAATTCACTTGGTAATTTGTTCGCGCGCTGCGCACCATCGTTTCGCCAGCCTTTCCGCACGAGCGAGAGCTATCGAGAATTATTAGCCTCTCTCGGCGTGTTTCGTTCGAACGCGTCACCGCATCTCTTGCACGATGCATAATTTAAGGGAGGCCCGGGGTCGGCTCGTTAGGGAACGCGTCTCCCGTGAAAATTTATTATTAGCCAAATATCGATTCGATTATTTAGTCGTGGTGTCGTTTCGGTACGCGGCGGTACAGCGTCGATGAACATTGGAGAACTTGGAGAACGCGACGCTAACGAGTGGCATGCATCGACGTATTTTCGTAAGTTAATAGAATCGTTCTCGAGGATTCGATGAATTGCACTGTTGGAGATAAAAGAAAATAGAAAATGGACCACGTTTCCTTTACGGTTTTGTCGCATCCACTGTAGTAGATATAATATGCGAGTAATTAATTGCCAGAACTAGTTTCAATCTTGAAAGCCTCTTCTCGCATCCAGCAGTGCAATCGTGCAAAGGCTATCTGAATCGCAGAGATTTATTTTCTGAAATAAATGTTGGAGCTCTTAATGACGCGATTAAATGGTTTTCGACTCTGACAAGAGATTCCATGAACGTTTTGAAATTCATAGAGGTTTGATCTTAGGGCGGATATTGCTCTTCCTTTCGCTTTAACGGGAATTGTTGGAAATTACATCCTTCCGGCTGTGACCGGCGCTCCACGTCGGGGACGGGCTGATAATTTTATGCATTTGTTTCGTCGCAGAAACACCGTCACCACGCAACGCGGCACACAAGCCCCATTTAGCCGAAGGCAATAAGTCAGCTGAAATATGTTACGTTCCCTTTTTTCGCGGCAGATAGAGAGAAATGGCCGTGGAAAAAAGTTAAGTACTTCCAGGAAGTCTGACTTCTCGTACGACCCTATCTTTCCTACGTGTCCAATAATTCACCCCGTCGTTTTCCGCAAACAGGAACGTGTATTCGTTCTGTTACGTAAATCGATTCCTTTCACCCTTCCGCGCGAGAAATTGTTACAACACGGCGAGCGCGGCGAATACCTCGCCAAGTATTCCGGTCGTTACGGGCGCTTCAGAATTGATTAAATCTGCGCGGAACGAACGCGTTAATGGAACAATTCGAAATCAACGCGTTCGCTGTTAAAAATCTAAAACAGCGCGCGAACGAAACGTTGTCGCCGCGCGATCGTTCGCGTCGTCCAAGAAGCCAAGAACCAACCGAACGGAGACGCGCCAGCCTGCGGATTTTAATATCTTCAAATTATAAATCCAAGGGATGGACGATGCGAACGGGACAGCCCTCGTAAAATGCTTCATTGCGTTCTTTTGACGACGCGTTCTCCGAACGAAGAGAGACGCCTGTACCCGGAACATTCAGCGGAAAAGATTCAACTTCACGCGTCGTTTGCCAGGAGCAATTAAACCGTGCGCAATAAACCCTGGCGAAGATTACACGGTGATTATTCTTTGCGCAACGCAGCGAGCGGACGAAAATTTATGCAGGCTGTTGCCACGAAGACAAAGCCAAGAAAACGATCGGGGGACGGATCCGTCCGTTAAATGGGAAATTGAAATATTACTGTATACGCTCCCTCTCTTACTTCCGCTATTTATGTTCTTCGGTGTGTACAGGATGTTTCTCATAAAGGGGCTGATTCGATTGCCCCGGGAATTTCACGGTGTTCGAAACGTTTATTCGCACGGAAAATTCGCTGAAATTAGTTAGAGGAAGTTGAAATTTCAATCGAACGGTTGTTCACCTGTTCAGAAAAGCAAAACGGGTTACTTCGCGAAACGATTGGCGTAACGAATCGTTCCCTACGGTGCGTCTTATCCCGTATCACGAAACTAGGAAAGCTAAGCTGCTTATGCTCATAATACTAACAACGTTAATTCCATTTCCGTTGCTGCAGGAGTAATCGCGCGATCACTCTGTGCACGCGATATCTTCGCATTAATAAATCCAAGGTACGCTCGCTGTCGTTGCAATAATTCATACATTTCACTGTACATTTCGTTACGTCGATGTACTTATTTACCTCGCTTCGATTTTATCCGGAACGACGAGTAAATTTCCTGCGCTAACACGGACAGTCAAGCGCAGACAGTGTATCTGGGTCATCCACTCGTAAATCCATCAAGCGCCCGCCAACGAGCGCCTTCTGAACACGTACCAACGCTAAAAGGCATCGGAGAAAAGAGCAAAGGGGAAACAGAGGAGAACAATCCGTCCCGCGGCGCGCAAACCATCCCTCGACACACCCCTTGGAAGGTTTCGTTCGTTGGCAATTTTTCCACGCACCCCCGCGCGCAGACAATCTCATCGGTCGCTTATAAGAGTCAGCCCTTGCGCACAGAGCCCTGGCACCGTCTGCCGCGAGCGATTCAACGCCGTGCTATATTTTACAAACGAAAGCTCCAGGGCGGCGTGTGTATCGCGAAATCGGCGAGAATCCGCCACGAGCTCGAAAATATAACCCCCCACGAACCGAAGCGGCCGAGGGAGATCCTGGCGAACACTTTAAATTCCCCGATGCTCTCGGTGCGCCCTCGAGTTCGTGTACCGGATTCCAATGGATGCCGTGGAACGTCCACGAAAACGGGGCGCCCTGAGAAATCGCATTTTCCTTTCTCCACGTCGTCCCTCGCCCCGCTTTTATATTTCACGGACGCCCACCAACCCACCCCCTGGTTTCCTCCTACTTCCGTCTCGCCTTCGCGTCCAGCGTTCGTCTTTATTAATAAACGGCCAGCGACGTTTAGCCGTAAATATTTGCGCGTGAACGGAACCGTGGCGAAAAAAAAACGCCACCTCAAAGAGGAATCTTACCTTTTCGCGTCTCATTATTTATCGATGGACCGGCTGGTCCCGAGCGAGCTGAATTATTAACGGACTCCCGGGGACGCGGACCTCGTTGCAACGGCGATCCGTTCGACGCGGCGAGACCAGCCGATAAAAAGAAGAAGAGACGCGGGTCATTAACCGACGCGGGGATTCGTCCCCGGAAATGGGAATCGTGCACGTCGAACTCTGACGCGTCTGTGCCGGTTCTCGATGGAATTTAAAAAGCGACAGGGATGCGACAGCGGAACTCGAGGACGGCTAAAGAAATTGGAGAGAGAATCGGATGTTTCATGGTGGTTTGCGTACGTGGATTCCAATAATATTTTTTTATCGCCAGCAATGAAATCGTTTTAAGGCTGGGAACAAAAGGAATTGTTGGCTTTTACCCCATCAAAGGAACCATTACCTTTTATCCTCGTAGCCGTGAAATAAATCCAAGGAAGTTAAATGCGGAGTTTTATGATCCCCTCGATTGCCTACAATACGGTGTGACAAAGACTTGGGAGATATAAAGGCTAAATTTTTCGCAATTATTTCTAGCGCACTCTGATCCATTAATGCCCAAGTCTATGGAAACGCGGAGGTCTCTCAGGCTGCCGGAAGAATATTGTCGACGCGCACGTGCGCGCGTTACATCTCGCGTATAACGCGAGACCGCGGATGCGTGTTACAGAGCGTAGCTTGTCAGATTAATCTCAATTACGCGGGAAAAAAATATTCACTTACGGTTCCTCGTAATTTTCATCCATGATTAATGGTACGCCGCGCATTAATGGATTAACGTTCTGGAAGGATTCTTTTTGCCCGCGATCAGCCAGATATCTTTCCGCGGAGTTCGAACGCATCCCAGTGGAAGAGGAGAGCCGTGGCTTCCTCGACGCAACGAGAGAATGATGAAAAATCGATGCAATCGTTCCGCGAGCTGAACGAAAGCTCATTATCGACCGGGGCACCCTTCTCGCCCAAGAATCGGGAAAGGTGAAGGCAGGGGCGCGAGAGGGTGGCTACCCCGAGGATTCCGCGGAAGAAGGGATGCCTGGGACGAAACAGAGGACGAATGAAAGAAAGAAAAAGGGAAAACGCTCGATTTCACAGTCATTGGCTCGCGAAAATGCGACTAGCGAGCAGTCATGTGCGTTCGAACGTGTACGTGACGGGAGCGGCCGGTTTACGTGTGCACCGCTGCCGAATGCGGATGCACTTGCGAATGGCGCGGTTCCCTCTGTACACACGGTTGCACGCACGCCTGCACGCCCTTGCAGGTATGCACACGGGGGTACGTTTAGCTGTGGGCGGCTCGCTTCTTTTAAACTTCGCTACTTAGCTGAGACCCCTCGCGCGCGACCCTTAAAGGGACGCTCGCGAAACGGAAACGGGCTCGCGACGACGTCTGCTTCGAATTCGAAGGACCAGCTTCCGAAAACTTTTTATGCGCCACGCTCCAACAGGCCAGAAACTGTGACACCCGTTTCGGATAATTGCCTCTTTATCTGTTTTTTTTTTTTTAACTCACGAAGAAATAGCTGCATTTCGTATTGGTTTAGACTAGTTTAAATCGCATTCTCGTTGCTTTTGGTACGTATGATATCTCGATGAAAGAGACACGGTCGTTTATCCGAAATTTTTCCGGGAGCATTTATTATCCAACGTCCTGCACAATCGGGCAACCATAAAACTGTCATCCGAATATGGACGACAGGCGATAGTCAACGTGTTCGTCAACGAATCCCGGTGCTATCGATAGCGGCGAATTTATCGTCCGAGAAGAAAAATGTAAGGAATCGATTCATTCCCTCTCGAGTACCTTCGAAATCGGCCAGTAGCCCCGGTCGAGCAAGAAAACTAATTAGTCGAAGCGGATGTTTTGCCGCGAGGAAGCAGAAGTTTCTATTTCGCGAATTAAAGAGAACGTTCGATACTCTGTTCGTTCTCTTCTCGTTTTTATTTCTACCACTTGATCCTTGCGCGAGTGTTAAAATTTCGATGCACGGCGATACTTGTAAAATCGGATCCCGATTCAGTATTTAAAACTACTGACCGCAACGAAGTACTCGATTCTAATTGAGAATCTACTAGAAATTACCAGACGTTTCGCGTTTGCTTGACAAATATTAATTCTGTAGATCACTTGAGACGAGGGCCCTTAATTAAGCAAATTTTAACCTTCGAAACACTGGCAAGTTTCGACGAACTTATTAACGCTTAAAGAGATAAAATACGAAGCGTCGTTATGAAATGTAATTAAAAATATTGAGGAAAAAAGATTATGCCCTCGACGATCTTTTATGAAACGTCTCTCGTCGTGCGTTTTAAAATTCGTCTATCTCTCCTCCACCCGTTTATCGATACGATCGTGCTTGCGACCCCTTTTTTAATTTCAAAAAATAAAAAACGGCGTATCATTCCAGTCCCCAAGCGAGTGCCGTCTGAAAAACCACGATTTCCTCCGGTAGGTACGCGAGTCTCCCCTCGGAAAAGGGGCTGCGAGGCTCGCAGTCACCCCGCAACTCCGCCAATCTGTTCTCGCGAGATTCCCGGCCTCGCTTCTCACTTTAAGACGAACTATCCCGTGATGCTCGCGAAAGTAACAATAGACTTTTTCCTGAACCTGCACGCCGCCATCGCGTGCACTATCGAATATTACAATGAGAGAGGAAGAAATTTTTCCCAGCATCATTCTTGCGTTCTGCTTATTCTTTACTGAAAAATCCTTTGTAAGGGAGGGTTAAGAGGGGGTCGTAAGAAAGAACAAGAGAATTAGAGAGAAACATTCTTTAATTAAATTCCAACAGCAAATGGAAACGAAACGAATACAATACTAAGATAAAGAGTAACCCAAACAGAATCGCAATTCTCAATCAAGTATCTGGGGATGAATGAAAGCGCAGAGAATGAAATCGATACCCCCAGGTTCCTCGATCGAAGTCCTTGGACCGCATCTCGGGAAGGGGCCGCGAAACAGTATCGCGGGCCGATGGAACCACGAAAAGGGCGAAGCAGGGAAGAAGGGAGTATCGCACGCACGAGGCGGCTTGGCGGGGTGGCTTCTCGGTTAAATGAGGCTAGCTCGCCCTCTCAGCCGGTGTTTCCCTCGTTCCGTCCCTCCCTGGAGCCGAGTCGGTTCTAGTCGAACTCTCGGTGTGTCGAGGTGGGCGCGGCCCCGCACCGACCGAAATCGATTTTGGAAAGACGAGGAGCGAGAGACGCGGGTAGCACCAGAGGGGCGGCTGGACGGAAGAGGGACGACGACGCCAGATTACGGGACGATGCCGCATGGCTGGGCTTCCTCTGATCTAGCCTGTATATCGGCTGAGCGAGGGGGTGGTCCTTCTTTTGCGATGAGAGGTCGCACGGGAGACGATCGAGTCCCGTTTCGCCCGTCGCCCCTGGTTGCCCGTGGGTTGAGCGAAGGCCTACAGCGGCGGCTGGCGATCGACGGGACGCCTGTTCGTTCCACGCGCGACGCTTCCGCGGACGAAGACAAGCGCCGAGGCCTGTGTTTTAATCATTAAGGCGCTTGTAAGGCTGCCTGCAGCTGGGATCTTTGATCTGCACTCGTCGCGTGCGGCAAAGCTACTTAGGCGGAGGCTAGCTGGCTGAGACGGTACCAGGAGAAAGATAGAGCTAGGTTGCGGGGTGGAAGGAGAATCTTCTATGGCTGTGGAATACCTACGTGTATACACGCCCGTGTGCAGAGTGGCTGGGTAAAAGCGGAGACTGGCGCGGGGATACGCGTCCCGTGACGCGTTACGTGCACCACCTGCACGCCATCGCTCTGCAAAGGAGCTGGCGGGTACGCTCTGAGGGCCACGGCGAATTCGGGGCCAATTAATCGCGAATGAAAGTTTAATCGGGTAGCCGGTACGCTTTTAACGATGTTCCTCGAACGTTGTTCGAGTCGATCCACGTTATTAATTCAATATCGAGGCCAGGTAGCCTGGAATTAACTGCCACCACGGTTTCGCGCCCCCGCTACTCTCTCCCTTTGCGTCGCGAGCTTTTTAACGTATTACCGATTAAAAATGGGGGATCATGAATTACTTTAACTTACTTTAACAACTTTGTTCCGTTCTATTCTATTTATTTTAATTGGTTCTCGATTCTTTCACGATCCGTCCAAAATTTTCAACCCCTTTGCTTTTCGTCACTTTTTTCACACGCGTCTCTGGGGTCGTCGCAGCTCCATGGATACCCAGGGAGACCCGCGATACCGATTGCGAAAGGCGCCGCACGTACGGATCTTCTCCGCGAACGGGTTGCACGCGGAGGGTGGGTTTTTTTTCAGCGGGGAGGAACAGCCTCCTCCCTCGAGAGCGGCCGCGCGCCGCACGTACGAACGCTCGGCTGCGAGCGTAACCAGCGGGGATAGGGCCGATTGAATTTTGCCCGGGGGCCAGCAGCTGCCTTCGCTTCGGGATTAGGCTTCGAGCCGGCATTTGCACGTATTCGTTTATTGGGGATTCAATTTGCCAACGTCAGAGGCCCGCGGCGTGCTTTTTCTTCTCGCTGATTTCAATACGGATACGCGGAGCCCTGATAGATCGCTCGATCGAAATGATTGGGGGGTTCGGTTTTGCCTCTGCGAAGGGACTTGTTGGAGTATTTGCAGGAATTTAGTTACGTGCTGATAGGTGAGGGACATAGACATTGGTATATTTTTTGGTATCATCCTCGAGTAGTTGTAAGGGTAGAGATTAATTAGTTTAATTTCGTTGATTCTCGTTGATTCGTAATTCCACGTGAGAGAAGATTTCAATTGTCCCGGTGAATAGAGTGGAGAAAGAAATTGTGAAAATTTTTATTAATGGGATTAAATTTCAGCGAATTAAAGTTTCGATGGGAGAGAGAGAACGATTTTTCTGTTGACTTTTTGTCTATAGAAAGTATGCTTTATTCAGGATAAAGCGACGTTCTCGAGGAAATTGTGTAGAGAAAACTTTTAGTCTCGCTTTCGTAAGACGTAATACGAATGCAGAGAACGTAAACCTCTTTCTTCGATACATTCCGGTTAGTAATATCGTTTTACAAATACGCTACTTTATTCTCCGGGCCTGGAAGTATCTCGAGCGGAATTCGCGGAGCTGATTCTGAAGTATGCACGTCGTGTCCTGATAAATATCCAATTTGAGGCACGCCTTTTAAAACGGAACAAGCGTTTTCAATATTCCGCCGCTTAAAAAATAAAAGCCGGCGGAAAGTCACGTTTCGTTTCTCGGTCTGTGTACCGCAAAATGCATATTTTAAGACGATGGAGCATCGTCGACGGCGTCGGGAAAGAAAAACAGAATTTCCAGCTTGCACCTTGCAAAGTGCCACTCGTACCACTGTTGGACCAGTGTTTTAACATGGCTTTTTCTCGAACACCTTCCCCGGCATTGTACGACATGAAAAGCATAAAAGACTGTGCACACAGCGAGAAAAGGTGAAGAGAAAAATTGACAGTTTTTATCGCTGAGGAAACATATTTTGCATGTACTGCAGTCTTTCACCATTTTTCATACATTTCTAATTTATTTGCTCGCTTACAACTAACACCTATATATCATTAAAAATACCAACACAGAAATCATTGATATTTCAGTAGTATAACCGTACATATAATCCGACCAACTTGGAATATGCTATAGAAAGCTAACGAATTTAAATATCCTCGAACACTATTAAAATAATTACTCAAGAATGTCGGACACATACAGAAATTTTCAATTATTTAAAAATATTTAACAAAAATTACGACATTAAGAAAATCGTATTCTCGAACGATCCGTTATTAAAAGACTTAACAAAACTTCCCAATATTCAACTGCAAATCGATCTAACTCAATATTTTACCATCGTCGTCGTCGTCGTCGTGGCGATGCTGGTATCGTTGTTCACATCGAGATCCTTGCTGTAGAACAATCCGAAAATAAATCGAACCAGCGGCTACTTTTCATCATTCCCGATCAAGGTATTTTTCTCAAAGACTTCCGCCACGAAGGAACGACTTATACCGTTCGACGTTCCGGTAAAAAGGATCAATACCCGCCGGCTGCCCCGGCCAAAGCTTCTTTCATCCGGTATCGCGATACATTCCACGGCCGTTCTATCAGCTGCCCCGTACGCTGGCCGCAACAACTGACCCAGAGCGGTCCACCGGAAGGAAAGGGATATTTTCAGTTATGCTTTTCGCCGATCCGACGGCCACCCGGGAAACTCATTTCGCAGTTCACCGCGGGAAATTCGATCAAACTTTCTTGATCTCTCCACTAAATCCCCCCGGGTAGGATAACGTTATTTCTAACTTCGCGATGAGACAGGACCCCCCCCTTCCACCGAGTAATGCGATTTCTTGATAATGCAAACGTACTGGCCGTGAAACGGAAGTTCTCGCGAAGGCCACGAGGTCGGGAAGGTCGGATCCTCCACGAGGTGGAAATCGAGGCGTTCACCGGATACTTGGCAAAGAGTCGATGGTTAATTGAAACGTACGAACTTCCCTCGACTTCCTCGCGGTTCCTCACGATCCCTTTCCGTCGAAATTTTTTCTCGTAATCTTCCGATACGGAAGTTCAAACGCTTCGAAGCTCTCTCTATCAACGCGATAGTGGAAAGATTTGTGTAGCTCGAAAGACAATAGTGATACACCTCTAAAATAATGTCAATTGTAGTCTGAATTCGACGTTCTCCATTCCGCTTTCGATTCAGCTAAATCGACCGCATTGTTCGTCGGTGTAAATTACAATTCAATACGGGCTTCGATTGTTCTCGCGTCGATCGAGTTTAATTGAACCGTGCGTACAGCCCCGCAACACAGCATCCTAAACAGCGATTTCCAGCGAAACGTCACGAGACGAGGGGACGGAGGATACCGAACGCGACTTCTACGGTACTTCCGGTGACCCCAGGAAACGCTGCCGCTCCAACGACCGGTGTCCCGTAATCAGGCGACTGCCGACACGGTCCCCTCTTATGAGAAACGTGTCTGGCATGAAATATTTCCAGGGTGGTAATTAGATTGTGTCGCGGCTCCCGCGCACATACATTCCGTTTCTACGTCTCCCGTCTCCAGGCTAGGTAAGCGAACTGTCGTCGGATTACGCTGGATATCTTGCCCTCGTTCGAAATCAATTCACGGCCGCGCTAGCCTAATTCGAGGCTGGCTCGTTTCGCGATACACCCTATTCGACGCGTCCCCGTTGATCCTCTTCGACGTCTAATCCTCCCAGCAACGTTGAGAAATTGTTCCTCGGGGTTGCGGCTCGCGTCGCTGCGTTCCACCGTGCTCGTCGATTCGTCGCTGGCGGGGACCAACCACCCCTTAGACGGGGGTAAAGGGACACTCTGTGATTCATTAACGAGTGGAAACGTTCGAGGAATGTTTAAGGGACGTCGTATATGTAGCTGTGTCAGAATTCTGTGTCAGAATTACCCAGCGACGGCTTCATTTGGCAACAGGAATGTGCAAACTTTCCGTTTTACCGGGGTTGCTAATCTCTCGATTGGGAGTCCTCGAAAGTGATTCGATTTGACGATTGAACGTAGCTCACAGCGGGGGTGGTTATCGCGTACGCGTCTGTGAAACTTGTTTTCGTGGTTTCACAGGCGACTCGGATATTTTTCGGGAATAATTGGTCAATTGAATTTGAGACTAAGTAACACGTTTTAGCTCTCTCGATTCTAACGTTGGACACATCGATCTTCTCGGAAATAAAGGTAATGTAAAATTTAAAATATGATTCGTTCGCTTGGGACGCGCGCTTTCATCGCGCGCAGACCAGTGGCGCGAATGCGAAGAAAAGTTGTGCGATGGAAACACAGATAACTCAACTTCGTATCATCGCAATATTTAGCTGTTCCTATTCAGAAATAGAAAAATTCGAAATGACGTAAGAACGAATTTCCCCGTTCTGGTGATAAACATCCGCGATCGCTCCGTGGGTCCAACTACGCGAAATAATCGACAAGTCGTAAAACAATTTTCGCGAAATCGGAGCATCGAACGGGAAGAGACGCGGAAGGAGCGCGAGGCGAAAACAGCCAGCGGAGAGAGAAGTTGGCGGAGCCGTCGTACCGAATGAAAATCGTTAAGATTCCGGTGGCGTCGTGTCGTTGGTACATTTGAACCCGTGCTCCCTTTGTTGGTACGCGTCCAAAGGAGCCGCGGGGATCGATAGCCGCTCTCAATTTTCGTCTCTTTCCGCGGGAACGTTCCACGAGCGATAGAAGGAGGCGCTCGCTGCGTGGCGCAAGGGCGGGTCAGAGGGTGCAGGGAACACGGGGACGTGTGCGCCGCGTAATTCGGTCCATGCTTCAGGATCAGGGGTCGGCTCGTAAAGTTCCGAGGGACAGCCGTAAAAATCGGCCGCAAAAACCGACGCGTGATCCTCGCCGGTTTTCCATGAAAACTGTAAACGCGCTTCCGTTCGTTCCCTTTTTAATTTCATGGCCGTTGATAGGAATGGAGGGACGATGCGCACAGCCGCGAGAGACCGTGAGTCAATATTGAAGCTGGCGAGGGCATAAATTACCCGTACGTGGCCAGAATCGAGGTGGACGGGTCGAGAATGGTAGTCGGACAAGAAACACGGGGATACGATGGTGTCTGGGCCGCAGGAAAATGGGTGTACGGTTGTGGCGTCGAACGTCTCTTGTCGACGCGGGGCTGTTACGTCTCCTTTCGACGCTGGAGATTCTCTCAACGTGATTGCGTTATTCCGGATGCATCTTGTTACGCGGCGGCTCGTACGCCCGCTAATTCGACAGACGGTGGCTGATAATTCGATTCGCGACATACAGCCGCGGTGGAGACGCGGCCTGGCTGCCGGAGCGAGCTTCCGCCTGAGTTGTGGAAAGATACCGGCGTAACGACGCCGTTAATTAGCATATGTTAGCCTGATTATTAATCGAATATTACGGGGGGATCGTTTGACGATGTTGTGACAGGAAACTGACAGTACAGAAGGGGAAACAGGAAACTGCGCGTTTCGGAGGAATTTGCGTTAAGTTTGTTTGAGCGGTGCGTTTATATATGTAGTTCTCGCGAGCGGCATACAGAGAGGGTATTAAAAGTATTATAATATGCGTTCTTCTCGTTCTTGTTATCGCTGAATAATTAATTATATTGCTGGGTTAAATGATTTAGCTGCACACACGCGGAGCTAGTAATTTTCCTCGAGGGAAACGACTATTTTCGTAAAGTCTTATCGAACGACCCGGCTCGTTCCCTCCTTTAAAACCAAAATTTACGCAAAGTTCAACTCGCGTTGTAACTAAGGGTTAAAATTATCTCCTCGTCGGGCACGTTGATATATACGTTTATTTCCGAAAATTGCAGCCTTTATACTTAGCGTCAGTTGGAGGTAGTTCACGTTAGAAGTCTATCAAGATGGTTTAAGCTTGCAAACTTTGTTAAATTCTGCGTTATTACGCAAAATAATCGCGTTACCCCGCGGTAACTTAGTGCATTCCCGCTTACTGCTCAGTTTCTCGGTAATAAGGCAAGTTGTTTGATCAGTCTTCGTTACGTTCTCGTTAATTTTATATTAAAAAACAACCCCTGTATCTATAAAAACCATTGTACCGCAACAATACAAGCAAAATGATGACTTTAAGTAGTCCTGCAGTCGATTTCTACCCTCTCGTCTGAATAACCGTTGACTCGTACTACTTAAACGGTGGCCAAACGGGTGATCGAAAAAAAAGTCTCCACAAATCAAGCCACACAACTTTGAACCCTCTCGCCACGCATTACACCACGCGTTCCAACCACCTTTAACTCCAACCCCCGAACCGCAACCCCCCCCATTTAAAGCCATCGCGACACGTGAAAACAGGTCGAAGCAAAGAGCAATCAATTTCCCCGTAGTTGCCGCCGCCGCCGCGCGATACCGAAACATCGTGGATATTGATTCTTTTTTGTTCGCGGGATGCTGGGAGCCACCCTCGAGGGATTTGGTCGCACGTAGGAGGATCGACACCTCCTGTTCCACGGGATACTTCATTAATCACTCGTTCGCTTACCGCGCGCGTTCTTCTTCCGTCGACGCCGCTGTTCCACTTTTTCAAAAAACACCGGACGACTCTCAGATCCGAAGTAACTTCAGTAATTCCGTGTACTACAATTCAAACATCGAACCACTGCGACGACAAACCAATGCCTCTTAATCACAGATCTTGTTTAATCACTGCACTCGAAACCACGTTATTCGTCACCCTATTAGCCACCCCTTCGAAGTACCAATTCCTATCTTCCATCAATTGGTCGTCTGGGGTTAAATTCACCCTCTTCCGCAAAGGTTTCTAAGTTATACACGGTGTATTACAAAACCACTTTCGCAACCGCTCAAGATGGCGATTTGATATATTCTCTCTGAAAGTAAATGGAACTTCGTCTAGGGGGACGCAACGAATTTTGCAACGAGGTAAAGGATATCCTAGACTGTCGCGGGCCGTTCGTTCGGAGCGTTTCAACGTTTTTCCGAGCGGAGAAAGGCAAAACGGGGCAGGGTGATCGACTCGCGGGTCTTTCCGCCCGCTGACATCACTAATTTCATCCAAAGCTGCTACTCGAAACGCTTTAAACACACGCAGAATCGTCGGTCCCTCTCCATTTCTCACCGCGGCACCGACAATACGACGCCGTTTCAAGCTCTTCGGGCACGTTTGTTTTTACAGAGGGAGGGCGGAAGTACAAAGAGCGACAGCCGCGAGGGCTGTGCAGCGAGAGTTGCTCCACTCGGCGGGGGTTTGCGGAACAATAATTAGATCAGGCCGCAGAGGAAGCGTGAACGGAAAGGGGTCGACCTCGTCGGGGATAATTAGGTAATTGGTCTTGCTATATCTGCGATCGATTCGCGGGACAGCTCGGATAATTTCATTTTAATCAACCCCCGCTGCTGCCTCGAACTTCTCGTCGCGTTTCTTTCCTTTTTCTTCCTTTTTCTTTTTTGACGCCCGATCTTCCGGAAGTAGCCAGGTTCTCTTGAATAATTCCGATTGGCAGGTGCGCCGGTTTCGTTGCGTCTAGACGAGTCGAAATTACACGAACCGGATCCGCGAGGCGCATAGTAACGAGCAGCGAATTATTTTCGAGGATCTAGTGCTCTGTAATCCGTCCGCGAGCATCCTGCTTTGTAATTTCCGACGATGCTGTCGCGCGATTTGCATCTGTTTGATTTATTATTTCCGACGCGGTTCCTGTTCCTCAAGGGAGAACCGTTCGGGTCCAGGTGTTTGTTCCGTCGGTTCCTTCGCTGGCTGAAGTAGCCGAAGTGCGGCGTCTTTAATTTGCAAGCCCAATTTGCCGTATCGCGTGAATGTTCGGTGTAATCTCGTGTTCCCGATTCGTTTGCAAATGTTGACAGACGACGCTGAAACGAAAGGATCCGTGCTTTCTCTTGGCAGCCTCGCCACGTGCGAATCGTTTTCTCGCAATGACATGTTAACGCGAAACGGAAAGAAACGTTGCGTTCTTCTTGACGCGGGGCAAAATATACTGACAACGCGAAGCCATTCGTAGAAGAGAACTAGAAAAGAGTCCCCTACGTCCATCGAGTACAACGCGAACCAACAGTACACATGTACCGTCGCTTCGCATCCCCCTGCGCACGAACTCCGCGGAAGTTAGACGTCGTCGCTGAAATCCAAATCAAACATCGCGGTATCACGTTTATCCCATAGACAAGGACCCCGCGGCGAAACTGAGACCGTGGAGGCCACACGTATCCGCGTCAGCCGCGACGCTGGAACGGCCCCGTAAAACGCCGGGACAACGAATCGGATTTTCCATAAAACGCCACTTCCGACCGCACCCGGCTTGCCACGCGAGACAGACGCGGCAGATTACGATGGCCAGGTTGATCACGTACAAACCACGGTAGGATACGACGTCTGAAAGGATTTGACGAGGGCGTAACGGACGACGCGGCGAAGAATGGGCGGAAAATCCGTCTGACGAGACGACACGGGCTTGCCCGCGGTGTTTTCGAGTCGAGGGTGGTGTCTTCGGGAATCCTCGCTGGTCCGCGCGGCGAAGCTTCGCGGCGGGACGCCTGGAACGCGTACACGTGCACTCGATACGAGCGCCGTGGTAGACGCGACGGAAAATCGGAGCCGGATGGAAAGCAACAGAGGGTGGCGCGAAGGGTGGCACGGTTTAATCCGTGGTTGAACGTGCGCGGCTTGTCGAGTTCGAGCCCGCTAATGGAAGGTTAAGCCAGCTGATCCTCGGCTAACTTTGTACACCTTATCGAGCAAGGAACCGATCGAACAGCCCTCCCGTTTACCTTCGCGCCCCCTCCGCCTCCGTTCATCGATCAAACAGGTGTTTGTCTAAGGAATTTACGACACCGATCCTGTTCGAGTCCCGCGCCAAGGGCCGCGTAATCGCGT
Organism: Xylocopa sonorina; assembly: GCF_050948175.1. Lineage (NCBI taxonomy): Eukaryota > Metazoa > Arthropoda > Insecta > Hymenoptera > Apidae > Xylocopa > Xylocopa sonorina. The sequence goes on from NC_135198.1 coordinate 8,213,648, forward strand.
CGCGCCACTCCGCGTTCACCGTTCACCGTGCGATTAGCCGGTCCGAGACGTGAACGGTTTCATTCGAACGACTTCACTTTACGACGCGACCGAGGAATCGGGTCGCTCGACTTCGATGCTCTTCCCGTTGCCTGGTGACAAAAGGAGGTTGAAAGATCTCGCCAGTGGAATCGCCGCTGCCAAGTTCTATTGATTTTTCCAAAGGGGACCCTCGGGGGATGATGTAAGAGAGATTTAATAGCCGAGATTTTCATCGAATTTCTGTCCTCGTTGACGCGGCTCTGCGCCTCGCGTTGGATCTGGGACTCGGAGGGTTCTCCTTGATCAGGATTTCTGCTCTGCAATTTTGTTTCTGATCGTATTGTTTCTTCTCTATTTTTTAATTAAATTCCCGGACAGTTGTAACGCGGGTAATTCATTTGATTGAAAGCACTTTAATTGTAGAGAGCGATTCGAAGTATCGGATAGTAATATCGCCGCGTCGAGTTTTCATTATCTCTTGGAAAGGATATTGCTTGCTTGGTAAATGATCTACTATTGCAATAATTTATGAGCAATATCTTCGGCTATTAACGAAAGTATATACAAGAGGTGGAATTAAACTTCAGGAGGGAATTAATTAATTTCAACGACGTCTACTGTGCTCGGAAAGATCCAACAAACTTGTTGAGCTGTTCATTCAATTTAATTATAAAGATCGAGGGAACTTAATTCGAGAACAGTTTGCTTCGTCCCACGGTGTACTGTTTCATCTTCTTCTTTCGTGGAAATAAATTAAAAAATTATCCCAGATCGAGCGAGCAAAGTCGCGAGCGGACATTCGTCTCGCTCGATGCTTGTCGTGCGCAGATCCCACCCCAAAACTAGATGCGATCTAAACCTCGCTACGATTGATTCGCCCTAAACGACGACTCCCTTTGTATTCAAGGCGAATCACAATAGGTCGTTCAAAGGGCTCCGAGTGGTCGAGTTTTGATTTTCATTTGTACATCGAGCGATGTATCCAGATAGCGTGGAACGTATGCGACGCAAAATATTCGATAGGGGTGGCTCGCGCGACCGGATAACATCTCGAACAGCCGTCCACTGGCCCGCTTTTTCTCCTTTTCGAGGGCTATTCTTAGGGCGAAGGGATCCAGGCATTCCATGCGGCAACAATGACGCGGTATCAAAGCAGCGAGTCCAAGCTATCCACGCGATTAGTCCCACGATGTTTCGCGGATCGTTGGCTACGAATACCAAGTTTACCGCTCTTCGAGAGCCATCGAGAGGATCCTCGAAAGATTTCGAACGAGTTACGAAATCCCTCTTCAAACATATTCACAAGTCGATCGGTCATTTTGCAATTAAGGAAATAGTACGTCGCAGCAAACACTTGTAGAAGCTGTTACTTTTCATAGGGATCTTAATGGCAATGAAACTCGTACAAACTTTATTATCGACGTCGAGAAAAAAGGGCGAGTATCGCAACAAATTGCCGCGAGATTTATTATAGAAGAAGTTAGCCGAAACATAAATAACCCATGCGACTCGTGAACCGTTCGAGGAAGGCGGCCGTTCGAAAACATAAGGTAGGCTCGAGGTCGACGGTGGAGAAACTTGGCCTCGTACGTTTCGTTCACAAATTGCCGCGACGTTCCGGCGGTCGTTCGGCTACACCTGCAGCCAGGGGAAATTTATTGGCCGGGTCAAACTCGTTTATCAGGCCGGGAAACGTTGTCGCGAGCCGTTTAAAATTCAATCGAACGCGGGCCGACGTCGACGCTGGAGCGCTTCCTCGGTCGAGCCTGGTAACTCGATCGTGGCTTCCTTTTTTCCTCTCCTCCTTTTCGGTCCTCGGTTGTCGATCCGCTGGATCTGTTTGATGGAGAAGAATGGAAGGCGAAAGTTAATGGAAAATAAATCTCGCGGCGATGCGTGAGAAATTGTTTGATCCTCAATCTTCCGCTATTACTGGATCGGTTCTTAACGCGACGCAACGTTTATCATACGGTTCGAGCGATCGTTTACCAACGCGAATTAATTCGCGTCTTTCCGATGCGATCCAACGGGACGGGAAAAATAATCTTGTTCCGATTTCCATATCGACGTTGAAAAGCGCAGAGATCTGAGAAGTAGCTGCGCTAGAAGTAGAAACGCAATATCGGAAGCAATAGAATTTGTGCAACACGCCATTAAAACGGCATAAAACTCGTAACCGGAGAGCACTCGGAGATGCCCGCGCAGTGCTCAGCAGTTCCATCGATTCTACACATCTCGCGCGGCACATTGCACCCCGTGCTCGCGCGTCTCTCACCCCATTTACCGTTACGACAAGACCGGCCAACTTTTCGCCTCCCGATACCCGCAAACTCGCCCTGCAAACTTCGACTCGATGCGAAGTCGATACAATTTCCAATTAAAAGCCAATACCTTCGGCTGGACGTCGTAACCAGCACGTTCACCGACACGTTCGCCTGGCCGTATCGGCCGTTTAACGCACGCTGCGCCCGCGGCGATCGTACCATTAAGCCTGCGCGCCACCCTCGCGTTCTCTTCGAGCGATGGAGGAGGCTCGACCAGCGGGAAACTGGCGTGTACCCGTTTCCATCGCGGTGCACACGGATGCGTCACGCACGGTGACGAGCAAGAAGAATCGCGTCTCGAAGATGGCGGAGGGTGGCGTAACGCGAAACGCTATTTAATTTGTTTCGCAAGGGGGTGTCGCCTCTACCCTGGCCGTCCCATTAGGCGAGAATGGCCACAGCGATTTATGCGCAGACGAGATTATCTCGAAGATAAAGGCGGACAGCCAGATAACCGCCGGAATTTCGGGGGGGTCGTTTCCGTATGGAGGACAGATCGAATTTATCACCCATCGACCTACTTAACAGTTGTAGCCAAGGGTGGATCTCGCTCGGCTACGCTTGGCTCCGTCCGGGAAATGGGACTCGAGCGTTTGTTCGCCGAAGACGTTTCGCTTTAGTGTGACGTTAACGGTGGAGACGCGTGGGAAGTTTGTGAAAATGTTCGTTGTAGTTTGTGGAAAATCGTGGGAACCGGAGGAGAGCGTTCGGGGTTGCAGACGATTTTATGGGATTCTATTTTATTAATGATCGCATTTCTGTACTGGGATGGACTATGTGGAAAATGAAAACATTTTGGGATCGCGAGTAAACGATCGTAGTTTGAAAGATCGTCGTTTATCACGAAACGAAAATTCCCCTCAGCTGAACGCTTTCGTGCTCGTCTTTGAAATATATTACGCGGCAAAAGCCCGACTTACATAACCCCATTTATCGCATTAAACATTCAACCACCCGTTTACTTTCATCCACCCGAAACAATTCCCTCCGACCGCCACTTTACCAAGTCTACTTTCCTCCTAAATACCTTTAATTAAAATTAAACCCGCTCGATTTCGCGCAATTAACAAAATCCCGTCCGCTCCTTAATTAAACGCGCCAACAACGGCCGTTCGCCGCTCGAATCAAAGAAGAATCACCGTAGGCAAACACGTTCCGATTGGAACATCCATTGGCGAGCGTGGTTCAAACGGACTGGCGGTCCGATTATTGGTCGAAGAGATCGGGAGGCTGGTATGGCGGCCCAGTAGCGCGCGGCCGGAAGTTGGCGAGACCGGATTACGCAGCTCGTCGAAGGATACGGAACTTTGGTAATTGTCCCATCGATTTCCAACCCTCTTCGCTCGCGGACGCTCGTGGAAATAAATGTTCTCGCTGCGAGAGGGCCGAGTAGACGCGCGCACCCGGCCGAAATTAAACGGTTAGGCGTGCCCGCGTCGCGCGTCGGCCTGTTCGCCGTTTAAGGGAGCAACACAATAGGCGGAGGAGTGTTTTTTGAAAATAATTGCCGCCGGCTCCTCTCAGACCGCGCCGTTCAATTGGACGCGCGGGGGCTCGCCAGTGGATTGTTATCCTTCCTGTGTAATTTCAACCGGGCCACCGGCAAACGGCAGAGCGTTCCGCAGCCGGGGGTGAGTTTAAGAAACAAAGGGGTGAAAATTGTGTGGGTGTCGTTGAACGAATTCGGCTGGCGAGGGCTGCCGCGATGGAACCGTATACGACCGTGAAAGGTGTTCGAGGGTGTTTTTATGCGGTATTTGATGGATTTGGTGAATGGTCAATCAATGGAAATTGGAGGATCGATTTGAGGTTTTTGTTCGACAGGAATAACCACTGCAATTGCTGTTTCATAGTGACCATTGTAGAGATCGCATAGAGAATTGTATACAATATTTATACATATGTATGCTGATTATTTGTTTAAACTGAATTAAGCTTGTTATGGCGGCGATATTCGTGTATTCTCTGGTCTTCGTGGACCATTGACAGGACCAAGAAGCAACGGCCATTCAATTTCGAAGCGGAGCTACGGATAGCCCACGAATCATCGTTGCGTTACTTTTTACGCTCCCCTGAAATCCTATTGCAGCGATCCTTCTTTTACGCGGCCTTTAATTACCCGGAGCCGGGTACGAATACCTGGGCATAAAAAGAGCAGACAGGGGCATAAAAAGGGCCTCCCGTTTACCTTCACCGCCGGCATCGCCGCCGCTATCGCCTGGCGCAATAAAAAATAAACGGATCGATATCCGTTGAAATTCACGATCATCTCGATATCTCGAGCCATTCACGCGACTCGACGAGGTATCTGGCCGCAACCGAGCGCCATCCACTCCCATGAACCTGCGTGCTAACGTTTTATGCGTCTGTCCTGTAACGCACGCTATCGCCTGGTCCTAAAACCGATCTCGGTTCGCTTGGCTCGCTGAGCGTTTGAAGGCCCCATTTCATTTTAATTCACGATGTCCCAATGATCAATCGAAGCGAACGGTGTCCTTCAGAGAAACTATACTTCAGAGAAACATCCCCCAAAACTAGGTAATCTGAATATTTCTGCACAATTGTCCATTTTTACGATCGTCGAACCTAACTTAAGCTCAGCATAACAGAGAGAAAGTGTCTCGAGTTTCTCACGAAGGCGCCAAACCTTCTGGGTTGGAGGCACCACCCGGATGGAGGTCCCCAAACCTTCCGGATGAAGGCGCTAACCCTTCCGGTAGTAAGCGCCACCCCTCCAGGTAGATGCGCCACCCACCACCACCCTTGTATCACCTTTACGCTCGCAGGATACGCGAGTTATTTATTTTTATGGGGTTTCTCCCTTTTCGGGCGCACGCAGCCTTCTTCCCCGCAAGTCCTCGAGGATTCGGGTGGCGAGCACCCCCACGGTCGAACGACCGAGAGGGGCAGAGCGAACGGAAGAGAGAGAGAGAGAGAGAGAGAGGAGACGCCGTTTCCACGAGCCGAGAGACCCTCGCCAGAGGAGAAACCCTGTGCCCGCTTAATGGCGTTAGGGGGTCGCTATGGCAACGAAACCCCATAGAAGCTGTTCCAACGACGGAACCGCGCCCGCTGGAAAGCCCATTTATTCTGGAAAAACATTATAAGAAGCACGGGAGAGGCACAAGCTATCGCGCTGCCACTTGCATCTAGCGATGGGATCAAGCACGGTGGCAAGTACTTCCAATCTGTCCGAATAGTTGCAGAGTTCCGTGAGCAGCTTCAAAAGGAGCAGTCACGTGCCCTACTTTTTAAATATTTATGGCTCCACGCTGTGTACGTTTCAATGAAATTTGTCTTCTTCAAGTTTTATGATACTCGTGAAGAGTATAGAATCGTACGATCCAAATGATACATTGAAATCTAACGTGATGCGTTCGAGCAGCATCTCGTTTCTACTTGCCACCCCTAAAGGGATATCAGCGCGAGGGAACAGCGTACAAGTTCCTTCGACCGGGTCAGTTGTTTCATCCTCGTGCAACAGAAACGAGGGTTGCCCACATTCCGCCCCGTTTTTCCGTCGCGATGACGAAGTGACCCTCGCAGCCCGTAGCAGATTGCCGGGTGAGAAAAGTGCCATGTGAAGTCGGAAATCACCGCGCGACTCGAGGACGCAGGCCCACGCGGGGTGCGCGCGGAGACCCGGGTCACCTCGAGCAAAGCGGCGAACCTTTCGAAGGGATCGATTCGTCGCGCTTATCGTGAATCAGCTTGCGAAGCTATTGGTGTATTTATTTCGCGTTGTCCTTTCATCCCGCTGGGGGATGACGCGGAAGGGTGGCTTTTCGGCTAGTGTCGCGTCGATGAACGCGATTCAGACTGTGCTTCGGGGGGTGAAACGCGTCGGCCATTGCGGGGTAAATGCTCGTTGCTGGTTTAATATAGCGGAAGCACTTTTGTCACGCGTTTCTTCTCTCGTTCACCCCAGAGGTGTTTCGATAACTTTTCCGAACGTGAATATGCCTTAGTTGTTCCACTGAATAGAGCCAATTGTACGCTCTTATTTCGAATTTGTATCCCCTCGCGTTTTATTTCGACCGACAGTCACGTACGCAGCGTAACTTCCTGTTCACGCAAAAAAACAATAATCACAGTGCATCGTAAATGAAGTAATCTGGAAATATTTGCAGGTCCATGCGAACAGTCGCCGTTAAAACTCTTTCCTTGGCGCGCGCTTTTATCCAGCAGGTTATTTAAAGAGCCACGAGCAGGAGGGGTGGTTTTCCATCCAATATAAAACTATTGACCAGCATTTAGCTGTTCGAATGGGGATGGGGACGCGTCACAGGGAGCACCGTAAATAGACTGTACTCTCGTCACGGGCGAGCATCGGTGACGTCGCAATAATAATTTCACCTAGCCGGAGGGTGCGGAATCGATACGCGTGACGCGCGTATGTAATCGAGGAAGCCGATTACGCGGCCTGTTGCGAAACAATAATCCGACAAATAATTGCTCGATAGGTGTTACGGCTGTCCGGTCAATCTCGCCGGGCTCAGCCTATAATTCGACCGTTGGATCGCTTTAGAATCGCGCTCGCCCGCCTATTAACACCCGTCGCAGCATTAGGTCCGGCGACATAATAGATTAAACTAGATTTTCGACATTGGGCCGCCGGGCGAAAGAACGGAAAACAGCTTTCGAGCGATGGGAAACGAGCATGTGTCGGTTCTGGAGCACGTGCGCTACCATCGTTTCATCGTCCCGGGGCTGATCCTTGACATACCTTTGTCGCTGTTCCCGCGAATCGTTGAATTGTTGTTGCACCGCTCGGCAAAATTTATCGTACGTTTGCATGGAAGCGTGGTAAATATTCCAACGGTTTCCACCGACCTTCCTGTACCGTTCGATCTGTAAAACGCGCTAGTGAAACTAAAAACGATATCGTATTGGTAGGAATCGCGTAACAGCGCGTCCTTTATATCGTGGAACGTGCGCCAGGGGATGAAAGGATTAACGCACATTTCTGACGAGTTCATCTGGAGTCTCGAGACGAGAAATGGCCAACTTGCGGTGTCTAGGATTACCTCGTCTTCGCGGACTGTGAAAGAGCATTTCGTTCGGAAAGCAGCATCCTCGCAGCCATCGGAAGTGGACAAGCGTGAGTGCTCGTTGCAAAACGGCGCAAAATTGTTCGGGGCCAGACCGCCGCCGCGGCTGGCCGCAAAAACCCTTTGCGGATAACTCGCGCGTCAAAACACCGAGCAATTAACCCTCGAGGGGATTTAAAAGCGGCGTGGAAGAGACGGGGGATGGATGGGGGGTTAGCATCGGGCCGGTTCCCGCTTATGTGTCCCCGGGGGGGTTTGCCAAGGGTCCCTGGCTCGTCGGTTCCTGGGCGACCGCAAGGGAATTACTAAGGATTACATGAAAATTCTATTATCGTCTTAACGTCGCGTCTCCTGTACCTCCTGCTCGAAATCGACCTAATGTCGCGAATCAATCCTAGTTTACTGGCTTTTTAGAATTTCCTCGAGCACCTCCAGGCGATCGCTTCGATGGTTCTCTCAAGGTTGGGGTGAATACTGGGTGTCGTCGATATTTCGCAATTTATCGTTAAAATGATCCGTATCGCGAGTATGCAATTTGTTGCCCTGAACTATTCGTGAATTCAATTGATAGATAATGGCCAATATCGCGCGATAAATAGTTAACGCGAGTCGTTTGTTGTCGAGCGTTACCGTATTTCGTTTCTTTCACCCTGTAATTGGAATCCTGCATCTATTATGAGCAACGATGATTAAATACCGGTAAATTACAACGCGTAATTGTAATTTCTACTTTGCTGAAAGTTTAAATGCCGCGCGTTTACCCTCTGTTATTCTATCGGCACGGGCACGATGCAATTATACCACGTTTCGTACCTACATTTTTAATTAAGTGGAACGCAGGGATACGTTGGTACGTAGCGCGATCCGCGAGCGAAGCTGGAAGTTCTTTTGCAAATTAATTTGGGCTGTAACAGAAGTAGAGCGAATGCGCGGGACCATACCGGGATGAATTTTACTTTATCAAGGGAAACGTACCGAGGCGAGCAACTTTTTTAATAACAAAAAACAGTTCAGCAGCCGTAAAAGCGCATCGAGCGAGTTTCTAAATACCAGTTACACGCGTGCAAACAAACAGACGCCGGGATCGAATATGTTGTAATCAAACTGTATCCAAATGAAAGCGAACGCACGCGCCTAACGGTTCTGATGAAAAATTCGATCGAACGAAGTACAACAGAGACCTCTCGGGACGCCCCAGATTTTTCTAACAGAATTGTACACTTTTCTTTTTCCAGGAAACTGGCTGGCATTTTTCATCGACGTCGCTGCAGAAGCGAAAGGTGTCGACTGGCCGAGTGCACGGGTCAGCGTAAGTCGCGTAATTGGCGATAATAAATTAATAGCGCGGCGTCGGTCCGCCATGCGGACGGGGCACGCGTGCAGCCTCCCAGCGTTGTAAGGGTGCGGTCCAGGGTTGAAGAGCGTGGCTCGCCGGGTCTCGCCGCAGCCAATTACCGTTCCCTCATTAATCCGGTTAATTGAGGATCACACGAAAAGTCTGTTATAGCCTTGCGACACGCGTCAGGGATTTTAATTTTGTCGTCCGTCGGGGGACGATCCACCGGCCGGTTTTAATGCAATCACCCGGTATGACACGATCGGACGACGGCCCGTTCGCTATCCGTTCGCGATGATATTCTCCCTGTTCACTCTGCACAGTTCACAGCCGAGGAAGACTCGCGTATTTCTCTCACCTCGTTTTTTTTTTTTTTGGAACAAATTCATACGTTTCAACACCAACTCGATTCTCAGAGTAACATTAATCGATGCTCTTAATATGTACGCGTTAATCTATGACTCGGGACGAGCCTCGAGGTTCTCCAACGAGACGTAAAGATCGAAGGGTGACATTCACAATTTCCTTATCACCCTTAGCTTTATCCCCAAATTTCATTGTCATCCGAATTCTTCCCGCATGGATAAACCTTCCATCCTGAGAATCGTTTCGTATCTCCAGCGTATCGATTCGTTCGCAAAAATCGTGTACACGAATGTTCCATCCGGCTACGAAAGTACTCGTCGAATTGATCGCAGCACCGTACGTTATCGCGACCCAAAGAACGAACGATCGATCGACAACAGGCCGTTCCATTAAGCAAGCCGTTCTATTGCGCAATCGGGGATCCGGCACCGTTAATAAACGCCCGGCTGACACGCGTCCCTGACCTGCCCGAGGTGTCGCTAAACCAGCGTATTTTCCGACAATTACCCAGCGACACATAGACGAACGCGCGCAGCTGTGTAATATCCAACATTGCACGATCAGCGGCCACGGGTTGGAGCCGTTGAACGATCGGGTGGCTGGTCAGCCGCGTGGCCAGCTTGCCACAACCAATTACCGCCCTCTCATTAACTTTGTAATAATCATCGTCGTCTCCGCAGCGTTGTGTTCCCAGCGTTCCGCTGCCCCTCGCGCGGCTCGCGTCTCAGCTCCGTGGCAGCGTGAAATCGCTCGTGAAAAAGACCGCTCGAAGCGAGCGTCACGATTGTCGCGCGTCCATGAAAGCGTTGTTCCCGACTTGCAGCTACCTTCTTCCGGTATTGCGCGAGCGCCGGCTACGTGGGAGGGCAGACCTGTTTTCTTTCGAGTTGGTCGCGTTCGCGGTGTCAAGGCACCGGGGTAAACGAGTTGACTGGTCAGCGGTGGTCGTGTTTCACTCTTTACGCTGGGAGAAGGAGGAATGAAAGGGTTAACGGAGGAGACAGACCTAGAAAAGCAGTGCTTGTTTTTGTCGAGGTGAGAAAACGAATAGAGTGTTCTGGCAGAAAGGAGAACCAGAGGATCGCTTTACGGAAGTCACGCCTACGGTGGCAGCAAAAAGTTTTCAACCTGTTCAGGAATGGTCTTTTTGCGGACAGCGAGAATCGTGGTTCGCGAAAATGGCGACAGCTACTGGGTTTCGTTGATATATAGAAAACGTAACAAAACGATGTCTGATGTTTGGAACAGCTACACAGTCTGGCACAGTATCAGACTAGATAATGTGGATAAACATCACGTAAGGGGGCCATAAATGACTTCCCCGCTGCCCGCTCTCCAACCAGGGTTCCCGTTGGCTATAATCACAAGCCTAAGGCGCAACGCTCGAAACCCGTTGTTCTCCAGAGGTACAGGCGTCGTCGCCATTGTGCAAGTTAGTTGCGAGACGGGGAGGCCCTGCTGGCCGTCGCTGAATAATTCGAGGAGACGCGCGATCGAACGGACCCTGAACGCGGACAGATTTTAATTAAGGAAATTAAGCTATTTATTGGGGCCGCCCTCGTCGAGCCGCTTCTGCGTTGGCACGAGCCGTCTTGTCCCTGGCACCTTTTTCCCTTCCCAAGCTGAGAACAAAGCAGGGCTCCGGCTCTCGTCTCCCGCTCTCGAATCCGTTTCTTCCTCGCCCTTTCCGCCTCCTTAACGAGGCTAATTGCTCGGAGAACTCCGCGAGAACGAATCGACCGCCGCGATACGGAAGGTTCTCGCGGTAGGGGAAAAACAACGATGTAATTTCGCTGGAGAACTGACGATCTTTCCCTCCCTTCCTTTTTTTTTCTTTGGTTCCACTCCCTGTCGAGTGTTCGTTAAACATCGTCGCTGGAAAACGTTCGGTCGCGGTGTCCGGCCTTTGCTGTCGAGATTCGGCGGGTTTGTTTGCCAGGCGGGGTTAATGGTATTGCGACTTTTCGATTGGAAATTAAAAGGGGACCCGTGACTGGACTTTCACAGGGCGGAGTGGAATTCTCTCGATGGAGCGAAATAGCTTGGAGATTCTACAGATAGGGTTGTCGCCCCTTCGCGCGGGAGATGTAGGGTTACGTCGTCAAGGGGAAGGAAATGCTTCTCGCTGTAATTAACAGTTTTCTATGTTTATTTTAACGCGATATTACGGAACAGCTGGCAGTGTCACTGATGACCGTAACTATTTTAATTGTTTAATAAACGAAAGATCCCCGAAGGTTGGCGCCATCGATGAGGGTGGGTTTAATTTTATTAGAGAAGAAGGTTGTAAGAGGCTGAGACAGTGGTACGAAAAGTTGGGAATCAGATCAAACGATCGCGAAAAGTAGGACGTAAATTGTCGAACGATTATGTCGAGCTGTAACGAAGTGCATCATCGAACGTGGAAATGGAACGCGTGCATCGGAAATACTTCGCATCGGTTCGGAGAAACGCGCGCGTCGTACGCGCATTCCGAGGCTTTGCAAAGCGATAAGTGGAGGCGTTCATGCGAACACGTGCCTGATTGCGAGTTGCTTGAATTCACGTTTCCTTCGAGGGTTTCGAATATCACGCAATTTTTAACATGCAACTCGGCTGAGTTATTGACCAAGTATTCCGCGGGACCAGAAGTTGATGCGAAACGAAGAAATTTGATCGATTCGCTCGTTTCACGCGAGAAACCCGTGAACTTTGAGTTTCGATTACTCGTGAAGTGCAATATGCTCCTGAACGTTCAGAATTTGATTCGACGAAAGTATAACAAGCCCTTTGTGATGCTTGCCGCGCTACTTTAGCAGCTACGTCACGTATCACTAATTCGTCGTCTCCTCGACTACGTAAATCGAATAACAACGTTTGAATTGCATGTATGCGCGACACATAACAAAGCCGGCCATTCAGCTCTCCGCGTTTGACGAGGGACATTATGCGTCTCCGAATCGGGCAAAGGCCGCGCGTAACAAAGCCGAGTGACAACGCTCGTGAAAAGGAGGCTCGCGCGAGGAACGCCTGCCACGACGAGAACAAATATCACCAGCGGAAAAAATAGACGTGGCTGCACTTGAGCCACCGTCAAAGAATTTCCTTTATCCGGTTATATTGAAATTTTTAGGGGTCCCGGGACCGGCGACGAGGCCATTCGTGCACGAGCGTATAACGAGTAACACGGTCTTTATTGCGGAACGAAAAGTCGTATAATAGGCGGCGAGGCGTGTTTTCCTTTTATAGGGTGCGTGCAACTGCGAATGGAATATATGTATACGCGTATATATATTCGACGAGAGACGGCGAGAGAGGGTGGAGAGGCACGCGAGGGTTGCAGCAGACGCGATGTGCCTCGCCTCGATGATACACGCGCCCGTGCTATCCAAGGAGGATCTTCCTCGACGATGTGTATGCGCCTCAGGAGACTCCAGGGTCCCCTTCGTCGAACGGCCCTGGACGACCCTTAATTTCGTACTAACGCTTTTCCTACTTTGTTCGACCGACTTCTATCTGTCACGCGGGTCTCGCGGGAACTTTGAAGGGAAACGCATCGCCTCCTTACGCGTCGCCCTCGTACATATCGATACGTGCACGAGTGCACTGCTAATTTCTTACGAGATGACTTTTGAGTCATGTTTTGACAAGTGTTTAAAGATTGATGAAGTATCGTAGCGTCTGCAATTTCACTTGAATGTCGTTTAGGAGAATTAGTTCATTAGATAGGTCTTGTAGGGAATAGAAAAATCGAACGTGTAATTATTTCTTGATCACTTTCTGGAAAGCACCGTCGAACTGTTTTCGTCTACTCCTGGACTTAGATTGGCAACGATTTATCGAACCGCCGTGCCGCGTAACTCTATGGTGATACACGGTCCCCACACTTGCGACTTGCGAAGGGAATTTTTCTCCGTTAATCAACGTTCGCGCGAAAAGCGTGATCGCCTCGCTCGAAAATAGATTAATCACGGCAGAAACGCGCAGTCATCGCACGGTACCAGGAAACACGGTTCCCATTCTCGTTACTCTCGTTACCAGCCGACGTAGCAGAATCTTTCCCTTCAATTACCAATCATTTATATCCTACATCGCGCCGACATTACCTGCGCTTTTTACTCGAACGAAAGTTCTTAGCCACCTACCACGGTCTCTCTCGTTTCTTCCCGATGACTGGAGATCCCGGGGAAAACACGGTCCTTCGTCGAGTTTCATCTCATCCGTTGCACGAAATTGTCAAGCACAGTCGACTCGAGGTTCACGATTTATCGTCGACATTCTACGCGTTCGAGGAGCGAATTATTAAGTGGCGGATGACTAACGAAGGGGGTTGGTTTTCACAACGTCGTCAGTCAGCCTTGTGTTCCGAGAACAACCGTCGGAACGGAGCGGCGTTCGTTCGTTTCAGCCTGGTCGAAACGGGATAGGCGTCGATGGGCCTCGCGCAATATTCAAGCACGGTGGAAAGTTTATCGGAAGGACGATAAGCAGCGGAGTCTCGAGGCTCGCCATGGATGGCGTCATCGGTTTTGCCACGGGGATCGATGCTCGAGTGCTGCGTGAGTGGTTCTTGCCGGATTGTTTAGACTCCGAAAGACGTGGCTGGTCACGTTCTCGATATCAGACGCGTAGCTGCGTTTCGTATACAATCGCACCCTCCCTTTCAACGGTCGGCTACGTAAGTTATTGCCCTAACGAACTCAGACGACGCGACGACGTCCGCTTTCATTTTTTCTTTTCTCTTTTCCCTCTCACAATGCCCTGGCTTGTAAGTATATACGTGTTCCGTGTCCATCGCTCTGTTGTATTCCTTTCGAATCGATCCGTTTCGATGGTCCTGCACGTGCGTTCCCATCGAGCGAGATGGAATTCCAAATTCGTGACTGGGTTGTTGAATCTTGCGGAGCTATTGGGGCACCTCTCGTCGCATAGTTTCGTCTACCGACGAATTGCTTTTTACTTGCTTCGTTTTCATCGACTTTTGATATCGAAAAGGTTCTCGAGATAGTTCAAGGTTTAAATGCCCCTTATTAAACTCGATACACGTATCTATGAGTGCGAAAAGAATCTGAATTACAAAGACACGTCGTAAACGAGGTACGAACCCAGATATCGTTCCTACGTTCCAAGAGTTCGTAAAAAACTGTTCTTATTTTCGAAAACCGCCCGCGCAGTTCGCGAGAACGTAAAAACCCTGTAAAAAATTCCCAGTAAGATCGCTCGGACTTTTCCCAGGCGCGATCCGCGCGAACGATTCGACCCGAAGGGGCGCGAAAGCTGACGCGAGCCGGATTTATTCCGAAAGTTCGATTTACTTTTTTTTCGCGTGCTGGAAACCGGACCGATTCTTTTTTTCCCCGCTCGCGGATCGCAGACGCGCTTTCCCTCGCGCCAAAACCGAAACTTTCTCTATAAATTAGACTGGTCCCGTAGGAGCCACCACTGGGCTCGATATTTAATTTCTTATTTATCACCACGGCTCCCTTCGAAATCGTTAATTTTCACGGCCGCGTTCGAGAGCCTCCGACGAGCCAATTTCCGCGTTCGACCGCCGCTCGCTCCACCCTCTTCGGCGAACATTCTCGCAGCTACGACGAGACGCGGCCGACACTTTCGCGCTTGCTCGTTTCCGCGGCAAAGTTCGACCCTAAAGCCGCAGATTGATGCGTCGAATTATATTTGTCGCGCGCGGCGCAGCTGCCGTCTAAATTATACGGTACATTTAGCCGGGCCACCCCACGGCTGGGCCTGTGGGTCCTCCGCGACAACGGCCACCGCGCGCACCCCCTCGATGGCTTTGATGTACTCCGTCGCGCGTCCTAGTCGATGAATTTTATTCCACCTTTGCGGTTGTCCGGCAGCCAGGCACACGGCCGATCGATCACGCGAACGCTGGTCCGTTTTAATAACTGTCAAACGACCAGCGCTGGCTGCCGTCGAACGAATCCGTTGGAACGATTCGATGACCTCTTGGAGACGCGATCATCGCGATCGAATAGGTAATCGTTCGAACCTTTGGCGGTCTCTGATGGGAACGACGCGCGATTAAACAGTTAAAATTCCGCTCGGAACTGGTGGGAACGAGGCATCCGGATTTAGCGAAGTTCATCATGGATGAGCATTATCGAGCTGGTAACATTTGGGTCGCATAAATTTGGATAGAATAGGACGCTAAGTTACCGCGACTTTGATAATAAATTTCTTATCTGGAACCTCTTTATTACACACGGTTGTAACAGAGAGTTCTACGTGCCTGTGTAAGGATGTACTATCTCCGGCGGATTTTGCAATTCATATCGGAACTGTTTTCTGAAACTCACTTTTTATTATTCACTTCTGGGCGGTATTTGCTCGCGGCGTATCCGTAGAGCGAACGAGTAAGAAGTTCACTGATATTATTGCTCAGGTATACATGGAATACATTATTAAAGGCCACATTTATAATGTTCAACTCCTGACTGCATCTTAAAGTCATATCTTAAAGTCCCGATCCGGTCTAAACTTGGGGATATTCTACCGGTGAACGCGAACTTTCGGATTACCCGGGACCACCGTTTCAGAAGATATCGGTATACGTACATATAACGAAATATTTAATAGAACAGTTCCTGCTTATCAAGTTCGTGTATCTCGCGTAAAATTGCAATATGTGATCCTGGATGCTTCGCTGTTTCGCCAGATCGCGTGGAACTTGATTTTATGCGTTCAAATCCTAGCCCCGCGGTAGAACAGCGCACAGCGACGTGCTCGCGAATTTCGAAAATATTGTAAAAGCCGAAACGAATTGAGACAGAGACAGAAATACGGTTTCTGATGTTGTAAAAAATATTTTCCGAGTCCGTGTAGAACAGATTTGGAATAAAATTCGATTGATATATAACGACAAGCGAAATGAAATTGGTAATTTGCAAATGAAATTTATTTCGACTCAATTTTGCTGGACGTTTCGCGGGACGTGTTGCGGCAGGTGATGGATTTTTTTGATTAAAGTCACGGGTCTACGTAATATTTTCGATTCAATCGATCCTTGAATTGCAAATATCCGATCCTCTTCGGTTAACGACGTTTCGGAAAAAAGTCAGAGGTTATCGATTTTCAATCGATAAACGCCGTCTTATATCAACACCAGAGGGAGCACGGTCAGAGTGTTGCGAATAAACAGCTTGAAAAATTCGTTCGGCTGAAAGCACCGGCGAAACTTCAACCCCGTCTTTCCATTATTCAATTTTCGTGCCCCTTGAATCTGGCCGAAGGAGGACGGTGGCCAAATATTTCCTTCGTTTCTTTCTTGAATCGTTTATCTTCCGGCAAAGGCGTCCCGGTTGCCCCCATCGTTTAGTATCCATTATAAAGTATAATTCCCATTGAAGATCTGTGTGCGCTGATTCACGTGAATCGCCTCTGACGAACGAATCGAGCGGGACGAGCTCGCGTTGATAAATTTCTGCGTGCGTTCGTTTACACGTGAATCTCTGAAAATCAACGGGAATTGTCAATGTTTCGAAAAATCTATCGTTACCTTTTTTTTTATTTTTTTTTCCATTTTCTTTTAATCAATTTTAGTCCGCTCGTCGCCCGTGCATGGTGAATTTATTCTTTCGGTATCGCGCAGAAATATTTAAACAGAAATGTACAGGATATCGTATATACATTTGTGCATTAATAATCCTATTCATTAAAACATTTTTACGTTCCTATTCGGTCGGTTCGATTTTTCAGTGGAAAAGTGTCGGGGAACGGTGAAATATCGATGGTATAATTAAATCCTGTTACAGAATATTAATTGGAGGATCAGGTTTCGCTGGGAATGTGATATACTGTTATTAATCCTTGAATATTTAGTAGAACTAGTGTCACGAGTTCACGTTGAACATTAGTAATACCGAATAATTTTCGATACAAATTACTCGACGTTGACCTTAATATTGCTCGCCTATAAACTGCTTCTAAACAGAGCATTGTTTACTCCCTTCGAGAAATTATGAAAGTTTCCGTAAATTAACCCATCCGATCGTTCGCGATACACAGATGACAAGTATCGATTAGCGCTGCAACAGTGGAAGCCACTTTACCAGCTCTTTCTCCGGCCACGTCGCTAAAGCTAAGCTGACTGCCAACGGAGGAGCTTTTAAGGATACACTGGGTGGTTCTGAAAATTGGAACGGGTTTCATCTTTGCCAAAAACGGGAGTAAAAAGGGTCGCTTAACGAGGGAGCATCTTCTCGTATAATTTTCTCTCTTCTTTAAATCGCAATCGAACAAATTGCGTTTCCTCTTTCTACCCTATTACACTAAGAGCATCTTAACCTAAATATTACAGAAAGTGTACCCGGTATTTTCGCGTCACCCTAATAAAACCGCTCGCGGATACCACGCTCGGTTCGTTAAAGGCGAAAGCCAAGAAAATGAATATTCCACGGGTTGCAACTCGTTAATTGCCTCTTCGCGGGCGACGAACGAACGCGTACGCTTCCGCCGTGTCCGTCACCTGGCGTTAATTAAATCCACGCGGCTCTCGTTCGAGCTTTCGTACAGCCTAACGTATTCACAGAAGGGCGTGCGATTACGTTCGCGACGCGCGATTAAAAATTCATCGTCGACCGCGCGAAGGGTGACACGTTCCTCCCGTAACGGGTCAACCCTGACTACACGGAGCTTTTTAAGCCGTTGTCCCACCACCGTTCAACCACGCTCCGAGCAAATTCTACAAAGTCCATCGTCGTACACACACGTTCTTAACACGTAAAACCGGCTGGCGATCATTAAAAATCTGCAACTTCGTTCCTTAAACACATTTCACGAACCCTTGACAAACTTATTAAATATTTTTATTAAATATTCCATCGCAAGGTACCAGAGTATACAACACTTCTACCACAAGTTTGGCAATCCTTCGATCTCGTACGATTACTATTCACGAACCAGAGTAGCAACGCCCGCGCTAGCACGACCCCGGCGTCGATTCTTTCACCCCCTCGCGCATATAAGTGCTGCCTTAAAGGCGAGCGAACGTGACTCGATTTCCTTCCCGCGTGTCGTCGATATCGTCGACGATGAAGAGGGTTCGCTGAGAGGGCTGACACGTTGTTTACGCGAAGACGTTCGAAAAAGGACGAACGACCGCGGGATGTGGCGGTTCCGCGACGGAGGACAAGGGAAAGCGCGTGTCGAAGGGACACGCTGGCGCGGGGTGGCGTATCGAACGCGGCGGTGGCGCATTTCCCCGTGGATTTCACGAGGACGACGCCGTGTTGCCGGGAAATTCGTTGACCCTCGGTGTAATAACCGCGACGTGGAGCCGTCGTGTTGGTGGTCGGTGCCGCCACCGCCGCCGTTTTGCCGCGGCATCTTCCGTACACGCGTTGTCAGGTCTGCCAAGCCGTGCGGAGGGGGTGGTTTTCATACGTGACTCGTAAAATACTCCAAACTCGTTGGATGACCCGTCTTGCGTTAATACGCTCCGCCGTTACGACCACGCCTGTTCGTCCTTCCATTCTTCCGTATGATTATGCCTCTCGTTGCCAGTGAATTCTCTGGATTATCTCTGTACGCGATGCGGCTTCGATTGGCGCGGAATCGCGTGGCTTTACGGCCGTCTCGATGGCTGGGCCATTTAACAGTCTGTATATCGGATGTTACTTTAAATTGGAGGCTTTAAGAGGGCTCGTAATAACGACATTACGATGTACGAGGGGGGGTATATTTATTTTCACGTCGATATTTAACTTAAACGACTGCACGCGCTCGACGCGTAAAAGAATAAACTTCGACCGTCGATTTCACGTCCAACTGGGCCGCGCGGAATATATCAGTTTACGAGACCGCTTGATATTTGCAACGCGCATCGCGTCCTCCGGCTACTGACAAGAACCAAGCATCCATTTGCTCGCACAGGGCTCCATATTTGTTCATTTGTATTTTGTTACGTGGCCGGCGGCGTATCGTTTCGCGTTTTAATGTAATGTCTTGTTTATCGACGGGAATCAATCAGCCGGCGTGCGTACGTGTTCGCTCGAACAGCGAACGGCAAATCGAATCGGAAGAAATGGAGCCCGCGGAAACGGTTTGCCGAACGTTTCGAGTAACTCGATCGCGAGCGATTGTTTGCTCAGCGATTACTCGTATAAAATAATCGGGGACTGGGGTCGCCCAAAATAAAGCTGCACGAAGTTCCTTCTGAACAACTTGGGAAACGTCAATCCTTCCATTATCGTAAAAGCAGCTTTAGAAACAAAGGAGTTCTTCGAAAACAGAACTCCATCGAGCAGATACCCGATCGTCCTCTTCCGAATTGCCGTCCGCTCGACGCGAAATACGCTCGTTCGTAAATTCCCAGCTACTCGGTTGCAAACACGCGCGCGTACACGATCGCGCAAACGTAGGTGAATGGGGCTGGTTCGATTTTTCCGCGACGTCCCGTTCAGAATCCGCACGTACGTTCCACGTACGAGGTGAAATTTCAAGTGGTGGTCGATCGCGGAACTCCGCGTTCGCCGACCTCGACGGAATATTATATACGGCACCGGTGGGGGCCTATGAATTATGCATATTTTCCGCGATATGAGTGGCTGAGTGATAGGGCGGCACGTAGCTTTGACAGGCTGTAAATTAGAGAGGAAAAACGCGCCGCCTCCAGTTTCACGCCGCGATCCGCGCCTACGGCCAGGGATGACAACGGTGCCACCCTCCTCAAGGTGCATCTCTTCCTTCAACCCGTTCAACTTCCTCGCCTCTTTGTCCTGCTTTCGTCCGCGTTTCGTCGCGCGCCAACGGTACGTGCAAACCAGATCGCGAGAAATATATCGAATCGAATGCAAAGACATGCGAAATTGAAGTCTGAAAAGCGACGTCGAGTCTATTGGGGACTATTGTTAGGTGTTTGGAAATTTTACTGTACGATATATCGTGGTCGTATAGCGATAAGTATGTATCTCGAGTTTCCTGCTGGTGTACACTCTGCGTCGTTTGCGGAGAGAGATCGAGTAGTACGAAAAGAAAATGATCAGACGAGATAAACAAATGTGATATCTTTTAGTTCGATGATGCTGTCCATCAAATTTCTTTATTTATTATTGGTTTTAGTGCAAATAGTGAGGTGTATTTGTCCACTTTTAATTGCCATTCGCGACAATGTGTCCCGCAGACGCATAATTTTACTCGCAGACCCCGTGGATGCGTGTATCGATGAATAGTAGAGAGGTGTGAACCGTGTGGCCAGAAAAATACGAGCGCACTCGGTCTCAATTGAACAAACACACGAGCCGTACTTTTTAAATTCGTCTCTGGAGAATTTTCACTGCTCGGATCGATTTGATAGATGGAACAGAGGGGAGGTATATAGTGCTATGCCGAGTGGGTGGGTGCATAGTTAGTGGAAACGAAAAGTTCTTAATTTCCGACGTTTTTCGTTTGCAACGTCCATTTAAATGTTTAATATAAATGGAGAAACTGAAAGCCTCGTTTACCACCAGCCAGAAATGAATGATTTAGTACAGAAAGATACTCGCAGTTCTACGCACTTTATCTCGTCGAGGCTGTCGCGTCGTACACAATATTTCACGATACCAGTTTTGCATTAAAATCGTCCATTAAAGGCGACAGATTTGGGAAAAATTGAAGAGCGCCGGCAACGATTCGAACGATACAGGGTATTACGCGCTAAACGCGTAACAATATTTCCGGGTGGCGTACAATTTTCACGGCTCGTCGCAGCTCTTCTAACGGGTTTCATTCCGCGATTAAGTTACTCGACGAAGTGGCCCCCTTTTTCGAGTGGCCGCTTAATATATCGCGCGCGACGCGCACACGCGCAGATTTGATTATTATCACGCGTTTCGTATGCTAATTGCGCTGGGGATCCGCGCGACGCGAGGGGCTGCCAGCTTAAAAATTTCAATGCCCGTTGATAGCGCCGGAACATAATTTATCGGAAATTTCCGCGCGACCCTTGACGAGCATTTCCCCTCAATTATTTGGAAATGATCAAACTCTGAAAATGGCGGAAAAAGTCACGAAAAATACGACGCTGGAAAATTTGTTTTTATTATCAAATCGAGAGGACCAGCGTGCTCGAACAGGAGGGGGATGAATAAAACAAGCTGCGACCCCGTTGTTAAAAATGTCGAACCGTTCGTCCGTCTTGCAATAACGATAACCCACATTCCGCACGCACCATAAATAATTGAACACCGTTTCACACGTCCCCAACCGCGTACGGGGATCCGTCCACTTTTCATCCCCCGGAAGGCTCCCTTTTCTTCGCTCGTCCTCCAGTCGGAGCACGTGTCTCCGAGTTTCAGCGGCATCAGCGGCAAGAACGGCCTCGGAGCCGTCTTCGACAAAAGCAGCCAAGAGATACACCGCCGCAGAACATGTATCGGAAGGGTTTTGCCTCGTATTTCGAGGGAACAATGCGATGCCGGTTGAATAGCAGCTACCTTTGTTCCCGCGATTCAGCGATCTCGATTCACGGTGTAATGCTCGGGCCAATAACGGCGCGGGACTTTAAGCCAGGTTTTCGCGTGCGAGTACTACCATCGTCGCCTGGATCGTCGACGATGTATGTCGATCTTTGCTTTTCCGTGTTATTAAATTAACGCACAGAATTGTACGAACTGCAAACAATTTAATTATCTTGCCAGAAGCACTAACGTGAAGAATTGCAAAAATTCAGAAAGAGTTCGCAGTCACTTTCCTCCACTTTATAAGCAGCTGGTACGTGTAATGGTGCACTGATTATGTGGCGTCGGTAGAACTGACACGCTTCCACGTGCAAACAAAAATGGCGTCGATAATCGTTGCACGTGAAAACAGAACCGAACGCGCGTAATATCAGCGTCGTCGAAGCGAGCGCTCGAGCGTACTAACGCATCATTAAATGCTAATTAAGCAGCCTGGGGCACGGGTACCGTCTCCTACCGCGCGCTTTTTAATCGCCCGTTCGCCGCGCCTATCCACGTTACGATACGCTGCGGGAATTAGTCTATTAGTCGAGGCGAGCATGGAAATCGGGCTTTCGAAAACACGTATCGCGAACGGTACCAGCCGTGACCGGAACTGGTACATTGCGACGTGACGGGTTGCGCTGACACGAATAACTAGTTCCGAGGGAAAATCACCGGCGATACTCAGCGCAATAACACCACCGTAGATTGGACGTGTAATTGGTCACACAGCATTGTAGCCAGCCGTTCGAAACTTTCCTTCCTTTAGCCAAGGTGATTCGAGATTTACGCGGGGGTGGAAATTACGTGTTATCGAGAGCGGAGGTGGTAATAATCGGTAATTGAGCAGAAACTGCTCGCTCGAATCGCTATTCTTCGAGTGGTATCCCTTCGCATCCGTCTCTGCTTTCTTGGCTCGTAGATCAGGTTGAAATAAATGCGATCGTTTTACATTTTATTCGTCTCCGCTTCTAACAAGCGGTCGTCGCGGATCGACGGGAGCAATTCTCGTAACGAGAACGTTTGCTCGTCGACGCTGGCACTCGTAATAAGCAGGCTCTTCGTAATCGATAGCAGTGCTCTGCCGCTGCATCTGTCAAATTTACCTTGCCACGGGACAGCAGGGAGCAACGCGACTCTCGCTGGAGACTCTCTCACCCCATTCAATGGCGGCCGCCACCCTTCGCGGCCAAACAACGCGGAAACCGTATTGGCTGGTGCTGTCGCGAATTATCACGCTACATCGACTCGATCGCGTCGGCCACGGGACGAAAATAATAAATAGGCGACGGTCAATGAGCTGTGCGAGGTCCACGGGACCTGCGACGCGTTTCGTAAATGGAGAAACGGGGCTGACGACGCGCACGCCTTCTGCGAATCGGTCGACTTCTCGTTCACGCGACATTTCACGGAACGAGATTGATCGCGTTCAGTGATTAAACCGCTTTTACGCGTGTCGTGCGGATGGGATAGGCGGAGCGCGGTCGAACAGTTTGGCGTTTGAGTTTCCTAAGTGGTAATCCCCCCGGCTTTCAGAGTTCGCGTGTTTATTCTTGATGTTGTTCGCCGTTTTCCGCCCTGTTTTGCGATCGGACCCTGTGTGTTTCCGGCTGACTGGGCCGTCCAAACAGCCCTGGCCTCGCCCGCGATAAACATGGATTTTTAATTGTGACACGGGTTTTCCGTAAACACGGATCGCGGTCGGTTTTCCGGCCGTTTAGAAATTGATGTTTCAAGTGGCTGTCGGCAGGAACGAGGATCAGAGAATTACGCGCGACAGGATCGGTGCGTGTATATCGAAATAATTCCCGGCGATAGTATTTACGAGGCTGGAACAAGCTGCGCCCGATGATTCAACTCGCGTACAATCGGCGGATAATGTATTTGCCGCGACAATAGAGTAATAATTCATAGCAATTAGTGATAATGTTCATTACGCCTGAATTACAGTTACGATTGTATTGTTTAATGAATTGTTCATCTGTGTCTTCGCTGTTTGTCGTTCGGACACGTAATTTCATATACATTCGCCATTACCGCGCGGTTTCTGCCTCCCCCGTGTCGCTCGCGAAGGGATGAAAAATAAATAAACGACCGCACGCTTACATCTCCCGTGGTATTTATTCGCGGAGCCGGTGAAAAAGTTCGCAGAATCGTAACGAGACGTTAATTAGTAATCCACCACGGAACGCAGAGATTTGAACGGAGACGAGACGAAACGATAACGCCACACCCCTTCGCTTCCGCTGTCGTCACATCGAACAGCTCCTCGCGTTCGTTCGTATTACATCGATAAACTGCGCCATTTCACCGGGGCACGTGACTCGTAACCAATTAACATATCGCGGGGGCGAACGATTCGTAGGTGTAATTGGCGACGCGATGGTTTCATTAAGACCCGGCGCGATAGCGCCAGGAGCGTTCAGCAGCGCTCAGGAGCGTCGCCTAGACCGCCTGTACGTTCCGTGTAATTAGACGGGCGATAACGGGCGGGCGCAAATTATACCGCGGCCGGAATTCAACTATAATTCATCGACCGAAATCTCTGGCAGCCGTTAACACGTAGCGGCCCGCCGTCAGCGGATCGCGATCGCGTGACGCTCCGTCAACAAATTTAATCGCGATCCGCAACCGTTATCGCGTTATCAACGCGATGACACACATTCACCGGGTTCACAGAGTCGTCGGTTGATTCGCCGCTAATTTATTCACCGGCTATAACGAACCGACTTCGGGCCAGATGCGAACGCGGCGTGAATTGCAACTCGTCAGAGCTAATAAATAACGTCTGTCTTCGTCGCGGTCTAAATATACGGGTTATCTTGTTTGTAATACGAATACGCGCGAATTGTTTGGTGAATGAACGTGTAGATCAGAGAACGGTATTTCCTATTCTTTAGCGGGGAGCTGCCAGAGGTAGAGATAACGATTGATAAAGCCTGCGAAGAGTGTGTTTGATTATTTGAATAGAATGATTAGCGATCGCGTGAGCATACTTTTGTAGAGTGGAACATTTGTAGAAACAAGTGGGAAAGAAAGCAGGATCTTTTTCATGCAAGAGGGTGATGTGAAGCGTCGAGGGTAGAAATCGTGATATTTTTAAATCCCGTGGAAAAGTGGCAGAGCAATTATATATTTGACGTAATAAATAATCTGGGATCTAATAGGTCCGGTTAAAGAAAGGAGATCTCTGCATGATTCACGCGACGAAGGCGGTGATAAATATATTGAAAAATCTGCGCTCAAGACCAGGGCTTCGAAAAAAGATAGGTCCCTCTGCGCATTTGGTAAAATAGCTAAAATCTGATTTATTTAGCGTCTTTAAATCAGCCGGATCATAATGCCAGGAATTTATATTCGAGAGGTTAATCCCGTTTTATCTTGAACCTTTGAATCTGAACGAAATAGCTGATATCCATCCTGCGAATTTAGAATCTTATCCAATATTTGCCTCGCCTACCGTTCATTAATCCCGCGATATTCTCTTTCGCTGGTTAAATCGGTCCGCGCAAAATACATTCGAAGTCGTACAAAAATTTGATCAAGAAATATACAAAAATATGTATCTCGCGATATTCTAAAAGGGTAGCAATTACGGTCACGTTTGTCACTTTGTCGACGCTGGGCTACAATAAACGTCCATTCCGGATAATTTTACTTGAAATGCGAACGCCCTCCGCGCGTTGCGCGACTTGAAATTCCAACGTTTCCAGCCGACGTGCTTATACAAATGGACTGAGAATGTTTATTTGCGAGAAACCGAAACGACCAGCGGCACGCGAATAATACGCGATAATGGGTGACGTTATTTTAAAAGCAAGTCGCCACTCATCTTCCACTTGTTTACACCGGTTCACGGCGGCACGAATTCCCGATAAACGTACGCTGCGCAGTCCGCTCGAGGATAGCCAAAAGTATAAATTCGAATAAACACACCCCCGTCGCTGATCGTTGCCAGGACGAGTCCGTTTGACGTCCCACGCGTACGACCAATCCTCCGCGAACGATCGATGCGCCGAGCGAGCGGTCTACGTGTACCATAAACTTGGTATTTACGCAGGGTGTCGCGGGTCAGCCAACGCGACGAGGAGCAAATCCTTTGGCGGCGTGTCGGTGGATATCGCGTTATCGATTCGCCGTGGGGGTAAGCTTTAAAGCCGTTACGTCGAGGGGCGAAGACGCGCTGTGCCGGGGGCCGGCACAATTTCGCGACGTTAACCCAGATCGTCGTCCTTGGAACCGGTCCAGTCTGTCGGCTCAACGGTTGCCAGGAGACCCGGAGCCGGACTGTACGGCATCGCCATGGAAAATAGATGCGGAGCTTTTTTGCCGCCACCCTCTCACCCCTACGACTGGATTCCGTAGTCCAGATCGTTTCAATGCGAACGAGGCCAGCAACAATTTGTCCGCCCTCGTATAACGTTGCGTACGAGCCTCGCGATTCGACTCTGGATACTGATCGTCGTGATCGTCTGACGCGTGGCGACGACGGTTCCTGTTGGCGCATAGGGAGGACGAAGGATCGATGGGAACAGCTGCGGGAGAACTTGTGCGGTACTTCCGCGTCGCGGATCGCTGCCTGCGCGTTTGATTAACGCTGATGGCGTCAAAGGGCTAGGAAATTTGTCGGAGTCGTGTCGTTATGCGAATTATCGACGAGATCGACGGGGCGCGTACGTGCGCGGACTGCCGCGCGGTAACCCTTTTGCGACGAAGGGAAGGGTCAAATTGAAGCTTGCATCGAGGCTAGCGAAGGTCGCATGCGACGTCCCGTCCTTTTTCGAGAGGAATTGAACCACGGCCAAGAGCCTTCATCTTCGTCGTTGCCTTAAAATTGAACTCGGCCAAGGGAGTCGGAGGGTAGCTTGGCTAAACTTTCGAGTCGAGATTAGTCGGACGGTATTGACGGAACGGCTAGTTTGCTCGAGACTTCCGTCAATTGCCGTCGATTCAGTCGTCGATACGTTCGAGCACGCAAACTCTAATGGCGAGCCAATAGGTCTCGCGGAGGCTATTATACCTTTATAAAACGGCCGGGGAGATTTACACGACCTCGAGGTCGTATGATTTACGTCGCAATTTATACAGAGCGAAAGAGAGAAACTAGGCAAAAGGCACCCTACCGCGGGATCTTCTCCACGCTCCACCTCTTACTCGAATTAAAGTCCATTTAATCGAACTGGTACATCGGCCACGGTAAACGCGGCCGATTTTAATACAGAAATGGAGCCGATACACCAGTAGAGAGAGGGAGAGAGATAGAGAGAGAGAGAGAGAGAGAGAGAGCAATAATTACATTACACCAGGGCCAGAGAACCTACGTTTGTACGCGTGTGTGTGTACGCTCGCTCATAATTCAAGAACCCATCGCCCATCTATTTAGACGTCCGCCAGCTACGGGGCGGCCCTTTATTTAAGTGCACCCCCTTGCCCGTGTTCTTCCAACCGCGACCGATCGACAGATATCGAGCGGACCGAAGTCGGACGCTCGACAAACTAATTTTCCCTCCGTCGCGGGTACCGCCAGTGGCTCGCTTTGAGGCGAGTCGATCATATCGGCACCGGGGACGGCCCTGGTTGTCTTAATAAAACCGTTCCCCGCGAGGAATTGCCGGGAACGCCGGTTGAAATTACACGATTTATATTCACCAGGGCTGGCGAGCTTTCGCGTTTCGACTGCGGAATCAACGAGCGCCACGCTCGAATCTCTTCTCGCTGAGATCCCAACGCAGTTTACGCTAAGGCTGTTACGTACCAGGAGAGAGGTAATTTTTCGCGCGGAACCGAGTCCGAGGCACGGATACGGAACGCGATCCGATTTTTAGAAATGTTTCGAAAGCGTTGCGAGATTGAAATTTCGAATCCGAAGGCGGATGAAAGGTTCGAAGTTTGGGATTGTTTGGCTGGTCGCGTCCACGCAATTATCTTTTCTACGATGAAACGAAAAAGTGGATCTTTTTGCAGATAATCGGTTGGTAAGCGGTGGTATTAACACATTCTAGGGCGCTCTAATACATACGTATGCCTTATGTATAACGCGGCATTAGTTAGCAGCCATGCGCTACTGTAACGGCGACAAAGTAGAGGAATCCCCCTAAATTCCGGAGCTTAGCTCGGACAACGGTGTTTTAAACTGCGAGGCAATCTCGCAGCAATTCAACACATTGTTGGAATCCAAGCCAGGCACTTAAGGATCAAGTTTATTATAACAACAAACGTATTTCGCCAACTGCTTCTTGCTACAAAGCGAGGTGGAACAAAGTTCGAGGGCTAAATCAATTTGATAAAGCTGTCGCCTCGTCGTACCGTTAAATTTGAGCTCGGCTTTTCGAGATATCCCGTGCAGCTAACTTCGCCTCCTGTTTTCTTACCAATTAATTATCGAATATTACATCCCTGGCAAGTTCGATGAACGGAAACTAAATGACTTCGTTCTTAATTTCTTTACTTTCAAATTTTGGAGTCTTCAATCATTCTTCATATCTTCATCTGTTCGAAATGAATTCAATGCTTCAACGGAAGCACCTCATCCTCGAAGAAAGAATCTCCCAACGAAATCTCCGCTACAATAACTACAATCTAACCACGAGCTAATCACCCCCGCCCTTCGAACCCTACAACTTTTCGTAATCGCCCATTCAGCCCTCTGATTATCAGTCCCCCTCGAATATGCCCTCCTCAAGATGAATCGAAACGCCGTATAAATTATCCTACCGCGGAAACTTATCTCGTCCCGCGGAACAGCCGTATTGAAGGTTCGTGCAGCAGATAGGATCGCTGGCGCGAGCCGCGTTGGCCATATAGAAGCCAACAGGGGAGAGACCGCGCGGTGGGAAATTCGAGTAATTCCGCGATACGAGGGTAACGAGGTTCCAGGCAGATTATCTACGCCGGTGGACGCGACGCGCAGGGGTTGTGCCGTGGCGTCGCGGAAAATATCGATCTCCACCCCTCGCGTCCACGGACGGCGTTTAACAAGCGCGTTACGCCTGGCCCCTTTTAAAAGATCGCACTTCTGACTTCAATGGGCCGTGTAATCGGATTAGGCCGTGGCAACGCCACTCCCGCGAACGCGCGAACCACCCGCGCTTATTCCATCTGCCTGGATCTCACGGCCAGGATGGGGCGAGCGTCCTGTGCGTGCGGTCTTGCTTATCGGCTCCAGTCCGTTTCAGCTCGCGCGTGCGAGCGCGGTGCGTTCTTTCGAAGTCGACTCGATGAACGGCAGCTGGATCGGAAGATTCGTCGCTGGTGCGAACCGACGAGGCTCTCTGGCTCGCTCGCTTTGATTCCTCGCGGTCTAACAGAGGGGATGCGCAGCGTTTTGCTAGTCGAGGTGGATCGTGTTCGATTGCTCACTTCAAATGGACAACGAGTTGATACGCTAGTTTGAGGTGATCCAGGAAAGTTCTTGTTGTATTTTGAAATTTCAAGCTGGAGTTGGTTCGCTTGCTCGAGGTAGTTATCCGATGTTGGCGGTGAAATTCTCGCTGGCGCGCAATCGACGAGCGATTGGTACTGGTTTAGCTGTGTGGCTCGAGTCAAGAACGTTTGTCGCGTGTTTTTTCCTAGCTGGCTGAAAAACATTACTTGCGAACTTGAAAATTGCCCGTACGCATGACGTGGCGAGGGGTTGGCTTCCAGCAGTCGCCTAGCAGCAAGAAAGACTCAGACTCCATCGGCGTGGATGTTAAACTCGGGTACACGATCGATCGGCAGCGGAGCAATGTGTTCACACCGGTGGCCTTCTCCCGTAACTCGCTCACTTTCCATTTCTGCGCGGCTGGTGCGACAGGTGTTACCCAATATTTCTGTCCGACTAAACTGTGTTTATACGACGCGAAGCCGCCCTTCGCGAGGTTCTTTCGCTCCTCCACCCTCACTCGTTGAACAACAAAAAACAAGAGACACAGACAACCGAAGTTCCTCTCCTCTCGTTACCGTAGTTTCCAACAACCGCGAGGCGAGGAGTGTTTAAGAGCTGTTTCACATTGGCGGTTTAATTTGGCTTCCGTAGCTACCCTTGAAATGCTCCACGAACGAGTGCGGAACCCTCGATATGCATGGTTAAATTTGTCCGTCAAGGCTATATAACTTTCGACAACTTTACTCGACTATGAACACGTATTCTGGGATTCCGATACCATTTCGCTAACGATCCGGTGGTTCTCGCGCAAGCTAGACGACCGTTTGGCAAAACCGCCGGTGTGAAACCGGTCTAAAGCGATTCGTCAATCGGTAAGTTACGAAAGCGCGCGTCTCCAGTTTACTGCAGAGTCCCCTGGTCCTGTACCCGCTTATCAGCGCACGAAACCGACGAAGAATAAATCTCCCCTACCCCTTTCATCCCCCTGTACCACGGAGTGAAGCCAAACTTCCGACTTCCGGCCGTCGCGAAGTGTTTATGCCTTCGAGGAGCGAGGAAAGAAGACGGGGTCGAAGGAGGACGGCGGCCATGGTGTGTAGGGGACGGAGCGGGGCTGGGGCGCAGCGCGGCACAGACAATGGAGCCCTTTTACGGTAAAAAGCAGTTACTGTCTGCGTTTGAAACTTTTCCCCTTAGAAAAATATCACCTTCCGTCCCGCCGCGCCTCCGCCCAACGCGAGGGACCAAATAAATGTACCCGGCTCCGCGCCATCGCCCGCGCCTCCTCGAGCCCTCCGCCGCGTCAGGATAGCTCGCCCTCTGCTCGCCCCGAAACCGAGAGAACCTCGAGCGATACTTCGCGACGCGGACCGCCCCTGCGAGCGGATCCTCGTAACCACCCGATATCGATTTGTAGCGTGTATTATTTCTGCACGCCCCGCGAGAGAGTCTTCCTCGATTCGAGACGCCTCTCTCGCTTCTTCGTCGATCCGTCGCATTCGCGGCACGTCCGTCCATCGATCCCGTCGCTGCCGCCGGTCTGCACACTCGCGGATGTGCCGACGAAATTTTCCCCGGAGCTCGAGCTGGGGCGATTGCTTGTTAAAAAACACCCGCCACTTGGACGGACGCAACGCCGCGCACGGAATATACGTGGCTGGAAGGGGTTGAGGACGCGAGGAGAGGAAGAAGAAATGGGGTGGTGTGGACGAAAGAGTAATTGGGAAGTGGGTGGGTACTGTATGCTGGATGGCGGCACGCTTCGATGGAACGTGCTATTTTTGGAAAGAACGTTGCTATTTTGGGGGTAAAGAAGGGGCGAGGAGCTGCGATTGTGTTGGAAATGGTATCGAGTTGGGATCGAAGCGATATTGGGTGTTCGGTGTGCTGCTGTTTTTGGTTCGAAAACGTGCGGAAATTTTTGAACGAAATTTCCGAGAACTTTTTGATAAAAGGCTTCCTGTTTTAACCCTTGACTGATACGAAACAAGTAACCCGTATCCATCGGATCGGTTATCAAAATACATCGAATTCATGCACGAATTTCTAGGCGATAACACAAATAAATTACCGGTTATGAATGAAGTTTGAAAATAAATAAAAACAGTTGGCGCGGAAGTTATTTGCGATCCAACGATGTCACAGGAGAATTGATATATTTTGAATGACGAGGACAGCGGATCGCATTCATCTTGCTTTTACTGTTACGGTGCGGCTTCGTCGCTGTTTTAAAGGATCCTATTCAAAAATCATATGTTTTCGCCCCCAACCGATTTTGTTTAAACTTTGCATATTTAAACAAAATCGGTTGGGGGCGAAAACATATGATTTTTGAATAGGGTCCTTTTATCGTGATCATCTGGCGTAGATTATCCGCGATGCATTGCCCGTAAACAAGAACCACCTCTCCGAATTATGATGGTGTACAGTTCCCGAGTAATTAAGAATCCGTGTTTCATTCTCTTAAGTCACTCGCTTGTTAACAATCGCACTTCCTCCTAATTACTCTCTTAACCCTATTCCGCCCTTGCACCTTTCTTCTTACCTTTTTACGCGCCTTTTTCTACCTCTCCATGCTCCACCTCTGCCCACTTTTCTGCGTTGTCGTTTACTTTGCTGCAAACAATCAGTATTCCATGCGACATTACCTCATTCGCGTCGACAGACACTTCGACTCACCCTACTTCCGCGTTGTGCCAGATCTTCCCCATCTTTTCACGCTTATCAAAACGCCGATGCGTTTCTGAAAGCATTCTTATTGCCGATCGTCGTTTAATACCAAAATTGTCGCTATTTCATACAGAAGGGGAGCGAAAACCTCGAAATTTATCGACAGAATTCGAGACTCATTTTAATTCGACGTTTCATTTAAAGTAACGTTCTCCCCGCGCATCGAGAGCTCACAACGTAACGCACCAGCAGCAAAATGTAATCTTTTTGGGGGCTGCTCGAGCAAACGGTAGGGCGACTGCAACCCCTCGCGACCCCGTCCGATCGAAGCGTCATGATTGATCGCAGCGACCAAATTGATTGCTCGTTGACAGCGCTACATTGATTTTAATAATTTCGCGACAAGTTAATCCGGCATTGAGAGACGTAAGTAAATGGAAATTTTATCAGATTTATTGACATCGACTCCACCCTGTCTGTTACGTAATGAGTTTCGGAACAGCGCGGGATCGTTCCATTTCCTCCTCAATATTACACAGCTAATGCCGTTTATCAATTTACATTCGGTACATTGTCAATCACGAAGCATCACAAATCCTCGAGCAAACATCGTCCTCGAACTCAGCTTCCTCAAACCCAATTTCCACCCCCGTATTCGGCTCGCAGGCCCAACACCAAATCTTCGCACGAATCCTCCGGTAGCGGCCGGTCCCGTGGACCACCATTTTGGTCTCGAGACTAACTCGTCGCCTAGCGTCAAACTCTAAATGGCATTCGATCCATTCGTAGCGGGAGGACGTTTCGCAGTGCTGCAGGCTGTTGGCCTCGCGACGCGATTTCCAAGCCACGCGTGCTGCGAGATAAAAGATAGAACGAGAGGAAACGAGCGACTCGTTTTTCCCCCGCTCGCGCCTGCGTGATGATTCGTACGCGGCGTCCCCGTTCGATCCAGGCGATCCAGCGTCGCCTCTTCTCGCTTTTCCGCCGTCTCGAGCGCCGTTTTCACTCGGGTCAGAGGCGACGCGACGCCGTCCTTGTCCCAGCTATACGCGAAACCCTTTCGAACGGTGGCGCCCGCCTGGCTGCCTGCCGTCCAGGCGCCAGTAAACCGGGTCCAATACTCGCGCACAGGGACACGTAGAGCTCCGGAGGACAGAGAATGCCGGAGTTCATCATTCATTTTCCAACTACCCGCGACCTTCCCTTCGCTCCTTCCTACCCGCGTCTTTCACCCGGGCAATTTTTTTGCCACGGTCAGCACGAAAATGACCCACGGCCCCTTTCAGGTGCCCGCGCGAGACAGCGCGGCCGGATTCGACGTCGGGTTTTAAAGAATCGGCCAGAGATAAGGGGCAGTTTTCGAGACCGTTTGCGAAGCGGTACGCGGCCCTCAGTCTAGGCGAATGCTAACGCGGCGCGCGCACCCGGCTCTCTATGAAGTTTTAATTAAATTTGTAGACCAGTTCTTGCCCCCAGTCGGTTGTTTTTGCTCGTCGCTGCTCCTTAGAACGCGACGAGGTAAGTCGTTCCCGGGGAAACTGTCTTGTTGGGACCCGCGACTGTATCCCAG
Organism: Xylocopa sonorina; assembly: GCF_050948175.1. NCBI lineage: Eukaryota > Metazoa > Arthropoda > Insecta > Hymenoptera > Apidae > Xylocopa > Xylocopa sonorina. Next base: position 8,246,774 of record NC_135198.1, read on the forward strand.
CAGACGGTACAGAGTCGTGATAATGGAGGAATTTTTTAATCTCGTGGATTGCTTTGTCCGTTGTGTAAAACACATTCAGCCCAACGGCGATGAAATTTTCTATCGCGTCTTAATTAAACTGCGCGTCGTCCCCCGTGCCGCTTCTTTTCTACCCCGTCCACGGATATTCCGGCGTTTTACTTGGGCCTCGAATCGTCGGGAAGCGCGCGTACTTCTTTACGCGGACGCGGAAGCGGCCAAAGAAGGGAAACGACCGGGGATGCACGGGCGGGTGGCTCGCCGCGCGAAATTTTTTAATCTCCCCGCGAATCGAGTTGCATCGCGGCCAGCAGAATCCGACTATTCCGTGGCCCGCGGACGAGCTTTCTATCGGCGGTTTAATTAAATCTCTCCAGCATCGACTGTGGCCCACTCGAGAATTCGCGACTGGAACACTCGCGCGAAAGCGTTCGCGGTATTTCGAAGTGAAGTGCCCCGCCGCCTTCGAAACGGCTCGCTGCTGATACAAGAACTTTTCTCGTCCGATCCCTCGCCAGCCGGCTCATTCAAGATTGATCTTCGAGATGATTTATGTCCCGCTCTCGACCATTTGTTTCCCCTTGTCGTTCCTTCTCGCGTGTCGCTCCCGTCCCTCGCGCCTTTCCACCCCCGCGAATATCGCCGGGGGTTCCATCGACGTTTCGTTTGCATGCGAATACAAGATTTTCACCTGACACCCTATGCCCGTGTAATACTGTCCAAGCGAACGACACGGGATTCTTTCCTCAGTGGCGTGTATCGATTCTCGTTTTAAAGTAAAGCTGGGAGGGTGGAAGATGGGTGTGTGCATATGTCACTGGTGGCCAGCTAGGATAACAGTCGCGTACCCTGCCATCGCGTATCAGAAATACTCGAGGAACCGGAAATATTACGTACGCTTCGAGTTTATAAAAATAAATCGTGTAAGCAGACACGGATCGAGGGTCCAAAGGAGACGCTCCACGAATTTTCATTTTTATATTACTCGCATCGATAAATTAATAGGCGAAAATGTATCGAGTATCGAAAGCGAGGTGCACGCTACAGCGTCGAGGATGTTGTAATCCAACGCTCCAATAACACAGGGTGGAAAGGAATGAAAGCTCATTGGAGCCTCGTTAAGAACAACACTGTTTTATGTAACCAGTTGTGAAAGCTATCTAGGTGAATACTGGCTCGTATTCGAGGCTCTCCTTTTTTTTTATAAATTCTCGCTCCTGAGAAAGGAGGCTATATTAAACACCGAATTCGGTAGCCCTCGAGAGGCAAGAACAGCGCATCACTTGTCTCTCGTAAATTTACTTATCCCTCCGCAACCTTCGAGCCCCACCGCCTCTCCCTTTCGCGTTCATTTTTGTTTATTCCACCCGCCGGCTGCATCTCCGCCTCTTTTTCTCTCGTCCATCGAGGAAGATTTAAGTGTTTAATAACGGCCGCCCTCGCTGGGCCGAGAGAAGATACAAGCATCTCGAGCATCATTCAGCGTTGCGTCTTCCCGAGTCTTTTTATTTCCTCTCTCATTTCCTCCGTTCGCCATTCGCGAACCAACGGTATACGTAAATCGACGAACTCGCAGAGAGAAGACGTTTATTAATCGCGGCTGTCGGCGCGACGCGCGACGATGGCAAATGAAATGGAATCAAATGAAACGGAACGGAACGACGCCGAACAGGGATCCGCGGGGAGAAAAAAGGAAACGCAAGATCACAGGGAATGTTCCTTCCTTTCCCTCTGAATCTATCTACCGCGTGTTTTCCAACCGGAAGAGACGTTCTCCACCACCGATATCGAGCGCACGATATATCGGTGCACGGTATTTCATTGAATCGCGTTTCGCTAACTTTTCGCAACTTTTCGCGAGCTATTCGAATCGCTATCGACGAGAAACGTCGGTGGTTTGTTTTTTTTTTTTTTTACAACCACGCGTTGATAAACCAAGGTTCTCCCTTCCGGTGTTTGCGTAGTTCCCAGGTGAAAAACCTAAATCGCGCCACGAACATTCCTTTGAGCCGCGCCGCGATAAACCACCCGGAAAAAGATTATTGCCTGCACGAGGCTCGCTGTGGCAGCGCGAGTGCATTATCCGATGAGCACGTAAAGGCAAAAGTGCACGGTTCGGTTCAACGTAGCAACGCGGTTAACTCGTCAAAATTGAAGACCAACCGAACAGTATAAATTAGCACGTTTAATCGGAGTGTTCGATCGAATTGAAATTTATACCGTTCACCTCGCTATACGAATTTTGCCGGATCGAATGCGTTACCCTGTAAACAGTAATTCTGCGTTCTCGCCATAAATGATAATCCGCTCGAATACTCCGTTTAAAACTTGCAAATCGTACCGCAGTGTTCGAAACGGAGTTACCGTTCCGCCGTCGAATCCCATTCGATACCAGGCGGAACAAGAGCGAATCGCGGGCATTCCAGAGCGAAACAAGCTCGCGTCTCGAGTGGTGGCGTTTAATTAAGAGAACGTTTTCTTGTTTGCCTGGCCGAATTTGTTTGGCAGCGACGACTGACGAGCCCGTCCGGGGCTGAACGTAACGAAAACAAATAGTTGCTCGACTGTGTATCCCTCGAGCCGAGTGAAGCTTCTCGCGGGAAAAACGCGCAAGAAAATTCCTGCCCGGGCGTAATTCATTCGGGCTGGTAAACAGGGCCAATGACAAACGACAAACACGTATACACGTAGAGGATCGCTCGCCCTCTTTTCTGGTCGTTCTCGCGGGTCAGCCAGTCGGTTCCTGCCACGTTTTCCAGCAGCGCGTTAAGGCCACGGGCCGCGACGCGAGGGCGAGGACGTAAACCGCCAAGGGGTCGCTCGGTTTATTTGAACAGCGATCCTCCTCGTGGGAAGGGGAGTTAGGTGTGTTTTTCTAAATAAAAGAGAAAGCCCACCACTCGAAACCACTGGCGTACTCCACGGGCCACGAACGTTTTACGCCTTTTCGTTTTCCCATCGGTTTTTTTCCTCCCTTTTCTTGGACCACGACGCCCATCGGGGCTGGGTTAAGGTTACCGCAACTACCACCGCTGCGAGGGGCACCGAGCCTCCGTTCGTTACACGGAAACTCTTCGATATTAATTCGAGTGCTCCATTCGCGAACGAATATCTCGAATCTCTCGTTGACGACGACTATTCTCTGTAATCTGCGAGCATCGAAACGCAGTGCGCGCGTTAGTCTCGATCGAGCCCCGCGTTCAACGCGTCCGCTACGCGCGCAGCGATTGGTATCGTGCGCGGTTTCGCAGGGGGCTTAAAATTCCGTAAGCCGCCGCTGGTGACCCGGGGCACGCGGTTCGGTCAGTAACCCTGGGGGAATTTTTCTCGTAACCCCGCGAAAATCAGCAGCGGCGGCGAGTCTGGCGTCTGCCACGAATCAGATTCACCTGTCGTGCCGGCGACTCTGCCGCGTCATCCGAATACCGTCCCCGCGTGTGTACACGCGGCATTATCGCGAGTTTCATTACCGCGGCGCAAGCGTTGACAGCGATATTTGCACGGCTTTGAAACGTACACCTGGCTCCATTAATCTTGCCTTCTGTGGATCCCACAGAATCGTCCGCGACTGCTGAAAGCGAGCCGGGAAGCTCCGATGTCGGGTGGCGTGTTATAAGACGCGGAAGGGTCGCGGCCGATAAAACCGCGTGGAAACCGTGGCGTAGGCGCGCGGTGGCGGGTCGTCTGAACGACCGATTCTTTGGTTACCACGCGATAACAGCGTTAATTGCCATTTGAAGGGCGCGGGACGGATAGCTTGTTCCCGTCACGTTTTCTACGCCGGATTCCACGGTGGAAATGTAAATCCCTTATCTCAGCCTCCTCTGTTTGCTTGATAATACGCGACGGGAATTTGATTAAACGCGCTACGTGTTTTGTGCGGCACGTCGCAACGGTTTTTCTATTCCTGCGTGGAAAAGAGCCGTTGAATTGTAAAGTTAACAACGCCGCCGCGCCGGAGAGGCGGCGAAAACGCGATCCCGTACCAATCCGCCCGGCAAATTGCACGGCGAAATTAAGGGAACGACGAGGTTACGCGGAGTTGAAGCGGTTGTCACGTTTTATAATCGCGTAATTGGGGATGCTGGACCGTCGAGATGCATCGTGGCCAGAGTCTCAGCTTCTGAAATCGCGTTACTTTTACGTAATTACCCTCCCTGTGTACCGATATTTTATCGTTACGCGTATACACGAACGCATCGAACAGGTAGCGTGTGTACGCTGTACTAATTCTGTCTCGCAATTAATTTAGATACAAGACCAGTGCGTTGTACCATTCAAGATCAATGAGACGGAGTTCGATTAACGATCGCTGAAGAACTCGTTAAAAATATCGCCATTAGCATCGCCGGGGTGGAACGCATACCACACGGACCGGCAATATTCCTTAATGCAAGAAACGTCCGATGTTCCGAAAAAAAGTCGAAAACATTCTCCCGCTGAATATTCAACGGGAGGGGGTAGAGGCAGGGGAAAAAGAAGGGAAAAAGGAACGCAAAGTCGCGCGCAAGGACGTCGTATTCTCGTAGAGGCGTATAAAAATGCAAGGATGCGCGTAAAGCAGAGGCGGGGAGAGAGAGAAGCAGAGAAGGAGGAGGAGGAGGAGGTGGAAAAAGGAGAAAGAAAAAAGAAGAAGCGGTTCAGAAGAGGAGGAAGGAATCGGTTGATCTCGCGGTTCTCCGCGAGATCGTGGCTTTCCCACTCGCTTGCCTCGCGCTGGTACCTGCGTGCCGAGTAGCGCACCGGTGGCGCCCGAACGGCGACGACCGCCACCGAGGGCCGAGCCGAGCGCGCACGAGCTGCTCCCCGCCACAGTCTGAAATCGGCTAGCGTGACGATACGACGTGCGGCAACAGTCGTTTAATGGTAATAGACCCGATGCGTTGCGACGTTTCGGTCCTCGATATCGGTACGTCGATCTGAGTCGATTCGAAATCGCGTCGACTGCACGCGGCTAAACCGAGTGTTGGTGTTCAGTGCCGGCGAGGGACCAGAGATTCTAACAGAGAAAGAGAGCGAGAGTAACCGTGAGGAACGGGACGATCGTGCGAGAGAGCGAAACAGAGAGAGAGAGAGACGACTCTACACGGCGTCCAGTGCAAGAAGAGGAATTCCCTGTGTTGTCACGATGGCAGCCCACGAGCATCGAGCCTCCGCCGCGGTCATCGTCGCGATCGTCTTCGCACTGTTGCCGTTCATAGGTGAGTGTTCGAGTTACTACGTAGGCTCTTTAAAAGTAGTAGGACGCGAGGGACGCGGATAAGAGAGCCTGGCTAATCGGGCACGTGTGTGCGCACCTTTCCCACGTACACGGTTTCCGCGCTTTCGCCTAGGCGGAGGGCAACGTCACCGCGTTTATATTCCGGCGTTGGCACGCGATCGCTCAGCAGGTGGTTCACCGAACGCGCGGTGGAATTCAAGCGAGAGATGCCTGACGCCGATATATACGGGCACGGTCGATGGAATTTCGATGCGATCGAATTCGCAGGGGCCGAATACTTCCGTCCGCGGAGGCTTTTGACCCTTCGCGCCATTCCCGGCGAAGCGCGGCAACTCCGTGCGAATTCAAATCCGTTGGGCGTCCCGCGGGACCGCAACCGTTTTCAGTCGGTTGCGTGACTACGCGTCCCGCGGCGGTGGGCAACATTTCGTGCACCTGTGACGCTCCCGAGGCGGCCGCGTCGTCGTTGAAAATGGCAGCTCGTCAAGCGACGGTGTGTGTCGAAACGCCAGCCTCGCGGTATCAGCCTGCCTGGTAATCTATCGATCGATGACTCACCGTTCGACGCTTATTGGATCGGCCAGGAAAAATCTAATTGCTCTTATCTCCGGTTACTCGCGGTTGTCGCAAGCGGAACCGCGTGTTTCACACGGGAACTCGTGCAAAATTTCGTTCGCAATCGGGGGCCCCTCGTATCCTCTCAGCAGTAGATATCTCGTTTCTAGTACTGCTCTCTTCGTACGCGATTTCGAGTCGTGCCAGGAACGCAAATACCAATTAGCGAGGGCTCTGGGACAGCTCAGGTATATAATCTCGATAGCGTCGCCAGGGCGTGGGGTAATAAGGACAAAAGGGTCGCCTTGCGAAGTCCCCGGGCCTAAGCAAAGAGGCACCGACACCTGAGCAAACGATCGTCTTGCACCTGTACGAGGAAGGGCGCCTAGGTTTTGGAGCAGGTTAACAGAGGAAGCGAGAGAGAGAGACAGAATAAGAGACGTGCACCTTGCACGGAGTCGGCTTTCCGCCAACGATATAACCCGACCTCCGAGGGACCCGTCTACGGGGCCCTCTGCTCGCGTCCAAGGGAATCAGGGAAACGTTACCTGAAAAGAGTCAGGCTCTGTTGCGTCGCCTTTGTGCTGTTCGACCACTTTCCGTGAAATTGCACCGCGCCGGCCTCGACGCCGCTCCGCACATTCTCGAATGTATATATACCTGTCCGAATGGCTCTGGTGCAAATTGCCGTCGGTGAGGAAGGCCGTCCCGTCCCGGCCTGTCCGGCTCGTTCCTCCCTTTCGTTCTCGATCGTCCAGCCTGCGATACACCGCGACGAAAGTCGCTCGACCTGTACGTATCGCAACGAATCGGTAACGCGCCTCTAACGCGGTCGAAAAATCGCGAATCGACTTCCTCCGAGGCGGCAGGATACGCGCACTCGGAGAACGGTGTAACGAGGTTTCAGTACTATAATAGGATTCAATTCGTGGATACGTGTAACCCTTATGGATCTTGTATAACGCGCAGCTTACGAGAGGAATGAAACAGTATCTCTACACGGGTTTCTCGTAGCTCGCGGAGAAATGTTAGAAGAACGATTAAATAACCCGCATTCGTAGTTTTAGACATTCATTCGGTTACAAATGCGAGCCAGTTAACTCAGTTTCGAGTTCTCTCAATTCGTTCGAATTACCAATTCCCAGATATTCCAAGTATATCAATTTATTGAATTTACAGCGTGCTTTGTGTCCGGATGACCAATGCGCGCTCCGTTCCACAAATAATGCTACCGGTATAACATCTTCGTCCCGTTTCTATATCTCGACTTGGTACTTAAATTCTCCTCGCCGTATTTTACTCGAATCGGTTGGTATTCCGTAAATTGCCCGCAAATCTGTTGTTAACTCCGAAATATCTACGCGATCGTATCTCGGATACAACGCAGAAACTGAAGTTGAAAGCATAGGAAACGATCAAGGGTACAGCGAAGGTGTAAATTACGCTTCCTGCTACCGCTCCGTTCCTGTATTTTCCCTGGCAGAACAAGGAACGTTCGTGGAAACGCGTCGCGGCTGAACAAAACTAGGATACGAACAGTGGCGCTCGCACAAGACTGCACGAGCGAGAACCGCGTTATAGAAAGGATCGGCTTCGTATCTCCACGGCGTTCCCTCGGCGTTCGTCTTCGTCTGGTCGCCTACTCCGCTCCGTCCTCACGGAGCGCACTCGCGGCCGCTCAGTCCGGTTTCGTCGAGTCGCCTTTGGGATCGCGTTGTCTTTTTTCCCTTCCTCTTTTTTGTCCCGTTGTCCCTTCGCTTCTACAAGCGTGCCTCCGCTCGCTCACCGGTTGTAATTTATAAATGGCCATCGCGCGCGGTCCACGGCAGAAGAGGTTGAAGGGGGACGAGGATGGAGAGGACGGTTGGGTCGAGGAACCGGGACAGAGAAACGGTACCGTTTCGGAGTTAGACCGTTTCACTTTCGAGCTGGCTCTCGCAGAGCGACGCGCAACGGTCGCGGGGTGCCCGCGTTTACCCTTCTCTGTTGGGTTGCTGCTCTCGCAAAGGTGTTCCGAGAAAGGCGTTAGCCCGCGAGTTGTTCCCTCTGAAATTTATCTGTCATTGTTCGAGGCCCGGCTATGAGTTGCGCCGCGGGAATACGCATCTGCATTCTTTCCGGGGCCGCTGCCAGGCGGATCGCGGCGACACGGAGAAAGTGTCGCGACAACAATGCTCTCCCTGTACGCGTCCGTGCATGAATAGAAAAGAAGCAGGCGAGCGAGCGTGTAGAGAGAAAGAGAGAGAGAGAGAGAGAGAGAATACGTAGAAGGAAATTTTGATGGATTACTTTGAAATATCGTACGGGCAGAGTGGTGTACCCGTATGCGAGAAGTGTCGTACGAGGATCGTAGCCGCTTCGAGTAGTCACGCTCGTGCTTGGGACGTTTTACGGCCGGAGTAATAAAGTCGCGAGCTTTTTTATCGTCGATTTTATTATGATAGATATCCCCGAGTTGTTCCCCGACAGTACACGCGGGGAATCGTCAGCGTGAAATATTGCGCTGTTGGATGTGTTAATGATCGTGCGGAGCGCGTTGGTATTAATCTTGGGACTATCGATCTGAGAGCATCGAGGAATGCGCTGCTTCGCGACGTTAGCTACCACGCTGCTCCTCGAACGCGGTGTGTCTCTCTCGATGTTACGGGTAGCCAGGGAAAAGAACAGGGTATTTCGACGGCAAATTTATTCCCAGTTTGACGCGCAAGAAATGGTAGAATTCAACTGGACGCCAGTGCTCGAAACGGCCGGCGGAACAGTCAGTCGGAGAGATCCGTGAACGCTCGTCTTTAAAGTAAATAGAGGTTGCATCGCGTGCACTACCGCGAGATGCGCCGCGATTACCTTAAGAGTTGCTCGAGGATGGAAAAAGGAAGGACTGAGCGGAGCAATCGAGACGCGAGGAAAAACGCTAGATCGCCGGAAGATAAACGGGCCCGCGGCGCTGACCTTTTCTCGTTTCGCCATTGTAAACGGCCGCCTGTACACGCGTCGCCTTTTTTCCCCCCTTTTTCCTTCACGCACGCAGCGGTCGTGCCACGGGTTCATCGATCCTTTATTTTTTTTCCACCACGCGTCGCATTGTTACGCGGTGACCCATTGCCAGTGGTCCACGGATTCCGGGGACCATTAAAGTTCCTTTCTCCCGCTGGCTCGCCATTATCGAGTCGCATAAATACAACGAGGCAACCGTTGAACCTTTTAGAACCGTCTCGTGCGCTCTTTTTTCTCCCCCTCCGCTTCGTACGCCCTGTAAACGCGCTCCGCGAAGCTCCGCGACGCGCCAAGGGTAGCGAAGATTAACGAACGAACGTAAACGAGACGGAAGCGCGGGAGGGGAATTTTTCTTCGGCTCTGCTAGCGAGCGCACCGCGAACAACCGAAGGAAAAACCGCCCGCGAGCGTAATAAAATAGGAACTTGCGAGAGATTGTGGAGGCGGAGGGGTGGGAAACTCTTGATTATGGTTATTACTCGGGGCCCTGAGATAAAATATTCCAGGAAAAACCGAGGCACTTGCCGCGCCGCGACTTAATGAGTCGCGGAATGGATTCGTCTTTTTCTTCTATTTCATCCTCTAACTAATACGCCGAACGTCGTCGTAAAAAAAGTCGATCCTCCGACAGAGTGACGAGGAGAAGAGGGCTCGCCAGCAGGGTGGAAATAAACGAGGTGGAAAGTGGCGTGTCGGTTCGCTCGTCGCGCGTTTCCGTGGCCGATAATTAGCGATTTTTCGGCTGGAAATGAGAAACAAACATAACGCTCGCGCTCGTTGCGGCCACGCTCCGCTCTCGGCGAAAGCAGCCGGGAAATTCGAAGCTGGTTTAGCCGCGAGGGGAAGTCGCGAGAGGGTTCACCGTGGATGGAACAGAAACGATCGTTTCGCCTCTCGTTTCATCTCCTCGGACAACGGTGGAATTTCGCTGGAATTCTGGGGCTTCGGTATACACGTTCGCCGATGTATTCCTGACATCGATCTCTCCTCTGCCATGTTCACGGCGGGCCAATCGAAATGGCGCTCCTCCGCGGTGCCGTTCAACCCCGGCAGCGATGTTTTAACATCCGGAAATTATGCGTCCATTATCGTGCATCTTGTTTGGCCAACAATGCCTTCAGGGTTCTTTGTGTTTTCGTTTATATACATTTTCAATAATGCACGAGTCGCGGTAACCTAGATCGTTGTTCGCGGGGTCCCTAGCAGCCATTGTGTTATCAATGACCGTGGAGACTGGCGCGACGCTTCAAATTGTAGCGTTCGCCGGATAGCTCTTCCTCGTTCACGGTTCGAAATTCTCGCGTTCGATTGGTATTGAAGCGGAGCAGAAACGCGTGGCACACATTTTCCTTTATTTTGCCTGCAGTCTGGGTTAAAAAACTGTGCGTACTTGAAGCGGAATACCGATCCGAATACTTCTCGTCGAGTGACGCAACGTTTACAGCGAAGTGGGTCTAGGTGTTTTCTGCGGTTAGGAAAGCTACAGAGAATAACGAGTAACTACGCTTCGAGACTACTCATTAGATGCCAATCGAATGTTTTTAAGATTCCTTCGTCGCTTGAAAGTGGGCGTTCGATTGCCAAGCGAAGTGAATCGTTTCGCGTTTAAACCGTTCGAACATTTTCGTTAATTTTAACGGTATGCGGTTGACGATTGATCGCGGTACGTCAGGGAATTACGCTACGGTTACACTCGAGGATTAAAAGTCAAACGAATTACACCGCGGCCGGGCAATGCAATAAAGAACGGGAGCAAACAGAACAGAAAGTGGAGGGACGTTCCTCGCGATTCCCCTCGAATAAAGACGCGAACGATAATTTCCGTGCCATTAAACGCGGACCACTTAACAAGCCGGTCGATTGACAGGGACACGTTTTTAATTACGATTTCTGATATCCATAATCGATATTTCGCCCGAGGGGCGCGTCGAGGAGCGTTCAATTCGGGCGTAGCCAACATTAATCAAACAGCCGGAACCAGCCGGGCAAACGGAACGGGAAGAAACAAAGAGGCGCAGAAATAGTACGAGGCGACCGTGGATTTGTTCGAATTCGTCGAGTGGAAATAATAATGTTCACCTGCCGTTAATTCCGGGTAGAACGCGGATGATCGATCGGGGCCCGTTCGAACTCCGCGTTCCGCGCGTCTCAATCTTATCAACCGGAGGAAAGCCCCGAACGAGAGGTGTGCATCGCAGCCGGAGAGATAATTCTTAATCAGCGATCGAGGCACGAGCTAGAATTACGAGCGTGTTCCCGTCGACGGAATGGGCTTCTATTAAAGCCTGCAGTCGCGCACAGCAGCCTGCGCGACCGTTATGAATCAACCACTAAAATATTATTTACGATCGCTCAGCGAGCACCAAGAGCGCTCGCACCATGAGTTGTAACTTCAGATGGAATTCGTCGCGAAAACGAATCGAACGCGAGGAAATATTTTAATCTTCCATCTGTCGCGAGTTCGTGGAATTCGCCAGTTTTATCGATAGAGCATCGTTGTTTCTTCTAGATGAAAAATTCAATCCGCAGTGGCGTTCGTAGACGCACCAAGGATTATCGCAAAAGTGACTGTACCTCGTCGTCGTGTCCCACGTTCGTACCATTTTATCTCACGGCTCGTTCTCGTGTCTACACGCGTTCTTATATTCACGATGATCCCTCTGGATCACGTTGTGCACGGTAATCTTCCACATGGAATTTTGTTCCGGCGACGAAAGCACAAGGTTTCGATGTCATCAGCGCGATGGAATCGTTTAGTCCTGCAGAAACTGAGAATTTGCTCTGCACGTTCTTTACACGTTCCTCTCGAATATCGTTTCGTATTGTTATTAATGGCAGCTGAGGATATCCGAGAGCTATCGTTGCACGCGACCAACACGCGACTGTTTTTATTGGGAAATTTATTACTTTTTCAGGAAGATCTTTTATTATCGAACAATTTGAACCCATGCAGATTTGTGTGTTCGCTGACGGCGAATAATTAGCTGTATACTGTGCGAGTTACATTTTGTTTCGCGACTCCGAATTGCTGAAAAGGAAAAGCCAGCAGAGCGTCTCGTCGACGTTCTGTTCTTATTTCGCTATATCGCGACGAATCTCAAATTGCTTGATTATCATACCCCGAACGAGACGTTCCTCGTCTGAAAGACGCGCGTTACATCATTGTCAGCGAATAGCGGAGCGGCGAACGCGCCGTAGTCGCCTCTTTGTGCGTCAGCACGCGTCTCCATTCGACTCTCTCGCGTTTCGAACTATTAAGTTTCCGAACGAAAGTTGAATGCGTCTCTCGACGGACTTGCTCAACGTGGAACGAGGGTGTGTACGCGCGGGTGTTGCACGCGAGAAAGTGTGCCGCGAACCCTCCGTGCTCCGTCGACATGCTCTCGCAAGCAGCGAATGAATGGCGGAGTCTCGCCATATCGTTGCATCCGCCGTGGAATCGTCCGCGCGCCTCGGACGCGGGCCTTCGTCAGGGCCTCTTTAACGAGCCGAAGGATTCGATGACGTCACTAGACCGCCCGTAGGATTAACTAGCTAAATACTTCACGTGAATTAAGCGGACGCCCACCCACGGACAAACGCGCTCGCGCGCGCGCGAGGGTCTTCACCGAGTTACTTTACTAAAATAACAGCCTGGCTGTGTTATTTAATCACGCTTCGCCTCCCGCGCTATCTGCCATCGAGGAATAGCGCGTCCCCTTGTCTGCTGCTGGGTTGATTGGCTTTTCGAAAAGACGAAGGGGTTGCTCGGATGGTGGATGTGGTTTCGAAATTGAAGCGTCGGATCGTTTCTCGTATCGGAATCTAATTTCGTCGCGCGTACGTTCGATGGATAGAATCTTGGCTTAGTTTTCGAGCAGCGGATGAAGATTTAGTTAGCGTGATTTCTCAGGAATTTCTTCTTATTCGTTATTTCATCGTAAAGTTCACGAAATATGTTCAGCATTAAAGGAAATAAAAGAAATAGAATATTTCTGTTCGTGAATACCCTACGATCCCCCTGTCATTCGTATTCCCTCGGTCCTCGACTAAACGAAACAGCCATTACCTTAAAAGAGAGGAATCGATATTAGCGCAACACGGAGAGAAAAAACGATTCCATTTGGAATACCTCGAAGCCTCGCGATCCCATCTTCGATCGGACGCAAAAAACGTGCCGTCGCGCGAACCGACGCTAAAAATCTACTGGAAACTTCCTTCCACCCTTTACCCGTTTCCGCCGCTTAACGACATCCATCACGGGCACGCGCAACAACGCGGTTCCTCCCCGTTACCCTACAAACGGCACCGCACTCGTAACAATTAGGTGGTACGTAAAATATCGATACTCCATCGATTTCGCGACGAGCGTAAGTTTTACGAGCCACGGCCCCGTAATTCCTAGAGGAGGATCGGGCGTTCTTCAACGGTCCCAGTTTACATCGTCGTAACGACTGTGTACCTACCTCGTAAACGTTGTTTTCTGGCGATATATTTCTGAGCACCGGGTCGAGGCAAAAATATATACATTTATCTCTGGCTTTGGCCAGTGGGATTGATTCGACAGTATCGAAACCGGAGCGAACGGTGCAAATTACAGACCGATGTTCAATTAAATCGTAAAGATGTACACGCGCGGCGCGTTGCATCGTTCGACACGGTAATTGTTTTAATAGAATCGGGATCAGAACGAACGATACAGCCATTAGGGGACAATTTGCGTTCGTAAATTCAAATCGTCCTTCCTGCTCGCGATTCTTTCAGTCGCTGCCCCTTTAAATCGAACGACTCGCGGCGTATATAAATGTAAATTTAGGCAAATCATAATTTACGTAGCTCTGCTTATTATTTCCAACGAGCGAGCCGCATTTTCGTCTTCGCGCAGCTCGTCCCATCCACCAGCTGGACAATTTACCGTCCGTGAAACGTTCCACGTCTTTCTTCCGCTAGCCATGATTCTTTTCCACCTTTTTCTCGACCGTCTCGTTGCGTTGAACAAGCGTGGCGAGGCCTTCCGCGAAGGGAAAATCGTTATCGTAGAAATAGGCTTTAATTAAAATATTCCGACCAGATGACGTCTCTCCGCGTCTTCTTCCATCTCTTCCTCCTCCCCTTCTTCTTCTGCTGCGTTTGTTCGGAACGCATGCTTCCGGGGTTCGTTGAACCTCCTCTCGCTGCCCGTTACGAACTCGTCGTACACGGGGGACGATATTACATTTTTCTGGAGCAATTTCGATGCCAGCTCGCGCGCTGATAGTTCGCCGTTAAATTTTGACGAGCAACGACCCGCCGCCGCGAGAAATCTCTCGTGAATATTTCCTTAGGAAATTAAGTCGTCTGGCCGGGTTGATTAACTCGAATTGAGTGGACGACATTGGTCGAGTGTCTCACTTTCGAACTCCTTCCTCGGCTGTTTTTACTCGCGATCGCTCGAGGCCCCGGCCTTTTCCCTCCCGCGGAATCGCCTTAAATTGGAGTAACGTTCGACCGTTAATGAGCGACGACGAGGCTCGCGTGCGGCACCGTGCTTCGATCGCTTCGACGAATAAGTTAATTACCATTTTCAGTTGAATCGATAACAGACGTATCGATTGCGCTCGCTTTTACATCCGAGGATCTACGTAAACGTAGAAATGTAAGTTTCGCAGATCGTACGATTGCACCAGTCTGCTTTGTAGATTAATCCGAGAGATTCTAATCAGTTGCAATTTCTATTCTTTCGTAGTAAGCAAAGAAAACCTTCCCCTTTCCAGAAGTTGCAAGTATCGTAATCTATAAATATATCCCTATTGTACGAATACTACGTGCATGCGTATCACGTAGCTATTACAGAAGCTATCAAAGTGGCCTCCCAAGTAATTTCCCATCGCGGCTACTGCGAGGTGCATTACTCAACCAGGCATTATTCGGTAAAAAAATTCCAATCACAGCCGCTGCTCCGTTACAATAGGCCGTCGGACATCGTGACCGCGCATCTCAAGAAATTCGAATGGGAGAATCCGTGGCGCGGGTCGCACGAAACAGCCGCGATACGTCTCGAGAGGACCCTCGCGCAGCGAATGTGAAATTAATTATCCCCCTTAATCGCGCGACAGGGACCGCGTGCGTGAGATTCAGGGCCGCTTAATTTGAATGCTCGTCAAAGTGACGTGACCGGTGCGGCCCGACGCTGGATGACGCACGCCCACGTTCGAGGTCTCCGCGTCTCGGCGTTCGCACGCTAGGCAAAAGTGGCGAACGAGAAAGGCCCTCTCGAAGGGCGGACGAAGAACGGCGTCGCGCTAGAAGGGCGGCGGAGAATCGTGAGCCCCTCGCGCGGAGGGGCAGAGGCGAAAAAGGGGGCGAGAAGAGATAGGGGATAGTAGATAAAAAGGAAAGGAGGCCGGCCGCGGGTTTTGTGAGAACCTGTTTTGGGTTTCTGCCAGCAACCTGCCGCGCGCACCTGTACGAACAAAGAGAGCCCCGAGGTAGTCCTTGTTCGGCTTTTCAACGACCACCTCGGGCCTTTTCCTTGGCGATAGACGCGTCCACCCGGACGCTCCGTTATATACCGGGTGTCCCATCGACCCTCTGCGAAACAACCGACCAGGACGCCACGGCCATCGCTGCCGCGCGCGTTCCTCGTAACTTCCAAACAGGTTCGCCCCGTCCGCCGCTGCCCGGGGAAATTACGACGTTGATAAATTATCGCCTGTCCTCCACCGAATATTTCTGCGCCGCTTTCGTGTCTAGAAGCCGAAGCGTTCCACGAGCCACCACTGGCTCCCGGTTGCGCGCAGTTATCTTACGGAAATCGGGATTTACCGCTGCACGTACGTTTCCACGTCACACATGGCGGACGGGTCACTCGGTGCCACGCTCTCGCTACGATCCCTCGTCCACCGCGGATGGCCGCCTGTATTTAAAGCCAGCTCTCTCGAGCTTAACGCCCGGCTCTCGATGAAAAATTGGTTTAATCGGTCGCGATAGGAGAACGCTAGGTCCGCCACATCGCGCGCGATGCAACTTTTATTATAGATCGCTGTTGTTGTTGGCTGTACGCGTGGCAATATAGTCGCCTCGTCTCTCGACTCTTGTCTATTCGCGAATTCCATCGGATGGATACTTTTATTCGCGATACGGGGTGATAAATCGAGTTGAAATTCTTTGCGAGAAAGAAATGAGAAAGATTGTGAACGTCACGAGGTTCGATGCTGATGTATGGTAAAGAATGCGAGTTAATAGAACGAGGGAAGTGTTTCGAGAGAGTTTTATTGTGTCCGCGGATATTCTCGTTTTAAGTAACGAGAGTCGATGAAAAGATTCTCTACTCCGTTAGGTAATTTGTCTGCTTACTTTATTTCGCTGGCGTGTACGTTACGGATGTATGGGCGCGGAATAAATTAGGTCGTTTACTGTCAGCGGCAAGATTTATTCGGCGAAATGGAGCGGAAAGGGGTGGCCTTTCTTCTCCCCGTCGCTTCGAAATATATTCAGGGTCTAGGAAATTCTATTCATGTCACGCTCTGTTCCTCCAGCCCAGTCGAAAGTAAGAAATATAAAATCCTTCATAGTTTCTACAGGCCTCCGCTCGTTCTCCTTGTCTCGAGCTTTACAACCGTCGCTTGCCTTCGAACTCTCGGTAGCGGAGACGCCAGGACCTCTTCACTGTTCTCTCCTGTGATTCACACACCCCTTTTCTCGCGTCGTACAACGCTCGCCGCTACTACCCTTTTCTTCCTCGATCGGGCGGAAGTAACCCTCCCGGAATTGAAGTTCTCGCGAAACAAACGAAGGGGCTGAATCTCTGATCGTCGTTCGGGTTCGAGCGAAAATTGATTCGCTCATTTCGCGAGTAGTGGCAGAATGTAATTACAGTTGCAACCGGGTTGCGCGGAATTAACGCTCGTTCGGCATAGTGATTAACGTTCCCAGCGTAATTGGAACACCGTTTGACAATAGTTCGGGGTAACAGGAACCCGTAGTGGCAATCAACCGCTGCGCGAAGATTCTTTCGGATAAACGGAGCGTGGATAAACGGAGCCCAGGCGTAATCCTATTGCGACGAAGCTAACCGCGACGATCAGCTGGCGAAACGTAGGGATCGATCCCGAAGGCCGCGAGCGTTAAACAGCGACGCTAATCGGCCGTGCTCGTAATCCTTCCGATTGATAATTGTTCCGCGAACAGAGAGGAGACCGCCGTTATTTTCCGGCAGAACAATTGAATCTGCTATGATTTCGTTAGAGCGCGCAACCGGCTCTGATAACGATCATTTAAAACAATTGGCCGGATGCGGTCGCGTGTTTCCTCCCGCAGGTGTTGGTAGCGCGGTGAAAACTGCTCGCCTTTTACCGGCCGACGCGCATTTTGTTTATTTTGCAAACGAGCCGAGTCGAAATTGAAATTTCAACAATTTCGAGCGTTATCTCGTTCTCTCGCCAATTTTGCTCCCCGCATTTTTTGCGCGACACACGGGGGATCTAATTTCGCGTGGCACCCGCGTATGATGCATACGAGCGCGATATTTCAGCTACGCTGATACGTCTTCATCGTTCCTCGTTCGTCTCGCGAAGTTAGGCCAAAGAAATTTCAAGTCGCGACCACCGCGCCCATCCATCACGAACCAAACAGAAGAAACGGCGCGCTACTCGACTTAATAATCAATTCTCGAACGGACGGTTTATATTTATCGAAAAAATAAATTGACTTCGATCGTCAGTGATCACAGCGAACCCGGTCGAACGTAAGCATCCGGCCAGGAGAGCCCAGCACCAGCAGCCACCCACAGGCAAAGGTTCTCCGTCTCGTTCATCAATGTCTCTCCCTGTTCGACAGAGCTCCTCCGCCTCGAGGCCTCCCCTCTGTCGGATCCACGACGTGGATAGTACGATAATGTCGAACGATTATAAGACGTCTATATTCGCGCGGAGGTTGCGCGGGTATAGATCCGTCCACCTTGCCTCCGGTAATGGGACTTCACGCAGGGACGTCGTCGTTAAAGCGACAGGTCAGCCGTGACACCCCTCGTTCTGCTCTCGTCCTCCGCACTTCCGTTAGCTTCGTTTTCGCGTGAACTGGATTAGAACGAACTTGGCCTGTCCGCTGGCTCTCTCTTTCTCTCTCACTCTCTTCCTCGGTCTTTTTCCGTCCATGACGAGCAATCCGTGGGAATATCGAGGATAACGGGGCCAGCTCGAGCTGGAGAGAAGATCCGCGGGCACGAGATCGCGATAACGAGAGCCAACGAGGTCCGAGTTTTGTTCCACGTCTGGTCGGTCAGCGGCGCCTTCGAGGTCGAGGCTCGTTAAAACTGCTTGTCGCTCCGTGAAATTCTTGCGCGATCCTCGTACGGTGGTGGTCCCCCTGTCGTGGAGCTTCGTGGGTCCTCGCGGGTGCCTCGATCGAGACGTTCGAATGACCCACTCTTGGGATTACCTTAGTTTAATCCGAGTCTCGATGCTCTCTCGTACGCGTCCGGTGTTCGAATCGCGCGGAACGACGTTTCAGACGGTCGACTCTGGGATTAACACTGGCATACTCGATACCTGTGCCAGTCAAACGGTCGACGATTTCGTATTTGATTCGATGCGGAGAGCAAATTCGAATCGGGGGTGTTCCATCAAACGTTCGGTTGATTCGCGTCTAACGCCTTGCGGGTACTTGGACGAACGTCTAGGATAATCCTGGTCAACTGGGTGGTTTCCATCGGCTAGACGATCGCGATTTCGTATTCAAATCGTGCCTGTTCTTGCATTCGCCGGGACACGAAGACCCTTCACGCATTTGGTTACCTCGCGCCAGGATCCTCGACTGGGTATTACCCAGATCGACGTTCAGACGGGTCCGTTTCAAGGTCCTCCCATGGTCGATCGGACCGTTGGTTACCCATCGTCGATCCTTACGATCGATCCTCACAGATTTTCTGACGGTAACGCGAGAACAATTTCTTATTTAAATCGAAACTGTTGCGTCGCAGCCAGTTCTGAAGCTTCTATTGCGGTCGTCTGGTCCGATCCGTCGATCTATTTAAATTCTAACTAAAAGAGCAACGGGAGCTCATCTTCGTTCGCTACTCTTCGCTGCTGGGCTACCGGTCTCTGAAACGCCAGATGAAAGGGAAAAAGGGAGAGAAAGAGAGAGAAAAGGAGGAACGGAGACTTTTAAATCGAGATCGTTTATTAGCAAGGCCCAGCAGCAATAAACGACTACGGTGGTTATCCGATGAAAGGCCTGGAAATAGAGGCTTTTTCTCGTTTCGTAGAGGGGAAAGGGTAGTGGTAGTATCGCGGTACCGCGGAAAGGAGGACGAAAGGAAGGAAAAGGGGGTGGGGTCGTTGAATTCGCCCCGTTTTGCTTCTTTGTTCGCGGCAACGGTTTGAACCTCGGAGGAGAGAACCTCCTCGGGGCTGCTTATTGGACGACGGAGATACGTAGGAGAGAATCGAGCGCGACAGAGAAAGGCAGAGCTGGTTGGTCGGTGCATTTAGTCGGGATAATTAAAGTACACGGCGAGCACTCGAGACACGAGCTGGTAAATGTCACCGGTTGCATATTGTTGTTCAGGGACAAGTGCCCACTCTCTTTCTCTCTCTCTCTGTTCCAAGGCCTCTATATATCGCTCTTCCGCCCTAGCCACGATGATCGTAATCGCTGTGACGTGTCTTCATTCATGCAGAATTCTGCGGCGATCGATTCCCGCGTGACGGAGCTCGCGGATCAGTCACGCGCGATGGGATCCAGGGAATTTCCGCCCGTTATTCCGCCTCGCCCCCCGATGGAAATTCCGTGAAATAACGGCGCGCTTTTCTTTTTTTCTCTTTTTTTTTCGATCGTCGATCCTCGCGTCACTTTTTTTTTTTACGCCTGTCTTGCCGCCTTTTTTCCATCGTCCCCGACTTTTGCTTCCCTTTGCACCCTGCTACACCCTCTCGAACGCTTGTTCCGCGGCTGTTCATTGGCTTTCCGTTAGCGTTCGTTCCCGGAATTTTATGAAATAATAAGGCTTCCCCTGTTGATTCATCGGATAAATTTCCCGTTCGAATTTTTCGTACGTTGCTCGAAACTTTTAATCGTTATAATTTCTGGCGGTTATTTACTTTCGAGGAGGTGGTAATTAATTGAGCGGCTCGGTTGTCCAGCGATTTGTTACGGAAACGCGATGGCACGTGATGAGAGGGGAGAGTAGACGCCGATAGTGAAGTAACGGTTGCGGGGAATATCATAACGCGGCGAAGAGAGTGGAACAAAAAGGGAAACGGGGCAAGTATGAAAGTAAGCGGTAATGCGATCGCGCCGCGGAAGATGGATAATCGTAGGGGCTGTTAGTTTCATTTTGTTAACGGCTTTCTTATCTAGCTGACGTTCGCTTCCGAACGAAATGGGAAAAGGAAAGCGCACGTTTATTGGTGGAGCGGACAGAATGAATTACGGACTTCGGGACGATAGAACGAATATAATTCTAGCAATGAATAAAGCAACGCGACCAGTGCCCGTGAGATGTAATATTTTTACGCGAACAGCTTAATGCGGCCTGCATATTGCACGCATCGCGGAATAATTCAAACAGAAATCTCTTGTTTAATCTGTAATGTGTTCCGTTTAAACAAAAGCCCATTAATTACGCGTATATCAAATACAGTATTTAGTGTAATGCATGGAATAATAATAAATACGTTCGCAGTGGACAGAGGTCGCATAATGCGATAACCGCATTCAATTTTTGGACCATAATCTCTTTCCGAATAAGATATCGGTTTATCCAAAATCATTTTGCGCGCGCTCGTAATTCGTGGGCAACGGGAAAGCGACGCGTTTCGAGATCGCCATTGCACAGATATGTCATTGCAAACGAAATATGTCCAAATGTTCATTTCTGTCTCTCATTTTCCACAACCGAACGAAACGAAAGGGCATTTAATTTTTTCCGCGTTTGTATCGCGGTCGATCTCAAGTACGAACGAAAGGGGGTTGCGCTCGGAAAAAATTCCACGCAAGGATCTCGTCGCGGAAACTCGTTCGAATGGCCGTGAAAAAAAGCCAGTCCCCTCGTTCCTCTGGAAAATGCGTGCAATTTGCATTGTAAACGAATACGGAAGCGATTACACCGTCGCATTATCGCGGAAACGCGAGCAAACTCCGTGGAATTCCTCTTCCCATGCCGCGACACGTTGTACATTTCGGCCCTCCGCGTTTTTGTTTCTCTTTCCCCCCCTCCTCCTGCCCTCTCCCTATTTCTTTCCTCGTTTTTCCAAAGCGACGTCGAGCGCATCGGGTCGCAACGGAGGTTCCGTGACGCCCAATAAATATTTATCCTTCGCCCCGGGGCTATTACCGGCAAATATTTGGTTGCATTTACGGTGCCAACAGCGACAAATAATACCAAAAGTGGGAAGGGGCTGTGGAACCCTCTCTCTCGTTCGCCCCCAGTCTCCTGGCAGCGACGGTGTATGAACCTATGTACCTATAAACGGACCCGGCCGAGCGAATAATTTATTACCGGTGCCGGGCAGCGAGATTTGCATAAAACAGGGGTTTTCGCGCGCCCCCGCCGATCGATCGAAAATTGTGACGTTCGCTCTCGCCAGTGTGGGACAACGGGGCGCCCTTTTCGCCTCTCTCGAACCATCCTGCGCGACCCCTGCGTCCCGTGGACCGACGCTGCTGCGTCGCGTTTCCCGTGGGCCGCTTCGCCAGGACTCCCCTGCGATTTTTCCGTGGAAATTCGTAAACGCTTTTCCACCCTTTGACAGCCAATACACATAATATTGCTTCGAAGGTATGCCTTTTTCTCTTAGGTTTCCGTCCTGTTACTGTTTTTGGAACATGTGTTTGGAAGAGTGTGAGTCCTTGTTATTGTACTTTAGATGGGGGAAAGATTGAGCAGCGGATAAATGGTTGGAAGTAAATTTCTTTTTGCAACAAGTTCGTGTTCCGCGCAACAAAGTTCGGTTCTTTCATTGAGAAGTTTGTAATCGATCGAAGTTGCGGCCTGGTTATGACGGAAACGTGATAAATTCGATATAAAGCCAGCCGTAACTGGTCGAAACCGTAGCAACAGCGGCGTCGAGGAAAACGCTCTGCATGTAAAAGTTTCGATTTAATCTTATTGGAAATGTTGTTACGGATTCCTGTTGTTCGGCTTCGTTGTCCGGACGCGGTCCTGAAGACAGCTATCGCTGTGGCCGGCTGTGAAAGTTGGCTCCGTGGAAAGAATCGCCGGTCGGATATCTCACCTTTGATCCCATTGAAAAAGTTTCCGTTTTATCGAGGTAGCGCGAGGTAGTCGGTTCTTACAATTTATCAGTTATTCTTTTATCGTCTTGATTAAACTCCGCGCAATTTATCATTTGCAAACTGCGAGGAAAGTAGCGAGTAAAGTTTCGAAATTCATTTCACCGTCTTAACAGTATCCCTTCTATCTTTCGTTATTTTCACATCAGATCTTTCGAGTTCAACGCGAGCGTGATCTAAATTAGTTTCGTTATTTTTCTTCGAAAGAAACACCCCGGATAAAACAAACTTGGTTCTATTTCCCGTATTAGAGAGCAGCCTGTGTCGCACCCACCCCTCACGAAACATCCAGTTATGGTCGCAAGTAAAATAAACGCTCGCAAGTCGAACGAAACCGTTTTCACGGGTTAATACGAAAGGGACACTCGACCGAGTAGGTAAACGTTTGTTCAAAACGTCGCGTTTTAAAATTGTACAAATCTACTTCAGCATCCGACTTCTTCCCCCGAACGATCCATCGCGGCGTCTATCGTCGTTTCATTACGCGGAGAGGTTCGACTATTATTCAAACCGACGCTCGAAGATCAAACACCTGCTCCATTTATCAAAACCCTTCTATCACCAAGTCCCGCAAGTTTCCTCCGACATAGGTATTCATACGGAATCCGCATTACCGCATCCGCGCCAAACCCACTAAATTTCCCTTCGATAGCTGGGATATTATGGAAAAATCAATATTCGCCTGGAGAAAGATAGATAGAGAGAGAGAGAACGAGACGTAGGAGAGAGGGATAGCAAGAAGCGGTTTCTAAAGGGCCAGTCGGATATTTAAACGGTCCTCAGCTCGGCCCCTTTTCAACGCCGCGCTTTCGACTATGAAATACTCCAAGTAATATCATTAAAATCCCTTTCCGGACCATTGTGCGCGTAAAAATTCGATTAGCGATCGGACGAAACGGCGAAATGGAATTCGAGCCGGACCTCCGGCTGATCGGACCCGGCGTCCTCCCCCGTGGCTGATGGTAATTTCGTTTAATACGAGCTGCGGACGAAACCGCAGCTTGTATTCATACGTAGCGGGCGCCGCGCGGCGTCGCGATTGGCCCGCAACACCCCTCGCGGCCACCCCCGCGATTAATAAATTAACGCCGACGCGAGCCAGCCGAACGAGTTTCGCAATTATCGAAAATCCAACGCGCGAAAGCAGCTTGTCGCCGGACCCCTCCGATGATTAAGCCCGCGCGCCGTAAAACGATGCGCGCGAATTATTATTTGCCACCACCCTACCCCCGCGCGACTCTGTTTTCGAATGAAATCCCATCGCAAATGACGGATGTATCTCTTCTTTCGATTCACTTATTAATACGAATTCTGCTTGGCGATAATCCACGGTGCTTATTTCATTCTCCCTATGAAACGCTCGAAATGAACCGTTCGGGCGTGAACGGTTGATATAAACGCGAATCCCTGCGAAATACGAATCGTAACGAGGGCAGAGCGTTTTCGAGAGAGCGAGAGCTGTTGTTCCAGGCGAATCGCGTAGAATCTCGGGTGCACCAGTGGTGCACCTTCGCGATCGATGCACCCCCGGGGCTTTCGGCACCGGTGTAACGGGACGCAACAAGTGGGAGAAGTTTTACAAAAACTTTCGCGAAAAAGGTCCTGGGATATTTCAAAGTTGAAAAGTCTGGTGCGCTGGTCGCATACTCTTCAGCAGGCTTTCAAGATTCAGCCGTGTAATTTTTCAGGAAGTTGTCACGCAGTCCAGCGTCCGACTTTCGAGAAAGGATTCAAGACCGAGCCGCGATTATTTTTTTCCTCCCATCGAGATGTATATTAGCAGGGGGTGGCTGGGGGGACGGCGAAACGCGAAAGCACCCGCGGGAGGATTTCTCAGCTTTCCTCAATTTTGCATACGACCACGTAGCTTTTGCAGCGCAGGCAATGGGGCGTGCAACATGATCCTCTGACGTCTGACGTTCTCCAGAATTTATACCTCCTCGTCCCTCGTTCGCGAGTAGGGAGAAAGAGCTCGCTGCAATCTTGTTTGAATAAAAACGCTGCCGGTTTATTCGGCCCCGCAGCGAGGAAATTGTAAAAGCTGACGTAACGATATTAGGACCGCGGAACTTAAGGAAAACAAGAAACTCACGGGCTCATATCGCCGTCGTAAACCGGGACCACGTCGTAAACTTTAATAAAGCGCACTGGGGCATGCAAATAGGACTAGGGTATTGTTCTACGTTTAACTATCGAGACGGTCTGAAAATGTTATCGTTTAATCCCCGGAATACCTAGCGACGTCCGCGCAATAAAGCAAAATTAGCGGTGCGCCTCTCCACCGATAATAAAATCGCACGGTACGAAACGATACAGTCGTTAACGCGGTAATTCACGGTACGGTGGATATTTACAGATGTTTCCGCAGGATATCCACGGATGGAACTTAACCCTCTCACGTTCGTGACGTAAATAACGAGAATTCCAGGAAGAATCTTCTCAGCCAGAAGGGGGTTAAGGATCGCCATTCTGCCGGGCGATTTGCTTGGCCACGTCCCGGTTGCTTCCGACCGGCCGATTTACCTCCGTGAAGTATCGTTCCCGATCCGCGTTTCACGTATCGTTAACCGTGTCCCGGTTTCGATGGTGCGCGGCCGCGGGGCCATCGCCCCATTAGGAACGGGCTGTGCCCCCTTTTTCGCGAACGAGCCGCGCGATTAATCGACCGCCGGCCAGTCGATATCGACGGGCAAAATGGACCGAGTCCGAACGATCGTGGAAGACGCCGGGCCATTTCGAGAGTCCGTCGTTTCGACGCTGCGAAACGATCTCGACGTTCCGAAACGAAAGGGGTGGTTGTCTCGTCTTACGAAATTTTACGTCTGTCCCGAATTTTTGTCAATTTCCTCTAACATAAAAAGGAGTCGTGAGAATAATGTTTTTTTTTTATGGCTACTCTATGGCGATTCTTTACAATTCGAAGGAAATTCGTTCGTTTTTACGTGGTTACTGTCAGCGAGATATAAAGCGTCCATTGGATTCAGTAACGAAGCGATTAGCGACGGACACCTCTAATTTAAAGGCCAGGAACGACCAGACGCGCCTGAGTACCGGATTAATCCCGACACCGTTGTACTTGTCTATACGTAAATTCCACCTTTTCCCATTTAAACCATCCACTAACATTACACTTTAAAATCAGGTCGTTTCATATTTAAAGCGAACCACTCGCCGTGCACGTCCACGAGAACTTCTCGAGTTCCATTCTGTGTTGTACACTCGGTCGATTCGTGCCATTTCTTTTTCGAGGATCTCCGCTGGTTTCGTGCACACTCTCGCGCACCCGGCTTGTTCTCCGGTTTCGTCGAAACGAGAGAAATAAGACCGCGTTCGTTAAACGTTCATCCGGATCCGCGCTACCACCACACCCTCGCAGAGCGCCCTCTCTCATCCCTCTCGCGTCCCTCACCAACGTTACGCATCTCGTTCACCCCTTCGCTCTCCTCTATCTTCGTTATCCCTCGTTTCGCGTACGGTTAATTTAGCCGCGGCATTTTTCGAGGCTTATCGCATTAATTGCATCGCTGGGGCCGCGATGGGGATTAAATATCGCGTTAATGAACAATGCCATATCCGCTGGCCGCCAGGCGGGGCTCACGGGCGAACGGGATTATCCTTGGCGGTGTATCGGAAAAAATCAGCGATACTGCTCGTCGCGTGGTCGTTCGTTCGGTTGGTATCGAACGCGAGTAGAGAAAAGGGTTGAAAGCGAGCGACGCGCTGCTATTGGCGGCACGGGAAACGCGCGAACGGGCAAAGGGGCTTTTGATGGAGTTTTATGTCGCGCGCGTAGATTTTATGAGTGTCATAATTCTCCACCTTTTCTTTCGCCTTTGATTCCTCGTCGTTCTTTGTTTCGTTGTCTCCGCGATTAAATTCGCGTCCCTCGATGGAACCGCGTCTCAGCGTTCGCGGTTCAGGAGTAACAGAGGGTTAAAAGTCGGGTATTTTGTCAGGGGATACAAATAAATGAACACGACCGGTGCAAAAGGTAATTGAAACTGTTCGAGTGGAAGTTTAATTCAGCTGAGACAGTAATTATATTACTCCGTGCCGTAAATTGGACGGTGCTTAATTGGCCCGTAGTAAACGATAACGTTGAGTGAAATATCTTCGTCTTATCGATCCCGCCTCCTGTTGCATTCGCGCGTTTAATATAAAGCCCTTTAAATCTACGCGCCGGGGCGAATACGTCTTAATGGTCAAAGTTTCCCGGAAAGGAGCCTGAATCCGCGAATTTATTAATAGCGGAACTTCGGTGAAACGCATTGTTTTCAGAGATTGTACCGTAATCGGTAACGTTGGCCGAGCAACGGCGAAGCAACGATTAAACTCTTTTTTTCTTCACGCGTACAGGGGGGTAGGTAGTTTCGAAGCTTTCTTTTCTCGACGAAGTTGGGTTAGTTCGATTCGACGGGCAAAACTTCCGTGGAATTTCGAATTACGCGAGGCTCTGGCTCCTTAAGTTAAACGATATAATTTGTAGCGAGCGTAATGCATGAGAGCAAAGTTTTAAGCATCCTCAAATTATTTCTGATTATAATTGCATGAAGTTCGCGGAAGGAATTTCATTTCCTCGAGTAAATATGATTGACGGTATAATTTTAAGCGAAAATTCGTACCTCAGAGGGGAAAATTCTCGTCCTAGAAACTCTCGCAGTTCGAGTTTCCTTGGCTATTTTCTAAATAATTTTAATCGGGTCTAAGAATCGCGATGCTTCGCGAATCGAAACGCTCGCGATATTATCTCTGGTGATCTGTTAAAATAAGCAAAAACAATACGGAATACGCATACTGGGTTGCATCGTCACGTCGAATTCGAGAACGATGAGTCAACCGCGATGCCACGTAACCAGAATTAACGTATTGCTAACCAGGCAGTCATCGAGACAGCATAAACAAACAGTTTTACGAGCCACAGTTCCTCGCTGACATTTTTGCGGCGCTAGAGGCGCGCGGGAAGAAAAACGGAAAGTCAACATCGTTTTCCTGCTGTATTATGCAAAAAAAGGGGACGCTCGCGCGGTGTTAATTCGAAGTAAACGCGGAATGGCCGAATTATGAGGGATAGGTGTGTCGCGGGAGGAAATACAAGTTGTTTGAGAGGCGGAGTAAAACCGACCGCTAATTATCTTCGTGCACGGTGCACTCGCGTTAATAACTTGCGGTTTAATGCAGAAGAAAAAAGCTAATAACCATGGGAGTAAACGTCGTTACCGTAAGAAATGTAATTGGTTGCGATTCGCCCCTTCATTTAGATCCGTGTGTATTCTTTTTCCTGGTGCTTCGCAGTTTTAGCAGTCTCAACGCTCGAAATAATCTCGAGAACGTAATATCACAAAATTCAGATAAATCCTGACTAAATAGAGATTGCATCGAGCAGAGTTTCCTCCAGACACTGTCCCGGGTCCTTGGCACACCTGAGCGCAATCAGCGACCCCTTGAAATCCCCTGCCTGGCACCCACTTCACCCCGTACTCGCCCAAAAAGTCTCGAAAGCTGTCCTCCGAATCACTCGCGCAAACACTCGACCCGTAAACATTTGCCTCTCCTCTATCCTTCCCTCCCCCATAGCCGTCAACATCCGTCGAAGGAATTAAAGCGACGAAACAAGACACCCTCGAACCGGGATATCATCCCGTCCATCCCTGTTTAAAGCTCGAATACTTGGGTCTGACGAGAGGTGGGGAGATCGTTTATTCGGAGCCTCGCGGCAAATATTTACCGTGCGAGCGAGAGAGGGCTTCGTCGTTGGGCGAGGAATTTCCAAAGAGACGGGAGAAACGACGGGCGCTGGTGGAAAGGTCGGAGGGCGGCTTATTACAATTAATAGCCAGAGAGAGAGGCGGAACGGGCCGCGATCGAAAAGCCAGCAGTCATCGTCGCTGAATGGATCGTAATTTCTGCGGGGTGGTTTCTTTTGAATGGGAGCTTAATTCCTAGCCTCTCGCGACACGTTGTCATCTTGTCTTGTCGCGTGACAAAAAGAGAGAGAGAGAGAGAGAGAAATAGATAAAGGGGCGACGGTGGCGGTGGGGTGGGACGAACCAAGCCAAGGGTTGATTTTGATGGATTACCCCCTGCGCGCGTGCGTTACCTCGTGGAATGCCTCGTGGAATATCCAGCCACCTTTCCCGTGGGAACTGACTAGGCTTCGTAGTTGTCTCGATTGTCATCCAGGACAGAGAAACGCACTCCAGACTCTCTGTACTCGACGCCTTCTTTTCAGCTGATTCCTGCGCCACTTCCGTGACGCGTGTATCGAATTAACGATCGATCTCGAACTCGCAGGGTTTTTTATCGTACGATGATGGTGAATGGAGAGGGAAAGGTGAGTCAGAAATACCAGTAGGAATGAGTGGTCCACGATGATTTATCAATTTTACGATCGACGAAAGAAGGAAACTGTAAAACTGAAAATTGTATCCGTCAGATTTCATATTTTCTAAAATGAAACTCCGCGTTGACGGGGGAACTCGCGACGCGCCGTCAGCGAATTAATCAAAAGTTCACATCGCGCGATTAGCTCTAGAAGTTAGTTTTGGTAATTGCGCATTCTGCGAGGTGTCGTTAATTTTTACGAGGCGCAATTTACAAATACTTCGGTCCCTACGCTGTTCACCGTTACGATGTTGGCGGGTGGTCTTCAACCCCTCGGTTGGGTGCAACCTGTTCCGCGTAACGATTCAATTTGGTGTTCGTTGAAATTAGAATACAAGTCGATCGATAAGGTCCGTTGCGTATTTACCCTGATATCTGTGAAAAGTGTTTTAAAAACAGACAGGGAAAAGGGAATAACGCGATGATTTCCCGACTGAAGTAACGCGACGCAAATGCGTCGATTGCGCTTTAACGTTTAATTCGTTTCGATTATTAGCCATCGAGCGATCCGTTCATAGGGACACGACCGGTGTGGGAACTGGCCAGCTTGTTCTGCCGCGTTTGACCTCGAAAAGCGTAACAGTGTTTGCTAGCTTGCTGCAATTAATTTCACAAAGGGAAAGGATGGAGTTACACGGGCCTGGGAAACTGTTTTGTGACTGTTTTCGACCTGTTTACCGTGCGCGAGATGAAATAACGAAAGTGGAACCGGGGCAGGCAAATTAAATCTTTGCGATTTCGTGCCAACCCAACTTTGAATTTCATATTTTCGCTTATCCAATTTCGGGCTCGAACCGAAAGCAGCTTGCAGTTTATTACTTCCCTCTGTATTTATTTTTGTGACGTGCGTTGAAAGCATAAAGAGAATGGGAACGAGAGAGAGAGAGAGAGAGTCTGCTTGTGTACGTGCGTGGAAGCGTAAAAATATATTCCACGTTATTAAGAATTTTTTAAAAGTAATTATAAAATGCATTAGGTACAGCTTAGTTCAATATGTCACGCGTCAGCGTACTCTACATACGAACTCGATTAAATCCTCAAATCCTACTTGCACGTAATTTACGAGCAGAGAACGAAATAGAGATTGCACATTCCCTTCATTATTACAGATAATTATTTTAGTCGAACGATTCTGAGAAATGTGAAATCTTGAGATTTAAAAGGATCCTCTAATATTCGAGTACGCGTTTAAAGTACATTCAACCCCCGTCGCGCCCACCTAAATCGCAACTGGAGTACAAAAGACAGGCCGCAGATTCATCCCCTTAGCCGTTCGCCACGGTGAATCTCTCGAGACACCTCGGTTCTCGAAGACGAAAAGCGGTTCCTGTAATCGACGTAGCCGCGTACGATCGAAACTTACGGTACTTGGATCCACAGCCCGCTTTCAGGCCGTACTCGCGCGAGTAATAGCTCGAATTAGAGCGATCGTAAATTCTCTTGCAGCTCGCGCGCTCCTCGCTTGTGCCATCGCTGATTAAAAAACTTTTCCGTCGCTCTCTGATCCACGGGGACGGGAGTTTTCGGTGTACGGCTTCCTAAACACGGAGAGAGCGGTATACAAACGCGGGGGCGGGCGCGAGAGCATCTTCGCGTAGATTAGAACGTCACATGTTCCTCTGTTTACCATATCCATGTATATTTATGCCGCTGCTAGGCAGCCGCGCACGAAACACGTGTTCGAAGCGGCGTCGGCTGTCGTCGAACGCGTCGCGACGCTAACGAGCCGCGTTTGTGTGGACGCAAATCCTTCCGCCACCCCCTCGAGGACGGGGCGCGGATGAAGCTCGCCGCTCTCGCGTTCGTTCGCGTGCATTTTTTACCCGAGAAAGGGATAACGTTTAAAACGTCACTCGTTCTTGTTTGCGTTTTACTCGCGCGGATATCCTGGCACTGAGGGAGCGGTGGAAATCGAAACTCGTGGTCGAAGTGATCTTCGAGGGTGGTTGTGATCAGAAATTTTGCGACAGCTTCTGATCAAGTTTGTTTCCAGTTATATCTGAGTTGATTTTAGAAACAGAAATTATAGAGTTAAAGTAAAATGAAAGTAATAAAAGTATTAAATTTCCAAGTTAAAAGCGAGCGAGAGTTGCAGCATTTTTTATTAAAACTCGCGCGTCTGAAGCTCGAAGTTAATAATATGATAAAGTATATTACGTTTGAGGTTTAAGCAAAAGTGTAATTGCAATTCTCGAACGCGAAACGAGCGATAAAAAGGTAAACGCGAGGTATCCGCGGCCCGTGGATCGCAACAGGTTGTAACATCAATAATTTCATCCAGCCTTTAGATTTTTCGAAATAGCACAGCCGAAGGTGGTTACCCCGTGCAGGCTCTATTTTTATCAGCCAATCCACCCTATTGTGCCGTACACATTTTCACATATTTCACTCCCGTCGATACGAGCTCGAGATAAATCGAAATTCAAGAGTGCCGCCGCGCTGGTAGCACCGATAATTTTATACGACACCCAGTTGTTTCGATACACATTTTCGTCTACCACTAACCACGCGTTCCATTCGATTTACGCAACGTTCTTTTTCATTCGATCGTGTATCGCGCAGCTGCATGATTGATTTAAGAATAGAAAAAGCTGGAACAAGTTTACGCCGGGTAATTACGGTAATCGATGAAATTCATTCCCTCGAGTTGGTGCTGCCACTTTTTACCTCGAATCAAAAACAACGAAACTATTCTAAAGCTATGGCTACGCTATCTCCGTCGAAAGTCAAACTACACTCATTACTCATCTAACAGTCACGGCGAAACTATGTAAAATCGCTAGAGAACGACGGTGTTCAGTTGCGTACACCAAACATGCATTAATGCTACAAAAATGTGGTACCTAAATACAAATATATTTCTATAACTCGCATAAAAATGGATATTCGCGTATCATCTCTTGTATTAACAGGAAATCTCCGCAATTCCCACGGAAAAGGTTACCAATTCACCTCGTTCGTTGCGCCTCTCAATATATATCCCGTCTATTCGCGAAGCTCAGCGGAACTAAATATTTCAACCCCATTCCTACATAGTTAACGAGCGCAAATCGCTCTGAACCTCGTCGTTCCGCTGTTTCAATGGCGAGTATCATTCCCCTTTCGCCACGCAGTCACACAGGGTCTTTGCATAGGATTTTCGAGCGACGATACGCGGCCAGCAGCGAGAGGGGTGGGTAAATAATTGAATTTAGATTGAAGGGTTGTTTCCGTGACGGCGTCTCTCGAGTCGTCTCGCTTTCTCAATTAATTTGTCAGGCTTCTCTCACGTGCTCATCTCCGCGCCACCCCCTGCCGTCACGGTGAACACCGTGTCCGACTCGTCCCTCGACTTCATCCCTTGTAAGTCTTCGCCGCTTGGAAAAACACCGTCGGATAATTCCGCGTTGTTTTGCTCCACGTTCCGTTCGTTCCTCTCCTCTGACGGTCGTCCTGCGCGCACCCTCGATTAAACGATGCACTGTTATGCAACGCAGCTGCGATTGGGCCTTGGGACAAATGAAATAAACGAGCTTTCGCGATCCCTCGAACGTTTCGTAAGGACCGTCGAGCTTTTATCGTCGATGATTTCCATGCTGTGTGACTTCTGTGCGAAAATCATCCCTTAAAATTCCACAAATAGATAATTAAACGACTGGTTCACCATTACGCTTCTCTCTCGTAATATTTCTATTACTTATACATTCGCCAGGTCACAGAATTACGTTCACCAGAAGATCACTGAACCATCTGAAACATTTTCCATACGTTTCTCCCGTCGTTAACGTAACAACTGAACGCATTAGACAGAATCCATCTGTTCTCCATGCGAGATCGTAACGGAAAATCACGAGGCGTCCCGATGGGACGAAGCAGAAGGCGTCTCGAACGTGGTGGCGTCGGATGCGTCGCATTTAATATTCATGTTGCGTAATCCCGGACGGGCTCGCGCGTCGCGCGTCGTTTACGCGATTTCCACCCATCGTGGCGGCGGTGGAGGCGGTGGCCCCCGCTGGAACCCGTGAAAAATGGCCGGTTTCCTCGTTTTTGAAATTACCAGGCCCGCAGCTAGCCGGTTGGCATTTACGAAACGCGGCATGAATAATTAATGGAGTATAGCGGCCGGTTGATGGCGCGGGTCTAGCCGGGGTAGCTCGCTCGCGCCATGAAAAAAACCGTCCCCTTCCTTTTCTGCCGCCCTCGGGGCGTCGAAGTGAATTTTTGAGAATGTGGCAAGACGACGAGATGCCGCGATACCGCTCGCAGAGCGTAGGTACTGGTCTTGGGTGTCAGTGAGAAATGGGTCGGCGAGATTGCAGCCTTAAAGTGATGTTTACGGCGAGATTTTTATACCTCCATGTTCCGCGAGCTGCCATTGCGGCGTAGCATACCACGCGACGCGTTTCTTTTCCTATGTTCAGTTACAATGGATCGGATGATGAGATTGTTCGTTTCCTCAAATCGATCCATGTTCCCTTTCAGAGCCACGTTAAACGAAATAACACCTCATAGTGCGTGCTGTGTAAGTGATGGAATCGATCAGAGAATGTTACGCGTTTCGAGTCGACTCTCGATTCCATCAGAATCTATCGATTATCGGTTTAGTTTCGAAATTGGAACGTGTAATGGTATATCTTCCCAGTTGGCAACAGTGAAGGTAGAAAAAAGCAATAAATAGCCGATTACGATACACAGGAAGTAAATTCGAGTTTGCTTATGGAGATTCCATGGATGGTGAACCGGTTGCATCGAGCGATCCGCGTAGCCTAGGGAAATTTCAGTTACCCGTGACTCCCTTTTTCCCTTTTTCCACGAACGATGTATTAAATTACGAGTACTCGGGGTGGATGCGGCCTCTCGTCTCGCGGTGGATATGAATAACAAATTACCCGGACGGGAATATGTTATCGAGAATCGATAGGTTCGTTTCTTTAATGGACGAAAGTGACGTTATGGGATATCGAGGTTTGGCCGCCTGACTTTTTGTTTTACTTTCTTTTACATATTTCGCGTAATAAAAATGTCGCCGGCTTAGGTTGAAGATGTCTAGCGGGCTCGTCGGGCGATGTTATTGGAAAACAGGCCGAGGCACCGCTTAAAAAACCTGGCTACGAGAGGAATTTACAGTTCATTTAATCGTTAATGAAACATGGAACGTCATAATCTAGCTGAAACGAGTTTTTATTTAGAACGTGGTTATCTCGTACAACGGATCGTTAGCTAGTTTGATTGATCTTCCATAATTAGAACGACGTTACTTTTCCTCTCCTTTTTCGTGCGAGAAAACATCGTCTCGGCGGAGAACGCTTGAAATTGTTGCCATCGATATCAAGATCGTTCGATGTTACAACAAGAACGACAGGGTACAAGATCGAACGCCTCGTAAACGCTTCGAAGCACGAAGACAGTCGCGAGCAATGTTGTTAATTTCCGCGAGCAAAATTCCTGCGACCCGTTTTTGGGTCTGCTCGCATGAGAAATCACCCTTTGACGAAGTTCACGCGACAGCGTCGCAGCTGTTCCTCGAGCGGAGCCGTGACTGCGCGTTTTCAAAGTGTTAATCCTTTCACCGTGGCTGTAACGAACGCGCAAAGTGCCCGGCGCCGTGCAGATGTAGAAAAGTTACTCGAGCCCGTAACAAGCGTTGCTCGTGCTTTCTAGGACGTGTGCATACTGCAGTCACCCTACACAAATCACCGTTACTTGCACAGGGGCGGTGTCTTGCAGCCGACCTTTGTCGCGCGCCGCGCAAAGAGGGTTGATGAGCGCGCGTTCCACTTCCGTCGTGAACCCCTGGAACGGAACCTTTAAACCACGCAAATTCGAATCTTCGAGCTCCCTGAAGGTTTCCATCCGTGGAATAAGTTCATTTCACTGGGAAGTCGCTCGTGTCATTGTATGCAAATCAGTGGATTTACAGCCGAGGTGTATATGGAGTTCCAACGGGAGATAGCTATTTCTGGGGTGAAAGTACGAACTTCTAAACTGCTTATTTTAAGCCAGACAAACGCACCCTGTACGTCTACGGGAAAGGTAGTTTCCGCAAACGAGGCGTGACACAGATACGAATGACGCGAACGAATAGAAAGCGCAGCGAGAATTTGTTACGCTAATAATTTATGACAGTCTGAGCCACCCCGAACCATCCGAGAGAGCAAGCTTCAGAAACTCGCTCGATTCGCCGCTGATTTTTATTCACTCGCAACCCAGCAGACCAGGAAACGAGCGCGATTCGCAGGATTAATGAGAGAGCCCTAATGGAACCGCGGTATTGTTTGCACGCGGCGAAAGGAAGGCAACAGGGCGCGAACGACGCGAGGAAAGAGGAGGAAACGTGGTCGTTCCATATCAGAACGAGGACCTCTTTTGGCAAAAAGTGGAAAAGTAAAAGGCGCAGCTGCGCCGCGCTCGGAAATCACAATTGGCCCACCGGGTGGTGTTGCTTCCATAACATGACACTAACCGCCTGGATTTAAAGCTAGGACAAAGCGTTTGTAACCCGAGCACCAGGAAATCTCGCAATTCCACGACCGCTTCGCCTCCGCCACGTTCTTTGCACGCGAATCGTCTCCTTCGCGGGTAGACACGATGAAGAAGAGGGACATTTCCGCGTGTAAGAGACCCCGCCTCGACGATGGAGAGCCTTCGGAGAACAGTTCGCATTTTTCCACCCCCTTTCGCGCTCCCGTTTCGCGTCTCGCGTTTCGCTCTCGTCACGAGTTACGTACTTCCTCGCGGACCATTTTCTCTTCTCGATCCTGTCTGTTGCTCTTGGAATCTCTATTATTAACTCGAATCGCACGCGTCACGTCGATTGTTCGATTCAAACGAAATGACAGAAATGTCGCTGCGAAGTGTCGAGGTTAATCGACGACGCTTCTGCGATACTATTTCCGACCGTGCTGTTGCATATTTAGCTTGGATGCTGGATGCAACTCTAGGCACACCATCGACGGAGAGGGTCGGTCCATTTATTTCTACCGAGAGCACTCGAACTGCTCGAGCCATTGACGCATTTCCAGTCATCGCGTGCACGCATACTCCTTCGTACCATTGCACCCTCGAAATTAAAATTAGAACTCCACGGGGACTCCACGGTTTGTTATCTAAATGCAACTCGTGTGCCTGGTTTTTGTTTAAGTCTCGCTCGGTAGATAAGTATTTCTGAACGAGGACCACTCACTCGATTATATATATATATATTCCTATTTTCTACTTGTTACTTAAATTAGCAATTATCGGCACTTTCCGTTAAATCTCTGAAAGGTACTATAAAAGACGTTGAATTGATTCAGCGAAGAAACTCGAGTGCAATCGTATTAACGTCTAGAAACACTTCCTAAGAAGCAGCTAAAAATCTATTCCTCAACAGCCATCGATATCGCAAGCTTCAAGCGGAACAACCCCCCGCAACCCCGTCCGCGCTACCCACTTGAACATCGTACCAAAAACACTCGAGCGGTCGAAAGCGTTAAAGCTCTATCTCAGCTTCAACTCGATTCACCTTCCGGCCGTGGAACACTTTCCCTTCGTCCCTCCGACAAGCGTTGGCCGCGTCTCTCGTTAAGGAACTCGGTATCCTGCTCCGTTATCCGGCCAGAAACAAACAGAGAGTTAATGTATCGCCGTGGATGGCTGGGAAGCGTAACCGGGAGCAGCGTAAAAAGGTGAAAAGGAATTTGCGGCTGGTGGCGAGAACGGCGAGACGTGTTCTCTCCGTCAGACGTGCCGTGAAACTTTTCCATCCCCGTCCGCCACCCCGTCGAGGAACGACGGGCTTTCTCGCTCGTTTCGCGTTTATCGTTTCACCGGAGGAAACGAGGCGGCAAGGATTCTTCTGGGCGTCGGAGGCTCGAGCACCACTCGGTTCTACGAAAAGCGGAGGGAAGAAGGAAAAGGAGGAAGAAATTTTTTCTTTGACCGTGACGCGTCTTTTCTTCTCGCCCGCTCCTGCCGCCGGACACGGAACCGTCGTCGCTCGTAGCCCCCCCAAGAAGACATCTTCCTTTTCCCTCGGAAAACAGATCAAAGAGAAGGGACCGGAAACATTCCTGATAATTGAGAGAATTACAAGCGACAGACCCCTTGTTCCAACGTTGCCTCTGCTCATTTAATTACACCGCGATTCTTTCCTCGACTTCTTCTTTTCTACGTCTTCGAACGTGGCGCCCGGAGGATCGCCGGGCGGACGAGCGAGAGAGGGCGGGCCCGCTTTTGTGCTCTCCACGGACGATCAAGAATCTTCTCCGTGAAAAGTCTCCGGGACGAGGCAACCTCCCATCCTCCTCTGGCGGTGTCGCAGCTTTTAGCCAGCTTTATCAGCTCTTTCCGGGGCTTTATAAAGAGGACGCAACCCCTCTTACCCTCTCGCGCGCGGGCCGTGTTTGCTTCCGGCCAGTGTCAATGTTTGCGCCGTGTTCGTTGGACGTCCACCTGGCGAAATTAGCAAGTCGAATCAAGGAACGTTTCTCTCACGGATGACGCGCGTTGATTCGAGCTGATTCGGCCAGTCGAGCGAGGATGAAAGGCGTCGAGTCCGCGCAGCGTCTTCTCGCGCGCCTCTTTGACAGCGCGGGATTAAACGGGACGATCTGTGCGATCGTCGCAGCGTATCAAGGTATACAATGTGTACTTTGGAGACTAGTGTCGTTGGCTAATTAGAGGAATCCTCTCGCGTCGATATTTTCCAGCGTTTTCGAATCGTTTCAAGGCGCTTTGGCGATGTTTCGAGGCGCGTCTCGACGTCGATGATCGCAATTGACGAACG
Source organism: Xylocopa sonorina (assembly GCF_050948175.1). Lineage (NCBI taxonomy): Eukaryota > Metazoa > Arthropoda > Insecta > Hymenoptera > Apidae > Xylocopa > Xylocopa sonorina. The sequence continues at coordinate 8,283,940 of NC_135198.1, forward strand.
CTCCCGGGTCGATCGCGATGTTTTATGGAACCAATAGTCCGTCGAGCTATGGACGTCGTAAATCTCGCCGCGATCTTTAATTACTTTCCTGTCAGGGTTTTGGGCGCGGTTGTTCGTCACTGTCGAACGCGCACCTGCGAAACTAACGTAATTACTTATACTCTGACGGATACGTAACAATCTACGATTCCACCGGATCCGGGAGGCGAATTTCGAATCCCTTTCGAATTCGCTCGCGCTTCGCACCCCCTCGTGGAAGCGATAGAAAAATTGTACGTTCGAGAGAAAAAATTTCTGCGGTTCAAGTGTTCTCTCGAGCAACTCGACGCTGAGGGAATTCGGTTTGTCGAAGAAACAACTGTGGAAACAGTCGAGCAACGTTCAGGAGATCGGTTTCAGTCTCTGGTAAGAACGCAGATTTATGTATCCAACCATCTCCTCGGAGGATAAAGCTCGAACGTGCACGGAACCGTCGGAAGTTCAACACGTAGCCGCGTAACGGAAGATTTTCCGGCGGTGTTCGCCGTTCCTCGCCGCGCGACGCTAAATTAACAAGACCCGGATGTTATTTGGAAAACTGCAACGGTTGTGAAAACAAAGTGGGGGGCAGGCAAAACGCGAGTCGGCTCCGTAACACGGCTGTGGCATTACTTGGCGAACTTCACAGGCCGTGGAAGTTACGCAAGTTCTCTGCATAAAGTGCTCGGAGCAAATCGAATTTCCCGGAGTTTCGGTTAAGCAGAATTTACGGATGCGAGGAGGGAGGACCGCGGGGTTTCTTGCGTTCCATAAATACCACGCTCTCGCGGATGGTACGCGCACGTAGCGTCTGATCCCGTCCACTATTTTCCTTCGAATTATTCTGGACTCGCATCTCCAGAGACCTCGCTCCCTCCCTCGTTGTTAACGGGCGCACGCGTTTTCGCTGATTTCACTGGAAAATCGCCCGCGGTGGAGGGGAGACAATGGACGTGGCTTAATTGCTTAGCGGTGCGATAGGTATGAGCTTAATTAGGGATAATATATATGTGGAGTGGCTCATTAGAATGCACCAATTTAGCACGATGTATCGTGGCTACTATGTTGATCCTGCATTACCGTGCACGCAGACACTTGGAAAAGTATGAAATTATTCCGTTAACCCTGTACGAACCTCGCTCCCCATCATCTTTCTCTCGCAACGATTATATCCTCTTCTTTCGCAAATATCATTTCTACTGAAATCTCGCGAATAATATTTAACGCAAACTTTCCGTTTCTACGTGCACGGTTTTTATATCGTTCACGTCAGATGCCGTGAGATTAATGGAAGGAATGGTTTTTAAATTCGACGGCAAGAGCACGTTTCGCGCTCGTTAACCTCAATGTGAAAAAGGTCGTGCAATAGTCTGTTGAAAAAAAAGAAAAAAAAATTTCAGACGGCAGTTCCCATCGTGACGCTTCCATTCGTTTATCGGAGAAACAATGCGCGTCCGCCTCGCGGATTCTCCAATTTTTTCACCTGTTTCGCATAAACCACCCCTGTCCTTATCCCCCGTCATCTTCCCCGGTTTTTCCGCGCCGGGGCGGCCGTTTCGCAGGAGGGTGTCCCGGTATCGTCGAAAAGAAGCTGGCCTCCCACCTTATCAGGCTCAGACAACGCAGAACACCGGCGACTGCACGTGTTCAATTACACGTTGCGCAACGCGTACCAACCGTATGTGAATTTCCTTGCTTTCCCAAACGGACCTCTGTATCTGTCCGCCATAAATCACCGCGAGTTTTACCTGGGAACTTTTCCATTCCCGAGAAACATTCGGTTATCTGCAGAGCTTATCAGGAGTATTCTGATATTTCTTGCTCCTCTAGATACACGTTGATAGATTTAATGCTTTGCCTCCCGTCTCTTTAAATTTCATTTCAGATAATTCGGGAATATTGTAGGAGAAACATAAAAAAAAAAAACAGATTAAAGTTTTATGCTTGCCATCCTCGAGATTTCGTAGAAGAAATCTGTCTCGTAAATAGGAATTTATATCGAAACTCCAAAAGTATCCATAAATTCCACGGTACAGTAGCAGCCAGCCTTTCTCCGCGAGATCGACGCCACTTTTTACCACCTTAAACCCAAAGAAAATCCTGCTCCATCGCGCTCCACGGAGAGAAAGTAACAGGGAAAATCCAATCGAGGATGCCGTCCCCTCCCAACGATATTCTCCGCGTGTATTATCGAGGCATAAGCGAATAAGTTCGCGCTCCAGAGCCCAGTGGTCGCGTCGAACCATGGCAGAGGGACGAAGAGAGGGTTCGAGCGTTAATTACCGCCGAATAATCCCACTTTTCCGGGCTCGATGGCGATAGATGGGGATGGATCCACGGGAGAACCCCCAGCTGCGTATCCTTGGCGACGCGCGAATTAAGAATCAGCCTCGCCAAGCAGAAAAGTGGACGCCGCCGTGAAACAGCTGGCTGATCGGAGATACTCCTACCTTTTGCCCTTCGTGGAAAAAGACATCTGGGATCGCGTCTGCGAGGGACGAGAGTCGTAAAATTATATGATCGCCTGTTCGTACGAAACATTATAGATTCGCAGACGTCGAAAGGAGTGGAAACGTTCGAACACGGGACGTTTCGATGACCCACACCGACGTTAGAAACGAAGAGAAACGAAGAGAAACGAATGCTGGGAAGCGTTTGCGGAGGAAATCGAAGAGGGTTTGGCTGGCAGGGTCGAAGGTGGCGGGATCGAATCGCGCATCGGCGAGGGGTAAAAATTACGGGCAATTTTCACTTCGTTAGAAGGCCAAGGGCGGCGTGCTCGTTGGCGAGACTCGTCTTTTTCGCCCTCCCTCTTTCGAGAGCGCGCGCAAATCCCCGGAGAACCAGCGACGTGCCTCCTCCTCCTCCCCTCTCGCTGTCTCTCTTTCGAATTATATCCTTTGAATCTACAATTATGGGGCGCCGCAGGCATGCGGGACACGTTTTCGCGAAAGTTTGCGCGCCGAATACTAAAGCCACGTGGCAAACAGGATCAATACCGGTCGGGCAAGGCTGGAAGAAGCCCAGCGAACGATATTCTCCTGTGTGTAGCTCGGCTCTCGTGTCCCTTCGGTTGGCTGGCTGGTCGTTTCCTTCCGTCCTCTCTTCCTCTTTCCGCAACGGGCGTCTCTCGCGGGAGTGGTTGCCGTAGCGGAGACAACACCCTTGCGCTCGTAAAAGGCCAGCCAAGGGACGGGGCGACGTCGAACAGCAAAAGCGGCGAAGCCACCACCAGCCCTCCTCCATTTTTCCTTCCTAGACCCCTGCTGCTCACGCATCCGCGACGTGTGCTCCTTTCTGAATCCTTTGCCAAACCCCTGGACCTTCTTCCATTAGCTTCGTCTCTCCCTTCTGTTGTAAGGGAATTCCGTAGACGTCTTTGGATCTCTCGAGGTCGCGTCAGCGGTCGCTCCAAGGCCGTCGAGAGTAATTACATTAACGATGAAAATGCGACGAGCGACTGTTTTTCTACGAGCCCAGAGCGAACCAGTCGAGGGTGGTTTTTCTTGGTCTTCGCGAGGGGTGCGCCAGCTGAAATTTTCTCAGCGAGTTGGAGGAGGCTACGGAAGAAACGACTGGCACTGTCGGCCTGACGGAGCGTCAGGGCTCGCGAACCTGACACATTTTGCTTGTACTCGGTTCCGTATCCAAGCGGAATTGGATAATTTATTTGGATGATTGCACGGTTTTTCGAGCTACGTGCCGGGTTCTACGTGACGGCGCAATTTTCTGCTCGAACATATCTTCCATGCGTGAGACGACTCGGTTACACCCCGAACCACCAACAGTTTCACGGTTCCTTTGGACTTCCGGGGAAACGGCAGTGGAGTTTGTTCTTCGATCGCTGTCGACCGTGTGCTCGCGCAAGCGAGTAGAAACGAACGTTACGGATTTGGCAATTAGAGAAATTGCAGCGATCGAAATCGCCGCTGTTTTCGTAGAGAGTGAAACTGTCTTCCCAGCGAACGACGTCGAGGTAGACCGCTCGAACACTGTTTAAACTCACCCGAGATCTATCTATAATAATGAAACTATAAATTCACCCGCAGCACTACCTGGTGTACCATTAATATCGGTAGGCTAATAACGGTATAACAACGTATATATACCTCATCGATACCGAAGATACGATCTATTATTCATGGACGATACAATTGTGAACTATACCGTGAAAGTTCAAACATGTTCCATAAATAGAATTTAATCAACGCGCCTGTGTATACCATCGAGCCTGCCAGGGTGGCAATTAAAATTTCCAATTTACCATCAATTTCTGTTGCTCATCTACGTATTTTTTCGTGTAACCAACAGTTCAATTTATAGCATATTGGACGTGTATACCAGCGACGATAGGCTGAACACGCACGCGTCTTCGATAAAAGTGTTCGACATTTTCCCCTCGCGGCTGAAGAAACTCAAGTCAACTCGCCGCGAACGCGTTTCAATCATACGCTGACGCGCCTCCGATCGAGAGGCCCTCGAGATTCTCGCATTTCCAATTCGCACTCGAGCATGTCGCATAATACGTCTATTTCGAACGCGTATAACGGCCACTGTTACGCGGATGCTGTATGCTCGTCGATCGGTTGCGGGGTTCCTCGATTCCTGGCTGTAAAAGCCGCTCGAGCCCAGCTGCGACACTGAATTCCATCGCGAGGTAATGAACCCTCCGTTGAACGCTTGGACCGGTCGACGAACGGGGAGAAGAGGATCCGCGCGAACCGGCGGACTCGTGTCCTCGCTGTTTATCACCGTGTGCACCTTGTCCGCGCGATAGTCTCGACAGTCGTAAAAACAGCGCGATAGAGGCTGTCAGTAGTCGTGAAAGAGGAAAACGAGGACCTCGCAGGCAGTTCGCGGAGGAAGGGAAAATTGTCTGCCGGATTGTGTTGATGCGCTCGGACGATCGTAGTTGTTAGCTATTCTCGACGCGCTATTTTTGACACCAGACGATGAGATGTCTGGAGGAGAAGTCCGTCATAGCGAAAAAATGTGTAAAATGTTATTTAGAAAATCCGTATTTCTATTTCGAAGCGATGTATGCAGAGGAAAGTAAATGTGAGTGGACAAATGGAAATTCTGTGAATCGCGTTTCTCTCGACGAAGAAACTTCCGTTCACGTCATGAAATATTGTGCAACCCATTAAGCATCGTACTTATATATAGCCAGGGTGGCAATTAGATCAGGAAATTATTAAGTACATTAAACTGTAAAAGCATCGCTTAATTTCGCTTCCATCAAACTAACGCCGGAGCTTTTAAGCACAAGTTCAGCGTGCAATTCTTCTCGTTTTTCAAATCCATTTATCTTAACCTGCGCGTTAAAGGTATTAAAATAAACGAGTCTAAACGCCGCTGTTCATCAACCGATCAATTAAGGACAGACAGGTTTTGAATAGCCCTGTCGATCCGTCGCTATTAAAAACAAAAACAAATTGATAAAAATCTTTTGGCCTCGTACGCTTTTTGTATTTCAGACATTTCCACGAATATTCATTTTTGTGTCGGACGCGTTGGCAATTCGTATCGACAAAAGAGCTCATAAACACCGCGAGAGGCGGGAACAAAAACGGAACGAGAAGTCGCGAGATCGTTCCCGATAGGAGCCGGAAAAACGCAATAGAAAATTCCATCGACGACGGCAATAGAATCCCGGCGGAATTTGAATCTGAAATCCGCGCGTTCCCCGGCCGGAACGGCCGCGAAATAAAATAGATTCGGGCTGGCAAAACGTCACGGGAAATTCGACACGGTATTTCTCCCAAGGTGTTTGCGTAGAATCCGTGGCAATCGTGACCGATGCCGCCTGGCGGCTTTGCCTCCGCTAAATCGACTTCCGATCAGTGGGACGCAAACAATCTCTGCGACATGTGTCACCGTCGCGTTCCTTTCGAGAGAGAAACGAGGAAAAAGATCGCGTGTATGTGTGTGTGCACGCGAGAGAGAGAAAAAGAGTGGATACGAGAAAGAAAGGAATCCACGAGGCAGCGGAGAATCCTCAGGAATCCTCTTTCTCTGTCGCGTATACACGATTTAAAGGGATGCCAGGACAGCGAAGACGACAGGTCAAACCGCGTGGTGGCGGTAAACCCTTGCAAGCTTCAAAAGGAGAACGAAATAGAGAAGTATCGACGGGAGGCAGGGATTTTCATGTTGAATGCAACGATGGAAATACGATCTTGCTGCGGTTATCCTCGCAGGGTCGACCTACTTCTCTTCGACCAGAAACGGAGCACAGTCGTGGACGCAAGGGGTGGAAAACCGTGGCGCAGAGATATCCGGTTGACGCGGTAGAAAAAACGTGGAGGAGGAAAATGCGGAAAGAGAATACACGAAACAGAGTCGGACACGAAGGGGGAGAACCAGGCGGACGCGAAGGAAAGAGGCACAGGGAGTACTGCGAGAGGCTGATATAAAAGAGGGTGGTCGAGCGTGGAGTGGAGCGTCGTTTCGAATTTCTCGATAAACTCCCCTCCACGCGGAGCTCTTCCCACGTGGAAACAATGGCCGAGAGTGGCGTGGAAAGACGTCTCGAATTTCGCTGAATCAAAGGTGCGACGAGAGAGAGAAAGAAGGGTGGCGCGTAGGCGGACGGAAAAAAGGGGGTTCGAGTCTACGTGGTAAGAAGAGCCTGTCTATGAGCATGGCCAGGGGTGAAATCGATTTCGTCTAGGGTCTTGCGTATTATCCCTCGTGGTTTTCTATAGTGTCATTGTTGTTGGAACGGAAAGAGAGCAAGACCAAAGAGAATGGCTGGAAGGATAGAGAGGAAGGATGGCTCGGTTGGGGAGAGAGTAGCTTTTGCGTATGGCATGGACCAAACGTAGGGAGAGAAAGAGAGAGAAGACAGAGGTGGAGACCAGCCGACAGTCTGAGTGGAGCAGACACAAAGCCGCTATATTACGTTTCCACTTGTACTTTTTTCTAGTGTCTCCTCAGGGCCTAGCGCCACCGGCCGCGTTACGCGCGTCCACCCACCCTATCGTGTTCCCGCTGCGGAAGGGCTCTCCTTTCGCCGTTCCTTCCTTCCGGGCTGGAGGACAACTGTTGCCAGATTCTGAACGCGATGCTGATTTTTCCTCTTCACAGGAATACGAGAGGTTTTTCTTTTGTAAGGGAGATCGCGTTACCAATTAGCCGAGTAATCGGGGTGGAAGATGGACTCGACGCTGCGAGGGGGTGTATAATGTGTTTTGTCTGATTCTCGTTTGAGAATTGAATCATTAATGGAGTAATCGAATGAAGACTGTCTCTCTGTTCGACGAAGGAGAAATAAATAGGATAAAGTTTTAATTTAGTGGCAGATACGAATGATTTCATTTTCAACGTATCGAGGCGGTATTTAGAGATTAGAGTTACTATTGAGAAAGTAGAAGAAAGTAGAACCGCTACGAGTCCCACGTATCTCGAAACGGCAAGCCACGTATCTTCACTGGACCCGATGATCATCGAAGTATCACAGCGAAACCCGAAGCCTGAAGAGCCAGTGTTTTTCACCTCGTAACACGAGTATTCTTCAACCAGTTCCAACGAGCTTTCTTCCAACACCTCCCCAGCGAGCCTTTCTATTAACCTTGAAACAATTTTCCCAGCCGGCGCGCCGAGCCTCTCTACTCCATTTTCGGAAGTCTGCCCACGACTTTCGCTGTTACTTCTCCGCCACTTCAACCGAAGCCACCGATGAAGAAACAAGAGAACGCGTTTTACCCGAGTCCAACGATCCACCCGTTCATTCGCGTCACGTTTTTCCCAGGGTTTCCACGGGATTCGTCGAGTAGAAATTTGGCATTTCTCTTGGAAAGATTGTCCACCGCGTTAATTTATCGACGACGGCGGAATTATCCGATTATACATCCCAGACACGTGGCAGACTTCTCGAGACTTTTGGTAATTGGCCGCGCGTCGCTCCAGGCTACGCGAGACAGAAAGCACCTGGGCGAAAGTTGCAAGGAATGACGGGAGATCGGGAATTAAAAGTTTTATTAAATGATACGAGAGAGAGGGAGAGCCGGACGGTGAACAGCGGAGGCCACGTCGAATATAATGAACAAAGTTGGCCCAAGTTCCCGTGGAAAATGAATAACCAGAGGGGGGAACGGGTTCGGCCGCGCGGAGGAGATTCGAAAATTGGTGGCCAGACTCTCGGTTGTCTTACGAGCCACAGGCAGCATCTACTTAGAGCCGTAGTCGAGCAGTTAACGCTACTTCGTGTCCTTTAGGCTTCCCGTGGTTGCCCTTTGAGGATTCCGTTTGATGCGCCCAACTTGGCCAACTTCTGCTTCGACATTATCTCTGTTGGATGCGCGCCATGTTTTTGGTCGGGGGATTATATTGGTTTAGGTACACCAGGATCGATCGAGGCTTCGACTAAGAATTTCCGCGTGTTCAGTAATAAGAGGAATGTTAATATCATCGTGGCCTCGTGGATCTTATATTGTACAGTATTAACTCGAATAATTTTTAATATTAGGGTAGAAAAATTTGATTCGATTTATTTGGACGGAGGAAGATTCTTTTGTAAGAACGAACCCTCGAATGCGGCAGGAATGTTCGAAAAGAAAAAAGAAAAGAACACTGAGACCACACGCGAAGTTCCTCTGGAGAAGTGACTGGCGTTCTTGTTTAGCGATAGAAGCCTCGAATCCCTCCGGATTACCGCGTCCCTTTTTTTTTTCCACGAAGCGTACACTCGAACGAGCCGGGGACCAGAAACCCATAACCCATAAATGGTATCTACAATTTGTCGCTGCAACATCTGCCACGAATAACATCTCGCTCCCTCTCACGCGATCTTAAAAATTCCCTAATTAAAATCTACTTGTCGATCGAACAACGATCAGATCAAAGCCAACCACCGGATACCAGATTCACCGCAATCTTGTTACACACCCTGTTATCCGACTCTCGCCAGCAAAGAGAGCAATTGAATCTCTCTAAAACCAAGATACGCTCGCACGTTTCACCCACGCGGTCGGCGATGCTCGTCGAGCGAGATATCGCGTAAACTCCTCGCGGTGTGTCCCCCTAGCCTCGACTTACCCGACGCGAAACTACCCTCCTGGCCACCGTGTGTGCGTCCCGGCACGAGTTACGGAGTTAGTTCGCCCCGTCGTCTAAGAGGCAGTTTGCGCACTGGCGCCAGTTACTAACGTTGTAGCCGCGACGGGCCCCCTATAACGCTATCTTGTTCCAGTTTGCCTGGCAAGACTGTTCGTAGTCGGTAATTACGGGCCAGTTCCCGGAACGGTTCCGGCGACGGGCGCGTGTGCGCATGTAAACCGGGCTTAATTGTGTCTAGTCCCGGATCCGAGACCCTGTTCGCTCTGTCTCTCGATATTCTGCCGATCAATCGACCGAGCTGGCGCGCCACTTGCGTTAGATTATTATGTGTGTACAGTGTATCGGTACCGGGAGCCACCTGTGCGTTGCTGTGATTTTCAGCTCGGTAATTAAACGAGCTATTCGCCGGAAGAACTTTTGGGTAGCGTTATTAGTTATTCAGGACCGTATCCTGGTATAGCTAGGAAGCATAGCGCTTTTGTATACAGCAGTGGAGAGAGCCTGAGGTTGTTTGTTTCGGACATCTCTACTTGTCCGAGTGTTTCGACCTGTTCGGGCGTTTCTACTGTCCGCGAGCTTCCAACGTTCGCGCCACTGGTACTGCTCTACGAATGCTCCGTTCTATTAGCGAAACAACAGAAAGTTGGGTCAGCAGTTGCTTGTGGAAGCTTTATGTAACGTGTACCACGTTCCGTTGGATTTCGTCGGCGATCTTGGCGGTGTTTTTCGCGCTGCGAACAGCAAACGCTCGAACACGGGAGATCAGGGCGGAAAAAGAGGGCGGTAGGAAAAGCGAAAATGCGGGTAAATCGAAGGTGAAACGGTGTCGACCGAGGGATTTGCAAGAGCCTAGGAAATTTAATTGAAAAACTTGGTTACGCTTGAAGCTGTGTGTGCCAAAGGATTAAAGGAACGGCTCGTCACAAATTGGATTAGCGACCGCGTGGTCCGCCCACACTGGCCAGCCTTTGCCCTCTCTTTCGCTCTGTTTCTCTCGTTCTATTTCTATCTGGATACTGTTCGTTTTAAATGAAAGTGCCCTTGGCCGTCGTTTACGCGGATCTCTGGACGCGCACCTCCACCGAGACGCACCGCGCGGAAGCGTCTCGTTCCTCCATTTTCTCGCTCCCTCTCTCTTTCTCTCTGTCTTTTGGCTGTTGCCGGTCAAACACGAAGGCGAAGCTAATTTTTTAATTAAAGCCTCGCGGGGACCCCTGGGAGACTTTGATCTTGGTGGACCTCGTCGACTGTTTGACGTCTTTGAGATTTACGAGGAAGTGGCGTAACGTTGATTTGCGAAGCTGATGAGGGCAGTTTCGACGAGCTGTTTAGAGAGATTCCACTAATTCGCGAATTAGCAATTCGATGATCATTAAAGGTGAATCGTAGGGACTGTTACTTCGCTGGGGAAACTTTAAACGCGTTTTTATACGCGCACCGCGCAGCAGCTCGTCGCGATTTATGCAGCACGAATATACATACTTATTAAAGTGTCCAGGAAATAGGCGTGCATCGCGAATGAAACATCATAACGAGCTAAATTAAATGAACCTAGAACGTACATTTAAATTCCGCTTTTATCCACCGGTTTGACTCACCTTCTCACGTTCGCGTCAGCTGCTTCGCTCCCTCTCCAGCGGTCGCGACAAAAACTCGTCATTAAATCCGTTAATTTCGTGCAATTTTTCGCGGTAGAGACGACATCGGAGCCAAACTCGCGCGCAACGAAATATCGACAAGAAACCGTGTCATTAGGAGCGCGATTTTCTCGTTTCCCTAATTTCTTTCTCTACAAAATATTACACCGGATATAGCAGATACGATCCAGCAATTATATTTCCACCCCTATCATTACCGATACGCAATATCCTCCCGATCGCTGCGACTTTCGCGCAACAACCATTACACACCCACCACCACCACCACCATCCCCTATCATCATTCTCCGTCGCGTCACGAGTTGCTCGAACGCGCGGCTTCTAATTAAATGGCCACGCAAGTGGGCGAACCATTCACGGTCCCGGGATCCCATCCTCTCCCGGACGTTTGATATCCAGAAATCGACCGTTGCGAGAGGGTAGTTTTTCGTCCGGCGAACAGATGCGCCCCTCGTCCCTTTGATCACGAAACAGCCGCGCGCGTATAGAATTTCCTCTCAGAATCGAAACACGCGTCCCTCCCGACGTTCGATCGAAATGCCAGGCCTGTGTAGTAGGCACCGGTAAGTGCACGTTCCAGTCCCAGTGCACGCGAGCATGCAATTAAGAAGTCGAACGGGAAATTAAGGGTCGCGTCCAGAGCTCCATTCGATCCGTAGTTACATGCGTTCGTGCGCGAGTGTGTATCCTCGGGTGGTGGTTTTCCCGATTGAAATTAGAGGGTAGACAAAGTCGTGTGCCCGTCTTTCGACGGGGCAGCTTCTCCCTCGATACTCGACGCTCAATCTCGGGCGCGAGAGCCATCCACCTCGTCGACGGGGGTGGAGGAGCGAGCGGATGACGGTTGTTTGCGCCAAGTATCGTTGCGGATACGAAACTGGGATCGTTTTGCTCGGCCGCGAAGTTACGAGCTGTCCGTGGAAAATCACAGAGCGCTATCCACCAGCGGAAGAGCGAAATGGCTCCCCGTTCCGGTCTGTCGTTCGGTTTTCTCTCCTCGGACGAGATACTTCGGGGAATTGTTTCGATTCGCCGGTTAGTTTCTTGTTAAAACTGTCGCGGTGAATGGCGGTTATAATGGGGTTTATTTTCCCGCCTCTGACGCGTTCCTCACCTCGCGTCCCACTTTAGTGGCGCAGCCGTTCGATTCGATTCGCGGGAAATCCGTTGTTAATTAAAATCGTTAGATAGTGGAACGTGTCGCCGGTGCCGCGTGGCTTCGAAACCACGCATCAATCTCAGTCACAGCCGAGGTATCGAATGGGCTCTGTGGTCGGTCAGGCGTCAATACGCGCGTGACTTGACCGCTGCAATTGTAATTTCAGAGGTGTATAGAGCGACAGGAGCCGTAGCTCGTGCTTCCATCGAGATCGAACGATGACAGCTCGAAATGGACTGCGATGACAGCCGTCATCGGCGATGTTAGACGTCCCCGCGTTCCTCGTTTACTCCTTACAAAAACCGTCTCCTACGCCCTTGTGTCATTTTTACTGCTGCGACACGCGCGAGCAAAAAACCGTTGCTTTTTACACGCATCTGGCCGAGCGAATATGTCTGTCGCCTAATTTTAAAACGGTTACACAACTCTGGAACAGTTCTTTTTCCTCTTCACGTCATCTGTACGATGCGTTTAGTGCGCGGTTATTCTCGCTTTTACAACGAAATTCGCGGTCGCGCGTCGTAAAAAAGTTATTCTTAGGAAATCTATAAAAAAAAAAAAAAATACTGTTCCGACACTCTTTGAGACTGTCGGTTACCCTTGACTTATATATTCACTGGCTTCGATCGCCGATACCTCTAAGAATATGAGATCAAGTAAAACCCGTAAACACCATCATCCCCTTAACCGCGAACCAGCGAGGCTATCAGAATTCTTCTTCACGCATCGTGGCCACGCTTCTACATCCAAACCGCACCGTGCATCGCGATGCACCTCAAAAGCAGCCCCCGCAACTTCCCCGAATGCAACGATACGTATATACATATATACACGCCGTATCTTCAGCTTGCAAGCCTTGCGCCGCCTCATCTGCATCCTCGAAGATCGAAAGTCGTTCGATCGGAAGCTCCGTCGGTGGCCAAGCTCGATAACCGAGCCATCCCCTCGTGCACGCGGCTCCTTCTCACCAGAACTGCGTTCGCTCCCTTCGAGGCGAGATTAACCGGTCAGAGTTTACCTTGGCCCAGAGAGGAGGGAGTCTGTGTCAGAAGCTCATGGACTCTCTCTCTGGTCCTCGTTAACCCTACCTCCTCGTGGCCTGAACTCGTCCTTAATTAACCATCCACCACGGGCGCCCCGTTTCCTGGAAAGGAGCAGCGCTCGTCCGCGACGGAAACGCGCTGACAGCCGGACAGGAAGCTCGCGTATAGAACGAGCGATAATATAGAGGGACGAGGAGAAGAGAGACAGAGGGTGAGAGGGAAAAAAGGGGGTGGACGTCAGGGGTGAATAGCGACGCGTCCACGGCGAGCATGATCGGATTTGCTCGGAATGTCTACACGCATGAATCACGATTACCGCGAAATGGAAACAATGCACACGGCAGTAGCCGCGTACACACGCCGCGCTCGCTCTCCACGGCTCTTCATGGTTGAACGGGGGCGCCAGGGGGTGGCGCGAGTGGAGGAAGTGGATTTATTAATCCCGACGTGCGCGCAGTTCCGAGCGCGGAAAAAGCGAATTCAGGTGTTTCAAGTAACGTCGGGATTGCACGCCTCTCGTTGCCGTGTTATTTCGGTTTATTGGCGGCTGTAGGGGGGGTGGAGGACGCGGGAGACGCGCGCCGTTCCGAAGATGAAATATGCGACGCGGAATAAAAAATTTTTTTTCATCCCCCGAAACGCGCGCGCGCCCCGCGTTGCCATTCGAGGCGGCGGAGTACGCGCGGCTGGGTAATTGGAGACTGTTTTATTCCCGTTGACGGCGAGCTGCGAGGGTATTGTTGGGAAATTGCCATGCTGGGAACCTCTGCCGAGTCGAGAGCGATCGTTTCGCGTTTCTCCTGGGTTCGTCAAATGCTTTTGTCGGGGATTAAACGATTACTTCGTAACTTTCAACTTTGGAATCGAGCCTCGCGCGTTTCAATATCTATAATTTTAATCGCACGATCGATACGCGTCTCATGGTTCTTCCCGTTTTTCATATTGTTTGTCCGCGCGACGTAATCACCGTCCATGGGAGACGGGATGGCAGAGGATCGCGGTGTGGTCCCTTTGAGTCGCGTGAACGAAGTTATAAAATTGAATAACGGAAGCGGAGTAGTATTACGGAAGCGTTACGATTTCTCATGGAGGTGGCTGTGGGCAGATAACGTTATTACACCGTGCAATGTATAACCTCGCCTTCGCGGAGATAAAAGGAGTAACTGCATTATATAGCGCCATAACTTGCGATTAAAGTTGTTGATTACTTAGGCGAGCGGAGTACGCGAAATTAACAAGTCCATTCTAGTTTACGTCTGCGGCTATGCGATATTCTCCTTATTGTTATTTCGTAGCTGGTGGCGTTCCTTTAAATGAGAAAGTTCGAATTGCCAACAATTGTAATAATATCGTAATTAGTTTCCAACTACTATTTAAAAATTGATCTCGAAATAGTAATAGACACGAAGATCGAGCACTCTCAGATTTCCTTCGGTCAAGCACGCGAAAGGAACGTCCCAAGGAAGCTTTAAAATTGCCTCCATTAAGCGTTTAAAAGATTTCGAGTCGTCGTTCACCAGGAAGCTTCGAAACACCATGACGACGTCAGGCAAAGCCTCTTAAGAAACTTTAAGTCGCGCGGCAGCGGGAGGAGCGAGAAAGGGCGGAGTAGAAAAAGAGGAGCTGTAAAACTCATCGTTACTTCCGCCGGAAAAATCAAACGTCACAGTTGTTCCAATCGAAACGTCTCTAAGGTTTCTCGCGAACGGTGTGTCGTATAAACAGCTGTAATCGAATTCGTTCCCGTCGAGTTCCAAGTAAGAAAAAAAAAAGCTGTAAAACCGCACAGAGCCTTTTCTTCCTTGAAAGAGAAATATAGGGCGAGCACGAAGAAACGAAGTGAAAAAAAGAGGCGACATAAAATCTCGAGCGAGTTCGAAGGAATAAGTACTTACACGCGAACCGTGAAAGTAGCAGCAGCGCGCTGGAGAAGGCGAGGGTGATATTTTAGAGCCCGGCACGGTTCTCGCCCCGGGGAGAGGAGCTTTAATCGAACGAGAAGAACAAGGTTACAACCTGTAGATTCATAAAATACCCCTCGAAGCGGCGTGCCTTGTATCGTATTCCATGCGCGTCCGTGTACTATTAGGATTTTTAAACGCTCCTGACGTAGCCGCGCGGAGAATAAATAAAATGGAGAACGCCCGTGTTAGGGGCGCGGAGCGAGAAGAAGGGGTGGCGCTGCGGAGTAAGAAAATCGTTTAACTCGGTTGCGGAAAGTCGCGTTCGTTCGCCTGGC
This sequence comes from Xylocopa sonorina, assembly GCF_050948175.1. Lineage (NCBI taxonomy): Eukaryota > Metazoa > Arthropoda > Insecta > Hymenoptera > Apidae > Xylocopa > Xylocopa sonorina. Next base: position 8,299,117 of record NC_135198.1, read on the forward strand.
AGTTGGAGGGAAATTAAAACGATATTTTTGGTACTTTATTGGACGGAAGTGGTCGAGTGAACATTTATAATGGTTAGAGAAGAGAAACCTTGCAGCGAGCTTCTTCTTGTTTGTTTCGCGGAGCTGCGCTCCGATATTTATACCTTCGCGGTATGGTAAAACACATTAGAATATTCGAGTGAATGGAATGAACGTATTAATCGTGTTCATCTAAAATACAGATTGATTCTGTCGTTACGATTCGTCATTAATATATTACGTTATTTTAAAATCGATGCTTTTAAACATCTCCACGTGTATATTTATCGGCCGTTTGATGTTCTGCCAGTTCTGCGCGCTTTATTTTAAATGAAACCCAGCGAGCTTGCATTAACAGCACGGAAACACCATGATTACGTAAACAGGGCATGCTTTACCGGTTGGAAAACATTTATGATGTCCATTTAGCGCATTAGCACGTAATAACGCCGGCAGAAAGTAGCAAATTGTCTTGATTTTCTCCAGCAGTCCCCGCGTACTAAACATTCAAATTAACAGCCATGTCACATCGTACTTAAAACGGAACTGTTAAACGCCGGTGTAAACAGAGTTTGTGCTTGACACTTTCAAAGAGTTTCTCTCGCATCCCACGCGTTTACTCTTCGCACTCTCTATTCTGGCTTATTAATAAGGAACTCCTCAACCGTGGCAGAATAAGGATGAATTCAATTAGCCAGAAATTTTGAAGTTCTTCCTGTCTTGTTTGCTGTCTCGTTAAATTTTGACGAACGTGTTACTCCGTTCGAATCGAATTCTTTTTTCGTCCACAAACAGGCTTCGCGCACCGCGTCTGACATTCATTCTCGATTAATGTATTAAAAATCTCCGCCAGTGTCGACGATTCACGGTCCACTAATTATTTCGCGTTTAATTACGTTTCGATCGTGGCGTACGCGAACGCGGAACGCGGTGAATAAAGCATGAACCGCGATTTCCACGGGACGACACGTTCTCCCTGGAAACGACGCCGCGCGCCCCGTCCAGTCGCAGTTCCGACCTGTTTCCGCGCTCGAATCGCGCTGTTACCTTCGCGTTCGCTCCAATCCTACCCTCTTCTTTTTTTCTCCACCCTCTCCTCGAGAGACCAACCGCGCGTTTAACATCGACAACCCGCTACGAATTTTACATCAATTCTTTGCGCGCGCTTTATGGTTTAATTAAAATCGTGTTTGAGTGCGGTTAATATCGCATCGGGAGTTGGAACACGATTTTATCAACGGCCGCCGAAAATATCGCGGCCACCTGCTTTAATTAAAAACGAACGCTGTTTCGCGTTATCTTGCATCCCATTGAAACTGGTCTTGGAGAGCTCGAGGTTTGATCGCTGTTGCTTGTATATCCCGAAAACAAGAGGGTAGTTTTTGATACGTACACTGCAATATCCTGTCAGACGAGTCGCACTGAAATTCAATTATTAATATATCACACAAATTTCAACACCAGAGATATGAATAAAAAAAAAACCAATCTTTCATCAAAGGTTTAGTGTTCATAAAAAGTTTGATGATCTCCAACTGTCTGCTACTCGTCGAAACTTTAATTTTCATAAAGCACGAAGCTGTTTCGAGGAAACCAGAAGAATCCAGCTGCACAAGCATCGACCTTCTTTTCCCTCGAGAAGAGAATAACTCGACTCGAAGCAACCCTACGCTGAAAAACTTCATAGATCATCGCGCGCCTCCTCGTAACGGCCTCGAACATCGCCCAGCGCCTAGAAGGGGAGAGCGAATCGAAGCAGAAGATACGCACCTCCGCCGGCTCCATCCCCAGGACATTTCGTCGCGGCGCGCAATGGCGATAAAAGAAGGGGCGAGTTAGCCCTGGCTGGGTCGTATACTCGCTTCGACGCCCTCGCAATTATACTGTTTATGTAAGGGCGTGGCTGCAGCCGTATCGATGCTCTCGCGAGCGACGTAAGAAACGGGTACCCCGTGTACACAGCGCGCGTAGATAAATAAAGCAGCGTGGCCTTTATATTGCTCTGGAGATTGACAGATCCGGCGTTAATGGTCGAGCGAGGACGTAATCGTCGCGGGGCGGAGAGTGAGAGAGCCGCGCGCGTCGACGACGCTCCACACTTTTTGATCCCTTTGTGCCGCGGAGGATCCGCAGCATCGTTCGTGGCAGGATGCGTTGTAACGATGATTGACCGACTGTTATTGCCATTCCGTTCTCGACGAGCGCGCGCGGAGAGGGCGGAAGATTGATAAACACGCCCGCGATAACAGAAGCGATCTCTGTCCCTGCGATATCGTGGATGGAACTTCTCGATCATATCTCCTTCGTTTTATACACGGAGTCATTGGCGAGACTGGGCGCAAGATTACGTGGCAGTGATAAAATGTAAGGACGGAGGACGAAGGTGAAGAACTGTAGCGCACGATGAAAAGGGCAAAGCGTTACAGCAACGGAGGATCTAATGAAGAACTCGCGAAATTGGAGAATTAAGACGGAAGCTGGGAGTGATACGAAAGAAACGAACACCAAGGGGCGTGATAGAGGGGATGACGAGATAAAGCCGAAAAGGAAGAGAACGGAAGATGGAATGTGATTAAAGCTTGGGTAAATGGTTAATGAAATTGGAGAACCGAAGAAGGATTTCAGTGGAGAGGTAGGAAGATGTGATGGAGGGCGGAGGAGTCAGGGAAAGAGTTGTTCGAATAAGTAAATTGAATGTGAGAAACCGTGGGTAAGATGGAAATGGATGCTGGGATATCGTTGGGAAGTGAAGGAACTGTGCGAAGCGGAAAATGGAATCAAAACTGGCAAAAAATATCGTAGGCGATACTAGAAGTTGATTCTTCGAGGAGCTAAGAGTATTAAGTTGGAGGGTGTGCACTTGCGAGGAGATCGTAACGCGAGGAAGAAACTTCCGCGGAATAAAATTGATCCGTCGGACCAAGAACGAGCGGAACGAGGGCTGGAGTTCGAAAAATGCGGGGAAACAAGCGGAACTTGGTGAACGGGGACAGTGAAATTTAAAAGGAAGCGGATAGCATGGGACATGAAGGATGGGAATTAAGCGGATAATTGACACTGACAGATGAAACGCTGACGAAACTCGAGGGAGAATCGAAAGGGGACTAATGAAGTAACGAAGTTTCGGTGAGAGGAACGAAGAAACTGGCGTGGTCGGGGGGTGGAGTAACGTATGAAAAAGGTAAAAGGATGAAAAACGTTACACCGTCGAAGTTGAAGTGAAACCCGACCGGGACGAAATAAAATGTTACAGACGGAATTACCACTGGAACGAGAAGTCCAAACCTGCAGGTCAATAACTCCAAAGACGTACTAAAACTCGAGTAAAATAGTCGGTGATAAAAAAGAAACCTGACAAATTTAATATAAAAAAGAAGAAATACCCAAAAAATCGTAAGTACAGAATTTGACATAAAAGATCCAAACCGACGCGATCGTAACACTAAAAACACGCGCGTACTAAAATTAAAGAAAAAAGAAACCAATAAAATTCAAGCGAGTTCGTTACAGGAAAAAAAACAGTAAATTTATCGAACGATTCTACAGTGCTTCACCAGGAATTAAGTACGATAAAATCAATAAAAAACCATTTATTTAACGATCATCTTATAACGGACCCGACACCTCTGCCTAAGAAGGTTTTAAAATTCCCAGCAATAAAAACCTAACGGATTCATTACGAGGAAAGTAGTGAATACGTTATTAAAACATACTGTAAAGTGTCTCGCGGAAACGAATAAAGGGCAATAAAATCGATGAAAACACGTTTGTTCGACGGTCGTTACGTAACGGCCGTGTCATCAAGGAAATTAACGAGCCGAGTAAATCTTCTGCAGACGGCAGAATCGTCTTCCCGTCCGTGAAGGGGCGAGTGTTTTTCCGTTACCAGTTCCCGGTTCTTTCGGTCCTTAAAGCAACCTGTTTATCAGGGCGCTCGTCGGTGGTTGAACACGGGCAGCAGCTCTTTTTCCATTTGTTTCGCGAGCTCGCTCGATCGCGATAGGGACACGAGTTTCTTTCGCAAACGTAGCGGAAACTTTTCGTTCGGCCTCGCAACCCCCGATCTGTAAAGGGGCGCGCGCGTGGCCGCCGCCACTTGGAGAAGTTTAATTTCGCGGAAGCTGCGGGACCGACTTCACCGGGGCGTTCCCTCCGCTTCCTCGAATCGGATAATCCGAGGGGGTGGATCGCGATATTTTTTAACGGTCCAACTTCGCGGCAGACTTCACGCTCGCTTGGCTCGTTGGCGGATTTCGCCGCGTAGTATTGGACTTTTCACGCGATTACCGTGATACGGTTGTTTGTTAACTGCCGCCTTTGGCGCGCTTAAGTGCACCTCTGGCAAGATTACTTCTCCACCGTAAAATTGTAACTGCCTTTGCGCGATCATGCGTGCAGTTCGTTTCGTTCTTCGACGATCGAGATATGAGATACGATGAACTTTTCCCATAGAACACCGAGCGAGAAGCGTATACCGCGCGGCTCGTCCATCTTCCGTGCTCTATTAAATCCACGAACCTCTCCGCCTATCGAGAGACGCGGCCCTTTTTAATATTTCACCGTTCCGCAGTTGGAAAACCGAGAAATTCCACCCGACTAAGATCAAAAGCCGCGATCAAATTCCCATACATGGCGCGGCGGTGAAAGCCCCTCCATAAATCAACCGGAAGAACGGCGTTGCCATTCCGGTGGATCCAGTTCTCCGGGTAAAAGCACATTTTCCAAAATCGAATTTTCCATCTGAACCGCTGGCTAATGTTCCACGGAGCCCTGTGCACACCTGCCAGCGAGAGCGCTCGCACGAAAACGAGCGGGAACGTTAGCTGCGCTCGCTGCGGATGAAACGTTCGAGCCGGCAGCGCCAGCACATCCTTGCGGTGCTGTTCTCAGGAATGGCACGTGAAATTTTATGCAAACACAGTGCCCGGAAGGCGAGCTTCCCATATGCGAAGAGGAAGGCGTTCGAACGCGACATTCGATATACACTCTTGTGGCACGTCGCGTCGTAACGAACGAGCCTTGCGCGATGGAACCTAGCCTCCCTCGCTGCTGATGGGGTGAACGTGGAGTTACCCTATGTCGAAAATTCTCTGTATGCCAGGCATCGTAGCGATACGAGGATATTTTCTTCGATTCTTTATCTTATATTAGTCTGAATAACTTAATCTTGGCAAATGTAACGTATCGCATTGCAATGATGTTAGCTAACCATGGAGTTTTTGGATTTTGAAGGATTTGAGGCGTCGCGAAGTTAGATTTGAGAAGCAGTACTACTCTATGATAAAGGTTGGCGATTGAAATATGGATTCGGATGAAACGATCGTTAAAAATGTCGGAGTGCTCGAACTGTCTGTTAAACATCCCTCGTTACGCGATAAAATTTCCAGCCCGCAATGTTCCGTTGGAAGAAAACGAATTCGAAGCGGGCCGCTGGTATTTATTACCGGCCGTTCGTTTCCACCGCCATTAACACTCGTCCGAAACTATTCCCTTCAAACCGTTCCCAGCACTCGCACGAAAATATTTCGTTTTTGTCATCGTCAGCGCTCGTTTCAGAACATTTCAACCGCCGTCAGCACTCATTTCAGAAGGTAACGGCAGAACCCGCGCAGCCACCGCATTGGTATTCATTTCAAAACGTTTCAAACACCCACCCCGTCTCGTCGATTTGAAATTCAACCTGCCAGCCCGCGCCAGATATAGCGCGAGCACGTTAAAAGCCGGTAGACGATCTCGCAGGAATATCGCGGAACGGAACCGGTGTTGCTCTGCCGCGTTTCTCCTTCGCTGACCGCCATTGTTCCCGCCGCCGGAACGAGCCACCGGCGTGAATTACGAGGCGTTCATTCGGCTCTCATTAAATTAAATTAATTCCCCCCTTCCGTGTCGCTAGAATTTCAACGCGTTCAGTTTTTCGCGTTCTATTTTCCGCCGCTGCCAGTATCTATTTCTTTCGAATGCTACGCACAACTGTACGCAGCCGGACAAAACGAGTTCTCCACCATTTTCCACCGTATTCTCCGTGTCGTTTAAATATTTATTTCGAACAAATTTTCCATGACGGTCTTCGAGAATTCTCTGAAAATATCGTCGACCGTTCCATCGGAAGATAAAAAATTTTCTATAAATCCAGCGTCGCTTTGAGGGTTGAAAGGCTTGGTAAAGCGAGGATAAAAGAGTTGGCGGGCGTATCGCGAGGAGCACGAACAAAAGATTAATACGCAACATTTTTTCAGGCTGAACGTTCCGCACGGCTGTCCGGTAAAACGCGAAAAAGCGGCGCAATATAAAAGTCCCGAGAACGCGCTTGAGATAATAACAAAGGTCGAATTAACCGGGCCACGTTGCGCGCGGAAAAATACATTTTCACCTTCGAACGCGCCGGAACAACGAGCCCCGCGACTCGCGCCTCCTCTGTAACACAAATAACGCCAACGCCTCCCGTAAAGGCTAATCGGTTACGCGATTTTTCTCTATTCCCATGCGCACGACGAGATAATTAGATTGGTAATATTTCATCGGACGGTTTATTGCAAGTTACACGCTCTATGAATCTTCGTTATCCTTCTTTTTTTCCGTATTGTACAACGCTTTGTTTCTTTTATCCTCGCAGCTTCTCGTGGACCGCTGAGATTACACTTGAACCAGTTCCTTTTGTTTCGATGAAGAATAGTGCAAAAGTAACATTCTTTTAAAAACCCTAATTCAGTGCTGGCGTTCGTTCTCTTTTTTTGGAAATTTCGCGGTTCTCTCGCTCTTTTAATTTTTCGCGAAAGTTGAAAATTACTTCTGGATCCGAGTCCCTCATCCCTTTGAACGCGGGGGATGCGATTATTTAAAGTTGAATATGAAATTTTCATTTCGCTAGCCGTCCCAATTTTATTTCGCGCTCCGTTTGAAATTACCACGGACGAAGGAAATGGTCCCGAGTCCATTACTTCGCTTAGCGTTTAATTTCGGAAACAAAGTGATACACGCAAAGTCGCAGTTTAGAAGAAAAAGCCGCAGCAACGAACATTTACATTTTCGCCCTTCTCTGCTGGAATTTTTGGACTTTCTCGTGTACTCTTTCGCGCGTTCGCTTTTACCACGATCCTTTACATTTTCCTTGAGCATCCGCGCGACTTTTTTCTCCCACAGAAAGAACCATGCGACATCCACCCTTTCGCATCGAACATTTTTTCGCTCTGCGAACGGGCCCGCGTGTTTGCCAATAATTCCCGGCCGGTCGTCGATGCGGCTCGGCCGTGTATCTCGTTAAAAGTTTATCAACGATTTCCCCCCGGTGTCGCATCGAATTTCCCCGTCGATACGAGTGTTGTCGCCGCGAAAAAATAGAGCGCGAAATTCCCGCTCGTTCATCCGTACCCTCTTCCGATCGCCGCGCCGCGGGCTTGCGTCCTCTGCCACCCCCTTCCAGCCACCCGTTTCGGATAAAAAAGTAGATGACCCGGGGAATAAAAATTGGGAGATCGAGCAAGACGAAAAATGGACGGAATAGAAAGAGAGGAGAGGGTTTGGGAGGGAGTTTGGAGTACGCAGGGGTCGCGAGAAAATTCATATCGGGTCGAACGCCCCGGGGACAATTCGTCGGAGCGACATTTGATCGTCGCGGCGCAAACAGAAGCGGACGGGCTGCGATCGATCCGCCCCGCGCGGCGCTTCTCGTTGGTACGCGTCTGGCGTCGTTGGGGCGCTTTATTTCCCGATGATTCTTCGTCAAACAATGACGTCATCGGGGATACTGTACCAGGGAACGTCTTCGTGCGGGACGGTTAATTGGCCGACCGTTATTGCACCGCTCGATGAACGGTTCCCGCCCCCTTCTCCTGGCAGCTTTCTTTTCGCTCTGATTGCTGCTGGACTGAGGATTTGCGGCTCGAGCTACCAAGACGAGATTGGAGGTTTGATGAGCTACCCTCTTGGGACGGTTGCTTTAGGATCTTTCGGTCAGTTTCAAGATGGGGACGTTTGGTCCGATTGATTCGAAACGGTCTTCTTGTACATCGCTGAGGAAGCATCTCGCGGATTAGAATAAAAATTGATGTGAGTGCTCTCGAGGATAATTTGAAAAAGAGAAATTTCCACGAGAAATGGCAAGTACGGTCTAAAATTTCCACAGAGGAAGTATGCTCCATCAGCGGCCCAGATCCCTCAACTCTTCGACGACCCACTTCAACGATCAACCTGTCCGCGATGATGGCAGATTTTTCTCCCTAATTAACGGCGGTTGTTTACGCGACGAACCCGCGACAAGAGCCGCTCGACGGGGGATAGTGTTACGGCTATCTCTCGATGACGCGGACGAAAAATTGAACGCGAGGCACTCCGGCGTCGAATGGCGTTTAATGATATTCAACGACGGGGGTTGAAACGCGTCGATGGGAAAATGTATTTATTTGTGAAACGGGAGCGGCGGAGGATTCTCTTCGGCTCGATGGCCGCCGGGGTTGGAGATTTTGTTTGGCGCGTTTCGCGGTCAGCGGCTGGGTGGAATGGCGTACGAGCTCGGGGGTGGTTCGAAATCGCGCGCGGATGGAAAAAAAAAGGTTAGCAGATTTCGCGTTGTACACGCGACACCGTACTAGGCTGATAACGCTTTGATATCAGTATGGACCGCGCTCGAGTTCAACCTGGTAAACGTTGATAAAATTTCGTCGCGCGTGTACGCTCCAAGCTTTTATTTCATTTCTGATTTTTCCTTTTATTGCGACCGCCGAATGTATTTAATACTTATCGGGAAACCGTGAACGCTCGTTAAGGTGGATGTAGGTTAATTTGTTGTGCGCGAGTGGTTGATATCGAGAAATTAATAGCGAAAGTTTGGAAAACGGAATTGCGTTGGCTCGTTAAAGTGAGATTATTATACGAAGGGACCCCTTTTACACTGTTAATGTCAGGATTTTAATTAGTTTCGTACGCTGAAATTGCATTAACTCTCCTGCGCGGAGCTAGACGCATTAAATTATATTTCGAAAATGTTTTTGATACAACATATATAATTTTGTTTAATTGCGACTTGATTAAATTATACACCGCGCACGAGAAACAAATCGTTTCATTCCATTCGTATATACGATTTAATAAAATCTCCTTTTCAAGCTTATTGCGCACATCAAATTCTCTTCCTCCATTGAACCGCACCCCAGTTTACGCACGCAACAATAATTTCACCGCTCTCAAGAAACCCCTACCTCCCCAATGGCAAACAATACCCTCCACCCTTCGATCCGGCTGCAAATGCAACGAACGAATCGCGATACACCCTCGCGTATAAAACAACAACGCGAGAAGCATTCAGAGGAACATCAAACGGACTCAATTACACCATTGCGCCCGCGAACCTTCGCCTCATCTCACGCGGAAGCAACAGGATACCCTCTACGCGAAGGCAAGAATTCATTTGCCCGAGAGCCCCTCGCAGCATTCACGCAACCCGTCGCGTGCCGCGCGATGGGCATATTTCTACCCCATTAAGGAGCGCCTAACAACGGCCACGAGGGTCGAGAATGTACCCGCCAGTAGCCTGGACCCAACCACTCCGCGTAAGACTCGCTGGAGAGACGTGCCCAGGAAAATTCTGCGCGCGAACGGATTCCCCAGCAGTACGTCGTGGTAAATTCAGCGACGTCGGTCCATGGCTAATTCCAGGCCACGGATTTAACGTCCGTCAGAGAGAGAGGGAGGTCACCCTTGGCTAAGACCGAGGGGAAGAGCGAGGGGCGATGGTCGACGAGTAATTTTGATATATTGAGCTGGTGCACCTCCACCCCTCGACTATTCCTGCTCGTTTTTGTCCATATGGGGGGAAACAGTTTTCCCGATAATATTACGGAACTCGATGTCTCTCTCTCTCTCTCTTTCTCTCCCTGTCGCTCGTTTCGACCACTCCAGAGTTGGCCTCTCGAGATAATACCGAGCCGGAAATCGACTGTAAGCGGCAAGCGAATCGATGCGTTTTCCAGAGAGCAGAGAAACGGGTCCCGGTTGCGTTCACCGACGAAGCGGAACGCAGACACGAGGAAATTGTATTCTACGCGAGTTCCTTTGACGTATCGGCGGCGTACGCGCCGCTTCTCGTGGTTTCCAGAGTATTGCAGCCGTGGTACGAGTCGGTTGCTCGAAAAGGATGCCAGGAGTTATTTAGAAGCACGAAATGAAAAGGAAAATATGATCCTCTCGTGCAATTCTTCTCCTCTGATGGGTTCTGAGAAGTTCCGTCAAGTTTTATTAGTTGCCCAAGTTCGAGTGGCGAATAATTTGTCACTCGATAAACGACGATCGAACATCCCCGAAACTCCTCGGTTGCCAAAGCTGAAATAAATCTCGATTTATTTCCTCAATTTCGTATGATCCCCCCGCGCGCGTTCCAATATCACATAAATCGCGCGTGGGAACCCATTAAGGACACTCGCGAACATATCGCGCTGTTCTCGGTCTTCGATGAAACGCGCGCGCCGGTCTGCACGGAGCAAAAGTTGCCCAATTCCCCGGGAAACTTGCCCGGAACAGACGTTCCAGCAACTTACCGATGCATTCGCCGATCTTAAAAGGATCCGCCGCGAGTTCCTAAACGACTCCTCGTTCGACCTATTTGTATCGCCGCCAGCTGAGGAGCGCGGCGAACTTCCGCCGCTGTTCGCCAACTTTTCCACCGCGCGCATTATTCGCGCGGAAATACGTGAGGACCGCCGCGCGAATTCGCGTCTATCAAACCGTCTCGAAGGCTGCGAGCTCGCTGAAGAATTTCATTTGCATTTCATCCCCCTGCGCGTCATCGGGAGTCGAAAATGTGTTACCAATAATGGGCTCGCTTAGATCGCGCCCCAATTTCGTAGGCGCACACGACCCGTATACCCCATAGCTCGCCCCTAGCTCGGAATTCCGCGCACTTATCAGCCCATATCGAGGATTTCGTCGATAGGCTACCATCCCGGCCGTTCCGGGCCACTCTCGATTCGTCACGATTTCCATGTTCGATCACCATCGAACCTCCTCGTTGCAGCGTCATTCCGGTCGATTGCTCGAAGCGTAACGGATCGACACGCTCGACTCTACTGCCATTTCCTCCGGCAAAAAGAGGCGGGGATAGAGAGAGAGAGAGGGAGAAAGAGACTGTGTGTAGATACGCGCTTCACGGCTACGTGACGCGTCCATTTTTCGCGAGGATCGCTCGATTCATCAAGATTTGCTGGCAAGTGGCCCGCGAGTCCCCTTCTCTATCTCCAGCGACGACTGCACGATTTTTCATATTTGCCGCGCGCCCCTTCCCGTCGCGTTCGAACCCTCTCTTAATGCGGATCGACGTCAACAGCCCATTTCGGACGATCGTCCCGGACGCGGGGATGATTTCGCTGCGAGATCCGCGATAAATTTCTGCCGGAGCATATGCCTGCGCGGAGGGTCGCGTTGCAGTCGCGGGAGCCAACCCCTGATCTAAGGGGAGACACGCTGATACGGTGAACGATTCGGGAGATGTGCGAGTGACGAGTTCATTCGAGCGGAACGGTCAACGCGAGCTCGCATCGGTTTGCGATCGATTTGCCCGACTTTCGTTAATGGACGACGGGACGGAACTGAACGGGACCTTTTGGCTTCGCTTATCGATTCAGGGGGGATTGCACGGTTGAGTTATCGTTCAGATTAATATTTATTTTGACTCGATTTTCTGTTAAAAGAAGAACGCAGTTTGTAGAAACGCGAGCCGTTCTTTCGCGAAGGGCAGCGTGCATTATGCGGAATAAAATTCAAATTCTCCAGACTTCCGGCACAGTCATCGGTGTTAACATTCACGGGACATTAGCTGAGAGATACGTCCTTTAATCGCAATTACTTGAAAAGATGAGTAAGACGATTACCGTCACTGGAGGGCGGGCCAAAAGAACGGTCCCGCATGAAAATTCATCGGTAAACTGAAACAGCTTCTAAAGAGCTTCTTGAAATCGTGAAAAAATCGCTTTCGACGCGGACAGATCGTTTCAAGTGGTCCCTCGCCCACGTACCGCGGCAATTACCTGTCGTTGGCCGCGGAAAGAAGAGGAAAAAGAGATGACACCGTCATTAGGGGCCAGCGGGCCATTAGTTATCGTGCACGCCCGGACATTCTCAGCTGGAAGTCCACGGCGATGGTCTAAGGACGGAGGTTTGTCTCAATTATCGACCCTGGTGCAACGATCCACCGCGTATACCAGCCGCCTACGTGCTCATCTGCGAGATGCACTTATCCGCTTCCTCGTGGCCACGAATGCAAATGGCACCATTGTCATTAACTCGATACATCCTTTAAAGGCACCAGCCAGGGCCATCCCTCTCTGCCCTCCTCCGCCGTTTCTTCTTCATTGTTCGTTGAGCTCTGATTGCTCTTACGGTTCGACCACGTCACGCGACTGCGATCGAGCAGCTCGCGCGATCTTAACGCGACGCGTGTGGACATTATTTCGCGTTTAGGGAATCTCGCTCTTCGAAGTTCGACGACTAAGAACGGAGAAATTGAACGGCTGGGATAATGAACGAATTTCAGTGTCTAAAACGTTGCTTTTCCAGTTCTAATCAAATCATCTGCGGCCCTTTTTGTCGCGAATTACGCGGTTTCGTTTCGCAGAGGCAGGGCAGGAAAAATGGGGAGGAAAAAGCAACCGTTAGCGTGTCTGCCCTCTAACGAGACGGACCACATCAAAGAACGTGGTTAGCCGACTCGATGGGAAAAGTGAACTCCGTGCCGTGCGATTTTGGAAATTCGTGCGATTTTATTTTGGCGGCTGTCAATGGACACAGCGGAGAGGAAACCGCAGGCTGGGCCCGTTGGCGGTGTCCTGTTTTGACTAGTCGTTTAAATAAAAATTAAAAAGCCGCAGGGTGAACGTCTCCCAGTTATTCGGAGGTATGTTCGTTTCGTACCAAATGAACGGCGAGACAAATAATCCGTCGTTCTGGTAATTAAATGACCAAGTCTAAAATTAATTTAACCAATTTTAGTTATCCTTTTTCCGAAACCAGAATAGTTCGATTTTATATTGGGAAGTGCTACACATTGTGCCCGGTATATTTTCGTTGTTCCACTTCCTGTTCCATTTATAACAGTTCTAATGAACGATTTTAATTGGACGCGACTGTCCAACGATGCTGAAAATTGCTTAAAATACGTAACAAAGTAGCGCAGAGTTCGTGATAAATTTACAGTATCTCTCAGTCACGCGGCTATCTTTGCAAACAATTAATAGTTACACTGGATCGTTATACCTTTGCACGTGCGTGTCCACATTTACACTGAAACAACATCAAGCGCCTGCAGTTACGTTCGGACTTCAACCCCCGTACACAGCGCTCACCGCGAAAGTAATTTTTAAATCCAAACTTCAAATCCAGTGGGATCAAATAAAGCGCTCTCATTCGCAGCGTACAAACACAACAGCACTCGACCAATTACGACATTCAATCACCGGCGATCCGCCTGCAACGTACGACCCGTGGACCGCCCCAAAAATCGCGATGCAACAAAGCAATGTTATCAATCCGGCCCACCCGTCCGCCTCTACCGTCCGCGACCCCCGTGCGGCCCTGGCGCAAAACAAACTTCCGAAATTCCAATTCCGCCAATCATCTGCACCAGGCCAAAACGGCCGAGCGGCTCTTCCGTCCAAATAAATCGTGTCACCGATCCGAGACTCGCGTGGCCACCGCGTCAAGCGTCGCATAGGACTCGTCGAACCGAGAGACAGCGGACGGCGGAGGCTCATGAAATCATCCCCCAATCAGGGGACTAGGCGTTGTCCCCTGTCGCCGTGCGATGACCTCGATCCATCCGTCTCTGGCGCGGGTCAGAATATCGTTTTTTCCTTCCTGCTGCCCCTCTGCTTCCTTCTTCTCTTTTTTTTTCGATTAAATCAAGCCTGACGGAAAAAGGAGGCGCGTGACATTGGGCTGACGTTTCTGGCAGACACCAGCAACCCCGGCTGTTTTCTAATTGACAGCCGCGAAAGGGATGGGGCGCGCGCTTCACCACTGCCGCTCTGGGTGCGCACGATATCTAGCGCCCGTTGTGGGACCAGTCCTGTCAAAAGGGGTCCGTCTCGTGTTCTCTCTCTCACTCTGGATCGTTGGCTCGCTCTATTTGCGGCATAGGGGCGGGTACGGGATTGAGATTGACAGTTAATTTCGCGGTGGTCCGGGGCTGGTCCGAAATTTCGAAGCGTCAGGATTGACCTTCCGCTCGAATGGAAGCCTGGAGAGGAACAGGGAGATCCTCTCGAGTCATGGGCGCCACGTGGACTATCGCGAGAACGCACGGTATTTCCGAACCGACGATGGGGGAGGATAGCGTTCCGGAGTTGCGGAGGATTTTCGCGAACTGTGAAGATCGTTTCTGGCTGACTCCTCTCTGGAGGTTTCTCCACGGATCTCGATGAAGGTTCTTGATATCGTGCGATACGTATGTGCCAATGGAAGATGGCAAGAGTACTATTTTTGCGTTACCGGAAATTCGAGTGAACAGTGAAATGTGTTCTACGTAACGTCTCTGGAAGTTCCGGTAGACTTCTGTAGATTTTCTCGAGAAAAATCGTGGATCCTTTTTTGCGTAACTTTTACCAGCGCGTCGTCTGGCGTAAACGAATGGTATTTCCGATTCGACGATCACGAAACTAGTGTTTCCACGTCGCGGAGGGTTTTAGACGAACGCTGAAGCTTCTTCCGGGTGACATCTCTGCCGGTTTCCGGGGATTTCCGTAAATTTCACCGAGAGAAATTGTAGATTTTTGCGATCTTCCTCGATCCGTACGGATGACGTCTCCCGAGGATGCACGGTATTTCCGATTTGGCGACCGAGGAACCAGAATTTCCGTGTCGTGAAACACTCGGGCAAACGATGAGAAATAACATTTCAGAATTTCTGCGGTTCTACGAGAAACGCTGACTGTCCTGGATATTCGACAGATGAATATCGCGTGTATGTAATTTTTAATTTATACGAAAATTGTGCAAGTTGTACGTTTTGCGTTTCGGAGGCAGGCTGTTCATCAATTATTCCATTATTCATCGTACGTGTGAATCGACACTTTAAATTCAATCCTTGATAACGAGCTATGCATCAGTGCAGAAGTTGTCGGATCGCCCCATGTCCGCCGCATAATTTCGAACAATAAATTATTGAATAGGAATCGATTACGGCTAGATACAGATGGACGAGCTTGATTAACGAGGATCGAGTGATGGCAATTTAGAAAACTCGCAGCCATTTTCGCCTAAATAGAGTACGTCATCTGGAAAATTCAGCGAAAGCCCGCCACGTGCACACGCTGAATATAACGCGTCGAATTTACCAGTCCACGCGATTTAATAAAACGAAACGAAAACCGAATATTTTCGTATGAAAGAATTTTCTAAAAAAACGCTTCGAAAATCTATGTGGAGGGCTGGGAAATTCAGAAATTGTTTACTTTATCCGATCGAAGCGGGTCACGCAAACAATTGACTCATCGCGGATGCAAAGTAAAATTCTCCAAAATCCGTGCCGTACACGCGATCAATCTCAAAATCCCATACATAAATCGAAAAGCGGAAACGAAACACCTGTCAATCTATCTGGTAACCCATTTTTTTTTTTGTTTTATCTCCAGTAGAAACGATTCCTGTCCCAGTGACACGCGTTCGGTTAGATCGGAACGAAGAATCGTAAGCAGACTTTTCCAGGGAACCGTGAACTCGAAAACCCCGCGGGTTTGTCGTTCGACTTTAAGGTCGGTCCAGCAGCTGCCCGTCGCATTATTAATCTTCCGGTCCCCACGGCGCGGTCGGTGGGCAAGCGTTGGAAATTATTCGCGCGCCACGGGACTGCTTTAATCCCGGGCGGAGAGCGTAAGCGGCGCGTAAGTCCGGCAGGGCCGTTGTGAACCGCCCTTTAAAACCGGAAGCCCCGGATTACCGGGAGAAATCGAGTTTGCCGCGGCGCTCAATTTGCGTCGTTTCCTATATGCCTTCTTACCCCATTTTCGCGGCGTTAATGGAACCGTGCCACTCGGCTCTGCACGCGCCAACCGGAACCGACCGTTTTCGCGCGCCACGATACACGCGGCCCGTCCCGTAATTGGCGGAACGCACGTCTAATTGAGTAATACGCGAGCGAAGGGGGTTTCTATGGGGAAATTTTTGCACCAGCCGGGGAGGCTCTCGATCGAACTTCTCTATCTGACTGCGAAAATGGTACTTGGAACGATCCACGAGGCGAACGCGAACAATTTTTATCGGAGATACATTGCTGCGGATCGCACGGTGACTCTGGCGAGCAACGGGAATCAATCATAGTTAGCGTTGACGCAAAAAGCCAAGCTGATCCTCCCCGTCGAGTCGCGGGACAAGAGGACGGCGCACAAAACCTTGTTACCTCGTTACCCTCGCTAATTATCATCGACACGCCGCGCGCACAGGCCGCGCACTGGTAACAGAGACGCCTCCCGTGGCAATTTTCATTTACCAGAGTATTTCGCCCAACCCCCCGTTCACCACAGTTCCTATGTGTATCGCGATCGCAACGTATGCATCCCCGATGAGTCTAATGTCGCGGCTTATCGAGCGCACAATGGCTGTCCTCGGCAGTGAAACGAGGCCCATTGTGCCGGATCGCTCGCGACTCCATTGGTCAAGCGTATTAATTTAAACGGGACGCTCGATTCGACGCGGCGCCGGGCCCCCCGTTGCGTCGCGCGATCCTCGATTTCATTAAACCCGCGTTTCGAGATTCTTGACCGAAAAACCGGCCGTCGGACGACGAAAATGCCTGCACGATCGCCGAGGAAAGTTGAGCGGAATTTCAATTTAAATTGCGATCGATCGGCCGACGAAGCGAAGTGGTTAATGCGGGAGAGGGTTAGGCCGGGCGCGGAAGAATTGTTGATAGGATTAAGATTGGGATTCTGCGTTGTGGAATTTAGAAGGAGGTATATATCGGTTCGAGTGTAATTGATTGGATGGGTATCGGCGTGGAAGCTGGAAATAGGTTCGGAGATTTGGAGAACGCGGCTGGCCGAATTCGTTGAATTATTGTTCCTATATCGAGGATTGGATTACGTCTGCGTATCGTCTGGTTTTGCCCCGGATTGTATTAAGTGAACCCGTAGCGTGGAATGTACAATCGATCGATAATTGTTCTTGAAAATTCTTCTAATACTCCTTTTAACGTACAATTATTATTCTATCTGTTAGAGGGTTGCGACAAAAATTCCAATCTTCGTTCCAGATTTAATCTATCTATGCCGCGAGAAGAATTTTAGGTTTCTCCATTTTTTCTTCTTACTACGGACCAGATAATAGGGTCAGAGAAAATTCTAATCTCCGTGGTACGTTCTATTCGAGCCCGTTCCAACGTCCTCGCCACAAACGCAACAACGAGTTCCCTCATTTTTCTCGTGTCAGGTAGGAAGAAAGGGTTAACAGAGCCGCGGAAAGCAGATATTCCTTAGCAGCACCACGGGCAGGAATCTCATCTCGCAGCGAGCGGAGATCGCACGTACTCGAGGACCGCCACCCCCCCAGTATTATTTGTATTCACAGGGAAATGATGTTCTCCTTTTCATCGACCCCAGGCAAGTCGTCCCGGAATCGACTGTTCGCCGTCCCGTTGAAATTTCCATCACGTTCGCCTCCTCCGCACGGATCGCATTAATGACAAGGCCAACGAAGAAGCTAGAGAAAGAGAGAGCTCGCGGAGAGCAAGCCAAGGGGTTGCAGACGAAGGCGTGGAGAATAGCGCGACAGGGCTCGCGGTGTTCCACGCCTCTTCGAGAATCGAATTTGATATTTCCGCTCTCCAATCGACAGAATTCGCTCCCCCACTCTCTTTACCCATCTCTCTTTCACATGCTCGGAGTTATCCGCGAGATGGAAAACGAGGATTTCTTAACTGAATTCCACCCCCGTGGGACGCGTCCCGGTGGGGTCACGAAAGGCGAGCCGTGGAATGCGAAAAAAGGCGACAGCGGAACTCTCGAGGGCGGAGGAAGTTGTCGAGAGTTCTCGCGACTGAATTATTTAAGTCGCGCAGGCCTGGTTTTCCTCGACAGTCCCCCTCGCAACCCCACCCTCGATGCTCCGCGGAAACGAGGGAAATTTCATTTCGTATACGAGCCGGAGGGACGGAAGATTCAACCGAGAGGGGCTTCTCCCCGGCCCTGTCCGACTGGCGTTTCTTCGCGAAACGTATATAATTGGCTGACGTCTCCGTGGACGTGGAATAACGTTAACGCTGCCGCAAAGAGAACTCGTAACGAGCCAGCGGGGAGACCCGTGAGATTTTTTGGACATCGGTCATTGCTACGAGACGGGTGAGAATGTATCCTGGACGAGATGTTAATTTAAACGTGTGAGGATAATTAAGGACGAGAAAAACAGCGGAGGATATACGACAAGAATTTTATAAACTAATTTAAACGATCGGTAATGAAACAGACTGGCCAGTGAAAGATTGGAAATATCTAGTCAAATAATTGCTGGAAGCGTGGAATAACGCTCTGTATTGAACAATTTTAAATAGCGGGCCTCGAAGAGGTCCCTGTCGGGAATAGATTCCTTCCCATTGTGCACTATTGACGAAACGAAATCGCAGTCGAATCGACAGCAACCGAAGTTGAACGAAAAACGAGAGAGGGACGTCTAAAACGATCGGGTAAAAAATTCCCTCGGCCGTTGTTCTCTCGTATAAAACGCCGTGATGGTTCGACGATTGTCTGGCAAGTACAATTATCCGACGAATTATGGAAACGTAGGAAAACTTAATGAAACGAGTCGCGAATCGATCGATATTAATTAACAGATATTAATTCTTATAAAATGAAGTTGCAACAGTCCAGATTGGAAGGGAAATGAGTCCCGCCATCACCGCCAAGTACCCGGCTGGTCGATCGTATTTATTCGATAATTAATTTAATGCCCGTCTAATTAAGTTTGCCATTCTTCCCGCGGCGTACTACGGGGAAACGTCGATAATGGCAAACAGGGTGCAAGGGTGAATCTCGTAAGCTGGTTAATAGTTTATTGGATAGTTTTTTGTCAACACGAAGGCTTTCAGAGTGTTTAAATATTGAAAGAGGGTTGCCCGATATTTTTTAACCCTATTTTTTCAAGTTAATTCCCCCTTTGATGGCGTCAATATTTGTTGTTAAGCGGCCTACGTTTGCGCACGTACTTTTGATCAATTTATTAGGGGTAATAAAAATTGTACAAGTATTGAATTATTGCGACAAGTATTTAAACAGTGTTCTAACACTCTTGATAAATTAAAGTAGCTACACTATGCCGTACTGCTAGCGATTCGAAATGCTTTTACATTTGTATCTTTTTTCTTTTTCCTTTTTTTGTCGAAACAAGTTCGTCGAAACGAGAGCTGCGATTCTACGGCGGTCTCGAGTCAACATTGAAAAATTTCCGCTACCGCAAATATAGCGGCCCATCCACCACTCCTCGTACAGAAACGGTTCCACGAAGGGCCGTTCAAAATAATCCATTTATTCGGCAATCAATTTAATGCGTTCGCGACACTTGGCTATTAACAATTACCGGTCGACGCGTGCAAACACTGTCAGAGTCAGTCACTGTGAGAGAGCGCTCGTCCGCCCTGCGCTCCGTAGTAGCAATACAATCGCGGCGATTCGAATTCGTCCATAGCTCGTTCCATTAACTGATTTCCCGTTCTGGAGCCACTGTTGGCCACATAAATTCCCCGTTTATCTATACAGAAAACACAAAAGAAGTGGCCAGCGAGAAAGAGAAGAAAACATCGCGAATGGCTCAGTCGGATGAGTTGTGCGATTGGTACGAACATTCGTTCTTAAAAAGATTTATCGAACGCCACGTAACGGAAGGACGAATTTGAAAAATGGACGAACGTTGCGCGGTCTTTGGAAATTTACGATTACTACTTTCTGGGCCACGGAATATGGATCTGTCCTGTTCGAGAATTCTTCGAAACCCAGAAGCTCCATCGGGCATCATAGCTGGGATAAAGCGAATAATCCTGGGACGAAGGACCCATCGTGAACGAATTTCTCGCAGTCGATAGTCCGCCGAAAAATGGCGGCGTGTCTCGAGCGATCCGACGAACTTCGATGGAAAAAACGCCACTGCAGACGGACCGTCGAACGAGCCCCCCTCCGGTCGGCCTTTCGTTCCATTCGATCCCTCTCGGGGGTAGTTCGCGTTTTACGTCCGTTCAATATCATTGAAGCCGACCAGTCAGCCTTTGACTGCCACCCTTTGCTATCTCCGTTTGGTGCATCGACGCGACTAATGGGTTTCGCGTGGAATTAATGAGATCAGACGGAGAGATTCGAATCGAAATCACGAGAAATCAAGGTTTTTTTTCCCCATGGAATAAAATTTGTAGGACGACAACGAAATATTGGGCGAGCCACAATTTTCCAAGCGAGTTACGACCATGTCCAACACAGTTCTATACGGAACAACGTATCAAGTGAATTTTCAAGATTTCCACCGGACGTGAAAATTCGATATTTCCCAACTCGGACGTTAGCTTGATTAAAATAAAAGAGCGATGCTTCGTTCGAACGTCTGTTCGTCAGATATTTTCAGAACGAATGGGAATTGAGTAGAGTGTCATCCATTACTTAACTTCTAACATAAAGATCGTCCACTCCTCCATCCATCCATCTCGTCAGCCATCCATTATTCTTACGATATTCAAACGTCACAGTATCCTTGATTACTTTAACGCGAGGCCGTTAAGCGATTCGCTCAAATAATTACTGCTCGTGCCTCCTCCTTGCATTCGCAGCTGACAATAGGCTACGAAACGGCCGGTTAGCCCGCTTTTGTTCGCCGATTAGATCGCGGAACGGTGAGCCTAATACTCTCTTCCCCTCGCTGACGGAGAGTGGTATCTGCTTTGTATTAACGCGTTTTAAGCGGACGCCTATTAAGCGGAAGAGCTGTTCGAGTGCTTCGCGGGGTAAGGCTTTACTTTTGTCGACGCTGGGATTGCGGTCTTCCAGTTGCGATTAATTTCGAGGATTTAATCCCCGCGAGTTGTCGGGGCTGGCGTCGAGGAAGAGATCCGGAGGCGGAATAGAAAGGTGGTAGATTCGTAGGAAAAGGAAAAAACGAAACGAAACATTTATTTAAACGAACAGCTCGGACTCTCTTTTCACCGCTTCTTTTTCTCGGGTTATTAACGCTCGTACTTAGATAATGGAGCCCTCAGCGTGTTGCGCCACGGTTCTTCTTAGCGCTCGTGTATAAGTTCCCTCCGCGGAATCGACGGGAACCATTTGAATACGAAATTATTCAACGCGCGAAAGAAGCACGGTTGTCGGTACAATTAAACGAATGAAGCTTACGCGAGCCCATTGAATTTCATTAAGCGAGTCGTATTCGTCGAACTGGTGAAAAGAAAGGAGGCGGCCGAGATACGAGAAACGTCCGATGGGAAGAGAGGCAAGCCAGAGTCCCGAAACGGCGCAACGGTGGGAACACCGTTCCAGCGAACGTGTCCCGCCCGGGGGAGACAGCGCCCGCTCGTTTGCGATTCAGACTTTAATTAGGTCTATGCTTTTTGTCGCTTAATTCCGCTTTGCCATGCTCGCATCGCAACGGACCGTCGCCCCCTCCCTGCCCTTCGCTCCCGTTAAGCGAAGATTAAATTTTGGCTACGGGAACATCGGGAGTTCTAATTTCACGTCAACGAACGCACGCGAGCGAACAAGCTTTTACTGTCTCTTTTTTTTGTTTGCAAAATTTAGAAGTTGGCACGAAGTGTTCTCACGAAGTGTACAAAGCAGCTAGTTTCGCTTCGTATTTAGAAAATAAATGTATGGGAAAGTGGTTTCATTGAGAAATTTGAATCTGGCTAATAAGAATATCGGAAATTCGATTTCTTCCTCGCGGAGAACGCGGCTGGTTCGTGCGAAAATCGGTCCTCTGTTCGCTTGGGAACAAGACGAGCCAGAGCGATCAGTGAGAACAAGGAAGTCATTGCGACCCTCGTTTCGCGGTGCATCCGCAGTATATAGTAAGGTTCGCTAACCCTATTCGCCGTTCAACGCGTTAATGAGAGCGCTTTTCGTATCACTCGCTAGCCATCGTTTGGAAATTAATGGTGTTCCTAATCATTCTAATTACAGGGAGGGCGTGGTATCGGTTCGTACGCTCCGCTGCGATAACAGGGCGTATCTTCTATTAACAGATTACGGGCCTTCTGCGATCGTCATTTCGATTATTCACCGTTCACTCTGCATAAAATAACCAGTACACTATCCAGCAGCTTAAAACCAACTATAAAATAAACGAAACAATAATCCAAGCGTTCAATTATCTACCTCAACAATCTCTATCGTCACAGATATTCCAAAGAAACCCTTATCACTCGATTCACCGAAAATCAACCCTCACGCGAGAATCTCGAAACAAAAAGGAGAGGAAACAGAGCCAATATAAACCACCCCCATTTCATATCCATCCCCAAAGCAGCCGAAACGCAATAAGATCTCCCCCTGTACCACCTCGAAGTTATACAAGCGAGCAAAGCGCACGGTTGGCGATTCAATATTCATCCAAGAAACGGCCGCGTCCCACCCCCGTAGTAAACGCACGCAGCCAGCCCTCGGCCCTTTTCCGTATCCTCGTCTGAGTTACGACTTATCGGCCGCGAGAACGGCCCCGGATGTAACGGCCTCGTCCCCGGAAAATTGATGGAACCGGCAGGCCCTGTGGCGCGCGCAGTCGTCGCGTACCTCCCGGTGAATTACTGGAAAATAGCTTTTAGCCGGGACTACGGGGCGTCACCAGGTGCGCGGACCCCATCTCTATAGGCGAACCCTTTTACCGAAATTGCCGGATATCGTCCCGTCTGTCTACTACCGCCTCGCAACCGCGTCTGCCAGAGTCCCGTCCCCTTCTGTAAGCAGGTGTCGACCCTGGTGCTCCCGAAATTTTTCCGCGGAAATCGCTCCATCGCACCGATACGCCGCCTGTCTTCTGGTTATCTCCACGGAGAAAGTGCTTCCGGCGCTGGCTCGCAGTCTGTGGAATTGTTTTTTCCTTGGGTCAGACTGTGGGTGATAAGTTTTCGCTCTTGGTTTTTTTGGGGGAAATCTTACAGGGAGAGATATACAGGTGGTTGAACGTGGAATGGATGTTTCTCGAAGGAGATGGCCTTTTCAGGTTTTCCTAAGAGTGATAAGTACGTTTGAGATTTGGTATTTCAGTGGTGAATGTCCAGTAAGGAATTTTTAGTACGTGGACAGGTGAGTCGGAAAGTGGGGTTTCATTTTTACGTGCTGGAAACAAACGATCGCGTCTGAGAATGAAGGAACGACTGGGGAACGCGCGTGATTCGAGCATATGGCACGATGATGCGACGTACGACCGTTGTGATGAAGGTATATGCACATCGAGAAGAGAGTTAATCGCCAGAGTATTAGCGTCAGCGAGATCGTGGCTCATTCATCACGGATGTCTCCAATTATGGAATTAAAGGTTTTTATCGCGATCTCCTCTCGCAGCGAGTAGAAAGCAAACGAGCCTTCCGTTAGACCCGAACTGCTCTTCTATTACCTTGAACGCTTATAAATTGCACCGCGCTGTAAATTACGGCTACTGAGATTCCTCTAAACTCCTTCGTGTACCTTCCAGAGGAGAAATAGAAATTGGATTAACCTTCATCCCTCTGTACACATCGTGTGGTTTGATTCCAACGAAATCTCCAGATTTATCCCTGAGAACCTTTTCTGGCACACCTGTTACACGCGTCTTCTTCGAGGATCTCTGAAACTCTTGTGACGCTCGGTTGTTCGATCTGTGACGGCGCAGGGGGTGGTTCGTCCGCAGCGTAAACGAGAGGCGAGTCGATCGCAGCCTAGAGTGGAACGTTTTTCGAGTTCGTTTTGTCCGAGAGTTATCGATTGTGGGCGAACAGTTTGCGGCTGCAGGCTGAAACCGTTTGCGGTCGAGCGAATCAAGCCAGTGGGCTCCGCAAGGCGATACGACGATGCACTTTGCGGCGTTGGATGGGATTGGCCATTTGGCTTGCGGTGTTCAAGATTTTGAGTACACCCAATCCCGATCGCGGGACGAGATAGCCTCGAGGGGAGGATTTCTTCGAGACGCGACGCGTCAAGGGGGTGGTTTTTGGGTCACGGATTTATGTAGCGCTCTCCAAATGATCCAGTGGCAGCGCTTTATATCTTCTCTTATTCCTAGCTTCATCTCGCACAGTAGGTGCTGATCTGGCAACGTATCGGGGAGAACGAATGTTCTACGTGTCCTGTTCTTTGAATTTATTCAAACGCAGGATCTCTGATTTGTACGCGTCATAAAAAGCTTCTTGGTGCTATGGCGAAATTTTCGATAAGGATATATTTTCCACACACGTTCCCCGCGTCCCTGTGATCCGAGATAATACACGAAGCGCTTCAATTTTAAAAGCACCGGCGATTTTAATTATACCAGCGGTTGCCTACCGGAATTTTACACCGCAAGGTACGTAAAAAAGCTTCCATCCGGCTGGCGGTTCAACATCGAACATCTGTTCGACTAGACGGAATAAAAATCAGCTAATTTTCGCCGAGGGATCCGACGCAAAAGGATCTGATTGAAATCAGCCAGCTTTTTCCACCGCGTTTACCCTTTCCTTCCCTTTCTTCGCAGATGTGTGCTCGAATAACGTTTCGAGAGATAACATTGAGAAACGTTGCAGCTGATATATCGGGACGGTGCTCCGGGTGGGTTATCTTTTTTTCATATTTTTTTAGAGTCGCGCGCGTACCTTGCCTCCGCGTGTACGCTCGCGGATCTTCAAAGCCACCCCCTGTAACGCGTTATACACTGCGCGGCGGCGGCGTTCGAGGTGAAAAGCGAGCGAGAGAAAGGCGGATGATTGATGCACGGCTTCGAGGCGCGTTCCGTTTCACGGGAGACGAAGAGGACGAGAGAATTTTCAGCAAATTCGCAAGACGCTAGACGAACCAGCGGGAAATATGGATCGTCCGTCTGTCTTTTGACGCCGCGACGACGTCGTCGCAAACTCCCAGGCACCCGAGACGATTCTCGCGGAGTTTGAAACCTTTCAAACACCATTTACTTCTTCGCCACGCTACCAAAGCTGTTTAATCTTCCTCGATTTTAATTTCGCGAAGCGAGCGGAGAAATTTCCCGACTTCCGTCTGCGAAACTCTCGACCTGAGTTTTTAATACGAGAATGCGTGGCAGTGAATTTGAATGGTTACTCTTGAATTTCATGAAAACGCGAAGATAGAAATACCCCTTTTGGGATCTTAGAAAGATATTCGTTCCGAGTTCTCTGCAAATTTTATTATCAGTGTCAAGGTTTCGTTACGTTTGCTTAACATCGATCGTGGAACGTGTTAACAAACTGTACTCGGCGCAATTATCGCCGAGAGTGTCGTCTCTTGTGTTTGCAGACCTTAATTCCTCTAGAGTCGCGGTACGATGTTCACACGGTGCGAAGGGAAAGAGGTACGCTGGTAAGCGTTTCACAAGGAAAATGCGATTTTTAAAGCTTCTCCACGACTCAGCTCCTCGGGGCTCGATATCATTCTGAGCAGAGTCGCTTTGTGAAATTGTTACGACGTTTCGCTAGCTTCGCGGCTCTATAAAATAACTACGAAAAATCGAGATTAATTTTCACCTGTTCACCAACAAAGAACGACTCGTGATCAGCTTTGAATTTACTAGCAGATCGTATCGCGTTCCTTTCGTACACGGAAGAGAAGAGGTAGAATAGAGAATTTCTGCTGGAATCCCGACAATATGATAAACCAGCAAAACCGAACGATCCGCGTCTCCTTTCATTCCCTGCGGGTGTTCGCGACACTCCCGTGACTCGGACGACAGCCGGAAGAAAGAATTCCTTCAATCCCGCGCATCCGCCATCTCGACGTCGGGTCGCCTCTCGTCGCAGGGACAAAAAGGGGGGAAAAGGGGGATATATACGCGTTTAATTCGCGAGAGGCGTGCGCCGCGCCCGGAAAATAGAGGCCAGAAACGGCTCGAGCTATTGCGCCACGGAACGAATGCTCCGCATTCTTATCTCGATTCCCGTTTCGCGGAAAATATCGTAAATTCTCAGACATTGAGCAACGCTTTCGAGCGAAGGACGTGTTCGCCCGTGCCTCCGCGCGCCTGGATAATTTCCCTTTCGACGCGGAAAACGCTGCGGCTGAAGTGAAACGCGCGTCACGTTTTGGTGTAACCGCTTGTTAGCTATCGATCGTCGCGAAGAAATCATTTATGAGCGCATAATTACGTTTAGAAGGTTTTTTTTTCATCGACATACGTTTTTACATTTATTGCACCCTTTTGCGATACGATTTCGTCGAAACGACTCTGTCAAAACTTAATCCTTCGAGGTTGTATCATTCGTGATGAACACCCATTGGCACCCTATTATACTTTCATGCAGCATATGCGACTGGTTATGGTTAGCCCATAAAAAGTTAACAAGATCGATCGAATAATATCGAAATCTGTCATTCCCCTGTTTATCGGAACGGCGACAGACGGTGGAATTGAAAATGCCTGGAGAACCAACCCCCAAGTGTCCTACGCTCCGCACTCCAACTGCACTCTCGCGACTCTTTAACGCTTTTTGACCTTCGATCGCATGAATTATGCACAGACCGTGAAATAAACGGGCCCACACACGTTTCAGTATCGCGTATAAAGATCGGTTTGTTGACTGGCCTCGTGAAACATGCACGCCCAGACGCTCGTCCTCCCCGCGCATTCTCGACCGTGAAAAGGGGAGATTTATTTCCGCTTCTTCGTTTCGAAATGGGAAACTCTCGTTACTTTGGGGGAGTCTTAAATAATCGCAACCAGGGGAGAGGTATTTTTTCGAAATCTGTCGCAGAACAGAGAATATATCGGTCCTTTATCGACATTACTCATCGAGTTGTTATTTGCAAGCGCAAGCAGCCTTTTAAGGACCCCCTTTATCTCGTGTTTTCAGATCCGGTGGATGGTTTACAAAATGCTCTACGCGCATATGGCGAAGTGCTCGAAATTACCGATAAGAACGATATCATTCGACGAGAGGTTTGATCGTAGCCAGCGATATTCGAAAATATTTTTAACTCCCTCCACCGCGCATAATATTTACGCGCGTATCCAAGATTCGTATATCCGTAGCGCTTTCAAGAACCACCGAACGCGGCATTAATATTTGTCGAGATTTAAATTAAAGCGTCGCGACAGAAAAGAGCCGCGGGGAACGGTTGGTTCGGATATCGAGCGGAAAATGAAATAAATGCTCGATGATGTTTTCCAGCCTCGAGAAACAGGCTCGAACACTCGATACACGGTTGACGAGATTAAATCGAGCCGGTGTAACAAAGTGGAACACGGGAAACGCGCGATGAATTATCGATAGGATTCAGTTATTTCTGGAAAATAATCCGCGAGATTTCGCAACTGATCGATTTCCCAAGCAGATTGCGCAACGCGCCTCTCGCACGTCTTATTCAACAGCCAAGAGAAAAGAATTCCGCTCGTTTGTATGCGTGCGGCTGTGAAAAACTGACCACCAACTGCGGTCGAGGCATCGACGTGGCAGGCCTTCTAAACACTTGCCAGTATCGTTCAAGTGGCGGCCGGTAGTCGGGTTGTTCCGAGTAAGATCAACCGAACTGGCTGTCCTCCGGAACTTCCCCCCCGTGGCCGCCATTGCGGCGAGGCTCGAGTCGTGCATACAAGCACCGAATGGGGCACCGTAATTTGCATTCTGCTAATTGAATGTTTCGTTCACAACTCCCTCAACTTTGTTACCGTGATGCTCTGCTAATTTAAATGGCATCTGGTTTGTGCAAATCGACTCGCGAACCGTTCTGCGAGTAACGAAACTGGAGGCGCGTCTATTCGACTAAACGCTGCGACAATTGTTCTAAATTCTTGGAATTGTAACGTTCGTTCCATTGCTAAATAGCATCGTAGAAGTAAAAAACAACCCCTGAAACCAGGCTCGAGGAACAACCTCTGAACGCGATCCGCGCGCATAATTTAACGTCAGCCAAATCCTCCAGCCAAAAGTCCACCGTGAATTCCCCCGGGAACCAGCAGAGGCTTCCGTTCTACCGGTACACAACGAGTTACACGCAAAATCGGATCCGGATCAATGGGATACCATAAAGACACGTCCGGGGAGGAAGCCTTATCTCTGGTCTCTGCGAATGAAATCCCATAGGAGGCGAGCACCGTCCATTACGCTAAGTTTTGCGAATCCAACATGGC
Source organism: Xylocopa sonorina (assembly GCF_050948175.1). Classification (NCBI taxonomy): domain Eukaryota; kingdom Metazoa; phylum Arthropoda; class Insecta; order Hymenoptera; family Apidae; genus Xylocopa; species Xylocopa sonorina. The sequence continues at coordinate 8,327,383 of NC_135198.1, forward strand.
TCCCGACTTTTTCCCTACCCTCTTCTTTCCTTCTCTTTTTTCTTTTCTTTTTTATCGCGTCGCTTTATCACGATGCCTTAGCCGCAATTTTCCAGCGCGTCGATAACGCTCGGTTTCTTTCTACCCCCGTCGCTCTCCCTTATTCTACTGCTCCTCGTCCCAGTTGGCGCTGAGAATCGTGGATCGTATCGGTGGTGTTATCAGGATTTATCGTCGAGCTCCGTTTGAGAGGAACCGACTCGTCGCGCGTTCCTGGAGACGCGACTACGTCACCGCGTCTCGCTCCAGTTGCATAGAACTGGCAACCTTTGGTACCCAGATGGTAGAAAGGATTGAAGATGTGTCTCGAGAATAACAGTCGCTTCGACCGTGGCATACATCTCGCGACGGAGCATGGGGTGAGCCTTGAAGTTGATGGTTTCGTGGACGGAACGCTTCGTAGATTTGTAAAAATATTTTTCGACATTCTTCTTTAGGGTAGGCCTTCAACAATAACAATATTCAAAGGCTGAAAATTGAGTAGATGTCGGGACATTTCTCTTCTAGCCTCTTTGCTAGATCGCTGCTTCGCTTTGCTCTTCCTCATAGTTACTAGATGCTATGTGCTGACGCGAACATTTTTTCGAATACACTGTCGCAATTGCGGTTTTACTGCGGTTTCATTAAGCGCAACGTCGACAAGTATAGATCGAGCCGCTTCTAAGTAGAACAAATATGCATTACGATTTGTATTTGATATAATTTTAAATGAGAAATTGTATAGGAGCGCAGGTATTTGTACGCGAGTTTCATGAGAAAAGTTCTAGTGTATCTTATCCGTAGAAACTACGATACGAGGGAGAGAGAGAGAGAGAGCAACGTCAGGTGCAGGGAATTGGAGCAAGTAGAATCTGCAGGCTGATAGGGAACGATCGAAGTGTTTGAGTTCGGTGTGGACACGGGAATTAAATTTGCCTTGTGTACGATATGTTACAATATTTGATATCGCAGGTGCCGTGTCAGATAAGATACGGGGACTGATGTCAGGTGTTTGCGCTTAAACAATCCGTGATACGTGTACGGCGAGCCCGTGGAGTGCTAAAGTACTTTAACGTTCTTCCACGAGTAAAGGATGTGACATGGAAATGGGCGGTATTTCAGCGTGCTCCACAAGTGTTTTCAAGGATCTTAACCTTAGCTTTTACCGCGATACTCTCCCTCTAAATGAAACAAAGCATGTACGCGTTCGTTCTACCATCGTGCAGATTCTTTTTACGAATTTAAAACAGCATACGTAGCTGTTCGAACTTTAAAATTGCAATAATTGCCTGCCCCTCGGGTCCTGCTTACACAATTAGCTCTCTTCAGAACCGTGGCTGCGTTGTTAACGTATCGTGACCATAGCCATTACGAATTTTATAGCGACTCGATCGTTCTCTCGTTACACACCAGATATGGTTCAGCCAGTTTTTGCTTACCGAAAGTGGTAGCAATTTACCTCCTAATCGCTGCTTTCAATTATATCCTCGTAATCTTAATCATAACCCACCGAACGTACCGATCGACTACCCCGATAGAAACCTCGAACGATCTTTTTATAACGTTCGCCCAAAGTCACGAACGAATAGAAACGGCAGGCTTTATTACCGCGCGTCGCTCGTTTTCGCCATTATCGTTAATGAATTTCCAATCAATTTCCCGAAATTGCTTCGACTCACCGCTGCAACCCCCTCAGCGCGTTGACCGCAATCTAATGCGACCGCCGCTCCTCAACGACCACACTTTTACCCCACCGCCCCGTTATCACGGTTACTGCCAACCTATTAACCCCATCACCGTAACCCCATAATTTCCGTATCGCGAGCCCTCGCTCCTTCGTCGCCAATCACCGCGGCCAACCAACTCTTTCGCCTTACGTTTCGCGCCCACGCACCACCGACTCAGAGGACTTCGAGGGCCCGTGGATTCGCTCGCCCGTTTACTCTCTCGACGGTGCGCTTAGCTTGGAGCGCGATACGAGCTCGCGTAACGAGAGTAGCGAGCCAAGCGTGGCTGGAAAAAGAGAGAACAGATTCGCCTTTTAACGAGTCCCGCGCGGCTTTGAGGGCGCCGCCTTTTAAGGGACGCAGCGAGCGTGCCCGTGTGTGCTCGTTGCATCAATTCGTCATAAGGAGGAGGTCAGAGGGGGAGATGATCTTACGGCGATGGCGTTTTTCTTTTCTCTCTTTTTTTTCTCTCTCTCTCAAGGATTTCTCGCTCTCGACGTAATTGCGTGTAGTGCTCGATGGGGAGAGGCAAGGAGGGCCGCGTTATCGTGGCTCCTTTTCAGATCGCCCCCTCAGGCTGCCACGCATACCACGCACCCAAAGACTTGTACAACGCACATGCGAGGGAGTGTGCAAGAACCTGGCTCCTTTTCTTCTTCCTCTTTTTTCTTTTTCTTTTTTTTTTTGCTTCTTATCGATTTCTCATTCGCGCGAGGCGAGGTTCGCTGGCCGGGGTTAAAAAGTTGGACACCACCCGCTGTAAACTGCGCGCACGGGGTATGTAAAAGATTGGCGAAAACTTTGAATATACGAGAGACGCGTGGAGGCGAATAAGGAAGCATAGGCGGTGTTGTGTACGAAATTGCTCGCCCTTCGAGGGACACGGATTCGTTTTTCTACCCCGTTCGCCCTCTGTCGCTGCGAAAGTTTCATTTCGACCCCGCGTACGCGGGCGAAAAACTAAACGAGCGAAACGGAAATTTGAAAACGTAAACTATTTCCTTATGTAAATGAAAATACGCGAGCCTCTCACTCGAACATCGCCCAACGCCCCTCTAATGCGCTTTTCATCCGCGTACGTGCGCGATCTGCACGCGCGTGCTCGCGTTCAGGGAACACGCGCGCGAGCTCGTAAAAGTTCGCCTGGCCCGAAGCGAACAAATGTACGAACCGTTCCGTACAGTTGTTTTTTAACAGCGGATCCAGCGCCAGGGGGTAGAAAACAGCGCGGGGCGAAGAGCGGGAATCCATTTTCGGATTTGTTTTCGACGATGCGTCTCGCTGGACCACGGTTCCAGCATTATATTTAGCGAGCCTCGCTTTTCTCTCTTTTCCTTTTCTATTTTTCTTTTTTTTTTTTTTTTGTTTTCGCTCGCTCGTTAATAATGGATCTCTCCCGCGAGACGTACCCGCGGAGCGTGCACGCGTGGGTGGTAACAGAGCTGGCGGATGATAAACGAAACGGGCGCGCGCGGCGCGGAAAATATGTTCGACGAAATTGGCAATCAGCTGGCGCCGTTTGAGTCCGCGGCCTCTCGGAGCCTGGTTAAAACCGTGGAAACGGTACGGATAGACGGAATTATTCAGAGAGCGCGCGTTAAATGTATGCACACCCTCGTAGACGCGTGTATACGCGCGCACTTTGCGGGCCGCGCGCGTTGTTCAGGTACGAGAATTCTCGCGAGCACCGAGGCTTATTTGCGAAACTTTGCGTTTCGCTCGCGAACGAGAGTTAATTTGGGTTAATAAGTTAACGGGGCACGTTCGTAGAAGAGCTGGCTGGTAATGCGAGCGGCTTTCGGCGGAAGTGGCCGCGGTGCCTGACCATGGACGCTTCGTTTCTACTTAGCGACTGATACTTTGGCTCTTCCCGCGAGAGTGGCTGCACGAGTTGTCGTCCACGTTACCTTCCAACGTTTCAACGTTGTTTTCTCACAGTCTGCGCGCGTTTCTACTCCCATGCGTAATCGTAGCGCGGCTGAAGTTTATTTTCCCGGCGCGTGCAATTACACGAACCGCGCGCCACCCCTCGAGTTACGAAAAACAATGGTGCACGGACTCGCTTAAACCGGACATCCTCCATAATCGTCGCCAGTGTGCCGCGTAAACGCGGGCTTTGACAATTTCCACGAGCGTAATTGGAACACGTACCAGAGACGGTTCGATGGGTTCGAGGGTGACTCGTAACGGAGCGGCGAAGGAGGACGCCGGAAACGCGGTGTACCGCGCGAAACAGTCGCGGGCGACCGTCACGCAGTGCCGTGTAAAATTAGTCGGGAAACTATGGAAATGTAGCTTGATCGATATCCGGCGGTTTGGATGGAGCACAGAGGAGAGAGCCACGACGACGACGACGACGACGACGGTGGAAGGATCATATTCAAACGGAAGTGTGGCTTACAGAAGGCAGTTTGGAATTTCATCCGTGTTCAGCGCCGGAAACTTGCCGCGCGCAGGGGAAACGCGGCTTAAATGTTCCCATTGTTCCGCCATTCAAACGTTGCAATTAGTTTCCCACGTATTTACACGGGCTTGCCCGGTGGTTCCATCGGGAGGAACTCTTTCGTCTTGCTCGCGTTGGAAAAGAAAAGAAAAGAAGGGAGTAGGGGAACGATGGTAGTAGTTTTTTCTGTGTGGGCCGTGGTGATCGAAAATGAAGAAGTGGATTAAGTAACGTAATTGATTGCTGGGTTATTTGCGCGGCGATGGAGGGTTAGAATTGTAGAAAATAAATCGTTTAAGTATTGCCTCTTTTCACGTTTGCGAACCAAGTTGAATCGATTGCTTTGCCACTATATCTTGATCAATAATTATTAGAATAAATGTAATGTAGAAATCGTAGAGTTTTACAAATTGTCAGCTGATTTGTGCTCGAAGTAACGATGACATAAACTGTTGACGCAATTTCTTATGCTCGACACGTTGAAGAAACGATGGCTCATTGATTAATCACGTGGCCAAGTATGTATATTACAGGCAGTTTGTTTAAAGAACACGATAAGTATACGTCATTCGATGATCGTTCAAGAAAAAAACGGTCTTGAACTCGATAGGAAGACAACGTGCACAGTGTCGAAGTTTCGTCAACCGTAAGACACCTGATAACAGACGAGAAAAACCAACCCTTCCGCGCGATCGTTCTTTCCATCCCTCTCGTGGAATAATCAGGATATCTTGCTAAAATTTCGCGAACTCCTCCGCTCGAATATCATTTTAATTAACCATTTAAATTCGGGGCATGTGAATAGTGCCAGCTACGGGCAAACATTAACATATTCAATCTCGGAACACATAATTACAAGGAATAAATTCCGCGTCGCCGTTAAGAGTTTGAAATCCCGGTGGTTCTCAGCGTTTCGTGTATTTCCCCGAATAATTGCCTTCCCCTTTCCGCGCAACTCTCCCGTTGCTGCTAGCTTGACTTCATAACGCTCGTGGCTCGCGTTTTAATAACAAGATCGAATCTCTTACTCACCCTCCTCGTCCCTCTTTCTCTCTCTCTTTCTATCTCGTCGTCTCACCGGATGTATCTTACGAATGCACTTACCGGGTGTACCGTGTATTTTGATACGCTTGTTTGCATCGCCCCTGCTCGGTGGAATTCTCAATTTAACTCGACGGACGCTGCCAGACGTTCATGAACACCCCGCTATCGCATTCCTCAAACGATGAACCACCACCGTCCCTCCAGTTGCGCGATGGCGCGTCGCGTGTATATTTCGTAGCCTCGTCGAAAGTAACGTCAGGTTCACGGTCGCGTTATTGCGAATCTCGTGGCACTCGATACAAGTTACGAGCAATGGGAAAGTAGCGACGATGAAACCGTTGAGTAGTTTGAAACGAGGTGCACCGCAGGGGAGGATGTTCAACTGATTAGTTTGTAACGATAATATTCCGTAGCTTTGTCGAATTTCTGGGTGCACCTCGAAACACGCGGATGGCAAAAAACCATCGCATCGGTGTTACAAATTCCGGGGCGTTCAATTAAATTCAAATAAAATTCAATACAAGTGCATTGATATTCCGAAACAGCGTCTCCAAATGAAATATTGGAGAGGCAGCTGTCGAAGCAGATCCGTGCTGCTGGATTGTGATTAAACCCTGATGAAATCGTGGAAACCCGCGGCGTCGCACGAATCAAAACGTCGTCCCCTCGATCAAAGGAAGCACGGCCACACAAAGGTAACAAGGAAGCCTTCCAAATCCCGAATACGCGTCGCGATGGAAAGGCACACCGTGGAGAGACACCGATAAAAACTTCTCTCCCGGCGATACACTCCTCGTTGGAGATAAGCTGCTTCTAATTAAATGTTGCGCGGGAAGGCTTCCACTGAATTTCCTCCCTTGTCTCCGACCTCCGTCCCACCCGTTTCAACCCTCTTCGCGCACGTTTTCGCGTGGATCAAAGCTAAACCAGAACAAGAGCGTATAATAAATCATGGTGGTTGAAAATCGACGGCTGGCTAACGAACGGTGGATTTATTCTTTCGACGAGATCCCTGGTGCCTTGTAAAAGAGTGGTACACTTATAAAGAAGTGTTAGAAATTTAATTCTTTTAATTTCAATTACCTTCGTTTGATGCTTGAAATGCTGAATTAATCGCAAGTGGAATTCATTATCTTCCCGTGGCACTGCGTCATCCAAATTTCCTCGGTAGAAGCACGTTTCAGTGCCACGCAGAAGGCCACTTTTAGACGGAAACCTTGTGGTCGAATTGTTCGTTTCTAGTGGCTTCGCCAAGCCACGTGCCAACTGTTCACACGGAACTTGCTTCCGTTCATCTTTCACCTTGTGGCTTCCACGCTTTTATCTAGAACCATGGCCGTGAAGTAACTGCGTCACGTTTAATCTCAATGTAACGTAACTCCTCACCTTATTCCCTCGATTATTCCAATCTCTAACAATCAAAAGAGAAATGTTTTTTTCATTCAGAATTCTCTACGATCATTGCAATCGTAATTCCCCAAAATGTTCGCGAAAACAGTAGCAGTTTCGGTTCTCAAAATGGACCCAACCGTTCGCATACACCCCGTTAAATCTCTCCGCTAATACCCCTGGCCATAACTCACCACTAACTCCGGTAACCAACGTTCTAACAACCGTACACCACTCGTCACCCACTCAGACGCTCGTCTTACCCAGAGAATCGAACGTGTATCCAGTTCCATCCTCCAACCGGTCCGTCAGCCGTACTTGTCATTCACACCCAGACACGGCGAGGGAAATTCATGCACCCTCCGGCCCACCCGGCTCGCAACTCGATCCTAATGAAATTCCGTGCTTGGCCCATTTGCTTAATTGCTATTAATAACGGAACACCTTTCCCCGGCCAGCGAACCGTACCAGAGGCGGATAATCCGCGTATGCCCCCGGCCGCCCGTCCGTTTACAAGTTTCTTCGACTCCTCGCGGCACCCTTTCGCCTCTACCGCGACGGTGCTGGCTTCCGTTATTGGCGCGCGCGCGATTTCGATTCACGGAGCCTAGCCGCAGTCCCTCGACCACTTCATTATCCCGGCGCCGTTTATATCGAGCTACTTAATCGCGAGAGTTTGTCGACAAGATTACAACGAAACGATCCACCCGGCCGCCCCTGGCCGCGCCTTAATCGAGAAACTTTCTCCGGGCAGAGGGCGGATAGGGGTGGGCTGGCTAGAACGGTCCGGCTGGTAGGTGCGCCAGAAGACCCTCCTGGACGTCTTTTCACCGTCGATTCGACGTATCGGTTTCGAATCCAATCTTCCGTTCACGACTCCTTTGTCCCCGCGGAAAGGGACGGTATATCGCGTCCCTCCTCCCCCTTTACGACGGGGCTTTGTCCTACGAACGGCCGATCGATTTAAATGCAGCGGGGCGGCTCGATTATCCGGGGATGTGCTCCAAGTTCCGATTACGAACGGCTCTTTCCACCTCTCGGTCGTGTGTGTCGGCAGGTGGATGAGGCAGCAGGAAGTTCTCGAGGAGCGTAGTTCGGGGCAAATGACGTGTGAGGAGTTCGAGGGTGTTGAATCAGTTCGGTTTACGCGCCGGAAGACGTCGGGTAAGCGGTGGTTTCATGCGGAAGAAAAGGAATTGATTTCCAGCGTGGAAAGCTTGTTAGGTTTCCCCTCTGCTGGATTGAACCGTTTTATCATAGCGTTATCGATGAGTTGATGTTCTCGCGCGTCTCAGGTTTTTGTTGCTCGTCGATAATTGCGCTATGGTTGATTAATGTGTCTCTAAAATCGATCTATTGTCCGAGAATATTGATTGGGAATAAAATAAATAATAAAGTCTGTTATGAGGATGGTGTGTGAGATAATATATGGACGATAGAAAATTGTCGAATTATGGGAAGATGGATTGTCGATACCTGAGACATTAATCAAGTTAAAAATTAACACCAGAAACTGCACAGTTGTTTGTACTCGTTACACGTAGTATTACGTTGCTCGAAAACAACAGGATTCCTTTCGCTAATAAATTTCATGCTGCACGCGTGGCTGTTCAATTAATTCCTGCAGTCTATACCAGTGCACATTTCGACGTGAAAAAAAAAAAAAAAAAAAAGGAAAAGAATGACCGAACCATATTTTGTTTCACCGATCCGCGCGTCAATTTGTTTCTCCCGTTTCCAATTGGGCAAAATGGATTGAATCAAAACGAAATTCGCGATCCACGCGCAACTATGCTACCATGTTCGATCGCAAAAATATAAAACCTAAATCTGGTGTTAGGAGATTATACAATTTTCAAATATTTTAGCCATTTGTATAAGATACCAATTCTGAACAAATCACGAACTGGTGCTTACCATCATACGAATTCAATATCTTTTAGAATTATCCTCTCCTCCTCGTAAGATGAGAGATTAAATAACGTGAGAGTACAAATAAAAAAATCTGACAAACGATCAAGAAGATAGCGAGAACATTCGATCCACAATAAACTATGCGAGATAGGAAACGGACTCTTTTCACGGGCGGAGGGAGCTGAATTTCCAATCGCGCTTTGAGTTCAATTTTGGATTTCAAGCTTCTCGTGTTCCCCGATCTCCAGTTTCCGTTGCACGCGTTTCTGCATCCTCTCCCTCTCTCTGTTTCGCTATTTCCTAAACTGTCCACGCTATACGCTCAAGTCCATTTCAATGTCCGTTCCACGCGAAAACTAGTGCCGGGTTTCCACGCGCAAAGATTGCCGCCATTTATCTTGCATTGGAAAACATGTCAATTCGACTAGCGCCGCATGATTGGCAACACCATGATTGCGCCAGCGAAATGGAGAACAGGTGTGTACTCTTTGAGGTCATCAATTTGGCACACTACGCGCGCCAACGAATCGTGCGCGTGGAAACCTGGCTTTATGAGAACACGTCGGTTCAATTGACATCGCGTGATTGCTACCACTAATCACTCTGTCAGCGAAGTAAAAGATGGAAATGTACCTTTTATCGCCGTATTTCTGACGTGTCAACGGCTTTATGGAAACGTATCGAAGCAATCGACGACGCGTGATTGATATCGTTGCGCCAGCTAGAGGAAGAACAGCTACGGATATCGTTTAGCGTCGTTAAATTCATGGCAGCGAACACTGCGCGTGGAAATCAGGCTTAACGATCGCCAACGAGAGCAACTCCGACTGGAAGGTTTCTCGATACGGCTGGAAATTTGCGTCAAGTAGCTACATCCGAAAATTTCGTATGCCCCTACGAGGTGCCACTCGTTTTTCACCCTTACCCGGCCAATTCGATATCGGAATTTGATCAAATCCTCTCTAGCCTTCTCCGTCCCTCTTCGCCATTCGTCTGCCACCCTTCGCGATTCCAGACCCTCCTAGATCGAATTCTTCCAGCTCGAGTGACATGTCGCCGAGTTTACTCTGCCCTAACCCCCGCTGCGTCGCGTATACAGCGCGTTGCGTAAGTAACGAACCCATAGGCGGCCGTGCGCCCAGTGTACACGCGTACACGGCTGTTTGGGGTGCGGTCCACGGGGTATTTGATGCGTGGGTTAAGGTAATAGCGACCTACCAGAACCGGGAAAGGAGCAGGGAAACTTGGAGTTGTACAGTACCGCGCAAAAGTCGAGGTTTCATCGGTAAAAGTATATCTTGGTACCTCTTAGGGGATGACTTTGGTTATATTTTGTCTCCCTTACGAGATTCCAAATCGATGGACGACAGATATCCTAGTAACTAAAAGAAATAGAGACCCTTCGTAATGCGGAGGCTGAGTTACTTGGAGAACATCGTTACAGACTGCGATCGTTAGCCACGTCAACAGCACGTGAGCTAATAAAAAGTCAGGTAACCTCGTATTTTCGACCTGTACTGTATGCATCCGGGGATAGTAAAGGGGGCGGTGGCGGATCCATTGAATGGCCCCTCGGGTGGCTGTGCCAACAAACCCTAACTAACGTAAATAAGATGTCGTAGAAGGGCGGCACTCTCTGTTTCTACCGTCTTGTCCCTTTATCTTCCGCCGTCCGGACCCTTCCTATCCCTTTATCTCTCTCCATCAGGCCTCCACCTCGGCCCATTTTCGTTCTCTCCCGTTTCACTGATCCCCGCCGCCATTCTGCGAGCCGTCCTCCGCAACCCTCGTACGTGCGCGAGTCCGATGAGACCAGGGCGGCGACCGGGGGAAGGCCAATTACCGGATTTTTCTCCGCGAAGATCGGCTCTCCACGTGCAAGAATAACAGGAACTCGTGGCGATCGATTCGCGGATCCTTTTGCGGAAAGCTGCTGTCTCATTGTAAATACGCGACGGGGGGTGTGGGCTCGCGCACGCGAGAGAGGGTGATGAGTCGGGCGAATTTGTAAAACGATTATGGGAGATCCGTTCGAGTGGATCCACGGTGGGCTTTGTGCGCGGATTCGGTCGACGCTCGTTGAATGAGTTTCGTATAACATCATAATGATCGGGGGCGCCGCGATGAGTAGGCGGTTCCTTCCTTTTCGGAGCCCTTCCTTCCTATCCCCCGTTATGACGTAACCGGTGACGTGTTTCGCAGCGTTATAAATTATGGCGCAGTTTTTGGGCTCGATCACGACGGCTATTGTTGTCGGAGGGAACACGAGAGGACATTAACGGCGCGCGATATCGCGATGGATGGTTAAGAGAAGGGGTTAACTACGATTCTTACACGATGGGGTCGTTTCGCGTTTTTTTTTTTTTTTCGTAGGAATTTTTAGAGGTTGTAGTACGAGGAGCGATTATGAATTCAGTGTGCTCGGAAGTTGGTTGACGTTAAGTAGAAACTGCGAGATGCAGATGCACAACGGAAACTGTTAAGCGCAGAGTGGAAGACCTTGCTTCCCCGCCATATAAATTGGAACTTAAGAAGACGCTCGCGTAATGTCGCGTCATTTTACAAGCTCAAGCTGGAAACCTTACTGCGAGTTATTTAAACCGTGAAAACGATAGTTGCCACGCGGAATACGTGATACCATCGATTTTAGTCGCACAATGCGCAGCTTTGAAAAAGCGAGCTAGACTCGACGCGAACGACTCGATCGTCCGTAGAAATTTACGAATTTCAAATTAAAACTTTGAACGGCAACACGGTTATTCTATTAAAAACGGAACGCCCCGGTCCACCCGCGAGCAACGAAGAGCTAACGATAATTGATAGCGTTTAGAACGCGAGGCTCATCAAGGCAGAACCACGGTACCAACCGGAAATTTCGTTAAATCACGAGATAATGGAACAACGATAATGGCCATTCCATGGTCGGTAGCCAAGCCAACCAGGCGATCGTTACCCACGGAGCATCTCGTTTATATAATATGATATAATCTGCACGTCTGCTCTCGCATAGTCTTATTAGTAATGCCCAAGACGTAGCCCTCGAATGACTGCAGGAAAATCCCTTCGTTTTCGCCCACCATCGCCGTCCTCGTTTCCCCGTCCCCTTTGACTAAGCGATCCGGAAATGATGAATTCGCGAGCCTTATCGCGACTGCGCGGCGTTGTTTCCCGGACGACTTCAACAAATAAGCTGTCCCGCGCCAGGATATTTCTCCGGGGGTCGGGTATCCTCGTAATCCTTGTAGCGGAGCCAGGACGGCTCCCTTCGACGATTGCTGAACTTCTTATCAGGGGACGGGGAGGCCACGGGACCTAAAATTGGACTTTCCGTTTGAATCATCTTCCACCGTGCTCTCCGAGACGTTCCACGAATTACGTACCGTCTGGTTCACTCGTTAACTACGCAGCCTCTCGTACGCAATAATTCCGTCAAAGGGAGCAAGAATTGTAAATTCACAAATTGTTATCTTTCCCCGCGAAGCGACCAATCTTCGTCTGAAACGACTTATTGCACAAGCCTCGCCCTTTATCGCCCACCCTATCGGGCACACATCCATCACTACCCTTAAACGATTATTAAAAGTTCGCCCCGCAGCTCCTTACGCAACCCTCCATTCTCTCTCCACCGAGAAGACGCTAAATTGACGCGCGACAGAAAGAACCTCGGAAGTCCTCTTTCGAGTATTTTGCACAGACCCCACGGCCAGGCACGTCTTCAAACTTTTTCCCGTTCCTCCGCGTCTTCGCGCGCGGCGGTTCGCAAGTCGCGTCTAGTAAGTTCCGATACTCAGCAACAAGATTCGAGCACCCAACGCATCCCCTGGCTCAATTAAAGAAGTTTCGCGGCAGACGTCGTTACTCCACGGCGGCGCGACGCGGCGTCTCCGCGTCCTTGCTCGAATCGGGGACCGGAAACTGCGCGCACCTCGCTCGTCTTCCCCTTCAATTTCGTCGAGCGACGCACGCCGCGTCTCGTTCGAACCGCGCGTGTCCTCGCTGTTCTCTCCTCCATTAAATTAATTGCCGCATCGCAATTTCGCCCGGGCGAATATTTGCTACGCGCGGCGGGATCGCTGGTCCCACGCGAGCTACGGGTGTAAACCGAGAGCGACTAGCTGTTCTCTTTTTTGTCTCTGGGCTTTTTTTTTCGTTCGTTCTTTACCCCCGTTCGAGGCTGGCTTCCATTTGACACAGTTTCAATTTTCGTAACGCGGCTGAGTTACGTCAGCGGCGATCCGCGTCACACGCGGCACGACAGGAGGGCCGGATGGACAGATGCTCGCGGTTTTTATTTCGGAGAACTGCCGTGCCACTCTGCGCCGATTGTTACAGGGGAATCAATTGTTCAAGAGGATGCTGGCATTGTTTTTTTTTTCTTTTTTTTTTTGACGTCAGCTGCGAATTTTGGTTGGCCCGCGAGAACTGTATCGAAGCTGTCCTGTTGTTCAACTCGATTCTTTGTCCAGCAACGCGGACGTAACGGAATAACCGTGTACCGCGTTCGCATTGCAACAGAGTTTCTTCTTTGCCTGAAGGGATTAAAAGTGGTTTACGAATTCCCGTGTATGCAGCACCTCCCAGGTATTTGGGAAAACGAAAAATTGGTTGGTAAACCGTTTTAGACGAACAGCTTAAAATAGACGTAGATTAAAAAACAGACGTGATTATAAATCCGTGGAACTCTGTCATAAATTCGCTATCAGCGGAAGATGAATTTTTGAGACAGGAAACCTAGTTCCAAAAGCTAAAACTACGTTCAAATATAATATTTCCTGTCTAAATGTCAACCAGAAATCGTGGCAATCGCCTGAAACTAGGAAATTCGTACATTCCTGACGCGATACGAATTTCATGTGCAACGATGCGCGAATTGTCGCCGATTCTTCAGCGAGTACCACGGTCTCGGGACGTTTCCTAGTTAGGCCAATTCCGTACTTTCGCTCGGCACGATTAATTAGCTTAATTCTGGCTTCCTGTTGTGCGTACCGGCGGGGCACCCATGGCTCGTTGCGTGTCGCGCGGGCATAACCGGCCGCATTCCGGCGTCATAGTTAACGCGCGCATGTCGTCGTAAAAGCACTCGTGGCATCCGCCACGGCGACGCGAGAGGATGACCGCCGCCGAGACGTCGATCTGCATTTCCGTGCTGTGCGTCTACGTGCTGAGGGCAACGCCGCCGTCGCCGCAGCCACCCCACGCGATCGACCGTTTGGGTAAGAGGAGCCTCGCCGCGATCGTTCGATTCGTAGCGGGTCGTCGCGTAACGACCCGTGGATCGTTACTTCTGACCGTTCACCGATGGAACGTGGAAATTTTCAGTTTTACTGTGGTCGTTCTCCGTTTAATTTAATGCTCGTTTCATTGATATTTCTGTGAAATTCATCCGAGTGATTTGAAATTCATTTCCGATCGTGCTGGGGGTTTGTAGGCGGTATATGACCGCATGATCAGTTTTAGATGATGGTCGTTTGAAATCTGATATTATCAGGATTTTTTAAATATTATTTTTCTGTAATCTTTGAAGCGAACTCTTGCCGTCTACTCATTATAAGTACACTTACGTATAATTAGCATGTACTTGTTTCTCGTGCCTATATTTCCTTCGGGGGAACTTGCCGCGGAACTCTGTCACAACTCTGTCCAAATATTAAGCCATCATTTACCGTCCTTTGAGAACTTTCCGAAGCGAGCATAACTTAAATGAAGACGTATGCACCGAGTCTGGCGCAAGTCAGCCGACGGTCTGGTGGTTCCTTTTCTAAATTCCGGGAACGCCGCGAGTGTGTCGTGTCTCGTTCGAGTAAGTCGCTAGTCGCTGATGGCGTGTCGCGAATAGCTCGAATCGCTGCGATTAAGGGTTTGCGACGTTGGCAACACATATGACTCACTGTACGCGCACACGCGCGTACAACAGTCGTATGACAGTTAGACCGCTATCTCGTGGAACTGCGACGTGAGTCAGAGACAATTTCCTTCTACCCTTGCGCGTATCGTCCCTCACCCCTTGCAACCCCTTTTCCTGCATTATTCCACTTGTCTTCGGAATTGTAACCCCCTCGATGCGTTTCCGCGTACTCTGTCTTCTGCCGCTCTTGAAATAATAAATTTAATGGCGAGACGATTGAACGCTGACGTGGTGCTGTTTCACCGCGATGATAGATGCGACGTTACATATATATATATTACAGGTTGGAATCACTTTGCATGCATCGCCCGTTCCGTGCATTAATGTTTCGCGAAAGAACCGGGCGTCGTGCCGCGATATTAAATGCTAGTACAGAAACCGGACTTGACTGATGATACTTTTTTTCCGGTGTACATCGCGCACGGTGCTCTAAAAAGTAGTCGTAAACCACAGACAATTTTTTCCGCCCGCCACCACCCACCCCCTCCCCCGTGGTCGCTCTTTGTCCTTTCTGTTTGCGCGCATTTTTCTGTGTCAATTTGCGCCAGTTTTTACGCGTTCTCGCCCTCCGCTGCGTTTCTCCGCTTTTGCCTCGTCCCGGAAACCCACCGCGATACGTTTCAACAAACGTTTTACGACCGCAAAAGAAACGCAGCTATGTATGTCGTAACATCATAAATTCAAAGCCAAGGTACGCGTTGCACGTCTCAATGAAGAATGATTTTTACTACCTTCGAAGGAAATTTATGTTAACCTTAGAAGCATCGAGTAATACATGACTGCACTAGCGTTCATTGCTTTTTCATTCTTAACCGTTGAAATATAGCATCGAAAATCGCGACGTCGCTGCTCCAACGAAACGAAACCCTTCTACATGACCGAACGAACATCGAAAACAGGCTCCTATCACGCGAATGACAACGCGTAATCATCGTCCGGACATAAGGGTGGCCCTGCGTGCACGCGTCACCTTCGAGGTGTCCGCGAGAGTCGCTGCCAATTGCCAACGACTCGCGTGTAATCGCGTGCAATCGAGCCCTGGCGCGCGATTAAACCAGCGTGCCCAGAAGTATTTAGGGCCCTTCTCTCGAGAAATTACCGGGCACCCTTCTCTCTCCCACGAGCGAAACGTCGGCGTAACAAGTGCTCACATCTCGATTCTGCTTACAGCTTACGCGAACCAGGCCTCCCTGGAGATCCTGCCGAACGGGGATACCCAGACGAAGGCGATCGGGTCCAGTATCATCCTGACGTGCAAGCCGAAGGTCGACGACACGAAGCTGATCGAGAACATGCAATGGCTCGATCCGCACAATCGTGCGATCGAGTCGTTGGGGTAAGTGGACCAGTCGAAGCGAGGAAAACGTACATCTACGTAGAACTTAACCGTGCGAGTTTAGTGTAAACTCCGCTGCGTAACTTTTTGGACCCATTTTGGCTCCTTTCTTCTCTCGTGTATTCTCGTCCCGTGGTAATAGAACAGACATCGATTTGTAGAGAATGTACGATTGTATAAGAGTAATTTTTACAATGAGTTGGATGAAATTCAGTGGTGTATGTATTATTTGAAAGATTATCTTTAGGTGTCTCCGGGTAGATCTGACTTCTAACCTAGATATTTCTGGATTTGCATTCGGCTCTAATTAGTTCTAATTCAGTATGCGAAAACCAGACAGCCGAATAAGAGAAAAGTTCGAAGTGAAATGAAAAATTTATTTATGCGCTCGAGCATTCTGCCGCGCGACATCCGCTCGTGTCTTCGACGGTGCTCTTTTACGCGTGGCATTATTTTTTCAAACCGACAGCCTGCGAACGCATCGACGCGGTGTAACAACGCCGCGTCGATTTATTAAATCCAATAGATTCAGAAAAATACGACGGCCAGTTTTAACGTCATAATTCAACACCGTCGCGAAACGAGGGAACAGAAGGAAGAAGGGGTGAAAAAAATATCGCGACAGCGCGAACAAACGTTTGTCACGCCGGGCGAGGATATACGAGCAGGAGAAGTACACGCTTTTGAGCTTTTTGAGACAACCGAGCCACTTTTAGCGAATAATTAAAACGAGAGACGTGTAATGGGTGCGGCGTAATTCACGGCGCGCAACTAAGCGCAATCATTCATTTTCTCTAAATTATTTCGAATTGCGCTACGGCGAAAATTTATTTATCGCGCGCTTATCTTTCTGCAACGCTTCAGAGTAACCGGATAAATTGAATTTTCCTGGACACGTTATCCGCGCATTACGCCCCACCCCGACCACGCTGAACTAACGTAACTCACTTTCTTTTTTTTTTACAATTTTTTTTTCCTTGAACTATGTACACGAATAGCAAGAAAAATGTTACACCAGCGACATTCAGCACTAATTTTAACGAATTTCTGTCACTTGTTTTGCACACAGACTCGTCGTCTTGCCGATCGGAAGGCGAGTATACAAAACTCCATTCAAGACTTTTACACGTAACCCCGTAGTGTCGTGCCAGTTCCCTCTGTTTTGCGATGATCGTACCCCAAACACGTATATATATATACGCACACACATACACACACATGTACATCTATAGAGTTACTTTAGAGTTCCCCCTCACCAAACTTAGAAGACGCTGTCCTTCTTCGTTTTACCCGAAACGTCACACAGCCATACACACGTACCGCCACGGAAACGCGCACACCACCCCGGCGTCACCTTCCAGGCCATCCCCACGCGGCTGATTTACGTCGACCACAGCCCTAGTACGGAGCTCTTAATTGCTGCAGGTCCGCCCGATTGTTCCGCGAGCTAAGCGTTGCTCATTAAGCTGTTCAGGAAAGTTTTCCGCCTTCCGCGGCCAAACTGACTTCCTTGTATTTGAACGCCTAGACGGAGGGGTGGAACGCCGCGACCCCTGTGTACCCTCGTTGGCGATGCAAGAAAATCCGCGGGCCAAACTAGACGCTTTAAACGATGCTCGTCCCGCGTTATGGAGGCGTGTTATTCAATGACAACAACACCGGCCACCTGAGCAATTAAACGGCCCCGTCATGCGGCTCTCTTTGCCGCGTGCGGTTTGCCGCCCTCGGTGCTGTTCGAAAGCTAGAGCGCTGGAAGGGTAGGAGTTCGCCCTTTGACTGTGGTTCGCGCCTCTAAAGTCGATGACACGTAAGCTGCAATCTTGCTAAAACGAGTTTCGTTCAACCGATAGCGCGTGCGATGCGTATCGATTGGAAAGAGTTCTTCGAGTAGAAAAGGGGGTGGATCGAGGGCTCGAGCGACCGATTGATCTCGAGCTGTACAGGCGCTTCGTCGCCGCGTACGCAAACAATTAATTGTCGCAGACAAGAGGAGCGACTGGCGACTTCCATTCCCAGTGTTCAGCCCAGGAACAGCACTGGCTCGAATCAAACCATCCGCTCTCTCCAACCATCGCCTGAACCATTCGTTTCGTCGACTCCACCGTCTCGCTCGCGTGTACATACCGAGCAAAGCGTTCACCCGCCGCGGCGATATCGCGAGGCTCGATCCCCGTCGCTAAATAATGTGTCGCCGCGCGCGTCTTGCAAATATTGAACATCGCGATCAAACAATCCGACGAGCGCCAGCCACTCGGTAACTGATTCGTCGGATCGCGTGTTTGCCGATTACGCGGACCCCACTACGATTTGCATAATTATGTCCGCTCGCCGCGGCGTGTAATGGCCGATAAATTCAGCGCGGGACACGCGTGTACCGGCAAACGGGAACCGTTTCATTAATCGTACCTTCCACGGCCCGTGTTCCCGATTAGGCAAGAAGAAAGGGTATTATTGCATAATCGCCTGGGCTATCTGTTCGATCGCACGCCACGTCCATCGTCTCGTCTCGTTTCGTTCCCTTCGCGCGGCGTTCGCTCCGCGCGAGCCTTGTTTCTTTTCCGCGCGTTCGACGTGCCCTTTGTTGGCCCGTGGTAATCGCGGCTCGATCTTTTTCTGGTCAAAAACGATTACCCAGGTCTCGTTTTAGTTAGCCTCGCGCTCTGCCTCTCGTGGGAAGACGCGCTCGAACTGGGTTAAACGGGATACGCGCAGCTGATCGTCGTTGGCTAATACTACCTACGCCGCGCAGGTGACGCGCGTGCACCACGCTCTACGCTTCTGACGGGTTCATTTTGTGAAACGCGTTTCTGGGCTGGTCACAGTCGTTACGCAAAGCGAGGCTGCGGGGGATCGATAATATTAATCAATCTTGCTCGACAGTAATATCGAATCCGGGTCAATGCTTCCACCCCATCGTTCAATATCGACTGCACGCGAGCAATAATAATGTCAATGTTTGTTGGTGTTGGCGATGTTATTGATCGCGCGGGGGACGATTAAAGGATTATTAATTTCCCGGGGTAATTGATCTTCGGTGGCTGGCACGTAATTATCCGCGATGCGGGAATCTTTTCCGTCGAACGAGTTACACGGTTTTTGCGAGGGGCCATTGTTCGGTTTACTATAAATTCCAAATTATCTGAAGCTAATCTAAATCGTTTTCGCGATGTCACGCGCGCAAATTTAACCACGTTCTTCAAAAGAAAAAAGAAAAAAAAATAAGGAGAAAACGAAGCGAAACATGACTTCATCCATGAGTAACGCCTCGAGCAAAGAGCCAGCAATTGGTTAATCACACCTGGACCTCGAGCACGCTCAAGCCTCACCTAACCCAACGATCGACCCGCATTTATTTAAACTTCGTTCTTTTCACCCGTGGCCAAAGCCAGTGCGGCCGATCTATCGTGTTCCTCGATCGAAAGGGTTCATTAAAGCGTATCTCTGCTGACGTGGCCGCGTTCGAATTCGCATCGGAACTATTCATTACGACGCGATTCAGCATCTCTCCGCGCCGCAGGGCCTTATCTGCGCCCCGTACCCTGTCATGCGGTGTTGTTTAATTGTGTGAATCGATGTGAATGCGTCTCGTTTGTACGTGCCGGTTTTCACCAGCGCGGCAGGGAACGTCCGCGACACGAACGACGCAGAAATTGCCGGCTGTCCGCGTCCGCCGACTTAGGGTTGGTTCCCAGTCGGAACCGGAGCCTTTCCGCCTCTCGACGGTCCTTCGACTCGACGTATCCGGCTCTTACGTCGAATTAAGGTCGATCGATTTGCGAGCGAGCGATCGATCGACGAATTTCGACGCGCGCCACTCTGTTTCAAACGCGTGTACAAACAACCCCGCAACCACCCGCCATGCACACCCCGAGCCCTCTCTAACGATATTTCACCGATATCGGCTCGGTGTTTCGTGTTAGAATACGGATTAGGTGTTTTGCGGACGATTTATGGGGCCTGGGATGCGCCCCGAATATTCGTCCGGCGATATCCCTGGGGAAAACGTTGCGCTCGTACTGTTCGGTTTACACGGTTTAATCAGCCGTTGTTTTTTTGTTTTTTTCCTTTCAATCCTTTCGCTGTTCATTTATTATTTTTATAGCACAATAGAGCGCTACGCTGTATCCGAGATAATAGAAATCGGACGATCACTTTTTCCTCGTATGAAAATTTACAGGTTATTTCCCGCGGAAATTCAGAATATTGGTAGCTTGTAGATTCCACGCTCCCGTGGCTACTGAATTGGATACACGAATTTTTCAATGTTCGCGCGAATCTCCGTGCACCCTTTCAGATTTGAATATTTTACGGCTCTTGTAGAAATTGTTTCGCAAACGACAGTTTTACGTGCTTGTTTTTATCGAAAGCATCCGCTCTTCTGGAATAACACTTATGTAATAAAATAGAGTGACGAGTGTTCGATTATATGACAGGATAGTTTATCGTGATTTTTTCCTTGGACAATACTAGGTTTGGTAATGCACGAAATGAGAATCTGCGGAGTGTATGTCGTAATTGCAGTACCGATTAGAGGTTGAACCACGAGTTCGTTCGCGAAACACCGAGCCACTATTTCACTCTGCGTCACTTCACCCGAACATCTCACTTCTCGTCATCATTACCACCATTATCGTTCTATAGTATGTTACCATCACTGGAATGACTGTGCGAGGCGTGAAGCATGCCGGTGTGTTTTAATAACGACTTTTTCAATCATCCCCTGTAGCACGTCCTCCGGGCATTCGAAGCCACCGATGTACACCGAATTGCACCAGGACAACAGTCTGTCTCTGTTCTTCAACTCGCTGGAAGAGGAGCAGGCTGGCAAGTACACGTGCAAAGCCACTTACGCGAATGCGATTCACTTGGAGAAGTCCGTGACAATCGAGACCATAGGTGAGGAAAAGTTTCGATGAAACTCGATTTTCCGCGACTCGATGAGCATCAGATTTCAAAGCACCCTTTGCCCCCGGGCTGTTGGTGAACGTTTCAAGGAATTTTTTTAAGAGCGCAGATTTTTCGCTCACGCGAAACTGAACGATTTTCAAACGTCGCTAAATAGTAAGCTTATTTATAAAAGCGATATAGTCTCAAATATATTTTAACGATCGCACCGCGGCAATCTCATTACGAACTCTTTTAGTTCCCTCATTCAGTGGGTAGACAAAAGCGAATAGAAAATCGTACCAAACATCCGGGGCGCGTTTATAAAAATGCTTTGAAACGGAACCACCGAGGTGGTGCTCGACAGACGGGGGAACCGCCAGCCAGAATTATGAAGCGTAATTATTGTTTCCCAGTTGCGATCACTTGGGACAATGCGCCGTCCAATCAATACCCAATTCTCGGAGAGGAGTTCGCTATTCAGTGCAAAGTGCGGGCAAGGCCTTCGCCCTCGGTCGACTGGCTGTTCAACGGTGAATTAATTAAGACGAACGAGCACTACATTATAGACACGTACGCCCTGAAGATCAAGAACGTTCAAGAATCCGACGATGGCATCTACACTTGTCGTGCTTCGGTATTGACTACCGGAGAGCTCAAGGAGCGACCTATCCGCGTTGAGGTGGGTATCGATCGATCAACCTGGCTGTACATTTTACCAATATTTACAATTCTATCCACATTTCTAATAACTACAAACAACAACGAATTCGCGAATCTCCTATTCTTAATAACGTTCTCGTTTTATCCTCGATATGTTTCGCCCGCGTGTACCGCGCAACAAAGAATTGCGCATCTGAAAAGCAGAACGTAAAGTAGCGAGAAAATCATAATTGGCGAATAATACGTTAAGCAAAGAACAACAGAGCCACCAGACAATCAAATACATGGCTGAATTTCGCCCATCCGATTCCCCTCGGTTTGTATACCCGCCACCGTGCATACACACCTTCCCAACCCCATTGAACCGACGGCGCGCGCGGCAATTATTCTCAATCCCAGCCCGTAATGCCGCCACAGGTATCAGGGAACAGGTTTGCGTTTCATTTAACAGGTCCACGTACGGCCAACGGTGAAGGAGTTGTCGAACCCGGTAGATGTGGTCGAAGGGGAAGACGCGAGCATACAGTGCGAAGCCAACGGCAAACCGCCACCCAAGTTCACCTGGGTGAAGTCCCTCACCCATCAGAGCCTCTCGGACGTGGATCGTTTCAGCGTCGACCCGGACACCGGCGTGTTGACCATCAAGAACGTGAACAGGGACGACGACGGGGAGTATCAGTGCACTGCGACGAACGCAGCCGGGTCAGGCAACACGAACATCATGGTGAACGTGATCGTGAAGCCGAAGATCGTGGACTTCCCCAACATCACCGTGGTGCAGAACCAGGAGACCAACCTGGTCTGCAAGGCTTTTGGCAAACCACCGCCCAAGGTCACGTTCAAGAAGGAAACCAGTGAGAAACCATACACGATCGGTGCTCAGGTGGACGACGACAGGATCAGCTTGATCAACGTACCCAACGACAACACGGACGAAACCCAGGGCACCCTGACCATCCGCGGAATCCTCAGATCGGACGACGGACTGTACGAGTGCATCGCGCAGAACGCTGGTGGCGAGACGCGCAGGAACGGGCATCTGATGGTCGAGTTCCCGCCTTCGTTCACCGCCATGTCGAACAGAACTGTCTGGTCGTGGGACCAGAGGCCTGTGAACATCAGCTGCACAGCCGAGAGCATACCGAACGCGACTATACGCTGGACCATGCACGGTGACCAGAAAATCGACACCGACGCGATGATCAAACAGCTAGGCAACGGGCCCACCTCGACGCTGATGATCTCACCCCTTGACAGGCGATACTACACCACCTACAAGTGCATCGCGTCCAACAAACACGGCACCCGCCAGCACAATATCGAGTTGAAAGAGGCGACGAAACCGGGCGTAGTGTTGCAGGCGAAAATGGCGGAGATCACCGCGACCACGATCAGGTTCGACTTGATACTGCCGTCCGCGGACACGGAGATGCCGATTAAAACGGTCGTCGTGCAGTACAAGGAGGAGGGCGAGACATGGATGCAGGCTAAGAACAGGACGTGGTCCAGTGGTGAGTATACGCAAGGGTGAGAAACTGTTGTCCCGACAGTGGTACCAGCTCGTCCAAACGTTACTCGTAGCTAAGTAAAATTTCTTCGCTGCTAGTGAATTCTGTTCAAATTGATACAACCTAGTTTTACCCTTTCCCAAGTGGTCGAACCGCTGCAATCGCGACACGTTATTGCCGCGATTACATTCGTAGATGGGAAGTCCGCGGAAACTCACACCGCCCCGTCGTTTCCAGATACGAACTACGTGCTCGAGGGTCTAAAACCGCAGACTCAGTACGAGTTCCGTTTCGCAGCTCGAAACGAAGTCGGCCTGGGCAACTGGGGCGCGCTCCACCGCCAGCTCACGCCTGGGAAGACCGTCCCGAACGAGCCAAAGATAATAGTGCCTAAAGAGACCGAGTACGATACCTCCACTTTCAACCATCAGTACGAACTGTCCTGGGTGGCGCCTGCGGAGAACGGCGAGCCGATCGACAAGTACGAGATCAAGTACTGTCAAACAAGACATACCTTCGGCGCGTGGGAGGTGGTCGAGGACAGTTGTCGAACGGAAACCGTCAGGTCCCAAGGGAGGATGAGGCACTGGTTGAAGGATCTGGCTTCGGACACGTTCTACAACGTCGAATTGAAAGCTCACAACACGTTGGGTTTCAGTAAGCCTGGCTCCGCGAAGTTTAAGACAGCAAGGGGTAAGTTTCTGTTCTCATGATCAGTCTTCTGTTCTTTTGTTTCTTTTTCTTCTATCATCGTCTGTAAGTTTTTTTTTTTTTTTATTTATTTATTTCTATATCCTCGAAACGTGTCCGTTTCGTTTGCCGTCTCTTCATCTCACGACGTTTTCGTCGGTATTTTAATTAGTGCCCCTTTTATATCAAGTCGTAATGTTTCTCTTTGAGATTGTTATATTATATATTTATGTGCACGAGGCTATTGCACCGATTGATATGTCGTTTTACTATAATTTTTTTTTCAATTTTTTTTGTTCTTTAACCCGACGAGAGAGACCGTTTACAATTATTCGCCTCTGTCTTTTTTTTTTTGTTCACTCAAGGAGGAGGGAAAAGGGTCATTGAGGAGGTAATTCCGATTGCGCGCGTCTCGCGGGCTCACTTTTACTTTTTTTCCTCGTAACGGTGATTCCCGTTGAAAGAAGTATTTGCCGCGTACCGTAGAAGCTTTTCCGTTCCGATCGATACGAACGAGAGAATTCCTCAGTTCCCTTGACCCTTGTAGAAAAGCGAATTAGATGAACTACTGTCCGGTAGCCATACGATATATGGGCATCTTAGGCATATTAGATATTCTTCCCCCCTCCCATTTCTAACAAAAAAAAAAAACATATTCAGGACACAACAAACGATCCTTCTACAAGTCACTTTTTATCATTCAGAATCTGCGGAGGGCAAAATGGACTACGATATAGATACTTCCGCTGGAGGTACTCGCAAGCTCGCCGTGACCGCCATTGCCACAGCAATAACGATCCTATTCCTAACCATTTAAGTAAACCGATAATATTAAAAACAAACAAACAAACAAAAAAATAAAAATAAAAGTAACGAGAAAAGAAAACAGTGAAAAAAAAAGAGAAAACGAATAAAACAGAAAATCACGGAGAAGGCAAAAAAGAGAAAATAAACAAATAAATCATCGTCAGGAACGGTTGCTGTTCACGCTCTGATTTTTCCGTTTATATAGTGTATACACGTGTTTAGATGTGGTACATGCGAATACGAACGTAACTATGTTAATATATTATATATACCACACATGGAGAGTACAACCAGGGACACAAAACACAATGGACAGAAAAGTTTAACAGAGAAACAGAATCGAGACAAGGCAAAAGGAACCACTAATCGTGTACACGTTTCTTGTTCGTCCAACTTTTCACTTTTACTACCCCCGTAAAGGGGCGACGGTTTTCTGTCGCGCGTCGTTCACCGTTACATCGCGACTAATATATACACCAAACACGTATACATACATGCATATATATATATATACATATATATATATATACACATAAATATATACATATACGGTTAACGATTATTGTAAAGTGAGTCATTTTAGACCGGTGCAGAACATTCCGAGGCAGAGGCGTTAACGAATAAGCGAGGGAAGGGTTAAAAGAGGGACACGACCGCGATCCTCCGCGTCGCGGGACGATATATAGCGCGATACCATTTTCACGGGACACTTGCTCGAATGCTCGCGCCGTTTTTGGCGAACGTACTGGGACGTCTTTGCATTTAGCTAAGGCTACGGTGTGCTGAAGCCTTTCGAGGATTCGCGCGCGATCTCGGACGATTAACTAAAGAAACAACGACCGAAACGGATATCCGTGTCATCAAAGAACTATGATTTTGTAAAAATTTATTCGAAGGATATCGAGGAGTTACGAATTCATCCAATTCAATGTACCCGTTGGCAGAGATTGCTCTCAAAAACGTTTCCAACGGTTCCAAAAAATGTCCCCGTTCGGTCGCTGTATCTATCGATGCCAATTTTCGAATGCTGCCCCCGTGAATTATTAACAACGAAACTCTAGAATATAAATCGCGCGCGATCGTTAAAAGTTAATTGAAAAGTTCGCGGAACGAGGTCGACAGTGCATCGAAAATTCTGAGATATTCGCGTACATCCGTTTTCGGAACAAGACCCGTCGAATGTGAGTACTTCCAGTTCGAGCGGTTTATTGGTACGGCTGCCTCGCGATCGCTGATACGCCCCATGTACCTCTGCGCGCGTACCGTGGATCTGTTTTAGCGCTGCGGGGTGAGAATGGGGTTGCCACACTTTTCGAGTTAAATATAACGTGTCCAACCAAATTATTCGTTCTTCTAAATATACTTATAGCATTATAATTTTTCGAAACACGAGTACGTTCGATATTGAAAATTGTCCAAATCAATCGAGGAACTATTCAGCTTTTGATTTTCAATTAGAACGAGTGACAACCCTAACCGTCGCGAGCTCGATTCGTACTATGTTGAATTACCAGATGGTAAGTGTTAGCACGCGCGAGGTGCCGCTAACAACGAAGAACAAAAGAGGAAGGGTTATCGAACGGTCGACGAGTGTTCGCAGGGTGAAACGTACGATTTCTCGATCGTCGAAAGAGGGGAGCGCAAACCGGAAGGGTTAGCCCGTGTTATTCGATTGTGTTTAACGACGCGCCGAATTCGCCAGGGGTATTCTCTTGTTTCTCGCCACTTAGTAGAGTACAAATATTTTTGGAGCAAGATTTATCACGATTATCGCGGTTCGATTTGCAACGAAATTGTGACAAGGGAAAGGGGGACAACGATTAGGGATAGAGCGAGGAGAGCTTATACAAGTAGGGGTGGGATACATCGACGCAACTCTCGTCAACATTTCTCCACAGACACACGTAACACACGCACGCACGTTCGACGAGAAATATTCCGAATCGTCCGCGAAAAATCCGTTTTTGTCTGAACCACCGCTGTGTTTAATACAACCTGGCCTGTGTGTGGCTAACTATTTTTCTTTCTGTTTGTGGGTTTTTTTTTTTGATTCACCACCAAGTTTTCATCTATTTTTATTTCGGGAATGAACATGTGCGAGGCGTTCTCACACGCGGACTACACGTTTAGAGCCAAAGAAGAGACACTTTGCAGATACTTAAACCACGCTTCGCGCGTTCCACGCGGAACCAACCCCCTCACACCCCATTAGAGAACACGCGGGTACACCGTTGAACGACAGCACGATCGCCGTTAAAGACGATCGTGGCCGAACACACGAGTGATCCGCGACAATGAAACTAAAGGAACGATTAGAAATGCTAAACTAGACCCGAGGACATCCGCACGAAACGGGAAAACAGCACCTTTTTTTAACCATTATACTTTTAGATTGCGCCTAAAAGATTAGTTTTCTTAGCTGGGTTCATTTTCAGCCGATTGCATATACGATTTTTTCTCTCCTCTTGTGTATGATTAATACACTTTTATTTTTACATGTTTTTTTTTATATATATATATATATTTTTTTTTCATCGTTTCTCTCTGGGAACATTGATTAACTTTCGCCAAGCCGTCGGACTTAGTCCTGCTTGATTAGCTCTTTGAACCATACGTGTTTAGTGCGCATGATGTGTGTTATGATTACGATGATTAATTATTATTAATATTATTATCATTATTTTCACCGTTGCTATTAGCGTTATTATGATTATTATGATTATTATTATTATTATTACTCTATTATTCACACGGCGTACATAACTGCTACGATTTACTATAACAACTATACTATTAATTATTATTACATTACTACATCTATGATATTATTACTATCGTCATTAATTAGTTTACTGGTCACACGCCAATTTGTATACCGTGTGTATCGTCATTACCATTAGTATTATCGTCACCATCGTCACGATTATCGGGCCGTCGTCACGAGCATTTTTCCTTGTTTGTATTTTTCGTTCGAGCAAAGAAAAGCAACGAGAGAAATGTAAAGGCAGGGAGAGAGAGAGAGAGTGAGTGAGAGAGAGATAGAGCGCGCGAGGGAGAAGGAAAGGCGAAAAAAGTACGAAGAAGAAGAAAAAGATGTGGTGCTCCTCGTAGGAGACGCACACGTACACACGTACACATTGGGCATCGGGGCTCGAAGTACACAGAAGACTCTGTCGCGTCTGAAATACAAATGGCTCTTTACTGTCCACGGGGGCTATCGATCGCGACTCATCGTTCAACGAATGCGACAGGGTCGTCGAACCTCGATCCCTTGACGTTCGCTCACTTGCCTGGGTTCTTAGATGTTAGACAACGATCGCATGGCATGCGCTTGTATCGTTTCAGATATATATATTTTTTTCTATTTTATTCTTTTTCTAGTTCTGTTGGTTCTTTTATTATTATTATTATTATTATTATTATTATTACTATTATTATTATTACTATTATTATTATTATTACTATTACTATTATTATTATTACTATTATTACTATTATTATTATTATTACTATTATTATTGGTTTAATCTAATTAGTTTAGCGACGTTCGCCTCTGTTTTCGTTGGCGACACTCTCATTCCATCGAACACACCAACGTACCTTTGTACTCGTATCGAGGGATGCTGCGTGATCGGCGATTGTATGTAAATCGCATCAGAGTGTGCTTAGTTTTAAGAAGAATATTGTAAAGTCGAGCCTCTACGAGCGAACGTTCGAAAAGCGACAGTGACCATTATATCTTTCCTTTTCTCTTTTTACAAAGATTCCGTGGTACCATTTTTATTGCGTATGTACCGACACGATGAATTCTTGGTGCACAACTCTGTCTGTACTTACCAATGGTCTTTTTTGTTTTTTTTATAAACTATACAATATTTATCGACAGGTGTTGATCGATCAACTTACGCACAATCGTTCGAACAGACGCACTTCTTTTCTACAGAATCTCCTTTTTGATACCTTCTGCGATCGCGTATTTCGATGTACTCGTAAGAGAAGGACCGTCTTCACGGGATCGTTTTAAATGCACAACTTTCACCCGCGCCTCGTCAACGCGAATAGAAACGAATATTCAAAAAGAACTGTCCAGCCCCTCATGAATCTCCGAGTAGCGCGAAGAAGTTTGTCTTCGCCAAGAATTCCTGAAAGGGTAGGCGTCGCGAGCAGTTACGTGACCTCACCCTCGACGCGTTTCCAGAGCCCATTGAAAATGATAATAACAAGCACCTGCACCAGAATCGCGTTCGTACGATCTATCACGTTTCCATGAATAGGAACGGGGCGAACGAGGAAGGGAGACAGTGGGACAGTCGGTGCCTGTCGGGATATCTCGCGGCTAGACGGGGATGAATGATATTATACGCGATTCAACTGTCGCGTGTCGAGCGTTCGCCATAGACACGCTTCTCTACGTGTTTTAGATTCATGCGAACGAACCGTGCGCACGTGGGTGGATAAAGACGCGTGTATGCCTGATCGCGTTTTTCCGATCGATGAATACGAAGCTGGCCTAAGAATCTCGAGTGCCCGTGCCGGGACGAGCGACGCGAGCGTATTGTACATATAGACGCGAATGGATGGAGAATCTCAGACGTTCCCGACGTTCATCGAACGATGCAAGAAGAGACACTGTGGTTCCGAGGAGGACCGAGACTCGAACGAGAGGAGATGCGTCTTGAAATTCGGACTCCTTGGCGAAATAACAATCAGAGTGTCGATATTGGAGCATTCTTAAATATATTAAATTATTTTACGCCAATCTTTCACGCCAACGCCTGATATATCGTAATCTAAAGAGAGCGTAGGATACTCTTGCGTTTGCAATTCATTCACACAGAATCGCATCTCTTTACCAACCGCACATCGAACTACAATCGCGAGTTAACACAATTTCAGACCAAAATTCCCACGTGGAACCGACCATCGAATCGGACGCCAACAAAATAGCGAGTCCAATTTCCGGACCACGAAAAAATTACATTAAGCGTTCATATACACGGAAAAGTTCACTCTAGCCGAGCGTTACGCTTTGGTCGATTCACGAAAAATCGAGGCGGACCAGACAATACCATTATCTCCGAATTTTCCTGAACCAACCAAAGCCTTGGCGCGACCGAGCGAATCTCGCGATACATTCGCCCGCGGCCGTTGCTCCGCTAATAATCACGGTTACGCGTAAACCAGCCTCCCAACACCCGCGTACCGCACCCGAAACTCAGACCTGGATTCGCTAAGAAACAGTGCGCGGTTAACGAACTGCCGGCGCTACCACTTCGCCGATCCTCTTCGAGCTTAAACGGGGGTGGGTTTCCGGGCCGCGAGAATGACGCGACGCGGTTTGGTATTCGCGTGTATATACGCGTACAAGTCAGGTTGACTGAATTCGAGCGAGAACAGAGAGAGAGAGAGAGAGAGAGAGAGAGAGAGAGAGAGAGAGGGAGAGTCGTTTCGTTCTTGGCGGGCTGCCTTTGAACGGAGATCGCGAAGCGAGAAGCGTTGCCTGTCGGAGCGTGAAGCGCTTTCGCGGCGACGAGAGACAATGGGTCGCGCAGGGTTGGGAGGGAAACGAGCGGGAAAATCGTTTCCACGCTCCGAGTACCGCGGAAACCCTCGCCTTTTTGCGAATCGATCTATGAGGCTCGTTGAACGAGAGCCAACCGTGGGAGAGGGTACAGGCGGTTCTCTTAATTTGTAGCGCGGCGGACGCTGCGCCGCGAGGCTCCGTTAGAATTGGGATTCGATTCAACCGTGTCCTAATGTAATTTTGTCGAAGTTAAATCGCTTTGAGAGGAGACAGACTGGTAGTAAGAGAAAGAGAGACAGTGCGGGGGAGAATGAATGGTCGAGATTGCTCGGTCCGTGAGGATCTCCCTTTTTCCGAGGCGTCCGCGAGAACGCCGCACGAGAATTGCATCCCCCACGTCGGCTCGGGGGAGAGGTTCGCGTTACACGTGGCTCGTGGACCGCGTTCTGCTCGACAACGAGCTGTGCCTGTGCTCAGCCGAATTGTGTGAATCGTTCTGAAGGGCCCGTGGCTATGTAAACCGTAGACGGGGACAAATAGGCAAAGAGAGAGAGAGGGAGAGAAAAGATAATTCGTTGCTTTAGGATTGCTTTAGGACTCGCAACAAATACTGCGAGGGATTGCTGCCTTGATACAGCCGATTAAACGATCCACGATTAAACAGCCGAGGCATTCGTTCGTTTGTGCGACGGTCCCTGTGCATCGCGGTAGGAGAAAGCTCGTAGGAGACGACGGTGTTTGTTTAACTTGCCAGGCTCGCTCTCGCGTCGGACGTTTGCTTGCCTCTTGTTCTCGATGCCCGAGGCGTCGAGGCCCCTCGCGGAGATTGCTAGATAGAAGGCAGATTTCGTGATTAATCGCTGGAACTCGGGATAATGGCTCGGCTGTAACGCAATTAAAACTCTCGAGGCTGGTCCCGCGGCCGGAACTTATAATAGAGCGCGCGCGCGCGCGCGACTCTGGCGAACCGCGTCCTCTGCTCTCTTCGTCGATCCGACTCGCACCCTGCGAGAGAGCCTCTGTTCCGCTCTCGGCAGGCGGACGCGATTTTGCAACATAAAACGGAGTCCGGGCTGGGTTGGAAGATCGAGGGACCGGCGTCGACGAGATAATTTCGAGCGGAGGATGCAAATGGGGCTACCCGGCTGAAGAGTGGCGGCTCTGTGCGCGATCCTGAACGAAGAAACGAGCGTGCAGTCGGTCGAAAGTGTTGGCACAAAGGGCTGTTGTCGCCCTGTCGCGAAATTGTTTACGAATTCCCGCGGGACACTCTTGGATCGCGAACGGTGGATGCTGCTCTTCGTTCCTCGAGTATCTGCAGGGGCCAACGTTCGTCTCGAGCCGTGACAGTTGCTCTTTCAGTAGTTGGCATCATTAACGAATTGCCTTCGTATAAAAATCGAAAATTCTACGAACATCCAACAGAACTTCGCAAAACTCGGAGCCCTTCAAAGTCTTTCGCGGTCAGAAACGAACTGCTCCTTCGTTAACTCGAAAGCGAAGGTAACATCTCTAATTATAATCCCACGGTGGCAATACTTTCGCGCGGTAATTCGTTCGTGGAACTCTCATCTCGTTCCGTAACAGAGGCCCCGTTATAAATAGGCGACGCGTTACCGAACGGTGGCCAACGAGGCACCGCGATGAAGAACGCGAACGAGGGAAGGCCTGAGGAGAGCATAACTAGTCGCACGATATGAACAGCGGCGCGCAATGTCGAGAGCCGTGAATCTATTTTCGAGGACGGCACATGGCATTCCTAACTGTGCGCATCGCGAAGTCCAGATAACGCAATCGTGGACTTAAGTGCCGGACAAGTGCGGCTGCCTTCCTGGAAGAGGTTCTCGCTTGGATACTGGCTGGCTGTTATTTTAAAGAACCACGAGTTACCGACTTCCCCTCGCAATCTCCGCTAGGGTCGATCGCTGGATACCCGACGCTGCCGTTGCACGCGTGATTTTCCTGCGCGATAACAGGATTCGAGGTCGAAACGACAATTAGATTTCTATCTTCTCCCAGTTTCGACGGACGTTCGAACGAATGGGGCAGCCATCGCCGCAACTTCATCTCGATCCATTCCCGTGCGCTCCGCGAGGCTCGTCGGGGTCTCGTCGATGCTGGAAATCCGTAGGAAATTGTACTTTCACCGGCACAAGTTTCGGGAACGGTTAATAGACGCATAAAGCTTTCTCATTGTCCAGGAGAATTACTGTTCGCGTTCACATTCCACTCTCCCTCCCTCTCTTTGCCCGCGCGCGGCGAATCGGCAGGGTGAAAACGGACGGAATGGAAAAAGAGAAACCGCCGCGGAACGAGTATTAAAATGGACTGCCCGGGGGACGAAATTTTCCGTCGGTAATTTCTGGCACACGGAATTGTTCCTTGAAACGCGAAATTCGTTCGCGGTCTTCCGCCTCCGTTCCCGCGTCGTCGTTACCTTTTTTCGATTCTCTTTCTTCCCTCCCGCGTCCCGTTCGGCTCCATCGACGACGTTGCGTTTTCAATTCCCCGCCGACTGGTATATCGGAAATTTTTTTCTTTTCACCGCCAACATCTCGCTGCGGCCGTCGTGTAACAGCGCGCAACGATAACAGCACGCTCGGGATCCCCGTCGATCGCAGCGCTCGAGGAGGACCCGCGATTTCTTTCTTTTTCTCCCCTTTTAATGGCGACTCGAACCGATCACGCGCGACGTTTATCTGAAACGTCCCTCGGCTTGTCGTCGCGTTTCGGTACGTGTCGGAGGATCGAATAAATGGACCCTATACGTACCGAGATACGTATCGCGAGACGCGTTAACCGTACTTTCGACGTGCGTTTCGCTGTCTTAATGTCCACTCTCGGTGGCAGTCCCGCGATCATTCTCGGAATCGCTCCAGAGGACCACACGCGGAACCAATCTACATTCCGGTATCGATTTTCGAATCAGTTCGGACATCAGTGTTGGGGTATTGATCGCACCGTTGCCTGAACAGACTGTGTCTTAATACAACGAGCCTGGATATCGATCTTACAGCAGTCACGAGAGTGTACGTTGAAATTAATCTCGATGCAGAGGTCTTTAAGGGTGGACAGAGCATGGGGATAACTGATTGTCGAGCGAAAGGGCGCGCGATCCATCGTTCGATCGAGAGGAGGAGATCGAGAAGGGGGTACGTTTCGCGATAGGTCCAGCGGTTTCGAACGATTGTAACACTCGTCGGATATAAACTATAAATTGCGATCTGTATACTATATACACGTGTATATGTACAAACGTATATATATATATATATAAATATTATATACATATGAAAGAAATCTAGAGAGGTAACGTGAAAGGTTACGATTCACACACACACACACACGTGCAAGGATTATGTGCTAGCCTAGTGCCTAATATACTATATAATATATATATACATTCGTATTTATGACGAGGGCGCAAACGTTACCGTTTCCCCTGTGGAAAAAAAAAACACTTGTTGTAAATATGAGTATGGAAATATATATGTGAGTGTTTAAGGAAATACCATGACAAATGAATCCGCCAGCGAGGAAGCCATCGTCAAGTTGTTCCCGCTCCCGTAAACGGTTACGAGCGTACGAGGACTCGGGCGAGAAATTGCAATGGTACACTTGCCAACGACGATGATAAAAAAAAAAAAAAAGCGAGATAACAAACCCAGCCGTGAACGTTCACGATACTGCCACGAGGCTTGACCCTTTAATGCGTTAATCGATCAGCTCCCAAGCTGAACAATAACGATACGTCGTGGGCTAGTTTTTACGCGGAAGAGATCGCGCACGAAAGTCCGTTTCTCTCTCGAGGTCCGAGAGGGAGGACAACGATAACGAGAGTATTAGCAACCACGCAAGACACTCGAGGGAAATAAAACCGTCTGATCGCTGAAGTTATTAAGTTGCCTCGCGGAAGCGGAAACGTGCGCCTTTAATGAGCTGTAACTTGCACACCGACTCGTAAATCCCGGTCGAGTTCAATTCTACTGGCTAATTGGAATTCAAGCGCCGAACGATCCCTTTTTTTCCCCCCACTGGAAATCAGCGTTAATAACTCCTCGACTATTACACAGTATCGAGCTGCGTGTTATTCTACGCGCGCATCGATCAAGCTCGGCGAACGTTTAATAACTCTCGAAGCCGCGCGATCAGGTTTAAATTTTAGCTCCTTAAAGGGCACGTTATCCACCTTCGTCTGGCTCTCGTCGAATGATTAACCGTTCCGAGAGCAGGCAGGATTAAGCGTAGTCGTCAAGAGTTGTTCCAGTTCGCAGGGACGAGACGCGAAGAACGAAACCGGCGAAGAGGAGGCGCGACCGTTCGAAGAACCGATCGATCGGCCGGAAGCGTTCGTTCGAACAGCCCGCTCATTCATCGATACCCATCGGAGAATACATATTGCCTGCGCAAAACGGAGAGTCGAAGACGGTGCACAACCGTAAATTGAATCATCCGCTTCGGTGATCAGACCGCGGCGACGCGTAACAGCATTAAAGGGTTTAAGGCCCAGGAGAGGAGAATCCTCGAGCGAAAGAGGAAGAGAGTGAGAGAGGGAGAGAGAGAGAGAGAGAAAGAAAGAGAAAAAGAGAGCTGGCAGAGCAATTTGAGGTGGTTTCTTTCCTGGCCGTCTCGTTCATTTTCCGCTCACCTGTTTATAACGGAGGAAGAGTAGAGAAACGGAACTGAGAGGCGAAGGGGGAGAGAAAGAGAATACGAGAACGCAAAAGAGACGGTAAATATGGTGAAGCACATCAGAAGAGTTAAACGGACGGGCGTAATGTGTATCATACATCTGTTAAGTATTTACATATATATCGTAGTAGTCCCTCTCTGTTGACTTTTTGAAGCCAAAAAAGCGCGAGTGAGAGAGAGAGAGAAAGAGCGAAAGAGCGTGCGCGCGAGTAACAGGCACTCAGTGGAGAAAAAAAAAAAAAAAAAAAAGAAATGGCTTTCTGTGTGTGGAGGTAGCACAATTAGATTTAGTGACGCGTAGAGACTAACATCGGGAGAGAAAGGGTAGCGAATGAGCTTTCTTCCCCCTTCCTTGAGCTTTCTCAGCACCCACGTCTGTTGCGCCCGACAGAAGGGACCTGACAGCACCCTTTTGTCGCTCTTACGTTACGCTATGTTTTCGCGCTTGGTAATCACACGCGTATCTTTTCGCGCACTCGCTTCTTTTTTACCTTTTTCCACTTTCGTTCACCTTCTACCGTTTTCGTTCATCACCGTTAGCTTTCTCGGACTGTGCAACCACGCTTCCTTATTTTCTCGCTTCTTCGACGACGATCATTGTTTCATTGGTACACACATATATTTATAAAACCGTATGTACGTTTGTTCGCTTTGGTTTGGTTTGTGGTATTCTTCCCACCCCACCACCCGCCCCCTTTTTATTACTTTTACTTTCGTTTTTTCGTTCCTTTACGTGTCTACGCTTTTGATGAAAACGGATTTTTGGCACCTCCCCAGTACCCCCCCGCCGATCTTTTTTCTTTTCAGGAGACTAAAATTAATCGTTCGCGTTAACGTGTTTGGTGATGCGTCCGGTTCGCTGTCGCGTAATTGGCTGGAAACTACCGTTCGGGTGGCGGCTATGATCCTCGACTTTTATTGCCACGGGGATACTTGTAATCGGTTCGTCGGGACCCGGGAGTACCGTAAAACGTAATGGAGGTTTTTGCCGCGAGAGAAACGAGGTTTCGAGAGTTTCTTGCCACGTGGAACTTCGGAGACGTATAAAGTTTAACTTCAGATTTAAGGCTTTCGCGGCCCACTATCCGCGCAAAAACTCGTGTACGCTTTCCACTAATAATCGAACAGCATCGAAGAAACACGGGGCAAGAAGCTCTCAGAATTTCAATGAAGTTGTTCAATTTGACAGGGGTAATCTCTGTCTTCGATTGGAAATCTATATCCGTCGGTTTATGAAGTGATCATCATCACCAAACATCGTTAAGTAATGCTTCTGCACTAACGGATTGCAAACCAAAATGTACATTTCCGTCACGATACCTCTCTGACAATTTATTCTTATCCTTCAAGGTGTAAACCCAGCTGTGGTTCATCATCAAGGACCTCTGATGTCGAGCGCAGCCATTATCGGTATCGTGATCGCGGTACTGTTCATTATTATTATCGTGATCGACGTGATCTGCTGCTGTTCGCATAAGATAGGTAAGAATTTATACATTTTTATCAAACACTTCGCTTACGAAACGATCGAAACGAGTAGTATAAAATCTTTTTATTCCTAATTGAATTTCCATCCCGCGCGACGTTAGAAAACAGTGTACCGTAAATTTATCAGAAAGTAGTATGTCGCGGCGCGTAATCGCGACATAAGTCCGCGGAGGATTCCATCATAAATATCTGTCCGAAATCGCGACGCAGCATTGCAAGTGCAGCATGAATTTATTAGGACTCGCGTCCCAAATGTATCTGGGATTGCAACCGGGGATTTATCTGAAATTACAACGCTAATTTACCCGACGCAGCGGCGTGCATTTATCTGAAATTACTACCGTTTGAACCCGCTTCAAAATTGCAACGGGGATTTATCTATAAGTGCGACTGCAAAATCGCAGCGCTAGTTTACGCTGAGTCGTCACGTGAATCTAAACAAAAAGCGGATCCTCATCGTGCGCGCGGGACGCGAAAGAGAAACGAGGCGAGCAAGGGAGAACGCGCATTACGATCCTGATTCCTCCGGCGTCCTCCCTTTGCTCTTCCCTTTTTTTTCTTGTTAAACGATCCGATAAAATTCTTCTTGCAGGAATCATATATTACGTCTGCGAGCGCTCCCGCCGGAAACCAGTGGACGAGGAGGACGCGAAGCTTGGCAGGTGAGGCTCACTCCGATCGTATCCTGTTCAGTACACGCCACACGTGCCACACACGAAACCATCCTCTCGATATTTAGAACGATTTATTGAACCTCTTTTTTATATACATTACTACATATATTCTACATTGTGCTTTGGCAAGTCTTTGGCGCTACATTTTACCGTGTCATCGAACTTTCTACCCGGCGTCGAACACCGTACAAGTAACCCGTTAATCTCTTTCTTTCACCTCCCGGCCGTCGAGCGAATTTTCGCGACGCGAGTCGAGAGATTCCCGCGGGGGTGCCGTGACTAGCGTGCAAATTAGCTTACGGGGCCGCGCGAGTCCGCGGAACGGGGTCGCTTGGTCTCTTTCTCTCTCCCTCTCTCTTTCTCTCTCTTGGTGATTATTCGCGGAGACCCGGCAGCGGTTTGTTAGAGACTTGTCCAACTAAATCCGTGCAACGTTCATTAAGACAGTGAATATTTTTCATTTTTAATCCTAATTACGTTCCCTCCGTTAAATATTAACGAACCACCACCACCACCACCACCACCACCGCGAGCACCGCGCGCGAAACGACCGCCTACTACCGGCTGTCGGAAACCGGACGTTCTCTAGGAAGTTACATAGTCGAGTGTCTGGTTTTATACAAGCTAATGATCTTTTAAATGAATCTGGAAATTTTCAAATCTGAATAATGCAATCGCTCGAGGTACTTGTCCGATTACCGGGCTTTTGTAAAAACTTGGCTCGCTACGTTCCTAGTTTGAAATTCATGAGCCCTCCGCGATTCTCGAGCCGCTTATTTTTAATACGGCACGTCACGGTGGCGGGTAAAAAAGTTAAGCGACCGAGCCTTTACCGGGCGACGGTTAATGGACACTCGACAAATCGGAGCCGGGCATCCTTTATCCGCGTTCTCATTGAACCTTTCGCTTTCGCGTCGGACCTGCATCTCTCGCGCAAAAAATAGTGGGGCCGTACCGCGATTAAACCGACCGGTTAACTCGTTAGAACCTAGCCCGCCATTAGGAGACACTTTGACCCTCTCGCATCTGTCTCTTTTTTTTTTCTTTACCGGTAGTCTTTACGGTTGGCGGTTTCCATTGCCGTATTGCGACCAAAAAATGGCCAATGTCGCCGGGGTCACGGCCATCCAAGACTCGGGTAGTGGAAAAAATACCATTAGATTGGTCAAACACACTGCCATGTAAGAGAGATACATAAATGGAAATCAGTAAGAAGCATGGCCCCTCACGAAGGGGCTCTGACACGGCTTTCTACTTCGCATGATGTTTTTTTTTCTCTTTTTCCTTTACATTCTCGTACTCGTCTTATCGTTTTCTTTTTTTCTTTTGTTATTCCCCGTTCACCATCCCCTCGAACGTGTAATCCTGTAACGGCGAACACGCAATTCAAGAATGGTATCAACGGGGGTGAAAGTGGCGATGCCCCGTCGATAGAGCGGAATTGCAGCATGTGAAACGGTCTTGTTTGTTTCGCGCTCTGTCACCACCTCTTTCGTTTTATGTTATATGCTCTGCCGCCAACCATGTCTCGTACGAAAAGAACACTCTGTACATTATTCACCGATGTCCAGTTCATTTACCGCTCACTTGTTCCCAACATTATCCCCCTATCTCTCTCTTTCTCTATCATTTACGCGAGCTGCATAAACACTATCGCCATTACTCGCCCGTGCTTTGGCTATGCTGCATGAGATATCAACACTCTGAAGTGATATTAATTGCTCGTTAACTAGGTAGCACACTCACCACCATCCGCTCTAATTTACCCTGTTCCATTCGAGCGTGGATCATGAAAGTAGGTAATTCAGTTTCATTGCCTCGTGAAAAAGGTTACCGTGGAGACCGTGGAGTACGTATTTTTCGCTCATAAATATCCACCCTCGCTCAGACACGAACTCCAAACCTGTACGTACGTTTAATAACATTTTCGATACGCATACCTTTCGGCGAATGTTTCGCACCACGCAAAAGTTCTTCCATTCAGCTCAATCCGCGTTTGTCCGCGTACATTTTCCACCAATTTTATATTTTACTGTTATAAAATCACAGGAACTCTCTCCCAGCAATCGCAGGAGACGCGCAATGAGACGCGCGAATCGATTCTCGATTTATTTCCGAACCTACGAACATTGTAAAGAGAGATCTTTCGTTGGAAAGGATTTGTAACTAGTCGAGACCAATCGATTCGCGCATCGCACGTTTCTTCCCGTTTTCTTTTAGCTCGACTAGGGATACACCCGAAACACACGACGAGAAACCAAGATAGGAACCGTAATTCCTTGCAAACTACACAATACTAACGAGTGATGGCATGCATATGCATATTATTCGATGTTGCACCACGCGCCGCATCTCTCGATATGCTCTTTTATGCCCAGTACTAGAACTTAACCGTAAAGGAGCCGCCGGACGAAACCGTCTTTCCATTAATAATCCGTTTCCGTTCAACTATTTTAGAGACGAGAAGGAGCCGCTGAAGGAAGAGAAGAAGATCACGCCGATAATCGACTCGGGCCTTCGCCGGGAGACGTCCGTCACGTTCGACGGGAAAAGGTCCGTCTCTAAGACAGGTTTCGTGGGCAAGGATTCAGCCGTCTAGATATTCTTCCGGCGTACTAGATTGTAAATCACCGTGGAAACGCTATTTCCGGCTAAAGTGTTCTCGAACGATGCGAAAAGGATAATGCCCGTAACATCCCGAAACGTGCACGCAGGGAACAGAGTTTTACGGCCGCCAAGGATCTTCTGCTTTTTCGAATTCAAATTTCGTCACGATTCGCAGCGCCGCTCGACACTTGGCGCGACGCTCGAGGCAGGCGGAAACCACGCGCTCTGTTCTCCAAACGGGACGCGAGGCGTCATCTGGCCGCGGTCGAACGATACGAATGCCCGTATTCCGCCGTTTCGTTTGCGAAATGTCTAGTGATCGACGCGATATTTCGCGCGTACATTCTCGTCTACCCCACCACTGGAAAGGGCAGAACGAAAAAGGGTAGCAGCGTTTGCTCGCGAACTTGCACTTCTCAACCAGCTGTTCGATACAAAATTGCGCGTACGATTTTTCGCGGCTCCCGATAGTTCAGTACTTATTTTACACGGCAGTAAGGGGAATCCCCCGCCAAGGAATAAATATTTCTCTTTCTCCACCCTCCCTCGTCAATATATTCATCGAACCGTACGAGACACAAGCGTGAGCAACGATCTACGATTACACGTAGAGGCGTACGTTACGTGTTTGTGTCCTGAAGATCGATTTAACGATGAAGTGCGAAACTATCGATGTAATGTTACTTAGTGGATACTTGCAAAAAGGAGTTAGATAGATCTCGCTTACACGTCAAGAAAGAATGTACAAAATTTATTCGCGAAATTGGTAGAAAGTTGGTCGATAATTAGTGATGATTGCTTCGAGGCACCCTCTAGATAATCGCAGTCTAGTACGCTGGGTAGTACTGTGTTATCGTGTGCACAGCACGAAACTAAGAAAAGATACGATTTTACCTATTCCGTCGCGTTTCTTCTGCGTCGAGACAAGAAAACATCGCACGGTCGAATGGAGGCGGAAGTCTGTGAAGTCTTGAGAAGTTCTTTCGCGCACGAAGCAGAGACGAACGGGATAGGGAATTTCTCGCTCTTGGACGAAGCTCGTAAGTTCACGGGAACTTCTGATCTATGTATATATACTTTTAACAATTACTGTATTCCCTAGACACGTTCCATTCATGTACGTTTTTCAATTTAGCAACTCGTGTTGTATATGACCCACGACACAAGACAGCACCACACTCTCTCGATATTGGGCACGATTCTAGCCGACGAACGATCGATTTCGTGGTTTTCTTTTTATATGACTTGATTTGAAAGACTGATTCCTTTAAGCACGGAACCTCGCGAGACCGAATCGCACCGATTTATCGTTGACGATCAAGTAACTCAGGTTATCGAACGTTTTTCTCTCACTTTGGCTGGTCGTTCGCGTATCCTTTGACAAGACTCTACGTGGCTACGCGTGTGTACCATTTTAGCCACGAGCAAATCCCTTACTAAAGCGTCTCTGTCGCTCGGTTCTCGGGTGTGACTTGTATTCTTGCCGTAACCAAGCAGCACGACTGACGTACCGACTGCGTGCGTTTATCCACGGCTAGTTACTGATTGCGTTCTCCACCCTCGCGGAGGGTTGATCATACCTTCCGCGTGTAAACGTTCAGCATCCCCTTCTTTGTTCGTGATATAATTTATCGTGATAGTTTACCATGTACATTTTACAGTGTAAAGTTTCATATCGTCGAGGCGTCGTTGCACGCAGGAGCAGCTCAAGCCTCTCCTTCGCGTTTCCGTTACTACATTGCGCTCTGTGTATCCTCGGTTATTCAGTCGCCCTGTGCGTAACGAGAGCAACTTAACCGAGAGCTGGGCCAGCTGTTGCGATCGAATTCTAATCGATAAGTTTCCCTGTATCGTCGCGATCGGATTATCGATGCAATTCGCGATGCGTGCGGTATACTTAAAAGCTGTAAAATACGTGAGTTAAACGACGATCCGGGGAGAACGAAAGTGTACTCGATACGACGACCGTGACGGTATATTTTTAATAAGTCCTTAAACGTATCCTTCGGCAATTAAGTCTCTCTAAAAAAAAAAAAAAATATGTATGTATAGTGTAATCAAAAGCAGCGAAACAGTTTCGATACACGGACGGGCGGACTTTTTCAAGCTTCGAACAGGCTACGTTGCAACACTTGCCAGTCATGACAAGGGCACCGACATTTTTCCGTTTCAGAGTTGTGTAAAACGAAAGAACAATCGAAAGCTGCCATATATATATATATATAAATATTCTAATATTCGATAATATAAAAAACAATACCAGTTTTCTCCTAACGTGTAAGAGATGGCTTTTCAAGAAAACGCAGTTAAAATGTGATAAGTTTTTGTAAATGCTTGTAAACGTTTTTTCTAATCTTTAAGAAAAATATTGGATATAAGTTTTAAGGAGGGTTCGGTAAGTTTAGGATGTTGTATGCGAGTTCGGAATGTGCGTTCGCAAATAGAAAGAAGAGAAAGGGGGAAAAAAAGAGGTGAAAAATAAAGAGTGAGAGGAGAGAAGGGGAACTGGAAAAACCGATCGGTCACGTGTATATTTATTTAATATAGTTGTGTGTATACTACTCGAAAAGAAAGAGAACTGCTGAGAAGCAACACCATCGTTTCCTTGCTTGCGAACACACTTTCTGCACGGGTAGCTTTTTTACGTAACGTAAACACAGAGTTTTGCCAAATATATAGTACTTATTAGCTTGTAAGTCAACAAGTACATATTATATATGAGAAATATATATATATATGAATCGTAAACAAAAAAAAGGAAGAAAGAGAAGAAGAAAGATGGCGGACTGTTCGCCGTGATTTCCAAGCCCTCGCAGAGCCATGAAAGGTTTACGAATCGTCGTGGAGGAGAGGTGTCACGTTTAATCTAGCTATTTTATATTCGTTGCCAAAATCCGTAACCCAAGTAGCTTCCCATGAAAAGTATTATTGCGCATCTTTCAATTTAAAGAATATTATTACAACCATCATTAAAGTTCGTAGGTGTAAGGCATATTTTTTATGTATGCTTTTTCTGTACGCGCCAAGGAAACGTACTCGACTTAATAAAGGATAAAAGAACATTTTCAAGGTCAAATGAATTCACGCTCTGCACTGCTCTAGCCACGCTTTTTCTTTTTATCACCACCAGTTACTTTATTCAGATCTGGATCCTTCGTCCCAGCGGTATTAAAAAAAACGGATACGCGCGTGAGTATTATAGTACAAAAAGAGTTGCAAGGTCGGTACTTGAGGTAATGCCGATGCCTTTAACGATAACGCGTCCTTCGGGCCGTCACGATATCGCGCACATTACCGATGGACACGTTCCACCTACCAATTACGCGTCTAGATCCTAGCAGGGTATGCAGCTATAAATCGACTACGCGTCATGGCACTGCATTGTTCCGTACGTAAAAACAGGAACGTATGGCCAAACCCGAACGATAACAAGCGTACACAAAATTTACAGCTGCGCGGCAACTATTCACTCCCGCGAGTGAGCATCGATTATGATTTCTAACGTAATTTCTCTCGATATTCGCGAATGTCCAACACACGATTGCTTATCACGCTGTTTTTGTTTTTTTTTTTTTCATATCACACCTCTATGCCCGCGTTTGAACGTTTACCTTTCTGTATCAATATCTGCTCCACGTTCAGATGCGGCGGTTCCGTTCGTGTATGCCACACGTACACCTACGCACGTGAACATTATTGTTTTATCGATCGCATGATCAGGTCGACGAAGAACAATTTGTGAAACATGCGAAGACATGGTATACCTTCGTGCAACAGTCTGCCAAAGGTTCCAGCTCGTCCCTGGTGACGATCTGGCGTAAGATCTCGCTCTCCTGGTAACCACCGTCGACATCGTACGAGAAAAGAGCATCCGGATGCTCCAGTAGAAGCCGAAGGTTGATCGCGAACCCTGCCATGTCCAATGGAAACGGTCGATCCGGCTTCCAAGCGGCGTTGAAACCGATTACCTTATTAGTAGAGTTATCACAAATTGGTTTCTCCACCATCAGACCGCCGACCAGGCCTACGGGCCACACGCCAACCTTCTTTATTTTCACCATCTGAAATACGCGCGAATTATATAACGTTTGCGTGACTCTAATTGCTCGACACGAGTCGTTAACAATTTTAAGAACAGTCACTTCATCCTGCGATCGAACGTAATATAATTTTGTTAAGAAGTTCTCTTACGAAACAAGACTACGTAGGAATATTGTGACATCTGAAACAACTATCAAAACTTAATCCTGTACAATTTTCGATCGTATGGAATACGAATACGAATTCGATGAACATAGAACCCCTGATCGTACGATTATAAACCCTGCTTTTGAGATGGTAATAGCGAGAGCAAAAATCCTGGGACATTGCACTGGAGAAGATTAACGTTCGACGTTCTCACCTCGTGAAACAGTTTAATGGCATACGTATTGTCGTCGTCTGCGAAATACACGATCCCTTTGTCGGTCGGTTTCAGATTTTTTCGAAGCCAATGCAACGCGGCGTTTCGTTGCTCGACGCCTCGTGGTTTCTTCCAATTCGGATCGTTTCGACCCAGCTTATAATTAGGCGGGGTCGCCACCGCTAAGTGGGTGTAAATCAGACCGCTGTTCCCTAAGAATTGCATGACCAGGTTCGTCTTTTTTGGCGCGTCCTCGACGACGATCCAGTGGAAGTTCGGTACATGCAAGAACGTCTGCGACAAACGCGTCAGCTCGGCCTTTTGCACGGGCCTGGAGAACGTCGGCGTGATCGCATAAATAATGGGCCTCTCCAGTGGAACCTGTTTGCCTTCGTTGAACACACCGTGCCCCTCTAGCCTTTTAATTATGCTGTACGTAAGCTCGTACATGGAGCGCTGCTCGATCATCACCGTCTCCAATTTATCTCCGAGCTCCCGCCATTTGTAGCCATCTTGGTAATCTATTGTGGAACAGAACAATTGTAGGTACGCGCGTCTGTCGCAAGCGACGAATTAATTAGCAATTCAAATAACTCGAATGGAAAGTTAAAAAAGAGCAACGTGAACAAAGTTAAAAGAAACTTGAAC
Organism: Xylocopa sonorina; assembly: GCF_050948175.1. Lineage (NCBI taxonomy): Eukaryota > Metazoa > Arthropoda > Insecta > Hymenoptera > Apidae > Xylocopa > Xylocopa sonorina. The sequence goes on from NC_135198.1 coordinate 8,371,746, forward strand.
GTCGCGGGAAGCATGCGTAGAAGTTACAAGATAGATTGCAAAGTTACGGATGCGCATATGCCTCGTGCCTGGCCCGCTGGAGCAGACGCAGACTCAAAATTGCACGAACGTACGCGATGAACACTTACATATGAAACTTTGAAGTGCGATCACGAGTACCAGGAACAGTATTAGAAAGCCTCTGTTGTAACGAAATCCGCCCAACATGTTAAACTGAGAATTCAATTCGTCGGTAAGAAGCAATGGTTCGGTCATTGTTACCGCGCCATGGCACTACTTTGCGATGTCTACCGAACTTATTATCGCCACAGCCTACTTATATGCGATATCTCAAAGCTGCGCGACGAAGGACACTGTTAAGTTCGCTCAGAAATGCTCGAGCAGCCTCAGACTCCTACGATTCTATCAGCGGAGCTAAATTATGTAGCTACGACAAGTAGCGCAGACAAACAGCGTTTCCGTTCTACTCGCACAAGATCCACTTATAACTTCGGTAGGAGCGTAGGAAACACAGGACGTCGAGGCTAGATTCATCGTAAACTTCGCCGCTAAATGTCGTTGTTCGACGAGTATAGGTTAGTTGTGGACTACATAAAAATCCCTAGCTGGCATCGCGTGGGATATCGCCACCATTTTGTAGCGGTTCTCGCGGCAAATTTAAAGTGGCGTCGCGACAGAAGAGACGAATCTGATGATGTAGTAGGAATCTACCTTTTCTCGTTCGTGGTTGATCGAGATACCATTTTAGCTAGTCGCTCACGATGTTATCGATCCGAGTCAGAACAGTCGGAACAGTGTTACACCGTTCGATGGGACATTGCGTTTATTAAAACTTGTTGAGATACTAGTCGAATTAGACGATTAGCTAATCCCTCTGTTCCTTTTGTTACAGGTGTCGCAAAAGAGAAGACGCAGAAGTACTTTGAAGGATCAATTAAATTTAAGCAATCTGTTCAACTAATCAGCATCACTTTATACTTATATATATATAAAGTGATGTATAAATGTTTGTTACCGAGACTTTCCCTAGCGCGTGGCAATGATTTCAAGCAGGGGATCACGCGAACTTTACCGTAGACGGGCAGATTTGAAACGAAGAAGTCGCCAGTGGCGCCAATGATCGAACAAGTTATTTCGTTCCGCGGTCCTTTCGAAAAAAAAAGCAAATTCCCTAGACAGTGGTGTCGAGAGCAGCGACACTGGCTGCGGTCGAAGAAACTGGCACGGGTCTCAGGCGCTGCGATACGAGGCGCGCGTATAGAAGGGCGCATGCTGGGACGTGTCACGGACACGCGTGTGTCAGGATCGCGCATACATTTCTCTCGTGACTGGCCAGAAGGCGCCGCGGCGGGACGCAACGGGGGTGGCTTTCGAGGCTCCGGAGAGCAGGCAGGCGCGTAGATAGGCCCAGCTCGCGGAGGAGAGTCATCCCATGCTGGTAGGTCGTCTCGCGCGTGGCTCGCGTCCAGAGGGGTTCGCTCCGTCGATGTCAACGCGAAGCAGTGACCAGACAGCCCGAGGGACGTTCTGACAACGCGACGATCGTACGCGTAAAAGGGGTGCGCGATGAATTGCTCGAGGGGTCTGGTCGCGGACACCTTCCGGAGCGCGGAGAGTCCCGCGTGATCCTCTCCAACGTTTCGCGGACTGGTTACCAGCATCGAGGCACTACTCACGTTGGAGGCGGTGGTAGTGGTGACCGTGGCGGTGGTGGTGGTTTCCTATCGCGGTGGTGCCCGTTGGTAGTCGAGATTCGCATCGTGGTGGTGGATGGTAGTAGTGGTGGTGCTCTGTCGGAGTAGTGCTGCGCCTCCGTTCGACGACGGCGGCGAGGGAGAGAAGGAAAAGTGGCCCTCGAGGTTACGAGGCCAGAGGAGAAAGTGGGTGTTGCCGGAGTGACAACGGGAGGATCATCCGAGTCCTCGACTCGGCCAGGACTAGAGGAACAGGCTTCTATCGGTGTGTAGGATGCACGTCGGTCGACGATCCAGGAGTCGACGTCTCCTAACCGAGAGCCTGATCCTCGTCGATCGTGCGCCTCGTGAGTACCAACAATCATCTCGCAGGACGTGCGTACAGCGTCCGCGTACAATATCTTCCGGCGCGCATATCCGAATCCCCTCGATCCTCTCGCCAGGAACGTTACACGAACGTCACCACGTTTGCAGCGCTAACTAAATCTCGAACAACAATTTCGTCATCATCCCCTACTGTCGTGGAGAAGTACCGACCGTCGAGCGGCGGAGTCCTCGGTTTCCCTCGACGATTTAGGAAGGGACATTTATTAGTTCAACGGCTACGAAAGAAATAGAGGTCGGATGCAAATTACGAGCGTGGACGAGGTAGCGCGAGCCAGTGATGGGGACGGTAATTGGGGCGAGGGGACGCTGGCTCCCGGTGGGCGCGGAGGCAGAGAGGATGCGTTGGATGTTCTTCCCCCTTTCGCATCCTCTTCCTCGTTTACACCCTCTTCTCCCACTCCCCCTCGTCCCACCGATTTTCCTTGTTTCTCTTCGCTCGCGTTTTTTCGTTCTTCCTTCACCCCCGTGCCACCCCGCGTCGGCTCTGTAAACAGGAGTCACTGGCGCGTGAAGTATATGGGCGTAGGTAAAAACTCGACTTTACCGGTACGGTGGAGTTATTTTTTTTCTCTCTCTTTCTCTCTCTCTCTCTCTCTCTCTCTCTTTCTCTTTTTCCTCTCCCTTTTTTTCGACGTAACGAGGGGTCGGCGGTGTTATCGTGCGCAACGATGACTCCGACGGTGCCCTTTCCGCCTTCCACTCGCGTGCCACCTCGTCTTGCCGGATAACAGCGGTACACACGAATACCAGAAATAATACTCGAGGCTCGTCGGCCGGCCGGAGAGTTAGAGAGCATCACCCCGCCTCGTTCTTCCTCGGCGGTGTGCACTGGCCTCGATTAGTTCTCGCTTAGAGGGAGAAGGAGTTGTGACCGGATTATACGTTTCCTCCTCCTCTTCTTCCCGGTTTCCCTCTTTTCGGGGGGAGGGTAACGTGGAACGGTGGGCGGAAAGGGTGCGCTAACGACGTCACCGTGTCGAGTGAGTCACGGCTTCAAAATTGATCCCCCACCATGGTTGCTCTTCCTCCTCTTCCTCTTGCTTCCGCTCCACCTATTCCATCTTCTTCCATCTCCGTCTCGCTCGTTCGCTCGACCAGCCCCCCTCTCGAGCAGTCCTCCGTCCCTCCCTCCCTCCCCTATCTCGTTTTCCTTCATCCCCATCAACGAAGCGAGGCGTGTTGATTTAATTCCCGATGCAACGTGCCCTCCGATTTACGCGACGGGGAAATATGCCCGGCCAAGAGGGAACGGATCGCGACGGAGGTCGTGCTCCGCGATAACGTGCCGTCAATTTATGAGGACGCTCGTTCAATAATTTCGCAAGGTTACGGGGACCGGCCGATAGGCAGACGCCGCCGTCTCGCAAGAATGATCGATCTCCCTCGATTCCGACTTCGCGCCCGTCCCCAGCACCGGGACACAACGGTTTCCACGAGGCTGTTTTCCTACCTCGTTCCTACCAGTGATAGCGAGCTATCTACCTGCTGCGACTGCTTTACCTGATACACGATAAGATTTAATCGCCGCTGATTGCGTGACAGTGTGTCGTGCACCTTGTCTCGTTATCATCCGATACGACCAGTCGAGAGAGCACGCTGCAGGCTAAAAGCTGAAAAGAGCCTTGGAAATTTCGCTACTCCTTGCTCGCGCACCCTTGATACGACGCGCGACTTTGTTCTATTCTCGTCGAATCCCGTGGCGATTAGTCGCGTTCGCGATGCAGAGGCGATTTGGGGAAGTTTGAGAAACTCGGAAAGATTGAGAGAACCGAATAGAGGCTTAACCTGAAGTACGACCCGATGAACATCTCGTGAAAGCTAACGATATTAGGTCAGGTAAATTGACCATTCGTTCACGGACCAGCCATGACTCGCATCCTCGACGTAACCCGTATTCACCGCGTTCAACGAACACAATAGTCATTCCGCGAGGCTCGCAAACATCCCTTGCGCTTTCGAGAAAGGGAAATTTTCCGCTACCTCGTTCCTCGAGCCAGTCAAAGAAAAACGAGCCGACCGTGTTCCCCTCCTCGTCCTCCGCGTTCCCCCTTTTCTCGTTTGCCCGGAACACAATTCACGGAAGCCGCGTTTCTCTCCGCGGTTCTTCTCCGGTTAAGTTACATTTTAATGTAACCCGTCTCACCCTCCCAGCCCCTGCACTCCCACCCAGCCAGTACACCGGCGTTTCTTTTGACCCAAACCTCATCCGAGCGACGGCTGTTTTCTCATTAAGGAATGGAAAAGTTCTTAACGACCAGCGAACGGAACGGGCATACCCGCGTCATCGCGACGAAAGCCAGGGCCACTCGTGACAATATGGCGAGATGAGTATCGCGGAAATATCGGGGGACGGTCGGACGGGCAGAGGAATCCATTATCGGGCCTTAATATCTCCTCCATTTGGCCGCGGTTCTTTATCCCTCCCCCCCGACGATGATGACGCTTTATTAGCGTCTCGTTTCCGCGACGAGCAGCTTTTACGCGGCGCGCGAGACACCCTGGGGTAATGGAAATCGTCGCCAGGCTCGCAGAATTCAATGGCCTGGAGGGAAGCGGCCGGTGGTAATTCCTCTTCGCCGGATTAAGCGATCGACGATCGTCAAAAAATTGCATTCCACGTGGAAGAGAGGCGAGCCGCTCGTAGGCGGCACCCTGACATTTTCTAGCGGCCGTCCCTGGAAAAGGTCACCGAATGTAGAGCAACTTTTGAGCGGACAGATCGAGCGTTCTCGTGGGAGCCGCGAGGGTTGCCGCGGTTATACAGGGTGTATCATTCGCAGATCCTTAGTTTTTTCACGTACACGCGAGCGCAAGTAGATGGAACTTAAATAGTTTAGGGTTTCTTTCAAGTTTTTCCAAACCACCCTTCGCGGGTGACGTGTCTTGCGTGACAATTTTTGTTTTGTTAGGGTGTCTTCGCGTTTTTCGAACTCCACGAGCTTTCTATATCCTTCAGCAACATTTAGAATATCCTGTACGCTTTTTAGAGTTCTGCAAATTTTCATGTGGTTACAGTTGATACGTTAGTTGAAGTAATTTGAATAAAGTTGGGCGGTAAATGTTGCAACTGAAATTTGCTACATGCGTCCAATGGTAGCTTAATTGTAAAGGTACGTACGAAGTGTACGAGCTAATGGGAGTCGTTAACTAAAATAGTATTCGTAATTTAACTGAATCAGAGATAATTTCAAACGCCCCCGATAAGAGTGGAATATCTACTATATACTGTTACGTCTAGCTTACCTATATGATTCCGCCCACGTTATCGAATCTGAGCAAAATGCGCCAAGGAGGCGTACAAAAGCGAGCAAATAAATGAGCAGCTGAATCACTTGGAGCATTTTTTTAAATGATTTTGTTACGTTCAGTAAATATTTGCGTACGGTCGAATAAATCTTCGTTTTCGAAATTCGAGGCGAAGTAAACGCGTGCTCGCGAATATAAATGCATTTTCAGATAGATCGCACGAGTACGAGGAGAGATCCGCTAATTGCGAGTCCAAGTTTAAAATACACCCTGTACGTACGTATTTTTGCGCGACGGGTTCGACGGGTGCGAAACCGACAAGCTGGAACGAAAAGCTCGCTTCATCGAATTAGCAACGACGGAAGTGTCACGCTCATCGGCGCTGTGAAATTAATTAGACGGTCATCGACGTGGAACATCTTCTGCATAGGAGATCGAAGCGTTTTTCATTCGTTTTTTGTCAGGGGAAAGGGGAGGGGCGAAAAATTGTTGGAACAAGTAGATTGGAGTCGAGCCAAGTCATTTTCCAACTCGATCGTCTGGGTTACGTATGAAATTGAATTTTATGTCTTACGTTGCATTTCACGGTCATGTTCCAATGCCAAGCGATAGTGACGTTAGGTTATGTTAATTTATTGATAACGTTAGGTCGTTAAGGAGGCATGTTGGTTCGGGAAATTGTTTCCTCCGAGTTCGACCCATAACTTTCATTGGCTTCGATCCTATCCGTAGCTAAAGGACTATTATTTTTTGAATTTATCGTTCGAATTAGAGCACATATACCGTAGATCGATTCCTCGTAGACGAGAGAACGTTACAAGTTTTGACAAAGAAAATCGTAAGTTAACGCTGTGAGATCAATCATGGAAGGAACAAGTACTTCTTTCGAGCTTGCAACTCCTTGCTTTCGAAACTTCGAGACTTCAGAAGTTGACTTGATATTTATAGCATGGTTCGCGATCTCGAGAACTTTGGACACCTCTAACAAATTACTTAACCTCTCGAGTAAAAAGGGAAGCGGAACATTATAATAGCAGTATTTTACATGAAAATAAAGCGTATTATACGAACGAACATCGTTAAGACCTCAACATGAAACCCGAAATTTTACCAATATTATACCATACTTTTTTCCAAAATTTACAAACACGTTCGAACAATCTCCACTCCACAGGAACAACCAAGAACCAAGCTAACACCGCGCAAGTGGAACGTGACAGCCACCGATCGGCCGTCTGACCCGACAGTTCCCTTTCCCCTGCGCGTAATCCACGTTCGCCAGCCGATCTTCTCTCGATCCGCAACCACGGATCTCCCATTCAGAACGCGAGACAAATCCTCCGCGTGTCGGATCGCCTCTCGTCGAAATTGAAACCCTAGCGAGCGCTCTGAACGGGTGCGATCGCTTTCCGCTCGGATCGGTCCGAGTGGTCAGTGAACCTGCGCGCGTACACGTGCACAGAGGGTGGACGCTCTCCGTCGCGACTGCAACAGCAGCCGGTGCGAACGACGGTTCGATCGAAGGGCGAGGTTCGCCCTCGACGCATCCTGATTAATAATCCAAGGCGAGCGACGGCGGACCCAGGAAGTAGCCGGTGCCAGCGGGGGATTCAGCGTTGGTGCGTGATCAATTCTTGGCTCGTCGCGTCCCGTTGATTAGGCGGCGAATGCCGCGGATGCCTGCCTCGGCCAAAACCCGATCCCTCGCCGATACGAACCTCGTTGCACGCGTGCCGGACGACGATCGAGAACGGGTTATCGTCCACGTGGCATTTGCCGGTCCGAGAATGGAACGGCGGATTCCGGGGTACCGACTATTTCACGTGACGTGGGTTCAACCCCTTCCGGGATGCCATGAGAAATAGGAACGATTGGTGGGAACGGTGAGGAGTATTCGTTTCGTTCTCTTTTGGTTGTTTGACTGGTGAATGTTAAGGTAATTGTTTCATTATTTGTTAATGAATTATTGAATTTGTTTTAGTTAGTAGTTTCTGACGAGTATTCTGTTAATCACGCAGGATTTTGTAATTTACTGGCGTACTGTTATTATCCGTGTAATCGATTGCGAGCTTTACGGCTGAGATTAGAGTATCTCTTCTTATCAATTTAATATCTGAACCTAGATTTGCTCCCCTACCGGGATCACGGAATATTAGAAGCAATCGGAACGGTTGGGGCTTGTAATGAAAGTGGAACAATCCAGATAGCGGGTTCGATAATATCATACAGAGGAAGATTAAGGAACGATTTATCACCGTTACGTTTTATCTTCGCAGTCATGCGTGATTTTTTTCGAGTATTCAGGAATAAATATGCTCGAGATACTTCGCGATCGATAGCTGTCGACGGTGGTTTTAAACGTTGACGAATTTACTTCGAAAGTCGCGGCCCTATCTTATGGCGCAGCCTGTATAACTGATTAGACCAACTCGAGCTCAGAGATGATTAATGTTCCATGCGGTGCTTGTTTAACCCTCGAAGGCCGGAAGTGTTTGTCACGTACAGAGAGGGAACGGGGTCACCCGCGACACTTGATAAAATGTTCCTCCTCTTAGAGGAGAATGTTTATTAAGATTTTATACCTCTCTTTAATACATATCGTAACGCTTTTACGAGTCTGGCCATTCATCATGATCCGTAATAATCGTGGCAAATTGACGTCGAATAATTGCGATTCGGAGATCATTGGTCTTGGCTGGGTACAAGATTGATGCATGGAAAAATTCAAAGGAAAACTTTCTCAGAAGGTGGGTCGGTCGCTAGGGATAAAGTTGAACGTTAAATCGAATGCCAAAATCTGTTTACCACCACCCTAGCCTTATCTCGATAGCCTTTTTTCTCTTACAACCCCTTTCAACTTTAACCTATGTACACACACTTCTTTCGAGCTTTGATCTACCATCTAACCTAGTCTGCCTCTCCTATTTTAGCCTCGAGCTAATTCTGTCCAGCTATTCCTAAATAACCCACGATTACGTTGACCCAGAAATGCTCATTAATCAGAGACATATTCTCCTCGGGCCGTAATTCGAAGTGCTCGATCAAAATGCTCCATTTAAGTCTAAAAGTGTATCACGTTTAAACGTCGCTGAGTTTCAAAGCGTTCAACCGCGCCCCAGCTCGTTCGATGTTCCACAGCTTGACCAAAATTGAAAGCTCGTAGTCCCACGAAACGGCGCCCAGCCGAAAATTACAGTTGCGTGTCCGATACGTCTCGCGCCACCCCTCGAATGGAATCGTCCCACGACCATCGCCAGCCTGCCAACAACCTCCGAGAAGAACGTGCCTCGCCCCGAATCGCCGTCCTATAATTAATAACCAGCTTATCTGACGCGCGATAAAAGAAACGCGACCGTTCGAGCCCGTGGCTCGCGGCTGAAAAAGGAGACCGGCGAACCTGCGCGACGCCGCGCACGTTATCACTATCAATAGCTTCGATACGCCTTCGAGAGGCGTTGGCGGACGCTGGCGAGGAGGCGGAAAAGGCACGTAGGTGGTGTGTGGTGCACTCGCGTCGCAATAAACCATACTTTATCGCCTTACGCTTGAAACTTCTCCCAGTTCACGTGGTTTGTTGAACCACGCAGGTTCATTGGCTCCGTCGCTGGGAAATGCGAGCGTGCGAGCCACGTGACCGCCCTTTGCTATGCCTCCTGTCGAGTTAGCCCTAACTGGTTCGCGCGTTACGTTTCTTTTTACGGTTTCCGATGGGACGATGGTATAATTGTCATCGACGAGGGCGAGGAGACGAGGGCGGCGTTTCGCGGTGGAGAGGCGCGAGGGACGATGCGGTTCCGTGCGCGAACACATTCGGAAAACGCTGATCGAGCCCCTGGGATGGACTGCGGAGTGGTAGAAGTGGGTCGTTCTTGGCAGCCCGATCGGCTGAGTTCGATTGGTCGTGTAAGTGAAGTTCGATTTGGATTCTTCTCGCCCGTTTTGGGTTAAGTTGGCCGGGCTTTTGTCGAGCTCCATCGTCGGGATTCTGGGACGGTCGATTGATGAATTCGCTCGGGTGAAGGTATTCGAAAATACTTGTTGTACCGTCCCGATAAGCTGTGAATTGTTAATGGATTCGTCGAAGAGGAAAGTTTATATGCCGCCAGTCAGAAATGTCAAATTGTCGTTTGTAATCACTTTACGTGATAAGAGAGAGAGAGATATTGAAATTACGAACGATATTAATACCTGAATTTTTCTATCGATCGAAGCGAGTTCTTTTTCGTGCTGCTCGCTTCTTTTCCACTTCGTCGAAAGGAACCACGGTTATTTGAATATCCGTTTGAAGCAAAGCTGAGGAGGAGAAAAATAGAAAGAGGGGAACGCGGTTTCAGTAGGCATCTTAAAGCACCGTGCAGAGCTCCCCGTGACTCCTCGAAACTCCCGTATTCCCCGAATAATCCGCAGGAGTATAGCTGGATGCGAAAGTTGGGATCCCGGCCTCGCCCACACGAGGGTTCGCCAATTCCCGTGGACGCGGTTCGAGGAATGAGAGGGTTGCGTGATATTCAGCGGGTAAGACGCGGGCCCCTGCCGGGAGATAAGAAATACTTTCCCTTTGGTCGACTTTGGGGCGATGCGCCTGGTGTGGGCGCCCCTCCGTCGGAGGATAGAAGCGTCTAGACGTCTGACCAAATACGCGTGCTTCTCCTGGCAAGAGGTGGAGCTGAACCGGCAGCTAGCCGGGCAGTGATGAGGCGCTTAAAAGATAATTCCGTCTAGTTTGATGAATCCCACGAGGGAACACAGGTTTTCTACCCTACTTGGAGCTACTTTCAAGGAAACTTGCCAGAGTTAAGCGTCATCTCACTTGCGTAAAACACACTTCGTAATAATCTGCCGCTTCTACCAACTACTTCGCGCGATCCTCAATAACAGTGTACGCGAATTTTTTACTGGCACGTAAACGAGCGAACGGCAAATTGATTTGGCTACAGATATTCTAGTTTCGTTTATTTATACATCGCGAACGATCGTTGGTTTCGTTCTCGAGGGTTGAAAGACGACTTATCGCGTTACTTTTTCTATTTTTGCAACGTAAGCTTGGCGCACGGTATAGCTCTTGTTATTCCACACGAAACATTCCATTGTCGATGGAATAATACATATTAATACCACTCAGAATGTAAACAAGGTTCATAAAACCGTCGGTTGGCACGGAAGCGTCGCGAGGCGTTTAAAGAGTGATTACGAGCTAAATCGATGAATCACAGGGCGGAGCGAAAAGGAGGAAAGAAAAAAAAAGAGAAGAATCGAGTGGACGGGGTTGTTGCCAAGTTGAATAGAGTCCCGCGAGCGAACAGTTTCGTCGTGAACAATTTCACGGAACGTTCTTAGCCAACGAGCAGAAGCGTGGTAAACCATAACGAGCCATCATCCGCCAACGCACAATGTCACCTTAATAAATAACCAGACGGAAGACAGAGGGGTCGAGAGAGAGAGAGAGTGGCGAAGGAGGAAAAAAAGAGAAGAAAGAAGGGGAGGCACGAACAGGCTTAATCAAAACGAGGGGTCGGCCGCGGCACGATATCCTCGCATCGTTTCCACCTTCGAATTAATTACTCGAACGTCGCGACGAAGCGCGGGCAGCGTCGCTATTAAAACGCGAACACGTGTCGCGGTGGCTCCTAACGAAGGTAATTCAGACGCTCCACCCCCGCTTTTATCCATCGCACGGGAAGCAAATTCCCGACAATGCGCTGAAAGGCGACCAACGACTCGCTCGTGAAAAGGAACCAACGGTTATTTGAATATCCGTTAGAGGTAAGGGTGAAAAAGGGGGTGAACTCTGAAACCGAAACGCAGCGGAGAGAAAAAAAAGAAGAAACGCAAGGAGGATTGAAAATAGAAAGGGGAAAAAGCGGTTACAGCGGTACAGTTTTCTCGACGACCATCGAACTTTCGCGTGGCTCGCTTTCATATCCTCAGATGGACGCTACGAAAGAAAGTTCGTCCATGTCGGAGCATCGTGAAGGTATTTACAGTACTCGCCGTGCTCTTTTATTTCTACGAAAGAACTAACTCGAAAATAACGAAAGGATATCGACAGCTTTTCGTTCACTTGCAATTGCAAGTTGCCTAAGCGTTTCATTACCTGAACAACCAGCAGAGGTTTACGCAGCTGCACACACGCGATTAATGCGCGCGATCACACGCCACCGCATAAACCGCCGCTAATCACTCGCGCAACTAAGCCGTCGCGAAACAGAAGACTCGAGCCATCGCTTGGCCTTAATCGCCACCGCGAAATCGGCTACGCAAACAGCCACCAATTTTGCGCGAGGCTATAGTGGAAGCTGGGGAAACGCGGTCGGGCGTCTGATTAAATGGGGGAGCGTTCCTCCTTCCGGTAAAGGTACGAGGTGGAAAAAGGAGCGAAATTCAGACAAACGACCCGCGGTGGGGTCAAAGACGTCAACTATCGACCGACATTGTGGCAAATCGGATCTCGATAAAACAGGGTACTCCTCTCATTCCCTCCCCCCGTGACAAACTGGTTTTCAGACTCGTCACATGCAAACCAATAGCGACGTTCTTCGATGAACGCCGTTTCTACGAACGACCGCTCTCACGCCTCCGTGTGGTCGAAAGCGGATAATTTTAAGCTACCCTCGACGTGTGGCGTGACAGGTTTCATCGATATTGGCGGAGTTTTATTTTCGCCCCGCTTCTGCGTGCGAGGTGGTAGCGCTTTTTCGATATCAGTTATTTGTTCCTCGTCCTTTTTCTTCTTCTTTTTTTAATAATATCCTTCGCTCTGTGTCTTCGTTTCTATCTGGAATTCAAGTATTTACGGACGCGTAGAGGATACAGCCAGAGAAAAGAGGGAAGAGAATAAATATTAAAAGAATAACAGAGGAGAAATGGAATAGCTACGCGGATGAAAAAAGTTACGACTTGAAAGCTGCTTTCGATAAACTTGTTCAGTTTGAAGTCTACCAGCCTTCGTGGAAGAATCGTGAAAAAATGTACGTAGAACGCGCGCGAACGTATGCGATATATTCGCCAGTGTTTTTGCGGTTTAATTAAAAGAAGAACTTTCACGGAGCCAGATTACGACACTAAGACACGCGAGCGATACAATTACGACGATGTCCAATGGCGAAAAAATGAATTACTTCGAGTTTCTCAACTAAAACGACGATGCATAGAAATAACGCTTTGTAATAACATTCAGTTTACATATATTTCCATGCGATTTCACGTGCGCCAGGAGTTGATGAAATAATATCAGACGGAATACCTGGGACGAGCGGCTCGCGTCGAGAGAGTAGTCGGACGAGTAAAAAAAGAATTTTCTATGAGAACCTTATATTTTATACGTTTCGAAGCTTTTAACCAGAATCAACAGAAACGCACGCGCAATTATGCAGACGAAGCTTTCAGCAGCAAACAACGGGAATCCGCGAAATTAATATCGCTTCAGCGGCAAAGCGTAAAGCTGGATAAAAGGAAACACACGAACTCGACAAATCGAGTGCAGAGGAAACGCGAAAAGTTCTCGTCCGACGAGGCCTACGATCGATGGGATCATAAACGAATCGATAACGTGAATTATCGAACGGCCACGGTATTCTGAGTGGATACCGTGTCTAAATAGACCCACGTAAGTTGAATCGCAGACGGGCAAAAGCTTTGAAAGCTGCCGATGCGATCGTAAACGGCGCGAGGGCCCGGTCATAAATATTCTCTGCGTTATTAACTGTCGGATGAAAGAGGGAGAACGAGGATAGCGGAAGAGAGGGACCCGGCTGGATGGCATCGTTGCTCGTCTACGTGAAATTGCAAAATTATAGGAAATGCATTACCGCTTTTACGCGCCGGTTGATTGGAGCCGTACCCGCGGACAGGCGGCGGTATTAAATTAATCAGCAACTGTTGCTGGCTGCTCTCAGGCGAGTTGAAATGTTTTCAAGCGGATCGCGGCGCACGTCGGATCGGAAGAAAATAAATTCATCTGGTTTATAGATGAGACGCCGCGGAGGTATTGAATTAGCCAAACGATCGTGGCTCGCTTTTATCCGTTAATTAATACAACAGCGGCTCGACGATATCCTCGCGACTGGTTCGAGATAAATGGAATCCAGAGACGTCTGAAATCACGTCGAATCTCGATGGAAAATTTAGAAACGACAGAATAAAACGGAGCCCGTGAGGCGTCGTGAGAGTTGGCAGCGGTCGGCAACGCGACACATAATCGGAAATATTTCAGGAACTCGCGCGGCTCTCGAACGGAAGCGAAGCTCGGTCGCCGGGCTGACGACCCCGAGGACGGTTCGAGGGGCTGGGTGGAACGAAAATTCGGCTCCCTGCGAAACACGCTAATCGATACGAAATTTCAATCTTCCACCGTGGGACGCGTCTTCCCCTTTTCGCGGCACGTTTCCGTTTCGCCGTTCGTCGACCGCCGCTCGACTTTCATCCCCCTAGTCTCACGACCGGATGTCGCGTTACCGTTCGCCGCGCCACGGATACACTCGTCGCCTGTTCAGGATTCGTTTATCCGAGTGAGTCGTCTCTACAGCCCTTTATAACAGTATCGATTTTTCCAATCGTTCTTCTTCTATAAATACTATTGTTGGGAGAAATAAGGGTGAAAATAGGAATAATTAGGGAAAGCGGCGAATCGTATTTTTATCAGGAATAATCAATAACCTATAGATCCATGCTCACCGTAACCATGTGTTCGTAAGTATCAAGCTATTTACGAACTTGAAAATTGTGCCAACATTTGCTTCGCGCGGCTCGTACCTAAAATAGGGAAACTAATTCTTTATCCGCAAGTTCTGCGGAGGATCCAATCGCCTTTCCCGGCGTTACTTCCGGAAATGCCGAAACAGCATCGAGGTGAAGCCGAATGGCTCGAAAGTTTCTCGCGAAGCGGAAGCTGCATATCCGATAAGCGCAGTGAAATATTGAAACTACGTCGCTTCTTTCGCTTCTGATATTCCGCGCGTCCACCGGACACTGGTACCGCGCGCGCGTCGCTGGCGATAAATCTTCGGGTCCGGCGCAATAACGTCCACGAATTCGTCCTCGGACGTTTCCCACGGAGCTGGCCCCGTTAAAATTTCACGGAAATTCGCGTCCAAGTTACCGAGGAGGCCAAGAACCTTCCGCCATAGCTGTCGCCCGCACGGCTGCTCTCTAGACGCGACGGCACGTGCATAAATCAAGCTCGATCGCGCCTGTAACACGCGCCACCGCGGATGCTTCGAAAAATACCTGCCGGGATTTATTTATAACCGTTCATACTTAACTTAACCGGACCCGCAGTCGCGGGGAGTACGCTCGAGCCGATAAAAACGATCATGGAAATCCGCTACCCTGGCTATTCACGGCCTGCGTTGCGCTCGCGCCACTGTGCACCCTTTATCGATACCTGGCCACGTTTCGAGAGCAATGCGACTCAGAAACGTGAAGAAATTACGCTGTAATGGCAGCTAAGACTTTCTTTTCTTCTTTAAGTGCTTATTGGAGCACTGTAAAATTAGCGGTTCACGTGATTTTGGTGGCAATCGTTGGTATCCAGGGACATTACTCTGAACAGTTGCTATTGAAAACGGGTCAACTCGAGAGAACAAACTAGTGCTCGCTTTCGACGTTACTTTGTGTTCGACGCATTCACGTGAAACGTAGCTGATGCTATTTTGTAACTTTATTAACCATAAATCGAACGTTTCGCGTATAATCTTACATCTTCTCGCTTAACACTTTCTGTGCAAGCTGTTTCAAGGTGCGCACGCGAATAATTGCATTTCTCTGGGTTTTTTTTAGGACCAAACGGTCGCGAATTCCGTGCAGCGTCCGTGCACGCGAACAGTTGAACGCCGAGTCACGAGCGGAGAACGTTTTCACGGCCTCGAATCGTATCGCGCGTAAATACACGACGCTCGATGTAGGCCAGAAACGTCGAGTGCCGCTAAACTGGGCCACAGTGCGTCGGCCTCGCGTCTAGAAATACCATTGCCGGTCGTTCGAAACGACCAGGAGGCATTTCCGATGAATATTGCTCGAAGCTGGCCACGCTGGAATTTCTAAAACGGTCAAGTCGCCGAGCATCGCGCAGAACGTACCGTTGCGCCGGTGTTTCTTCGATTCTTCGCTTTCTTTACGGCGACCAACAGCTCGACCGTATTTTTAGCAGTACTCCGCGAGCAATTTCAAAAAGTACGGAAAGAATTCGCGAGGCAGCACGATAATTCGCGGATCGTTCGATTGTTCATCCGAACGAATTCCACAAAGTCGAGCGACACGCGCGCGATGCAATCGCGCGGCTATTTCAGAGATAATTTGAACAGTTGCGATAAAAACGTGAAACAGTCTGCACAGCTGAAGCAAATATTTGCTTGTGATAAAGCCTGTTTGACGACGGTTGGAATAAAATCGCGAATTCGCGGAACGGAACCGAAGTCGAACGATCTTTGCATGGAAATGATTTTTCTGTTCCGCGTGTACCGAGGTAAGAGAAGAATTCTAGTGAACAAACGCGTGGAGAAGCGCGGAGATATGATACTGGTCGTGTCGATAGTCGATCGTGCATCGATCGATTAATATCGCTAATGGTTGTAATCGTATTTTAAATCGATGTCCTACTGTTTAAATCCTCGTGTCGATGATACTGTTTCAAAAGCTACTCCACGATTCGAGTACCTTGAACTCTGTCGCTCGTAGCAGTCATGAGTGTGTTCTCCAAAATTTGTTTTAACCCCTGTGTTTTAACCCCCTTTTACGTGATCGTATTTATCGTTAGAAGATACAAAATTCACCCGCTTTTACTGACGCCTCTGAACGTGCGAAATAAGTCTAGAAGATGACTCGACGTCCCGTTTACTTTTTACGTCAAATATTATTCAACGTTCTAAATGGACGAGAAAGATAGATAAATTTGCATGACTACGAAAGTGTTGCGAGGAAACTGTACCGTTGAAACTTTCTCACCACTTTTCCCTGCCGCGCGTTTATTCTTCGGAACTTGAAATTGCGTTTAGCAAGGAAAAATGAATGGGAGAAGATATATCCGGGTAACAGTTTGAAAGCTTCAAACTCTCTTTAAACTTCCGCCATCTGACTTGTACCGTTAACCCTTCTGGGGCGGAAGAGCACACAATATCGTTTAACAAAACTTTCCCGGAGTACGGATCTGATTTTCACGACATCTTAACACTCGATTGACGCGCAATCTTCGCCTCGATACCATTTCTCGTGCACCTTTCTCTCTTACTTTCGTAAGACGCACGACAATTCCCGTTGCCGCGGTTAAGGTGGCTCTACACGCGTGATTACGCTCCGAATTTAATTTCAGTCTAGGTAATGGCGTCGGATTAAACGATAATAAAGGTCCGATTTAACTGAAATTATTAACGCGCACCAATTATATGAAATTGCGCGTGAAGCGTAAAAAGAATTAATTGGAGGGTCTCGGTGGTGATTTTAACGAGTTCGCGAACTGACAATGACGGAAATATAACGCAACGTATCGTGTCGTGCGTTCGTATTTTAATAGGAGGCAATTATTTCCGCGAAACATAATACACGCGACCTTCTCTCCTCAACGTCCGCAATATCGAAACGTTCCTTCCACCCTTTCTCCTTAAAAATACAATCCACTTTCATCGGCGCCCGCTGCGTATCGTCGAACAAAAATAATCCCCCCCGTACGCGGTAAAAATACACGATCTTGACGCAAAGACAATACACGATTCAGATAACAAATTTATCCGCCGTACACCCCAGACAATCGACCGGAAACGAGCGAAAGCATCTCTCTCCTCGAGCGGCGCGCGAAAACAAAATCCACCCTTCGCAAATCCTCCAAACTTTACCGCTGTTACGGTGTTCACCTCGAACCCTTAACAACGCTGGCTTGTGTAACGCCTCGCGGATTGCACCCCCGCAAGCTCACGCTCCGACTGCGCGCTTACAGATATGCTTATGTCACTGACCACAACTTTGATCGCTGGCAATTAGACGCGTCCTATAAGTAGACTGTCGATGTTTACGCGGATATTACGTTTCTGCCTACGATGTAACGCAATGCATGTAGGTTAATTGGAAACGGGGCGCGTTATAAACGCGACGGTGACGATCACGTAAACGAGCAGTCCCAGACGCGACGACAGTGATTCAACGGGCGCGAGGAGCCACTTAGGCGGACGCGTCCGTCTCGAGAGAAACGAGATTACGCGAGGCGGACCAACGAGCTGTGGCCAAAGAGTGGCTGGTGCTGTGAACGAAGGAACAGTGACGATTTTTCCGCCCTCTCGCCCTTGGTTCACGGTGCGTAGACCCCGGTCGTTGATCCAGCGAGCGGCCTCCGCGTCCTTGACAGTGACGAGCTCGAGCGGGAACGCCGAGGGCAGCGCGAGGATTTTCGTTTCCCGTTCGGCTGCTGCTTTGTCGGTCTCTTCTCCTCCCCTGCTGCGGTTCTTCACGGTGACTGGTTACTTGGAGCGAACGCGAGAAGAGACTGTGGTGTTCACGTGTGTGTGCGAGAGAAAGTGAGAGGGACACGGGTGTGAATGGAGCTCTTTTTGGAGAACGAATTCGATGGGGACCAAGGGCGAAAGGCGGCTTCCGGAAGCGTTCACGGGCGAAGGTCGCAACGGGGATCGAAGTTGACTGCACAGGGTGCTGTCGTGAGAGCAGAGCGTCGGATGAAGCGTTACAAAGTTAAGCGGCGGAATTTTAATGGGCTTCTTTCATTATTCAACCTTTTACTGCGAATTCGTTAGTCTCAATTATCGTTTACAAGGTAAATCGTGAAGTATCGTAGAAGAACTTGTTCACCGCAATTTGCAGTAATGTCTTTCGAATAGCGAAATCTTGGGGCGAAAGGGCTAAGTGACGACAAAGAGTACCTAAGTACAGCAACACTCGTGGCCTATATCGTACTCTTGCGACGCGCAGGACGCGTTCCGCGTTACTTAAACACGATACAAAAAAAGACCGCCTCTCTGTGCGCTCGATAAATCATTTCAAGTTGCGTCTAAACTCTTCCACGAGGCACCACTTAAGATAAAGTAGGCGTTCAATCACCGCGGATCGATAATCGTCGCCCCAGCCATCGATCAGCCCCGCAATCGCTGCACAAACGTTGTATCAAGTTCGAACTTTGATTAGCCGCTTGAACGAGAGTTCGAGACAAGGCTTGCTTGAACGTGCGACTCGTTGAACGCGCGTGCCACGGAGAAATTGGACAAAGCGTGCGTTCGCCAAGGTTGACGCCTCTCGAGCTACCACGCGACTGTTCGCGCTTCGCGTCTTTCGAGTCGTCGACTGAACGGCTCTCGCATCTCGTCGCCAACAACTGGCAATTGCTGTTTGGTTTGTTCGCGTTTTGCGCTTTGGCGTGATCAACGATTAATTCGGCGCGAATTGGACGGCAATTTAATTACCACGCTCGAAGGGATCCGCGAGCTCCCGTTAAGCCCCCTTTCGCTGGTCCTACGGCGTCGCGATGTAATTTTGCGGTGGCCTTCTCGATGGTTTTGGTAATAGCGGGGTATTATGGACGCCGGGTGGATTTATGGCGCAGTTGTTGCGAGTAAATCGAGTGTTAGGATTGCTCTACTTTTCGACACAGATCAGACAGATAACGCGCACGTACGTAACGTATAGCAAATAGCCCGTGAAAGTCCGAAGACAAATTGTTTCGACGAAAGTCAACCGGTACCCCCGACGTGTAGCTCGAGATGAACAATGGAGCGAATTTTGTAGACAATTTAATTCCTCGAAACTAAAATTTTACAAGGTTCGTTGAAACGAGTTCAACGAGGCGATCTTCGTTTTATGGAGGATTGTAAAATAGCGAATTCCCTTGGGAGCTCCTCTCGTTAGGAGCGCGGTCGAATGGGGGTTCAGCTGGCCGAAGGCTCGCGACAAGCATTGACCTAATTCCTCGGGGTCTTATAACTTTACAATCTTCCATAAAACGGAACTGCTCGCAATTAGTGTTGCAGTTCGACTCGACTATGACGTTACGTGTAGAGGGGCTGGCAGCGTCGCGTGCTGAAGAATTTAATTAAAATCTGACATCCCTCGAATGTTTATCGCCCGATGAGGAATCGCCGGTTCTCCTCTGCGAATGCTCGTGGCCCGTGCAATTAACATCGACGAAAACAAGTTCCTGAAAAGCTCTTGATTCCCGACGATAGCGCGGCCCATCGGTTTCCCAGCTGAAAAAGAAGACATTCTCGATATACGTGTGTTGTCGCGACGATCGTTAAAGAAGTTCGGAAAGCCGAGGCTGTGCTCGAAACACCGCAACAATCTATTTGCCGGGAAGTGGAATGGGGCCGGGGGAAAACTTGCCCCCATCCACGATACTCGCGTACAATACACCTTTATCCACTCGTGGCTCAGCGCGCCGGTTCAAG
This sequence comes from Xylocopa sonorina, assembly GCF_050948175.1. Classification (NCBI taxonomy): domain Eukaryota; kingdom Metazoa; phylum Arthropoda; class Insecta; order Hymenoptera; family Apidae; genus Xylocopa; species Xylocopa sonorina. Next base: position 8,391,451 of record NC_135198.1, read on the forward strand.
CACCTTTTGGACGCGATTCAACGCTCCGACGGGGGGCTGCGAGGCTCGCCCCGTCGCGGTTCGAGCGCGACCGATCAATCGGCTCGCGGTACACGCCTCTCCTCTTATTTACAGGCCGTCTTCAGCGACGTTGAACAAGGTACGTGGGGGACAGGATGGCAGGATCGAGCAGGGACGCTCGACCAGGCCCTGAACGACAGTGTTCGTCCTACGTGTATCGTCGCGACAGACGAAGCTGGTCTTCGTCCGATTAAGGGAGGCTCTCGAAAGGATCAAGCAGAGGGTGAAAGGGATAAGGAGAGAGGGTGAGAAGAAGAAGAGAGAGAGAAATAGAGGGAAAACGAGAGGGGGTGGGCGGGTAAAGGTCGTCGCGCGAGCGCGGCGAGATCGAGATGAGCGATCTACAGGCCACTCTCGAGTTCTCCCTCGAGCTCTGCAAGTTCTACAATGTCGACCTGTTCCAGCGTGGGTAAGCGGATCCTGCGGGGTTTGGGGAGGCGGTCGGGGCCCTCGAGCCCGGGGTGCCACCCGCCGTAATTGCGAACGGCTTAGCTACTCCTCTAGGCTTATCGGCGATTCCCAATTTCGCAGGTATTACCAGATACGAACCGCCCTCAGAGTGTCGCCGAAAATTCCAGTCAAGGTGGAGGTTAACCAGTTGCGGAACCGTGAGTACTGCATTTTCTGCCCACTCGACCGTTCTCCCTTGGTAACGTGAAATCGTGCATCCTGGCTCGATCTGCCGAAAGGCACGATTGTTTGCGCTTCCCTGTCTCTCGATTTTATCCACCAAACGGAACCAACCAGTCAATGATAACCGAGTTTCCACAAATTGCGTCCCCTTTGCCGCGGCGACGCGTGTCCAGCGATTCGAGCAAGTTTCTGCACGGAGCCAGGGAAATGGAGGCGGAAACTTTCGCCGGGGTGCCGGAAAACTCCAACTGAATTCGAGTCGGACAACGGGACCAGAATTCCGAACTAGTTCAAACCGAACGGCGGGCTCGATAACGTTAGAAAGTTTCTGCGCGTCGCTGTATCGCGTCGTCGCTCTTCATTGTACACCCGGACTCGAGCGTCTCCCCGTTTCCGTGCAAAGCAAAACGAAAAGAAACGAAACGACGGAGACGCTCGAGTCCGACGTCTTCAGACGAGCATCCATCCAGCTAGACACGCATCAGACCCAGCCTCCGCTCGTCAACGAGAACCAGACGCGGATGCAACGCGTCTGATTCTTAACACCCTCCTCCACTTGTGACCAGCTGCGACACCACTAATCGCGAAGCAACGAAGTTTTGGCAACAAACGACTGGCAGAATTGAAGGAAAATACAGCTACATTCGCGTATAAAACAGAGTTCTGTCGTTCGAGTGATCTCAGATCTGCAGAATTTTATGTTGCGAAGTCTGGAAAGCTTTATCGAGACCCGTGACAACGGCAGTCGCAAGTGGAAAGAGGACTTAATCGAGACTCCAAGAGATGCGCCTGAGACGACGTTGTTGCAGACTCGTTGGAGGCGCCCGGCACGAGCAAGCGGTTTCAGATCCTCTACAGAAACGAGGAGGTGACACTGGGCACCTCGGTTCTATTCCGGGCGCACGTGCTCGTGCACAGCCACAAGATCGAGGAGGTGCTCTCCCGCACCCACTTCAATCTCGGCGTCGAGCTATGGTTCAGCGAGCCGACGCAGCCCAGGAACATGGCCTGCGTCTCGTCTAGGTAAGATAACCTCCCTGCGCCCGTGGACCGCGACGATCGTCCGACCGTGAGCCCAAGGCGACGATATTGCGGTCTTTGCCCGTTACTCGAGGCCTGTGGGAATGTTTCGCTGTTTGGACGTTCTGATCGGCCAGCGACTGATGAGACGCGTTCTTTGACAGTGGGAGTTCGTTGTTAGAGGTCTCTGATTGCTGCGAGTAGATGAGAAGAGCGAGGTAGACCAAGTTGGACGAAATGGTAGGCGATCGACATGGAAATATGATGGAAATGTTAGTTTTAGCGAATGGATAGTAAGAGCATTTAAGCGATGCGAGAATTTTAAATGTACCTTCTTGGAGGTTTAAGGAGATGAGAAGCGAGTCAGAGGAAGCTTCGATTACCGATCGGTTATGATTAATATCCTCCTAAAACTATATTTTCTACGCTCCTGTGTCGTAAACCAAGTTCTGGCCTACTTCTCGTAAACTGGTCGAAAACTTGATCAGAATGATCAGCGTTCTATCTGGACGGAATCTTTCATAAATCACGTCCCATCGAATGGTCGTGAATCAAAGAGTCTCAAAGTCGCTGGTACCGAGATTGTACAATCGTCGCGATTACTGTGTTTGAAAATTATTACCAAATAACCACTCGACGTGGAGAGGTACGAGGACACTTACAGCTGAAACGACACCGACTTCCACAAGTTCCATAAATTCCTTCCGCCTATTACGGCCGAGCGAGACCGCACGCCAAGAAGCAGAACTTTCCCACAGAGCTAATAGATGGAAGGATCGATAACCTTGGCCGCGTGCGCTTCCACGTTCCACCTTGATGGCTTGACGAGCTTCGTGTGCTTTTTATTTTCCAGAGCGTTGCAGCTGAACTTCGCGCCCACGAAAGGGCTTCACTATCATCTGCCGGTGCTGTTCGACTACTTTCATCTAGCGGCGGTCTCCATCACGATCCACGCCTGCCTCGTGGCCCTCCATCAACCCCATAACAAGTCAGTACCAACGCGATGCGTTTTCTCCTTCTCGCTCCCACTCTTTCTCCTACCTCTCTTTCTTCTATTTCTATTTAATCAGACGCTCTTATTTACGTGATTGCTGACGACGACCATTTTTTTTTCTGCTTCCATGCTGACTTGATTGCGTTTCTGTGTTGCGCGTAGGAAGAGCATACTTCATTACGTGCAGAGCTGGTAAGTCTCAAACGCGTGCGTGCGCGTCTATCTTGCGGGGAAATTGGAAATTCCTTCGAAGATCTGCCGCGGATTTGTTCGATGGGAAGCACGCTGCAATGAAACTGTATACTCAGCAATATCAGGGGCTTTTGCATTTAATCAAGTCGTATGAAAGACGGATTAAATAAACGTGGTAAATTATTGTTATCAGAGCGGAATACTCGCCAATTCGGTGAAAATATAAAGCTTCCGATACATTTCTATCCAATTTTATGTGCCACGTAATTACCATCCGTGTATTTGTTCTTATCCATTTAGTTTCCCATCAAATGCAATTACATTTCCTCCGCGCCCTTCGTGCAGCGGTGAAGCTGAACGAAGTCGTAACCAAGTTACGCTCCGGGGCAGCGTTCAACAGTTTAATCCCCTTAATCGAAAAATTCTATTCCGTCGGGCGGAAGGCCGTGCGCGAGCGTTCGATTGCGTTTCAATTAACATCGCGAGGAGGTAATAACCGGGTTGATATGCTTGCAGCGCGCCGCGCGGAGGGAAGCCATGGCTGCAATTTAAACAGTCCGCAGCGAACGGCGACAGCAATGCCCAATTAGGAAACATCGTGAGTGTGCCTCGCGTCGATTTCACGGGAAACAGACCGACGAGACGAGGGGCGGAAATTGTATCGATGATGGTGCGATTGTTGCAGGAGACGACGACGAGATGCGTCGGCTCGGCCACGAGGATACAGCACGCGAAACTGGTCCAACAGGAGGTAATCAGGTTACTTCTGGCCGCGAGGGAGTCTTTGCTCAACGATTTAGCTGATCTGGCGCGACTGCTACCCTCTTGCCAGCAACGAGCGCTCGAGCTCGCTCAGAACACGCACAAAGAGATCACCAAGGTCAGCCGCTGGCTAACTAATTGCATGACTTTTCACTGCTCTCGCGCCTCGTTTCAAGAACAACGCGCTTTCGCGTGATTCCAGATGATGGACACGGAGGAAACCGATATCGCTCAACTCTGCGCACAAAACATTGTACTCTGGCAGCACTTTCTGGAGGCGTTCTCCGGACGTGAGGCCGTTCACCAGCACCTCGCGAGGATCCATCATCAACTGAGGGTAGGACGATCTCGTACGACGCTGACAATACTATCGAAACTTAGTATTCACGTGTATGATTAAACGACAATTCATAGGTGAAACGTTTCGCGGAAGGTTTCTTCGTGCTGGAAAATCCCAGGACGTCCGCGTGGGGTTGTTACGACGCGAACTACCAATCCTACCAGGCGGTAAGCGAAGCGGCACGAAGATCGCGTTACCTCGCCTCCTTGCCTCCGTTGCCAGTGCACTGTCCGGAACTGGACGGAGACCTCCATTCCTTGCCTCTGATCTTCGAGGATCAATACGTGGACATGAAGCAGAGGCACAGAAACAGTGGCGAGTATCCGTGGCAGTCATCGTTGCAAGTCTCCAATAACACGAAAGAGAACATCTTTCTTCTCCAGTTCCAGGGATAGACGACTGCAGTTGCGGGATCGCGGCGATTCTGGAGTCACGAAACATGGGGATCTGGTCGCCCAGGAGCGAGGGTGCCGCGCAGGACATCGGATCGGTCCAGGCTCGCCTGACGCTCACCCCTTCCACGCTCCCTGCGAGGCACAGCAAGTCCCTCGACCAACTGGGCCCAGACATCGCCCCTGTGCAACCCAGGACGTCGCCAAAAACTCTTCCACGATCCGTGTCCACGCAGCTGTTCCCTCGTCAGAGAGGCGGCGCGCGAAACGTCACTCCACCAGCGACAGTCCCTTCGCGAGGGAGGCAAAGGTCGACAGCGCCGTCCAGTAACACGCTTTTCCCTCCCTCTGGCCAGCAAGCTTGCTCCGCGCCAAACCCATCCTTAGGATCGACGCCCGTGATCCCATTGCCCCGTGCCAAGTCCACTCAGATGTTGGTGCTGCCCAGGCAACAGGCTGACCCCCAGAATACGTCTATCACGTCGCTCCTGGCGGCTATGTTCCCGGAACTGCCACCGGGAGGGCAGCTTCCCGGTTACAGGCCGTCATCGAAGTCCTGCGAGCAGACGCTCACGGTGCCCACGTGCTTGGGAACGATGGACCATGCCCAGATGACGGATTGCTGGATCGAGAGCAAGACTGTAAACGTTGTCGAAGGTAAGTTCGATGATGTTTCAAGTGCGATTCGTGGTGGTATTAGAATTGAGGTTTTAGTTTTCATTGTTCGTTCTTCTTCGTTCTTCTTTTTGTTGAAGATTGCGTAGAGAAAGCGTGCAAAGTCGAAGCTGAAATTCCCGTTTCGTTCACCGAGCGTGACTAACAAGCGGTATTTCTGACTGTGTTTATAAGCGATGTTGATTTTCGAAGTTACTAAAGCCGATAAATTATTCTGACTCGTCGCTGTTTATGAAAGCAGAAGCGAGTCGGCGAGAAAAACGTTGTTCTACGGTTTCAACACGCCATTTTGGAATTACCCTCCGTCGTGTCATAGGACAGTCGACGTTAAACGTGCACGTGAATCTTTTAGTACCATTGAGTAAATATTCATATAGGTCACCTTGAATAATTCTGTCGAAATTTATGTCAGGTCCTGGTATCAATATTGTTCGGTGTATGTATGCCCCAAGATATTTCAAGACAATACCCAGAGTGGACGTTATAACATAATGGTTGCATTACACGACACGTTATACCATCTTACGCAACATGTTTATTCCACTGTCTATCCAGAAACTGTTCGCGAGTTGTGTAACCCGTGTTACCCATGGCATAAAATAATATTGGAACATTAACACTGGCATCTGAAAAATATTCGCGCTTAAATACAAGCGAGCGTATCGAATTTCGAATGTCCTCAACGTACATCTTCCAGAAAAACGTGGAAACGTAGCGAAAGCACGAGAACAGACGTGGCATAATAAAAATTCCCTTTCTCTAGTGCGCTACGCTCCGCGCGACTCTTCTCATTCTTCGCGTTCATTCCGGAGCACTACTTTCGAATCAACATTAAAAAAAAAACTTCCGCTCGAAACACTCGTTCGCCACACGCGGCCCACCCTTAAGGGAGCTCAGCCCTGCCTGCCGTACACTCGCGCCCGCCACTCAGCTGCCGCGTATCGCGTGTTCTTCAAATTCTTATTTTCTAAATATCACACTCACACTTCACTCGACGACACTCAACATCCCTACAGTACTCAGACACTCATTAAATTCTAAAACACCCCGCACAAGACGTTTTCAAGTCGATGTTCAACGTTCAACGCCTACAAGCGTTCGCTAGAACCCTCTACGCGTCCAATTTATAGATAACCGTGAAAGTAATTCGCAAAAAAAAAAACACGCAAGCTCGACGTCGAACGATAATCGCCCACGAAAGTATGCCAGAATCTATCCATCGCATGAAAATTACTTTCTTTAGCGATACGAGTGACATTTAACAATCAACGGTTCCTTCTTCGCAGACTATCATTCCCTGGACACCAGAAGAATTCGCCTGGAACCACGCAGTCATCGGCTAGCGACGCGCCAATCGCTATCCACGGTGACCAACGACCAAAGCACCTTTCTACCCAGCAAAGCGAACGTAAACGGCGAGACCTTCCTGCCAGAGCAACAGCCCCTTCACACAGCGACCCTGGACAGGGTGACGTATCGTGGAAACTCTCGCAAGCAGACCCACCAAACGGGTGGCAAATACAGCCACGCGAACGGATTAGAGTCCCGCAGGTACCACACCATTGGGAAGTCCACTTCCGGGCAGAACCAGCGGAATCGCGAGGTCCAGGACTCGATAAATGGCGGGGGGTTGCCCAGCAGTCACTCGATGATGGTCGATCCCTCGTACAGAAGACCGAATTACTCGTCGACGACCACCGATTCGTTTTTCTATCGCACGAATGGTACCAGCGGACGTGTTCACGGCGATCCAGAGAGGCCAAGGAGACCGAAGAGCACCGAAAGATTAGTGGACGACGTCGAGCGTAACGAATATTGCGAATTCCGCAGGGAACGGCCAAGAAGAAGAGAGGAGAGGCCAGCTGTCAAGTCTCCTCGTAACGGTGTGACGCCGTGTTACGGGGAGGAGAAGCACAGGAGGCCTCAGGGTGAAGATAAAATGCAGGAACTGACCAACGAGATGTTTTACAAGGTGATGACCGCCATGTCGGAGCCGAAGAAGGAGCAACGAGTGGAGAGGAGGAAGGACAGACACGGAAGGAGACCTCATTCAGCGCCTGTTCTGGACATAGACCATCCGGCTGAAGAGAGTAGAAAGTGTAGCCATAGGAACCGGAAGCCAGCTCCGCCTCCGCCTGCTTATCAGGATCCTGCAGTGGCGCCGTTGCCCAAGTATCGTCCTCCGCCTCCGGTGCCCACGACTAGCGTCCTGGAAGTGGAGAATAATAACAAGATTATTCTCAAGGTACGAATAAAGTATGGTACTGGTTGGAAAAACTGTTCGAGTGAGTCAACTTATCTGTTATCTATCGCAGGTCGAACCCATCAAGTCTCCCACAGAGGCACCAACTACGAACGGTGCGACGTCGTGCAACGCGAGCACCACAGGTGCCCCAGCGCCCAGCGTGAAGAGGCTGAGGTGCGCCAGCGTCCCGGTAGCTCAAAACAAAGTGGTGGTACCGCGCAGCGCGGTGTCTCTTCCCTGCATGCCCATACGCGACAGCAAGGACAGCCTTAGCAACAATCTCCCAGTAATACCAAACCCGCTTAGCCCGCCGTCCAGCAGACCCAGCAGCCCAACCACCAGCTCCAGCTCCAGCAACCTGACGTCCGAGTGTTCCGGATGGGTGAGCAGCGGAGACACGTCCAGCTCGGAGCAGCGTCGAAACGCGAAACTCTCGAGCGAGCAGCTAAGACAGAAGCTGTCGAAGATCGTGCCTCGCAAGGAAAGGCCAGCGGTGCCAGCGAAGGAGAGCGTCGAGGAGCACTCTTACGAGGAGGTGCGACTACCGCCACCCAAGATGTTCCAGGACGAACCCCCGCCACCAGAGGAGTTCCGCGATCCGCCTGCCATCATCGATAATCCTTTGTATCACGTATACGAGACCGTGAAGCCGGTTAGGAGTCCCAAGCAGACGAAAACTGCCCCTTGCAGTCCACAGAAGAATAGGGATAGAGAAAGGGAGAGAGAGAGGGAGAGGGAAAGGGAGCCTGCGTATGGAGTCAGGGATATCTGTTTGGATTGCTATCAAGAGGGCAAAGAACTGCTGCAATCGACGCAGGACGATGCGATCAATTTTAAGAAGTGCAAGGAAGAGTTCAAGAGACAGATGAGCTTCTCAGGGAAAATCTACAGGTGTGTATTGGGTCGTTAGAAAGGATGGAGGGGCTCCGGTTTGATTGATGGAGGGTGAATTGTATGAAACGTATGATTTGATCATTTAGATTAACGTGTTTCTTCTAATGGAATTAGCAATTGTGCAGTGTTAGTGAGGCATACATCGCTACTATCAATTAGCTATTTGCATTGCTAACGAGAAATTCCTTTGGTCTCCGCCATAGTTCCTTCGGATCCAACGTCTGTAGCTTCAGAAATACCGAATCTTTTATTTTACCCTTGCTCTCCCCCCTTACTCGCAGCTCTGTCCGCTTTTTCAGTTTCACGATAGCTATCATCTGTCTTTAATTTTTTTCGTAGTTAAGTTTCTTCTTTGTCTACCTTACCACCTCTAGAGAACGCAAGGAAGCGCAACTGCGTTTCCATAAACGTGCCCATTCCTTTGGATACGGCGACTTCCTGACCCCGTCGTCGGTAAAACCTCTAAGATCGAATGTGCCTCTTAGTGATTATCCGACCCTGGCCTCGACCATGCCGTACTTCCACATCAGCAACGAGTACCGGCTGTTCTCGCCTGAAGGTGCCCACCTGATCATCTGCGTGCACGGCCTCGACGGCAATCCCGCCGATCTACGTCTGGTCAAGACCTACCTGGAACTCAGTCTTCCCGGGGCGCATCTAGATTTTTTAATGTCCGAGCGGAATCAGGTGAGAGCTTGCGAGGAATAACAGTTTGTTGGGCGTTCGACGACCGTGCAGCCGTCGCGGATAAGACTCCATCTTTGCGTCCGTCTTTGTGCAAAAAGGGTGACACGTTCTCGGATTTCGACACGATGACCGATCGACTGGTGGCCGAGATCCTCCACCACATCGAAACGTCGGGGCTGAACCCGACGAAAGTGAGCTTTATCGGCCATTCTTTAGGGACCATCATCATAAGAAGCGCTCTAACGCGGCCTCAATTACGACCGCTTCTTCCACGTTTACACACCTTCCTCAGCCTCAGCGGTCCACACTTAGGTACACTGTACAACACCAGCGGATTAGTTAACGCGGGTAAGCTCGTTAGGCTACTCGAAGCGAACATGCGCTAAATTTTGCTATTTCACCGATCGTTCTTCGAACTCTGTCCAGGTATGTGGTTCATGCAGAAGCTGAAGAAGTCCGGCTCGTTGCTGCAGCTGGCCATGAAAGACTCGCCGGACGTCAGACGGTCGTTCATGTTCCGTCTCAGTCAGAAGAGCAATCTCGAGAAGTTCAAACACGTCCTCCTATGCGGTAGCGCGCAGGATCGATACGTGCCGCTTCATTCCGCTCGCATAGAGCTCTGCAAAGCCGCCGTACGGGATTCGACCGATCAAGGTAAGCCGATCTAATTATCGTTCTCGTCTATTACGAGTAAGATACTCCCGTGAAACTGGTACCATTGAATTTGTTTCTTGCAGGCCAAGCGTACCGCGAGATGGTGCACAACATCCTCTACCCGGTGATGTCCTCGTCAGGCGTCAGCCTGGTCAGATACGACGTGCATCACGCGTTACCAGCAACGGCGAACGCGTTGATCGGCCGTGCCGCGCACATCGCCGTCCTCGACTCCGAGCTTTTCATCGAGAAGTTCCTCCTGGTGGCTGGCCTCAAGTACTTCAGATAAGGAACGGACCCGCCTAGCCACTCGAAGGATGAACCGAAAAGCAACCACCTAGTCTAATACACTAGCGAATTGTCAGGAAGCCGCGTTTCGACGATGCCTCCTCTTCTCTCCCTCGCGCTGCTCGAACCGGTTCTGAGCGCTTCGATGCCCCCGTTGCACTCGTTGCATATCTCGCGCGATGCATCGGGACGCGCGTCGCGCAAGAAGAGGCATCGTCCACGAGTCGAGCTCGATAGCGACAGGGAGAGGTGAACGAAACACCGCGAACGGGTTTCACGTGACTCCCCGTGACGTCTTCGATCGCATTAGGATTAAATTAGCGCGTCCTGCTCGACAATTGCCCCGCTTCTATCCCGATCCCCGAGTAACCACCGTTTCTCCTCCTTCCTGCGACCGCAGCGATCGCCAGCTCGATCGGAAGCGGGGCAATTCGACGTTTTTACACGACACAAACGACCGCATCGTGATCGGTCACGTTTTAAATAAGAACGCCGTCGGTCAGTTTCTCTCGTTAGGTTCCTAAGTGTCATTCCATCGGGCGTTGCCGTAGCCCTCACCCTCCATCGGCGACTCATCGAGCCATCGAACCGTTCTAACGAACGAACCTGCGTATGCCCGCGCGAAGAATGGGCCTACTTGCAGCTGGCCTCCCCTTATGGGAGACAAACACGGGATAGGGTGCAATCGGGTGGTTGGTTCGACGTCGTTACACGTACAAGCTTGGAACCGGTACGACGAAGGCTTTCGAACGAGACGAAACGGCGAACCGGAGGATTCTATTGATCATGAAATTGTATGGCAGCAGGAGGGTTCTTGTTATTATCAATGGGGCGAAGTGCTCGTCTGGCGAATTGTCACGGGAGCTTAATGAACGTTACCTTTCTTTGGACGTGATTAAACTTGAATTGAAACCCTGGGAATTGATATCGTAAAGTGTTGCAATAGCGAAAACTATACACTGGAATTGAGACCTGTTCTTTATGATCGAGACAAATGTGATATGTTTTTTTAACGACTGTTTTAATTCATAGTCGATTCTTGTCGTATCATCGTGAACGTGCATTCCATTAATTTCCCGTCGTATCCTTTCGTGATATTAGATAGAGTGCGAATATTTTCCAGAGAGGCATACGCGATAATGAATATCTCTCGACAGAAAACGAATGTTTCTTCGATTTTTTATAATGTACAAAGAAGAACGGTTAACAATGGCTTGGAATACCTCGAGGAACGGGATATCACTGAAACCACTGAATTGGTAGCGATCTTGTTAAGCACCAGAAATGGCGTCGAACCACCCCCAATGCTGACCTCGACCGATTCAAGTAATCGAGTCCTCGGCCTATCGCGAAACTTGGGGCAGGAGGATAAGAAAGGAAGAACGAACGCGGCAGAAGCGACTAATCATCATTCAGAAACGACACGCGAACAAGCAAGGATCGATCGCACGATCCTCGTCAACGTCTGTCATCTCGTCATCGATATCGCGTCATTGATTTCAACCGAAAAAAAATCCGTTTTAACGTCACTGCGTAACAAAAAAAGAGAGGTATCAACTAAATAACGAAATTAAAAGGAAAAGAAAAAAAACGTAAACTCGCCTTTTTTCCCGTTTCTTTGTAAGACTCGAAAAAGAGAGAGAGAGAGAGGGAGAGAAAGAGAAAGAGAGAGAACAGCGACGTATCGCTTGACGGATTCACCGTGGCTCCCTTTAACGTAGCCTGGTGTCGTGAAAATTTACACAAAAAGAAACGCAAAAAAAAAAATAAATAAAACGAAGTACATGAAAATAAAACTAAAAAATACAGACAACGCAGAGACGCATTGTCTAGACGCTAGGAAAGTTACGAAACGCATGTCAATTGTTACTCTCAGATAAGTTTGAGTGCGTGCGGTGTGCGGAGGATGGATGAGACGCGTAAATTGTGTGAGAAAGAGAGAGAGAGAGAGAGAGAGCGAGAGTATTCTAATTTAGCGAAAACAAACCAAAATAACATGATGGCAGCGCAACAGCGCGAAGAAGAAGAAGAGAGGATCGAGAAATGGAGGAGAAAGTGAGGAAGATTCGAAGAAAAGTTTTTGCGTTCGAACGGTGATAAGTGTGATCGGTGGAAAATTTCCAGCACGAGCAAGAAGACGAGGAGGAGAAACGGAATAGGTGAAAACGAAGTAATAGAGAGGCAAGTGACTAAACATTTTCAGGTATATGAAATCCCTCCAATACTAGATCTCAATTGCTCAGAACAATCTAAGTAAAATGTAATACATTAATCGTAAATCGAAGCAACGAAGACGCGTTGGATACGTCGCGTCTGTTCATTGCTAATCGTGAACGTCATCGAAAGAATGGGAGTGAGAAAGAGGTACATACGTGTGTAATTTGGACGTTTTCCAGAGGCAGAGAGAAAAAAAAGGACAGGAAAAGAGGACACGCGTCGATGTGTCGTCGTACGATTACAGCAATTCTTCTGTCCCGTTCGATACGACCCTATCGAGACGATTCAACTCGTAGGTTCGAGCGTTCATTTCGAATCGTGATTAAATTAACGATCGAGTCAATTTCTTTCCCTTTAACGTTAAGTTCGATCGCTTCGTCGCCGCAGTACGCGATCCCCTTACATTCGATTGCCATCTTTTGTATTCGATTTTATAACGAACGAGATTGCAATGTCGTACAGCGATTCTCAGCCGTAATATCGTTAAGTGTAAACCCGCAGCGTCCAATGTAAACGTATAAACCCGTGAGATTGTACGTGTACGCTGTTACACCGTAACAAAGAAACAAAAAAAAAAAAAACTGAAACGTCGCGCACACCTACGAACCCACGCAATTCTAATTGACGGTTCATCGTATCTTTGAACGAGTACAGCTTCGACAGGACCACAATATCTCGTACTCGTCTTCGTTCGCCGGAATTTCACGTATTCGTAACAATTGCGAGGCACAAAGGAGTATTTGGGATTTTTCCTGTTCACCTGTAAGATCGCATCTGTTCCATTGATTTTTTACGTCTCACGCTGTGTCGCTGTTATGGTCGTCGTGTATCGAGGGGACCGGAAGCGAGGAGAAAAGACCAACGTTCGATGATCCGGACGAACGGACTTGGCTGTTTCTACTTGTAACTTAATTTCCATTTATATTCAACTTCGTAAGTTTACTTGGAAAAAGACTGGAAGCATCTCGTTAGTCTTCTAATTGCAATTAAAATCCTTCCTTTAAAGATCGAGGAGATGGTACCAATAAGAAGGGTACCACTTAATCCATTTTACCATTGCAAATATTATTACAGTACCCCAACAACTTGCACGCTATCTAAAAAAAAAATAGCTTTCCTATCGATTTACCCGATTCACTCTCGATCCACCGTTTATAGAGACCATTCTCAGTGAAACAAAGCCAAGCGGTAAAGGCTAACTCTCTAAAGGGGTGCGAGAAATCGTTCAACCCTTTCTCCTCGCTTCTAATCCGGTCGCGCGTTCCCGTTTACTTCCAAGCCGTCGTTCGTCGCACACTCGCACGTATACCATTTTTCTAATCTATTTGTACTATAATATCGAATTGTATTTGGTCGTCGTCGAGGCGACCACGAATTCGTTCCAGCGTCCACTCGCGCGGCGCCTGAACGCCGCCGTTTCGAGGGCGAGGAGAAGCCGCGTTTCACCCCGCGTTGTCGATCGATACGAAGGAGCTGCTCGTGGATCCGGCGGGAAGGGGTGGATAGGACGAACGGGGAAAGAGTTCGTATGCGTATTCGGCTCGGTCGGAGGAATTTCTCATCGCTCTCCTATCGTTTGCTCAATTGCACCTCGTTGCGTTCAAACTGTACGATCGGTACGATCGATTTTTTTACTCTCACACCCCCCGCCCACTGTGAAAACGTTAAGTTTTTATCTGATTAAGACGCCGTTCTCGGTTGAACTGTCGTGGAAACTGGCGTCGCGATGGAAATGTTCGCTTGGTGCCCCTGGTTCATGCTCGCTCGGCTACGCTTGAAAATAAACTATGATTAATCGTTGTCAACTTCGAGGTCGAGATATCGGTTAACGCGAATGCAGTATCGATGCAACCTTTGCGATCTTGGGTTATCGTGTACAGAGGAATAGTCTAAAACATTTTCCAGGCGAACGACAAAACCGAACGATACGTCTGAAATGTAAAAATTAGTCAAACAGTAATCTGGGGCAGAGCGTATATTCGTAGAGGCGTGAGCCAGGGAGCGAGAAAGGGAAAGCGAAATCTGGAACGTCCGTGAACAGTCAAGAGGCCCTCCTCATCCCTCTGAGAGGGGTGGCCGACCTTTCTTTTCCGCGGTGTTACGTCGCGCCACCGGTTTTCGTCTTTTGTTACGTGATTTTCGACGGAACAGGAACGGAGGACGAGTTCTTCCGACGCGAAACGAAACGAGCGTTCGTTAAGCCGGATCGAGAAATGAAGAGAGACGAGAAGAATAATAATAAGTAAGGGTGGAAACGGAAGCGTACGCGACGCGGATGGAAATCGGTATTTTCCAACGGTCGCCAATCCTTCGTTTCCCGATGTTGCACGATCGTCGGGACGTTTTGGTGGAGAATATACATCGCCGCTGCATTCGATCGGCGAGAGCGATCGTAAACGTCCCCTATCGAAGTAGAGGACGATTTAATTCCGAGCGGGGTGCGGCGGAACGATCGTCGATCGAATCGAGCGCGATTGCTGCGAGGGCGGCGAATAAAACGAACAAATAAAAGAGAGAAATAAGACAGAGGGGAACTAAATCCGCAGGAGAACGTTTGTAGTTGCTGTGCGCAACGTCAATGAACAAGTAATAACAATGTATACACTATACATAATGTACAGGGTGGGGCAATAACTATTAGCATCTCAAATATCTTCGAAACTATAAGTTTCATAGAAATTTATGCTGATGCAAAAATACACAGTACAAAGGGGCCCATCCGTTGGCGAAAATAGTTTTCTCCTAAGTGAAGGTATGTCGGACATTCGAAGGGAAAATTAAAGCGAATTCAACGACTTGTAACACAATGCCATTGGAGGTGATAGAAACTAGAAAAAGGCGATAATGCTTACGAGTTTGGTAGTAAATGAAGTATACGTTTAGTAGGTGCTCGAACGATGACCACCGCTGGCAATGCACCATTGCATTCTTTTTACTGTTGATTGACTTGCACGTCGTATAGTGTCACGACTTATTGACTATGATGCCACACCATACATTCACAGATCATTGTCTTTGGTGTTCAACCTGTCGCATCCAATGTGGATTTTCCGCTGCCCGTAAATGCATATTTTGTAAATTTGCCCGTGATTTGTGAATGTTGCTTCGTCACTAAATAAAACGGTATTTAGAAAATAATTTCATTAGGTTTCATTTTTCGAAAATATGCGAAGGGAGGTCTTCCCATATTTTCCCAAGTTTAAATGTTTGACGGGAAGGTTGAAACTTACGAAAAAACTATTTTCGTCAACGGATGGGCCCCTTTGTAGTGTGCAATTTTGTATCAGCAACAATTTCTGTGAAACTTATAGTTTCGTGGATATTTTAGGTGCTAGTAGTTACTGCCCCACCCTGTATAGATGCATATGAAAAGTGAATAAATCTACGTATACATAAATGAGACAAATGAGATAGATTAATAAAAAAGAAAAAGAGTATCTAGAAACATTATTATTATCAATTGTTAATACTGTTACCGTTTATAATGACTGAACCTGTTCCGCGTTCTATCCCCGTTTTGCTTTCGTTGCGTTTCGCTTAATTAATCCGAGCGCGAATAAATGTAGAGGACATAGAGAATTTCATAACTGGTATAATTTTATTCCATTAAAATAACAGACCAGAGCACGTCAGGATCTCGACCAAAGAAATGTGTTACGTTTAGCTACACGTGCAGGTACGAGAAAAATATTCGCATTAAAAAGTAATAATGATTTCGACTCTCGAGTAATTGGTAAAAAGGAAGAAGCAAAAGCTATCCGAACGAGAGAGGGAGAAATGCTTGAAGATCTAATAAAAAAAACGTGAATTGGCCGTTACTGTGGAAATCAATAAAATCGCAACCCCTGCGAATGGGAAACCTGAAAAAATTTCGCGAGGCGCAAGTTTCCTCTGTAAAAAAAGGAAAAAAAAACTAATATCGTAACAGAAATGTAATACCCCATATAAAATCGTTTTCCGATTAAAATTTGAATACTCAATCACAGTTAAAACCCGCGTAACCACCCTACGCAATAATTTCTGTATAAAACACGGTATAAAAAAAAAAGTAGATCAACTTAACATTTATTTTGCCTCACGAATACGCAGGAATCTTGTACCGCCGTGTAACTATCTTTTACACCCACCAAAGTAGATTTTACGAAATTTTGCCACGTCGATTTGTAATAAAAGCATCTACGATTTCCATGATTAAAAACAGCGATACGAAGATTTCACGTATTCGTGCAAGTCGCCTGTAAAAAAAAATATTTTTTTCTTTTCAAATGTTGCCGAGTGTCAGACACTCTATCAAACTGAGCAGTGTCCATCGAACTATCCTAAAAAATTGCCGACGCTTTCGGCCATCTCGTTCATCGGACTGACTTCTCTTTGAACGTGTTCACCGTAGTTCACCGTTTCCCCTTCCTGGGTGGAAACGTTTGCGTCCGTTTCCATAGCACCCTCTCCACCCTGAACAGTTTTCTCTGGATTTTCGGACGACGCTTGACCTAAATGTGCGAAAAAAAAGTGAATAAAAAACAATTAAGTAAGCTGACTAAAATTTTGTGGACGCAGAGTTTCAACGCTGCACGTACCACGTCTTGCGCTAAGTAATCGCGGCCTAGTCGTCCGACTAGCACCATATTCTCATCCACTGAAATAATAATTCCAATCGTGGAAAGATAGAGAACACGTTGCAGGACGTGATAATGCACAAATTATGCAATCGATTATCTGTTTCTTTTTTTTTTCAGTTAATCGCACCTTTGAAAAATTGTCAGTATCGCTTTCGTTTTTCTCTTATCTCTATACGTGTCACTAACCCTGACCAAAATCACGTGCCTTGCCGTGATAAGAGTATTCATGCGCGTTCTCTAAGCCGGTGATAACGCAAGCGCTGAGGGCACTTCGATTCAAGTTCATTGGTGATGCATCGTACCATTCGTTGCTATCCGGGTCGTAGCATTCCGCGTACGCAATCGTCGTCGAGCCTGTGGAACGAGAGACGCACATGCTGTTTTTACAACATCCACGACGGTACGCGAACGTTCGACAGAGAACACGAACTGGTAATTTGACTGGGTTACCATTGAAACCTCCGACGACGAATATCATGTCGTCCAGTATGACGGTGGCGAAATTGCTGCGGGGGCTGAACATCTCTGGAACCTCGTGCCAATCCTCCGAGTGGTTTGGATTGTAACGCTCCCCTGCGAGATCGGGGGATCGATATTGCAGCGGGACATTAATTTCCACGGGGCGTCAGATTTCTGCGCAATGGGCCGCCAACGCGCCGCAATCGTCCGCGTAATACTCAAACAAGGAAACATTACCATCGTGCATCATAGCTTTTGTACCGCAAAATGGTAATCCAGTACGGTAGAGATCGTAGAAAGAGCAGTTCGTAAGCTATACAATTTTTTCCAAATATCAATACGCACGCTTGCCCATTGTACATCATAAAATTCTTTTTCCCCGTCACTGTGAATTGACAACATCTTTGGGATTACCAGAGCTAAGCCTGATGAAGCCATTGAAGCCGCCCAAGACGTAGAGGCTGTCCCGGAAGGCGACCAAAGACACTCCTGATCGCGGATGGATCATCGGATGGATGTAGCTCCACTGATTCGTCTCCACGTCGAACACCTCCGCGGAATTGAGTACCTCGCGGCCGCTGAAACCGCCAACGATGTAAATCTTGTCCTGCAACGCTGCAGCGCTCGCGTCCGATCTCTGCCGATGCATCGACGGTATCATCTCCCATTGGTTCCTTTGCGGTTCGTATCGTTCCCCTGAGCTCATCCTGGATCGGCCGTTGTAACCCCCGAGCGCATAAATCTTCCCTCCTGAGAGGTGAATGAGTCATTGTTTCAGTGGATGGGGTGATTTCGATATCGAATCGGTTCAGCGTTTGCTCGAGAACGTGCACGCGGTGTTATGAGCAATAAAAATCGACAGAATTACATCGCGAATCGCGCCAGGGACACCCTGTACGCGGTCATCGATTGAAAAGGGTTGAAAACGAACCATGGGTGCAAACGCTGACGTAACACCTCGCGTGGTACATGCACGCCCTTTCCCGCCACTCCCTCGTCACCGGGTCGAAGCATTTGACCGTGTTGAAGTGCTGATTGCCGTCGAACCCGCCGATCATGTAGATCAGATTGTCCAGAGCGCATAGCCCGTGATAAGCCCTCGGTGTCGCGTCCGTGCTCACTGATAGAAACCATCTGTCAACTCTGGAGTTCACATCACACGAACCACTACGTGAGTCTCAGGCCCTGATCGACGACTTTCGCGTGTGATCGGTACTACGAAGATTCCCGCGTCGCGTAATGCGTTAACGCGATTTGTCTACAAACGATAGTGGGAACCGTGTCCGTGGTCGGAGGAAAGTTTCCAGCACCTCGTGTCGTAGGTCTCGACGAAATTGGTAGGAGAACCGGCGCTCCATCCGCCGATCGCGAACAGGATCTCGTACGGGATGCGAGGCTTCACCAACGGGTTTTTCAGGTCGATCTCACCGCTTTCTTGCTTCGCTTCTTGCTCGTTTAGATACTGTTTGGCGGGGGTTAACACTTTCCGGCATAGCTTGAGGGAGGAGGATCGATTTTAGTTTCTTTGGTTGGTCTTTCGAACGACGATTTCTTGCTAACTTTTTTGTTTGTTGCGATTGAATGAGTTTTTTTATATTGAGAGAGAGAGAGTTGAGATTCGAGAGACACTCGAGTAATTACGAATAAAGAATAATAGAGGATGAGAGATGCATCGAAGCGGCAGAAAGAGTTTCTTTTTCATTTTCGGTTCGAATAATCGATCGTGGCGAACACTCACGTCATCCTCGGCTATGATCTTCCACGTGAGAACATTGTTCGCGAAGTAGTTGTAGCTCATCAGACCGTAGCGCACACATTTCAAGAGCCTAGGCAAATAGGGCCTCCTTTCTTCGACGTCGTGCTCCAACCAGGTTTTAACGGCCTCGAAAACTATTTCCTCGTTTTTAACGTTCAGCTCGTCGTCGCGTAGAATCGCCTCGAGTTCTTTGCTCGTCAGCTCTTTGAATTCCGGGCTCTCTTGCAGTATCCGCTTAAAGTGATGGCGAATGTATTTCCGGCCCTTCGCTTCCAGGTCGAGGCAGAAATAGTGCCGCGCGAATTTGAAGATACCTGCGAGGGGGAATTTCACTGAAAATTACTACGCGAGGAAAACCTCGAGTGTCATTCTTTTTTTGCATACTACATTCTCAAATATAAAAACGAGGAGAAAATTCTGATCGATAAAAAGTGGAGTTAAGGGAACAACGGAATGCTCTCGTCAAATTTTCATACCCAAACAATTTTCTGGTCGAAGCTCCTGAAGCAGAAACTGACAGCAGAGCTGGACTACACCGAGGACCTCGAACTGATCAGCCAACGGTAAAAGTTGCTCGACATTGTCGTCGTTCACGTTACACGTGCCAGTGTAAGCGTAATCGAGGATCAGGCTGAAAATCTCGCCGGGCACCGAATCGATCACGACCTCCGTGGTCTCCGTTTTCCCGCCTTTCAGGCTGTTGATGAAGAGCGCCTTGAAGTACGGACTGACCGCGGATAAAATGGCACGATGCACCGGGAAAACGCGGCCCTCGGCGCATCTTATTGCACCGTCGCACAGCTGTTGGTTCGCTCTGAAATATCGACGCGCATTAATGCAGGAAAGCACGATCTCGAGCAGTGAGAACCAGAGGAACAAGTTATTCACAGAAACTTTTCGTCGCTCTCGACAAAAGATAACTCTTTCAGCGCGGAAGAGAAACGTTAACCATGATACTACGAAACGAATTCGAGTCCCGCTGTCCAAGCGAACCTCCGCGTACGCGCACGTTAATTAAAACATCCTATCGTAGAGCAGACGAAAAGAGTGGAAGGGCTATCGAACGAGGGGAGAGGGATTCGAACCGACAGACCTAAGCTCGGACCAGACCACGGGGAATTCAACGAGGGCGTAATTGGATGGAAGGCACATGCATTTCCTTATTTTAGCCGGCTGCTTCCTGACGCACTGCTTCAGCTTCGCAACGGAAACGGCTACCCGCGACATACGGCTGCGTGACAGCTTCCCCAGCTTGATCCTGCCGCGGCTGTCCATCGCCTCGCGGACGAACCACGCGATCCCCTCGTCGCTGGCCACCATGTGCCCCGACGATACGCGTCGTCTCTTCGTCCTCGCCTCTGCGCTTCCGTTTGTGGTTAACGATGCGAGCTCCGGCATACCGGAGGTTCGCGGCCATGACAGAGGAAGGCCGTCGCTTTCAACTGACGGTACGAACGCGATCGAGATCGATCCTCGACGTGTTCCGAGGGTACGATTTTTCACTCGCTACTCGCGCGCTCATCTACAAGCATTCCATTCGCGAATTCCCTCGAACGCGTCGTTCCACCCTCGAACTCGACAACCCGGTACGAAAATACCGGCTACAACCCCAAACGCTTGATCAACCCCTCGCCATCGCGCGCGGCGCACCCTAAACGAGAGGCGTAGCGAACGAATACAAAGCAGTAGCTTCGAAAAACATCACGATGCGTAATTGTTTTAAGGGGATTTAACTGTGATTATACAATTTTAATTAATTTAAAATTCATGACACGTGTCTGTCTCTTAAGCAACGTTGAATTCTTCTACGCCATTCGTGAAGCTCCAGACGCAATGTTTCGTTCGATCCTCCCCCATCTAATCCCCCGTGAATGAAATATTTCTGGAACATTGGTAAAACTATCGGAACGATTGAACGGGGACGAGGGTGGCGGCGCGCCGTTGAAACGGCACCCCGGGCGCTCAATCAACGTCGAGAAGCCTGACGAACGCAAAAGAGCATCCCCTAAATCGTCTGGATCTGGTTAGACGACAGGGCGGGGTCGGTGCCGATCGAAATCGTGTGGCCAGCGGTATATCGGGGCCGCGAAACAAAAACACACCGGTGAAGGTTAAGGGCTGCGTGGGCGCACGCACCAAAGCGTACACAACCCCGAAACGTAGCGGGTGGACGCTCGCAGGGAGAGACACCGCGCCGCGGGGGTGGAACGAGCACGGATGAAAGGTAGAACGAGGAAGACGGTACAGGCGTGCGTATTGTACGCGAGTCATCGTGGCAGTCCACGTAAAAGTCACGTGGCACGCGACCGCCGCCAATCAATATCGAGCCACCCATGGGGTGTGTGCGTTCACGGGGAGGCAGTGAAAGCCGGCGAGGCACGGCGAGCTAGTGCGTCCGCGGCCGTCAACCACACCTTGTCGAGGAACCCAGCTCGCGGAACAGAGGCGCGCGCGCACCCACGCGCACCCCGCCGTCGACGTTCGACCGGTCGTTTCGCTTTCTGCCGCGGTCTGCCTGTTGCGGGACGCCTGACTCGCCGAGGGGAGGATTCCAAGTGCAAGGTACGACGACGAAGAGCGCTCAACATTTTTTTTTTCGCCCCCCCTCCCTCTTTCCGCGCAGGAAAATGGAACGATGCGTGCAGGATAGACGGGTTTTCGAATTCAGCAGGGGTTGAATGGATTTCCCTTGTCACGAGCGCGAAATTTGTGTCGGTGTCGGTCTTAATATTGGGGGTGAATTTGAACGAATTTGTGGTACCTCGTAGATAGAGATAGATGTAGAGACTGTGCGACATTTCGTACTGTAGGATCAATTTCTATCGGCGGGTTTAGAGTGGTCTCACGGATAGGGTTGTAAAGAATGGATCTTGAAGGATGTCCTCTTGCGCGGTGGATTTGTGGTGGAGGGCTTCCTGGTTTTTAGTGTTGAAAACATAAATAAATGGAGGCTGCGTGGAATCTCTTGTTACATCGAATTTTTCCCGGCGAAGTGTCGGTTTTGCGGTTTCACTAGAAACCAGTAGAATCTAACTGAAATCTTATTACCGTGAATTTTTACTGACGTGTTAGCGGTTTTCTGGATAATGGACATTCCGCTGTACTCGATATTAACTATATTTAGATGTTACGCTTTGAAATATTTCGATGCAGTGTTAGGAAGAAGTTTCTACTGATTTGATGAGTTTACATTTTACTTTACCTTGTCGACGCTAAAATACAGATACTGTAGTTGATAGATATCAGAAATCGATGAATTCTTCTAAATTATACACGTAAAAGAAATTGCCCGATCATCATTCTTTGCTGTGTTATTGTAAATATTTATGAAGTGTATATTGCGCAAGATTATTTATGGATAGTATCTACAATATCTGGTGTCTGTGATATTACTTTACAAAGATAAGGCCAAGAAGGTGATACGTAAATAATACTATCTCTGTCTCATAAATATGCAAATTTAGATATACAATTGGCGACTTGTTTTTCAGTTTCATATTCTATCGCGTGGCTTTCAAACTTCTCGAGAGCCCGGAACGATGAAAGAAATACACAGATTGCAGGCGGAGGGTTAAATATATTAACCGGCGGCGCAAGTTCGCCGAAAGAATCGTTCTCGGAACTCTGACGAGATTTTCCCCAGAGCGAAGAACAAGTCGAGAGGCGAGTAAAGACGCTGTAAAAAAAAGAAAGAAGTTCGAACAGTTCGCGTAGCCAGGATTCAGAGCCGCGGACCACAGGGAACTCCACCGACGTCTCTCGTTTCACCCTGCGAACGGTGGAATCCCAGCGTCACAGTGTTCATCACAAAGAATCGAGGAATATTCAAAGCCACTTTCTCGGGATCACTCGATGGCCTCGGGCTGTGGTTTCTTTGTGGCTCTCTCCCGCAGACGTGGCCTTTCCGCGTCGGGGATTTTTGTTTCCCAGAGAGTTGCTCGACTTTCCCAGAAACAGATAGAAAAAGAGGGAGAGAGAGAGAGAAATAGACGGGGGTGAAAGGCAGATCGGCGTGGGCGGCGAGGGTGGAAAAGGTGCGCCGGGTGGATGGCCGGGACCAGAGGCGGGCGAGGGGGGCTTAATGGTGGTCGAGTGTTTTCGAGGAGGAGCGTAGGTGAAAGTGGAGAGGTGCGTGCGAGCCGGCAGCCTCCGTCTCCGTGTTTCTCGCGCGGAATATCGAGCGATCGAGGCGTCGTGAATTTTTTAGATCGGCCCTTTTTTCGACGCTCGCCACGGCGATACCTGCCCGCCTGTTTATCTACCGCTGGCAGACGCGACGGCCTGCCCGGTGTCACGTCGGCTGCAATATTAAACGAAGCTGCGCGATGTGCTGTTTCACCCGCGCGAGAAGGGTGATCCAGACAGCTGGGCGTTTCAGATCCTCCACTCTGCTCGCGTGAAATTCCACTTCCTCGACGCCGCCAGTCCCTTTCACGGCGTGTTCCTGGTATCTTCCGCTTTGCGTGTTTGCTTTGCCATCGCGGCCTCTTTTTTTCTTTCCTCTTCGCGGTAGCGAGCGACGTGGTTAACGACGGCGGATGTTCGTAAGGGAGGTGCGACGAATTTCGTCCACGATCCAGTCTCTCGAACGTAAGCTGTGTGCTTTCGACAACATTTTCGTATTTGTTCCTGCTACACGCGAGATATTCTTTCGCAGACTCTACAAGTTCACGGATATCGAATCGTGCTTCCGTGTTCCATGGTCGTAACGAGCCTTCGCTTGGTTACCACTGCGGTTAATAGAACGCATTTCCATTATGCAAATTATCTGTGGAAGATACAATCTATGATTCATGGGGAAACGTTGGATGACCACTTTTCGCTCGTTTTAAATCATTCGAGTTGCAATTATTCTGCTGCATATTTCACTCTGATCGCGACTGAAAAATTCACGAGGTTACCAGCGACCGTTTCTCTGCTAAATAGTAGATGCACATAAAAAACCAGTGTACCCCACTATGGGGATCGTGACGAGAACAACTCGTTCCTCGTTCCTCGTACATCTTTCTCCGCGCACCCCCCTTCGACGAGGGAAACGTTGCTTTGCCACTGCGTGGACACCCCGTATAGTCGACGCGATTCCTCGTGGAAGACAGCTCGCAGACACCGCACGACGGGAGTCCGGAGTCGAAGTGTGTGGTAAACGGTTAGCCTCGAAGCTGGGCTCAGTGAGTCATTGGCTTTTATATCCGAGCATCCCCATCGACGCCGCGCAGTCGGCTACGAAATAGTCGTAACAGGAGACAGCAGAATTCGATTTCGCCCGTGCGACCGGCCACGCGTCCGAGCGGACCGGAAGTCATTTCGACGCGGTTTCCGTAGCGGATTCGCGATGAAACCTGACCACACCGTGGGAATTCGGATAGTTTCTAAGTGGATTCGTTCCGTTTAACATCTGTCCGATAGAATATCGTTAATTCAGTGCGGTTGTCGATAATTAAATCGTCGCTGGCCGTTTAGAATTATTAATATAATTCGAGACGACTGGAACTTTCATCGAGGGGGTAGATAATAGTGAAATAATTGTCCGATTAATACTCCGTGTGGCTCGTGTGATTACAGTTCCGTTCCTCTGCACGGAGAATTTATAAATAACGCTATCTCCTGTTTTTTTTCTGCTTCATTTACAGACGGGTAATCGACAAAGGATTAAAGAAGATGGACGTAAAAGGGCGAGTTGCCCTGGTGACGGGCGCCGCTTCCGGTATCGGTAAAGCGTGCGCCATAGAATTATTGAACGAAGGTGCGATGGTAAGTGAAAGAAGAAGAAAGGAATAAGGGAACGCTATGAGTTGTATAAAATTATAAAGATAATGGGGGGAGGGAAGTTTTGTGGATAGTCGATAAGGGCGGCGCGAGGAAGCAATGAAATCTTTACAGCGCTGTTTTCATTAAGGGAAGTGGCGTTGATACGGGTTCGCCCCGTAACACGTAATACCTATAAAAAATCGGTATTAATAGGGGTCTCCGCGAAACCTCCTTAAGGATACAACCTTGACTTAATACATCGTTCCATGAATGTTTCAACGCACCGTGCTCGAAAATATCCGGCTTATATTTAGACCGTCTTCCATCGGAGGAGTATTATCTTGCTCTCTGACCGACATGTACGGAATAATAATTTCACGTTGAGGAAATTCGAGTTCGCGCAACGATGTACGCAGCAACAAAATCGTGAGGGGGTTAAATTCACGTTGAAAAATTTAAATCGACGATGCACGCGAGCGATTATTTTAGGAAACGATACATGATTTTCTATCGCGATGTTACATTTTTATTCGCAGGTGTCTATATGCGACATCAACGCAGAGGAGGGCGAGAAACTCGCGGAAACTTTGTCCACGCAGTACGGGAAAAACCGCGTAATTTTCTGTCAGTGCGACGTCACAGACTACTCACAATTCGAAGGTAAGAATACGATAATTGTTCGTGATTTCAACTCTCTGGCGAAGCTCGCTGTTTCGCATAAGAGTAGGTATTAAAACAAGTAATCGATGAATTTCTGCCCGCAGAGTCGTTTCACACGACAGCCTCGGCGTTCGGCTACATCGATATCGTCGTTAACAACGCTGGGATCATGAACGATCGGTTTTGGGAGCTAGAAGTCGACATCAACGTTGTGAGCATTCGTTTTCCATTTTTCCATTAGTTTCGCCGCAATTTTTTTCTCCTCTCTCTCTCTCTCTCCTCGATTCTCCGTTTTTGTTCGCTCGCGTACCGACACGAGAGATCTCGTTGAAATTATTGCAGAATGGCGTGATCCGTGGGACTTTGCTAGCCGAGCGATTTATGGCGACCAACAGGAGCGGCCAGGGTGGAACGGTGGTTAATATCGGAAGCAACGTCAGCATCAACCCTTACGCGAGTGTTCCAATTTACTCTGCCACCAAGGCGGCGATCGTAAACTTCACCAGAGCGTTTGGGGTAGGTAAACTTATATCTCTCTTCGCACACACGCGTGCAATCAAGTATTTCGTCCACGCGGTGGATTGTAAAGAGGGTTCGCGTTCATATATTTCGGCTAGACGGTCTTCGATCGGGTTCGAAATTTTTCTCGCACCGTACAGTGAAATTGACTCGCTCCATTTGAAATCTAACAAGATTGTACGATTAAAAATAAACGTAGGAGACACAGAAATTTATCGAACTAGAAGAAGCGTATGAGATTTCAAATAACTACTCAATTGTCTTCCATTAAATTTGTAAAATCGCAAACTATAGGGCTATGTGTTGTTGTCGTTCACTATAGCATCAATATCACGTGGATTCAACCGGAGTAAAGGTGATGGCACTGTGCCCAAGTGCGACAGACAGCAAATTATTGGGAGACGTCAGTAAACAGCTACTCTGGCCACGATACGTAGAGGCCTGGCAGCGCGACGTCGCCAGTTCGGTTCCCCAGAGGTAATTATTTCCTAAACGCTTCAACAAACAACTTAAATAAATATAAATCGTTACAATAATTGTCCATTCAAGGTGATGATAACATTTTCAAGCGTTAACTGTTCTTTTTCGCGAACCCGAGGTCCCCAAAGTGGAGTATTTCTACCTTTAACATTCGATATGTGTACAACAATATGCCGACCACTTTCTTTTAACATCATAATCTTCTCTTGCAACCACAATTATTTCTAAAATTCAAATTATTCAATTCAACAATTCTGTTCAGTTCCCATTTAATATTCCATTTCGTACGAGTCTATTTCGTACACAAATAAGAGCGTACCAATTTTACAAATACATTTCTGATCGATACCGTGTCCTTTAGATTCAATCAATAACATCGTACCATCCTTCTCTTTTATTGCTCCGTTTCTACTAACGCGCGTGTACGCTAAATCCACAACAGTTCGATCAGAAATCGAAGCTAAATCGTTTGGGAAATCGAAGAGAAACGAGAGGCATAAAGTAAACGAACATGTTTCAGAGCGGAGCACGTGGCGAAGGCATTGATCCACATACTGAACGAAGGCAAGAGCGGAAGCGTCTGGCTGGTCGAGAAGGACCAGCCCCCGCGCGAGATCACATTCCCGAAGCACTAAGATCCTAATTAGCCGACGGTTCACGTGGATCCTTCCTCCCTCGAGAGTGACAGATACGCGCGCTGTAACGAGGTTACAATTAAACGGCGAAGAGAAACAGAGCGGACGTAAATCGCCCTCGAGACCCCTGGCAAGTATGAAGCACTGGGAAGGATCGATGGATCGATCGTTGCAGGAGAGTGTCGTCGCGGGCCGCGACGACGTGAAGAACTCGCATATAGATTTAGATTTAAGTGACCATCAGACACATTGCCAAAGATTACGGGAGATTATTTGTATAATGAAAACGCTCTTTTCTACGTTATTGTGCGTCCCTATTAGGTTTAGAAGGCATAGCGCTCGATCTGAGAACGTGGTCATTTAAACGGGGCGCCTGGTTCCGGTTCCCATTGGCGAACGGAAGGAACGTCCTCGAGGGAGTATACCACTCTCTCGACGACTTTAGCGATCTCAATCGGAACAGCGTTTCTGCACACACACACATTCGATACTATGTAAAATATTTCCTCGATACACTTCGCCAGCGTTTCGTACACCGTTCGTGAACGATATAACTGTAATTGAACGATCAGTTTGAAATCGAACAACTCCGCTTAAGGTAGTCGCGTGAAAGGGTCTCTAGGCAGAGAAAGTTCACGAGGGACTTTTCCATTTCTCTTTTCTACATTTTCAAGCCACTCGAAGCAACCCGCTTAGGATTATCGTAGCGGTACATCGATCGGAGGCTGTACTCGCGGAAAATTTCTGTTCGGACCTTGTTCGATGGTTTATTGACGATACGATCACGCAGATTACGTATTATTGACGAATACTAAACACAGCTGTGAAATTTTAAATTGTATTGCGATAATACATGATTCGACTTCGTTTTCAAAGGCAATTGTACAAGGTTTCGACCTCCGAGCTTTAAATAACATGAATGCACGTCGTAACTGTCCAATCTATGCCACGTTTCGAAAGCAATTAGTTATGTAATTCCGTAGGAAATTTATTTTAATTTGAGGGAAATACTTGCACGTACAGCTCGATACTTAAATGACTGTCCAGACTTGGGGAAATACCTCGAGATAAACGTGTCCAATGAATACTAGTTAAACGCAATTCATTCCATCCGTGAAACAGAACTCGTCAGGATTTACAAAATGATTTTAAAATCGAATGATTCAGCTTCTCGTTTGCGATCACTTACGCAAACATCTAGCGATATTTGATCAACGAACTTAATTTATTCAATTTTATATACTTAGACGAATGCAAATAGAAACGGAATCTTAAATACGTAAACAATCTGAATCAAGCTAACGCAACGAAGTTCAGCGAACAAGATTATAGATCCGAGCGGACGATTGGATCGAGAAACGAGCTGATCGAAACGGTTTGCCCACCGAGAGCACATGCATAACCGTGGACGCGTAATTTTGATACGAATTTTTTAAACCTCAAGGCGACCAATTGATACAAACAAACGATCAAACATAGGTTTAGATACGTGAAATCGAGGCCTAAAACTCGGTGTCTTCGACGCACAAGTCACAATTATCGTACATTTTAATCGTCCATTCTTCGATCGAACATCATCACTCTCTCGTTACGGACTAGCTGATAAGTAATTTTCAAACAATTGTAATCCGACCGGAATCGAGCAGTGCGTCAACTCGGCTCGATCGTTCAAAGTCACTCGTGGGGATCGACCCACCCTCGTCGGATGATTCCATTTCCCTTTCTTTCTTCTTCGACGAGACGAGCGATTTCGAACGATCGACGATTTCCTGGGAGGATTATAATCGCATTTGGAAATCATCTTACGATCTATATATACATAAGCAACGAGATGATCCACGGGATTTAGAATCGAAGATCAATCGCACATTCGAGTATAACATTGCGTAATCTTAATCGACGGCACGGTCGATAGCTAGTGGAAATTGTTGGTTTTATTATGATCTGTTCGGAATGTATGTTGCAAGCCTAGAGCCAATAAAATGCATAGCTTTTTTTACGAAAACATAGCAAAAATCGTATCGCTTATCATTTACGCTACTGATTTAAATATCTCCGAATTCCCCTAACTTTTATCCCGCAACGTTCGAAACGGTACTTTTTCCCACCGTACCGCGAAGAATCCTCTTCGAAAGCAATTGTTGCAGTTTTGGTTTAGATTAATACACAAATTTTCACACGGAAGATATGAGCACATTCTGATATTTATTACGACATAGCACAATATGTACTATTTACTTAGGGAAATGTGCACGCAATATATTTGCATACAATGATGTTACTTTACATGTTTCAACCTTCGAAATTATCAACTTGCAAATTAAGGCAGAACATTATTGGTTTATCTTATCATATTCCGAGACTATTTAAAAGAAATGCTGGGTAGACAACCATCAAAAGTGGAGAAACGCAGCATTACATTGGTAAAAGTTGCGAATTTCTCGAACCTAGGAGAAGAATGAACGTGAAGGACAAAGTTATAGTAATTACTGGAGGAGCGAGCGGTATAGGTTTGTCTTGTTCCGAGAAACTGTTGCTTCGCGATGCCAAGGTAGGAAAAATTTCTCTGCACTGTAAAAATTTAGTCTGTGTTATTATGGGAAATGCTGGCACAACTGATATAGAAAAGTAACAAATGAGAATATTTGATCGCATCGTTATTACACAGTTTGTAGCAATTTTTGATGTACCTAGTCCGAGTGTAGAAGCCACGGTAAACAAGCTGAAGAAACAATTTGGCGATAATCGCACAGGTTTATACGCCTGCGATGTAACCAAGAACGAACAAGTAGAATGTAAGAAGCAAAACGAGTATTAAAAGTATAAGATCATTTCATTGAAACGCGAAACGAACGTATAATGCGAACTCTGTGTGTTCAATAGCGAGCTTTGGTAAAGTGATCGACTTATTCGGAAGTTTCGATGTCCTGATCAACTCCGCGGGAATTTTTTCCCAAGTGAATTGGCAGCACATGATTGACGTAAACTTCGTAAGTACGAGCAAAGAAGCTATCAAACAATCATATAATTGAATTATACATCGACAATTTATTTTTGCTTCGTGTTTTCGTCCCGTTAGAGATTGCGAATATTAATTATTAGTGCAGTGAAATATGATCCGTGAAAAGAATTATTATTGCAGACTGGCCTGGTCCGTACGACACTGAAAGCCATCGATTTAATCGGGAAACACAAGGGTGGTAAAGGCGGTACGATCCTAAATGTCGCGTCCACTCTTGGCTTCAAACCCTGGGAGTACATGCCCATTTACAGTGGGACAAAGTCTGGCGTAATAGGAATTACTCTCGGTTTAAAAGTAACGCCAGTTATAACGCACAGTCGACATTTACGAAAACCAAAGCAATTATATTAGAAGTTTCATTAAAATTTTTACACACAGCATTTCTACCCGATAACCGGCGTTCGTATGCTGTTGGTATGTCCTGGATTCACCGACACCTCTTTCAGTCCGAAACTGTTTTCAGCTACCTATTTCGACTTCATCGATGCCGAAAAATTGAAAGAGAATACAAAGGGAAAGATTTGTCAACCGTGGGTATTTTGATAAACGTGAAATAAGGATCCTCCTGTGTCTCGTAGAAATTCTTTACAAATTTATTCATTCTCACAGAGTACGGTGTGTGAGCGATACGATCCTTGGAATTCTCGAAAAGGGGGAAAATGGTGATACCTCTACTATAAGTCGGGCAGAACCTCCTATGCTCGTCGAGGTACAGGATTTCGATGAATTACCTAGCCGTCCATTTTACAAGTGACTGCACCATCTATTCGAATTATGTATTATTATATGCGTATATACTGAACTCAATAAAATGTATAGCATTTAGCGAATGTAATAAATAAAAGAGGACAAATCAGGGTGACGCTATTCTGTAAAAATCACAGCTGCAAACGAAGCTCCTTTATCGATTCATAGAAGAAACGAAAGTCAGCATGTGACACTGACGGATGGAAAATGTAACCGTTCAACTTTCGGTGGATATTTCTAAATTCTTGTTTCGATTGAAAATTTACGTTGCTACCTTCAAAATCTCCGAGTTCTATTATTTCCTTTCTATTTAAGTCGCAATATTCATTTGGCGAAATAAAATTGTAACGCGAAGTTACTCTATCGGCATGCAATCGCGACGCGTAACCTCGTTCTTCTTCAACCTTCTCAAAAAGAGTCCAAGGTAAGCTACGCGATATGCAAACGCGATACGTTCTCTTGCGAACGATCAGAGCCGTATAGACGATTTTCGTTTCCTCGCTTTCGTATTCGATGCATACGTGCGCATACGCGTGTAACTGCTTCCTCGGTTTTTCACTCGATTAATCCGTGACAGGGTAATTACTTCGTTAAGCTTTCAGATTTTCGCGAAAGATCGAGTGCCGCCAATTTCACGCTACCAGCGTGCTACGACGGAAAAAGAAAAAATCCGGGGACGACCAATTGAAAATAATTAAGCCTGGCAATTGGTGAAATTGAACGCAAAGATAAAATTATGTAACAACGACTTTCATTAATTTTCATTCGAATTCAATTCTAGCGCCCCTCTGCCCACGCCACTTCTTGAACCGTCCTGTAAAAACGCTATAGTAATTGGCGGATCTGAAGGTTTCGGTTTCGCAGCGGCTGATCATCTTTTGTGCAAAGGAGCGCGCGTTAGTAATTTTCATTTAAGAATTCAAAGCATTACGAAAAATCGTATTCAACGAGAAGAGAAACAAAAATTAATACATTCGGCTGATATGTTGTAGAACGTCGTAATAGCTGACGACGATCCTGATCAAGGACAAACGGCAGCTGAGAAATTGTGCAACTCCTACGGGAAAGGCCGTGGGCTATTCGTTCACTACGACATAAAGAGCGACTGCCACGTTCAAGGTGAATTTTTATATTAAAAGTTAACAATTCTTTGCTTAAACCCTACCGATTTGCAGCTGGCCTAAAGCACGCCCTGTGCAAGCTCAAAGCGGTGCACATTCTTTTCAACGACCTCGATAAAGAGAGACATCCATCGAATTGCCCAGTTTCGACAAAGCGAGAGGTGAGCAGCGAAAATATAAAAAAAAGGAAAAGGAACTCGCTCATCACGATGAGCTAATAAATACTTACAGAACGGCACAGCGAAAACTCTTCGAGTAGGACTGCAACTGCTGGGCAGAAATCATGGCGGTCCTGGTGGAATAATCGTAAACTGTGCCAGCATCTTCGGTTTCATGGGGTGGCCCCAAGATCCGTACCCAATCTACTG
This sequence comes from Xylocopa sonorina, assembly GCF_050948175.1. NCBI lineage: Eukaryota > Metazoa > Arthropoda > Insecta > Hymenoptera > Apidae > Xylocopa > Xylocopa sonorina. Next base: position 8,423,638 of record NC_135198.1, read on the forward strand.
CAAGAAGGAACCAGTTATAGAAATTACCAGGGATTTCGCGGTATTAGCTATTTATGCCAGTCAATGTAATGTATATAGTCAAGTCATGTCAATTAAATAATGAACGATACGTTATACCCCCGTGATAAAGGAAGAACATTCTGTAGAGGAAACTGGGGTCCGTTTAGTAGCCCTCTGTCCAACGAACAAGCAATTTGGTGACATAGGATTACCCGATTTTCCGGAATCCATTCCGAACAAGCAAACAGATAGAATGCCAATATGTATACCAAGCACGTAAGTTAATTTTTTCCCTCAACTTTATCCTCAGCTCCAGGAGCCATTACTACCCTCTAGACTGTGTAATCTCTCCCTTTCTCCCCACGATACTCGAGTCTAAATCTTTATTAAGAATAATTCTGTGTAATTGTGATTATTGATTGACGAAAAATATCCTTGCGCAGGAAGTATCACATAGGGACGGCTTTGAGTTATGTGTTAGCATGGGCGAAGAACGGAAGCACGTGGCTGGTGGAACCGGTGATCAGCGTTCATCAGGTTCCACGATTGATCCATTTCCCTGAGACGGAAGGCGGCAAGGTGGATCCTAAAATTTACCAGACACAAGTAGAATATTGATATCGTCTAACGTTTCGATTTCTATATAGGATTAAAATAAATGGTCGACTTTACGTACTTTCACAGGCTTGCGGGGTTAAGTTGGAACCATCCTGCGCGGATACCTCCAAAGCGTGTGCACCGCAGAAGGGCGGTGCGGGATGCACGATGAAACATCTGAAAAAAAAATGACATCAACTTGAAGTAAGTGCAACAGACAAATTACAATTATTGTATATGATAGTCGATACTCGTTTGCTAGTGATTAAATGCAGCTCATTGGGATTAAACCGTCTAATTATAGTCATAACCGAATGAACTTCTGAATTATACGTAACCGCTATTTTCGTCTTTATCGTAGAACGATACGATAAGTAATCCAATGAAGTATATGTCTATATCGTGGTAATGAACCGAAAAATAGAAATAGATCCATAAATATAACAGCTTTAATAAACATGTTATTAGAGCGCTAAAGTTGCCTATATTCTAACAATACTACTATTTCACCTTCCCATTTTTGATACATTTCCTAATATATTTACGAGTAAAGTCTACACAAAAAGAAACTCTACGTGCACCAAACGGTGTCACGACGGCGATGAAAAACTAGTTTAATCGACCAGCCAGAACTCCCGCGCTCAATTCTGAGGCTACACGATGCAATTTTTCACGGCAGGTCGCGTACGTGCATCCTGGCAATCAGTCTCCGCTTACACCGTTCCGTCCAGCCTCCAAGGAGACGTCGCGTCGCAGCTAGATCTGAAACGTAGAACGGTGACTCAATAAAAAGGACAGAAATAAACGGCGTGTCCGTGGACACCGGTTGCACCTCGTCCCGAATTTTTTCCACCACGGCCAACGTAAATTCGATCCTGTTTACCGTGTACGCGGGTCCGCGGTCACGCACGCGGAGACATCGGGTATCCGCTCGAGACATTCAATCCATTTACGATTGATTCTGGATTTCTCGTGTTACATCCTGCCTACGCCAAGCCCGGCAAACGGGATATATTCGCAACGCGAGGTTCCGCGCGAGCACGCAGCTGTGACCACCGTCCTGCCCGTGTCCCAGAGCGAACACAGAGGAAGGGCTCCGCGTCGTCCGCTTCATCCCCTGCGAACGATCATGAGCATCGAGGGTAAGATCGCGCTCGTCACCGGCGGGGCGAACGGGATCGGCTTCTGCACTGCTCGAAAGCTGCTTCGAAGCGGCGCGAAGGTAATTCCACCAAGAGCATAATCAATCCTACCGATATCGTCAAACAATCCTCTACATTCCACGACCGTGTCCGTTTGTCTCTACTGAATCTGCTTACGATTAGTTGGCTAAGTAATCGTACGATATGTGTTTATTATTTATATTTTAGAAAATTATACTTCCGTGCAATTACATGTGTAAGAATTCCAAGAACAGGAAGCTTTCAAGCTTCTGCTTTGAAAAATCCAAAGTAGAAAGGTCACAGAATATAAGAACTCTTATTATCAGACAAAACATCATCCATCATTTAATTTATATTAGATAATAATTACGGACGTAATAGGTTGCAACTGACCCGCGTTATGTTCGCGCTTCAAAACAAGAATTAATGCAATTAATCGATTGTAGACGATCGCATTTCATAACACAGGAAACACGAATGATTACACTGATTTCTATATTTAAAATTAGAAATGATATTTTCGTGAAAGTTCAAGGATTGTAATCGGGGTGAAACGATAGGTATGCTTTGATTTTTAGGCAGTGGCTCTATTGGATTTAGGTGACTCCGGTGGCGAGAGCGCAGCTGCGGATTTAAATAATGAATTCGGCGAGAAACGCGCGATTTTTATCGTTTGCGACGTGTCGAAGAGCGAACAACTCAAAGGTATAAAGATATAGATGTTTACTTTTTGATCAATCTTTTTGGTAACAGAACAATTCTGGAATTCTGTGTACGCGGATATATATATACATACACGTTGATTGGTTGCACAATTAAACTACCTTTGATCGCAATACCTTTGATACAACAAATTAACCAATTAGCAGTTTTATCTCGTTTCTTCCAAAGATGAAAACAACATAACGAGCTTCTTTTTATAAAAAAAGGCAAAATAGATTTTATATACTGAATGATTATAGCAACTTTTATAAAAAATTGGACTGATTTGTCGTATAATGTAATAAAATAAAATCTGAGAAATTGAGGTAGGTGAAAGTACACTAAACGGTTAATTTTTTTCTGTATGATCTACTTAAGTAAACAATCTCGTTACAAGATGCAACATCATGTTGGATTGATAATATTGCGTTGCAGAATTTCTTAGATTTTCTTTATCAATTATCATTGTTTTGTCATGCCACCTTGAGAATATTTTTACACCTTTATATAACAGCATGCGTTATCAAAACGAAATTAAGAGAATATATGGCTCCAGGATTAATTAAGAAATACAAATGATATGCATAGAATCGTTCAAGAAAATTATCGACACGCATGAGACCCTAGACATAGTCGTAAACATCGCAGGTATCATGGACGACGCCGATTGGGAAATTATGGTTGATATAAATTACGTAAGTACACGTAAGTTAGTCTTCTCGATAATCTGAAAAATAAAAATGAGATAAAAGTCAGTTGTTTCTTCCCTGCAGAAAGGTATCGTTCATGGAACAATTTTGGGATTGCACACTATGGGAAAGTATAAGGGTGGCAATGGTGGAACCATCGTGAACATGTCCTCGGTAGCTGGCCTCGATGGTATTCCCATAGCGCCGATTTATGGTGGCACACAGTACGCCATCGTGGGGTTCACTCAATCCTTGAAGGTATACAAAATGGAAGAAAAATTTATTTATATTTATTAGTAGGAGTGATATAGACGCAGTGTTCACTGAGATTGATTATTTTCCAAACACGAAAGCATTATTACGAGAAAACTGGCGTTCGGATGTTAACGATATGCCCCGGATTGACGACCACGGCCATGGCTGCCAGATTCATGTCCACCAAAGAGCACGCCATGGATCTTCTCGACGAGGAAATGGCGGCCAAAGCGATGGTCGACATGCAGAAGCAACCGTAAGTTTTAAACGTTCTGCATCAATCGTGACTTCTATTTACCAGTTTCATTTTGTTAATAGGCCAGAATTAGTAGCCAGTGCCATTATTCAACTGATCGAAAAAGGGAAAAATGGTGCGATTCTTGTCATTGAAAACAATCAACCTCCCTACGAGGTTGAAATTCCTAGTTACACCAATCTGAAGGTCCCAACATAAGCGTTGCTATCCTATCAGGAAAAGATTCTGATCCAATATTAACTTTATACACGTATACACGTATTAATCACTTGTTAGTATAATATTTGGAAAAAAATGTTTAAATAGGAATACCGATAACATGCAATAACGAGGAGAAAATTGTAATAATCCTTTCTATTTAGTTTCAAGTTACTACTGAGACTATAGCCTACTACAATTAACACCTACGTAACTGTTATTTAATATTATTATTATAATTACAATTAATGGTATAACGATGTACAATGTTCAACTATAAATTTATCAAAAAAAAAAAAAAAAATGAAAAAGAGAACACACAGGCGAAATAAAACTACAATTGATTGTTCTAATGATTTCCTAACGAATTTCTTAATACATCTCTGTATAATTAATTTCATCCAAATAAATATTAGCATTAAGATGCTTTTGATCATCGTGTGCGAAAGAAATGATTTTAAAAAAATGTGAAAAATAAGTCGGACCATCGCGAGGCAATAATTACGTTACGAGGCTTTCCTGAATTATTTAACTGAAAACTCGCGGATAGATGGCGTAATTCTTATTATTTTCGCACGAGCTTAAATACCGGAATAATCAGTGACTGCGATTCAGATCGAAGATTCACTCTCGAGACGAGGATAAAGAAACAGTACATTTCGGTAAGTTCTGAATAACAAATTTTTTTCCTTTTCCCATTTCTTGTTTAATATAGAACAGTCTTGAAAAATATTCAATCTAAAGGCACGATCGCGAAGATTGCTCTGATTGAAATAAACTCAGATAGAGTTTTGCAGAATTAAAGTGTAATTCAGTTCCTCTATGAAAATTTAGCGATCGTTCAAACATGCATGTCAGAACTCACACTGAGCTTTCGCTTTTCCTTATTTTAATGCCTCACCTCTTTTCATTTTCTTACGTAAATGTAGAACTTGCCATTAAAACATGGACAACATCAAGAACAAAGTTGTTGTGATCACGGGAGGTGCTTCCGGTCTTGGTCTGAAGTACGCTGAAGCGCTGCTACGAAATGGAGCAAAAGTAAATTGTTATTGAAGCATCTGGTGTTTCTTTCCTTTGCTATTTTACCAATTTGTTAATATTACCACTAGGTTGTTGCTCTGCTCGACATCAACGCTTCGGTCGGCGAAACGTCGGTGGCATCCTTAGAGAAGCAATTCGGAAAGGGAAAAGCGATATTTATCCTTTGTGATGCGGCCAATTCTCAACAAATGACGGGTATTTTCTTGCGTGTATTGTGTTATTTAGAAAACTAGTTTTGTTAATAATTTGTGTCTGCGGTACGATTACTAATTCAACTGTTAAATTTTACAGATGCGTTCAAGAAGGTTTGGGACACGTGGAACGCGATGGACATTGTAATTAACAACGCTGGCATATTTAACGATGACAAGTGGAAAGAGACTATCGATATAAACGTTGTACGTACAATATTTTTCCTATTAACATAGGAGGATGATTATTAAATTACAATGTCAATTATTCTCCTCTGTTTCCGAGTCATTTGTTTCTTCGATTTCAGGGCGGATTAATTCAAGGCTCACTGCTCGCTATGAAATACATGGACAAACAAAAAGGGGGTAAAGGTGGCACGCTAGTTAACATCGCGTCCATTGTAGGTTTCAGAATCTATAGCCAAGTTCCAGTTTATTGTAGTAGCAAACACAATGTACTAGCATTCAGCCGATGTCTCGAGGTACTTACAAGAAAATCTGTTACGCTTAACTTCAAGAGCTATTCTCCCGTAATTTATCGCGATCTACGATTGTTTGTAAAACGTGATTTACGATCGCTTTGTCATTGTTATTACCACCACGTGCTGTGAACTCGTTGTAGAGTTAACTTCATAAGTGATAACTACTAACATTATGACAATTAGCAAGAAAAGCATCATTTTACTAGAATATTCTACTTTAAACGTATGTTCGTACATTTCTAGAAATATGCGGACAGGACTGGAGTTCGCGTTCTCGTGATGTGTCCAGGTGCTACAACCACCCAGCTGTTTAACGATCACAAGTTACTTCACTTCCTGAATGAGTCGGACGCTGAGGAACTATGGAAAATATTGCCCTTTCAACCGTAAGTAACTGATTATTTCCCTTTGCGATTTTATAGTATCTACCAACGTAACGTGTGCAATATTTCTGCCGGTTACATATGTCGTTTTTCCATTTTCATACCGCCAGACAAGAGGTTGTTCAAGACGCCATGGTAAAACTTATTCAGAAAGGCAAGAATGGAGCTATTTGGGTCGTTGAGGAAAGTAAACCTATATGTTCGCTTGAAATATCTTATAAACTGACCGAAGTTAAGTTATAATCACTACTGTAAAGCGAAAGCCCAGGGGTAGTTTAGGACATCAAATAAAATAATTAATGTATATATTAGAGAGGAGGAGTAGGAAGCAAATCGGCTGTAAAATAATTTTACCTTGCCTTTCTAATAAAGAGCAATAATTTTAGAAACCCTCACGTTACTTTCCAACACATGATCAAAATGCTAGAGAAGGGAAACGGCTATCATCCTCCATTTTATTACCACTTCGCATCAAATGTTACGAAAGTTTGCCCAAAGCCATAGAAAATTGTGATGGTGTTTTAAGAATAACTGAAAAGTGGCAACGACGAAGTATCACAAACGTCCAAGTTTCTCCCATACGTCGATGCGCATTGCAACAATTTTTATACGTTCTCGCGAAGCATGATGGCGCGCGAAAGGTCGAAGATCGTGATACGGGAGCTTCCTTCTTGTCAGCTCGAGGCAAAGCTTCGAGAAGACACTCGCGATCAGTTTCGTTTCCATCGACGATCGACCGTCTCGCTCTTCTAATCAAAACTGGGCACTCTTACGTCTTTAACTCGTTCAATTTCATCGTACCGTTCTCCTAAATTTAATAATAACACAATTAGCACTAATTTCGAATCGCGGGTTGAAAGAACTAAAATGAGTCGTTTCTAGTACTTGGAGTGCTCGATTCGTTCAAAATTGATACTTTGCCGTAGGAAAGGAAGGTGCCACTGAAGTGATCGAAACAGAAAAGACGTACCTTTCTCTTCGAAGAGTGTAAAGAGTAGAAAGTATGCAGATTAAGGATAAAAGAGCCATCGTGACAGGAGCTGCAAGCGGACTGGGTTTCAACATTAGCAGGGAGCTGTTGCGAAATGGTGCCTCGGTAAGCAAACAGTAAAATTATCGTCATCCATTAGCAAAAAATCTTCAGAACTACTCGATAACTCTATTTTTCTGCGTGAGAGTTGATCAGATGATCATTCGTCATTTGAACCACGTAACTACTGGTACACATAAAAATAAAAGATTCCTTTTTGCAGATGATTGCTATGATAGACATTCGAGAATCGGATGGCAAACAGGCGATGGATATGCTGAACGCGGAATTCGGCAGGAACCGTGCTATCTTCTTCTATTGTGACGTGACAAACAATTGCGAATTCGATGGTATTTATAAATATTTACAGATCGGCTATCTTGAGATGAAATGCGATAAAAATGCGATAAGGAAAGTAAATGCCAACCGATGATAAGAATTTAAATCGAAGCGGTTTGGATGCTATCAGAAACGCGGATTTTTTAACTCGTGCCCTTGTATACAGTTCTTTCACCTTTTTACAAGAACACGTATATTGTCTATAATATTTCCGACTGATCTATAATATAAATTTATAGTACATACACAACTTCTATGACAGATACGTTCAAGAAAGCCGTGAACACACTTGGTGGCCTAGAGATTCTAGTAAACAACGCCGGTGTGATTAATGAAACTGATTTCGCGAAAGCAATTGATGTCAACGTGGTAAGTAGTTGCATTTCAGCCAACGTAAGAATGTCAAATCGATAGAAGCTAGAGATCAAAACAGATCTTCAGTAAAATAAAAAACTACTCGAGTACCTTAGAAGAGGAATTCTCATATTAATCTAACAAAAACTTAGTTCCCAACAAATTAATTAATCATCAGGGTTCCTCAAAATTTCAATTCCTATCTATTGTATCTGCAATTTATTCTAAATAGTCTTCCAGAGAAATCCTGCGTAGATTTAATAAGCAAATTATCTCTTCAATGCCTCTGGTTTGTCATCGTCGTTTAATAATTAAGATCGATAATTCGCGTAGACGGCGGTGGTACGCGGAACCCTTCTGGGGATCCAACAAATGCAAAAGGACGGTGGTGGCAAAGGAGGTATTATCGTGAACATTTCGTCCGTGGCTGGACTGCGTTCTTTATCGCATCTTCCAGTTTATTCCACCACGAAACATGCTGTGGTTAGCTTCAGTCGTTCCTTTGCGGTGAGTTCCATTTCACTGAGATCGCATAATGTGTACGATCATTCAAAAAGTTATGTATTGTGCATAAATAACACAACTTGATAACTTGCGACGTTGCTTGCTTCCAGCATCCATACCATTACCAAAGGACCGGGGTGCGGATAGTAGTCATATGCCCTGAACTAACCGAGAACTTGATCATGGAGAATTTAGCGAACAATCATCCCCAAGGCGAAACGATACAGAAATTTTTCAGAAGGTAGATTCTATCACGACAATCAGGAAAGTATTCGATGAATTCAAGCGGAATTACCATTAAAATTGGATAACGAATTTGTTTAGGATCGACATGATCGCCCATGGATTAGTTTACGTGGTCAGATGCGCTCAAAATGGAAGCATTTGGATCAGTGAGGATGGAAAGCCTGTGTACGAGATACAATTGCCCGATAGCCTACCCCAGAAACTTGACAAAGACGAGTCTGAAAAAGACATGCGTGAAACACTAATGAATTAAGTTACTAAATTCTGCAAATTGAACTCGAGTATTATTATCGTAACTCTTAATTTTTGGAGCATACTACTGCTCATAGCGATTCCGACTTGGCAATTACTCTGTTTATATATATTTTTTTAATAAAAGTGTAGAATTAAGCGTGTCCCCTCTGTAGAAAGCTTCTGCGAGACGAAGATCGACAAATTTCATACAGAATGTCTGTCCATTTTCTTGACGTCTGAAACAGAAATAACATTTAAATGCAGTTGTTGCGAAAAAAATGTCAAAAACATTACATATAAACTATATATTTTCAGGGTGTCATTTTAAACTTACTGTATGCACCGATTGTTGGAAACTGTAGATCTCTACCTGTAAGAAACAGCAAATAGTTACATATAGAACTTATTTTTTATTTTATGCAAAGAATATTTGTATAATTATACTTATTTTAAAACATATGAGAACCTCCAAAGTATTTACTCTTCGCGGGAGCAAAAAACTGTTTTTGGACCCCAGAGACGCGGCACCATCCTATCAGGGACCACTGGTGATTCGATTGCTCGAAAGGCCACAAATTTCTTGAACTTTGATTCTTATCATCTATCAGGCAGCTGAAAAAAAAAGATGAACGTTCAAGCTGAAAGATTGGCAATTGCCCTCCTTTTTCCTCTCACATAAACAGTCTACTTACATATACGTGTGTCTACCTAAAAAAGACATGTTCACCATTAGTAAAATATATACAAAATGATTAGCTTTTGTTGAAAACCATTAAAAATTTCTTGGTAAATCAGTACATCACAGGTATATATAATTATTGTATAGAAAATAATAATTTCTTTTTGAAATTTTCACTTGAAAATAGTCTGTACACTATGTTACGTAGACTGTACGAAACGTATAAAGCGATTACTCGTGACGATACGAATATGTGCACAAAACTTCATAATCAGGTCGAGTGAACGATAACCCGTACAACATCCCGTTCATCATTTACGGAGAAATCAAGTGGAACTGAGAATTACAAAGGATAAAAATATTTATCGCATAGATATGCGTTAGTCCATGCAGGTTACTATTGCAGCCTTAGATCACGCGTGCTTTTGAAAGAAGCATTCTCTTATCTGAAAGGAAATACGTGAAAGTTATGACGAAAATTGAATTTTTTAATATGACACGTGTGCGTGATATATGTTACAACAAAACGATGAATTTTGTACCAAAGAAGAAACGATTTGACAATAAAATCCTGCATGACATGAAATACATTTAAAAATATTATAAACTTATTATTTTCGCTTTCCTAAATCATCAAAGACAATCATTAAACGCATATCGTACTAAATATAAAATTGTAATCATAGACGTCACACGTTGTAGGCGTGTCCTTGCTGTGAAGGCGCTTCGCGAAGAGCGTATCAACAATTGATAATTATTAACAGTGTTTTCAAGAGTTATTATAATTAACCCTTCACCACTTTTAATTTATTTGATATTAAATTGGAAGCCATTTATGTATTTTTTATACAACGGATCTTAAGATATTCAAAGCAGAAAATATTAATCACAATACTACTTTCAAATTAAATATTCTCCACCACATGTACAATTAAAGCAAATGAAAAAAATGAACGAGAAATTCTGAAATTAATACGATACGACAGGAAAAAGAAAGGCAAGAGAAACTGAATAGTAGGAAAAGAAGAAAACGGAGTAGAGACGTAAACAGCGAGAAAGTTTAAAAAACAATAGAAATAACAGCGAAGCATATAACTCCGATAAGAGATAGAGAAAGTGAAAGGAAAGAAGAAATAAGAGAAGTAACTTTCGCGTTGTTACTCGCATGTCATTTGGAGTAAAGTTCATCGCGAACTGATTCGTACCGGATCCGGGATGGATATGAAACGCGTGGTTTCGCTGTAATTTATCGCGAACTCGTCGAGGCGGACACATTATGCATTTTTTCACCGATAAAAGTTCGCGAAGCACGAGCTGCGCGTACGTCGGCTGTTTATCGCGACTGCGCGCCACACGACACCGTGTAAATTACGTTTCCCTTAGTTATTTATCGTACAGCTTATCTTGCGAAGGGGTGATTCGAAGTTTTGCGAACAAAAAGGAGCAATACACAACGAGAAGCGATAAGAAAGAACGAAATGCTAACTGGTCGAGAAACGAAGTATTCTTCTGGGAACTCAGCACTACCACTTCTACTCCCTATTTTATTTCTTTAGAAATAATAAATGTTCCTTTTTGCCGCTCTCGCAAAAGAAAAGAGAAGAATTTCACGCCAATTGATAGCCAAACGAATAACGCAGTAAGACTTTTCCCAATCCTCCACGTTGCAGTTACGTCCTCTGTTACAGTTCAGCGAAGATAAGTCGAGAAAAGTGGCTGACCACCCTGATCCTCGACTTTCTGTCCCATCACGTGTTAAGCCGTGGGAATTGCCCACTTACCAACGAGGAAAAAACGAATACATCGATTATGGCATTTTGATCACGCGGTCGTTGCACTGCCGTATCTCTAACAAGGAAATCGCGTAACAAATCGTTAGCTAAATCAAACATCGATATCACGCCACATTATGAATTTCTAGGGATTCTGATAACGTATATCTGATCGTCGAATGATTGAACACCTACACATATAACACCTTGAACACATTGGTACACTTTTGGCCAACGTCCCGCACCTGACGTAATCGGAACTGCGCATGCAGCCCCAGATAGGTCACGGACTTATCGACAGTCTTTCGCTGCTATCGAAACGCTGTTTAATTGTACAGTTTATCTCGAGGGCAGACGCCGCCTCTGCGTTGAAATTTCTTTCTTAAAACGATACAGAACTGCTGAATTAATTGCTTTCAACGGCAAGGGTTAATTAGAGACACTTTATCGATTGTTCGAGATTCGCCGTCTGGTGACGGCACAGAGTGGCGAGGGGCGAAATCGGGTTCTTCCCCCTCGCTATCCACGAGGCACCCTCGCCGATAAAAATCCAAGACGCGTTTCACGTTCGTTGGAATAATCGAGACGAACTCGTCGCGTGTATAAATACCATTGACGACGACCGATCGAACTTCAGTACGCCGTCACACGCTCTCTCTTACTTTGTGCCCACTGAGTCCGGTGAACGCTATCTAGCGCCTCTTATTCTGTCGTTACTTCCTCTTGCAGTAAAATGGGTACGTTTCAGCGCTGTTCTAAATGTAGAATGAAATACATGCGTTTCCTAAACCTGTCAGGGTATCGTATGTCCTAATGACTTCGTCTATCAGAACCAATTATGAAGGAACTCTGATCCCTTCTGCACGATTGAATTTTTTTGCAAAATAAATTGTTATACCTTGTCTGCTAACTAAATCGATTCTTAATATATACGGCAGACAGCCATCCATGGTGAACGAGTATGGTGGAAGGGATAAGAGGTCACGACGGGTCGTTTTCAAGATCAGGGCCACTCGCAACTACGTTTAATTAGATAGTCTTGAAGATACCCCCTCATTTTGTTTCATTCGAACTTTTCTGATATTCAATACCATGTGAATTTCACAGAGAACGGTAACAAGCCAGCGAACAACAAACGCAGACGCTCATCCGGGTCAGAGAAGGCTAAGGAGATTGAAGCGATAAACGGGATGGTTTCCGGAAGAAATGTGCTCATCACTGGCGGTGCGTCGGGTTTGGGCCACGCGTTTATGACCCACTTCCTGAAACATGGTGCAAACGTGAGTACATTCTAAACAAATTCCAGAAATATACACTGTGTACTCTAAAACAAATACTTGTCACTTAAGTCGCACAATGTTTTATCGTTGAACTCGTTATGGATTCTAGAAAATAATCATATTGGACAGTGACGCGGAAACCGGAAGACGAGTGGAACAAAGCGTGGAGAAGACTTACAGAGAGAAAAAGGTCCATTTTATTCACGTAGACGTCTCTAATTACGAACAGATGGCTGGTAAGTACCGAGCACTATCGTAAGATTTCATTGAGAACCATAAACAACGCGATAAGAGATTGAACCGCTTAAATAGGAAAATACTTTGATTTCTTGAATAGAACCAATCGATCGTACATCGACATCGCTTAATATCGAAACGTACATAACACAAAGTATAATACATACTATGCGTGATCCTATTTTTCGTGAATTTATATTAAATCTCCTGTTAACAGCGGCTTTTGAAAAAGCTACAAGTTTGATAAACGATATCAATATCGTTATAAACAATGCTGGTATTTTGGACGAACGTCGGTGGGAGAAAGAGATAGCCGTTAATATTGTAAGTAACGGAGGAATTATTTTATTTCGTATTCATTGTTCTTCGGCTAAAAATTCTTATATATTCTCTCCCTGTGTTGAATATGTTAGGGAGGAATGATTTGTACCGCGTTACTGGCTATAAAATACCTAAACAGAGATCAACTTGGATATGGAGGAACTCTGGTGAATGTCAGTCAGCATATAGACATCAAATGCACCGCTCAACTTCCGGTTTATACGGCTACCAAGCATGCCATCATCGGCCTGTCGCAATCTCTCGCGGTGAGTTATTTATCGCGGTATAAACGATAGGTATAAACAGTTTGATCAAATAAAAGTTAAATTCAAATCTGTATTAGGACACTTATCCATATGAGAAGACCGATGTTCGCGTGATAACGCTTTGCCCTGGCCTAACAGAGACCGCGCTGACAGTGGACAGCCCCAATAAATTACTTTCTCGGGTTATGAAGGCCGATTTCGTCAAAAACCTCGAACAAGTCTCGATACAAACGTGAGTGTCGTTTTCTTTCTTTCAATTTCAAGGATTCGAGACGTTCGCATAACCCGGCATCGCAATATTATCACTGTTGAAGCTTCGAATGTGAGTTGTCTCCTTTTGAAAAAATCATTGCACCATTTCGCAGACATTACAACATCGACAGGTTTTAATGATAATCCCTGTACTCATTATCACATAAATTTACATAAACGAATGCTTGCGAAACTTTCGAATAATTCTTGCAAAATGGCATAATTTGTACCTAGAAGCTTCAACAGTGACACATAAATGAAGATTCGAATAAAGTAAAAAAAAAGGAAAAGGAAATCTTATTTCGATCTTGTCTTTTTCTTCGCAGTCCATACGTAGTGGCTCAGGGTTTAATGTCGATTCTGAGGATCGGCGAGTCCGGCAGCATATGGGTGATTGATAACGGTCGAACTCCGTACGAAGTTTATGTACCGGATCCAAGCAGTTTGCGTCGCACTTACAAGAACAATATCACACTAGTTGAGCCGAAGGTGACGACTAGGGGTCGTCCTATAAGAGAGGTTTGCGACAACACACGAACAGGTCTGATGAGTTGCGCTTGAAACCGCGGAGAGAAATCTTCGGCCACGGTGATCTTCTGCGTTCTCCAAGGAACTGGAAACATTCAACTCGCTTCGATCTGTCTTCGTTTCGTTTGAAAGTTTCGCTCGCATCATCCTATACGGGAATTGCGAGCACGATACAGCTGTCGAAAGGTGTCGAAACCGATGATCAAATTGAATCTTGTTCGATCGGCTGAAAGTAGCTGAGAAGGTGTGGTTCAAGCTGCTTCGTTACTTGATATCCGTCAGATAGTGATGCAATGCTAAGTATTTATACAAATAATGCACGCGTGTACACATCAGGGTTTATACATAGATCAACGCCCTTACACTTAAGGCCTGCTAAGGGTATTCGTTCAACTTGGATAAAAAATGAGGCGTGCATGCGATTAAATTTTAAATGCGTTTTTCTTAAAACTACGTTTTCCAGATTAATTAGGATAATTTCTTAGGAATTGAGTTAGACTTACAATATTTCATACATTTCTTGAGCGAATACCCCCTTGAATAATTAAATTATTGACAATAGTTATGTGACTTATTCTTTCATATGATCGAATCTCTCTCTCTTTATTTCTTAAATCTCTGTTCAATAGTCTCAATTTACAAGTATCTTTTTTTCTCATGCCAAATAATTCAACTCACACGTACAAAAAAAAAGAACACAATAATTGACAGATACATCTCAAAGTTAATTGGTGGGCTTAAAGAGTACAACAAACGTCATTTTATTACTTCAGTATTATTCAGCATTGGGAATCACAATATCCGCTGTACAAAACAAAAATTCATCATCGGAAAACCGTATACATCGTACATTTCTTTGACACGCACAATGCATAAAACTTAAAACTTATATTTCTTCTTTCTCCCATATTTTCCATCTTCTTCTAGTTTAATTATCTTTATTCATACACGTTTTATACTTTGTTTTTTTTTTAATTTTACTTTACTTTGCAACATTACTGATAGCTTATGGAGGTTTTCGACTTATATGTAACTAAATCTCATGTTATGTAATTGTATGTATATATCTGTATACGCTTTGGACTCCATATGAGCCATAAGAAAATAACAGTCGCAAATAATATGCCTATTCTGCCTTCCTTTTTTTTTTGCGTCTTATATATTTTAATTAAGGACATTATCATGCTTGTAGAGTCTTACTCTCGCTAAACGCGATCCGTGATCGTCGCAATATGGCGTCTTCGTACATCGAACGATTTCTTCGAAATTCGGGGCAATCAAACGCAGTCGAACTACTCAGAAGAAAGCATTCGCGCTCCCATTTTCACTTTCACTGGCATACCACGTTCAATGTTTCAAAAAACTAAATAGTCAATGCAATCGATGTACGATTCAGCTTCGCGCGCGCATATATCTTGGAATCATACAAAATCAATCTTCTTTTTTTTATTTTTTTTGTTTTTTTGTTTTTTTATATATGAGGAACAATTCAGTGTCCCTGTTCGAAAATCAAAACCCCCTAACAAATATAAGTGAGTAAAATAATAATTTTTCAGCTGAGTTCACATACACGGTCATCATCTTAAATAAATAAAGTTTTGACTGTTCGAAATAACCATAATGTATTGTCCTACTCTATACTCTGCGATTGTACGCATGTATCGTTTCTCATTTTTTCCTCTTACTAAACTTTCTTTATTCCATTTTTCAACCCGCAAAATGCTGTAAAGAATAGTTAGTGTTCCGTGTGATTCGTTTAAAAAAAAATCGCGTATGCATGCAATACAAAAAATGAATCAGTCATTTCTTTCCCATTTTTCAATATCTTCTTTGAAATCGTTTCATACGCTATTCTTTTACGTTGCGTTACAAAAATTTACCTCGAGATTCTTCTCATACTCTTAATCATAGTTGCACGCTTGTCGAATTAATGAACGTGTTAAGTGTTCGAAAACAAAAATGTGTAAACTGAAAAATTTAAAACTTGTTTGCTTCACATACATTTGTTTTGCAAATATACATATTCTACCGTCCGGCGTGTATTGTACTTAATTACATCCATAAAGCATTCGACGATTCGTTAATTCGTAGGACACGATGGCTCTGGATATCGAGTTTTTCCAAAATTAACTACTTATATAACAATAAGATTCGTGTTTTATTTGTCCAGAAATTCTAAACGCAGGATTTGCAAAGCATATCGATTAATCTCTCCTACGTACTGTACGTGACAATACAAAAGGCCCGCGATAAAGTTCTCTCAGAGAACTTTCATTTTCTTTTACCTCCATTCAATTTGTTTTCTTCTACCGTTTCTTTCCTTTTATCCTTTAAATCATCAAATCCCTCATAAACCTGAATTCAAGTCAGTCCACGAGGGCAGAGCACGTATCGTAAAAATCTTAATCTAAAGTGAATACTTATACATATATATAGTAGCGCGTTATTCCATTTCAATAAGACATAACGCGGCTATTCTGCTGCGACTGAGCAGCAGATTGTTCGTTGGTCGTGCGAGTTTGACTGCCAGGATTGTTTTGTTGTTGCTGGTTAACAGGTTTACGATTACCACCTCTTGAACCTTTATAACCACCTCGGAAACCGGAACCACCAGCACCACCACCACCTCGATACATCCCTCCCATGCCACGATGATAGTAACCGCGTCCGCGGAAACCACCGCGTCTTGTGGACGCGACACCAAATGTTTCGGAGTTCAATTTACGCTCCATTCTCCAGTCCGTACGTTGAAACCGACTACAAAATTACACGAACACGATATTTCGTATCTATCTAGACTAAAGTAATTTATATATATATCTATATCTATATGATCTAATTTTACAAAACAGCTTATATAATCAAATTTATTATTAACTCTCGCATGTATAGTGTTGCATATATATATATATGCGATAGTATATTTTAACTAGTTAAAAGTAATTATATATCAACATCATATTACGGTGCATTTAAGACTGTTTATTATACTGATGTTAGACTATTCAGTTGCAACCAAAAATTGTAGAAAATTTAATCCTGAAATAGTTAACTGTAAATACGTTTTAAGCTTACCCTTTACTCCTCTCAACAGCCTCGCAGCTGATGTTATCAAAGAAAGATTTAGACTTGTCATAATGAACAATCTCTGGTTCTTCCTCGGGTTCACCTTCACCTGCTCCGGTTTCGTTACCACTGTCATCCTTCTTTTCGTTATCAGCACCAGAATCAATTTTCGTCTTTGCCAGCTGGGATCTAAAACAATGCGTAATGCAAAACATTCATTCCTGTCCGTTTCCAAATTTGTGAAGTTATGTAAAATCAACGTCGAAAATGGTACGCATGTTGGTGCGTTGCGTAAGCGAAGCATACATAAGATATGTCGCCTTAAAAACGCATAACGTTTATCTTGCATGGTATTCACACACTTCATTTCAATGGTATGTGAAATGAGTCCGGCATAATCATGCTTGTAATAGTATAGCATTGTTCTGATTATCGAAACATCGATCAACGAAACGGTCGATTATCGGATTATCTTAACGTTCAAGTATCCAAACAATATTGTTTAACAGACAAAGGTCTGTTTACGCGGACTAATGATTGTAACGTTCGATTTCATAAAGTTGTGTTAGGTATTTAAATATTTGTGTCCACATACATTTAACTGACGCTAAAGTATTTACGATAATACGAAATGTAGACAAAAAGTGCATCCGACCATATATAGAAATGTAAGTACATACCTTAGTTCCTCAAATTCGGTGTTAGCTTGCTCAAAGTCATAGTCGTTATCGAATTTTAACGTATTTTTGGGTTTGGCACCAGTGTTTCCGGGTTGATTTCTGAAACCACCACGGCCTCCTCTTCCTCTAGCTCGCATATTTCCACGATTCATCCATCCACCGCGATTCCCTCGGCCACCTTGGGCATGATTACCTTGCCCTTGTAAATGACCATCTTGCTTCATTGGATCGCGTTTCCCTTCGTTATATTGCGACACCGGGCCTCCTGGCTTATTACCGCTATGACTATCAACAGAAGTATGAAACTATATGTATAAATAATATTAACGTTTACTTGAAGGGTTTTATCACTAATACAAACGTGCATTAAAGAATACTGCATTAAAGAATAAGCTAATTTTTTTTAAACATAAATATATATTATAAACATATATATATAAAACCACTACCTCTCATGATCGCGTCGAGCAGGTTGAATAGTTCTAATATTCGTTTTTTCGCCAAGTTTGCCAACGTTTCCACTTTGCTGTTGTTGTTGCTGTTGTTGATGGCCTACTTGGATACCTTGATCCATAGTTGGACTTTTTCGTGTTAATAAAGAAGAAGTTGGAGTTGTTGATCGTGAACCGCCGCTAATGAGATCTAATACACCTGCGAAAATAAGATCCACAAACGTGCACATTGTATTTTAATGCTTTTAAAGAAAATGACAACTTCAAGGTCAAATATTAAAAATTTTCAACATTTAAAAATATTCTATACATATACGAGATATTTAAGAAAAGTACACTAGATTTTCAGTCCGCTAGCTCTAAATGAAATAAGATTAAGAGATACTACATTAAGTATACATTGCATAAAAAACTAATCTCAGAAAAGGATTTCTACATGAAATTTCAACTGTTCTTGCTATTATGTTACTTGCTAATGCATAATGCTTTCAGATACTGTTTAAAGAAATTTGAATGCCATATTTAAAATAAAATAAAAAATTATAAATATAATAAAAATAATTGTCATGCAATAACTTTTAGTAAAGCAGAGAAACTATTGAAAACAATGAGCATGGATATATTATATATAAATTACATGTGACATAATTTAATTGGCACAATATTATTACAAAATTTGATATGATAAATAATTACAAACATAATTAAATAAATATTAATTATTATAAAATTGTTTATAATTGTTTAAACAAAATATTTAAAGAATATTAATAGATACTTAATTATTAAAGTTTCTTTTAGCAAAAATTGTATGTGTTTGTGTGTACACAATTTCAAATACTCATAAAATTACACTGTGCTATATTAATAGCAGTAAGATTAAAAGCACCCAAAGCATTTAATTCTACAATGCAAAGATTCAGGCTCAAGTAAATAGTAGCAGTAAGGATGGTAATATAATTCACACCATAAGCAGTTAAAAAAAGAGAAAAGAGGTGAAAGCAAGCTTTTTCAAGCATTTTATTAGTGCAATATACGTAGTTTAAGGTTAATAAAGAAAAAAATTTAAATTTTGTCATGATAGCAAGCATTACCAAAGAAGAAGCAGCAAGCATGTCATTGGCAAGGGATAGTTCATAGCAAAAACAGTTTACCATCTTCCAGAGACTGGTCTTTTGGTAATGGGTCGACATTGGCCGTCGGTAGTGTGATTGGGATAGAGATGGCATTGGGTTCGGCAGAGCCCAAGCTCAACTCACTTGGCTGTTTATTTATTGGTCCACGAGGGTCTCTAGCAGAAGGTGGCATTCCCATTACCGGTCCTATGGTACCCATTGTCATTCCATAAGGTGTTCCGTACTGACCACCCATTGGACCCATCATCGGATGGACATAATTAGGCTGTGGCTGGTATGATTGTTGACTGATAGACGGTTGTACCGTCATCTTTTCAAAGCAAAATTATTTAACAAATGTAATCACAAAACAAATTAGTTTTTAATAATTAATCGTAATTTAATTCAGAAAATGTTGATAACCATAAATAGAAATTATAATTACCTGAACAATGGCTGGATCATTTGGAATAGAACTGACACTGTTGACAACTCTAATATCTTTAATGTCCGAGCCACGGAATAAAATATACTCATACACTTGATTTTGTGGTGCCACTGGAAGCTGTGTTTCTCTATCTTCAGTTCCAAAGGAACGTACTATATTATATGGAAAATAAAATTGATTGTACACTTTCAACAAAACATTCAGGTACCATATGCTTGATATTAACCAATATATAAAGTATTTTCCATACTTTTATAGATACATAATCTACTTTTAGTTAAATCACTAACTATGAAATGCAATTCCTATGACTGAAGTACATATATGTACATTTATAATTTATATATCTTTATAAATCAAAGCATAACAAATATTACATTAACAACATTACATTCTCAATTCAAAAATATTTTATTCTTCTATTGAAGAAATCATCATTTGAAGTTGAAATAAAAATAAATGAACTGAAACGAAGTTATTTATGAAATATATAATAAATAAAAATCTATGTATTATCTGACATAGCAACATAGATTATGTTCATGTATAGAAATAAATGAAAATCCATATTACAAAATTCAAATGTAACGATTTATTAGAATAACTTTGGAATATGTCTGAAAAAAAGAAAGGACAAGAGACATAAACAGAGTCAGCATCGTACACAAACGTTCCATACAATGGTAGATATAACCACTACCACTTATACTATCATTAATATTCTGCTTCTAATGAAATTGATCTAGTGATTTCCATATTTCAATTGTGCTCATTTTAACTTAAAACTATTTACCAAAATAGAACTTAATAAAATTGTATGCAAATCTACGTAATTCCTTGTACTTGATTTTTGTGCAGAATTCACATGATTTGAATTATTATTCTTTTTAAATACTTTGAAAACTAAAAATATATGAGTATAAGTTATATGAATAATATCATCTAACATACATCTGTTTTCCATATTTTACTCTTTGTATTCAAGTGTAGATAATGACAAATAACTACAAATTTGAAGATATCAACTGCACCTTTGATATAGAATTTTAATTATTTGTGTTCTTAAATATTTTGAGGCAATTAAGTATATAAGTATTACAGAAATAATATAATCTGACATACATCTGTTTTCCCCATTTTGCCTTTCTGCATTCAAACGTAGATAACTATAAACTTGTGTATATTATTTTCATGTTTAATATATTTATTGGTACTGGAAATATGTTATACGATCCAAGAAACTTCGAAAGCATCCGTTCAAATTGCGAAAAGTGTACAAAACACCCGTTAGAAGTGACGGGTGACCCCGGTTGTTTTGTATCAAAGCCTTACCGGACCAACCAAGCACCGACTGTCTCGAAAATATTATCCGAATACAATAAATGTAAAAGGACTGAAAGATTATCATAAATTGTTTACGAACGACGCATACGAGACGAAAATGAGAAGTTGTTGCACGATTAAGAGTAACGGGCATTGAAAGAAAATAACCGGGAAACAGAGCAGCGGCAAAACTAATTTCGGTATCCATCTTGATTCAAGACTCACCATTAGCAAGAGCAATCGTACATTCTTGAGGATCAACAGTAAATAGCCGGCCCTCATATCGAATATCCGCCTTCGATATTAAACTGATCTTCGATCCCAATTCTGGCATTCCTCCGCTCATCTTGAACCGCTTTCTTCTGCACAATGATCGATGTGATATTATACGATTCACGATACCATCTGATGAAACCACCAGCTGACACCAATGGCGACACCGAACTGCCAAGTCTACCAACAGAATTTGCGCATGCGTCACATCCCTCCGCGGCTCCCACCACTCATGTAATCAAAAGTGGTTCGCGTATCAATTTCAAATGTAACAAAGTTGAAAATAGATAGAGTATTAAAAATTAAACGCAACAAGACGTATAAAACTATATACTAACTAAAACGTATAAAAACTTAATAACACGATTCACACCTTCTAACAAGATATTATATTTTTCGTCAGTTTAAAATATGCTAAAATAATAAATAACATGCTCGTTACGCGTTAAATATTCTTAACGTAAAATCTAATAAAAAACGTAATCTACCTATTAATGTTTACGTATGCAAGAGCATCGTCGAAGATGTAAGAATGGTATTTGTGAATAAATTCAGACGCGCTTTCAAATGTTGGCCTCTCGATATTGGTATCATTGATTAAAGTCGCCTTAGATGTTACAAGTTGTGTAAGTACATTTTGCTTTTGGCTCCGTTTCTTAAAGCATCTATGGATACGTGTAGTATTATGTAGATAACAATTGAAGATTTTAATCAATACAAAGTTTTGTCATTTAACTGTTATATGTATACTTTTTTTACAGACGTTTAATTGACTAACAATTTTCCCACATTGTACCTTTACCCATCATGGCGGCTTCATTGGGTCGGGTTTGTAAATCTGGTCTTTTAAAACCAAATTATGGGACATTATTCAATCAGGTATGTAATTCAAAACTGTTACTTAGCTTTCGACAAATTAATTTGTTTGTTCCAGAAGTATCATTTTGTATCGAGTGTTAATTTCATAATGTTAACGTTTCTAAATTAAAATGAACCTCTTACCGAACTATAGGAGTTGTCGGCTGCTATGACATATTTCTTCAATGATACTTTAATTTTTTATCGCTTGCCATCATCTCGATTATAATTAGATATATTTTATAACATGATGATATATTTGACAAAATTTTGAAGACATTTTATTTGATGTTATGTAATAGTTATCAGCATTGAAAATTATGATGCTGCCATGGCCAAACAGATTTGAAAACTGCATAGTTTTAAGAAGTTAAATTTATAAATGAAAATATATGTGATTTTTAATTATCGTATCATTTTGTACAATGAAACAGATAACAATAATGAAAATAATGTAAATTAATCACCAGTATTTACCTAGCTTAATTATTCTTTGGATTTCAATATTAAGAGATAAATGAAAAGTCAATGATTTGAAGAAAAAAATAAAGCGCAGAAAATAAAAATCCACTTTCGCTTGACAAGAATATTTTAAAGCCTTGCCTCGGTCAGAATGAAGATAGAAAAGAACTAAAGTTAATCTCCAAGCAGGAGAAATTTTGCTTTCACAATGGCATATGTAAAGAATGTTTTTAGGTTTATTTTTTTTTCAAATTATCTACTAATTAAGTCCAAAATAAAAAATATTCTATTACAGATCCATAAAAATTTGTTATTTGATATATTAAATTTTAATTTAGCAGGTGCATAATTTTTCTACTGCAAACCAATGGTCTAGGGGTAGAAAAGTGGTATGTGTATTTCTCTAATCAATTGCAGATGCCCTTCCTATTCCTATTCCCAAAGCACAACCAATAAAACTTAAAATCATTAAACACATGAATGTATATATACATATATATATTCATAGTAAGTTTCAATTACCTTAAATATTATTTCATAGCTTAATTATCCTGTATATTATTATATAGAGAGAGTCCTTTAAAAATACACATAATTTAAATAATTGTAGCTGTTGGCATGTTTGGGAGTAACAGCTGGTGGTATCAGTGCATTAATTTATGCCTTGGATCGCTCTGTAAAAGCATTCGAACTTGTAGCACATCCACCAACCTACAAATGGGGTTTTTATGGATTATTTAATTCACTTGATCATGCTAGGTAATTGTAAATTTGATAAGAAATATTAAATATTAATTTAAAATATATATACCTTATCTTTCTTTATCCAGTCTTCGACGTGGTTGGGAGGTATACAAAAATGTGTGTTCAGCTTGTCACAGTTTACAATATATATGTTACCGTCATCTTGTTGGGGTTACACATACTGAGGAAGAAGCTAAAGCTCTTGCAGAAGAAATTCAGGTATATAGATTTTTAATTACTTTTAAGTACATGTTTTTTTAAATATCTGACAACATAATATATGTATATAATACAAACAAAAATTTTATTAATACAGGTACAGGATGGTCCTGATGACACAGGAGCTTATTATATGCGTCCTGGTAAATTATCTGATAATATACCATCCCCATATCCAAATGAGGAAGCTGCCAGAGCAGCGAATAACGGAGCTTATCCGCCAGATCTAACTTTTATTATTAATGCAACACATGATGGAGAGGTAAAATCTTTTTTCATGTACTCAATGCTAATATCTTTCACTAATGAATAATTTTCGGAAGTTAATGTATCCAGGGGTTTCAACTGACGATAGCATACACATGTTTTAGTATTACTGGAGTTATTTTTCTTAATCAGTTTAATGATTTCAGGTTTATATTTGTTGAATATATTTTGTGTATGTGTATGTGCATAATTATTCATTATTAAAAAAAAAAATGTGTTTACATAAAATGTAACTTTAAAATGTACTTTACATTTCAGAACTATGTGTTTTCATTGTTAACTGGTTATTGTGATCCACCGGCTGGTGTTAAATTACGGGAAGGTCAATATTTCAACCCTTACTTTGTCGATGGTGCTCTTGGTATGCCACAAGTAAGTCAAAAACGGAATGATCATTTAAAATATTTATTTGATCCTGAAATTAATTGTTTAATGTTTCAGATTATTTATGATGAAGTATTGGAGTATGAAGATGGCACACCTGCATGTGCATCTCAAGTAGCAAAGGATGTTGTCGAATTTCTCATGTGGGCAGCAAATTCTGAGTTTGATGAAAGAAAAAGATTGACTATTAAGGTAACATTTATATATGAATACATGTCTTCTTTTCAATGTAGGGAGTTATCATTAATATATATGCATATATAATTATTACTCATTTGCAGCTGTTTGGTCTTGCGGCATTGGTATTGCCGTTAATGATATATTGGAATAAGAAAACGTGGTCAGTTGTAAAAACTACTAAATTACTTTACACTCCGAGATATAAGAAGCAGTAATAATTTTTATTATAAAAGCTACATTAGCTCAAAGAAAATGATTCGACGATCTTAGGTTCCAGTATGGGAATGTAGTTTTATACCTTATTTGAATGTTGCGGCATTTAAAGAGAAGAATATAATTGCACGCAAACTGGTAGACGTTTACTCAACACGTCAATTACCTTGTACATATGACTACAGCCAATGATATCATCTGATTTAAATAAATCGTTGAACTTATTTAACTGCATATTCACTGTTTTTAGCGAGAATCTCCCTGAATGCAAACATCACAAGGAATAAGAGTAATGATTTGAAAACCGTTTCCAAAGAAATCTGTTTATTCTTCTCAAGCTTAACTTCATCAATATAGAGTAATAATTATTTTAGTTTTTTTTATTAGTATGAATTGGATTACACTATTACATTATTTATAGTGTAATACTGAAATGCAAAGCTGATGAAGAGGTATGTTTATAATGTGTTCAGGTAGTTGAGAATTTTATAATATTACACGATAAATGTGAACTTGTGTTAAAAAAATCTCGTACTTTGGTTTGGATTTACTTTAAAAATAAGGATAAACACCGCTACAATTTTTGGAAATAACAAACTTTCAGGAAATTATATTATGTTTGAAATAATTTATGATTATATTTCTTTTTTCTAAGATGTAACATAATTATGAAATACCTTTTTTTCCCGCTCTGTATACAAATTTATGGGAACGGTATAGTTCGTAGCAATTCGAACCAGAATTGCTCTAGCAATTACAAACCTGATTCCCTAATGGTTAAAAAGCTATTAATGAAACTTTGGATATTCATTAAAAATTAAGTATGGTTTTTATTAATACATCAATCATGAAGCTTGGATGAAAGAGTAAACGATATACGTGGCGCTATATCTGCACTATAATGACCAAAAAACTTAAAATATATTTCTAATATATATATAAATAGTGGAATGGAAAAAACATTTTTAATTTAATGCTTCATATATTGATGTACATTGTTGATGCAACACTATACCATTAACCATGTAAGTTATTATAAATCAAGCTACTACTTTGTATGATTCAATTGTGTAACGTAAATTGTTTATCATTTAAGGAATATTTTTTTTTATTTTCTTTTCATGTAGAATAAGAGGCCGTTCTTGGATGATGTCTCAACCAAACACGCTCAATACATGCTCACTTTTA
Source organism: Xylocopa sonorina (assembly GCF_050948175.1). Classification (NCBI taxonomy): domain Eukaryota; kingdom Metazoa; phylum Arthropoda; class Insecta; order Hymenoptera; family Apidae; genus Xylocopa; species Xylocopa sonorina. The sequence goes on from NC_135198.1 coordinate 8,449,512, forward strand.
TGCTACTTGCACAAAAAGGCACTCGTTACTATATCAAATATTGATCTCAACAACCTGTTATTTGATGTTAAAAATCTTAATAACAATTAACAAAGAGAAAAGTAAAATAAGGCTTGGTAAAAATGAGCACACAGAAATATAAATTATTCAAATTTAGAATTGTCTACAATAGTAATTACTGAGACACCTCCACGAATCATGAAATGGCACTTATGCACAAACTGAAATATTATAACTGATTCTTATTCAGGCAATTATATTGTTTCTTTTCATTTAAAAAACTTTGAAGGCATAAGTTGTTCTTACTGATTATTACTTTTATTACACAGTCTGTGTTTCCAGTTTCAAGGATCAAAATATGATTTTTATTTTAGATCGTATTGAACTTAAAAAGCTGAAGCAGCATTTTCTTAAATTAAATGTTTGTGTATGTGTGTGTATGTGTGCGTGTAGTGCATATTTTTAAAATAAAAATATTAAAAATAAAATAACAATTTTACATGCATATGGAAAATGTGCTCCAAGGTTAGGAAATGATAAGTAATAGCAAATGTTATGAATTTTGTAAGTAGAAATCTTTGTAAATCGAAAACACTGATTCAACTTTTATAGTCATCACCACCTTCATTTTTTTTTATACAGGTGTTACTTCTTAGCATACGTCTTTATTCGGCACCCATTTAATATTATTTGGTACCTTCATTGAATCTCGCCCCATGCTACCGCAGAAAGGAAGAGGTGTTATGTTTATATGTGGTTAGGCTAAAAAGTGCTACCCTCTGGAGGCTGGGATAATTTCATATTTTCCTTCAGTGTCATTAAACGGCGAAGTTCTTGAAGAACTGTCTTAATTGTATATTCTCGTTGCCACTTTGCAAGTACCGGTACACTGCGATTATCAACCTATAGAATGCAATGTATAAAGTATATGCATAGTGTTTAGAGAACGAACAAAAAAAAGTAAGTCAAATAAATACTTACTGCACCAGTATTACTGCTGATGCCATTCATATTAATCCTGCTTAAAAATCTTACATTAGGAGCATCATCTGGGTATCTCTGACCACAATCAATTTTCAAACTATACATCCTATTTTCATACGGTGTCTAAAAAAATGTTACATGATAATTAGATTTCCCAACTATTAGCAATTGAAACTATAAAAATTTCATTAATATCATTTTAATTTTGATATAGAATTAATCCTGACTTCTTATTGCTACTGCAATCCATATAATACAAATTTATATAAAACATAAAGATGATAAAACAAAAATTAGAACAATGTAAAGCATTATTGAATGTAAATCTCAAATTGACATATCCAACTGGAGTTAAAAATTTGGAAGAAATTACTCTAGGTGGTCCAATTATCATTCCGGTCCAATGTGTAAGAGTCATGTCATCATCGTTTTCCAAGCCCCAACTGATTGTACCATCACCCACACCTTTTTGACCTTGCTCTAATTCCTCTAGCAAACGAAAGTTACGAGGCACAACTAAAAACGTAAAATTAAAGTTATGTCCTACAGAAGTAACAAGTAAAAATGTTGTTCATTTTAAAAAGGTGCAATAAGTACAGGTTATGACTCTGTAATTTAAGGCATGGTGTAACCTGCTTTTCGTTAACGTATTTAGAGTCTTCGATTGAATTTATAAAAATTTATGCATAGAAAGAAAAATAAAATAACAATGATATTTTCGAGGACTTGACGTATCATTGATCACTTTTAAGTACATTTACTGTGCGTGATAGTTTATTAGAACATTATACCTTTGCTCCTATATTTTACCGAGATTTCCGTGGTAAAATATTATATGCGATTATTTCTTTTATTTCAATTCGTTAATTTTTAATGAACATATAGTTTACTTGTTGTTCGCATCTTTAATCCGTAAAACAGACGTAAAATACTTACCTACACCGGTAGTGGGTACCGCCATGATATCTTATTTTTGTGAAACGCTGTATATATTTCTCTAAAAAATAGCAAATAACACCAAATAATGTAATCGGAACTAATCCACCTTATATGTGCGGCTTATCTATAACGCGAATATTTCATCACCCGAAGCTAAAAAAGGCGAGGAAAATAATATCTAATATTCAAGTGATATTCACTTTGCGAAAATTCAGCCAACCTCCGTGAGGTTGTCTGTTTCCACAGACTATTCACTTTCTAGATGGGATTACCGCATTGTAAGTTCCAGATCCCACGGCTACCAGCGTTGTTTTTACAACTTTCAGACAAATCCGAAATCTTTTTAAGCTTGAACGTAATTATACTATTACGACAGCCATACCCACAATTCTAAATATCACAATATTTTCATACTCTAATTTTTCACATTGGACATTACTTTTTTTAACGATACAAATCCTTTTACTCGTTGACAGTGCGAAGCACTGATAATAAAATTAGCAAACATTATTGATACGACTTCCGTTATACACAAAATACACATTTCTAATTCAAATATACTATTCAATTTGTATAGATTATTATTATTGATCGGAACTATAATTTTCAATGAATTTTCTGTGCAGAGACGGGGCTCTACATCTTTCCGATACGGATGTGAATGCACGACGCTAGAGAGATGGAAGGTTGGTACAAATGGCGTCAGCCGGCAGAGGGGAGGAAGTCGGTAGTATCGCGCCGGCTGCGCAAGAGCAGCCTGCAAGACAGATTTTCCAATAATGAACAACCCGTGGTAGCTGTCAGTCTGCTTGTGGTGCATTCGTTGACTCTTGCTGCGCACAGTGTGTCCCGGTGTGTGTTAAAATGTGTTGTATCATTAATTGAATATTCCACTGTATGCGGATTACTGGAGGAACGCCGAGGGTCTTGCTGTAAGACAGGTATGTGGTAGAAAGAATTTAAATTTTTCGCGTATAAGGGTTTGCCCTAATAGCCGTGTGTGCTGTTTGACATACGCACAGATATATCTATCCGAGTGCTCACCATATAAACAAACGAACGCCATTGACCTTTAGCTACACGTTGTTGCTAATTTCTAAGTACATGTTGCAAACAGTTGTTTGCCTGATAAGCTGTTTGTTCGCGATCCTTTATTGTCTGTTCGTTCATATGAAGTTTTAGTTCAAATAATATTCGCGTCAGTAGCGAAGAGATCCGTGCGGGAAGAATTGTAAACAGAAAGCATCAACAAAAGTAATTTCCGTAATGGAGTGATATAGAATAAGTTATGTATATGATATAAATTCTACATTTTCTAATGGTTTAGAGTTTTATTATTACAAAAAGGAATATTTTATTAATTCTCTAGTAAGTTTTGTATAACAGTATATTTTCGATTATTGAAAGACATGACATTATTTCTGTACATTTCCATTATCTACTTCGTTTAATCAGAAGCATTACCTTTGGTACCTTTTCATTTACCGATATGCAAGGCAAACAGGTCGTTTGCACGTCGCCTAGATTACATGCAAAAAAAAAATACGAAAACAGGAGAAACGTAGGAGCGGCAAATTTTTAACTGCGCTTATTCCAAACATGTAAACACATTTATTCGTAAATGGCTCTATAAAATTTCACAAACGAGTGCTGCTATTATCGTGTTACTAACGCGTTTGTTCGATTTTTCGAAGGCTACCGTAAATGTTGCCGAGAATCGAACAAAACGATAATCGCTATCGTTTTAGCCACGGTCAAGTTTCGTGTCCACGCAAACCAATAATTAAATACAATAGTTAAATCTAACGAACGATTTCGTACGATCGTGCCTTTCGTCTCATGTTTTTCATTTCATTTATCCAGGCATTGTTGTCAACGAACAATCTCTCAGGCGTCACGTGAAAAGGTGAGCAGGCAACGACGAGGACGAAAGTGAGAGAGCGATGTAAACGAGTCCTTCTCTCAATCGTTCGCAACGAACGACGTTTTTCATTCGTCCGTTTAGGCGTACTCCGTTACAAACGCGATTAACCCTGACAATATTCGATTCGGATTCTCGCTGAGGAACGTGAATCCATATCGTTTATCGTCACCATGAACTTTCTTTAATTGTAAATCTGTTGTTGCGACGCGTCGCCGGCACGCGCGCGCGGCATTACGCTCGCCAGAGCTTTCACCGGGGACCCGCACGCGCGTCCACTTTGCAACGTGGATTGACCGTTATCGTTTCACGTTCGATAACATTGTGCCACGAAATCCCAATGCTCCAACCTGCTGATCGTACAGGGAGTCCCAAATACCGTAACTCTGCTCCAACTTCATAGACTACTGCGCGGTCCTCTTCGTTGTTTCTTTCCCTCTTAATTTTACTATAATCTGTCATAACAGTAGCGCTTAAAATGTACTTCGAGTTTAAGTCGACAACATCCGCGAAATAACACGTTTTGACTTTCTCTTTCTAAACAGATGATCGTCTATCAGATATGCAGATTTGTTCCGTATCGTATCAAATTGAACGTTCCAGTTTCCCCTCGTTATAATTCCACCGAATAGTAAATAGACTTTTCATTGATTCCAGTTTTAAACGACGCGCGGCTCGATAAATATTTAAATGAAGGTAGTGGGAACGGGGTGAAAGTTCCGGACATCGCGTTAATAGCTCCAATTAGCGTAGCAATGGTATCGATTTCGCCGGAAAAAATGTTTGCTCGGGACGAACAAAAGAAAAAAAGAAAAAAGACCATAGGAACATTAAAATACTCGAACGAAGCATCGCAATGGCTAATAAAAATACGCGAGGATTACGGCGCGCACGCAACGTTTTCCATCTCGGAATAATCACTGTTTTGCCGCTGTTTGAGATTAAGGTCAGTGCAGCTGTAGAATATCTCTAACAATACAGCGTTCCGCTGTAGCTACGGCGTCCTCAGAAATTTATAGACGAATCTTTCTCCACTTTTTCCTCGTTATTATTTTTCTGTCCCGTCAAACGAGCACGGAAACTAGCACGCGCGTGCAATCACGTGCGTCGAAACACGTCTGGATGCGACGCGATAAAAGTGTTCCGTTCAAGAGGTTGCTTTATCTTTTTCGGATTCGTCGAGGAACAGCCCGTGCATTATGTCGTACGAAACAGGCGACGGCACACTTTACGAAATCCCACGGAAAAAATAGACGATTTCACGTGGACGTTCAGAGGAAGGAAAAAAAAAATGGGGGGAGAAATGTTAATGTAACGAACGTAGGTGTCCAAAACCATTTTTGTCCCGCGAAGACTTCACGTCTTCCCGCCCACCGGCGACATTTAAAAGATACGAAACCATCTGCGTCAATGTATCTTTAAATACTACAAGACGAATCTGTGCCGGGGTACTCGATTGGCTTAGGTCGAAAAACAGCGGCAGAGATATAGAGTTGAATTACTATCGTCATATATTCTGTGAATGCCGCGGTGTTGTAACGTAAAAAGCGGAGATTAACATTTCTTTTCGAATTTCACGTAATCTCTGTGTCTCACGATTTATACCGTGACTACGTAGGTAAGCTTCAGCTGCGCGCTCGAGACTAGTAATTTTCAGTCTTAAACATTGTCGCTGTGTGTAGCCAGTATATCCTTACGTACATAATTCCATAATTTCATACATTACTCCGAATTTCGCAGAAAAGATAGTCTCGTACCTTTGCCAGTTTTATATTCATGGTGTTACAATCGTTAGCAAGTTCCCTCGAAAAATTAGACGGAAATTTGCAAGCAGATATGGCGTGAAAGCGATGTCTTATAAATTTTTAATCGTGGTCCCCGTGCAAGCAAGCTGCCTCGGCTGCCTATACACTTTACGAGGTCAGTGATTACATTAATTAGGCGCGCGATGTATTTTCACGAGAACGCGGCGCACGGATTTGAAGGTAGGCTGTTTGAGATCGTCTCGAGCCACTTAAAAGTTTCCCGGCTCGTTCGTGTCTTGGCTACCCGCTGTCTTACGAGGACAACGCGGTTCCAAGAGTTTTTAGATAAAAACGAGAGCCGTAATGGCCGAGAAGAATTTCTTTATTACGATTTCTCTCCAAATGTACTCTCCCTCTCTCTCTCTTTCTCTCACTCCCTCCCTTTCTGTCCCTTTTTTTCCATACGTCTCGTCCCTTACAATCGGTGTTTTAAATGCAAACCACCGCTTTTCACGAGCAACGCCATTTAGCGCGGAAACTCACCCCTTAAGGGGGATCTTTTCCTGTATCTCATTGTCGAGAACCAACGATTATGCTAAAGCTTTTGAGAATCAGGAGAAGCAGGTCCTTTATTTTCATCACGGAACAGTGCTTTATTTAACGTTTCTCGAATCGTTGTATCGTTGTTGCAATTGCCACAGAGTTTCTTTCACTCGATGCTGCGAGTTTAATGTAATAAATTTCGTTCGCTTAAAATTTGCCAACCCCCTCGCTGCGAACGCGACGCGCATTCGCGAAAACCGCGTCTCGTTGGAGACCGATGGATCCACAAATTTCTTGCGTCCCAAATGCTTCGGAGTCGTATTTCAGCGTGGCTCGTTATAAATCGAATTTTTGTTCCTCCTGTCGTTTATTTATGGCCGTTGCACACCGGCTAGACGGAACCGCGTGTAAATCTAAGCCGCGTACCACTTCCGTTCGCGAAACGTGCAAACGCTTCCGTTGGATCCGCGCCAGTTACCCGTCGAAAGTCACGATTTAGAGGGCGGGGACACGGCCTCGAGTTTTCCTTTCCGCCGAGGGTCCTTTGTGCCCTTGGGGACTTCATCGACTCGGTTACGTGGCACGGCATTCTGCTTCCCGGAAGCAGCCAATTCGACGTGTTTGCCTGCCCGAGCTGCCTCGTACTAGCGTTCTCAGATAAGGATACAAAGGTACGAGATCTAGGCCTCTCCCTTATTTCTCTTCCTTTTTTTCCTCACCCTGTTCCTAGCCTTGCTCGTTGGCGAGCTCTCGTTGATCTTGAAAACGAGAGGAAGGGTTGAAGGGAGAGGTTGCATCGATACGTGCTTTTGCTTCATTTTTTTTGCGATAGCAAGGGTTGAAAAATTGTATTATACGTTGGAGAAAAAATGTTCTGTCTCAGAGAACACTTTTCGTGGCCATTGTAGTAAATCGATGAGGGACGATACCAATTGTTCCATTCGCGTGACTCACCGTACCTGAAAACTGGTGCATAATTTAATAAAACGATCCGATGGTATGAAATAATGAACGTTAATTACTTCTCCATCGCAGTACGCTACACGTTTTAACAAAGTATTGATAAACCTTCGTACAACGTTATCTTTACTAACGAGTTGCAAGTAAGCGCGCTATCAGCACGCTTTTGATCGCCGTGTATTTTCATCGAGATTGCTGGACAGAGCCTGATAATTGAGTAAGATAGTATAATTTATGGAAACTAATATTTCTGTGGTAAATGTTTGCAAAGCACGAATAGGAAAGGTATGAATGAAGAACTCCCGTTATAGTTGACCACAAGAACATTCGAACGACCGTAGAATTTTTAGTTTCGAAAAGTTACAAATGGATTGCTGCGTCGACGCAGCGTTCAAAACGGAAGTCAAATATTTCCCGTCTATAGGTAGCCACGCGTAAATTTTTATTTCCCTCCTTACACGCGCGCTGGTTCGCCCCATTCTCATTTCGCAACCCCTCGCATGTGCTCTGTTCCGTGTGTTCGATCAGCCTGTTTGTCGAACGCAAAATCGTGCGCGTGCGAAGCGCGCGAAACCGGAACACCGTCGTACCTTTCCCTACAAAGCGAGTTATTCTCCAACAAATTTCGTGCGCGAACTAACCGTGGACCACGAATATCACCGCGCGCGCGTTATTGACAGAGAGCACGGGTTTGCTTTTCAATTATTCGCCCGGCCAATGAAGATACCCACCGGAACGATGGAGGAATCGATTTATCGAGCGTCGAAACCGGACGATTCGATGGCGAAATAGTACCCTCTTATCAACCATCGGGGCCAGTTTTAGAACTTGGATGAGTTCTACATTATTAACGCTGATAATACGCGACAGATGTAGGTTATTCCGAGATTAAACCATTTTGCGGCTGTAACGTCCGCCAAAGAGGACTAGGGAGCGTTTAAGGGGTGAAACGGGGGTGCGTTGGACGAACAATGCGTCTAGGACGATTGCCGATGAAAAACGCTCGGGAAAATCGATCGGCTGTGCCCGCGTTCCCCCGTGTTTTTCTCCCTAGTCCCTGTCCCCAGGGGTTGGTTCAGAGAGAACCCTCCGAAGCGTCCTCCGAGGCCGTCCTTATTTTAGGCCCGCTCACCCTCGAAATAGTTAACGAGATTCATGGCGTCGGGCTCGATGGTGGCTTTCCGAAAGAGAGAAGGGAAAAGTAAAGAAGGATGAAAAAAAAGGATACACCTTCTAAACTCGCGGTGTTGTACTCTCGCTTTCACAAATCGATACGCACTTTTAGGCGCGCGTCACGCAGAGGAAACGCTTCCGTTCCGTTTCGTCCTTATCGTCTCGCCTCTTTCTCCTCCTTTCTATGAGGTGGAATAAAAAGCTTTAAGGCCCCTTATCGTATTTTCCTCCTTTCTCTCTTTCTCTCTCTCCCCCCGTCGTCCGCGGTGGGGAGAATAATGTTCTTTGACGCGAGTCTCGCGCGATTCCGCTTTTCCTTGCGAGAAACAAGTTACACGGGAATTCCTTTGAGCGTTTCATCGAAGATAGAGGGACAGGCTGGTTTCAGACGATCCCGTCGCTCGGTATTCGCTTCTCGTATTCTCGTCAAGAGTTTCTAGCCTCCGTACCGCGTGTTTACCTCGGAAATTTGACGTGGCAACTCTTTGGCAGCTAGGTATGCGCCAGTAGCGTGTTTTCGGAAACATTTCAATCCGAGTCTCTTCTCTTGGACCACCAGAAGCAACGAACAAGAAACGAACGAGAGAGACAGAGAGAAAAAAGAAAGGAACGGAAGAAAAAACAGTAGGCAAGATTCCTTGACCTACGGTTGGTCGCATAGTCGAGCGTTTAAACCGTGCGCGTTGCGCAAATAGGTTGCCGTGCTCATTAAGTATACGAGGTAGAAAAAGCGTTCTTGGCAACTGGCGTCTATATGTGCACGTCAGAGTTAGGGGACCCCCCCTTTTTCCCATCGGGGTGGTTGTACTATTGATTTTTTTCGCCCTGTCCCGTTGAATTATCGAGTGCTCGCTCTCATGTGGGCGATCCTGCTGGCACATTGTGCTGTCCGCGCGCGCGACACACCAACCCATCGGAACCAGGAAACGTACGTGCATATGTACCACGCGTGTTAAGTAGAAGGCGATAAAGGACCCGCGTGATAGCATCTATCGTGTACGGATAACATTCGTGTCGTGGACCTTCCGTCTATCCCCACGTATGCTACCCCGAGTAGCTCCGCCAAGGGTGGTTTCCGCTGTCGAGCGGATTCTTTTGAAAATAAAATCAGCCGCGCTGATCGGGTTCATTTACACTCGATCCGTTTCATAATGGCTCCGACGCGATACTTCCAATTAGACCCCCCCTATGGAACGATCGAGCTCACGCGGTGAATTAACGGATTATTCACTGGCACTTTCCATCGACACGGTCGTACCAATTACGATTATTGATTAAGAGCCGCCACGGCACTCTGCGAGACTGTTCGTAGGCCAGAGCGTGGGGGTGCTTCATCGGAAAGCCGTGAAATAATAATTCGCTCGGAATATTAAGTGTAATTGTTGCCCGAGGGAGTCTGAGGGGGTGGCGGTGGCTCGCGCTAACGTCGACTGAAAACGAAAGAGAAACGCTCGGGATGGTATCTACCGAGGCGAGGAGCCACTCCAGCGGCAACCCTGTCGCTTTCCAGTCTCCTGCACTGCTGTATGGTATTACATCCAGCCGGGGTGCAGTTTAACCGTAATAACGGGCGAAGGTGTAGAGCACTGCGTTAGATTAATCGACCGAGTCGCCCACGTATGGCGTATGGCACGTAGAACATTTCTCACCTGCCCTTTTTTCCTGTTGCTCCCTTTCTCTTTCTCTCAGTTACGCGCGCAGCCTGGGACAGCCGCACGGGTGACACAACGGAGGAGAGCGAAACCAGTCGTGGGTCGTTAGGCTCGCGTTTAAGTTCCGACCGATTTGTCAATTGTTACGATTGTCAGACCTTCAAGTGGTGCTACTAGGTATGCGGCGACGCTTGTACGTGTGCACGGGAGCAGGGACCAGGGTGCTTGTTTCTGATATATTGGTGAACTCGTTTGTTCCTTTGTGGGCTAGTATGCATACCGCTGAGGAGTGGAAAGGACAAATCTGAATGGGTGTAGACGCATTGAAATTATATTGAATGCAAATTATATTGTATACGGTTAAGGGTATTTCGTATTCCGGTACTAGGCTCTTTCCTGCGATTCAAATGTATTTACATATTGAGAAACGACGAGAGGTTTCGTGGTTGTACATTGCTTCGACTTTCAAGAGTATCGAGATACAAAATTCTGCCTCCACCTTTTCCAACCCCGTCTACTTAATGATCGAGTTCAATGACTGCAATCGTTCTTTCTTCCAATCTTAATTTCTATTAATATCAATGATCTGCCTCGTTATAACAGATACACTCCACACATGCCATTGAGACACCCTAAATTAGATGGGATCGTCATCGTCAAGCATTCGCTTTCCGCGAATTTCCTCCCATTTCGAATTCCCCTCGACGACCGCGCGTCCGATTCCACGAATGTCTGAGGTTTTAATGAAACGCCACGTTCTTCAACCCTAACCCGCCCCCTCGCGTTTCGCGTTTACATTAAGCGCCTCTCCTTTATTCGCCCGTCTGGAGGAGAATCCGGTCGATATTCTAAATGCATTTTTCCGAGCACCGCCGACTCGGCCGATCAGCGTCGCAACAACTTGGAAATGCTCGTTGCCCGAAAGGGGTGGCCGAGTTGAAAGGGGGCGAAGGGTCGCGCCGCGATCCCGTGCTCCACGAGTGGGTGCTCGACAGGCTCGAGTGAACGGTACAATTTCATCGACAGCGCGGGCAATAATCTCGTCGACAATGCGGCTGCTGCACGCCGTCAGAAGCGAGTCAGCTGGCATCTTCGATCCGCCCTCGGCGAAGGCTACGACAGCCAGTATAATTTACAGTATTACACCGTGCCCGTTGACTCTTGAGCAACGCGAGCATCGATGGTCCACGCTGCTTGTGGTTGGACCATTTCTTGAAGAAATTGTATTCCTTTCAACTCGTTTTTTTAGGGATTTGCGACGATTTAGAAGGAGATAGATATCGTTTACGTTCTTGCGGAACGTAGTAAAAAAATTTCGATTACTCGTTGTTGAAACGATAACAATTCTTTCCTTTAGAACAACTTTATCTTCCCTCGAGACACAAACGCGGATTTTTTTCCGGACTCGAAAGAAACGAGCGGACTTAACGACACACGATTAAACTACAATACACTGGGGACAACAGTTCATTACAATTTCAAGCCCGCCACGGTCGTCCGACTTCCATTAAAGCTGCAAGGGAAACCAATGATTCGCCTCGAGTCTAGTTTTCTCTCGAACCTTTGTGGACTACGAACTCTATCGTGCTATAGTATTCTCATTAACTTTTTTGGGGAACTGTTCGAACAGTTTACGTTTAAAGTAAAGTAAAGTAGATTTGTTCCACGTACGTGCAGTCCTCGATAAAAAAAAGAAAAAATCATATCCATCCAAATGTTTTATCCCCCACGTAGTATTTCGTGAAGCGACAAACCGCAAAAAAGGAGGTATATTATAAAAAAATGCTATCCCCCGAAAATACCCCGTGTAGTGTCTAGGAAATTTATCTCTCCGCGCTCGAACGTTAATGTCCGCCACTCGAAATTCCCACGTCCCGCTCTTCACCACCGGCTCCCATTCAGGCGTTTCCCCATTTCCAAAGCTTCGTTTTTCCCGTTGAAAGCGTCAGCGGCACCGCGACGCGTTAAATACCATAGAGAGAGCGAGCATCGCGACGCTGAAGTCCCGCGGACTGGGAGAGCTCCGAGCATTAGCCCCGCGCGTCGCCCATCGCCAGGCTGATGACACCTTCGCACGCGATCTCTTTTTTCATCGTGGCACGCACGTGCTCGATTCTCGCCTCGTTCCTCGACCGTCGATCTCGCCGTGGTAAATCGGCTGCGTTCTTCAACGCTGAACCCATCGACCGCCATTATCGTGCTCCCTGGCGCTCGTAAGCGCAAGCTGCGTCTAAAGGGGTTGTTGGCATATGTAACAGCGATTTCATCCGCGGACGATCGCAACGAGCGCGTCGACAATGGGTCCACGAGGCGCACAGAGGCTGGCCCAGCTGGCCCATACGGTTTTTACCGCGTTATTTACCACCTTCGTGCACACGCGGGGCCGTGGCAGCCTGTAGGGTGCGCAGGGACACGAAGAACGCCGCAGCCTGCGTGCCTCTCTCCATCTCTCTGCCCTTCTCTTTGCACGGCTGGTAACACATGTTGCACGGAGTCTGTTCTATTGTCTCGTTCCGTGGTCGTTTTCGTGCCGGGCACCGGGTGACTGACGAGCAAACGAAGGATTTTTGATCGCACGCCCGTCTGCCGGCGAAGAGATCCTCGATGGCCCGGCACGTTCCATCATCAGGCTTCGCTCTCGGTGTCCATTTCACGGAGGCTCCGCTCTCGTCCAGCTGGACACAAACGATGGTTTCTGGTCGCTCGAAGTGAGCACAGAGGACCCGTTCGATGTGTGATGTATTTAAAAATGATATTTTTAAATTAAATTCTATGCTCGCTCGAATTGTAAGGGCTCACCATTTGTCGGCGTGATCGTTCAGAATGATTAGAGAACAATCGCGCAAACGAGATCACCGATATTTGGATAATCGTACGTGGTATATAATTTGGCGTTCGAATAGATGTAACACATTCTACTTGTACCTCCTACGTTAAAACGTTATCCGCAATTTCCGCGTACAATTTCCCAGCTGAACAATTATTCGTTTATAAAATCGATACCGGCCGTCGCAGTAAATTAATGCGCGTATTACTACAAACGCCGATACAAATTCCGATGCTTGGCGGGAATTAAAATAAACTGAGAGTCTCGCTCGATAGTTCCGAGGCGGGGTTAACACGGGTTGTTATCCGAGCGAAGGGTAGGGATCGCGACAAACGAATTTCATCGCCTGACCTCAGTCAGAGAAATGCTCGAAACGGTAGTAAAAGCCCCGATAAACTCGCCGTGGAATCGGACTCGTTTTTAATACGGCACGAAATTTGCATATCCCCTTAAACGCGGTGATTATCTTCCCTGGCTAGATTCGTGACCCAGTTGCAAAGTGAAACGCGGGAAGCGGTTCGATTCGCGTGCTCGACGGGAGACAGGAAGACGGGGTTGAAAGGAAACAGGGTCGAAAGGAAAAAGGGGGGTTGGTACACGCCCGTCGGTATTTGTAGATGCGATATCGCCTAATGGAATCGAGGCGGTGAACAAATTGCGAGATAGGGGGACGAAGGGCGTAGGAAATAGCTGGCGAAATGCTCGCGGACTAATTAACCCCTTCGACCTAATTACCAGCCCGTGGAGACTCCCGCACCTGGTCATTGCTGTAATAGAAACTACGATGATGGTTAGGATGATCGTAGCTCTCCTTGATAATCAGTCAAGAGTCGTAACGATATCACAGAATCGTAATGTTCCCGGTCTGATTGGAGTTACGCTTTTCATTTGGTTCGATCGGTGAGCCTGCCGCTCCGAGCTTTTTTAAACAACACGCACAACAAAAGCACTAGCTTCATCGATAAACCGTACACGCTTGTTGCAAATTCAGAGTTTCTTTTGTATATATTTTTACATTTATTTTGCAAACTCCTTTCTTCCACTCGGTTAAATTTTTGATAACGATTATGCAAATGATTGGAATATATGAAAAATAAAAAGTATTCCATATTAGGGCAACTGGCCCTATCTATGATGCTGACGCGGGGACGGACAATCAAATGCGACCGGAATAGACGAAGAGAGAAAGAGAGAGGGAAGAGCGAAGCATCGCCGGAAGAACGATGGAAATAAATAATACATGAAGCATTTTCGAAGGGACAGACGTTATAGCTTGCCTTCTATTGGAAGAACCGTCCGTGGAGGGATCACGTAGGAAGGATGAGGAATGTAAAATGTTTAATGATATTGCTACTTCTGTATTCTTTGCTGGTTCATGTTGGATCTCTATTGATGGCATTGTGTACGTCGACGATGGATGTTGTTTGTTATTAATGATATCAGGGAACGTTATCAAGCAGACTTTCCTCGTGAATAAAGGATCCTCGACCGTACGTACGAGTACGTGCATCGGGAACGATAGAATTCGCGAAGGTAATTTATCGGGGAATCGCGATCTGTTGAATTTTTATTGCGTTTCTCATTTTCGGGTGCACTTTGGTTTTGTTGCTCCTGTTATTTTCGAGGCTTCCGCGCTTTCCTTTTCACCATCGGCTTCGCTGTAGCGCGAGTGGAGCTGTTAAAAGTTCTCGACTGCACGCGCTTCAAAGTGCAAAAGTAGGTTCGAAACTTCTTACGAAGTGGTATACTGTATTTTGAGGTGACGTATGCGAAAAGCAAACATCGAAACTATTCAGTTTATACGACGAACTTTTCCGTTGAATCTTTCGATACGAAATGACGCCGTTTGGTTTGATATTAATTAACTCCTCTCTTATCACGTATCTCTGAACGTTTTATTAATGCTCAACGTGCAATCAACGTCGAGGCGAGCGTTTCACATTTTCATCGCGAGACTTTAAAGGCCAATCGTTCGTGAACAGGGTCGTTTTCACGAGTTTTCGCGGAGCCGCTCGATGATTTTACGAGAAGTCGTATCGCTTGCGCAACACGTGTCGACGACACGCTTTCAACCGGCCCTCGTGCATTTACCTTCGCCGTGGATTATTATTTCTTGCCTATCTGCGCGGAGTTACTTCGCCCTGAATCGATTTCCCGTCGACGGTGTGCACCTACGGCCGTTGCTACATTTCTTTTAGTCGCTTTAATCGCATTATTTGCATACAGGATCGTTCGCGTTTCGCACGAACAGGTCCTCCAACATACTCGTTCCGTGGAGAATTTTTCCTCAACGGCCCTCAAAAATTGCGATAAATTTTAGTGCATGCTAGGTTTTATAATATAATCGGAACGTTGTTCAAATATTGAAATATTTGATCCGTAGTTACTGTATTGCTATATTTTATCACTGTAATTTGTGTAAAACGCATTCTCCTAATATCGTGCAATAACGATTGTAACGCTATCGTTAATATTATATACGACATCGATTAAATGATCCCCAAATTCCAGCCGTTAATCTCAGTCCTCTATACTTCCTCCGCAACTCGGCTACCTAGATTTACCGCAATTATTACTCATCGATAAGTCCCCTTAATGCATTCATCACACGAAACAATAAATTCTCCGAGTACGGTTAGGGTTCTGGACAACCGGCCGTATATTCGACTCGGCGAATCAATCCCATTATCAGGCAAATAAGCCACAGGGACAAATCCTTCGCACCACCGTCAATTTTGTCAGACATCAACCGAGTAGCTCTCAATTACACCCATCAATTCAACTATATCCCCTGACTCCCTATTACGATAATCTCTATGCTAAACGACTACACTCGTGGCACCATTCTCTCCCACCTCTACGATAACAACTATTAGACAGCTTGTCGTTCCATTGAATCGAACGCGGCTTAAAAACAGCGGTTGGACGGGGCAAAATTCAGGAGGTCCTGGTCCGCACGTAGTTAGCAACAAATCCCTCGAACGAATTCCACGCGCGAAACCACGTGTGCTCTGATCGAAAGCGGAGGCACCTAACCAGAGAGTTGGCCACGAGTACGGACGAGTCGAATCCATTGTAAGGTGAGCAGGCCGAGGCGTAGACCGGGTGGGCCGATGGATTATTCATGCGAACGGTAAACGGTGCACACGCGCGGAATGGAGCGCAGAAGGATCTTGGGGCCTTTGGTAATTCCTGGGACCAACAGGGGCGCGCATCTGGCCACCACGTGCTCCGCGAACTTTACCCCTGGGCCATCGACAGCGGCGCGAGGCGTTCTTTCGGTCAGACGCGGGGCGGTTCGTTAATGGCCCAGCCGTATATCGAAGCCATGACGGTGGTGTCCAGATTTCCTTCCTTTTCCGACCAACGGGTTTGTCCCCGCACGTGTTTATCGGGGCCATTGGACGAAACGTGCCTCGAATTTGCGGATTCTACCTAACACATTGCCCCCTGCTGACCGCCCAACAGGCCAGGAAGAGAATTCTATCCAAGATTGCCAGCCCTCCAATAGTTCTCTAGGACCAGGTTGTTACGAGCAATTTATTGGGATTGGATTGGTTGGACAATTTTTTCTTAACAAGTCGCGAACTTGAGAATTGTTCTCTTAAGGGTGGAAACTTGATTCATTACTGATAAATTATTGGTAGAGGTGCAATGACGGGGTTTGGATTAATTGACTGTAACGATTTCGATTTTCGATCGTACGATATTTGGTTCTTTATACGTTGTAGTAAGAAGCACATTTACTCGCGCTATCATCTTGTAAAAGAAGAGAGACGTAGGACGGAAACACTTTGGACCCTTCCCTTGTTAAAAGAATTAAGGAGGTGGGGATTACTTTAATGCGCTTCCTGTTTATCTAATATTCTCATTTATCACTCGACTAGCAAGACCAAGTAATTGTTACGTAATCCCGAAGACAGTGAAATATTTACTACTATCGGTTGTCCCCATTTTTTCAATTACTAACTTTGTTATCTATAAAAATAATTATCTTCACGGTACGTCGTATTAACCCAATTCATTTTATATCTACTTAGAACCAGTGGCATACATGGCCTCGTATCTTCGCTGCAGTAGGTCATTACAAACAATTAACACTGTAATTAGCTGGAAATTTTTATTGTTACCCGTTAAAGTACAGGCTAATTAGAATCAATAAATTTGCACAATAGAATAAGCAAATAATACCAGCCTCCGTGTAACCGTGTAGTTCAACGAAACCAGAACGAAAAAGTTGCAAAACGAACGATAGGATTTCTCGAATACGAGAATTAACCATCTCTTTCAATAATCCGAATAGGCGGATAATTGGAAGAGTGTTTGTAGGACTTAAATGAAACAGAACGCGAAGGGTTTATTATCTAATCTTGGAATATACTCCAGCTGGGGCCACTTAAAAATATACCCTCCGTTTGTACTGTTTCCTCTTCTTCCGTCTCCCTTATCCTGCTGTAAAACATTGTCGCGTGGATAGAAGGAAAAACAGATTAAAGGATTTCTCCCAGAATCCGCTCAGCTGTCGCGGTCGAGTCACATTAAATTTCGCGCCAGATGTTCCATCGTCGCATCGATTGCTTCGAAATTTGAAAAACGTTGCTGGTGTGAACCCAGCTTACGGAACGAACGCGAGTCGAAAACTGTGACAGTTCCGGAAGCTAGCCGCGAAAGTTTTCCAATCGGTAATAACGATTTCAGCGTCGAAACAATAACTGTGCCGTCGTGGAAATCCGGTTATTCGAGTGCAGCAGCCATATTTTCCGCGGATTATACCCCGGCGCGGATTCGCAGGCTCTTCGGAACCTTCGAAGAGTTTCCGGTTCAGAAGCTTCCGCGTTCGAGATTCGCGCACGTCTACGCGCGCATAAGTCTTCCGGTGTTTTTCGTAAACAAGCGGTCGAACGAAAGCACACAGCGCTTGGTATCCACGTCGTTCCAGTTTCCAACAAGCGCGCGGAACACTTTCCGATGGCTTATCCACTCCCCTCGTCTATTTGCCCCCTATTTTCTTGCCGCTGGCGCAAACTTCCTCGCGATGCGTCAAGAACGGGGAAAAGTTGCTGAAAGGACACGAAAAAAAAAGGAACGACCGGGTAGAAAACCCCCGCGGACGGCCGAGTTTCCGTCTTCCCGTTTATTATACGCTCCCCCGTCTATCTCTCTTTTCTGTCCACCATTTTCGCCATCCTTTCTTGCTCCCTTCTGTTTTGGTTCCCCGTTAGTATCGTGTTTAACATTTTTACGTGTATTCAACTGGTTGCCGTTCGGAAGAGTTCGTGCTCGAAAACTTTAATAAACGAGCCATCCAGCCGTTCGTTCCCCTCTTTTCTTTCGCCGTCCCGTTTCCACCCTCTGTTACCACGGTGAAAAGCAACGCGATGGATCCGTCCGTCCCGCTTCCGCGCGCGCCAACTCGCCTCAACGAACGGTCTCTGTCCGTCTCGTAGCTTTCGGCTCTGGGACACAGGATCGATCGATATCCATTCCCCTGGGGAGGTAAATTTTCGCACGGCAACAAGATATATCCGGAGGAAATAGGCCCGCGACATTAATAGACACCGGCAGCGTGGTAACACCCTTTTACGTACCTCTATTTGTTGTCCTTGACTGGGCTTGGTATAATTTTTTTGTACTTTCATTCGTACTTGTTACAAAAATGTGGGAAAATAATAGTCAGGATAAATGAATCGAGTCATTCATCCAGTTAAATTCTTTTATTGTACAATTGTAAATACAATCGAGTTGGAGGTTTAAGCTTTTGTACATTTTCGCAGACAATTTTTGTAAACGGTAACAGTTTTATGTTTCTATGTAAAACTTGTACAGGAATTTTGATTCTTTGAATTCGTTTGCTGCGCTTACTTCTTCCGCCGCCATGTTGGTTCCCCAGTTCTGCCTATAAAATCATGCGCCTGCACGTTCTCGCGTTCAAACGAACTTTTCGATTATACGTTCGCGAGTTCACGGATCTATCTTCATTCCTCCCTCGTGGAAAATAAAGGAGCGAACGTTCCGTTCGATTCGATTCGACTGGTCGATTCGCCGACGAATCACCTCTGACCGGGAGCACCGCAACAGAACCAAGGGTTGGAAAATTAAACAGAGGATGGTTATACCTATCCGTTTTTAATCCGCCGCCGTTAGTTTTGTTTCCTTTTCCACTGGCGAGAGCTTCACCCCTGGTACGCGTTCGGAAATCGAACGCATAGTTCTCGTGTCTGATTTATATTACATGCCCCGTTTCTCTCTTTTTCTTTTTTTTTTTTTTTGTTCTCTCTCTCTCTCTGTCTTCGCCGTACGAACGAAGCCATTGTTCGTATTCTGGAACGTGGGACATTACCGGTTTTACATCTGTGTATGGCATTGAAACGATCGTTCGCATTTTCAAGTGTTACGGTTCACTGTAATCAACGAGCGGAAGTGGTGAAATTTCAATTACCTTTAACCCTTTCCTTTGGCGGCTCGAGTGGCTTCCTCGTAAAGGTCGAGTGACGGATATCGATCGGGGTTATTTGAGAGTTATTTGTCTCGAGTAAATGCGACTGTTCAAAGGTAAAACTATAAAGTTAAAGGTGTAGGTTACGTATTTTTATCATTTCCTCGGTCTTCGCCGTGTTGGAATTTTTATCTCTTACGCGAATGGTATCACGGGGCGTCGATCGAGCCCTACGACGTCAGAATCGTATCGATTCGTCGTCCTAGCGATGCCCGGCGGTATTCCCTGGAATCCGAACTAATAATGCGGCCGAAAACAATATCGAGAATCGTAATTACGGCGAAACGCGTACGCGTATCCTCGGTTCCGCTCGAATACTCTGCATATGGCAGGTTATTTGTTATCGAGCATGCGGTTTGCGACCTGTGCTCCTATCGTGCGTAACGTTGTGTGCACACGATCGGAATACCGCCGTGCAGAAACGTTCCTCATGAATTTATTTTGTATCACTAAAATTACAAATACTACTGCCAACGCACGCTGGAACGTTTGCTCGTTTTTAACTCGCTGGCATGTCCGTATCATCAATTTCGTCGTGTTATCGTGACGATTCGCGAATTTAGTCAGTGTACGTACTTTTGTTTTTCATGAATGGCGTGTCCGTAGATACGTAAGGTGTCTAGAGGCGATGAAAATTGCTGGCAGGGTTTCGACGCAGTCTTACCAGGTGTTCGCCGGCTGTTAGAAAGTTGTCTTTCGAATTTATTTTCACGGTAATAAAATGTCTGCGTGCCAGACTTTTTACGCTTCGAGTTGGGCTCGCGATTTATGATGACCTGTCGGTCGTCGTCCTGCTAGGTAACCCCCGACAGTTAACTCTACGTATCGCTAATTAATTAACCATGTCTTTATTTTCGTGTGTCACGACAGCTCGCTACCAGTAGCTTATTTTGTTTGAGATATTTCGAACGAAGTGCGAGCTACGTTTGAAACGTAGACACGGTAGTCGTCGGTAAGTTTATTTGTAATTCTCACATTCTTGATGCAAATATTAAACGCCGGAAAGCATTCAGCCCTGTTAATGAAGACATTGAACGGTAACTCGGTGTAAATAGGTTAGCGATTTTTCAATTTCTCGGTTTAAGAAATTTACATGAAAGGCTCCTTTGATCGTCGACGGATTGAAAATTCTTACTTCGAAGGGAGGGTCTCCCAAAGAAACTTGGCAAACAGTTTTCCAATTAATCTCGTAATCGCGATCTCCCGAATTCCTAATTTCGAAGGTACCCGACGAGTATTTTTTCATAGAGGAAGACCAAAAATTTGCATCGAGGATAGGAACAAGAAAATAAAGGCAAGAATAGAACATCTGCTACAAAGGGAACATAAATATACCCCTCGATAATTCCATATAACAGCATTGAATCGTACGAGAACAATCGACCCTTTTTTCTTAGAAAACGCGTGCGAACGTTTCTGAAAAATGCATAACACCTATTCCAGTGACAATAAGCAACACTGGGCGACTAGACGAGCGTGGAACGATCAGTCTGACGCGCGGCAGTATCGAGCGTTGGGGGCATTATGCGAATGAAATAAAAGCCGGCGGCATTGTCTAGTTGGGCAGTAATGAAAATAACACGATCGTTACACGGTTAAGAGTTCCGTGTACGTTAGTGTGTGCGTGGACGCACGAACCCGGTGCATAGGCGAGTAAAAGCTGGCATGGGGTTGGAGCGCGAGAGACCAAGGCGAATCTTTGAAAGGCCACGTTGGGTAGTGCTATCAATAGTTCTCTGAAGTAGCTACTTTACCCTCCAACCTTTTACACAGTGGCGTAGGGAGAAGTAGGGTCAGGCATAATGTCGACGTACAGACAAAAGGGACGCGACTTGAAGAGAGAGACCGTCTTTGTTAGCCGAAAAGAAGTCGAGGAAGATCGAACGACAACCGGAAGGCTTCCTGGTGTCACTGCGTTCCGTGGAGGAACGCGGGCGCGAAGGAGAATGGAATAGGGGATGAAGCGGACAGAGTTGCGCTCTTGTAACGTCGTAAAGTAAAGTTTTAGGGTGACTGTTGCATTGAAATTCGCACGTAAAAAATAGTGGATCTTTGGATCAGAAGAGCGCATCTTCGAACGTCGAAGTGTACGTCATATTTCTTTATCGTATCCATTTCCCGTTCTCCCGTAACTTTGGCTCGACGCTGTCGACGTTATTTATGACCGATCAAACTTGCCGTCGTTTGTCGAAGAAAATCGACACGGAAGTCTAGTGAAAAATCAGTTGGCGCGCGCGGACGAAAGAAAAGTTTACGGCTGTTTTATTTCGCGTACGCGTCGCACTTTTCCACGGGTGTTCGTAAGGCGGGGCGCGTGCTTGGAGTTTGTCCGGGAAGTCTCGTAAATTTTCCTGAACCGTCCAGACTTGGACGAGGCGGATGGAAACGTACGCCAGGGCAGGTCTGCTCGCTAAACTCGCCAGGAAGTCGTTCCGAGTGCAACCTAATAGCATTTCAGCGATATCCAGCCGGTACCGCGTAACTCGCGGCACAATGACGCTGGGTGGAAGAGGTCGTCGACCTTTAAAATCGTGTCCGAGTGCTCCAGAAACCCCGAATCCGAATCGTTCTGATCCACACGGGATTATTTTTCGATCGGGCTTCCTCGCGTGTCTCCTCGTAGGAACTAGATTCTATTTTCGGTCCGGCTGCGACCCAGGTACCTTGTATTCGCCATCGAACCGAGTATTCGACGCTCCCTTTTAGCGTCTTGTCTTAAGATAGCTCACGTGATTCAAGTGTTTGCTTCTACGTTTGTTGAAACATGCATTAGCGCGCTTTATCGAGTGTTTCAGAGACACGTCGTCGCACGGCGCATTTGTTGCTCGCAAGGGTAGGTGAATTGGACGTCAGAGAGAAGTCAAGTTTTAGTAGCGCGCAACGCGTGTGAATGAACTATGAGCCACATTGTAATTTCCATTAGCGAAACAGTCGGTGATATACCGTTGGCAATACAGTATCCATTTTGTTATTAGACAAATAACAATAGTTGGGAGATCGGTTATACATTTGTTGGCAAAACTTCAATCTCCATCCCCTTTCGTTCATTTGAATGCAATGCAATTACGATGCACATCCGATCGAAAATAGACGGTTCCACCGTCACTCATAATTCTGATCAATCTATTCTATCGGTAGATACTTCTTCCCCCGATCGACAAGACGTTTCTTGTGTTAAACCACTCAACGATCGAGCCGACGCGCATCGATTACTTCATTTTCTACCCCAGAATGGACGCAGCGTGCCTCGTGAAAGCAATCTCTGTCGCGCGAGCCAGAGAGAAAGAAATCGTTCGATCCGCGGTCAATTATCTCGAACGGTTTATTACGAGCACCGTGACGAATTTCCGGCAGAGCGACTCGACGGTCGCGAAAGGCGAGCCGGCCTGGGCGAATGAAATTCGGGTTCGAGGGACAGAATTAAATTCGCGGGACGCCTTCCGTCGCTGCGAATCCAGCCAGGTGTTTCAACACACGTCGCAGGATTTTCGTTCCATCGTAACCGCCTCCGTATCGAGCGGCTGACCTTTCCGCGCTGGCCCGGAAACCTCGAAATCCCGCGATCGATGCGCTCCACCGATCGAGCCCCGATACTCCAGACCGCACCGTCGCGAGATACCGTCACCGCGAATTTATTTCGGGGACAAATCTCTGGGTAAACCGACCAGGATCGATACAACTCGTCCAGACTTCCGGTATCCGGTCTTTCGTAGGAAGACACCTGCTCGCGGCGGTACACGTTACAGGATCTCGCAACGCAAACGCTTCGCGACGGTGATGATTATTTAAATGACCCGGGGTAATCGATGTAGCTGATTAAAGTTGCAAATTCGATTTAAATTTAGCTGTATACTTTCGTTGCTGACTCTGCGAATAGATCCGCGTATCGATTAGCATCGGTAAGAAGTTTCTATCCAATCACGAACAAATATTAGCTTAAGAACAGTTCGCGTGGGGTAAGTCAGGTTGTATCTCGGAAAACAGAGTTCGGAACAAGAATTCGCCGGTCCGAACTTGGCGATCATTAATAGTCAGAGTTAGTAGTTACCAGTGTAGTTAGCGATTAGCTGGGATCGGATAATTTGATTTCCAGCTGGCTAGATCTAAGACGGGTGTATATAATTGCCTCGTTTCGGGCTGGTTTCAACTTCCGAAGGAACTTGATTGTATTTCATTAATTTTCTAGCTGTTCAAAATTATATATAAATTTAATTAGTCGAGAGAAAGTTTTCCAGTGAACATTTTCCTGGCGATTTGTCATCGCGTCGATAACTCGACGATACTCGAAACGACTCGATTGCGTTTTGCTATTTCGGTCGCGGCGCGTTTTGAACGTGCCGGCAAACAGACGTATGCAGAGAAGCAATTCCTCACTCGCGCTGGGTCTATTTTAATCGCAGTCATTCTTGTACACGTTCATCCCTAAACAGTCTCACAGTGTTAAGTCGCGGTGTGAAAGCCGTCTTTTCACTGTGCGAATCGCGCGACTCAATGGGCTGCGAAATCACGGTTAAATTCAATCTGTACTCGAGACAGATTTCGCGTGTTACGCGCAGCGCAAAAACTGAATGCGAACGAACTGACGTTTCCCTCCCTCCTCAGAATCTTTTGTGAAACTGCTCTAAAGTCGCGTATTTTCTTCCTCGAAATCGTTTTTCATATCAGATCGTGACACAGATTCGCACAGTTCTCGCGAGCATCAATCCGTCGCGATGTAAAGCTCGCTGAAAGGTATATAAATAATTTTCCGACAATCTGAATGATTTACACGATAACTTCGAAACAAATCCACTCTATTCCACGCAGACGTTAATAACGAACTTACCTGTGTTAAACGATGATTAATTTTCATGTGGGAAGTTGGAGGTAGTTAGCCTGGCGGTATGGCACACCGTTGATCTAACTTCGATGCTGTTCCTTCCGCCTTCTGCGGCATGAAAGGCCCGTTAACAGTAATTTCATAGCCGTTAAAAGTAAATCGCGAACGGTAATACGATGGAGAGGAGCGATTACAAAGGCGTCTAACAAATTGTCGATACCAGATAAAGGGTTCAGGGCTGAAGGTTGAAAAGCCTCGGAAAGATTAGCGAACTTAAACCCCGGGAAATCTCTTGGTCAGCGTTAAAACGAGTTAAGTGATTTCTCGATGCGATCAGCTGACACATTTTACAGATCTAGTTCCCAGCTAACTATTCTCAGAGAAAAATTCATTTCTATCGTATTCGAGGTTTCCTGCGAATGTTTGTTCGTCTCGTCGTTAATGGAGGAATGAAACGGTAGGCGTCGTTAAAGGTTCGCCAAGCCGCGAAAGTCGAAGGGGCCACTAGACGCGCTACCGAGCGAATCGATGACCAGAGTCCGTTCTCACCGAAACGGATCGATCGACGGTGCCGGGCGCGAGTACAACGACCGAATTAATAACGACAGCAGCAGGCTACGTAACGCGAGGAAGCGGCGCGTGCGAGAATTTATTGGCAATTTTCTTGGGCCGCCGCGGAACTTTCCTTATGGTGCAACCGCATGAAAGCGGCCTGTATGTAGGTCGAGATTGAATGGAAATTCGCGTAACGAACGGCGATCGATCGAAGATCCGCTATCGGAACGCCGTGGTATCAATGAGCGTAACGATTTCCCGCGACACACCAGGACACGTTAGTCAAACACCCATTTACATAACGTATCAGTGGTTTTTCAGTTCCTTTTAAAATATACCTCTGCGCTGGTCTCTCGTAACTAATCCTTCCAAGCTCCACGTTCCACGATATCATCGATAATGTTGTATCTTAAAATTTGCTCCCTATTTCGATCGAATCGAAACGTGGTACAGTCTGAGTTTCGTGTAATGTTCATTTCCATAAATCACGATACGATCGTGCAAATAATGATTTCTTCTTAACGAAGATAATTGCGGTCGGGAGTGATTAACGATACGACCTCGTTAACGATAAATATCGATGAAGCGGAATTGTTCGGCCGCTGCAGGTCTAATTGCCCGAACAGTGCGCGTAACCGGTACCTGTGCGCGCTCGTTACGACTCCGCCGACGAGTTAACAGCTCTTAGAGCTAGTTGCCGTCGAAGTTTATGACACGCTGCACGGACGTCGTCGAGTTTGAGAAATTCATTTGGTAGTCGAGGCGCGCGTCGCCGAGTTGGGCTCCGTCCCCGTGGTGGAAATCGAGTTTTATCGTTTGGAGTTTTCAGAATTTCAGTTCCCGCATAGGTAACGATAGGGGGTGGACAGAGGTGGACCGTGTCGTACATTTAAACGCGCGAGCGGATATAAAAGTTAACATTGAGATTAGAGGTGGTAGGTGTACGTACAGGCGCGCGGCGATTGGCATGAGGATCAGCTGTGAGAGATACACGATCCTACGAAACGGATTTTCCATTCGAATGCTCTGCTCTCGCGAAATTGATACGCTTTACACGAGGCTGATCGTAGCTCGACGGAGTACATATCGCGTAATGGTATGTGCGCACTCGATTTGGTATGAATCTAGCAGTGCACGGGTTTCACATAGCATTGTAATGCCGTTGGAACTTGCTGCGATGACTCTGGAAACTAGACGTGTGATAATCCGTAGGGTTCGCTGCGAGTGTCAAAGGTGCGATCGCAGTGAGAGACTGTTCGCGACTAGATAGAACGCAACAAGCAAACAACTGGAAATGGTATGAGAACACTGCGATTATTAGATCGCGGATACATTTTCCGCGTGGATTTTCCACGTTCATCATCGTCGTAATCATAAATATATTCCCTCTGTTCGCTGCAAACGTAATTTTCCAATTTCGAGGTTGACGGGCATCTCCCAAAGCCAACAGGTACTGTACGTACCGCACCAAGTGTAACCCGTGGGTATTACACGAGCTAATAGGGAACTTAATCCGATTACATAACGAATTTCCCGAGATAATAGGATGTCTGAAAAATGAACACGACGGGCAACTACAGCGGTACACTATGCACCTATCCGAATAATACGTTAATACTTTCGATGGAAACTATTACGAGAACGAACAGGGTTATCTATTGTACCGCCTATCTATCGCGTTTATCTATATTCCGGACTTATCCGAGGCAACACGCGTGTACAACATCTGGGATAAGCCACGAAAGTTAACACGGAACATGGGAGAGAGTGCATTAAAATACGAAGTTCAGTTCGATTGCGCAACGAAACGCGTGGCCGTAGTAAAGTATATCGTTCCGAAGGAAATTTTCTACTTTTATAAATTTATCGCACAGAAGGACAATGTTGCGTGTGTATAAAATTCATCGTCGAGTGGAGCACATCCACGGGATTGCGATAGCGTCAACGGCAAACATTCTCCGCAAGAACGATCGAGAATCGTCGTTGGAAAATTCTTGATTCAGTTGGTGCACCCCCGCGGAACGAGCAGCGATCGTTGCGGAAAAATGGGACCGCGACTGCTCTCGAAAATATCGTTCGGATGCGCACAGAGGGTTGCACGAGAACCGGGAAGGGAAAAAGAGGAAGTGAAATACGCTTTGTGAACAAAAAGAGAGAAAGAGAGGGGATCGTAGACTTCCGAAAGAAAATCAAAGCAAAGTGAATTAACCGAGGGAAATTTCATTAAAAATCGACACAGATGCATCGCTCTTCCGCCCGCGAACCCTTTTTTTCCCGCTATTTTACATCGATAGTTTCATTTTTCCTCGACCCTCTACGTGTCCCTCTGCCTCCCTTCCTTCTCCGCGCGCACCGCAGTCTCCCTGTCCGTTCACTTCCTTGTTCTCCCGCCTGTCGCGTTTTCTTCTCTCCTTTTTTTTCCCCTCCTTTTTCTTTTTTATCTTCGTTTTTTGCACTGTACCGTGGCATCAAAGCTTTGTCGGCGCGTTGGCCGGAACAACGAGCAGATTCGAAATTAGCACGGCCCGATGGAAGAGAGAGAGACACGTCCGGTTTACCCGGCGTCGGTTCTTCGCAGTCGGTCGAATACCACCTTTCCCTTTTCCAGGCGCCGTCGAGTCTTCCTCGAGGGCCTTTGCACTCCTCGGCTACGTCATTACCACGTTAATCGTTCCACCCTTATCGGTAGGGAGAGAAGCCTATCGATCTCTCCGGAGGCATACGCGCGGAGCCACGCGACTCTTGCAGTAGAGACAGACAGAGAGAGAGAGAGAGAGAGAGAGAGAGAGAGAGAGAAACAACCCCCAGAGGGTTGACGATATTTCTTACGATAGGCGGAAGAAAACGCGCTTGAGATATGCCCTTTGTTTTTCTCGACCCGTTAAATTACTATCTGTGCTGGCTATTGTTCGATCGCCACGGTAGATACGTTCCTCTTCGTTTTTCTGCGATCATCGTCTGCCGCCGCAAAGAGGGACAGGAAAGGAAAACGCGGTACGATTGTATAGGAGTGTCGATGTCTGCCTTGGTGTTGGAAAAATGATGGCAATGCTGTCGCGCTAGAGCGAAATTGTAGGGGTAGATTCAGTTGGACGAGATTCGAGGTTTGCCGCATTTAATGCGCGACTGTGTGCGATAAAATTAAACGGCAGAGTCAGTTGTTTCGTGCAATTGACTCTTGAAATTCGGATACCCTTGCTCCTTGCCGAAACAACAAATTGCTTTGTGCATTTGTATCGTGACTTCTCCTCGAGAAGTATAAGAGATTTGTTCTCCGTTGAATTTCCTGGGAAACAAGCGGTGCCCGCTGTTAATTTCCCTCAGTCCCAACGTTTAACAACCCCATTCTATTAAACCGAGAATATCGGCAACCGTATTTCGAGCGGACGGTCGCGTTTCAAGTTCGAAACACTCGACGGGGTAACTTAACTTGCACCGGCGGCGTGGCATTCTCATTGCATCCGAGAATTTCGAGGGAAACTCGCAGACGGAGAAGTTCCTTATGGAAGACTTCAAAGAGTCGGCGCTCCGGTCAATTTGAAACTTTAATGAGTTTTTATCAGGGCGATCGTGGCCCACGAAACCGGAGAGAAACCTCGAAATCTTCGCGAGGAGCCGGGGTATAAGACGCTCGGATACGCGATACCATCTTAATCTCGCTGTATCGAGAGTTATTAGCTTAGTTACTTCGTTAAAATCGCTATCTCGCACGAGTCGTTTAATTCTACTTGTTATCTGGCCAAAATTTGTTGGAAAATCGAGATTGTCTACCATCTACTGGTCTTAAATAATACTCACCACTAATTTTAACAATAATGAATTTTCACAGTTAGTTTTCACGTGTCTTTGAAGTCTTTGAACCACCCAGTACATGAAAATTCATTTTCGAACAATACGGAACTACTACCTCGCTAAAATTATGAAAATTCGCTAGAAATAAAGAACATCAGCTCGACTACATCGATCAAAAATTCACGTGGAAACTTTAATCTGGAAGCTCTGTGAAATTTCTCAAGAGACTCGCAATCTCTCTCAATGGATCAAAACTACCCCATCCGTCCCCAACAAACGTAGCTAAACCCCATCGATCTCTCAGCAACGACGAAATTAATAGAACCTCTAATTCCTCTGCTAAAAAAAAAAAAAACGTAGAGGGGCGAAACGCCCGAAACGTCTGGTTCCCAACGTTCATCGCCTAGAATCGATATCGGTCCTCCGTGTTCCCTACAGGCTCGATCTCACGTTCGACCAGCTTCCGGTGTTCACGTAAATCGTCACGTATACTTGGACGTCTTCGAGCGTCGCAGACGATGACTACGTTCCACCCGATGATTGTCAGTGCACGAAGGAAGTCCCTTACGCGCGCGGCTGGCATACGCGATGACCGAGAGAACGAACCGAGAGAAAAGAATAGCCGAGCCGCGTCCGAGGGAGTGGGAACGTCCCGTGGCCAGTAAGGTGAGCCAGGATCGATGCTTTTTTTCCAAAAGCCGCGTTGCCCGCTGAATCGTAATGTTGGAAAAGTTTAACCTCCGCCACCCTACGTCCCCGCCGCACCCTGTTCGCCGTCCGCACGCCCGTTTCTCGCTTTTATCCACGCGTCGCCTTCTCGCTCCCGCTTCTTGTTCCCCGCTTGTCCGCGACATCCTGATGTTCTGTACGTACGTATGTACCCGTGCATGCACGCACGGCCGCGGACGCTTTGTCAGCCTGGTGGGAAAAAGGTGCGCTCCGTCGCTTGTAATCGCGTTTCCCCGGTTCTATTCATTTTTCCGACCGCTTTCGCGACCGCCGTCTGCCGCTGTAACGCGGTTTTATTTAGGAAACGGTGGGACGCACCGTCTGGAACGTTGACCATCTTCCGTTCACGCGTCACCCTCGATACAGACGGGCGATTTCGTATATTTTAGGAATCGAGCAGTACGCGAGCATCGCTCTTGGAAGGTTTTATAGGCGCCTGTAAATTCAATAACGAGAGAGTGTTAAAATATTAAGAGTAAATAGATATCCCGATCGGAGGGGATATCTTTATCGGATGCAGAGGTTATCTTCCGCGCGAGAGGAGCCGTAAAAGCAGAATTTAACTACGGAGGGACGCACGTGGTAAAATAATAACGTTGCCCGGGCCATGGAAAAGATTATCCAGGCTCGGGAAGATCCACTATATAAATTTGCCTCCGGGTAGCGTTATCTTTAACATTATTTTCCTCTGTTCGCACCGAAGCGATACGTTATCGTCCCGAAATGGACGATAAGTTCTCTTAAATCTCCCATTATGGAGGCAGACGAGCACCCTTTGAGCGATCAGTCCGTAGCCCCATATATACGTACAATACCAACCGCAGCGGATAGTTTCTCGACGGTTAAATTGGAAAGCCGCGAAAGCCAAGAGGATCCTTCGGCGTGCCGAGCTTTGCGAGCGCGTCTAGATAAGCTGGCAACGCCTATAATGCCCCACCGAATCCTTAATATTCCCCTAAAGGTGATACGCCCCGATGGTTATGGTCGTTCGGTCGGAGAACCACCGTTAGAACGCATCGCGAACATTTCGAGTGTAAAATCCGTAATGTGCGTGTATCGCGGAGGAATACGCGAAAATCGGAACCAGCGGACGGACATTTTCGGAGCCCCGTGTCCCGAGCACTCAACGTTCCTGAATATTCCATCGTCCTCTGATCGATGTAATCGCATCACCGTCGTTTACAGAACTCTTCCTTAATTCTTCAAAGACGATCCCCGTTTCTGATCTCATCTTTTGCAACGCGATCCCGGAATGCTCGAAGAATTACTCTCGCCTTTTGTCTTTTACCCGGAGCTTCACCCTTTGTATACAAAATTGCTTTTCTGTGAAGTAATATCAACGTACAATTCGCTTGAAATATGTCTCCCGAGAAGAGAATCGTATTATCTGTCTCGTAACGAGAGAAAGGATTGCTCCAGTGTAAAGAATTCCCGTTTTTATTCTTCGAAATCCTCTCGTATCATCTTTATCGTGCTTCATTCGACGCAACGATACAATAAATTCGCTGGAAATAAATAAATAAGGATAGCGAGCGTATTCTGGCTACGTTCGAAGGAGGTGGACGATAAGTCTCCTTGGTGGACACGGTGAAGAGGAGACCCTTGACACCTTTGGAGCACGTGTACGATATGGTGGCAAGCCGTGGAAGCTCGCTCGGCTACTAATATCCTATGGGAGGTTGTACTCCCCAATGGTAGTAATTCTCAGAGGATATAACTCCTCGAACGGCTGGGGGTGAGTTTTCCGTGCGCCGGACGTCCTTAACGCCCGAATCCAACGAAACGCTATCGAAGGAAACGGTTCGAAAGCGGCGGAACGACGATCTTAATGGTGGAATAGACGGTAAATTAAAAGTAATCGCGGAACGGTCGATTTCCTGTGGTGGGTTCCACGGAGGAGGATGGACGTGCAGGGCGTGACAAAAATAGCACGTTGCGAGACTGCACCGGTGTATCCGTGTACTTAGTTATTTAACAAGATCAAGATTACTCTATTAAAAGGATCCGCAAGGGTGGTTTCGCCGAAGAGTTTGATTGTTACTACCGTTCGCGTTTCTTTTATTACCGCGAACAAATAATCATGAAATATTCATCGAGATCAGCGAGCGTGATGCACTTTCTACTCTAATCAATAGTATAATAAGTTTCGAGTGAAAAGTAAATGAAAGTACTTTACATTCGAGAGGTGTATTCGTTCCCAACGTTTCTTAAAAGTCCGCGTAGCTAATAACAGAGGAAAGTCTCATTCTTTTGGTACTTATCGCAATTCCACGAATATTAACGAACTTATTCCACTCGACGTAACGACAGGAGCACGAATTAGTCTAATATCAAGAAAAAGAAAACCATTGATATACAAAAGTTACGATACGACCACCCACTGATACGTGTACGAGTACCTCCCAACCACACGCATTTCTAAGCTCGCGAAAAATCAATATTACTTACACGAGTATCCCCTGCACTCATTTCAATGGCAATCATTCCGATTGCGCTAAAAAAAAAAGAGAGAAGGAAGGAGGGAGAACTTGGACGACCAAGCGAATCTTCAACGGTACATTGCACCCATTGTTCGAACGGCGGAAAATTGAAGTCGAACCTGCGAGCCAGCTGATTAAAGTCCCCCCCTCGTTACTAGATCGCTCGTGACCTTTGGTCAACTCCTTTGGGATCGGATACCCTCTGGGATCTGTCTCTGATCGATTCTCGTGAAAACGTCGTCGTTTTTTCAACCGCTGGAAATTCCTGTCACTCGGTCGGCAAACAGCAGACGAAGAAGAAGAAGAAGAACGGAGAAAAAACTGAGAGAGAGAGAGAGAGGGAGGGGGGATGGGAAAGGAAAAAAAATAGAAAGAAAACGCTGGGCCATTTAACCGCGGAACGAGGTCAAGAGCTTTCCGCGGTTCCGCTTTCAGCTTTCCGCTCTTTGGGGATTAATAGACCGTCCCGTGGGAACAGAGTCGGCTAGGCGGGCCGTTGTGCCGCGTTACACTCGCCGCATTCAGGACGAAATCGGTCGTCAGCCAGCGTGGAAACCGAATTAAACTTTATCGCGGCCTCCTCGAGGAGATGACACGGGAATATTTCCGGCCTGGAGTGGGCCTCGAGTGCTCGTCCGAGTTTCCCCCTCGGATAATTCCACGAGTCCGCGGCTCGCTGGATTTTGCGACAGAACTGCGATTACTTTTCCGCTGGAACTTTACGTCGCATAGAATTTAGTACCTGGCGAGGCGATTTAAAAATTGATACGATACGTTTGTGAAAGGGACTTCGAAGCGACGTGGTATCGATTATAATGGGCTCGTGGGAGAGATCTCGCTCGCGATCAGAGATCAGACGGGAAACAGAGGGCATTTTAGATTCGCGATCCGACCGAGAGAGACGTCACATGCCCGTCACGTGTGCGGTAGGGCCGGGAAACGAGGGAAAATCGTCGAGTCGAATCCCTTTAAAGTGCGGAACATCGTTCAGCGTCCAGAACACCGCTTTCTTCTTAACTTCTCCGTGCCGCGATTTTTCCATCGCGATCTTCTCTCTCTTTCTCTTTCTCTCTCTCTCTCTCTCTCTCTCTTCGATCGACGTGGACGTCGAGACGAGAAATGTTCGATGGAAAAACTCGTGGAAAGAGGGAAGAAGTCGGAAGAAGTCTCCTCGATTCGATTGAGAACTTGTTGTGTCGACGGGTGAACGTTGAGGCTCTCTACCGAGAACCACTTGCCGATTTATTTTTCAGGATTCGAATTAGAAGCCACGAGCATGCGATCTGGTATTAGAGCGTCTTTAG
The DNA here is from genome assembly GCF_050948175.1 of Xylocopa sonorina. Taxonomy (NCBI): domain Eukaryota; kingdom Metazoa; phylum Arthropoda; class Insecta; order Hymenoptera; family Apidae; genus Xylocopa; species Xylocopa sonorina. Next base: position 8,482,431 of record NC_135198.1, read on the forward strand.
GAGCACTTCTGCTTCGAGTACATTTTAGAGCTTTTCGTTTTCGATCACCTGTCGCGAGCTGATACTTCTTTTCCGCGATTCTCTGCAAGGTTTATTTAACCTTCCGTATTATTGCATTCCAGTGGCTGCGTGCGTCGAGCCATTTACGATCAGGATGCGTATATACATATAACCGACGTTTTACGTAATTCACGTTTTACGTTGTTATATTTAGCCTGCGATCTACGTCACCGAACGTAACACCTAGGCGTTCCGCAACCCAGACGTAAACCAGAAAGAAAACAGATACCACTCAATGCTCGAAAATACCCGGCAGCTGACCTCGAAAATCGCGTTACAAAGTCTCAATGGAAAGCCAAGAAAGTGTGAAGACGAAGTCAAGGTCGACCGCCTGTTCCATCCCAATTTCAGGTCAGCGGGTCGTTTGATCGAATAGAGTAGCAGATCACAGCACGAGCCGTGAAACCTTACAGTCTTGCACGCGAATGATGCGACACATCATGTATCGTACTCTTTTCAAAGGCTTCGACCACTTAACCAACGCTTCGAGTCGCCAAAAAATGGACCTGTTACCCGAAGTATCCTCCAACTCGATCTCGCACGACCAATCCGAACGACGTCTCGCGATTTCATCCAGTCTGTAGAGTCCGTAGAGGCGCATGCACCAGCGCAAAGACGCGTATACCCGCGAGTCGGGGAGGTTTTAAGTGACAACTCGAAAACCGCGGGTCGAGCCCTCGAGCCCCTCGCTGCTAACGACGCCTATTCTTCTCCCAGCGAGAGGCGATGGCTACGCTGACCCGGCTCGCTCTCGTGACTCACGGATGTTCCGTGACTTAGTCATGAAAGCGGCTCCTCTCGTTCCCCGGGTACCTGTTACGTGCTCCGTCACCGAGGGTTAAACGAGGTCAACGTACGCCTCGGAAACAGCACAAATCGGACGTGTCCATCGATCTGTCCCGATCAGATCGATACGAGGGATCCCTCGGGCCCTCCATCGGTTATCTACGGCCTGCGATCGAGGCGCGGCGCATCGTCTCCGCGCTGGAGAACGCTCCCAGCGGTCTATCATTAGCTGGACGTTACGCGCGCGACCCTTCGGTGCACGTGAATCGTGCTGGATCACCGGAACGACGATAATGATCGCGGGGTTAGCGTAATGCTCCTTGGATCTGTGTCCGTGTCTTTCTGATGCTGGATAAATGTGATCGGTGGGTGGTTCCTTAGAATGCGGTTCCTCTTGTCCGTGGTTCTTCTTGGTCGAGGAAGTCGTTTATAAGCTGCGTTCGATACTCGTTGAACGGTGATCTCGTAGATCTGCCGCAATTATTGCATTGAACAATCGTGGCGTTATTTCCGATGTATTTAACGTTTTAATGCAATTGGATCGAATACGATCGTCGCTCTCGTTGAATTTGTATATAATGAATTTACGTAGACTAGTGCTTTCGAATGTTGCGGCGCATCGCGCTAAATTATACATTCAGTCAGGCGTATTACCGCATTTAATGCACAGGATGCCATAGCATCCCTCGAAACCGGAATCTAGAAACGTGTTTCCATACGTGTTTTCAACGTTGCCCTGCCTCCGCGAGAGACACGCTCCTTCTTTCGCCATCGACCTAATCAACGCAGCGCCGAGCTAGTTTGCATAAGGAACGCATAAATAATGGGTCGTGCATATAATTCTGAAAATACCTAGCCAAAGTCCGTGTAGGAAACTAAAAAATTCGTTTTATTGGATCTTACGTGACTACGTCGACTGACTGGCAGCGTTTATGGTTTCTATTCACCTTTTCCTGCTGAGCATAACTCTCGCGAATGACTGCTAGAGGTGTTTCCAACCTCGCGGGGAGAGAAGCCCTTCTGTTTCATAATCGATTGAAGGGTGGCCGGTGTCCTCTTATATTTATAAGCCTCGTATCGATACCTGCGGTATTAAGTTCGCGAAAATAAGCTTGATCATCAGTCCAGTTCGCTTTCACGCTATTAAACCAAAGTTAGCTGCACGTTGGACGTGCAGATTTTCGTGGAAAGTTGCGAATAGACCGGTCGCAGGGGCGGAACGAACTTTGTCCCGTCTGAAACTGTTCATCAGTCACGATCTAAAGGGCTGAAGTAGCTATAAATTCGAGGGAACTATCCAATTTATAACTCGCAGCGAAATTTATACAAAGCTGTAAACGGTCACACGTGTATTTTAGCTAGTTTAAGGAGAGAAAACCCTGAGACGCGTAATATATTTCAGCACGACGGTGTTACCGTAAATAGCAGAAAGAGTACCTCGCGGAGAGAAACTTCCTTCCACGCGAAAAAGAAAAAATGGATATCCCCCCGCGATCTTGTGTTTTCCCCTTATCATAGTTTAATCTGGCGTTACTTAAAATTCATCTAGCCTTTCTTACCGGTAGCAAAGCTCGCGAGGCATTCGCCTGTAAACACGTACGAACCGCCGCCTGTTCTTAAATATTTCCCAAAGACGGCTATCGGTGCAACAAATCTGTTTTCGAGGCGAATGCATTTTCTCTTTCTCCGTGTAAATCGCATTGTATGTTTTAGTTGGAAATCCTGCAACCGTGCAGCAATTTCTCTCATACATTTTCATAGCACTTTTCCACGATCACTGTTTAATGAGGTAATATCCGAAGTTGCAGCCAGTCGTTTCACTCGAATCATTTATCAAACAAAATAAGACCTTGTCTTGTGGAAAGCAACCAGTCCACAAAAATCAGACGATCCCGATCTTATCGTAACGGAGATGCATCTACAAAGTACAGTAATTTGGCAATAATTTTCGTAGTTGCCGCTTTCTCGTAAACTTGCTGTCTGTACGACGCGGACCAATTATCCAGTTTGGTGAGAAGGGAAGTTCCTCGCAGGCATCGAGTCCTTAATAGCAAAAATATTAAACATCCACGCACTAATTGAGGGAAAAGTTCTTTTTTTTTTTTCCTTCGCCCGTGCACGTTTCTCCGCGATGGAACTAATGAATACGTTCGGCAAGATCACGTTCTCGCTTTCGGAATTAATTGCAGCTGGGTGAAACGCGAAACAGTGGAATATCGCTAAAGCCGGGAATTTTTCCGCGCGCGCTCGCCAGCCTCTCGGGCGCGTTACGCTCAAGATGATAATCCGGCCTCGGGCCGTCCAATTACGAGGATCGACGGACGCGTTAAAACGCGTCACGTCGTAAAAAAAGTAAGTGTACGGCCAAGAAGGGACAGCGAAGGTCCGACGAAGTCGCGATGGTACGTGGATTTTGGCCAACGACCCGGAACAAACAGTCGAAACCCGGGTAGAAGAAGCATCGCTGAGAGCTCAGCCGAGCTGCCTCTGTGTCGAACGTGGGTGAATCACCTCCATCGCCGCGGTGGTCAGATGAGTTTACGGTGTTAGAAACGCGACCAACTTTCCTCCATCAGCTTCGCATTGCGCTCTCTCTCTCTCTCTCGCTCTTCAAAGGGATTACCGATTATTTGGCCCATTCGTGCGAGACTTGCGCACAGTTTTACATTGATTGGCGAAAGGCAGCTGTTGCAGGAGCTGAAAGTAATTAAACTAGTTGGTTTTAGAGTAGAACCAATTTTCCATCGTTGAAGCGCGCGAACGTCTGGATCGACCTGGAAAAGGTGGAAAAGTTCGCGGGGAATCGAAGAACTCCGATCGTAAATCTATGACCGAAATTACCGAGGGACCACGGTTAAAACTCGAGGATCGATTAAATTCAGTTGACCGAAGTTCCCGTAAAATACGAGCCACGGAAATAAAGGCGTCCCCGTTGTAATTTAAAACGCTGAACGTTCGCCGCGTTGCAGCCCAATAATCGAAGCGGAGCCCGACAGGGGTACATCGTGCTCCGTCGACCCAGAACGGGGTTAGGGTCGCGAGAGGATCCGCTCGAGCGACCCGAGCAGTCGTTACGGAACGAGGCGTGAAATAATTTCTGCTCGTGCGACCGCTTCCGCCGGCGCGAAACGAAAAACGATCAATCCAACGATCCGCCGCGAATAAGTATGAAAATGGCAGAAGAGGGACGACCAGCGAATCCAGCGGGAGTCCCTCCGCGCCCGCCGATCCGCCAACAGAGATCTTTGACCCTGTTCGAGCTGATCGTCTGACGTCATCCACGGATTCACGTGTCGGGCTGGCTGGTTTCGAGGGTCCGAGGATCTACCGAATTTGGGCCGATGTGTCAACCAATGTAAATTGGGACGGCAGTGTATATGGCCATTATAAGTAATCGACGCGTTTCTACACTCTTCGACAGGGTGGTTGAGATTGCTTAATTAAAAGCAACGTGAACGATGTGAGTTACCATTCTCCCAAGTCAATCGAGTTGCCATGCAATCGCGTCGATCAAGCAAATCTACCATGGAAAGACGGTACACGCAATTTCGATTGCGTTATTTCAGCTCCCTCGAACGTATCACGTTTTTCCAACCAAAGTAAACCACATATCTCTACCCTTCAGCTGTTCCGCGTAGATATTCCAGCGAACCTTTTTCCCAGGATCCTTTTCCACGTAACGCCCTTTCCCAGGTAGTCCGTTCGCCTATCTCTCTCACTGTTTACTATGCGGTTACGCGTCAAGATGCAATGTACCATCGTGGTTGGTCGCTCGTTAAGAAACAGTGTCATCGGTTGACGAATAATATCCACTCCCGCCATGTCTGATTAATGTCAGACGTCGGTTCATCAAGGATGCGAGCAGATGTAAAAATACATGGTTCGAAGCTGATCGCGTACTTCCTGTCGCGGATAATTAATAACAGCAAGCCCTCCTCATCAAATTTTCAGTCCTCCTTGGCGTGCGGATAAGAGTTGGCGCGAGCGTTTTTCATCGGCGCGGCAGGTTCGAGTGGGTGGGCCGTTCGCAGACGTCTCGCGCCTCGAAGGAAGAAGGGAATCGCAGGTTCAAGTGGCAATATCTTGGTCAGCGTTTCAGCTATGACGCATTTGCATTTCCATCGAAGCGGAGCCCCGCGACCCGAAGTGTATCGCCGTTTCTATCTTTGCGCCTGCCTCGGGGCTCGAAACAGTTTCGTCTAATTCCGTGAACGTCCCCCAGACACTTCGCTTCAATAGGGAAACTTCGTTCTCATTCTTGGAAAAATCTCGTCGCGACGGAACGCTTAAATGACAGGACGATTGTCCATTGTCTGCGGCAGACTAAATACCTCACAAATTAGTCGAGATAACCCGCGATGCTGTTCGTAATAGAAGAACATTAAGATTATTTTTCGTCATTTTCTCGAGGAACAAGTTTTCTAGCGGCTCTTATGCTAAACAAAGACCGTCGCTTCCCAAAGCGTATTCGGCTCTCCATTCGATACTGCGAAGCTGTGTTTAAGGAAAAAATTTCATATTTTTGGCCCCGACTAAATGTAGACAGTGAAAGGGACGGGTAGCGAACGTCGCTGGGGTTGTTTCTGGCGGCTTCGGATCCGGAGATTTGCCCCAGCTTGGACGAAAATTAGGGGTTGCGCGAGCGGGAGATGGCCGCCACCCCTCGACTTGGCGAACGCTTCGAGCAGGGGACTCGAAAGCAATTCGCAACGCCTTCTTCCCTCGTAGCCCTTCGCGTGGTCGTCGATATTCCTCGTCTTGGTTAACGAAAAGGCCAACTTCAGCCACGGATCATGTGTCTTCGCATAATATCTGTCCCTTTTACATTCTAGACGCGATCGATAGCGCATAAGCATAGCAGTGTGCTTCCCTAGCCGCTCGCGTGGGATGAGTCACTCTTGCGAGGGAACTGTTATGCGTGTGCACTCCTCGTCCGATTCGGTTCAATATCGTGGAAGACTTCGTCTCTATTCTGTTACTTACCTTCTTGTCGGAGAAAGATTGACAAAATCGATTACGTCTCTTCAGCCAGGCAAACCCTGCTTTCGCTTGATCTCTCAGTCGCTGACTATTGCCCTCTCTTAGCTTGTTCGTGGAACTGTGTAATTTATTTGCAGTTAAGAGGTTTCGAAGATTTGCTGGTTCATCGTGTGATCCTTCTACGCTGTGCATTCCGGACGTTCGTCGGGATAATTAAGTTGAAGACGGTTGTGTAGCGTTAACGGGATCCGCGCATACGCAGCGTTGCGCGATGGAGATTCATCGCGATCGTTATCATTATTCATATATCAATTCTTTCTCATGGCTTCCCGGTAGAGGATCTGAGAAACTTGTCGACGAGGAAGTTCGTTCCCCGGATATTATTTACGAATAACTCGGAAATTAAAGTTTTCTTCGAGCCTTTCCACGCTGTTCGACGAGAGAGCAGCGAGAGATTTTAGTGGATTTCACGAAGAGATTCATATCTTTAATCTGCTTCGAGATAAATAGAAATCTTATGAGAGGCGTTCCCCGTGCGCTGCTTGTTGCGCTTTAAACGGGTTGGGCTTTATTTTAGCGAGGTATTCTTCGCGTTTAACTCGAAGAATATAAATGAGGAGCGAAGAAATCGATGGGCTACATTTCGTTATTACTTTAGACACTGTTAACCCAGATAGGGGCCGACGTTACTCCGCTTAATTCAACCAGTAAAATATTAACCTGAATCTGCTTTTTACGTGGAACGAGTCGACGGTGAATTATCAAGAAGAGATGCACCGAATCACGGCGAGGGTCTCGTCTTTCCACGAATCGATATTTTCGTTACCCACGTATCAGAAGCACCTACGCTTATTATATTTCCATGGGACTAATCAGTGCGGTGCTTGACTTCTGTCTAGCTACCATCGCGGCATATATTCAAACCAAGACGTTCCTGTACAAATTGGTACTTACTTCCTGGCCGCCTTCCAATTAGAATTTAGCACTGTGAACATCGATGAGCAACTCTTAAATCGCAATCGTAGCTCTTTTCAATGTATCTCTTAAGAATTCGTCCATCGTTTCATATCCAAGCGTTCTTCCCAAATCTCGAGCGATTCGTTGCAAAGTCAAGATCATTAGTTCCATGAAATTAACCATTTTTACCGCTAAATTGCCATTAAACGGAGTAAATTAACAATCTATCCGTGGCCACGATTCGTAGTAATTTTTATTTGCCACCAACGGTGGCCCGTAACTGGGTTTCCGTTAGCGACCGACATTCTAATGGGCACGCGAGTACATTATTCGCCTGGCACGATTCATCATCGCGTAATCGCGTTTCGTGCGCCGTCTAGGCGCGGGGAATTCATTTGTGTATCGGACAGAGGGAAACTCAGTGTGCACGCACAAACGGGGGTGGGTGTATGGTACGCCCCTGCAACGCAATAACGTCCGATCGGCCACCCTACGGAGTACGCCATCGAGTCGTTCGAGACGTAGAGAAAGAGGGAGGGAAAGGTACGGAAGAGTGAAAGGGTGTAGTCCCCGAAATCATGAGCCCATCTAGGGGGATCGACCACTCTTACGAACGAGTTTTGACTAAAATACTTTGAAAACCTGGATGAATTTTTCAAGTCGAATCTCCCAAACGATGCAAGTTTGTTATTCTTGGTTTTGATGCTATTTCCAGCTGCGGAATATCACCTCCTACACTTTTTATCTACGGTTTCCCGAGCACCCAGTATATCCATTGAGGATATCGAGGGTTCGCGCAGAGCCCTACAAATCTGCGGGGTTGCTGGACTGTTCGCGACGCGGAGGAAACGGCGTTCGGCTCCGTGTCTATGTGATAAAACTCGGAGGATTATCCAGTTGTATACGCGCGTACAGTACCGCGCAAAAGTCTTGAGCCACCCTTGTTATATTGGTCCTGTGACAACGGATAAAAGGTATTCACTGGAAATTATCTTCTGCGAAGACGTTCTCTTATGGGAATGGGATTTTTGTGTTCGTTGGAAATGATTAAATTGATCTTGCGAAATGATTAGAGATTATTTTGATAGATGGTCTGAAAATAAGACTTTTGCGTGGTACTGTATGCGCGTTGTCTCGCATTGAGAACCATTTGATGGATAGTTATTTCTTAGCAGAGGAACAAACGAGAAACCGTATCTCTCGATGTCTTGTGTGCTGGGGATTGTCGACGATCCCGGTAAGCGGTCTCTCCCTTTCAATTTCGAGTCTCTACTGGGTTCCAATGGACTACGTAATGTGCGAACATGGTTTTTTAATGCGATTTTCATACGCAATTTATCCGAGTTCATTTTTCAAAACGATCGCTTTGAATGTAAGCGATCGTTCTCTCTCGAAATCCGAATTCACGATGTTTCCCATTCAGAAGTATTCGATCAATTTATCGAAGAGAGAGGCATTGTTATTTTTCCGAGAGTACGTAAATATCACTAGAAATTAACGCAACTCCATGGTAAATTATGCACCCTTTCTGTTTGCCCACGCTGTTTCTACGTTTACTCGAACGCGCTCGCATGCAAGGAATGCACGCATTTTATTGGCAGAATAGTATTTCTTTATTTTCGACGTATCTCTCGCAAACATTATTCCATGCGTGATCCTAATCGTACACGGCACAACGAGTACGGTACAAGCGAACAATGATTTGTACGTGCAAAATATAGGGGGCTTCTAATTAACCATGGATATTAATTTAATGGAGGAAATACGAGCTTTTCCGTGAATAGACGTGGAATCGAATTCGCATAATGCCGAGGACTACAATAATTAATTAACCAATATCAAACATATGTAAACGTGACACAAATATCTGAATTTACCAGGTACGACCCATCATTGTCAGATGATAGCTAAAAGACTCTATCATCAAGTACAATTCCAGAGTGAAAAATAATCTCCGTTTGCCTAATGAAAGTTTCGCTTCTATATGGGTCACAGGATAGCCCATATCCATCTCAAAGCCACCAAATCATGTAGATGACGCGTTTGCTAACCCTTCCTATTTTCTAAAAGTTCAGTTATTCTTGCGAAAGGTTACGCGGATATGTCACGCCCATGACACGCTAACCCACACGAAAACCGATTGTTATAAATACAGAGCGAAAGGTCTCAACCAGCAAACGGGTCGTTTAATACCCGCTTTGTTCGTGCCTTCTTTCACAGTGACGCGGAAAACCGTGGACCTCCCGCGACCGTGCCAGACCGACGCGCTTTTCCCTCCTCCACCTCTCTCCCTTTCATCCCTCGGCGTTTAATCCGGCGCGCATTGTTGCGTCGCGGGCCTCACGGGTCCGTTCTTAAAGTGGCGGCGAAAGTGCGTCAGGACGAAATTTTAATTCGTCTTTGTGTCCAGCCTGCCACGAAACGGCATTGTTCGTCACATAAAAGCCCCATCAGATAGCGAGCACATATATATATACATATATATACGTATATACAGAAACCACCACCGTGGGATATCGACCGTCTACCCAGCCCTCCGTCCCTCTCGCTCGTTTCTATTTCTCTCTCTCTATCTGTGCGTGGGTTTTCACCAACGTGCGTGTGCGCCCAGGCCAGTCAACCACGCAGCGAGATAAAGAGAGAGAGAGAGAGAGAGAGAAAGAGAGCCTGCGATGGTGGTGATGTAGTCCTCTGCGAACCTTCCATGGGGGTTCGCCGTTGGGGTGGCGCAGGCCAAATCGACCGCCTCGCGTACGCTCTCCCTGTCCACTGTTGTTATGCCGTTCGAATATCCGAGGCTAACCCTCTTCCCCAGGCTGTTTAATTAAAAAGTTTTCCCGCGAACACGCGGGATGCTCCTGCTCTGGCGTCTTTTGATTTACGGAAACGCCACGGTCCACCAACTTTCCCTATCCCTGTCCTTCCCGGGGAAACCTTTTATGAAGAATCTCGGCGTTGGCCTTTCGAGTGGCCACAATCGGGAAAGTATGTGGGCAACGAACGTTTTTCATCGAGCCAATCGTAGTTTCGGGTGGCTCGTGGTCGTTGGGACCACTGTATATGGGGTTCTTGTTGGAATCCGTAGGATTTGGGATGCGCGTGGATAACAGGGGTGAGTCGAGGGCTCTTTGGAATGGTTTGTTTATTTAGCGAAGCGTCTGTAGTTGCTACACGGATGTCCTTTTCTGCGGTTTATTTGGGACATGGTGTTTTTAAATAAATAGACGACGTTTGAGGTCCTGGGTTCTTGGTTGGTCCTTCGGTTTTGGTACACATCTTAAGTTTTGATGAGACACGTGTAGTAGAAAACGTCTCGATCTTTAATAGCTGTAGTTTCGAGTGCTTCTTTTGGTTGAGATGTTATTTCATGGAAATTGCAGGCGAAAGTGGAAATGTAGGTTTGGACAGAGGAAAATGGATGAACAAGTCACTATTGGAATTATCGAAAGGGGTCGCATACTGAATTACCACGTGAGAAATTACGCGGTCGAACAAGATTAAGCGCTACGTCGATATTAAGTGCTCCTGCTCGCGAATATCTCATCCGAAATTCATCGATGCCGTTTTCGAAGTCCATTTGTGTCGCGACGCTCGAGGACGCGAACGAGAACTCTCGTTTAACGTTTGCGCTGAACTCGTTTCTGGATTTCTCCCGACCCACTTAACATTTTTTAATTACTCAACGGATTTTTAATTCACCTCGATTGATATTAAATTTAGGACGGCACGATGCTACGCGGTAAAATTTTCACCAGATCTGGGTAAAAGAATTAGTGTTCTCGTTAGAAATCAAGACTATCCCCGCTCGTCTCATAGATCATTAGACGCGGAACGAATCCGCTCGAGTGTCTCGATTTGAATCACAAAAGACTTCGTGGAACTCCGCGGTGAAACCTTGAAATCGTTCTGCCATCCACTCCCAAATGTTATACAATATCCCCTTAATTCCGAACTGACGCAATCACCGAGTTTGAAACCCAAATTCATCAGAAGCGGTCCCCGAGTGCCTGCTCTTCTCCACGAGTCAAGTGGCCTCCTCTTCGCTGGCCAAGTCCCGTTCGCAGCCGATCCGGCTCGAAACGAAATTTCTGTTCGACGCGTTACGTCATTATCCAGAGACGTTCCTTTTTAGGCGACGATTACGCGCTTGCAGAAGTCTACCGTCAATTGGTTTATCGGCCATCGGAAGACGGCGCGTCCTCGAAGGCGTCGCGCGTTTCCGGGCGCGAGGCGGGAAATTCGCGGATCGAGGACATGGGGAAACTTCGTTCCAGACGGGATATTAAACGCGGACGAGCAGTCTCGAATCCTCGACAGACGGCAAGTCGCTGGCACAGAGGGATGGCCAGAGGGCTCGTAAATATTTAGATCGACGTCGATTGAATTCCCTTCCCTGCGTGTCGCTTTCCCACGAGTTGCAGCACGGATCGGCAAAGGACCCACGTCCTCGTCATTCGTATCTTTACGTAACGATGAAAGTTTCCTGATGGGCCAAACGAGAGTCAATATTTCTCGTCTTACAGAAGCCGCCTCGGCTGCGAGGGAGTCGCGTTAATCCAGATCTCGCAGCGATGGTGGAAATGCACCGCCGCTGTAACGAAATGCTAAGTAAATCCTGCCTTTGTATCCCTCGAATCGAAAAATTTTTATGTAGAAAGTAAAATTATCGATAAGGTATCGCAGATGGAGAGGATAAAATTGCGGAAAATTGAAGGCATAAATCTTTGATTCCTACAAAGTGATTGGATGCTAGTTGTTGGTAACGGAAAGGCTGTACGTATGTAGCAAATACGTATTTTCAGATGAGTCGACGCTGAGGGAAAAGTATGTTATCAAATTATGAATTGGTTCAAAGGAGGCATCCTAGAACTTCTTGGAGTGTTTTATTATTAGATACTATTTTCTCGTAGAGAGGCTACTTTCAACGACATGGAACGGTAAAACGAATCAAAAGGAATGGAACATCTTTAGATATAGTATATTCTATCTAATTATAGAGATGGTGTAATTGAAACTTTTTAAAGGAAACTTTCCTGTTTCTCTTGGCCAGTTCAAGAGAGTAAGAAATATTTCGCTCGTTAAGGAACTGCTTTTCTTTATTAATCCAAGGGAGGCTATTAAAGTGGCCTGTTACTAGCAGTTCATTAAATATACCCGAGGATTATGAGACTGTGTTAGTAAACGACACGGCAATTCTTTTTCCTCGACGTTCTTCATTAACCCATATAACATTGGAAAGAAATTTCAAATAACAAACTTTCCAAGAGACAATTACGTAGACATTGACATCCAAGTGATTATTAAACCGTCGCAGCTAATCTAAGTCCGAGAATTCACGGTAAATGTTCAAGTACTCGAAGAGTGATTAAACAAAAATCTCAAACTCACACACAAGTCCACGGTCCCATGAACGAACTCGTTTTTATTCCAATTTACCCCGTGGAATTAGGATCGCGTTTCGCTAGGAAGTTCAGCTGCAGCAGCGACCGGATGAAAAGTTGAAAAGTTGATTCGCGCAAGTCGCAGTTCTCCCGCCTTCCGCGTAACAAGCTCCCTTGAAATGAACCGTGTAATTCACCGGTTCGTAATTACGCACGGTGGAACGACGCGTCACAGACGAGAGAAGGCATCGTCGTACACCGCTAAATGAACCCTCTGGGCGTCTTCTAAGTTTATTTATTCCTGTTGCTCGCGTGCCGTTCCTGCCCCGTGCCACTAACCGTAATAACACTGGAACGATCGCATCTGCCGAAGAACGCGGAGGGCCAGGGGTTGGGACGCGCCTCTGTGCGCGTCGTCCTGTTGTATTTGATCTTGTTTTCGGGGAGGTCCCAGAGGATACGGAGGCAACGTGGAAAAACGTCCCATTCCTCTGTGGATTCTCGATATTGCCTGCACGCGTTTATATCCGAGTAATACATTTACAGCCCCCCTCCACTTTGTATCTCTCGTTTCGTCTCGACGTTTGATCCTGGCAATCGATCCTTGGGAACGATTAACGAGTCGCGCGTGAAAATCGTGAGAATCGTGCTAGCACTGTGATCGCTGTAGAATTGAATTTATTACCCAGTGAGTAACTTTCTACTCGACACGCTCGAACATTGAAGTTCATTCAAAATTGTGTAGTCGTTAATAAGAGGAAAATTCCTGGAGCCACGCATGAAATGAACGGAGAACAGTCGACAGTCCGGCCCACGACTCATAAACATCTAGGAAAATTAATCTGCGCCGTTTATCACTCAGCGCCAGCATGTTAATTAAGGGATTAGCTGTATCCAGCGAACGAACGTTTCCCTTTTGTAGCGTTAAGCGTCCATGAATGAGAACAATCGACTAGTTAGCGTCCCTCGTGCCCTTTCGTTTACGCTCGTTCTAATTTAACGTGTTACTCGGAAACACGGTCCGCATGCCTGATTTGTCTCGCACCGAAAAGGAACACGCGAGCCCCCGCTGGAGGAGGGCGCGCGACACAGAAAAAGGGAGGCAAGGAACACGCCCGGGCTCCTAAAGTCTTCTTTAAATACAACGTGATCGATGATCCACCGCCGGTGGGACCCGGGCGAAAACAGTTCCATAAAACCGCTCGAAATATTAGGTCTGTCAGAAAGTTCGCCCGTTTCTCACGACGGACTCGCGCGACCGCTTTGGTCTTAATTTCTAATTTTAATCCCCTTCGTTCCACGATTCGTCTTTCGAATATGCTTCTTCAAAACTTCACGTCATTCCGTGAACAATTCCAGAGAAAGAAAATAGATCGACAGAAAAAAAGAACACTAGCGATGCCTTGCAAGAAGTGCAACGATATAACCGTCTCGTCGTTCTCCATGGATGAACGCACGCGTCCATCCTCGCAACCGCGAATCATGGCAACGGGTGCTTGCGCGCTTGAAAAATCATAATCGCCACGGAAGAATCATGCTCGACTGTTCCTCGTTTCTGTTACAGGTGCGCAGATTCACTAAACACGCGATGAAGAGAAGAAAGTGATGGTAAAAATCGAGACGGAAGCCGCAGCCGTACGAGCCCACGAGTTCACGAGATGGAGACATTCCTCGGGGCACGCATCAGTATAGAAGGCGCGTAGAAACAGGATCGAAAGGGTAACATCGAGCGCACGGGTTCCAAGATGGGCAAGTGTTGCAGCAAACGGCAAGAGCCTCAACCCCTCGGTGAGTAGCCGCCTACCCTTTCGCGCATTCTCCCTTTATCCCCGCGGTGGAACCGTTACGAGTTTTCTTTTGCAACGTCTCTGTTCACGGACTGCCACACACCCTCCGCAACCCCACCCTCTGTTCCTTGCTCCTTTTTAAAGTATTTCATTGAAACTTCTGAATGGACGTTGCGCGAGGCGGATGTAATAAAACGGAGCGGAGGGTACAAAGGCGGGGATGGAGATCCGTGGAAATGGAAAAATTGTTTAATCGCGATGTTATTTCGGTGATATTATGCTCGCGAAACGTTTGCGCGAAGAGGAGCGAGGAATTCTTTAAGGTGATTACGCAGTGAGATGGTTTTAATTTCAATTAAGTCTCCTTCGATGCTGTTTAATTGAAGTCTTAAAAAGTCGAGTTCCTTCCACCCTCTTGTTAATCCTGCTGCGTAATTGCTTTCCTTCGTTAATTCCTATCGTTTCAATTGTCAACGGGGTTACTGGAAAATATTTTTTTATTGACCAGTAGTCCTTTTTTAAATACTTAGAATCATGTTTCAACGTAGAACCATTGGAGATGTTCATTTGACTCTGATGTCACGCTCTTGAGAGCGTTCGTCATGGTTTTGTAAGAATCGTTGGATACGTTATACAGGTTACAAGAAAGCAGACACAGGACTAAGCTCTAAACACAGTAATGGAGGTTCCTTGGACCGGTACACTGCTGACCCGAATCAAAGGGGTGTACAAGCGAGGGCAGACATCATCCGGCCGAGGCCGACACCTTGTAAGCTTCAAATACCACACCAGCCCCGTAAAACAAGCTCGCCTGTTGTTAAGTCTGCATGTGTGTATTTTATGTTCTTTTATTTCATTTAATAGCGTACTGATTTTACCTTAAGTTCTAGCTTTTAAGATTTTAACTTGCAAGCTTTTCATTAATTTTGCTTAATCTGCGAAACGAATCGAAACGTCTCACCACACTCGTTTCTATGCAGATAGAATTTGAAGTTTAACCCTCTGAGCTTTTAGTGGATGAACGATGTTCTTTATAAGAATTTTAATTTTCAAGTAATTTGCCGTCAATAGAGCATCGATGACAATCGATATACTTTACATTGAAAGTAAAATATTATTCGTTCCAACGCGCACTTTGCTCGGATAAGTAAACTCCTCTCAAAGGGTTAATGAGTTAAGCTTGCAAATATTTGCGATCTCTGGGAAACTGAAACGGCAAACAACTTTTGTTACGCTTCCGTTCAAATTGCATAAACCAACCACTGTTCTATAGAGACATTAGAGATGCGATCGAAAATTTTTTATTGATACCCCATCGAAGTAACCGACGCGATTCCACTCGAATTTGAGGATGAAATCATCAACCACTTTTGTCATCCTTCCATTCGAGTCGAATACGGGACCAACTGTTCGATCCCGTGGTAAATATCCGAAGCGCGATCCACCGATAGTAAAACTGTGGAAATTCGAAATTTGGTAATTTCGATTCTCTATTAATGCTCAGCCGGCGCGTAATCAACCTAATTCTGTTTGTATCGCGGATAATTCGAATGTTTCATCGGGGCGTTCCGTCGATCGATATTCCATCAGCTCCCGACTGGGTACCGCAAATAGCTCGATCGCGATTCCGGCAGCGGGAAAATTAGTATTCGGCTCGCCTTAAATAGCCGGTGTCTCGCGGGCGACGGTTTAAATCGGTTTGTTCTCGGTTACGCAGCGCATTCGCAGAGGTCGAACAAGATCGTGGTCGCCCTGTACAATTACACGGCGCGCGAGAGCACCGATGTCAGTTTCATGAAGGGAGACCGGATGGAGGTGTTGGACGACTCCGAGCCCGACTGGTGGAAAGTTTTACACTTGACAACTCTGCAAGAGGGTCTCATCCCTTGGAATTTCGTGGCCGTCGAGCGTTCGGTTGAAAGCGAAGAGTGAGTCTCCCCACCTTCCAAATCACTCGTTTCTCTTGCAATCTTGCTAGAAACTATCCCTATGTAATTAGAGATATCGTAACGCGACTAAGTTTTCCCGTAACAGTTCGTCTCGTATATATCTGAGCATCTTGTTGCTTTCTGTCCCCCGTCTCAGTTGGTTCTTCGAAAATGTCTCGCGCAAGGAAGCCGGCAAACTTCTTCTGGTGGATGAAAACCCTAGAGGAACGTTCCTGGTGCGACCAAGCGAGCACAATCCCAGGGGATACAGCTTATCTGTGAAGGATTGGGAGGAGGGAAGGGGTCATCACGTAAAACACTACAAAATTAAACCGCTCGACAATGGGGGCTTCTTTATCGCCACCAACCAGACATTCCCTACTCTACCAGCTCTCGTTATGGCGTACAGCAGTAAGTTTGAACAATCGACACAACGTTTCAACTGTCAGCAACTCTGTCGCGCGATGGGGAAGCGGGTTAACTAAGAAGAAATGATTTTTGCTAACATTTATTATCGTTTGAAATCTCTCTTTAACCCCCTTTTCGATCGCACACCGCGACAGAGTTTTTCGTCGTGGCACACGTCGCGTGTAATATCGAGAACTTGGAACGTTTCAGAGAATGCGTTGGGTCTCTGTCACGTGCTCTCGAAGCCGTGTCCGAAACCGCAACCGGACATGTGGGATCTCGGGCCCGAGTTGCGAGACAAATGGGAGATCAATAGGAACGAGATACAGCTGATACGGAAACTGGGCCACGGGAATTTCGGCGAGGTCTATTACGGCAAGTGGAGGAACAAAATCGAAGTGGCTGTGAAGACGTTGCGGCCGGGGACCATGTCGACGGAGGCGTTCCTTCAGGAGGCGGCAATAATGAAACAATTCCGGCACAGACACCTGGTCGCGTTGTACGCGATCTGCTCGAAGGAGGAGCCAATCTACATCGTCCAAGAGTACATGTGCAACGGTAGTCTATTGGACTTCCTGAGGACGGGGGACGGCAAGTACATGCAGTTCGAGGATCTGATCTACATCGCGGCGCAGGTGGCCTCGGGTATGGAGCATCTCGAGAGCAAACAATTGATACACAGAGATCTGGCGGCGAGGAACGTGCTCATCGGCGAGAAGAACAAAGCGAAGATATGCGACTTCGGGCTGGCGAGGGCGATCGAGGACGACGAGTACTGTCCTAAACAGGGAAGCAGGTTCCCCGTTAGGTGGACAGCCCCTGAGGCCATCGTCTACGGCAGATTCAGCATTAAGAGCGACGTTTGGTCTTATGGTATCTTGCTGATGGAGCTCTTCACTTACGGCCAAGTTCCTTATCCTGGTAAGTATCGACGTACTTTTGTTTCTTCGTTGAAGTAATGTTTCTTCATTTTTCAATTTGTTTCACGTTACTTTGCAGGTATGCAGGGTCGCGAAGTGATCGAGCAGATCAATAAGGGTTATCGAATGCCAAAACCATTGAATCACCCGCTGCCGGACAGCATCTACCGATTAATGCTGCAATGCTGGGACGCCAGCCCGGAGAAGCGGCCCACGTTCGAGTTCCTTAATCACTATTTCGAGTCATTTAACGTCACTAGCGAAATACCGTATCTGGAACCGCCGACAGACTGATACACAGCTCACATGCCGAGTCATCTGGTGCCGCACGGTCATTTCCATCCAGCGCACATCAATTGTGCCATGGAGTTTTACGGTATCTATTGTTAGATCTCTAGGGAACCATCCCCGGAGACACTGCTACCGCCGCGTTCTCTTTTAAACGTCGATCGCGGATCCTTTCTGCGCGAGCAACCAATCGAAAAGAGAACCGAGGAACGTAGCGAGTGGTTACAGGAAGCATCTCACACGAGCGCACTTGGTGGCGGGGAATTTTGTAGACGTTACCAGATTTCTCGAAGCAATCATTGTTAAACGCTGCCAAAAGTACCGCGATGATCGCGAGTAATTTAAGAAGTGTTCTTTTCGACACACCTTTTCTTTTCACCCTTAACGAACAAAATTGAACGTCATCGGGAAAGCACTTCAAGAACAATGATCTTGCGTGCCATGGAACTTTATACGAAAGAAATATGAACAAAAAAAAAAAAAAACGAAGGAATGAAAGAAACAAGACTTGTTCATACTTTGAGGAGTATTTCGGATACTTCGGAACTTTGTGACCAATCGTGAATAACTGCCGACTACGATAACGAGTCAAACGTTGCGACTGAAAGGAAGAGTATAGAATCTCTCTACTCGCCACGTATCCAGTATATATATTATAGAATTTAAAGAGGAATCGTTCATCGTTCAAGGTATTTATTAAGCATTTTCACAATTTGGAGAGTATATAAAAATATTTGACGAAGGTATCTTACGGGAAAAAAAAAGAAGAATTGTTTAGAGGGTAGAACGGAACCAGTTGAGAACTAAAAAGTAGAATTTTAAATGGTAGACGATATAATCGATTATATTAGTCCCTCTATGTATGAGTGCAGATAAGCGGAAGTACCCGCGCGATTCATGTCATCCCGCGCGATTGTTTCTTCATCGATCTCGAATCGAACGCGGCTGATTTTTCCTGGACGATCCAAATTCTTTTCCTTTTGGATTTTTGGTACTCGAAAACCCAGTCTGTGCGTTCAGTCGATCGTCGAATGCACAAGTCTGCGTTAGGACGTAATCACGTTTTATTTAGACGCGAATTAGGGGAAGTTCATCGTTTAGTTTCGAACGACATGTCGAATAGGACAATATTTTACACGAGATATTAATACGTTTTATATATGAACGAGAAAATCTTTTCGATATAGATACGGTTGTTCCTCGACTTACACGAAGTGCCGTTTCCGTGGTTTTCTTCTTATGCAGTTAAAAATTACGCAAGTGCAATCTGTGCCAGTATAAAGAATAACGAATGTTTGATTGTATTACAAATTTTTATTTTTAATTGACTCTACAGATGTTTAAGCGAACATTCCCTTATAATAATTTCAATAAAGACTGCAAATAAAGACAACCTCTCGATCGCGTAAATCGAGGGACAAGTGTACGTTTGTTCTGTGAACAGTGTATCCAAAATCTAACGATTCGAAAGCACACGGTCGTTTCTTCGATGTACACACATATTATTATTTTTTACTGTGATCGCATTCTGTAAAGAAAAAGCAAGGAAATACCCGCGCGTGTCGCGCGCCAATTTAGGTTTCTCTCTTTCGAAGAATGCGCTAAGACGGGAATATATAAGAATGAAGAATGATGAATGGATGAAGAAGAAGAAGAAGAAGAAGTTACTAATAATAAAACAAACGTACGTTATACGACTGTGTGCCGCCGCGAGTAGCAGCACCCTCTTTTCGAAACTACATGGATCTATGGAATAAAAAGAGAAAATAAAAAAATAAAAAAACCTAGAGATACTACTTGAGGTAAAGTTTAAGTCATCGATGTTGCTCGTACAAAGTGTCTGAAAATGAAAAGTGTAAATTTTCTACTAAACATTACAAACGACAGATTAGGGTAGAGTTTTAGGCGGTAGGCCGTGAGGTAGGTGTGTGTAAGCCTCCTCGGGATGCGAAACGCCGATGATCCATCATTTTCGTAATTCCGTTGTACAAGAACAGGGTTTCGATCCCGAGGACATGTATCGTTGTCTCGTCATGGTCGTCCTCCGCGGAACGTATCGTTAGACGTAAGTCCCTAGGCGTACACTGAGCTATGTCACGATAAACAAGATGAGCCATTATATGACACACTTTAGATATATTAAAACATTTAAACGAATAAGAAAAAGAGAGAAAGAGAGAGAGAGAGAGAGAGGGCGGAAGGAGCGAGAGAAAGTGATAGAGTATCGAGAGGAAAAGTATGAGAGAGCGTGAGTGACGATAGAGATTATGTACGTGAGTGGTAGTGAGTTGTTACACCTGCGAATGTGCGGTATCTTTTTTCACGGGCATCTTGCCGTGACATCGATGAACGAGCAATAAAATGTCGTGCTCCACGTACGACCCGTAACCATTGCTCAATAGAAGAAACGAACGGCAACGCGCGAACGTCCAACAAGCGTGAACACATTAAATACATGCACACGTGCATGTTCGTACGAACGTACCAACGACATCGATACACGATCGATATCGGTTCACTCGGATACTTTTTACGGCTTACGTTTACAGGGAATCGTCGCGAACTCGACATTATATTGCTAGATGAAACATAGTGTACCGGTAAATATAATGTTTTTTTTTTTTACTATAATTAGCGAGACAGGCATCACATACGTTCGTTGTGTGGGTTGACTAATATTTATTCTATAGAACATGACGCGGTGAATGCACGTGAAAAAGCATCAAGTTTACGTAGTGTTAGAAAGGTAGCTGTATTACGTCCAGTAAACTTTTTCTATGAGCGTTTTATACCGATCAAAATGTTGTTGTGTTTCTCACGAAGGATGGTCATTTAAGGTTTTTCGCTAACGATCATGTTGTCGCCATTAGTTCGTAGACGTATGTGTATATATATGCATACAATCATCCGCGAATTCGATTCGCCGGACGATGGAACGTGTCCATCATCGATAGAAAGTATATACGATTTGATTTCCTCCATTTTCAATGTCACACTGTCGCGTATACATCATTTCATTCGAGCAAGACAAAGTATATAGTATATTTAAATGTTAAATACTGGTAAGGGCATCATGTGGCCTTTCCACTGGACCTAGAGACTGATATTGTTTAGAGAAGAAGAAACAGATCAATTGCATTTCAATTTCTATTTGACGACTATATTCGACGAGATCTCTCACGCGGATTAATCAGATTGCATCGTTTATTACGGGAGTACGAAGGGAAAGATTTTTGCAGTAGCTCAGAACTGTTCCGGTTTTAAACATATCTGCTCGGTTATTGTTCTTCTTCATTTGTCCATAGTTCTAAAGTAACTTCGAGCAGATACAATCTGGCTATTGTACTTGGAATAAGAAATTTCGAAGGATTTTTTCCAATAATGCGTAAGGAGTCGCAAGTTGATCGACGTAATTTATGATACGTTCGAAATCGATTTCCGGTCGGGAGACGCTGCGTGTTTCAAATTGATCGATCGATCATCGTGAAGTATACGAAACACGTACAAGTGTTCCAATCCTCAGTGAAACCATCGTGAATGCAATAATGTTATCGTTGTTGTGTTTTTGGTAGTCCAAAGCAAAGTGTACTCAATATGCTAGCTGTTTCGTGCAAGGCTATCGATTTTTTAATATTTGTCGACCATTCGTTACTGCAGATAAACGTAGAGCGTTAAGGTTCTAGAGTTATTGTAATTCGAGCTGAATTCTTCGTAGTGTATGAACGTTTGTCCTCGTAATTATCGATCGACTAGCATTTCTTAATGCTGATTCTATTTTTATTACTCTTATCAACTAGCTGTCTTTCCTGCTTAATTATTATTTGCAAACTTCGGAAGTAGCTTTAAAATGTCTTCTACAAGTTCGTACGTTCTTCTTTTCGAATTCATTAATATCTTTCTAAACACTGCGTCTCTCGGCTTGTGGGAGGACAAGTTTCCATAAAAAGTAATCACTTCTTTTCTTGTATGATTCGTAAAATATGTTTGTGATCGTGAGGTGTATCGTTTTTTCAATTTTGAAAATTATTCTCGTTGTGGCTCCGTTCAAATGAAATTTTAATAAATCTGTGATATAGTGACAGACCTCATGTTTTGATACAGAGTTTGATTATTGCGCGGGGCTACCAACGAAATTAACGCGTCAGAAAATCTTGAATGCTTGATAACCGTTCGTAGATGTTAAAAAAGAAATTTAAACAGTCGTCACGTGATGCGCACGCCAAATAGATAAAATATTTTTTAATGCATTTAGGCTTTCGTCAAGATTCTCACACAGTACACCGCGCGTCAACATGGTTCACACGTACCTAAAGTAAAAATGGATCAATATATCGTCATTGTTTACGTACCAAAGCTTATTATCATTAAGTAATTTAACGGTTACTTTGTATCATTGTATTAAGTACCATAAGCCCCTATGCAGATAAATATATTATGTATCATATTAAACGGAAGAGTGTCAAATGATATTCATATATTTTATCCATATAAATTATATGATATTAAATTCTTTTGTCAACTAATACCTAATAGATGAGGAGATTTAATAATGGTAATAATATTAATAATAATAATCATAATAATAGTAATAATAATATATTAGTTCCAAGAAATTTATTCTAGTACCAATTTTTCATTTCGCAATACAAAAATTTTATAATAGTGTAAATCCTTTTCAGTGGAAATTAAACAAAGTATTTAATTTGACACAAACAATTTTTGGGATCAAATATACATATCAATTTATTACCTTCACAATTTTTACCCTTTTTTGTTATCACTTTCACTAAAAGTATACTTAAATTTTATCATTTTTAATACTCTTTTCTCTACAAAAACGCAGATTTTTTCACTTAATTTCCTTTTCTTTTTCCTTAATCGTATATTATAATATAATTTAGGTACCAAATTAAATTGGATTCATAGCAAACATACAGTATTTAGACTTGTTACCATGCACAAAACACCGCAGGGTAGTCTTTGAAAAAACTGTATAAGAAATCTGTCTGTTACAACTCAATATATTATAATTAAATGTACATCATCTCTGCCATGTGCGACATCTTCTTTGGAATATGAACAAACTCCTCGAAGTAGCTGGCAAGCTCATCGATGGTGACATCGCACGAGGGTGGAGATATTCGTGCTTGTACCGAACATGTATTTGAACTCGAAGGCTGACCAGTCGAACCAGTAGTTTCCGATTGTCCTGTATTACCTCCACCTGGGCCGGGGCCTCTCTTCAAACTTGGCATCGTATTGCTACGCGCCCGTTGAAAACTACTAGCTTGATAATTATCTTGAATGCTGGTGTCATCCTTAGCTTGTCTACTGTCTTGACTAATGTTCAGTGCTTTAAAGTCCTTTGTCACAGAGCCTTGGCCAAAGATCTTTGAATTTTTACCACAAATATTAAATTTACACGTTTCCTTAAGCAATGTATTCGCTAGATTATCGCTAAGACAATTAGTGCCGGTATCGTTTAATTTTAAAACAGCCTCTTTGATTATCGAGCTTTTCTTGTCTAGTACTCTTTCATTCTTTGATGGTTTGAAGTTCGTTGTGCTCTTCACCCCTCTGGGGCTAATTGCGGTTAATGTCGGTCTCACAGGCATGAATTTCCTTTGAAATAAGTGACTACAGTCCGAATTGACACTTTTACTTGTTGTTCTGAACGGATTCGATGTCTTCACTTTGTCGGTAGGTGTAATACTGAAAAAATAAAAACTAGCATTAATATCGCTTTGAATAAATTTAATTATCACGGATAATCAATAATTCTTTCATGATTGTTCATGTTCAAAATAAGATTAAATGGAACCGGTTCAGAAATATATATATAGAAAGTCATCCAGTGATGATTCATCACTCTTGGTGTATAACCTTGAATCAAATATTGATAAACGTTGGTACCTTCGTCGCTTATGCAACAACGTCAAACTAACCGAACTCATATTCAAACCGTACGAAAATGATGGCAGCGATTCGATTAAACGATGTTAGAAAGAGAAAAAAAAGCGAAACACTAAATCACGTCACCCAGTTTCGCCCAATTACATCAATTTTTCCACTGCACTCGCATTCTATTTCAGTCGCAACGATCGCGTTAACGCGCAGATCGGGCAACATCGTTTCGTAAACGCGGATGGACTCCGTGTCGCCCTTTAAATTTCCTCCCATAACATGTAAACAATTTCTGTTTGCTTACAGATTACAGTCGATGTTGTTGCTCCGCACCATCAAGAATAAGATACGGCGATCGTTAAAATGCGTGTTCACAAGCGCTTGCATCATTAATAAATCGGTAAGCACGTGCGACGTAAACAGAGGCAGGCGAGCGAGCGTCGCGTAACTCGCGAAACAAGGTAACGTTTAATCGGGGGACCTTGACCACGCGCAGGAAAGGAGGTTGAGTCGCAGAACCGCAACGAGATCCGATAGATCGAACTGGGGGGCGAACAGCAGAGACTCGAGTTGTTCGGAATGTTCGAGGGCCGGGTAAGGGACGGCGGCGAGGAGCAGGCGCTTTGAATGTGTTTTCGGCGGGTAAAATGCTTACTGTGGACAGCTCGGCGAGATACGGTCAATTTCGAGCCTCTCCAAACTCGCCGGCAGTACCTCGTCAGCCATGCTAACAATTTTGCACGACTCTGCGCTCAGCGTTCGCGGGAACATGGCATCATGCCGAATCACTGTTGGCAAACAAACGTTGACGGGGCCTCGGAAAATTCCAGAACGAAGAGGCACAACGTTCCGTGGAATAGGTTAGGACGATGACGACGACGACAGGCTGTATTCCACAAACGCGACATTCACCGCGATTTCTTTTATTTACCGCCGCTCACGCGTCCACCATTTCGATTACGCTATCGCGGGCCTTACTCATTAGATAACGCTCGTGGCTGCGAGTATTGCGATCAATTAATCATCGACAGCACGTAAATAAACAGACTTTTGCGCGCAACTGCCATTCTACTGCTGCTCAATACCGGAAGCAACGACTCTAGATGGCGCCTGCGGTGCGTCTCCGTTGCGCGCCTCTAGACGCCATTTTAACTTTCGAAAGTTCCGCCGCTTGTGTTGAACGACGAAGGAAGGTCCATAGCGAGAGGATTTTATTCATTTTCTTCAGGATTCATGCTGGACAAACACGTGAGTAACCAAAAACGATTTACACAAACGAAGCGTAACATTTCAACGTATGTAGTTTTAGTATTCACCTCGTAATTAACTCTAGTTCTGTTTTCTACTGAATTGGGATCTTAACCGTGTCGTAGTAAAACGTAATTATCACAAACGAGTTACTCTTAAACGCATTCGTTCGTTTCTTATTACAATTTATAAGTGCCCTATTAAATCTACAAACGTAACACGTCCGTATAGCGTGCAGTTCATCTTTGACAGATCTCTTCGAATGCATTTATGGCCGGCGCATAACCTGCCAAGACTTAAGTAGAACGAAAATACAGGCAATAATATTGATCAAACGTATCTTTGCGTCATTAAGAGGATGTCGTGTGTTCCGTGAAGTTTGCCAGTTTGCTAGAGCCTCCTGGGATCGATCTAAATCGTGGTTAAAGCACGGTATCGTGAAGCACGAGATAGGTTTAATCCCCTTGCCCCCGTTCCTTTCCCTCGAACTCGATGTCTCCGTACACGCTCGCGTGCGCACGTGACCCGTTGTGTAAATCTCCAGATAAAATGGAACCGAAAACGAATTTATTGTCGCATGGAAATATCCCTTATCGCGTGTCCACGCGCGGTGCTTTATTTTCTTTCATTCACGCGAATTTCGCAAGCACCGTTGCTCGAGTTCGAACACCGACACGGCTCTTTTGATGTTTCTGACTTATGTAGGTGGGTGGGTACGTACTTGTTTCTTTTCTGTTCCAGCGAGTGTATTTCTGTTTAAATATAGTCTGTTTACTATGGTGTAGTTTATCGACGGCAGGTTTATGGGATGAAATGGAACAGTGGATATTTTGTAATAATTTTATTTAACTACTCGATACGGCTGATCTATGGAACTGGTGTACGGTTGAATTACAGTACGACTATGTATAGAGAAATGTTATCGCGAATCTGTAAAAGATATTTAGGGAATTTTACGGAAAGCTCTGCGTAGGTATGTATATTTCTGCCAGTGAAGCGTGTTTCATCCAATGGGGTATTCGATTTCGTATACAACGGCCAGTGAATCAGCCAACGAGCCTCGCAAAACTTGACGCACTCCGCGAGCCGCTTTATTTTAGCGTGCGAGCAAAATATTTAGAAATTCCTCGCGTCCAAAAGGTGCTCAGGAGAGCCTCGGGATGCGGCCAGGTTGAAACAACGGGAGTCACCGTTGATTTCATTCAACGTTCCCATATCTCTCCTCTCGCTAGGTTTACACGTCTGTCGTCGAAGAGGTAGCAAGTATCGCTGTTCTTTATAGGACCATAATTTCATGCGGCGCACGTCCGTCACGCAGAGACCTGCAGAAGTAAAAGAAACGTAATTTCGCACCTGTACGCATATATACCCTACATACAGAAATAGAAAGCTCGCGCGCATTTTCAAACAGCCTAAGTAAACCTCCATTAGAAACGTTCGTGTGCACTTTCTAGAACTCTATCCCGCTTAACTCTTTGTTTGTAGAGTATTATTTCCGACAAATATGCACCTGCACGCAAATCCACACGTTGACTGTCCCCTAAGAAAACGCGTACGATATTCCGAGATCCGTTGCAAAATTTTCATCCGTATATCGTGACGGTGGATAGTTCGTTTACAGTGTATACAGTCGAAGGGTTCGCTGGTCGCTCCACGAGGCCCTTGGGAGGCGAACCTTATCCAACGATCGTCTCGTTCCCTCGTCGAAGCGGGCAGAAACGCGGGCTGGAACCGCGCCAAGCGTACGTACGCGGCGTGTTCACTTCCTGCGGATTTGCACACGAGTTGGAAAAGCCTCGCCGCGGGAAAACGGGTGGCCACGTCGCGGTGCAGAGGCCGTCGCCGATGAATTTATACTTCAAGATCGCCGGCTCGAGTGATCTTTACGATACGTTACCCGCGCGATAACTGACAGATCCGCAGCGACGCCTTCCGTTCCGACGCTGTTCGACGCAGAGAGCCGTCGCGTTGCGTTCCATCCGCGAACAGCCGTACGGGTACTTAGGCGCGTCGGATTGACGGCTGTTTGATACATTGTACGCGAGCCGCGTCGTTCCCGCTTGTCGTCGACGTCCGTTTCCGCGGGGTATTTATAACGCGATCGAATGTAGCGGAACTTGATTCCCGTCACGCCGCGACGCGGAGTCAAAGATTCGGCGAAGGTGCTGCTAACGATTATATGGCATATGTTCCGAGCAATTACGCTGGTTTGTTACTTTGATGCGAACCGAGGAATGTCTTGTGGAAATATCGCGGAACACGAGGGGACGGGCTTTCGGTTATTCGACGAGTATTCTCGTACGACACTCGGGAGGTTTTGGTTTCCGTTTCCTCCGGCTAGTCATGGAATATTGTCGCCGATTCTTTGCTTCGAAATGTTTTATTGAAATAATACTTTCAGCTTCGAAGTTCTGTTGGAAATTGTATATTTGGATTTGCTAGAATAATTATTCTGCTTCTTCGCATTGTCCAACTCCTGTTGACCAATTCCACTTCTGAAGTACAATTTATTTCAGTTTTATGCAGTAGCATCATTTGTCTTCATCTTTCGTTTTTATCTATGTAAAAAGGAGGAATGTATCCATCTGAAACATGTTGGAAAGTTCGTTTTTATTGGACAGTATATTGGAACATTCAGTTTGCGATACTGGTGATATGCGAACCGTGCGGTCCTCTGGGGCACAGCCTAAATATAAATTGTCTATTAAGTTTAATTTATTAAGTTAGATCGTTTTGCTTATTTTATGCATCGTTATCGTTACCTCTCTCTTTCTCTCTCTTCACTTGTTTATTCCGGGTGCGCTGTAACCGAGCCATTTCAGTAAGCCACGTTTCATTCCAAAGCTGAGGGGAAATTGTTTCGAATGACGAGCCGCGCGAGAACACACGGTCGTTTTTCGAAACCTTACTGGCTGTTCCCTTGCCGCGAAACTGGCATCGCGTTGCATCTAAAACGAAGTGTAAAGATCATGTCTGTCTTCTCTTACGAAACATTGTAAACCATCGAACTGACAACAGTGTGTACAATTCACGGATTTAGTGCATTCTTTTTACGAACTGCCGACAGTGTTCAAAGATCCCAACAGACGTGTGATTTATGTTAGAAATATAACATTTCAAGAGTAAATTTGTCACATACTGTGGAGGAAAGAAGAAAAAAGGCACCTTGAAACGCTTCGTTCTTTAGCATAATCCAGTTTACACGTGGAGTACATCATACCTACCAACAGACGAGGAAAAGGATGGTTCCTTGACAGAATGTCGAAGAAAAAGGCTGCCAATTGTGCCAGAATTCGGAGCCAAACCACGCCACAATAATTCTCTCCCGATTCTCATTGGGCCAACCGCGAGAGTCATGCGTTTCAACGATTTATTCACCGCCCACCCTCGCCTCGGTTTCTGACACCCTAATCAGCTTAATAGCTCGTTCTCCACCGCGGTGTTCCGCCTAGAAAACCAACGTGGCTCGCCGCCGCGTACCGTCGACAACCGCGGCCAAAGGCATCGGATATTTATGAGAGCCCTTACGCTGGAACGCGCCGCGAGACTTCGGTTGAGGGTGTTTGAACCGGGTGGAGTAACCGTGACGGAAATAGAGCAGGATTTCTCGGTGGTACGACACGCACTTTCGACACATTCCCCGGCCCACTTCCGCGTAATTTGCTGGAAAGTCCTCTCTAGAACAGTCTCGCTCGTATAGTTACTTCTTCTACGATCACGGTAAGCCTTACGGTGGATACAATTCTCGAGTCGCGTTGGACAGTGACGAACAGACCTTTTCATTTTTTTTTTTTTTTCGAATCGAGCAACGTGAGAAATTTTGTTTAAGTTCCGTTAATAAAGTCGACACCTGTATTCGGTGGTACCAATCTCTTTCCAACGTTGAAAGTTTGGAAAAATATTCCACGCCCGTTGTATATTTTCCGAACCGAGATTAGCAGTTGTTGCACACAGTGAATATAAACGTTTACGTGGATAACGTAGCTCGTCCAGGCGCCACGTGTTTGGCACGGAAATACCTCTTAAAATTCACAATCCGTAGAAACATATTGTAAACCGCGACCACTTTGCTGTGTCCACTGGTGACACAAAATCGCTCGTAAACTTTCGGTCTAGGAAAAACGTATCCTTCATTTTACTATCGTATCGTGCTAATCTAACTTGCGATACGATATGAGAGTGATTCGATGCACAAAATCGACATACGTTGTTACGAGACGATAGTAACGATACCGTGGAAAAAAAGTGAGAATTCAAAACGACGCAGACCACCGCATTCTGTTAAGATTATCACGGTTTACAACCCATCTAACCGTGCATTATCTTGGCGTGCAATCAACAACAGCTGGTGTCGATTAAAGTGCAATAAAATTAGCGATAAAACGAAAATTTTATGTGACACGATTCCACACACCAGACACCGTGGCAGGGCGATAAAAAATAATTGGTAATTTCGCCGAGTAAAATTGTCTATATGACGGAGAGGCCTCTTTCCGTGAGACCGTATTTAGTTCGAACCGGGGCGGCGGAAGTGTGTACACTTGTAACGATCGACGGTGCAATGTTTCCTACAATTTTAGAACTCGTAAATTATCTCTTCTTTGATTTCGTTATATTTTACGAGCACCAGGGCAACGGGATCGAGCGTATCGTCAGGTAACATCTATTCCATGCGCGTTGGACATGGACTGTATAAGTAGTATCGGTACTGTGCGTGTCAGACACGCTCGAAGGAGTACCTTCCAGTTTGATCCTCAATCGCGGGATCGGGTAATTGCTCGTTACTTTGGATGCAAAAAAAAAAATCGCGACAAAAGTCTAGGAATAATTTAAAGTCAATCTAGTACGATCTAGTGGAAGAATGGGAACGTGGAAGAGCGGCGACCAATTATATCAATTGTCACACTTGACATAATTGAAAAGGGAATGTATGAAATAAAATTTGGTAATTTAACGTAAAGGGAAATGAAATTTGAGACTCGTAAGCATAACAGAAAGGTCGAGACACCTGATCTATACAATGTTCGAAGCGTTCTCCGCCGGCAACGGAACACGTTGCGGTAAACCTATTTTTGTGGAACAAGAATCCGTGCTTAACGCGTTAGAAAATAGCCTGGAGGAATTGCTTAAACAAACGATTCATTTGTCAGGAAACAAAGCAAACGCTGAGACTGCTTAGGGCGCAGAAACCGTGGGTATCGTGTTTGCACCGCGTTTAAACTGGCAAAGTGAAAAATGGACGCTGACGAACGAACAAATGAGATTCTCGCTTCGCTTAGACGGTAAAAAATGAACTGACATCGATTCTGTCCACTATTTTCTAATTCTAACCGATTATATCAAATACAAAATACATACATCCATATCTTTAAAGCAAAAAGATCATCGATAACGTATCGATATCTGTACTGCACTTTTTTCAGACTTATAACAATAAACTTTTTATGTGTTAAATAAATAGACACGCGCAGAGTAGCGACAATAACGAGAGAAAACAGTGCGATTTCAGCGTTGCTACACCGAAAACCGGTGACAAGTAAAAATGAAAGATTTGCTCGAATTCTTTCCCGCAGCTTCTCTTATTGCTGTCCGTGGGTTCGAGTGGCGTTGCTTGACAATAATTGTAACTGATGAGGGGGTCTCAGCAGCCACGGTAGTTGGTCGCAATCCAAGATCCTCTCGCAAGAAATCCGCGTGTTGTTTGCAAGAAAATTAATAACGCCCCTGCCATTTATATTTCTCTATTTGCCCGCGTTCGAGAGACGGTTTGGGTAACTTAGTAATATTTCGCGGACGAATCGCCGCCGCGAAAAGATATATCCCGTCCGCGGCTGTTATAAATTATCCGGTTGAATATACATCAGCGGCGTATCGAGCAAAAATTGTCAAATTAATACCGGTTACACCATCGCGGCGCGTACTCGAACGCGCGAGCGTTCCAAGCACCGGGCTCGTCCCGGCTGTTCCGAAGATTACTCAAGTGGTAACGTCACCCGCGAAGATACATTCGCGGCACAAATCATTCGAGATATCGAACGCCAGTCGCATAAATCTTGATTGCGTTTCAATGGGATACGATCTGCGCTTGTTTCCCGGAACGTTTCTGCGGTTGGTGTATCGAAAGCTGTTCGAGCGACAAAAGAGGCGAGAGGAGAAGACGGACGTGCTCGCGAAAGGCAGAGCCAACACGGGTGCATAAATCATCCTCGTAACGCCGAAAGGCCCGAGAAGAAGGAGCGGACAAAGCGCGACAATTCATCTGGTAACCGCGCGTATGATCGCCTAATGCTCGATCCATTGGGCCAAAGGACAAACGACGTTTAAGGCTTGTAAATCAACCGGCGTGGCGTCCAAATGCTTTAATTCACCGGTTACCAGACAGCAATTAAAAAGTTTCATTGACGAGGCGATAGCGGTGAGGCGTGTTGAAGCTTTCGAGCGATTTAAGGGACAACCGCCACTCCTGGCTGGCCTCTAAATGGAGAAAAATGTTATTTATGCCAGGAAGTTGAGTCACGTTGCGATTACGACCGGTTACATGTATCATCGTGACAATCCAACGGTTGTACACGAGTACGTGCGAAGTATTTTTACCAACAGATGTTATCCAAGAGGCATTTAAGATCGGGTTTAAGATCAAAAGAATTTTCTTCTCCCTTCAAGACCAAACGCTCGATTCCACCTGGGGCTCGGTGGAGATCTGTCGCGACATTGTAACATTCTGAGGCAACGCGTCGTACATTCGCGTTAAATTACGCGGTGAAAAGCGAGCCAGCGTAAAGGGCAGCTGCTAGAGCCGCAGGACGAGCAAAAGAGCACAGAGCACTTATACGCGGGCTGCTCAACAATGTAGACGGTTTCTCCACGGTCTGCGGTCGCGACCATCTAAATTGCTGCCACGAGAGGCAGGAAAAAAAGGTCGCCGCACACAGGGATCGGAACACGCACTTGCGCTCCTGCAATTGCATGTTTAGAATGATTGATCGCGGGGGGTTTCCCGGCCAAGCGGAGGTAAATATGGAGACTATGGACGTTCGGAGATTAGAGGATCTCCCTTGGCCGAGTACACCGCTCGAAATTCATGCTAGACGTACATTCCTCATGCTAATCTAAGGCGTATTGTTCGCCTCGAGATTGCTTTCGTGCGCCACGACGTTCTCATTACTTCTACGTTGTCCAGGCTTTAGACTGCTGTTTGTATTGTATTAAAATTGTTCCGCCGCTTCTCTCCAAGTTAGCTTCGGATTAGTCTCTCGAGGAGGACGCGATTTTTTCAGACACTTTTAGAAAACAGACAATTTCAATTCCCAAAGGACTGTAATCACCGCGTTTTCGACGACTTCTCTTTCGAATCGAAAAATTCTGCGTAACATATGAAAATCTAATCTGCTGGCATGCGGTCTGAAAATTTCCGTGGCAAACAGACCGACATCCGTCCGTGGCTGGTATATTATTGTAGTAGGAAGACAAATGTCCACAGCTGTTCTTATTTGTCAACGGTTTGAAAAAAGGAACGAAACTAGCCTCAATTACCGCGCAACGAAGAGTACTCGAGAGAGTCCTTCCTTTTTCCTGTCTATACCACGAGGCCAAACGCGTCTAATATACAACGATAGACAAATTGTACCGATGCGAGCAAAATCACCGACGTCCGCCTTCCACTGCCGTCCCCCGAAACTCGGCCAGACGATAAATTAATTACATTTCTCTAGCCGCGTTGCGACGAACGGCGTAAACGTTCAATGACGGCGAACAAATGGATCTCGTTTCTTTCTTCAACTATCGAAAAGCAGAGACTTCGTCGAGTGGAAACCTCCTTTTCGTGAGGATGCGTAAACGATGGCATTCCATATTCGACAAGTTTACGATCCGTTTTATGGCCCCTGCTCTTGCGAGAGCGCTAGACGCGCGCTGGTAATGATAAAGGGTGATGAATATAACGATCCCCCGACTGAGACGGACCACGGATGGAATGAATACCCCATTAACGTTAACGACGGACCCGTATCGAGGGTAGCTTTGGATGAAATAAATTTATACGCGTGAGTCGAATCAACGTCGCGACGCGTCGCGGATAAAGTACGGGGACGCGTCTCCCGCTGGCCATTTGTGAAGCAGAAGGTATAATTCTCGAGCGTTGCGGTCCGTTTCTGACTATCTTAAGTAAGATTAGGTGTTATGGCAGCACCGTCTAGATTGTACTTCATACACGCGGCTAGCATGGTAACATTAATTTCTGCGACGAATTAATCGCTTGTTCGCCTCTTTGCTGCACGCACGCGAATAAGGTCGATGTACATTTAACGTGCGTTTCGTTGCGACGCGATACGTTTAGTGGCTGACAACGGGTATCCAAGACTTGGCGATGTTTCGCGCGAAATTTACCCGGGTCCGACGAATTGGATCCGCGATAACGCGAGCCCTTAAACGAGCCGATTTACCCCGACCAATCGCGCATCGAAAATCACTCGGACCTCCCTCGAGCGGCGTGCAGGGTGGAAACGCGGAACGTCTAATTTTAGTGGTTGCAAATTGCACATGGCACGCGATTCCATGCCAGGAGCCGCCTTCATGCCAACAACACGTGGCCGTTTAACGATCGCATTTGCACAATCGCACGCGATCCTCGAGGTTCTCTCGCGGAAATTTCGGATGAAGCCTCGCCTAATGATCTCCACCTCCTCCCCACCCGCGTCGGCCCTCGTCCATCGTTGATCTTTCCCGGTTTTCCACGGGCATCTCGATATATTCGAGCCTTTTAACGACACGAGCGTACTAGAGGCGGCCGTATAATTTACGACGAGGAGAAACACGGGGACGAAAAGCGAGAGTGAGTGACGTGTAACCGCGGGGAGAAGCGAAACGCTTTACGCAGACATCGGTCTCTGTCAGCCGAGGGTGCCTCTGCGTCCCCTTCGGCGCAGATAACGAGCAGAATCTGTCCTCGGGATGTTCGCGATGCCGACAACCCACCGTCTAAATCGACAACGCGCGCATAGCTGCCAGCCTGGAAGTAGAGAAAGGGCGTCGTCACCTTTTCAGAGGATAGCTAAGCTCCGCTGGCTTCTTAATTAGCGGAAAACCTCAGATTCGCCTCTCCACGCGCTCCTCCAGCTTTTTTCTTCGACTTTTCGGCTCTTCTCGGTTCATTAGTAGAACCCTCCTCTTTAGATTTCTCCAAATCTTTATTACGAAATGACTGTCTTTTTTCTTTTATAAAAACAGATGCGAGTTGACAGGACAGCTGTTCCTAATTTTATCCTTTCGTTTCGACGACGGTAAGCGTGCACACGTGAAACGTATCAACCAGTTCCTTTTCGTATGGTAACGTGAAATTGTGACGGGGTGAAAAGTGCCGTTCGTCGCGCGTCGGAGATGGAGATACTCGATCCGTGGCGAGCGGAAGTTGGCGATTCCAACGTTTCCGCGAGGCGACCCGCGGGTGTTTGCGTTGGCAATCAGAACGGCGGTGATTCTAGCGGCTAACTTCTGCTCCCGGCCGTCTGCTCGTCGGAAGTCGTTCCGTTACCATCGTCTGGAATCGTCCCATGAATTGGTCATGATGTAGCGAAGACAGCTGTGAGAACTTCATTATTTACCGGCTTTACATGTGTCACTTTTCGTAGAGCGCTCGCTTCACCGTTGACGACTGCATTAAAATAGAACGGTCTGCGGGTTCGCGTTAAGTAGTTGAACAATCTGGGCGTTGAACAGTGGAGATTTGTTTGCTCCTACGAGACTTATAGATGTGTCTAGATCTTGGAGTGATTAATGTTAAAAATCGAAGCCTTCGCAAGCGTAAATTAGTGTGGTATCGTAGCAGAGTTTTGAGTAGCTGTAATGTCGTGTCAACTTCGTTAGAGGAAATCAACCTAACCACCAGAAAATGAATCGATAATCCGTTTTTACAAACTATTCGGTTATACAACCGAATCTATTTTAATATTCTATCCAACCACATCGATCTCACTCAATTACGTTCTACTTTGCACCTAGTCACCCTTCCATCACGATAATAAATCGATCTGGGACAATCTCTTGGCGTTTTGCTATCCAATTTAAATTTGTCGACAGACTCAAGTGAGACAGATGTTCGCCACGTATGCAGGTTCGTTTAAAAAACAATTGCCAGAAATTAAGAGTAGCTGTTAGAAAAAATTGCTCGAGCGATAAAAGTTAATTCGCAAGATTCAGCGGGAAGAAAATGTGTTCGAAAATCCGTTTTTTTGGAACCATCGAGCGTGTCGAGCGATAAAAACTAATTTAGGGAGGGGAAGATTAAACGCTCTCCTCCCCTTCATTTATTTCTCTGAATGAAACGTGACATCACGAGCCAACAATAGAGGGATTAGAGATCGATCCGTCCGATTGCCCTTTGTCTTTTCAGGGCAGCTGAGTAAACTGCGATCGGTGCCAAAGGCAACAGTGGATCGCGGTTGTAATCCGCGGTGCAAACGAGCGCTCGTATCTGCTAATATCTTTATGTCGCGTTCACGCGGTTCGATGCTCGCGAACAGATCGCGGTCCGTCGTGTCGCGCACTCGAACACATTTAGGCCGGGTCCAGGGGACATTAAAGACACTGTTTACAGATTATTAATCAATGTACGCCAGTATATTGGACGACGTCGCGGCGCTCGTCCACCGCTGAAAATGGGCGGTCATTAAATCCCTGTTGGGACGTCGCGTCGCGCGGGATAAAGTATTCGCTCGAGGCTTCTATCAAAGGGTAAATATAACGCTGGTAATCGATGACACGTGTTCCACGTGACAGGGAATTCGATGAATTCGGAGAATCGCGATGGGGTGCTAGCGGCGATGGAATTCGAGAAAGACTCCACGGAGACCCCCGTATCGCAGATTCCCGTCGCGTTTCTTATTCCCTTGTAACGAACGTGCGCTGCAAAGAATAATTTCCGAAAAACGTCTGAAATCTAATTATACGGTAAACGATCAGCGGTGGTAATTGGGGGATATTAATAAGAGTATCTGAAATTAGGCTATTTGCGGTAACGAGGTAAGCGGATTTCGTAGAAGAGCCACTTGTCTTTTAATCTGTGGGACGAAAATACACATCAAAGTGTAAACCGTCGGGATGGGGCTCTTTACCGTTCTCATTTACAAACGTGACTGACGGCCATCATGGTTTTGTTGTCGTCACTCGGATCAAGTGTTTCCATAAATCTCCCGGCTCTGATAGAAGAAAGTATACATACTCACAGCGGTTCGAACAAGGTAATAAATGGTTATAATGTCTGTCGCATAATTACAAGCTAATAACCCCTGGAAATCAGACGTGATTACAGAGTAGAACGCAACTAAGTTTTATAATCTACTACTGCAATGGTATTTGCTAGCAATTTAATTACGAGAGTAGGTCACCACCGTAATGGTCGCACTGCGTTTGACTACGTACACCCCAATTTACTGTGCGTCTATATTGACCATTACATCCCCATTTCTCGTTTCTGATTCTCATCTGAAGGTCTCTCGATTCCCCGAAAGAATCGGTATCTCTGCTCGCATCGCGTTTACAAACGTTACACTTGGGTGCAGCGTGATAATCTCGAACGCGAGAGCGTAAAGCTCTCCCCCGTGTGCACCGGTCGGATATTAATACGGGACGCGTCAGTGGCTCTCGTCGATGCACCTTAGCGCAGTTCAGATGCACCTTTACCGGCGGCAATAGAAGCGGGCGATATACCGTTCCACGCAATTTCCCATTGGTTTAGCGAGCGTGACGAAGGACCGATATATAGGAAAGCTTTCGTTTATTAATAGAGTGATAAACAAGCCGGATGCGGACGCCGAAATTAGACGCGGACTGCGAGGAGGAAGACGGCGGATCGGCGAGAGATAAAAACTGCGAGATCAGCCTGCCTCGCAGATTCGGTCGCTCGATAAAAATATTGCGAGCTTTCGCGCGCTCGTGCCACGATCGCGAACTGGAAGATCGCACGAGAAACAGAGATGCAAAGGGTTATTTTTACAAACATTCGGAAGTTCCGCGGAAGATTGCGGTTTCGTTGACTTTCGTAGGTGAAAAATGGTTGCTCGAGGAATCTGTGTCGCGAGGGTTCGAGAGAAATGCGATAAGTCCGCGATGTTAGAGGGAAACGAGAACAATTTGCGTCTCTCGTAAGAAATGAAATATGTTGATTGTACCTTTGGTTCTTTAAAATGTTTTAATTTCAAGAGTGTAGACGTAGCGGCATGCTGTTGGTATTTCTATGTCATACTCCATCGCTGTAGCTTTAGTTTAAATTGAACATGACGCAGATCCTGTTGATCTCGCTTGCGTCGCGGCAAAAATGCGTCGCGCTGTTAGTTATATATGTTACAGCAAAAAATTCACTAAATTACAGGGGATAACGCGCGACGATAAATTTGGAAGAATTATTGCTATACCAGTTTGAACCGTTCGTGTACGGTTCGCTGTATTTATGGATTAATAAATCAACGGTCGTCGCTGATTTGTAAATTTATTATCGAGATTATAGAATCCTTTGTGACGGATGTGCGTGCTTAAGGTTACTCTACAAACTTCCATGCAGGGGATATTTTTACCTCTTTGTCTCTAGCGGTCGACAAAATTATTAAAAGCTCGAGCTCATTCGTCAACGTTTCACCATCGCTCTATTCCTTAGGAGACGCTAACGCGCGTACATTTCTACTCCTTCTAATCTATATTTTACTCTTTAATCCGTAGCGCGAGCAACCTACCCCAACCCCCTGGAAAAGCAAACAGTCGAACGGATATTATCCAACATTTAACACCCACGACGTCCACCCTCGTGGCAACCTCTGGCGCGGCGAGACCTAAATCGAGATAATAAGTCTCGCGAGCGGCCATACAGCCGTACTCGCGTTCAAAACACGGACTTACCCAGGTTCGAGGAGATTTATCGACGGCGGAGCGTTGCGCAGGTTCCGCGCGGCGTTGTCCCCTGTAAATCACTGTCATCGAACATTATTTACTTGGTGCGGGAGGGTCGGCCTGTTCCCCTTTGCTGGCGGACTCCATTTCAGCGGCAGCAAAGCGGAAAAAGACACACCCTCGGCCAACACTCCTGCCACGTTCGGACACACCTAGGCCAAGAGGAACACCGTTCCCTTGTCCGCTGCCACTCTTCGCTACGTTTCTTCCGCCTCCACGTAGCCGCCGCGTGTTCTCCAACTCTCCTTTATCCCTCCTCGTTCGCGAGGGTACGCGAGCCGAGCAGGTTGATATATGCAGCCTGGTCAAGATAAAACAGAACACGAGGGACGATCGTTCGCAGGACTGGGAATATTCGCGAATGGTTAGTCGATCTTGTTAAGTGGCTTCGACCGCGGCCAGCGACACGTGTATTCGTGTTACCCAACGCTGCGCGGGGTTGATTCGATCGCGCACCTCGATCGGTCCTCGTAACGGGGAGTTTCGCGGGGCACCTTGCTTTTTCTTTTTATCAGCTAGTTAAATTGCACGCGAAGCCTTCTGAGCGCCGTTGGAACTTGGAACGCGGCAAAAAGCGCACTTAAACCGCGAATCACGTCTGCCTGCTTGTTAATAATAGATAATAATCGCGGTCGCTGACCGTCTGTCCCTTCGAATTGCTACATTTTCCTACAGAATACGTTCCACGTGTCCACTGTTATAAAGTGGACCACCCGCGCTGTACACGCGCCATTTCGATAATTGGAACGCGCAGCGTTTCCCTTCCACGACGTTTCGCTGGTTTCACACTCATTAGGGCGAGGGTTCATTAACACACCCCGACTAGCTCACGCGCGGATCAAAATTGCATCTTTACTTGGCCTTCTGTTTTATCTAGTCAGAGATATGAGGGATCAGAGGGGCTTATGGTTACCTCGTAGCGATCTTAGCGAAGTCTTGTAATTATGTACGAATTATATTATGTAATTAAACGGGCACACGTCTGCTGCGTGTATATTTATAATCGAAACGGTGATTAAAAG
The DNA here is from genome assembly GCF_050948175.1 of Xylocopa sonorina. Lineage (NCBI taxonomy): Eukaryota > Metazoa > Arthropoda > Insecta > Hymenoptera > Apidae > Xylocopa > Xylocopa sonorina. The sequence goes on from NC_135198.1 coordinate 8,521,036, forward strand.
CGACCATCGCCGCTGGATTTCATCGGCCGGAGATCGTGGTAGGCGGTCGGTCGATCGTGGAAACGAAAGGTGCCGGGGCTAAATTTAAATTCCAAACATCCGCGATACCAGCTGCGAAAAAAAGACCATCGTTGTGGATTTTCGAGAGGGCTCCCTCGAGAGATTTTCCTCGCGCGCTCGTTCGTTCCGCGAACGCGTGCCTCGCGTCGATACCCTTTACGCCTTTGTATATTTTTCTCTTTTACCACGGTCTCGGAATCGTTGATTCGGAATTTGCATTTACCCTTTGAACGTCTACCTCTTTTTTTTTCCTGAGAAAGAATCGTCCGAGAAATTAGTACGATGGAGATGTTACGAGCTAATTGCTACAGTGTTTGGTACCATTTCTCTCCACTCGCTTCGCTCAGAAATTTGTAAAGAATGAAACATCTGAAGCTTCGTCGCTTTTAAATATTATCGAATACGATTAAATCCCAGAAGCTAATATCGTTTTTAATGAACTTCTGAAACTTTTGAAAATGATTTCAGGGATCAGAGGAGGGTTTAAGGAGAGAGGACCGTGGAGTTGTACGGAAACACTTAAGCAGCCATTAAGTCGCGGCCGGTATTTAAATTCGAGCTTGACGTAGGGTCACTTAAAACAATCAACGGCGTCTCGACGCCTGGCGCAAATGGAATACCTGTTGCTTTTAACTACCTCCCACATCGAGCGGCAATCCACCGTCGACGACGACTTTACGGACTCTTGTATCGCGTTCAGAAATCTTGGCACATTCGGTAAGTTTAAAATACACGGGGGAGACTGGTCTCTCCGCTTATTTGTTTATTTAACGGTGCAAAATCTTCGCCACGCTTACGCTATATCGTGGAGAACCGGGGAGAGCTTCCGCAAACTCCTCTTTCGCGGACAATCCATCTCTTTCTCAGATTAATACATCATGCTTGATGTCTTCTTTACGATCTCACATTCGAGGGACAGAAAAGAAGGGAAATCTATTTCAAAATTATCATCAAATTGTTAAGTTCAGTTCAACTTTTCGTGCAACTAACTACTCGCGAGCAACTTCGTACGAATTTCTACAGCATTACTCCGGACATTTATCTTCGCGGTATTTGTTAATCGTATCGAATCTGCGCGCAGATATAAATCGTATAACACTCGAAATTCGCGAGCATTACGTAAACTTGAGTTAGGTAAAAATAAAAGTGAACACAGGGGTTTATTTTAACAATAAGTATTCAGGGAACTAGAACGAAGCTTTGTTCCCACTGTGTACAGGGGAAAGAGCGAAATACTTTACAATCCGATCGCATTAATCATATGACGAATATAGAATTGCATTCTACACGATTTTCGGTGACTGGGGGTCATCGATCAGTGATGTAATAATAATAATCGCGGAATTAACTCGCGTTCCCCGGTCGCGTCGCGGAAACGCGGCGGCCGGAAGTCCTCCGCGGTTGCCAGTCATAAATCCGTAATCCTGTCGCGTCGACGTGAGTTTGCTCGAGGGGTCGACAGCTCTCCCAGGACGTGTCAACGTGCGTGCGGATTAACCGTAACGCTGTTTGCGCGGTGGTGAACGCGGTTAACCCTAACTCTGAAATTCGGCTGATGCCGCGCGAAATCGAGTTTACAGAACCGCAGCCAGTTTGTTCCACTGGCGGCAACTTTGCCGGCAAGATTCGCGGCCGAATCAGCCGTGAAGTACTCAGACGGATGGTATTCCAGCAATCTCTTGTCATTTTAAATTGTTCCTTCCTTTTCTCTCTTTGTAAAAATGAGATAAGTATAGAAAATTCATAGGGTAATTTGGATGACACTTAGAGAAGAGAGTAGGTCAGATAGGATGCGATTAAAATGCGACGAATTCAGCAGTAAAATTAGAGCAAGATTTTAGTAAAGCTGGATTTATGCAAAGCTTAAAATTTCTGGCGTACAGTTAGCCGATGAACACGGCTTGGGATACCGGCATAGTATAGCACGTTGGCTCGAAAGTGGTGGATCGAGAATGAAAAACTTTGTAGCGGCATTAAAAATAGAAATGAGAAATTTCAGCGAATGGTTTAACTGCCGCCGAGTTTACGGCTTCGATAACGTAATCGAGTGAAAGGTATATTTCTGGTGCGTCAAAAGGATGCGGATAATACTTTTAAATAGAGCAAGAAACATCGGAGCTCGTTGCAGAGTGATACGTAGAACTTAAACGTTCGCTGCCTCGACGGAACATTCGCTTCGACAGAAATTGGCTGAAATTACATTGTAGAAAAGAAGTGGATCGTTAGAATTTCTTTCTACAAAAAATCTACTTTCACACTTCAGAATCCCTCGTTGTTCCCTAATTTCAAAACCTAAAATTCGCAAGAAAATATAGAATATTCTACAACCTTCAGCTCTTAAAGGGAGACTAAAACTGGGACTAAAGCTAAAGAAAAACAGTCACTTCCTCACACGTTCCGCGTTAATAACGCGAGGCGTAATCCCAAAATCGTTTCCTCAAATTTCTCTGAAAATACCGAGATCCCAGCCACGCGTTAGGGACGGAAACCGAAATATTCGAGGAGCAAAAGCGAAAGCAAATAACCGAGGCCCCTTTCGCGATCGCTAACAAGCCCGGCCAACTTCCTGTTCCGCGCGTAATCCTAATACGACGTTAAATAACAAGCATCCGTCTACCGTTTCGCCCCTTTTCCGCCTCGCAAGCCCACGGCCAACCCCTCGCCCGGCCGTCCCAGCCCAGGCGTTTCTAAACATCGTCCGTACGTTGGGCACGCTGTACGTGCGGCAACCGGCTACATGGCTAAGATCCAGAGAGTGTTCCCGCTATATTAAGACCGCCTTATATAACGACGTTCAGTCATATCCGCGGGGTACTCTCTTCTGTATGAACCTTTAATACGGCCGAGAGCCACCGTGGACGCCGTTTCCTGCGCGGTCCTCGCGAGCCACCGGCGCAGAAGTGGCCGCTTAATTAGATTTTCCGAGAACAGCCGGCCGCCCGCTGGCCGGATCCACCCGCGAACCGACACTTCCGGCCGCGTCGTCAAAGATAGCTGTCGCGCTGCGGACAGCTGATTCCGCCGGCTGAAAGCGAGACGCTTTTACCCTCGCGACCGTATTCTCGACTTGGTCCGGCGAATCCTCCGCGGTGGGTGGGTAATCAACGGGGATAAAGGATCGTGGCGATGTTTCAGAATCCTCGAACGACTCGCTGCTAACGATTTGTAGACGCTGCGAGTCTGTTCGTTACCCTGGCGTGACGCTGGGGGACGCGTACGCAGGATGAAAGTTAATACGGACAGTTAGTTAGCTGTAAAACATTAGCTTTGACGGGCTCTCGGAAGGAGTCGCGGTGATTTGTGGCCTTGTAATTAATGGTGGACGAAGAGGGAAAGGTGTAGCCGCGGTTGGTTCGTTTTATTGGATCAAAGGGACAGCAGGACAAATTGATGGTTTATTTCTTGTCAAGCTTTCTGGAACAGAAATTCAAGTATACACCGTGGATATTGGACTTTGCTAATTTTTATTAATGCTCGTCTACCCTTATGGTTGCCAATGAATATACCAAAAGACATGAATTGGATCTTGATTGCTCGCGATCGCTGTAATTTCAGCTTAAATCCAGTTCTCGCGAAGCGAGCCTAAGGGTTTTGGGTTAGTTGGAGTACACTCTCGACTGCGCGTGAAATTTGGCTAGAAAAAAATACGCGCGCCGGGGGAAACCTGCCGGGTCGAAAGGGTTCTACTCGAGGAAAATTAAAGCGAGTGGTCTCGGTGGCGGTACTCGGAAGAGCAGGGTGTTTGACCAGATATACCGATGGAAGTGAGCGTAAGACGTTTACGCGAGGCTGATTAAGCTTGGATTTCGTTGGAGTATATTCTCGACTTCGTGTGAAGTCTGAGAGGTGGCGTTTGAAGAGTTCCTCACCGAGATTGAAGTTCCGCTTGAGGGAAATTAATCCTTTGACTGTTGATCACTCGAAAGCAAAGCGTCCGCGGTGAATTATAGCGGCCCGCAGCACGGTGGTGCCAAACACTTTCCCGTTTCCTTCGTTTTTCCACTTGGAAGTTGGAAATTTGTCTGTTTCTTTGAAAATCGCGAGTTTCATTGAAAATAATTTTAATAATTAGACTGACCCACTTAATTCTAATTTACCTGGACACTGGATGCTACCCTAAACATGTTAGTTACTCGAGGGAAGATCGAAGGAGGAACTGTATCATAGGTAGAACCAACGAAAGCTCTAGGAAGTCGTATTTTAACTCGACAATTGTAACTGGTGGCAAGCGAGCATCGAAACAATTAGTGGTGCACCCCAATCTGTTAATTCGTGCGTCTAATGCGACACCACCGTGCGTCACGGTGGTCACTCGATCCTAATCTAACCGACCGATTGTTCTCGTGGGTGTGCCATTTCTCGCCGCGACCCTCTTTGTTAAAAAGCCGATCGGTTCGCCGCTGGTCAGCCATGTAATTACACGTGGGTGCGCGTCTGTCGCGTCCAGGGGTTAATTAGCTTGTTGCGTTGTCGTTCTTAGCCGAGTAACGACGGAATTCAGCGGCGAGCGAAAGGTTGTTGAGCATCTCGTTGGGGTGAGACTCGTGTCTGATGCTGGTAACTTGATTAATTTAAACGAGACTCTAGGGTTCAATTGTGAATTCATATTGAACCTAGTGATTAGTTATACGCTACTGTCTGAACTTTTGACGATACAACTGGTACCATTTTCGTTCCTTCTTAATTCCATTGTGTAAGATGCTTATTTTTCAAGTAGGATGATCCTCATAGAATCGGGGAGTAGGGAATAATTAGGTCACAGATTTGGCTTAAATATAGCGCTTCGAGAACCGTGTACCAAACTCTGAATCAAGATTGGAATTGGAATTTGGCACGTGCTTTGTCACCAAGAAGGGGGTGGTTCTAATTTAATATCGAGAACCTACGAAAAAGTGTGGATCTAAGACTTATAGCAGTGTGATAAATGAAATTAACATTACTACCCTCCATTTCTATCCCATTATCGCTTTTGAAAATTGTTCGAATCTCGAGTGGATTCGAACAACCTCCTCCACACACCAGCTGGGGGATGATTTTTCACGGGATCGGGGAACGTCGAAGTATCTCCGCAAAGGATTCCCATCTCTGAGTTTCCTCGAAGCCTGAAATTGTTTGTTCTTCGCCAGATTCGCGGCTACGCGACTCCTCGCAGTCGCGACGCTCAGTTTGTTTGAGTTGGCGCCGCGGCGCGCACCGCCGCGGAAATTGCAAATACGTACAGGCGCGCCGTGCGATCGTCCGGAAAGAAAATATCCAGACAGGCCTGCTTCGAACATTCCACCCACCCGTCGTACCATTTTTTTCTTGTTCTCGTTCGCCGTTTCTATTCTCGGCGATCGAAGCTACGATAGAAACTAATTCGAACGAGCAATCTCTCGAAAATCGTATTCAGTGACAAATTATTGTATGTAACAGGAATAATGAAAATCACAATTAATCCTTTCTATTGCTGTGTGATTTGGTAATAGTTCATCAGAATTAAATTGTGATAAATAGATGATAGAATGAGGCTTTTTTATGTTAATTCACGTTCTGGTGGAATCTTCATAGCGGAAACCCCAAGCAAAATACCTACGATCTATAATTCACTCACTGGGACTAATTACCCCCCTTTCGCTACGTTCGAGTCTTCGAACTCGATAAAAGGAAGACACGAGGCAACAGCGGAACGTACAAGACGAAAAAGCAATAAAAAGAACGGAGTTTACACAAGGTTCTAATCCTGGTTTCGAGTCCAGTTTACCAGGGAATTGCTCTTTAATTAAGACCGAGGTACGGCTGTTGCAAAGGAAAAACGCGATTCGTTCGGGCGGAGGTGATGCGAGCACGACGGACCTGGTGGTTCCCAAGGATAAAGACGAATGGTCGTTGCCAGAAACGGGGAATAATACGGCGTGAATTATTTAGAGAGGCAGTGGCGGGCGATAAAATCGCGAGACCACGGGACAGGAGAACGTAACGACGGGGGATGAAGAAGTCATTAGCGCGTGTTCACGACGTTCGTACGTCACAAAATAATCGCGGGTAACCACAAACCGCTGTCGAATCGCCGCGAGATTCTTTTGCCACGTCGAAGAGATTTAACTCGCTGGGTAAAATGATACGCGAGCGAAAAATTCTATAGATCGTACAAGATTTAAGTAGATAATAATACAAAAATTTGTATTGCTTTTGTCAAAATTGCAAATAATCTAGAGTTGGATGAGAATGAGAAAGAAGTTAGAACGAGAGAATTATTATGGAGGTTTATAAGTAGTCAAGCCACTCTGCAATCTTGCGACGGTAGCTGTCCGATCTACTGCGCATTGTATTATATTTAAGAACACCCATCTATTCGTATCTTTCGTGATTTACTTCTGAAACGTAAAAAAGCTGCTCATCGAACCATTTTCACTAAACGAGAATGAGAAACTTGTATAAAAAAGAAACTGTTCAAAGAACTGACATCGGGTTAACCAGAGCATCGTGGAATATCAAGTGACTCGATCCATATTAGTACGTATTCGAAACTGAAAAACTATCAGCAAAAATCTGAAGACGAAACGAAAATTCGAATCTCGCGTTCGCGGATTCGCACGTTGCGATTCTCGTTCGACGATCGATCGATCGACCGATCGATGGAAAAGGAGCGAGCGTCGCGCAAAGAACTGGATACGAGGTAGAAGGGTTCGCGAGGGAGAAGCAAACTGTTGCTTCGATTCGAAAAATGGTGAAATCGTACCTGCTGGCCCGGTTGGTGGCGGTGGTCGAGACGTGATCGATCAGGATTTATCACCGTCGAATGTCACTTGCCGATCGGTTCTCCGCTGGGTGGAAATTAGGAAATCCGTGAAAGCCAAAGCGAGGGTGGACGCCTTGATGCGAACTGACTGCGACCGTTTCATTCAAGAAGGCGTCGGCGGTCGTCGCGACGCCCCTCGCGCAAGCGCCACGACGGCCGTCCCTTTTTTCTCCTCTTCCTTTATCCCCCTCGACGCAAACGCGCGCGCGCGCAACCCGACGTCGCGACGCGTTCCGATTTATTTGGATTAATTGAAATATGCTCCCGATATTAATAGGCGGGGACCGTCACAGGTCTCGGTTCCGTCGTCGTGGAAAGAGAGATCCGTGCATTTCAATTAACGCCGGCTTCGAGGCTCCGAAGTCGTCGATGGACCATGAAGATATCGTTTCTTTGCGCACTCGAAGTTTCGCGATCATTTTAATACTACAATTATCGTATTTAATGAGAGATGGTATTGATGCAAGATCTGTAATTGTTCGATGCAGTTTGCTTGATAATATTCACACGTATATTCTATCTCTTTCTGATTTGTAGTACTGTAATACTAAGATCGCGAGCTCGTTCGAAAGCTCTTACGGATTTCGTGAATCGATTTTGCAAATCGCACTTATCGCTGACAAATCTTCCTAAATTTTTGGTGAACGAATGTCGCAGGCGTTTTGTGGGTTACTGAGAATCGACGAAACCCGGGTCGATGTCTCCTCGTAGGTTTTGGAACGACGTCGTTCGATTCGTGGGTTCCTGCAGTGCAGCTGTCGGAAAGAAAACGAGAGATAGGTGCACGGGGCGTCGTGGACAGTGAAAAATGGGATTCGGTAAATACGAAACAGAGCATCGGGAATGGAGTGGTGAAAATTTGAATTGGACATTGTAACCCGATGCACGGGTATGTAGAATATCAAGTGGGATCTGGAAAGTGTGCTGGCCGTTAAGATCCGGGATACGGTATGTGAAGTATGAGATATAGAACGTAGTATGTGGGATGTGAGAAGTGCGAGGGAAGATATATATGGAATGGAGAGTGCGATATCATAACTGGAATGTAAGGGTTAGGAGCTAGAACGTGGAAAGTGGAGTCGCGGTAAAAGTGGGATGAATTATGGATCGATACTCTGAGAAACGCGCGATCGAAGTGGGAACGATTTCCGCGTTAAAGGCGAAACGACGAGGCGAATTAAGCGGAAACGTAACGGTTTCCGGTCTGAACGATCCTCCATCGGAAGAATTCTGTTCGATTCGCGGACAACGATGGTCCTCGCGCTTCTCTGCTCGATATTAACCCAAGGAATTCCTCTCTAACCGGCTCTGATGCATAGCTGAATGAAGACATTGTACGCGGACTGTGAAAAGAAGAATAAAGTTCACGGGTGGATGGAATGTAGGAGTCGAACGACCGTAGAAGCCTCTGCTGGCCCAAAAATAGACACGGAATGACACGGGGAAGCGGATACCGTAATATTTTAGTATCACAGAAATAAAACTGGAAGCCATCTGGCCAATTATACGAGGTGCATAAATCCGCGGCGAATGCCGGACGAGAAAACAAACTGGTCGCCGCGTTCCGTCCCGGTTTACGACTTCCGATCGATCGATCCTGCCGGACAGAAATCGCGCGACACGTCCAACTTGCGTCACCCCCGGACGACGTCGTCGTGGTTAAAGGATTCGGTTCCAACAAGTTGCGTAACTTGCACGAGAGACTTGCGTGCTCCTTGAAATTCTCCATTCCGTTTCCTCTCACTAGAATGTACATCGAGCTTACAGAAAGGCGATCGATGGATCCGTGCGTGTGAAATCGTTTGAAATTTTGATCGTTTGACACGCTTTAGCGTCAGACGATTAGTCGAAACCATTTCTTTTTTCGTTCAGGTACGTATATATGTATCCACGCATCTTTTTACTCTTCTTTACTTTATTTCTAGACATTAATTTATCTCTCAGAGTTTATAATAATCCCGTAAGCCGATCCGATGAGCGACACGCGAGGAAAATCCTCGCGGCCCGTTTTCCGTGAACGGTCGCGTCTTGATTCGACGCGGTTCTCTACTTCAGATCGTAGTACGCGTCTGAAGAAGCTCGAGTAGATCGGTCTGCAAATAAATCAGATACGCTAACGAGCCTCTGCTGCCCGTTGGATCGCACAACCTTGCTCGAGATCCCTTTTAAAGTTGGGTTCCCACTAGCTGTCCATCTCACGGCCCGACGTGAATCATTTCCAAGCTGTCGATGTAATTTCGGCTGGTTCCCTTCACGTTTGAACAGCGGTAACGCGCGTCAGTTATTTACCAACGGTAACCACGCGTTTCAGTCGGATCGATTCGCGTCCCCTGACATTTTTATCTCGAACCAGAAGGCGATAGAATTCCTCGTCGCGAACCTCGCGACTTCGTTTCGCGACTCGACGGAAAAGTACGCCGATACGCGAAACCAGTTTAAAATACCGATACGCGCAGCGGAAACTATAGCTACCCTGTCGCATCAAACAACACACCGTTTAACAAGATGCATAGTCGCACATAGCTTTCTCCCATGCGTTGACAAATATCAACGCGCATAAATTCGCCCATCCTCGACGTAGATCCTAAATCTTTAGCAGAAGTATCTCTGTAGATTCCATAGAGCGGTGCGAACCAGCGGTGAAATAAAATCAAGGAAACCGTTCACCCTCGACCATATAATTGTAAAGATTTATATACTTATTACTAGTCGTTCCCTACCAAGAGTTATCGTTTCCTTTGTCCGTCTTCCTGTAAATCATACGCGATAGAGTACCATTTACGTGTCCGTGTAACAAATGAATCACCGATTTCCTTCGTCGCGTTCCGTTGAAAAACGAATTTTTCAACAGTGCACTCGTATTGCGATCATATACCAAGAATTAGCGTAATTTAAATCGCACGCCTACAGTAGTGCAGCTTAGACGATCGTTTCGTTTCGTGGAAGCGAAGTTCTGGCCGTCTCGTTAGAATTTCGCGCAGGGTCGCGATGTCGAGGGTGCGCGCAAGGGTTGGCCCGGCTGTAAAGGCCGGTTCCGTTATCCACGAGGCGGCGTTTCCGGCGAGGCGCGCGCGTAAAGAGGTCAGTCGGAGGATCGGAAAGAGTGCGTGAAACCGTGCGAGAGTGGAAAGGATCGCGTTCGCAAGGTAAGGCAGGGAAAGACGTCTATTTCCGAACGAGCGTAGCTCCAAATTTAAACGACGCCACCCGCCTCCGGTGGCTTCCACTTCCTCCCGAGCGCATCACTTTCGTTAAGCTGCTGCCCATCACGGCTCGCGTTCATTAAGCTCCGAGAACTGTTTTCTCTCTCTCTCTCTCTCCCTCTCTCTCTCTTTCTGCTCTCAGGCAAGAAATATAGCCGGTGGAAATAGATGATTTTAAGTAAATGTTTCTCTTTCTTTAAACAAATATCCCCGGCCCGAATATTTCCGCGCGCGGGATTATTGTAAATGGAATATTCTTCGAAACGGTTGCGGTTTGATAAATGGCACTCGAGCCGGGTATTTTAAGAACGATTTATGAATATCGGTATACGCGGTAGCTGGATGTAGAATTTATTAAGTTAACATTAGATTTAGTATTCGATTGTTCTATTTCCAGCCTCTGTCTTCTCTCTGTCGCCTTTGCAGTGCTTGTACGTTACTTCCCTTCAGCGATTTCTTCCTTTCCTTCCTTTCAATCGATTCTGTTGACCGCGTATGCATTGCAATTAGTTATTAATGTGTTTTATTGTGCATAACAGTTTTTCTACGCACTCTACTTGCGTGGACAAGCAGGAACTTCACGATGCAGCTGGATCTCTTCGGAATTTCATCAACTACCTCTGCAGGAAGCATCATACGTTATTTTATAAGTGCCTAAGTACATATTCGCATAAGTTTTAGTCATAAGACGTATTGTACCTTATAATTATTAGTTTATAAGAGTATTCCTGTAATTATTAATGTACCAAGGTGCTCAATAAACATTTTATAATTTAATTTATTGTTTAAATATTCAATGACCATCCCAGCACCCCTAGAAAGACCCATCCCAATCCTTAAACGAGGAGAAACTCGTAAAAAATAGCCCAGAACATAATTAAATTAGTTGTAAGTCTGAATCTTCGCGCCTCCGTTGCAAAAATCTTCAAAATTCCAAGAAAATGACGTCACTTCCGGGAATCGCCGAAATTCTAGGAATTCTCGATGACGTCATTTCCAAGAAGTGGCACTATTCGGATACCTCCTATGACGTCATGTTCTCCTGATACATTGCCGATTTTTCGAACAAAATCTTGAAAATCTGACTTTGTATCAGGAGAACATAAGTAGTGAGGAGGTATGCGCGCCACTTCTAGGAAAATGACGTCACTTCCAAGAATTGCCAAAATTCCTGGAATTTTCGATGACGTCATTTCCAAGAAGTGGCAAAACTCGGATACCTCCTATGACGTCATGTTCTCCTGATACATTGCCGATTTTTCGAACAAAATCTTGAAAATCTGACTTTGTATCAGGAGAACATAAGTAGTGAGGAGGTATGCGCGCCACTTCTAGGAAAATGACGTCACTTCCAAGAATTGCCAAAATTCCTGGAATTTTCGATGACGTCATTTCCAAGAAGTGGCAAAACTCGGATACCTCCTATGACGTCATGTTCTCCTGATACATTGCCGATTTTTCGAACAAAATCTTGAAAATCTGACTTTGTATCAGGAGAACATAAGTAGTGAGGAGGTATGCGCGCCACTTCTAGGAAAATGACGTCACTTCCAAGAATTGCCAAAATTCCTGGAATTTCTGATGACGTCATTTCCAAGAAGTGGCAAAACTCGGATACCTCCTATGACGTCATGTTCTCCTGATACAAAGTTGGATTTTCGAGATTTTGGTCGAAAAATCGGCAATGTATCAGGAGAACATAAGTAGTGAGGAGGTATGCGCGCCACTTCTAGGAAAATGACGTCACTTCCAAGAATTGCCAAAATTCCTGGAATTTCTGATGACGTCATTTCCAAGAACTGGCACTATTCGGATACCTCCTATGACGTCATGTTCTCCTGTTACAAAGTCGGATTTTCGAGATTTTGGTCGAAAAATCGGAAATGTATCAGGAGAACATAAGTTGTGAGGAGGTATCCGAAAGTGCCACTTCTTGGAAGTGACGTCATTTTCCAGGAATTCGCTGAATTTATGGAGTAATGAGGAAAAGGAGTGGATAAGATTGAAGAAGGTAATTGAACAAACTCATTGTATTATTTTCTTATCAAATAATTTATTTATTTAATCAAGTTAGTACAATATACAGTCAATTACACGTAAACTACATATTTTACAATAATAATATACATATAATACAATATTTTATACATCTATTATAGTGTAATATTAATTATTTAACTATTAATCATTTTCTTAACATTAATATACAGTGATACGAAGTAGTTGATCGGTACCCGCTTCTTTCTGTTCTCTTCTTCTGCCTGATCCTTTCTTCTTTCTTCTCCTCTTGAGCAGGTAGTTAAAATGATCCTGATTGATTGTAGGAAGTTCCTAAATTCCGCTGACTTTATCTTCTTTCCCGTAAGACCTATAACAGAACGAAGAAACGATTAGAGATACCGCTTGGAGAACTTTGCATTAAAATTATAGCGTAGGGAAGCAGATGTGGTTGAATGAGTGCAATGGATAGATTTAATACAGTAAAACGTTCGGTTGATTTATATTTAATCGTATATAAATAGATTTGTATCATTTTGCGCCGGATGGATGCTGACCAACTTGCTCCATTCGAAGATTTAGATTGGAATAGAACCAGGGAATATCGACGGACTGATTCGTGTACGTGGTGCCATCCGTGAACGTGTCGCTCAACCCTCGACTGCGTAGCATGAAATCAGTCGATAAAACAGTTGAGATTAATTAAATCTATGAAAATATATATATTTCCGAGTGTGACAAGTATGATAACTTAAAGATTATTCGTACGAACGTAATGATAATATCTGTAGGGCGGCTCCAAAGGGAAATACTTGACGAGATTGTATAGTTTTTTTTAAAATCGTTTTCTTTATTTTGTAGAAAACTGCGTGATAAGTACACCAATAATCTTGCAATGTCGAAATGTTGCCGATTCATACAGGGGGCACGAAGGGGACTGTCCGGAGCAAGTTCTTCCGAATGAGTGTACGCTCGTTATTGGTCAACAGTCTTTTTCTTGTTCTCTTTTCGCGCCTCTCCTGGTCCGAACAGCCTCCGAGAGGCCCGAGTTATTGTGTTTTGCTGTTTCTAGCAAGCCAGAGCAGTGAACAACGAACATCATTATGTTTTATTTTTTTTTTTTCCTTTCCTATGTGGTACGATTGGTACAATTCTACTGTATAAAAAACCGTTTACTTCGGCCGAGAGTCGCATACACGCTGAAAAGGAACGCGAGATTCGTCGCGACGAGCGAAATCATAAAAGAAAGAGGAGAAAAAGAAGAGAAAAATCGAGCAGAAGGAACAGGAACGTTCGAGGAACCCTCTCCTTCGCGCGTCCGTTCGAATCTCGCGGCATTTCGAGCGGCCACCGCGACGCGGCCGGCGCGACTTTCGAAATATGTGAACCGTTTCTCTTATTCTCCCTTAAGATGACTCGTTTTTTTTTTTTTTTATTTTTTCTTGTAGAAGCGATCTACTACTTTAAATGACACTGTTCCTACAACATCGATCGATTACTTTGAAAAAAGTTTCTCCAATTTCTCGCTCGCATATTTTCTTTTTCTCTCTCCCCTGCTCGTACATCACGGCGACAATGAAACGATAATTATTCGACTCGAATGACATACGTTGGCTATTTAGTGGTTCTTGTTACCCGTTACACGTCTTTTTTTCCTTTTAATTCTCCCAGTCGCACGTGTTCCCCATTCTCACCCAGCAGGCACGCACGCACGCACGCACGCACGCATCCTTCGCGGCAGTTTCCTCTTGGTACCGTCGCGGCTCCTCCCGAAACCATCGCCTTTTCCGCTCCACCGTCCGTTTCGAACCGGTACCAAAGGTATCGCTCCGTAAGACACTGCGTCCCCATCCCCCCTCCCCCCGAGAAATAAAAATTTTGATTCTCAGATTTGCATCCATATGTGATCAGTCTGCGGGTCTGTGCATCGATTCCCTTCCTCGACTCCCCCGTATCTCGACCTATCGTCAATTTTTCGATTACCTAACAACGTAAGCGAACGAACGAACAAAAGAAAAAGAACATAATTTATATACCACGGCGAGCAGGGTCCAGAATGGCTCTCCCGTTGCCCCACGATTGTGGAACACGGTGAGACAACGAATCGATACGGCTAAGGGCGCGCAATCGCCTCCGGACGATATCAAACCCGAAGGCAACGCGTAGATTAAAGAGTCCGTACCATCAGTTGCCTCGACGAGGAATGAAGCAACGAGACGCCATATCGGGGTGCATCCCTCCGCCGCGGTGGACTAGACACACCAATCTTATCGACAATACGACAATAATTACAGCTCCGCGAGAAATCCGATAGAGAGAACGTCGAATTTCGCATAGAAAAAATGGCGAACGCAGATCGTCCGCGAATTTTGGAACACCTCGTGAAATCACAAACGCGCCTATAAAAGTCGATCCACTCGCTGGGATCGCGTCAACGACAAATCGTGCCCGCTCAGAGACCGAAACTGATCATCTCTTCGCTTTCCCGCAAATTACCGCGACCGTTTAAAGAGTCCAGAGTACAGGATCAGCTTTGGTTCTGCGCGGCTCGACATTGATGAAACACGACCGACCGATTTCATCCTCCAAAAACAGGAGACGCGGCTCAGCATGACTAGATGGACCGGAAACGGCCAGGCTGACGAGGATCGCATCGAAATTCACTCGAATATCAGACGCTTCTACGATGTATTCTCTCGAACGATTACTCTTCAGAGGTAAATTGGTGACCTTCTTTACCGACTGACTTAACGCAGTTCCTTAATAGATTCTCTTCGCCCGGAGTACAATTGATTTTAACCGATTTCATCGAGAAGACACGACCACCATCATCGAATGTTCTCCTGGAATGTGACTTGATCATTTAGTCGTGGCTTTTCGATTGGACAGCTAATTTGAGCGGTCAACGTATCGATCGTATCGAAAGTACGCCTCGTAATCGCAATTTCTACAAAATGGAATCGTGTTTCTTCCCTCTCGTTCGACGGTTTCGTGTAGGCCCGATTCTTCTGCGAGAGGCCAACCAACGATCGATCCCGTCGCTCCGGCCGAATCGTCCAAAGAATGCTCGAGCGTCGCGCAACGCGAACCGTTAATAAAATGACACCGCGATACGACGCGAATTAATTATTAAAATCGTGCTCGCTAAGAAATTGATTAATCGCCACGCCACGCGCGGAATTTCAATCGCAACCGTGTGGGCGATGGCTCTTAAAAAATTCGATCTAAGTCGATAACAGTATTCTTCTTTTTCTCTCTTTAATTTAACCGAGACTTGCACAAGACCCATTTTCTTTTTTTTCATTTTTCGATTTAGTTACACCTTTCGTATCTTTGCTCGCTTTCTCTCCCTTTCTCTCGCTCCCTTGCACGCTTCATTTCGCCACAACTCTCGATCATGCATCCCACATACACGTACTTACTCAGGACACACATACACGATCTCTCTGTCGCGTCTTCTCGTCGATTGCTCTCTCGTTCAATCGCGAGGGACCGTACTCTCGTTAGTCCGCTATTGTTCGTTCCTTTCCTCTCTGTTTTGCCGTTTTGCCTCGCGTATCTTCATCGAACTTCGCGCTCGTCTCATTCTATACGTTCTCTTTTCTTCTCCTTCCTCCTTTTCATTACATAGAGAAGTACGATTAATCTTCATCACCTAATATTGCATGCGCGTGAACACATTTTTCTTTTTAAACGATGGGAAGAGCTCGCGTGTCTCTTCTCGCGGTACCACGGGGACCACGGTCGAGCGTCGTCTGTAGAACTGCCCGGACATATATATATATATCTCTCCAAACAACTTCTGCTCTCGTACACGTGTACACGTACGGTGCGCGTGTGAACCCGTACGGTACTGGAAATAATTATTGCCTCGCTCTCCCCCAAGTCGCACGGTACGTAGAATTTTTCTAACAATATGGTTGATCGAATGATCCGCCGTCGAAACATATTTTTTTAACGCAAACAGTTATACTCGAACGCTAAGCAGTGAAGTATCCGCGAATGGAATAGAATACAATACTTCCTACGAATACCCGTGATAATAATCGAGCGACGCGATGAATATTTCCAGCGCTGCGCGTGTACACATGTAGGATCGACTATACGCTTTTTCATCGGCATAGGATTCTTCTTCCTTTTGCTTTTTACGCATATATTTGACGCGAAAAACGTGCCTCTTGAACGGTGCTTTTTCAATTCGCGTCTCGAGTGACAACACGAGGTCAATTGGTTTCTCTTCTCTTCGTTTTAGATCTCGACGGAACGTTGAAAATGAGTTTTAACGCGAGTGGGAGATTCCATCGAGGTTTCATTCTTTTTCTCTTCTTCTTTTTTCAAATGTTCCTGGATTCTTCTCTACGGAGACCTTCGTGTTCCCACGCGCCACACGAACGGAAAGGGAAAGCTGTCGGTAATTTGTTTGCAATTTCACCCCTTCGTCGTACGGTTTTAAGGATTACAATAATTGGTGACTTCTCATGAGATACTTCAGTAGTTTTGCTCTGTCCCGAGATCGAGAACCGAAGTCGATGCCGCCATTTTGATCGTCCACGCGCCAGAAAACTCGTCCGTTCTGTCAATTTTATCGTGAACGTACGTCTCGCAGAATCGATCGACCGCTTGCCTCGTAAACGATCTCACGCACGAGCTATAATCCAAATAGAATAGAACTAATTCTCGATCGAACAATCGTACGTAATTTCACGTAAATCGTGGACAGAAATGTCGCGAGGCAAGGGGTTAATCGTAACCATTTAATCGACTAAAACGAAACGATGGAAACAGTTCAAGTTTCGTGATCGAGTGTCTCCCGTCAGATCGCTGTGGAGGTTCCATACTTTTGTATTTGGTAAGAAGATTGTACTTTATCGAGGTGTCGAAGGCCTTTCTGGTGAGTCGTACTTTATAAGCGAAATTAGCGTAGCCGACGCGCAAAGTCTACGGTCGCGAAAAAAAAGACGTCAATTTCAATAAAAATACTATTCTTCTCTCGTACTTCACTTTCGTCGCGCCGCTTTACAGGAAAAATATCGAGGTTGTAAAAAATTACGCTTGGCTCTCTTTCAATCAGGAATGCGCTAACCGAAACGCCCCTCGCGGGAGCGTCGTCGTCCCCCCCCCCCCCCCCCCTTTCGTAGCCGTACGAAAGTTCTATCTTAAATTAACAATGTCATGGCTGTCCAGTGAAAAATCCGAAGCACTCGATTTGAAACTCTATCCGGCGCGTGCAGCTGCCGACCTTAGAAAATAATTTCCCTTTATACCAAACTTTTCACTTTTCTTTTTATTCTTTCGTTTTCGAGAAAAAAGTTCTCAGGAACACTGTCGATGGCGTACCCGGTGGTACGCCCAATTAAGGGCGGACGAAGAGGTCTACCTCTTAAATGAACCTCGAATTCTAAAGTAGCCGCTGGAATATCTCTACCTTACCCTCTCTCTCGACCGATCGTAGAACGCGTCGAAACCAAACTTTAAACACATGTTCTCATGAAGAGTCGCGTTAACGGTTAATATCTAAAAATTTCAAGGGTATACTGGGAGTCAGACTGTTCTACTGTTCGTTTCTCAAGATATCAAGTAAGGCACACACGATTACAATTTGGTTTCGATATCCGCTACGATATCTCGAGGAAAGGGGTGGACAGACCTCTCCGCCCTTCCTTAACAGTACGTCTAACGATACACCTAAACACCGTAGGCATATCTAAATCTAAAAGAGGTACCGTTAAACCCTAACTTTTGCCAAGAGCCTCCACAGCAACGCGGACGGGAACGTGCGTTTCGCGGCTGCTTCCGAAAGAAAACGGGGAAACGAAGCCGGTCGTCGACTCTCAGTTCATCGTCAAGGCAGATCTCGTCCTATTTATTTATTTACTTTTTTTGTTTCCGTCGGAAAACTGAAGCCTTATCTATCTGAATAATAATAAAGTAGCGTTTATATCAGACATCGTGCGAGCCATTCGAAACACGGCGAGACGCGCCAGCCGGACGAGCGCCGCGACGCTTCGACCGAACGATTTCCATCCCTCCACCCCGTCCAACGACTCGCGATCGTACCCCTTCTCGTCTCTGCGACTTCGATCATCGACTCGTTTACCAATCACTAAAACGTGAATATCGATCCGCCCCCCGCGTCGAGAGGGGAACTAGCTCTCTCATCCATCGCGGGTGCAGTCTCAAAGCTTCGATCAGCGTTCTTTTTCCTCTCGCGAAAGTCGTCGTTCGACTGGGACACTGGAGAATCGAAAGATATTCGACGCGTGTTTAAAAGAAACTATAAGGATAAATTTTGTAAACGATTTTCATACTCGACGTACGTATTTTATCATCGACACGGATGTATCTCAGTTGAACGACGCCCCTCGTCGAGCAGGGGAAAAAAAGAGATGGTAAGAGGGACGACTCAATCGATGGACGAGGACGACGAACTTTTGTCCTCGTTGGTAATTTTGAAAAAATCGCGTTGGTCGATCGCGACGCTCGAAACGATTTTCCCGTTTATCTGATTTTCGTCTAGAATACTCGAGGAGGCCTCGTCGGAAAGCGTAACGCGTGTCCCAGGGCGATTTCGTACGGCCCGTCCAACTCGTGTGTTTATGCGTGGTGTAAGGTTTATTACTTTGTTTTTTTTTCTTTTTTAATCAAGTATATAGAGCATATCATTTTTAGTCATAATAATTATATTGATATTGAACTACCTAACCTAATATTTACAGAGTTCCATCTTCTCCCAACCTCCTCTTGTGTATCTTTTTTTCTTTGTTACGCTCTTGGCACTACTTTTCCATCTGTCTCGTTCATCCTCCCATTTACACGCCGTAGAATCGCGCCGCATCAGTCATTCACGGAGAATCCCTCTTCTTCTCACCCTTGCGTCACCCTGCTCTCAATGATATTCCCATCCCGCCGTTCCGCTATATCCCCCCCCCCTCTCTCTCTCTCTCTCACCTGGACCCGTTTCCACACTCTTCTCTCTTCTCGACACGCATTCACGCATACGCACACAGACAATACACACACGCGAAACCCGAGACGCGTAATTCGCGGATACATTCATTTATTCTAGCCGCGTCTGTGTCGCGTCCTCCGCGTCTCCGTTCTTTCATCTTCGTTTCTTTCCAACCCATTTATCTTTTCTTCCTTCGTCTTCCTTTCTCAACCGCGGATCCGCACGCACGCACGCACGCACACCCGCCAGCCGCCGCTGTGGATCACGGCCGGCGAGCATCGACGCCAATAAATAATTTACTAAGTCTTTTTCGCAGCGAACAAACTTCCAAAACGATATACATGCACGCGTACTCGATGTGATCGGTAATCGTCCCGCTCGGTGTGGTTCCGTTCTTCTTCAGGTTGGCAGCGAAACGGGCGCGGCACACCACGCCACCCTCGCTCGTGCTCGGTTCGCTACGTTTGGCGTTCCCGTGTGACCGACCAGCTTCTTCCTCGACCATCTTCTTGCCCACCATCGCACCACACCATCGCGCATCGCCTCTCGTTGCTTCGACTATCGGCTCACGGTGTCTCGTCTTCTCTCCCCCGGATGATAAAACGTCCGTGTGTGTCAACGCGAGTTGATCAGTCTACCAGAGCTGCTCCGTGGACGATGCCCTCGCGTCCATCTATCACGTAGGCCTTTCTTATCGTTCCCTCCCATCCTCCTTCCTCTCATCATCCTTCTCCATCTTCGAACACATCCGTGTTTGCGTTATCTCGATCGTTCGATCCGCTCTCGTGGCCTGAACGGTTCACCCCTCGGTTCTCCACTCCCATCCTCCTCTTCCACGCAACATTTACAAGACTAACCCCGTGCGTCTCGTCTAGAGTGCTTTGGATACGTCTGAGATCTAGGCTAGAGACTGGCCTGGTAGGATTGCCCCGTAGGATTAGGTGACCAGCATCGAACACCAGAAGCACCGATGGGGTGTACCGATCCACGGAACGCAGCTCTCGCAACCCCCTCTGGATCCATAGACGAGGGAGCGTCCTCTTCTTCGTTCTCAGAGAGAGAGAGAGAGAAATCATTCGCGCGCAGGATGGACCGCGATCAGGCAGAGTCGAAGAAGAATCTCTCTCCAGTTACCACCGCTGCGTACGCTATTCCTCCGCGTCCTTCGTGGCGCGTGTTTCCGCGCGATCCGCGCCCGTCCGCCCTACTCGACAAGGCGGCTAGCCGAACCCAATCGCGAAGTTTCTCCTGCGAGTCAGTCTTGAGGGATCCTCGAGGCGTCGAGGATTCTCGAGGGCTGGGGAACAAGCGCGACGAGCACGGCGTCCTTCCGCTCCTCGTCGTCCCGCGCCACCGTCTTTTCACGCTGCTCCGCCTCGGCCGAGACGGCCCGCCGCCGCTTCCACGAGATCCTCGGCCGTCCGTCGACCTCGAGGAACTCGCTCCTCGACGTGGCAGTCGTGGTAGTCGTCGTTGTCGTGGCCTCGAGTGCTCTCCTTCTCGGCCGTGCCTCGGATCAGACGTGCTGCTGCTGGTGCTGGTGCTGATGGTGGTGATGGTGGTGGTGGTGATGGTGGTGGTGTTGCTGTTGCTGGCTCTCGTCCGTCTCGCACGGTACCACCGTCAGGCTGGACAGGTTGCTCAGGTTGCTACTGGACTCGGAATAACTGGACAGGGTCGGTCTCCTAGGCGGCACCACCACCGCTGGCGTCGAGCTGCTCGGGCTTGGGAACTTCCGGAACACCCTCAACAGGGAACTGCCTGCGCTGTGGCACCGCACTATCCGCTCGGACGCGTCCAGCAACGCGGACTGGCTACGGTAAGGGGGAGGACTCTCGCTGTCGAACACCGTCCGGTTTGGCGGCGGCCGCACGCACTTCTGGTATATCTCGCTCTCCTGGAATTCGAACACTGGACTTTAGTTGACATTCACGGGCTCTCGCTGGTGTGTTTTACTAGAGATTTGTGGGGTGGACCGCGAGGAATTCGGTGCGCCTGATTTAGCGATACTATAGAGTACAGGAAGAGTTCGATTTCTCGAGGTATTTTTCGAGGGACAGAGTAGTCTGAAACGCGAGATAATGTTCTAAGGGTTGATAAGGGGAGATGTATAAAATACCCGAACCGGCGACCATTTAGAACCACCCAACGACGAACGTAAAAAGAGACCTATAAAGGAGGGGTGGAGGCACACATTTTACACCAGCCAACATCTATCGGGAGAAAAAAATCCATATTCAGTTTTCGCGAAAGTGGTGCGCGACACGGCGAGCTGACTATCGCAAACAACCCTTCAACATGCAGCAGCAGCGTCACCGGAGGCGACGCTTTCGCTCGGATAAACGAACGCGGCGGTTCGCCAAAAATCGAAAATCGATTCCACGTTCCACCCCCGCGTTTCACTCGCGATCCTGACACCGGTTCATCGAGCAGGATATCTGTGTATCTACACCCTAAACGATCACCGCTGCTCGGTTCACGAACCACGATATAGCCCTCGCCTTGATAAAGTCGAAAAATATTTCTCTCTCCATATACTTTCTCAAATTATTACGAAAAATGATAAAGAAGAAGCTCGATATAATTAATTCTAGACTAATCGTCTACTGTAACGAGTCGGAGAATATTTAGACTCACAGGTCTGCGCAGTAATTCTGCAGAAACAATTGCTACCTTCCAGGCGTAATACGAACGGTGTTCAATATACGGTAGATTCACAAAAAGCTGCAAGATCTTCAATCTCGTTCGAGTAAAGAGCACGCTACGCGACCTAGTACGATCGACAAAATTGGATAGGAAATTGAAGGGTAGAGAAGAAGAAGAAGAAGAAGGAACGGAAGGGTATTTTTTGCTCGGCCAGGAAGCGGGTTCGACGACGGACGGGCCGACAGAGTCCAGCATGCCACGGTCGTACACGTGTAAGGGCGTTGGATTACTGAAATTCTAACCCGTGACCCTCGAGGAGCGCCGAGGGCGCGCGTGTTTCAGCTCGATGCCGGCATCCAGAAGCCTCGACGAGGGTAGAACCCGATCTCACGCCGTCGCCGCCTCCTTCGTGGCCTACGGCGGCGTCTTGGCGACCTTCGGCGAAAACGGCACGAGACCTACGGCCACTCGATCGTCTGCGAGCCTCTACGAACGTGGATATTTCCGGTCTGAACGAGCTACTCTTACTCGGGGATGATCATTTTCATTAGAACGTGCCTGCTTCCCTTTCTATTAGCGTGCTCCGAAATGGAACCGGTGGGAATAGCGATAGAGAAGGAACCGTGGCAATTTCTAACACTGGCTAGAGATAGAAATATGTCGCGAGCTATTAAAATGCAAATTGGACGCGTTTCCCTTATCGAACCACGACGAAATAATGATACACTTCAGGTGAGGAACAGAAACCTGTTCCCCGACTCGTAAACGCCAATAACCACCGCCAAAGCCACCGACGATCTTTTTACAACTTGTTAATTAAGAAAGACGTATTAACTGCTCGCACTCGAGTCTACTAATTTCCTGTCGCTTAACGTCGGGGAAAAGAAAAAGACTGGATCGCGTTTACTTTTACGACGAACTAAATTAATCGGTCTGCTACGCGTTTTTAATTCCACGGAAAAGAACGCTCGATCAATTTCCGACTGACCCAGTTATTACCAGGTAATCGTATCCATCGAGAGACCCACGCAACGAATACCATCGACGAACGACGTACGAACGCGCGAAATCGGTAGCGTATGTTAAAGAACGACTGGAAGTTCGAGCCATCCCTTAACGAGCACCCTCGCGTCCCCGCGTAACGCGCTTCGCGCGTCGTAAATAATTCTCGAACACGGCAATTAACGAGGCTAATTACCCACCACGATTTAATAACATCGTCTACCATATATTAAGATGGCGATTCAGTTTTTCGGATGGAAAGAAGGTTGAACACGCGCGACGATCCGCGCGTTGGTAGAATCGCGAATCGTTCGAGTCGTTCCAGCGGGCTAAGCTGCCGCGAGCAACAGAACTCATCGACGCAACGACGGAACGCGTGATTTTATCTGCGGGGCACCGAGCGTGGAAAATTTATCCGTTTTTACACGCGTTATTACCCGCGGGCTCGCGAAACGTGCTTATTAGCGTGCGGCTAATCGGGCCGCGTTCGATAAATGAAAACCCGATTGGGGAACGTCTGGGAGCAAGCCGGTAACGCTGATCAGGCTATAATTGCACGGGCCGCTGTTTAATGCCATTAATTTGCTGATATTAAATGCTACCAGACGCTACGGACAGTTGTTAGTGCGATATTGCGCTACGGCCTGTTCCCGGCGCCATTAAGCGGAAAATTTGTGCGCGCTCGCGTCCCTCTTCGGATTAGGAACTAACCTGTACCGGACATTTCATTCGTTTCACTGGGAGAATCTTCAATTTTCTCATAAGAAACATGAAATTGAGTAAACACATTCCTAACATTTTCCAAAAAAAAAGCTACTTCTCGAACTCCTAGTTGCGACACGTGAAAGAAAAATAGTCAATCCAAGAAACGCGAGAGACTGCGTGACTGTAATCTTTCAAGAGAGAAGAGAAGAAGAGAGTGAGATAGAGAGAGAGAGAGAGAGAGAGATAGATAGAGCTCACCTGCTCCGGGTCACGCAGGTGGAGGGCGGTGTGCGCTCCGTACGGACGTTCCTCGCCATCCGGAAGCTGCAACCGCGGTGGCAGGTCGAGGGCGAGGTCCTGCCGGACGCTTCCGGCGCGGATCGCGCGGTCCCTGGCCGCTGCGACCATCGCTTCCTGCATCCCCTCGGTGGCTCCTTCGCCGCCACCGCCAACCCCGCCCCCGCCCACCACACCGCCGCCTCCGCTCGGATCACCCTCTAGTCCACCGCCTAGGCCGCCGTGACCGCCGCTGCCTACCTCCATTCCTGGGCTCACCGACAGCATCTGCGGAGCAACGGACGTTCTGGTTAGTTCTCCTTCATTTCTCCTCCATTTCTCCTATCCTCTCCCATTCGCCGTGGAAAACCACGCTTTTATACTGGGACATTCAGCAACTCTAGAATTCCCAATGAGACAACAAATCGCACCGGCTAAAACCATCGCATCACGTTTAACAAATGAATAATTGATCAACCACCTGCGGTCTTCGACACATCGCTGAATGCGCTATAACGTAACAGGGATAACCATTGGGGACAGAAGTTTGACGAGGGTGCGCGGATCGCGTTTGGACGATTAACCCTCCGAATGCTCGGTAAAATTGCCGAGAGTTATTCTCCGTGGATATTTCGATTATCTCTTTTTTACTAGTCGCAACAGCTGTTTCTTGTATGGTGCACTGTGAAACGAGGGATGCGTAAACCAACGATGGCCATCGAACCAAACCCCCTCGAAGGGTTAATGTCGCGTCGCAAAAGTCGCGCGTGAACAGCTCGCGAAACTTCCTCCTCTAAAACAGTCACGGTCGTTTCAATATATATATATGTACCCGGTGGCATTAAATCGAGCGGCGTCTTTCGACGTGTCCGTTTACGACCCTCGTCGATCGTATCCGTGGAATAAGAAACTGTACCAGCGACGGCGTTCGCGTCGAGGCCGCGTCGGATGATCGGACGCGTTCGTCGGGCATAAAATGTTCAGAGAAGAGCGGCCCGATTTATCGCGAGGATTGAAAATTTCGCGTCGCAGGGTCGTAAAACGGACACGCGCGACCCCGACGATCGACGACGATGAGAAGCGACAGGTTACTTCGATTGCCGCGTGAAATCTTCGCTCGAGACGTCTGTTTCCTCCGCACGGATTTTATGGAATTCGACGTACAAAGCGAACTAGTCGATAAACTATTTTGCATCTGCCGATGGAGAGGATTATTACTCGAAGATCGTCCCCAGGGAAGCTGCGAGTTAACCAAATACGAGGTTAATTTCGAGGTAACCGCGGTGGAAGAAATCAATAAACACGCGAGGATATATTTACCCGACAAATAAAATTTCGATAAAGCATCAAATATGGAAATTTTTAAGGTGGCCTGCGGTTATATAAAGGTAAATTTTCCGATTCTTAGTAAACTAAATAAAATATAGATTCATTCACTGATTCGTGCTACTACCATCGGCTAATTGAATGAAACTTTAAGCTGTATATATTATTCACAACATTCTCTGTCCCGTTTCTTCGAAGGCACACATTCTGCCACGCTGTTTCAGTTCGTTTTAAACAATTAATACCAGCATCATTCGTTTCCCTTGCAATATTTTCCATCTCATTTTGATATCGCTCGAGCGACACGAACGGGTCGAGAAGACATCTAAATAAAGTGCGATAAAGTGTAATTTCATTCCTCCTCGTCGAGAGAAAATGAAATAATGTGGGTCCGTGTGAAAATTCGATATGAAACGCGGACGTTTAATTGCGAGCCGTTTCTAAAGTGACACGATTAACCTCCGACGGTCTGTGCATAACGAAAGTACGTCTGAGAATTAGTCGCTATTGCATTCCTGCTCGAACAAAAGCCGTGCGAATTCTCGTTGCGGTTCGACTTTCCTTTGTACTCCTTCGCGGCGGACATTAATCCTCGTTTCCACGGTTTAATCTCACGTTTCGAACGTTCCACCCTGCTCGTTCCATCCTTTTTCTTGAAACCACACGCGTTAACTCGCTCGTTTCTTTTGAAGTACGCGTATCAACTGTTAATTCAATCGCCTTCGAGCGAGTCATAACTAACCGCTGTCATTGGAGTAACCAGGTGGTAAAAAAAAAGAGAAGAACGGATTGGTGAAAAGCCACGCGTTCTCTCTTCCATCGAAACCGCGACTAATTCTTTTTTTCGTCGACGACCGCGTTGAATTCGATGGGCTCGTTATCGATGTTCGATTTCACGCGGAACGGAAAGCAATTTCGCTGGAAAAATCGCATTCCGAACAATACCAGTTGGGCCTTCGAACGCGTGGAATTCGTCGGGACTTCGTATTTTTTCGTACTAAGAAAAATCACGATCACCAGTTCCCTTAATCGTCGCGGTAAAAGTCAAATAGGTATAGAATTTCATGGAGGACAGCGAAAGAACGAAACTCAGTTTCGATTTGACAGTTTCCATTTGCAAAGTAATGGAAATTCTAGCCGAAATGTCGCCAATTCGCGATTAAAGCGCTTTCCTTAAAAGAATGACGCTCGATCGGTCAGCTGTTTAATTCAATAACCAAAAAGATTTTCAATTTCAGATCGAGATTACGCATCGTCGAGTGAATGGATTGGCTTGTTCCAAATAGTTAAATTCGGAGTAGAATGCGTTCTCGAAAAGTTGCTTCCGGACGAATAAACATTCGTCTAGCAGACGCTGTCTATATACCTTGAACTTCAGCCGGCTTTGCGTGCCAAGGTTTTCCAAAGTCGAGCCAGAAATTCTGCGTCATCGCGTCTGCGGATTGTTCGTTCCCTCAAAAATTCCGCTTGGTCGTCTTGCAGTCGCGTGACTAATTTCTAAGCACGGTTCGTTTCTAACTCGAGCATACCACCGTCAACCCTTTGACACCCTCTGTTCGCCAAACTCTTCGCGCTACCACCGCTCAATTTCCTATCCTTTTCGAATCAGCACCAAGAACTGTCATCGACGATCGATTCTTCGAAACGTCAAAGGAAAAAAATGAGGAAAACGACACGGAAAGAAACACAGACCTCGATGTTCGATTGCGACAGGATTAAATTGTACCTGCGCGACGCTGTCTACCCCTTGACCCCCTTTTTTCCTGCCAATCGAACGACATTGCGCGCATTAGAGGAATCTATACGATAATAACTCGCAAGGCCAGACAGGAGTGCTGGTGGGTGTCGCCAGCGTGTCTCGAGCACGGTACAACATCCAGTCGTAATCGACGTGTTGTTTCCCTCCGCGTCGAGGGCCAGAGTGTTTTGGCGTGCACGTATCGCGACATTATTCTGGTCCGTGACGGCGGGGCAATTGCCCGTGACCGGGGCCGCGACGTATAAATTCCTCGTGTCCGTCATTTCGTGCAGTTCTCTCTCCCTCTCTCTCTCTCCTCTCGACAGCGCGCGTCGCAAGTTGCGTGATCTATTTGCCGCTAAACGACAGGAAACGTTCCAAGCACCGAATATCGCGGCCGGTCGCGCGCGCGCCCTTCGTTCGTCTGATCGTCCTGTTCTCCTATACTCGACCGATAATCGAAGGAATGGGGTTAACTCTGACCTCATGCGACTTACTCTATCGTCTTTCTTTTTTTTTTTTATTACTACATCTTCCTTTCCTTCTGTTTTTGTCAGTTAATTTAACGAAATCCTTACTCAAACGGGGTCACTTCACGAGGACCTCCAGCGACCATCTTGCACCATCGACGTTCACCGCAAACACTGTCACTCGACGCGAAATTTCGAGAGCTTAAAGTATCGAACGATGATCAACAGAAAGCGCGCAGGGATTAACCGTTCGACCCTTAGATCGCAGTAACGATTATCCTAAAGGATCGCCGCGTCGTCCAACGCTGGAACGCGACGTGGCTCGTCCCTGTCGAACGCGCGAGCGACGACTATCACCAGGAATCGCGGTGACGCGTGTTATACGCGCGGAAATACGATGACACGCGAGCTGGCAGTCGTAGGTGAAACGTGGGACCGTAAGCAAAACGATCGCGGCTTGGTAACGCTAGCTTTCAATGCGCGACGATAAACTGGAAGACGGGAGATTACGTGGCACCGTTCGTCAACACCGCCGCGATGGAATTATCGTCGACGCTTGTCGCTCGTTCCCGTTACCTTCGACGATTTTTCATTTTCCACCGCGGACGGCTGCGATAAACAAACACCGGACAACCTTTTCATTATCATTACTGTCACAAATTACTTCTATCTAAACGATCGGCTATGCGGACGTTACTTTTTACGCGCTCGTGCGAATATATTTGCGCCAATGACACGGTGGGAAAGTGAGTTACCATTTTGCAAAAAAAGGTAAGAAGAGAAAATAAAGAAAACGAATGTTCCAAGCCAGCAACTGGAAAGTTGATCGATAAAACCTGACAGAGAGGATGTTTGAAGTAGACTCGCAAAACCGATAGAACATATTCGCGATGCGTTACCCCCGTGGCCCGGGTTCGTTCGCTAATTATCGAGCTAATTGCGCGCGAGCCGGCGGGCACGCGTTCCCAGTTTATCCGGCGCCGTTTCAAGAGGCCGCCGCGCGGCGGACGGCAGGTTAATTGGCCGATTTCCACCGGTGGCTTCCATCGAATTTCCATTAGATCGAAGGACGGGGCGCGCCAGCGCGTACGCAAACCTCGTAGATCAGACGTGACCGCAAGTAAAACCGCTGCTAGCCTGGAATAGTCGCGTTTCAGCGTATCCTCGCGCGGACAGGGAAAGTGATACGAGCGCGGACTGTCGACGACTAGGCGTGTTTTCCTTTTCGTTCGGGAACGACTTCTTCTGTGGGAAACTGATTCGTTAGCATGGTAAACCGGCTTCAGTTGCAGGAATTTTTCAGACCATTCGCCACGCCGTGACCAGAATTCTCTTCCTCGACGATGTAGACGAAAGAATTTATGAAGAACGCTGAAGAATGTTCGTCTAAAAACGTTTCACTTTATTTTATTCTGCTATTTTTTTCTTTTTTCTTTTTTTTGTCACTCGCGACAAATTCCAAGCAGATAGCAAACGTCTATCTCAGCCGATTTAATGAAAGACGCAACGGAGAAGGAATTAGCAGACAATAGAAGGCAAGAGTCTCAACGGCGTTTAAATGCCGCGTTGTGCCATCTGAAATATGGGTCAATAGCGATTTTACGGTGGGACCAAGCCTCGTCACGAACGCGACATCTCGCATGCTAGATCGAGAGAAGTAGATCAACGAGCAAAGTCTCGCGCCCCTCGATCCACCCGTGCACGCATCGGTCCATAATGATCCGTGAAGCGTCGCACGCTCCAGAAACGCTGACTTCAGATTATTCGATTAATCGCGAGCCAACCTCGTTATTCCCGCTCTCCGTGGCAATCCCTTCCTCTCCTCCCCCCCCCCCTCTCTCTCTCCCTCTTTTCACGCAATAACAATTAAAAACGATTACAATCTGGCCGCCACGAATTTTAATTGCGAGCGAGCGAGCGAGCACGCGCGCGCGTTTCGATTGCAGCCCCGTATCGCCGCGCGAATTATTCCCTGACTCGACGGAATTAATCGGTGCTCGATAACGCGACTCGATAGCGCAGCGTGCGGATTAAAAGGCGGAAAAAATGTGCACCTTGTCGATCTCGCTCCTGATTACGACGAGGCGATGGTCAACGAAAAAAAGAAAAAGAAACGAAAGAGTTTGGAACGAGGAAACCAGCGTGATCCCCAAGCGTGATCGATCTCTCGTGAATTTCCTGTATTTACGACAGACAGTGTCTCTTATCTGGGCCGATTGAGGTCCGTTCCGTTCGTTAATAACGGCAGGCGTATCGTGGCTTTGTCGTAGATTAAACGCCGCTAACTATTGCGACAGAGGGGCTCGGAGTGTGGCGAAACGTGGAGAATTAGTCATCGAGACGTTGCATTTCAAATCAGACGACGAAAGAGCCGTGGGTGGATTCGATGTATCTCGTGACTCTTCGTAAACCACTTTCTTGCTGTAATTTTAAATTGTACTTATAATAGAATAAAAGAGTCTCTTTCAAAGTGGACCATTCATTATCAACACGATCATATTCCTAGCCGCTCCTTATCGCGCGACGACACGTCGATACAAAAGTAGAGCGACCAAATCTTTATGTATCGAAAGCGCGTAACGCAACATCGTCGAAAAATCAGAAGCGAAGAGGAACCACCTGTTCGAGAGATACTAGAGCTCCCTCGAGAGAGAGAGAGAGAGAGAGAGAGAGAGAGAGGGGGGGGGGCGGGGTAGTCGAGATACCAAGAAAGCAGATATGAAATGTACAAGCGATTGATCGCGAAGATCAAACACTGATCTCGAACACCTGAGGGTTTCCTCTATAAACTGTATCTTATAGCAGCTGAATACGCGCTACTTAAAATTTTACGAACCAGGGAGTCTCGAGCTTATCCAACCCCCGAGGATTCATAAGCTAAGCGCGGCTCCACTTTACCACGCGTCATTAAACTTATGTCGATGTATCGAATGGAACTTCCTTGTACTCCTATACTTTACTTTGAAACAATAAAAAACGCGTCGTTTGCTACGCCACGATCGCCACGTCTAAGAGGACCGCCATGACGATCCTCGCGCCCCGCGTCTCAATTCGAACCCTCGTGGAAGCGTCGCCATTGATCACCACAGACGTTCCACGAACGTCTTCACCCAGCGGGGGTGGCGATGAAAATTCCGCGACGGATCTCCCGCGTTAAAGCCTTTAAAGGGGGTTCTCCGTTTCCACGGTGGCCGTCGAAAGGGAAAGCAACGACGGTGGTAACAAGCGACGGGGGACGCCGGATGCTCCCAACGCTCGTATTGATCGCGCACAATGGCTTCGCGTAACAAAGACGCGCACAATGTCCGCGGGATAGGTCGCGAGATCGAACGTCTCGCGAGGGATGAGTTCGAAAAGGGAGTTGCTTATGGAGATCTGAGTCTTCCTCGCGAAGAACAGGTGTTCCGTTTGGTGCTCGATGGTCGTGGCCTCGCGCGATGGTCGCTCGTGGAGAACGCTATTAGGGGATGATTTCGCGATCTTCTTGCGAACGCGTCTGTCGTTTCACCTGAATTTTTTACATTTCAGAAGCTGTTCTATGGTTGATCTAAGAGAAAGGTAAAGGAGTTCGAGTAATCGTGCGATCGGACGTCGAACGCGATTAAAAGTATTCGTAGACACCAGCTAATCGTTGGGAGGTCTTCTTTTTTTGTTGCGGACGGTAGAAAAAATTCCAGATAACCGAGCGTATCGAACGGCGAACCGACGAGGAACGCGGTCCTAACCGTACTGGGGATAAACGCCAGCCGTTTCGGAAGATAGCGTTTATCAGGTCTTGAATTGACGTGAATGGAGCCAGATACGGGGAGATTACGGTTAAAAAAAGAAAAAAAGAGACGAGCGACTACTGAAAAGCGTACGTGACGAGTGTATCGCACTTCCTTTTTGTGCTGGCTTTATGAGATTTCTCGGTGACCTCCGATTCCTGGAATTGGAGACGGTTGAAGATGAATCGAGCAAAACGCTTCGAGATTCCATAGAGACATGTTGAAACAGAGTCTCGACTCGTTGTTTAAATAATTATCTGACCCCGTTCAATGGTTGAACGTTAAAAGGAATCATCAAGGTGGACACGCAGCGTTTCTCTCGATCGTGGCAGCGCAGGGTGGATTGATGCCTTTATCAACGTCGCAGCTCGAGTTCTCGACAAACAGCCGAGTTCAGATACATCGACGTCGACGAGTCATTCACCGGCAGGCGATTAAACGGCAGAATTCAAGCGTTCCGACTTTCAGACTCGAATCCCGTCGACGTGATAACGCGCTCGTAGTGGGAAGCGACGAGCGTCAATTGTCTCCGCGAATCGTTACGAATCATCGAGAACTCGTTATCGAGCAACACCGCGTTCGTCTCGATTCTCTCCTCTTTTTTCCTCTCGTTAAAGAATGAAGAAACTCTCGACGAGGATCTTCGAGAACTATCCACACTATCGTCACGCATTTTTCTCACTCTTGGAATAAATAAAACTAGGATATTTCCCATTCTACTAAAAGGTGTTTTTCAAGAAACGTTCGATTCTCTATCAGACAATAAAAACCGAAGTCCGTACGTGAAATTAGAATTTCCCTTGAAATATTCAAGATTTCACGGAAGCTACCGAGTAGATAAATAATTTGAGGGTTATTAAAGAAATTTTATTATGCCAAGTCTCCCAACTCCGTTACCGTCATCTAGAGACGCTTTATTTCTCTTTCATAAGAACCTTATTCTTTAATCCAGAGAGGGGAAGGGAATATTCCTAGCGCGAGGTACGAAAAATCTTTCGTACGCGAAGAGCAGCGCGCGTCTCGACGCGAGGGGGTTGACGCCCCTTTAATTAAATTTAGCTTCTTAAATATAATCTCTTTTTATCGAGGAAATTAGGCGTTACGTAGACGAAACAGAGGAGGCCCGGCGAGGCAGTAAACAGTTCGACTGTACGAAAGTAGGATCGTCGAACGGTTCAAGTTTTGCGCTCCGTGAAAATACAATTCCCAACAAACTCAACAGTTTTAAGAGACCGTTTTATAGCCACCGCGGCTGTATAACACCGGGAATTTCCAAGCAACGAGAAACGATTCGAGCCGTGGTCGAGGCAAATCGATCGAGGAGCATATTCGCGTCACGAGGGCAATGCACCGACGATACGATGCACCAGTTGCACCGGCCTACGTAAGTAGGATAAGCCTTGCTGCAGAAATGGCATCGTAGGAAGAAAAAAATCGCCGTTATCGCGAGGGATCGTAATTCTATGCAGAAAATGGACGAACGTCCCCGAAGCTGCTTCTCGAATCTATCATTTAAAATTACGCTGATACCGATCCTCGATTCATAAATCAACGTATCGCGCAATCGAATATACATTTCAACGAGCCTAGTTAAAAAAGACGGGAAAATTTGCCATTCTCGAGGGAATTTTCACCGAAGAATCGACTGTTTAAAGTGAAACAACGAGAAAGAGAAACCAAGGATCCGATCGGCTGCGTTTCTCGACGTCGACCGATAGGATCGTGCACGGAAAACGCGAGACGCTCTCTCGATTCAGAGCAGATTAGGATCGACAGGCATCGGAGGCCGGGTTTATGACACCGGAGAGCAGTCACGGGAGAGCCTGGCTGGCCTGTCTAAGGTCGACGCTCCTTTCTACGCTACGTGGATCGCGGTCGGAGCGCGTCGGCGAACGGTGCGCGATCGTGAATTCAGCCGCGTTCTCGCCGGTTGCCCCGGGTCCGTCGAACAAAAGGCATGGCTCGCGGTAGGAGAAAAACTGCGAAAACGCGAAGAAAAAGAAGGAAGGAACACCGTTAGGCGAGCGGAACTGCTTGTGTGGCCGCGGAGCGTTGCCGCGAAAACGAAAGTGAATCCTCTCGCGGACCGTTTTAACACCGTTAGCAGCCGCCGCCGCCGCCGCCGCCGCCGCGAAGGCACGCTCGACTCTGAATCCTTGATCTCGTTCGAACGGAAGCAAAATGAAACGATTACGCGCCGGTGCGGTTACCAGCATCGATCCCGCTGAAACGAGTTTATAAATAACCCCGACCGCGCGATCGCCTGATAAAATAATAATCCGCCATTTTTCGCACGCCAGCGAAACGGACTCGCGCAGGATGCGCATTTTACTGCTGGACGCGCGCTACCGTTATTAATGCTTCATTACGCCGATTTAACGCAGCTCTCGTCCCTTATTATTCAATTTTCGTGGGTTGTCTGAGAGATTGGAAAAAAAGGGCAATTCGAGGTTTTATCGTCGCGTCTTCGAGGCACGTCTGACGTGTTCGAGTATCTGAGTCGATTCGATGCCGGTATCGATTCCTGTCTGGAAGATCGTACTATCGACCTCGTTGAAATCTACAGAAAAAGAAACACACTACCGTCATCTCTTTGTTAACACTCGTGTAGATACCGCTATCAACTCGTCACCGACGTTACGCGCGCGCGTATCGTTCCCCCGTTTAATGCTACTTTGTTACTCTAATCACAGCCGCGGGTTCTAAAAATAATAGCACCGATGCGACAAATAAGCGACAAACAAGCCGATGCAGAATAAGAAAAAAGATATTCATTTATGAACTTTGCATCTGCTTTATCGATGCGTGTTACATACGTAATTAACCTTACGAGATTTCGTTTGCGTCTCTGTCCACTTATCATAATCGCACTTTCGGATAATATTTTGCAACGCTCTTCTACTAATCGAACGGTAGTCGTAAAAAATTGTTGGGGTTAACGCGTCTGCGATCCACCGTCGCTCACAAATTACACGACAATTCTCGCAACTATTCCCGTAATACCCCAGAGATCCATCGTCTGGTATCATCCGCGAGTATCGACGATCTAATCGCCGTAAGACGTCCATCATCGGCTCGAGACGCACCCCAACTGGACGCCCACTCGCTCCACCGATCAACGGGACCACCGACGTCGACAAAATGGTGGCGCGTACGCGCCAAAAGGATCCATTAATCGTTTCGAAGGGACTTAGAACCAGAGACTCGACGATCTCTACGATTGATCCCAGCAGCCGCAACCTTCGACCCTTTACTCGCTCGAATCGATATCGCTCGACGAGACGACCGAAAATCCATCTTCGCGACGTAACGAGCGATTCTATTGGAATCGTTGCGAATGGGTCTATTAATCTCGATTGGACAAACTGTCCGCGATCTAGCGCAGACGTGCCGGCTAGACCAGCCGCGTGTGCGATCCGCGCGTCGCGTAATCTGTCTCTGCCAATTATTGTTATCGTCCAAGGCCAGCAGACGGACGGCGATCGACGGTTCCGGCGTCGCTGGTGATGTCACGGGTGGCTCCCGTGAGCGTGTCGTAGGACGAGCGCAGGGGACTCGCACGCGTGGACGACAGGACGCGATTAGGCGAGGTGCGACGGTGACGCCAGGTTTCTCTTTACTGACGTAAGTGACTCGTTATCAAGACGACCTTAAGGCCAGACGAGCGCGGCCGCGATTCGAATCCGCGCTGTTCTACGGCTGTTTCCGAATCGACGCACACCCGCGTTCCTGGGTGACGGTGGTGGGCGACACGTGCGCGCGTCGTGAAGGAAGCTGACTCGTATGACCGATGCGAAAAGAATTCGAAGGAAATGCGCTCGATTCCTGCTTCGACGACGGCGTTCGATACGCTCGATTATTTAAATAACACGTGTCATGTTTAATTCAGCTAATCTTGCATCGGCGTAACTATCGTTGGTCGCGCGAGCCGGACGACCCGCGTATCGATAACGATATCCGATCGATTTTTTTTTTTTTGAGTTGTCGAATCGAATTTCGTTTTAGCAAGAGAGGACGTTGAACGGAATTCGTTGGGTTCGTTGATTTTTGATCGAACGAATCGATTTTGTTCAGAACGGTTGGAAAATGATTCAGCTAGAAAAACGCTCGATACGCTTCTTCGTCCGTCGTCGCGTTTTAACCGCTAAAGGATTACTGCGCACTGGAACGTGATATTCATTAATGCTGAATTTGTAATTATTGCCAAGGTCTGCAGAAATGAATGCATATTATCAGTCTGCCTGCGATATTAACAAGTGTTATGACTACGTATGATTGGCGACGCGAAGTACTCCTCGCTGGGAATCAACATACAAAGAATTCTTAAACACCGTCCGACTTTCAATAATCTGCTTTCGCAATTATGCCAGACCGGCGGCAATTAATATTACATTAACGCCGAATATAAACTACCGCGTATTTCGACGGATAGTAGAAGAGTTTAGCTTATCGATCTCCTCTCAAAAACCGCGATGGAAATAAAAAAGAAAACAATTTTACAATTTCTTTCGTGGCTTTGCAAATGGGAGGAGAAACGTGGCTCTGAGAAGAAAAATACACTTTTATCGCTAACAATGAGAGCTGTCTGTCCTCGTCCAAAAAGATGTTAGAGCCTCGTTAAATGCAAATCGGCGATATCTGATCGCGACGGAGATTTCAAATTGCCGTTAAGGAGCCAGGATTAACGATTATTTACGAGCGTTGCAGTAATTATTGTCCGCAGATTAGAGATCGTTATACCATTCCGCATTATCCGACATCGAATGTCCCGCGATCGTTATAGAATAAACGGCAGGGAAATGCCGTTTCGAATGCTTTAATCTCGTTCGCGGCTCAGCCGAGTCGCCAATAAACTGTTTTATTGGCCTCGATTGAAAGGATTCGCGCGAATCTACAAATCTCTGGCTGCCTCGGCTACCTTATCGGGGCTGTTATTGCTCGTTCGGGAACCGTGATTCGGCGAAACGATAAATCGCGCGCGTAACAGACGCTCGAAGGCGTTCCTCCGCGTCTCCTCGTCCAAATCGATCTCGAACGACACGCGTTTCGCGGCGCTGCGACGCTTACCGCGCTCGAAACCAAGCCGTCGCGCTCGATCTCGCGATTCTACGTGGAAAAATCGACGAAACCATCGACGATATCGCGAATAACACAGAGAAAGGTCGCGTCGATAAGGCGTCGATTGTTTCCAGCGTAAGAATGGAAAGGAAGAGAGAAAGGGAGCCGAGAAGGGGTAAAAAGAGGGTGGATCGTTCGAAAATCGTGCGGGAAGAACGCAGACGGGTCGACGCAGGGCAAATTTATGGCCGTCGATAGGTTCTATCGGCCGATTGCTTTGTCCCGAGCGGCGTCGATAATAACAAGCTTGTTTATAGTCTCGGATGCGTCGGACTTGTTGGTAGTTACATTGATAACAATTTGTCATCATTTGTCGCGGACGTCAACGCGGTGATAATGAGGCAGATACTCGTTTTCGAGAAACTGGCTGTGGTCTCCGCCGAGGGAGAATCAGGCGACGCTGACGCGCGTGTACGTGCAGGGCAACCGGGGTTACGTAATCCAGCAAGCGGATAAAAAACGCGCGACGAGACGATCAGCTTCCTGGAGGATCGATAATTGCGCGACGCGTCCCGCGAAATGCTCCGAGATGCTCGTTGTTTTTGTTGAAAAGCGGTTACTACGCGTTAATGTATGCATTCCTGAGATCACCGTGTGTGATGCACACACGGAAAGATCTAGCTTGCGTGCAAATAGCAGCGTTGCAAACATCGTGCAGCATGGAATCCGCGCAAGACTGTCCACTTTATTCTACTCGTGAACTCGTGACTTTTTTTCAACGCTCGTAAGAGCAGCGAAAAGGAACCTGGTCCTGACATAACGCTTCGTTCCGCACCCTTAGCGCCAGCCATCAGTGCAAACTCACCCCCGTTTCGACCAACGATCAAGCTCATTCGAATCGCGTAACCTTGTTTTTCAAGGGAGAGGAGATGGACTCTGACGATTGCCTTGATTATTTTAGCGTTCATTAATCGCGCGGGGTCAACGCGGTGAACGTCACCCCCGCAAAGCTCGAACCAGCACCCCGCGAGAGAGCGGACACCTACGCGTGGCGGCGGTGTTTGAAAGCACCGCGGCCGCGCGCGTTGTTCCAAAGGACTTTCTTGTAATTAACTGTCTAGACTGCCGACGTTATTATCTAGGCCTCGTTAGCGTTATCTCCGGCGAGCGGGAAACCGTCTGCTGGAAATTACGCGAGCGTGCGCGCACACGCGGCGGTTGCTCGCGATGTCCGACTCTCGTGCGCGCTCGCTCGCTCGCTCGCACGCCGACGAAAATTGCCACGTGCCTCCTCTTTTTTTTCCTTTTTGCCCCCTCTCTCTCTCTCTCTCTCTCCCTCTCCTTTCTTTTCCTCGCCTCCCGTCCTCCTTCAACCGCGGAAAGAAAGGGTGGCGGAGAAGGGAGGAGGGCGGCCCGACGTCGACACGGCGGGTGGCGTGTAATCGATTAATTAATTACGCGCGGCTCGTCAAGCTCGACGAGCTGCGGCGCCGTTTTCGCAACAATTTCCAAGTTTCGAGGGGCCTCGCGCGCGGGTTACATGTTAATAACCTCGTTCATTACGCCGGTAATTGCGCCGACCTGCACACAAGGGCTGCCGTTTCGACCTCGTTTCTCAACAATTGCCCTACGTTCCCCGCTCGCAATTCTTTTCAGCCTATTCTCCGCTGGCTTTCGAAAACACACCGCTCAAGACGAGACGGACAGCGCGTATTATCCATCCAGCGAAATGGCAATTTCTACATCGCCTCGCTTTTTTACCCGACGTGTTTGCGCCGGTGGGCTTCTTTCGATTCGAAATTAATCACGAAGAAAGATAATGAGATTGCTCGTCGAGGTGTGCGGTGCTCGATAAAATTTCGCGTTCGATCGATTGGCCAGCTGGCGCGTAACGTTCGCGCTTTATCTCCTTGGATTAAATTCGGCGAGATGAGGGAAAATTTTCTAAACTTTTCCACTGTCCAATCGACTCGAGAACGCGTATCCTTGCGTATATGCCAAACGACGATTCCCCTTTCGACTCGCTTTGTATTTTATATTCGCCAGCGTTATCGCGTGGAAGCTACGTTCGATAATTAAGTGTCTGGGATCGCGAAGAAGGATCGTTTTCACGGTCTTGCCAGGTATTCCGCGAAAACTTTCAGCCGGTTCCCTTCCACGCGACGATTCATCATTCTTGGACAACGATCTTCCACGGCCACGCGATATCTCGGTTATTTCCGCGGGTGGAAGGAAAAGCGGAGCGCGATTACACGCACGCGTATGCAAAACCGTGGCGAAGGGGTTACGGTGGTGGTGGTGTCTGTGCGACATCGCGATACGACTGGGTCGACAACCACGTTTCAGAAAACGCCAGCCTCGAGAGGGCCGTGTCGGGGAACAAAAACGGAGCGAGCGCTGCCAACGCCAGCGTTTTTTAATGTAACGGGACTCGAATACGAGCTGACTGGATAACGTTATTTTCGCTTGTCCGCGGATGATTCGAATCGGCTACGAGCGGGTGAGATGGTAATTAAATTTCGAGCAGACGGAACGGATCGCGCCGGTGGTTTAACGTCGCTCCTCGACTCGGCCGCGAAAGTAACGAGAGCCGCGTTCGACAATTAGAGGCGTCGTTATTAACAGCCGATTGGTGCCACGACCGATCGAGACGCGACGTGACCGTAATTTCCCGTCGATTTCCTGCTCCTCCATCACGGCCCGCTAAGTTGCGCCATCGGCTGCGCGAAATTAAAGCTATTGTGCGCGGCGCGCCTGATCGTGAATGCGTCCTCGTAAATTGCGCCCGGGTCACAATGCCAATGGGCTCGCGGGCTGCAATGACGCGTGACATATTCTGCCTTACAGGTGCGTGAATCGAGCGACCGGGCATCGGTGCAACTTCCGTTCGCCGCCCGTACAAACCGAGAACCAATAATTGCGTTTATCGAAGGACGAGGCGAGCCATGGGAACCGTCCACGATCGGATGGTCGTCGAACGATGTTCGAGAAGAACCGAGGAAACTCGACGCGCCCAACGACAACCCGCAACAACACGGTTGCATCGCGAAACGCCAAGCATCGATCGCGGAGGAACCGCGTCCAGTACACGGGGATTACGCGTTCGAAATTCGAGATCCTCGATGCCCATTTCCTGCGCGGTCCATCCGCAAATCCGCCGTAGAACGGCTGGTACGACAACCCGCGGTTGTAACGGTTGAAAAATAGTCGACGATACCCCCGCGAGACATCGCGATAAATCACCCAGGGGATTGGTAGAAATCTCCGTTAGAGGCGGAGGGATCGCGGTACGGGGATGAAAATCGCGGGTCGATCATCCGAATCGGGCAAGTGGAACGTGAAAAGCGCGCGTCGACACGGTCGATCGACGTCGCGGCAGTCTGGACGCGGGAGAGGGCCGCCGTTGGAAACGGAGCAGGCAGCCTCCGACGCGTTTCCCACGGGCCTCTCTCGTCCGGGCAAAAAGAAGGGGACCCGCGTGGATGGCGTGGAAAAGAGGGACAGGAGGGGTAGGAGCGGTGGAAAACGAGCGGGGTGACCTTAATTTCGCCGCGGAAAAACGCGCGCTCCGCTGGCTAGGGGAAGAGCACGCGCGTGCAACCCGCGTATGGTAACGAACCGGGCGTGCTTTCGATACTAATGAGCTGGATTAGGCGAACCGTTAGATCGCCGCAGTGATATAAATCAATGTTGGCTGCGTGTGTGTATAAGCGTGTACCTATAATTGCGAGTGGCATTTAATCGGTGTCCTCTTAACGATGAGAACAAGTTAGAACCTGATGGCATTTCACGGTTCTGTACGAGGATCGTTTCTCGAGCAGTGCGACCAACTTCTCTGAAAGTTTCTGCGATCTTTGCATACCTCGTCGATTGCCATTCTCGCCAGAATTCAGGCGCACACGTGCATCGTGAGATGGAACTCTGAATCGTAGTAAAAGATCGACGGACTTTTCAGCAACCACTTCGGATCAGTCCCAGCAGCCACGAAGTAGGGACGCGTTACGATTTCGAGTGTCGTAAAATTTTCCATACGTTCCAATCGTAAAGTGCCCTCAGGAAATCAAGTTTTAAAGAGAGAGAGAGAGGCGCATCGAGTATTCGTGGGACCGTTCAGACTCGAGGATCGAGTATCCGCGGCCTGTTTCCCGTGTGGGAAAGGATGCGTTTTTAGATCTTTCCTAGGGGCGTGGAAAAGCACGCGGGACGCTTGTACGGTTTGATCGAGCATCGAAAGGTGAAGGGAGTGGTTGGGTGTTCCTGGGTGAGCTATGGATTGCCAGCCTATCGGATGCACTGTGGGAAATGCCATATGCGATGGTACACCGAGATACGAAGCTTGGAAAACTAAACGTACGATTTCGCATGTACGTAACGAGAAAATTCCAGGCGAGAGGGATGTCGAACGATATTCAGTTTTACGGTTATTAAGAAAAAACCCGTGACACGTGTTCTCCCCGGTATTAATTTAGTGAATTATGCGGTTATGACGCGGCTGGTCGTTCTCATTCTCATATTCGACGTTCCAAACTGTCTGTCCTCGGCGACACATGCGTGTGAGAAAGGCCTCGGTTTACGATTTGTCATGGAATCGTAAAAAAAAAAGAAAAAACACCGTTCAGCTGCCAGTCGTAAACCTACATGCTAATTACGGACGAAGAAATTCAAGCCCCCGGTCCGCATGATCTGGCCGTTTTAATCAAGCCCGCCTTGCCACTGTTTTATCAGTTGCTGGGTGTATTTTATTCCGTAATTAAAAAGCGAACGAAAAGTATCCGTCGAGCTAAGTAAACGGCTGCCGTTAATATTTATGGAAACTTGAATTTCTTCGCCGTCTCGATGCTCGCCATCCGTTGCCGCGATGCTCGTCTCCATCAATTCCTACGAGAAAATGAACGAAGCGTATGGAAGAGCAACGGAGGGAAGGGGGTTTATACCTGGAAATATCGAAGATCGAGAGCACAATGCCTGGGACGTTTCTCCGCGACGAAGAAAAGGCTCCAGCGGAAAAGACCCGAATATCCCTATTTTTCTCTCGCGCGAGAAGAGAGGAGGGAAAAAAATGGGCAGACCTCGGTGGGAGAGAGCGCCTAGGGAACAAAAAAAAAAAAAAAAAGAGGAACACGGGAGAAAGGGAGCCCGGCGCGGCGATGCTCGATCGAACTGAAAAATAACCGCGGGCGGCTGGAAAATCGATGAAGACAGGAACGGGCTAAAGTAGGTTAGCGTTCGAATTTTAACGAAACGACCTCGATGGTTCCTACGTAAACGGTGGACCGTAGTATTCGAGGCGATCAAAGAAGTCTGCGAAAAAGAGAGTCCATCGATGGACTTTTTTTCCCTTTGGCTATTACGTACCCTCGGAGGAGTCTAAATTAGAAGAAGCGTGTCGATCGACCTGGTCTCGCAGTTCCTCGTCTCGAAAGCTTCTTCTTCTTCTTCGATCAATCCTCTCCACGAACAAGAGAAGACGAAGAGACAACCGATATCTTCGCGCAGTGTTCGCCGCGATTTGCGTCCCGATAATCGAGGTTCCGCTGGACGTACGCGCGTACGTACGTCCCGCGGGTACATATCGACACGTATCGCTGCGAACGGTGTTCCTTATTGCTATTGCGATCACAATGGTCGACGAAACGCAAAACGCGACGCTATTCGCGTTATGCAACCCAGTCGATACCCACCTGGGGTCATTTCCACGCGAGGCGTCTTCCTCGCGCGCGGTTAATGGGCCGGCCGAGTACGGACCGAGGCCGGGGCATTTTAGGCACACCCTGTATAAGGAGACGTCGAGGCCGACCTCACGATCGGGCTGATGACATTTAAAAGTGCGACGGGAAGGTATCGACCGGCAGAAAAGGGCGAGAGACAGACGGGCAGACAGAGAGAAACGCTGCACGGCGCGCGGCGAGGGAGAGACAGCCGTGTGCTTCAAGAGAGAGAGAGAGAGAGGGAGAGAGAGAGAGAGAGAGAAAGAGAGAGAGAGATGGACGGGCGGACAGACGGCGGGGAAGAGGGAAAGGGGAACTCTCTGGTAATGGGAGCGAGGGAGAACGAGCGTCGACCCAGACGAGAAAACTGCAGTGAAAGCCCGGCTCTCGCATTCTGGGCCAGACGGAAGAAACACGAGGCAGACGGTGTAACGGCCTCTCGCTCTTTCTCCCTCCTATCGATCGCTCCGTCTCGATTCGCCTCACGGCTGGCCGCGTACGCCGCCGCTCGTTTTTCCTATTTTTCTTCCAGCTACGCCCCGGGGGCAGCTATCGGAGGGACTTTCGCGCTCTCGAGAACGCGCCTCCGTAGACGGCGAGGGCGGAATGCTTGATTATGCAAACGGCGGGGGCCCAACGATTTGCCCGATCGTTGGAGAACCTTCGACCGCGATCCCCGTACGTACGCGGGGGAACGAACGCGCGCGCCGCTCGTTGAATTATGCTCCACCACCGTCGACTCGTTACTTTGATTTGTAGTTCACTCCCTTCGCCGCTCTTTTACTTTTTTTTTTTTTCTTTTTTTACCTTCGTTAAAGGAAACGCTGTTCGCGCGGTGATTAGTTTCCTGGCCTACGACTACGTTCGTACGATCTTTCGAGATTTCCAATTGGCAATGATCGGTTGCGCGACAAGTTTATCGTTCCAGGAAATCGACTCGCCGCTACCGCGAAGCATTAGTCACGCGACTCGACGCGATTCTAAGCGGTCGCGCGATCGACGGGGATGGATAAACGTTAGAAAATGATCGATGCCCGCGTCAAGCGTCAGGGAAATTATTAATAGACCGGTTACACGAATCCGCCTTATCGCGATCGGTATCGTTGGCCGCTGGTCGAAGCGGATCGCGTGGACGCCGGACGGATGAACCGCGAACAACCGTGGAAAACAGAGGGGGATGCGATAACGCTCGATAACCGGGTAGGAGGGCCGATTAAACGATGAAAAATCGACGCGCGGCCGGGTATCAAGTTTGCCCCATTTTCCGACCAACCGTCCGTCGACGTCCCGCTTAAACTTGCGCCTAATTACCCAACTTATCGGCGTCCTGATTACTTCGCGCGGCGCTAATAGGTTTTCACGCGGATCCGACGTTTAACTTAACACCGGCGCGTGTCGATTCGATGGCCATGGGAATTTCCATCCCTTCCCGCGTGCAACCCTTCGCGCGTCCCATCGTTCTACTCGAACGCGACGCCTACTAAATCGTTTCTCGAGGCAATTGCGATTCCTATCGAATCGTTGACAGTGAAACACGAACGACAGCGAG
Organism: Xylocopa sonorina; assembly: GCF_050948175.1. Taxonomy (NCBI): domain Eukaryota; kingdom Metazoa; phylum Arthropoda; class Insecta; order Hymenoptera; family Apidae; genus Xylocopa; species Xylocopa sonorina. Next base: position 8,564,272 of record NC_135198.1, read on the forward strand.
GACAGAGATTACTAGTTTTTGAAATAGATCGATTTGGTGAACATACCACAAGGGCCATGTCGCGTGGTTTCGAACCCTGAACGTGAAGGATTCGTGCGCCCAGCTCAAGCAGCTTTCTCCTCAACTGTTTCACGGAGACGCCGAGCGTCTGCATGCAGCGACGCCTCAGCTTCATTTGAACCGTGCCGCCAGGTTGTCGACGTGCTGGAAACCACTGGCCGTCAGCTGTCAAGCTGGCATAAACACTCCCGGACTCTCGCGTCCCGTTTCCTATTCCCTCTGAAACCTGGCTCGTTCCTCCGATTTCTCGTCACTCGCTCACTTTTCTTCTTCCCACCTTTCCTTCTCGTTCGCGGTTCGACAAAAGTCCTGTTACCACGCTGCGTTACTCGAAACGGTTTCGAGGAGAGACAGAGAGAGAGAGAGAGAGATGGAGAGAAAACGAAACACACGCACACACACGGCGGGGAATGTCAAAGTGTCATGGCAGCAGAAGGTGTCTCGACGCGTTTACGTCACACGACGTCGAATCGATCCGATCGACGCTCACGGAGGAAACGACCCGGTTTCCGTCTCGATTCGACACGGTGCACCGAACGCATCCGATGCCACTTGACCGCACCGGGCTTACGGTTGTTTAACAAGTGCTCCGATGCCCGCACGTGCCGTCGTCGTCTCCCTTCGATAACGTAGAGCTCCTTTTTTTCCGCGTTCCACCGATATTTACGGAACACTCGTTGCGAACGTCCGTCGGCCGATCCTGGAGCACGCAACTACACACGTCGAGGTTGAATGGGAGAAAAAAAGAGGAGGAAGAATTCCTCGAGACTTCTGCGAGGAGGACGCACGCGTCTCGCGTGCGAGCCGGAATCCTCGGGAGACGTTAAATAATGCACCGGTACACGCGTCTTCTTTTGACAGGCACGACCTTGACTTTCGAGCGGCCGCCTCGCGTGTCTCCGCACGGCGTGCGTTCCTCGATCCTTCGAGACTCCCTTCTTCGCAAACGAGCCTCGCTGTCGGCTGCTCGCCTCGTTCCCCACGAGACACACGGACGACGACGATGGAGGCACGGTCTCGAGAGGAAAACCGCACCGTTGGCCGACTATCCCGGCTAGTAACACCGTCGACGGTGTCGCGCGACGTTTCCCTCGATGACGCCGACCTCGCGTCGTTCGCGGAGACTAAAGGACGGACGCGGTAGTCGAGAAGCGTGTGCGGATCGTCGAGGAAACTTGAATGGTCAGGAAATAATCGCGCACTGTCGTAGGAACTCGTTTCTCTTCCCCTGGGTCGTTGCAGCCGGTGAAACGACCGATTCGTCCTCGAGGTTCGAGTCTCTTTTGATACACGGTGCCCGAACGACAAACTAGAAAGCGGAACCTGCTCCGCGATAGGGAAGCCTGGACTCGAGGGCTCCGACACATCCGACACGTTCCAAGTCCAGCGGCAGACTGAATTCGCCCGGTGGCTGTCAGGCCGCAGCACCGTCGACACCGATCGCTTCCCCCTCCATTTGCCGCGCGTCAACCCTTTCCATCGTGCCCCCACCGCTACCGCCGTCGGCGCAGTGGTCGCATTTACCTTCCCCTCGAGTCCCTTCCGCCCCTTCGTCGAGATGCATCGTTGCTCTCTCTCTCTCTCTCTCTCTCCGTCCGCTGCACCAGCGGACGCCGGTGCGCGGCGCACGCAGAGACGAGTCGTCGACGCGTCTGTGTGCGCCGCTGGTGCAGCGGGTGTCCTGCGTGCACCACTGCCAGGGAGGCAAATCTACGCGAGCGTGTACGTGTGTGCGTATACGTGTATCGAGCGTACGGAGGATTGCACGCGAGCCAAGCGTATACGGAGAGAGAGAGAGAGAGAACACACAGTCGTAGCTCGAACCAGCAGCCGGTTAAGCCGGTATATGTCGTGGCAGGACGTAAAAATCATCCGCGTGGCGGTGTCGACGATGATATCCCCGCGACAGGACGGCGCGTTGCGTCCTCCTGGTGGGAGGCAGCCGCGACAAGGACTCGACACGGTGACACCGCGAGGAGATAGCAAGGAAACGTACGATCGATCTCGCGCGACTGAAAAAATACCCCCTGCACGGTGAGGATCGTACGCGTTCCAGGATTACGACGGGGTAGAACGTCGAGGGAGGGTGGATATCGGGAAACGTTTATTCCTTCACCGCGTTACCCTGGTTCCTCGTAACCACCGCGCTCGGATTGTCGCGAAATATTCACCGTGGATGAAACGCGCGCGGAAAGTAATTAGCCTTCGCAGAGGTAAAACCGTGACATTTCGAGTAGCGAGATCCGCCGAAAGGAGGTGCGCGTATCCGGCCAAAGGTGGTACCAGCCGAGGGGGTGGAAACGAACGAACGAACGAACGAACCGTCGACGGCGCACGCACGCGTGCGTGCAGTTACGTAGGTGCATTCACTCGCGCGAATTATTCTCGTCGACGGTGCTCCAGTCGGTTCCATTAATTCGAGTGCGCCACTCTATCCTATAGAGGGTGAAATTACCCTTGAAATTATAACAGGTTGATACTTCAACCGCACCGGCATCGACCGTCACAGGTCGCTCGCTGCGCGATCGATAGCACTTGTTCGATGCGATATGGGCACCGGTGGAACGTTCAGAGAATAGTTTTCAATTAAGCACGCCAGGAATGGCAGCGACAAAAGAAACCTGGCTGCGCTCGTCGGATCGTTCGACCGAGCCCCGTCTCGGGATCGGATAATCGCCGCCGCCAATTAAATCCCTCCGTGCCTGCTGCGCGTCATCGTTCGATTTCAATTTCCGACTAATTTCGTAATCCGTGCAAGCGACGCGATTAAACAGACGAGTAACAAATAACATGTGCGTCGCGAGTATTTTCCCTGTGTAGAGTCGGTCGTAGGAGGCTCGTCGAGGTTTGCTCTCGATCGTGGATAAGCGCACGGAACGGAGCGGAGCGGGCATGCAACGTGACGCGCGTTGCACACGACCGTCTGGTCATGAGGCGCAACTTCTTTCCACGGCACCACCAGACGCATCCGACCCCCACTACGCGGCTTGGTCTCACACCAAGAGGCCAAAGTCTCACAGACGAATTCTCGCACCCGCGCTCTACCACACCGCGACAGAGCCGAAGCAAGAGCCACGCGGAAGAGGAAGAGAGGAAGAAAACAGGAGGACAAGAAAACAGCCTCGCGAGACGCTGTTCGAGTGCACGCTCCATCCAGCTCGCGATGTCGTCGTCGTCGTCGTCGTCGTCGTCGTCATCGATGCACGTGTAGTATAGGCGTGTGTCTTGAGAAACTTCCTGACCTTACGTCTCTGATGTCGTTTCGACTGACTGCGATCCGTATTTTGACGAGCTGTCCCGACCAAGTCATCCTCGAGGCAGGCGTCACCCACCGCGTACACCGTCGAGCACACACGTGACAATCGAGGGACCGCAGCGGCTTCATTTCCACCAAGTCGGGACCGAACTTTTCCATTAGAGTGACGACGGGCCGTGGTTCCCGTGGCCCTTAACGACCCGCCTTTTATATTAAATTCCAGCCCGCGGTAAAAGTATTTCGATACGGGACACCGTTGACCGTCCCTGTGAGAGGCATCCGCGTACCCACCAGGTTCTTCCAGGACGTAACGCAATTACGTAATTAACTTTTCGTTGCTTCCGCGAAAGTGGTGGCAACTTTCCCGGTAGTCGGAGTAAGGTGTACCTCGACCGTTGAACGTTCGAGGTGAATTTCGAGGCATCCGTTCCACGGTACACCTACGTGTGGTAGCACTCTGGCAAACTTTTCACCCCCGTTCGCTCGCGCGCTGCCTATTTAGCTGTTCTCCACGCGGAGCCCGGATAAACGGGAGCCGGGGCGTAGCTCGAGCATTTTCGTGGCACGGTTAAACTTTCCCTTTCGCGGTGGCTTCTCTCTCTCTCTCTCTCTCTCTCTCTCTCTCTCTCTCTCTCTCTCCCTTTCCTACTCGTCTGTATAACGAGGGGCAGGGTCGCGATCAAAACAACCGCGAGAGTCTCTCAGACAGCTGCGTTCACGGTCTGCACGTGAATCTGCTCCACCCCCGCACCCCTTTCTCTTCCTTCCTCTTTTGTTCGCCGTATCGGAGCGTATCGCGGTCGCACGTAGCGATAGTAGCGGAGTCGTTGGTAGGATCCGCAGACGACGTCGCCGGTGACGACCGCGACGGCGATGGCGGCTGGTGGCTTTATCGCCCGCCGGTGAACGAGTGTGTCGGCGTCGTTGCGAGCGTGCGTGTGCACCAGGCTTGACACATTCTTACCGCGAGCAAGGGAACCAACGATACGTACGAGACCGCTGACACCACAACTATTCTGTTTGTCACAACCTTGCAAAATATATTTTTGCCGAACCGAGAGTGGGACTGATGATAGCCAGAAGTGTGTAAAAAAGAGTATCTTCCCTGTCAGATACTGCTTATCAGCGGCCAAAAAGCCAGTTAGTCATCGATAACGATTATCCCAATCAACCAACAGAGATTTTAATCGCACGCGATGGTTATTCGCGGCCAGAACGTTCCAAGGTGATCGTTTCTCGATTCTAGATTAGATCCTGAAACACCTCACGGTACACCCTTGACGAGATCATCGAGTTAACAACGATTTTTCCACGACTCGTCGAGTGAAAATTTCAACGATCGTCGCGTTTCGGGCCCTGGAACGAAACGAAACGAGAAAGCCAGCAAGAAATCGCGAGAGGCAGCTACACGGGGGGCGAGAAAGAGAAAGAGAGTCGCACGAGGCAGTGGCGCGCGCGCAACGTCTGTGTGCGACGCTTGGCTGCGAGTGTGTGCGCGCCGTCTAGACAGGAGGTTGTTGGGGCCGAACGAGGGTCGGCGGAGAGAGGCGAAAGACGATGCTGGGTTCGAGGGATTCGTACGAGAGAGCGGGAGAGAAAGAGAGAGAGTGAGAGCGAGAGAAGGTGGGGTGGATACGGGTACGAGCGAAAACTGCAGGGGGGAGGAGGCCGAGGTGGCGGCAGGGAAGGCAGCAAAACGAGATAGTGGGGAGGGTATGATAACCGGCTATCATATCTCAGAGCCGCTGCTACGAGTCTTCCGTTTCCCCTTTCTTCTCCAGCGATCCTTCTCTCTCTCCCTCTCTCTCACCTCCTTTCGCCCTCCGTCCGCCCTCTACATCCACACCATCTTCATCCTGCTGTTCGTCGCTGACCGAGGCTCTACGCCTAGCGACGGGCTCGATACTTCTCAATTAGCATCGATTTCTAACGCTCCAGAAAGAATCATGGACGCATCTCCATTTCGAGCAACCGTAGAAGAGTAGCAGTATCCGCAGTTCCTCATCGAAAGCTCTCGACTTCGTTGTTACTACCGTCGTCGCAGCTGATGTGCCCGCTGCGAACCCTTCGAGAGGAATGGACACGATGTACCAATAAACGACGCGTATAACCTAGTCGATGGAAATGGAAATTCGCGAGGCGAGTATCGAGGTATCGAATTGCTCGAAACTCTTGTATCACTCCCATCGCTATCCTCGACGACCGGTGCGGAGCAACCTCCACCTCCACCGACAGCTTCTGCTTCTTCTTCTTCTTCTTCGTCGTCCTCTTAGTCTTCAGCCACCTCTGCTCTCTTTATTCCCTTTCTTCTCTCCCCCCGCCGCTTCTTGTTCGAGCCCTCCACCTCCCTCCGGCCCCCTTACAAATCGACTTCGCCGCGACGTGGCCCAGACGGAACGCGATAACTCTGCACCGTGTGCTCCCTTTTTTTTCTCCTCTCTCTACCCTTGCCCTTTTCTTCTCTTTCGATTACGCTCGCCCTAACCCCTCCCCCGCTCCTTTTTATTTGCCCTCCGCGAGAGACATCGCGCTGCCTTATCGTTGGGGATGGGGTTGCGCCGGCTGCGCGCCATGCTTCCAATCACGCTCCCTGGAACCGGTACGCGTCGTTCCGAGGGTGTACAACCGAGTCTCGGTGCTCCAAGACGGCTGTACCTACGCTCGAGTGCACTGGATTCTCTCCACCGTGGAAACGTTCGCTCAGCACCCACGATTAGTCGATCGTAGAAAACTATCGCTATCTAAATTCTGTCCAGGTTCGCGTTCGTACGAACCGAAGAAATGGCTGGTTTAGAGCAGTGTCCAAGTGGATGGTGTTTGCCTGCACTCCTTACGATTGTTACTACTTTTCGCACGTAGCGGTACACTATCGTCTGGCCGCTTCACCGTTCGCGGTGTTGTACACACCGTTTCGAACGAATCTCGAATCGGAACGGAATCGAAAGGGCTCGAGAGGGTGGCGAGAACATTTAGGAGACGTTCCAAGGGAGTGACGCGGATCTCTGAGAGGAAGATACGTAATCAGCTGTTGCTTCATAGTCGAGCGATCTATATACGAATGGGGACAGTCTCGATTAGATAGCGACTATGAACGCAACACAGTAGATTTTGGAGCAATACGAATTGAAAGTGGACGAATGGTCGTCTGTCGCGGACAACGTTGTACACGGTGGTTTTCACAAATCTTTTTTTTCTCGCTGCGATCAGTCGAGCCATCAAGATCGTCGACGTAGTCGTTCCACCAGAGCCTAATATCCCAGTGTGCTCGTCGCCTACGCGATCACGTTCCGTTCTGTTCTTCGTCCTTTATTATTTTGTTACGAGGAAACCTGCAAATGATATCACTTGCGTGGGCGACGGATGCCCGGACTTAATGCGATCGTATCTATAGAGCAATTTGACGCGAAGGGTTTCTGTGGGGTGAGGGTAGAATAGAATTAATAGAACCCTTCGCAGTGTAGGCACCGATAAATCCTGCATGTTCACGCGTGACTATGCACAGACGTCCGTTCTAACGACCAACACCCCGTTCCGATCGATTCAATCTTATTTGCGGACGAATGCAATTATTTACACGGTCCTCGAAACGATTAATTTATGCAACGCGAACGGGACGATGATTATCGATAGCCTGCTAATTAAATTGCAACGCTTGTTCCTTTCGCCTATCCATTATTAAGAATACATCGGTTCAGCTTTTTCCATCGCGGCCTCTCTGACTCTTTTGATCGGCAATGACGTAGATCGCGAGATCCACGAGTGTATCCGGTCTCGAAGACCTTTCGCGACACTTTTCCTTCGTATTGGACGAGGAAAATATTGTCTGGAAAAATACACAAAGGTCAGAATGATCGTAGTTCTAACGAAGTGTCGCCCTGATAACCCAATGCGAGTACACTTCCGTTATAACACGTGTCGCTAACTAATCCTAATCCGCAGTGCGAGCGAAAAAATCAGAAGAACCTGGTGCAATGAGCGACCGTTCGTCGCGGTTCGTATCGCCGATTATATCACCGTCTCCCGTCACGTTTTCCATCGAGAGGCCTCGACCGATTAGCCACGTACAAATCATAGATAAGTTCAATTGTATTCCCGACGAACCGCCGTCTGAGAGCGGACAATTCGTGGGATTTGCCGATGTAATTACGAATCAGCCGCATAGATAGGTACGCTCGTACGATGCTGCCACTCGAATTCGAGTATACCTATCGAATTCAATTATTTAAGTATTTTCGACGAAGAACACGTAACCGACTGTGACGCACGGTTCATGGTGGAACGCGTGGACAGATAACCGCGACAACAGGATGCATGTTTCAGATGACTTGCGCGATACAGAAGACGGGAAACGTTCGTCACGAACTCATTCGGGAGTCCGCGATCGCCAGAAAGAGGCGTATCGCGTGTAATTGGGCTATCGTCGAGGTAACACCACGCGAGGGCGAGACGAGCAAAAGGGGGTGGAAAAGGAACGCGACGGACGAAGGAGAGAAACCATCCCGTGGCATACGACACTTTAATCTACGCGAATGAACGTCAGTGTTCGTTCCATTTGCGCAGTTCGTAGATCGTATGACGGTTTCAACGATGTCACGAGCAACCGTGCAGGGGCCGCGGGACAAAGTGAAACACGAACACGAAACCGCGAACACTCCGGAGAGCCAGGAGGCGGCTGCCACGAGGGCTGTCGCCAGCCATCCCGATCGTGTCCTGCTCGTCGCCCGTATCCCCGTCCCACTCGCCACGCAGGGGTATCGATGCTCGTTTCGCTCTTGTTTCCCCTTTATTTTTTCCATCCTCCTTCTCTCCCTCTCTCCCTCTGTTCGCCAACGGTTAGGTGTCGTCCGCCAGCTTCAGCACACCCGGGGGACCAATATCGGCCCACGTCCATTTCGCGCGGCAGATTATTTCGAATGTCCTCAGAGACGACACAAAGAGAAATAGAAAAACGAAAAAAAAAAAAAACCCGGAGCGAGAGAGGGAATGGTTCTCTGCCGTGGAACAGGACACGCGCGTACAACGAAGCCCGTCGTAGGTCAGGTATTTCGAGCTGAACCGTGGACCGAACAGGTAGACTCGCGTCTTCCACCTTTTTTCACCTTCGATCGTCCTCCGCGCGTCGGTCAGACTATCGATTTCATCGAAAAGTTCGCGAAACCGTGGCCAAGTCGCCAGGCTAGTCTCTCCTTCTTTACTTTTTCTCTTCCCGTCGTTTTTTTCCCCCTCGCGGACGTCTCGTTCGTGGGACGTTTGGAGAACGAGAGAGCGAGAAGGAGAGACGCCGTCGCCCCGCGCTGGAATCCATCCGCGAAATCTCGTAAAATCTTTTATAACGCTCGTGGGCCCCGGCGTGTAACCGTACGTCGGCGAAGGTGGCGGATATTTCGACAGCGGAGGACGTTTACGCGGCGGTATCTGCGCTATAAATTTTAATCCCCGCGATGGGCGTCTGGGCGTTCGCCGGTGCAACGGTGACAACCCCCCCTTCCGTCGACCCGCGCGGCCGTCTGACAGGACCGGTCGGTTTTTGATAAAACCGGTATCAACCGCGGAGGCTTTTCGAGATTAGAGGGGCCAGCGATAATTCGCGGCGCATTGTCGCGGCGAAGGTCGCGAGGGCATTATCGATCCGCGTCGATAATACGGGTTCGCCGGGTTCCCTCAAGACGGCAACGAGCAACGCCGATCGCTGCCCAATTTTTCCACTTCCGATCGCAGAACCGTCGCCGAGTCGCTCGAGAAGATATCGCGTGTGCGTGCAACGAAGGATGCGATGGGACCAGGACTGAGTCGCTGTTTTGCCAATTGTGGTTGCACAGCTGGTCCTCGACAAGGCTCCTAAAAACTTTGGCTTTGAAATTACGGTAATACGGATGATTCGAGTAGTGGAACGGTAGTTGATTTCGAGACGAGATACGATTGAAACGAAGACTATTAAGGACGATTAATGACTCGAGAATATTTCGAACATCGATCGACGTATTACATAGGTTTCGTAATTATAAAATTATACTGATAATTCGGGGACCAACGTCACGTATACGTGATTCCATTCTACGAACCACTTATGTCACCGTCTGCCCGATCTATATCGCACTCTTTCAGAACTGTGACCTATTACGACACCCAGACACGTATGTGCCCACAACGTGATCGCAGACATTCCTCTACGTCTCACTTTTGTCTGCTCCCGTTCGTCTTCGATTGCTCGATAAACCTCGACGCTGATAAAACGCGTCCCAACCGTCGACGCCTCCATCGAATCTAGTTCAGACTTCGTAAATAACGTAATATCGTTCGATCGATCCCATCGTTTCCAAATTTAATCTGGCAGGCTCGAGTAGTCGGCTAGTTCGACACGTGAGTCAGAATGAGTCACGCTGGCTACCAGGCAAAAGTTATCAACGTGACGAGAAATCGTGGATGATCGTCGCGAGAACGAAGCTGACAGATGAAAAATGGAGTTCCATCGGCATACAAATTCTCTGGGCGAGGCGGAGTCGCCCAATTCCAAGTCGCGGGCATTATCCGCGCTCGTTTCGCGGTCAAGACCGATTAATCCGAATCTCGAAGCTGCCGGGGTTAAATAGAAGAGATATAATACCGCTTAATCATTCGGCTCGAAGCTTTAACTCGTACAAAGAGTGAGTAATTCGAAGCGGGTCGCCGGGCGATCAGAAACGCAGGAACGAGGAACGAAACTCCATCCGCAGATAAATCGCGGGATCACGAAAAACTCGAGAACCATCGAACATCCTCCGTGCTCGCTTTCCGCCGCTGAAGAGTCGCGCGAGCTTCTGTATTTATGGAGTACGGCTCCCCGTTCGTCACTCGGCCAGGAATAAATTATAGAATTTATTTGCGCGCGTCGATATTTGTCAGCGGCGCGAAACGGCGGAAAAGAGGAGAGAAAGAAATATACAAAAAAGAAAAAAAGAAAAGGAGAAAACAGCCGGTTAATTTATTCCCGGCGACGATGCGATGCGTGCACGCGCGCACACCCGCGCCTCGAATTAAAATAAAGCTGCGCGAAGCGGCTGATAGGCGCGATAGAGGCGCGGGCGAGCGTGGCGTTCGATCGTGGCGCGGAGAGATGAAATGGAAGAGGAGGCGATCGCGAATCGAGTTAATTCGCCGCCGTTGGCGATCAATTTTTCAGCGGCGGATTATTCCGCTCGAAACCCGGCGAAGTTCCCCGAGAACGGAAAAATCGACCGGCCGAATGACGATTGGAACGGCTGTGAAAATTCCAAGGGTCGATGACACCGGGCTCCGCTCTGTGTTAATCGATACTCGTCGAAGGGGTGAATCGTCTCACGGTTCGGCTGGCTAAAGTGAAAGTCGCGACGCTGACGGTCGATAAACGGGGTAATGAGCGGGAAAAAAAGGGAACCGTTCGCTTTCGACGCGCCACGGTTACCATTGTTCCTCGTTGATCGGTATTCGATAACGTCCAAGTGTCTACTCAACGAGGAGTACATTTTTCCGAGAGATAACGGGTTCACAGTGGAATTCCCCAAATTTCTGGCTAAAAGAGACTCCGGAGAGGCGCAGCACCTTGGCGTCTGGCCTGTTGGCTCGCGACATCGAGACGCGCACTGTCGCGAGGCCGATTTAAATCGCGGCCCAGTGATTCACCTGGCCGATCCGTCGCGATATCGCGGCGCGATTACGAGCGGATCTTCCGCGGCGATACGCGGTGCAAGTGCGAACACGCGTGGAGCGACAGATGCGCTGTCGCGACTGTTCGTCCGCGTGGGTCCACCCATGTATTCCGAACTGTTATCTTAATCCCCGTCGAGATTGCGATACGCCGGCATAAAAACCGGCCTCCGTTGCAGTTTTTACCCGGGCAGACCCGTTTAACCATTTCCCTGCCGACGACCAGCTAAATTTTATTACACTCACGCACGTACGAGCGGCCAGATGCGGCGCGATTCGTATTTTTACCCGATGACATTAAAAACTCTCTCGAGATAGGAGTGTCGGAGGAACGACGAACGATCAGCTCGCGACGCACTGTCGGTGAAAGACGTAAAATTATTTGCTCCGCGTCGCGGTATACGTAAAATGTTAACAAGCCATGAACAGGCTCCATCATTGAGACGAATGCGTAAAGCGTAAGGTGTTAATGGGATTGGGAAACACTTCCATGGAATCGATTCTGCATTCTGGTGAAACGAACAAGCTAGACGCGAGTTTACAGTCTGGCGGTCTGGGACGTCAATAGTCACGTGTGCCCCGACCGAGACGCATTAAACACGGAATAATAAAAAAACAGGCCGCTCAACGACGTTCCTTAATTCGCGGAAGGAACAGCTCCGTCGACGTTCAACTCGCAACAGAAATTCTGCGATGATTGCTAGCCGTGCGTGTGTGAAGTACGCGAAAAAAATTGCGGATTCACTTAGCCACGAGGTTTCTTCACCTCTTGATAAACTCGTATCTACGGCGAAAGCGTTCGATCGAGCGCGTAGACGCCGCTGATGATTGATCGAAAGTCGAGACGCGACTAATCGATTTCGTCGAGCGTTTCCGGTACCACGCTGAGCGTCGCGGTTTCCCAAGCGAGCGCTTTCCTCTCAGGTTCGCATAGATCACCGCATAACGGACAATAAAGCTCTCTAAGCGCTAACAGCAAGAATAACAGCGATTCCTTGACCGCGGGCCGCGTGTATCTTCTGACCGCCGTCTGCAATCATCCGTGACGTAAACTCTCAGCCGACGATTCATTACGAGCCTGATAACTCCACGATACGCAGGGGCCACGATTAATTATTGTAATTCCGGGAATCGCGGAATTCCACTAATTTTTTCTCTCCCCTATTGACACAGCGTCTGATCGTCGAATTTCACTGATACACTGGAGAAACCTTTGCGAAATGCTAGCACAAAAATATTTCTCAACCTATAAATGGCTCTTCTTTTGGTATAATTAACTCGACGTTCTCTTTTAGATATCTTGTTAACGAATTAAGACCGCGTATATTCCCTCCACCTACAAAGAAAGATTATTAAACGTCGGGTTATATGCCGGCTCGAAACCAAATAAGACGCTCGAAAATAAGCCTGTTTCAGACGCCTCGCCCAGTGCATTTCGCGTTTCCGAGATACGAGAAACTTGTTCGAGATACGCCTACGAGATCGTCGATTTTTGCCGGTTGCTTGCGTGGAAAACGGTCGCAACAATGCGCGCGTACCACTAATAAACAGCGATCTTTACGAGAAGTTTCGTCGTGTCTCCGCGACGATCGGAGTGACGGTTCAGTGACAGGCCAGCTGAATTTTTTCGCCGTTGACGGCTGCTCGGGACGCCGGGAACGGTGACTAAAGCAACATTTATATACGCTTAACGAACCCAGCTAAACAGGTCCCGGTGTCTACGAAAAATGCAACCGACCACAGTATTTTATAGTATACTTATCCCGCGCCGGTTTGCATAACGAACGCTCGTAGAGTCGAATCGTTCTTCGAGGATCGGCTCGCGCGAACTACGAGAACGACTAGCGCGCGAACGAAACCCGGAACAAAAAACGAGAACCATCTTCCCCTATCTGCATTCCACGGTTTTATCAGATCCAACCACCCGCGGCCAACATTTTATATCCTGAAAGCGGACAGCCGTGGCCAGCCTGTCCCCGGTGTCCTTCGATCTCTTCAAATACGCTTTCTAAAACTAGTTTCCGTCATTTCGCACACCGCGCGACCCCGCGTCGACGGATATCGTCCCGTTTCACCGAATTTCAGCCGCGTCTCCGCGCGCACCCACGCGCGATCGTGGCCAGCCGGGTCTCCCGAAACGGAAACGCGTTCGACGCGCGTCGATCAGATAGCTCGGCTGGTATTTCGCGCGGCGAGGAGAGCGAGAGGGTCGATCGATCGGTAGCAGCAGTTCGATCGAACGCAACGTTTCGCAAGCCTGTACCGGTGTTCCTGGAGGACAGGTGCCCGCGCGGCGAGATCGTGGGCACGGATTACGCGGTCGACCAGACTCGCGGCGGAATTTCGCGGCGATCGATCGACGCCCGGCAGAACGCGCGAGAGAAAGACAGGCTCGAGTCGATCGAGTTAGAAAGCCACGGGACTTTGGCTTGGTCCCGAGGAATCGCGTGGGCTGTCGCGACGATTAACGATTTCGGGTTTCATCGAGTTTCATATTCGAAGACGATCGTCCAGAGCCTCGCGATCGTTTTAATAAGTTTCGAAAGCTCGTTATCGCGACGCTGGGTTGTAGAACGATTCTCCACGTCCAAACAGATCCGACGGACGGTGTTTTACGAAAGCTCGCCAAACAGTTATTCATCAGCGTCGAACGGTTCTTTCCCAACGTCGACTTTCGCTGGAACAAACGAACCTTGTCCGTCGCGTCCAATAAAAACTAACTCGAAACGCGCGACAACCGTGTCTAACATCGGTCAATGTTGGACCCTAGCCAATCGGCTGAGAAAAAGAGTGCGCGTCAACTTCTGACTTGTCAAACGTCCCGGAGTTATCCAGAAGCGCGTCGGATGGGTCTAATCAGGGGTCGCGGCGCGGACGTAGTCGAAACCGCGGCGTTATCACGCTGGGACCGTGAACCGTGGCTATTCAGGATCGCGACGAATCGAGCGTGGACGTAGTCACGTACAGTGGCGCGGATCGTACGATGTCCACGGTGTGTTGCGAAACACCCCCGGATCGACACCTCGTTATTTATTAACGAGATGACCCGTCGATAGTCCGGGAAGGATTAAGCGTTCGCGGCGAACGGTAGCCGACGGGCTTGCCAAAGTCCATTAAGCGGATCGGCGAACAGCTGGGCGGCTTCTTTGTCTACTCGGCTGGCCTGGCCCGATAAACTAGTCATCGAGTCATCGCCCGTAATAAATTCGATTTTAAATAGGAACGATAGCGGTCCGCGCTTCGAGAACGTCACGCGTCCCCCTCGTGCTCGCTGGCGAGGCTGTTCGATACCTCGATGGTACCTCTGGTAGCGCCGGGTCGCTGCGTTTCTCGGTTAGCGGTAACGAACGCGAAACGAACGGTTCTCTGGTGCCACGGTAGCGAACGACGATAGTCGGACTCGACGTTCCCTTCGAGCGTCAGAGCGATTCGCATTTATTTGCTGCGCGACGCTCGAGTGATTCGAACGACCGCGTGCGTAAAGAATCGTCCAGGAACGGGCTCGAAAGATGTCGTGAGCGTTCGATCGCGAATAATTTTCGCGAGTGGACGTTGTACAGCGTACCGCGCAAGAGGTTCCAAGAGAAACGAGCAGTGCCACGGGAGAAGACATATGAAAGAGGAGACGCAGTCGACTGCGGACGCAGCAACTGGCCACGACTGGTCAGCCTCTTTCTTCTTCCTTTCTTTCTTTCATCGTCGTCATCGTCTTCTTCTTCTTCCTACTCCTCCTCTTCTTCTTCTTCTTCTAGCGATGGCACGCTGCTGCTGCGGCTGCTGCTGCTGCCTCGTCTTCTTCTCCTGGCCTGATGTTCTCCAGGGTGACCGACCTCGAACGGCGGCGGCGGTGGCGGCGGCGACGGCGTCGCGCCAGCCAGGCTACGAGAAGCGGATCGCACGGCGTATCTGCCGGTTTTTGCGGGGCTGGCGCGGCCACGCCAGCCGAGTCGAATTGTTGATGCTCCGCTCGCCGTAAGCCGGATTAAAAACCGACGGGGATTACGCCCGGCGCAAATTTATTCGAAGCGCGGCCAGGAATGGGAAGCATCCTTCGGCGGGGGTAGCGGATATTTTATTTTTCTTTTTTTGCTTTCTCTCGCTTTTCATTTTTTATTTCTACCTTTTCTCTCGTCTCGTGGGGGACAGGCGATTTTTGACCACCGATCGTGGCCACGAACGAGGGACTTTTGGACGCGGTCCCATGGGGGTGGGTGCTTTTAGTTTGGCTTAATGGGTTTAACGAATTTCGTAGCAAATAGGATTAATCTCGTCTCGTTTAAGGTTCGAGAATAATCGGCTGGATGAACGCGTTGAGAAAAGTTGCCAAAATTGTTCCGGCATCCGCGTTCAACACTTCGGAATTTAAATTACGTTAGACGGGTATAACTTCGAAATGAATTTGATAAAATGGTTTGAGATACGGCGATATTACATTATAGGAAAGTACGGATTATTGGTTGAATATTTTCATCGTGTCCGCGTGGAGTAATTAACTTTTCTGGTTAACACCGGACGGCCATTTACCAGTGGCCATTTATGCCATGCTTTTAAAGGCTGCAGGAATACTCTTTGCGGGCAAAATTATTCCCCATAACCTAGGGATCCCTGCGGAATTCTGTTTCGATTTACAAGTCATTCTACCAGTCAACGTTAGAGGCTGGTTATAGTTAACGCTCGCCCGCGAAATCTGCCGATTTTTCGCCTTACCAAGGAATGCATTAATATGTAAATTAAAACCGATTACGGTGTACTGGCACCACCGGCAGTATTTCATCGACGAAAGCTAGGCAATATTTTATATATCGCTGGTTCCGTATTTTTTTTCCCCGCATTTTTTCCACCATTCCACCGCGTCGCCGCCATGTGTCACGCGCCAAACACCTAGGAACTTTACGCGCAACGAGCAGAAACGCGTATTAATCATATTTTTCCGGCGGTATGTCGTTGCGCGCGCGGTTTCTTTTTTTTTCAGGTAGCCAAAAACGTTCCTTTTAGTACCGCCTAAGCTAACATATGCCTTCGTCGCTAATCTGTTGAACGTTTGCTCCGCATATTTTTATCGCTCATCGTATCTATATGTACTTTTAATTACGTGGCCCCGCGCGGGGAGGGCAAGCAGCACGGTTTCTTCGAAACTAGCAGGACGCGACAGCCTTCGTCGTCTAAAGTTCCCGCGTCGACGTGGAAGATTTTAAACTAATCCCGATATTCTTTCGAGTCGTCTCATTCTTCTTTCCCCAGGTAGCTAAGGACTTCTTATAACGTCATCCGTGCTGACATTCGAAATTCGGTAGCACTCTGAACGTCATCCGGCGAAGCTTTAAGTAGCCGACTTATGGCTGCGCGGTAGCTAGATATCGTTCGAGAAGAATGCAACATCGGTATGCTCGTTGAATCCAAACGCTTGTTTGGAGCGACAGAAACGATTATAAATTCAATCCTTTCCACACTTCTGGGCCCGACAGTCGAATTCCAGTAGCTCTCCCGACACAGCTTTTTACACCCAATTTAATATTATCAGATAAAGAACCGGCGTGCGGCTGACGATCCGCCGCTTCGTTTCTCTCCTCTCAAAAGCCGTGACACTTGAATACCATTCGAGTATACCGCGACGCTAGTAAAAGTGCCACGCTTTCACTCTCGAGAAATCATCCTCCTGTTCATCTTTTTTTCTAAGCGACAAATTCGTCGCAACCTCGGTGAAAGTCACGACCGCGTGTTCCCAACGATCGACGAAGACGAAACTAGATAATACCGTGTAATAAAAATTTGAAAGTGGCAGGATCGTCGAGATCGTCGCTGGAGAGGCGCGGAAACCGCGAGGCGGATCGATCGGAGCGTGGAGATCCGGCGAAGAATCCGGCGTCGACGGCGTCGATCGGTCCGAACACCAGCCGAGAGAGGCTCGAGTAAAAGGCAAAATAAGAGGGACGCGGTGACGTCTGGCCACTGTCTGGGCCTCTCTCCTTACGGAGCGACAGAGCCGCGCCGCGAAAAAGAGT
Organism: Xylocopa sonorina; assembly: GCF_050948175.1. Classification (NCBI taxonomy): domain Eukaryota; kingdom Metazoa; phylum Arthropoda; class Insecta; order Hymenoptera; family Apidae; genus Xylocopa; species Xylocopa sonorina. The sequence goes on from NC_135198.1 coordinate 8,581,252, forward strand.
AAAAGAGAAAAGGTGAGGCGCGCGGCACATAGACGCGGCACTTACGTGTACCCAGCGCGTGTACACGAGGCGGGCCGGCAGTCACCGACTGAGTCATTAGGCATAATAAGCGAGAAGTCGCGTAGCCGTCGCGTGTACTCGAGACTTTGATTCACTCGCCGTCTTTTGCCCGGGAAACCGCCGCGCCCCCCGTTTACCCCGTTCGCTTCTTCGTCAACGGGCGACCCCCGCCGCCGCTGGGGCCACTTCACCGCTCCCGGCGACTTTTAGCCACGATGACTAGCCGCGGGGATTACAAGTGGATAAGTGAGACATTAAATCGGCCCACGATTTCCTGCGCCACGGCTGGCCTCCGTGCGGAGGACCGCCCAAACGTGCTCTCCGCGCTCTCTCGAACGCTCAGATTCGACGGTGTAAAGAATGCCGTTACCCAGCCGCTGTCTCTCTTCGAGTACCATTGAGATGTGACGCGACGCAGCCTCGAGAAGGAAAACCCGGGAAAGATACGCCGCTGAGAACGATCGAACGGTGGAATAAACCGTATCCTTCGCGGAGATCCCAGAGGCAGCCGGTAGAACGCAGGGGATCCCCCAAAGAGGCGCAACGGAGGACAATGAACCCCGTGGCGTGTGTGCGGCACCGCATTCTCCGCAAGCCACGGGGATAATGGGTAAACAATAATGAGGGAGAAAACGCAGGTGGGACGAGGCGGAAAAGTGGACGGGGCGCGGGGCGGCGCGGCGCGGTGGCGTTAACGAGCTAGAAAACTAGCGGAAATTTACGCTCCGGCAGATCACGGTCGCCTCCTTACGAACGATATAGTAATAACTATAATAACGCTATCGGTGGGATCTGGTATTAAGGACGTTGGTTTCTGACGGCGATGGGACTTTTGTCGATGGAAAGGTGCGAAACCGCGGTCTGACGCGCTCTGTCGAGCGTGCGCGGTGACTGTCGTAATGACAGTGCCCCACGCGCGCACGAGCGAGTGTTTCTTTCTTTTTTTTTTTTTTTTTTTGTTGCTTTCGAAACAAAGTGAAAAATGGTCGATCGTAATCGCGGGATCGGAGAGCGCGGTGGCGGTCTCGCGGGTGAGACAGGATCGCGGCGATCTCTCCTGCGCGACGAGAGTGAAACCCGTTAACGATCGATGTGGAACGCGATTTACTGGCCACGCGAGGCGTATTAATAAGCGAGCGTTTCGTACGGGGACGGGGGACTCGCCTCCTTGGTTGCAGATCTGCGCTCGAGATCGAGATAGAGCTGGAATCTTGCTCGATGGTAATCGGGATGCTAATTGGTGGACGACGCGGGGAGGGCCGAGAAATTGGAATTTTTTCTGAGAGATCTCCCCGCGAGGCGGGTCGTTTGATCGAATCGAATAAAGGGATCGACGTGGATAAGAAATGCGAACAAGGATTTTACTGGCTCGTTCCGGAGTCAGGAGTTTTACGATTTCGTAGCCGGAGTCTGAGATGGCCGCTGGTAGCATTCGAGAGCTCTAGATGTAAATCGTGCCCATTTGGAATTACATCCAGAGAGGTTCGCCTAGCATTGCCAGCATAGCTTCTTCAGGGTTTAATGACACGCTGATGTGTGTAGTGTTACTGCTGGGGAAGAGAAGCTGTACAAGCGTGTACAGTGACCGCGGTCACGTCACAGATCTTTCTACACGATTCAAGCATAAGCTTTCCTTTAGCTTCTTCCATTCTTCGTACACGTAACAGACTCGATTCCATCACGATTGTAGTTGTCAATTTACAATAACTGTGGGTCTGAGTTAAAACAACGAGCCTCTGCCGATTCCGAAAGGTGGTCCCTCTTTATCTACTCCACTCGTCTGTTTCTAAAAGCCTGGAAACTTCCGAAACGCGGTCCTAAACAAAACAACGATCCCCGACAGAGCATTGCCAAATCTCCGCATTAAATCTTTATTTTTCCACGTATCCATGTACAACCAGTGGGAGAGATATAAGGCGGGTGTCGTAAATTCGAAACGGCGGCACCAAAACGGCAGCAGGTTTCGGGTATCAGCACTCCTGTCTGGCGAGAGGACCCAGGCTCTCGTAAATGACATTACATTTTGGGGTGAGACTTTTAACACGTCTGGCTGCCATCGACGGTGCCACGACAGTGCGCTTGATATCTTTTATTTCACGTTTCAATCGTATCACGCACTGCGTATCATTTTCCGATGAAACTACAACTCCTTCGATGAAAATCCTTGCCTCGTAAAATCCTCGACGAACTCACTCCTAATCTCTCCTGCCACTTTCACTGATTACTCTCTCCGAGGCTGCTCGTCTTCGACTTTGCGATTCAAAAATTCCATCGGCCACGATCGACGCGGAGGATCGCGCGGCCATCCCATATCGAAGCGACGATACACGAGGAAGCTAGAGAAGAACCGAGCCAAGGATGATGGGAAAGAGGCCGGCGTCCTCGTCGCCGGCTAACGCGGGGCCGGAGGAGGGGCACGACGAGTACCTGAAGCCTCTCATCTAACCAGAAGGGGGAGGAGACGTCAATCAATGCCTTTTCAGAGAATTGCGTAATCGTCTAGACTAGCCGACCTCTTTATCGCTCTTATCGGCCCGCCAAGGTTGATTCATAGTCGACGACGCCGATCAAGGATGGAAGAAGGTATTATTACCCGGCAGCCGGCTCGCGAAGGTAATCATCGAGCCAGGGACCAACCCCTTCGCGTCTCCCAATTTTCGAAACGCTGTCTCTCATCCTGGATTTTTGTCTCCTTTTCTCTTTTCTTTTTTCCGTTTCATTTTCAATAGCTGCCACCGGTTCGGTTTCGAGCGACGCGCCCGCCTAGGCAACAGGAGGATCGGCACCCTCCTCGCCATCCCCCTGGCCGCCTCGACGGGTGGGCGTCGGCTCAAAGAGGAGACAGCGATATCGCGTAACACAAGGGAAATCACGGGCAGCTTTTCACGAATGTATGGAATTTTTCATCTTCGCCAGACGCGCGCGGCCGCGAAAACGAAAACCAGCCCGCAAGTGGGCGTCAGCCACCACCGTTCGCGCGACCGTCTCTCTAAGATTTTTATAAATAAACACCCGCAACTCCTGCGCGGGGCCGCGGGCTCCGCGCGTAGATTGCCGGAGATTTCTTACCCCGGGCGGAGCCATAATTTTTGCCGCGGATGGGCTCCCGGTGAGTTACGCGAGATTAATTTCGGGCGAGAGTGGTGCGCGAACACCGTGGCCGCACGTTGGCGTTAATATACCGCGTTAATACGGCGTAAACAGACGATATTTAACTTACAACCAGTCCTACGATAATAACAATGGCAAATCGTCTTCCAGCAATTTCGATTCTAACAGTTAACCAAATCCGAACAGCTAACATTGCAAAATCTATGCGAGAGCGCAGAAGCGAATTAACAGAATACACAAATTCGAGCCCACTTTCGTTGGCTCGAAGGAAAGAGAGGAAGAGAAGGGAGAGGGAAGCACGCTCCTCTGGCAGACTCGAACCACCGAAAGGAACATCATCGAGGAGCAACAGCCTGGGACGAAGGGAGAGCCGCCACGCTCGGCGACAGGTCGTCCTACCAGAGGGTCCAGACTCGTATGCAAATGGCTGTCCGTCTTGTTTGCGGTGAAGCAGCCGCGTCGCGGTCGCGTCGTCTACTCGAAAAGGCCATTGTGGAGGCACACACCAACCGCGGAGGAGGTCGAGGTTGAAACCCGGTTACGCCGGCGTTGCGGGTCGCGTCCTCGTCGGGGACTGGGTCGAGGTTGCCCGGGCCCCTCGGCGAGCGTATAAAAACCGCCACGCGAGGAGGAGAGGTTCGTGAAAAGTGTCGTCGCGGCGTTTCCCCGCGACCGGTTCGGCTTCCCTTCCCGCTGGCAGAGAAAGGGGGCAGCAGACGACCCTCCAAAGGTCGAACCAGTTCCCTGGATCGTCGAGAACCAGACAGAGGCGTTTTCTGGCGCTTGCCACGGCCAATTTCACGGGCACGGACGCCAGCTACCGGCCTTCGCACCTTCGAGCGTCACGATGCCCTGCATACGTCTCCTCTGCTGTGTAGTCTCTGCTGTGGTATGCTCGAGTAGCGGTGGATCTTGAATTGGTTTATGGTCCGCGAACGATGGGGAAGGGGTTGTGAATGACGAGCTAGGTGGCTCGATCTGGTTTCCCGTCGGAACGGGTATCGCGTGGAATTACATACGATGAAATCTCGCTTTCGCGTGTCGCTAAAAATCCTCACGTGTACACGCTCGCTTCTTACGTCGAGGGCCGGCGGATATAAATCGGAGCGGCGTTTGCGCGCGATCGATCGCCGATTCTCGTGCCAGAATTCCGCGATCCATCGTCGCGGCGAGCGTCGTCGCGCGTGGGAGGTGAAATAAAAAGCTGTTCAATCGTGGACGGTAGGGGTGAAGCGCGTGGATCGTGCGCGTACGTATAGTTATACACGTCCGTGGACGTGCCTGGCAGGCCAAAGGTGGCTCGATTTCTCGGGAAATCGCGTGGCAATTTGGAAAGCGCGCGCGCGCTCCCTCGCGAGTTGAGCTGAGCTGAGCTGAGCTGAGCTCGCGGAGTGCGCGTGTTACGCGTGCGAGACACGTACGCCTCTCTCTCTGTGGCTACACAATGTCCCCGCCGTGGCGCAGAAACACGCTCGAGTGGCCGGTTACTTACGAGGAAACCGACTCGCCGCCCGTCCATCCGAGGTTGTCGCAATGCAGCCGCGATTGCGCCGCGGGTAAACACGTCTAGACATCCGACTTTCACCTCTGCCGCGTAGCCGCTGTTGTAACAAGACGCCGAGGCTCTGGCTCTGGCTCCCATTACGGGCAGACGAGACGAAGGACGCCGTCGAATCGATTTATCGCGTATGAAATAGGAAACAACCGGAATCTGGCTGGTATCCGACAGGATTCAGGATCAGAGGTGTCTCGATCCACTTCCATCGACAAATGGAATAGGTGGTCGGTGCGATGGCTGACCTATATCGCTCGCTGCTACTGAATTCACTCTGAGTTAGGCGAGGGTTGCGTTCGCGTCGTTGGAATTCGATTAGACGAGAAAAATGGCAAGGTGGAGAGTATCAAGTTTCATTATTTCGATTGGACGTGACCTAATTGTTACACATACGCTCGTTCGCCAGGGGTTTTGGTAATTAGTCGGATCCATCGTGGGGAGAGAATTGTCACGGTGGAGAGTGGGTACGAAACGAGTTGTGAGGATAGTCTGTTCGACGTGTTGGTCAATATTTGAACTGCGAGGACGCCTCGTGCATGCCTCCGCTTGCGAATCGATCGCGGGCCGCGATCCTGTCGCGGCGATCTTTTCAGCGGGTTTTTCGTCGTCGCATGAACACTTGGCGAAGTATCGACAGTGGGACATCGAGACACCGGGACGTTTGAATATTTGAAATCTGAACGAGACGTCGATCGAGGCGAGATTCTCGTTCGTATGCAGCGACGAGCTGATAGCGGACAGTGCCAATTGGTCCGCGGTCGTAAGTGGAGCGATGCCACACGGCGGAGGACGTTTCCCGCTTCACTTTTGTTTTCCCCGCTAGACTAGGGTTATTTTTAGACGAAATCGGTGCAACACCTACGTCAATCAGACGTAGCGTCAGTGTCGCCGTGACGGGAATAAAATCGCGGTGTCCGTCGGTCTAGAAATAAATACGTCTAGACGTCCAACTTTCACTTGGCCGTCATTGACAACAGCTAACCTTCCGCGGTACACTTTTCAAGAACGTGTCGCCGCCACGGGTTCCGGGTGCCGGACTTTGATCGATTTCGTGCGCGAGCACCGTTTCCGAGCCCGTTCGAACGGGGAAACGTCGCGAAGTCGATCGCACAGCGAGTCGAAAAGATTCGCGACAACCGCGACACGTTCGATTTCGCTGAATCATCGGGAACGTACGCGAGGATAATGCGCGTCATCCGCTGCATCGAACGTGCGCGCGCGGATGTGATGGCTGGGGAGAACAGCAGGTGACGGGATTTTAAAACGGAAGACGATCGGGTCGGCCGCTTTTGCGGTCGAACGCTTAATTCAGCGTCCGAATGCCGCGAGCGGCGGTGGCTACGATCGATAATCGGACTCGTGGCAGGAAAGTCGAAAAAGTAGCGGAAGGGCAAGCGGAAAGACCGCAGACGCGGTCTGCGGTCTAGCTCCGACCGCGTCGGCCTTCTCACGGGCTGCGCAACGCTCGTCCGGTCCGCGGGTATCTCGACCGCGCGAAAATTCCAGTTAATTTCCCGCTCGAGCCCGGGTTAAACGATCCTACGATGAGTTCCCGGCACCGACCGTTAAGACGCGTTCCGACGATCTCTCGTCGATTTTCCGCGCTTCGAACTCTCGCGCAAGTATTATAGAAGTTTGTACGCGCGAACCCCGTATCTCTAGCGAAATAAAATTATTCCGCGGCACTTCAGTAGCTGCTTGCTGCGTTTTCATAGCCAACCGCAGTTTATCTTCGAGATACAGTATCGTTTCTTGAAATTACGGTATCGCCAGCTATTTTTCATCGAAGTCCAAGCGCTAATGAATGCTGCGCTGATAATCAGCGGGAATTAATCCCTTCGCGATTAATTGTAAGAGTTATAACGCGGGTATCAGACGAAACGTTAATTAATAGGGTTCCTTTCCCTGTTTTTCTCTTTTTTATTAGACGATAAACCGGTCCGCGTGTTTTTAATGAAACGGGGCGAGTTCATATTTTCCGGTGAAAATGTTACCGCGCTATCTGTGAATAACTATCGGGATCGTAGATACGCGGCGGTTGAAAGGAAAACTCTCCTGTGGTAGAAGTGGAACAACGGGGGCTATGAATATGCGTGTTACATTATGCGTTAAGGAGGATGTAATTTTTCAGCTTTATATGCACCTCGCGCGCCGACGTTTCCCTCTAATCTAGCCAGACGCGTATCCCGCTTAATTTCGCTGACAAAAGAAACGCGGTGACTCATTTGCCCGCCTCGAGTATTTCCGGTCGTTTTGTCAGGAACTGAAAAGAATCGCCGCGGACAACGCGGGCGCATTGTGTGCAAACAAATTTCATTTCAAGGGACCTCGTTACCCCCGCGCTCTTCATGAATATTGATAATTGCGCCGCGACGTACGATGCTGCGATCGTGTCTGCCGGCGAGTCGATCCTTCGAACCGACCACGCCAGACGTTTAACCGGCGAACGTCTCTAACTAACGAAAGAATAGTAAAAATTTCTTCGATTCGAACAAGTCGACTGGCTGGAACTCTCTCGAATCCCACCAGATTCCCACCAGAAACCAATAATTCTGTCCAACGAAATCAAAGAGAATCTGAGAGAGAAAGAGAGAGAGAGAGACGTTGTGGCAGTGATTAAGCAAACCTTTCACGAGAGCGCGAAAAGTTGCTCGACCCAGGCAGAGACAGATACCGGTGAATTCTTAACGCGCGTAATCTCCGCGGCCGCCTCTTCCTATCGCTTATCGTGGCTTTTAGCCCGGGACTGGAACGTAAATTTCCGTCGGACAGGGGCCGGCGGATCGCGAACTCGTCTGGTCGAGTTCCGGCGCGGGCAACCACGCCCGCGTTAGAACGCACGAACCCCCGGGGCTGGCTCGCGCACGCCTGGCCCACCACGAATCTTTCATGGGGGCTGAAAAATTCACCGGCTCGCCTCGGCGATTACGAGGGGTCGCAACGCCGCCACGGCCCGATAACCCAATTTCAGCCACCCCTCGATGATCGATCATCGCCAGCCTGTCCACCCACCAGCTCCTGGTTTCCCGTCTACACTATTGTGTAGCCGCGGAAACTTTGGGAACAGCATCGCCACCGATGGCTGGGTCGATGAAAAATTAGGGGAAGCGGTTTGGAAAGTCACGCGCTTCGCGTTTCGTTCCGCTACTATCGTGGAACGAGTTTAATACTGTTTTCATAGAAAAAGTCGCGCTTTCGAATGATAAGAATAAGTCACAATCGTAATGAGTCAGTTAGTAACGTGGCACTTGTCCGATGTAATTCGCTGCGAGAAGAAGAACGAGTGGGAGGAGAGATACGAAAAGTATGAGATTGCTTCGAGATCCCTCGAAGGTACCGTAAAATCGCAGGAGCGACGAGACGTCGGTGCGTTTCGACGGGACGACTCAATTTATTTTTCACTCACGGCTCGGAGAAAGAAATCGTGTAAACGGCATGGAACGACGGATGTCGCAGATAAGGCCTCCGGCTTCGACAAACACGACCAACGTAATTCGCTATCTAATCGGGGCTAGCCATTTATGCAAACTAGTTTTCCGAGTGGAGCGCATCCCGTGTTTCTATCGTCCGTGCGACCATCTTTTTCTCCCTCGCCGATTTTTCCAATTTTTCTCTCTCTTTCTCTCTCTCTCTCTCTCCCTCCATTTCCCCCTTTTCTTTTTATCAACATCGCTGCACGCGCTGCTCGCACACACACGGCTCGATAAGGGAAGCTCGGTTTATCGAACGGCACCGGTCTGCTGTTAGCCGGTTTACGTAACCTGGGACCGTTTGATTACTTATAAACGCTCAGGCGATCAAGGTCGTTCGATCGCGGCCTCCTCCATTCGTCGATCAATCTTCGTCTACGTTTCTCGTCCCTCGTGTCGCGTTTCCGATCGTGGCTCGCTTTGAAATTTCAAAGGCTCGCGGTGGAAACGAACGCGCGTCGTCTGAAAATAACCTTTCGTCGACGCGGGGCTATAAATCATTCGATCGGGCCGCGAAGCGCCGTACCGAACGCTCGGAGGACGAGAGAGCGTTCGTCGTGCGACTCTTCCTGCTGCCCGTCCTTCGTCCATCTGCCGATTATTTGCGATTGTTGGGAGCAATCGAAAGAACGGCAGGAAAATATGAATTCGTCGAGTCGAAAGTAGAACGGAACCGCTTCGCTGGTGCGTGCGGTACCAGGTTCGGTTCGGGTTAGGTACTCCCGTTACGAGGAGACCGACTGCCAGAGGCAGGTGACGAAGGAACAAGCTAATGGTGACCCACAAAGTCGTCTGTGATGACTTGCAAAACAGCCTCGGTGATTTATGAACTTATTTATGATCGTCAGCGGGGAAATTTAAGGTGACCTACAAATTATCCAGGATGCAAGAGCGTTTTGTAACGACCCGTCGAATAGGAAGGACTATAAATCGAGCCCGCGACTCGCAACGAGCTAATTTATGATAATTTCTGGTCTACATTACAACGGCGCATAAAGTATCCGGGACGGCGTAGTGTAAAGTACCCACGGAACTGGCCCACAAACTTGCTCGCAATTATTCGCAAAGTAATTTACGATCATTTACCGAGTAACTCGCGGTGATTCATAATCCAGATCGCGGTGATTTACGGACTATTTACAGGCGGCGCTGGATCACAACACGACCTAAATTTTTATTCCAAAATAACTTAGGAGCCACAAAGTAGCCGGGAGAAGTCCAAACAACGCGACAATCCATAAAGTGTTCAACGAGGACCTCTGCGAAACGTCTCGGGAATAGCTCACAAGAGCGAGACGGAAATAGATCGCGGATATTTATGCGCTTGTGGGAATTTCGAATGTTTAAGAAGGTGTAGACCCTGATAATCGCCGGGAGGGTGATTCCTCCGAGCGTGGCTCGCGAGAACCGTCGCGTTCGTGAACGCGTCTTTCAGTCTATCGATAAGGGCTCCACGAAACGGACAGAAATGACCCACGAGCCAACACCATTGTTCAGGTTCGTTACGCGACAGCCAATTTAAGCGCGTCTCGACGAGGCGAGGAGAAAACCAGTCGCGACAATCGATTGGAGGGTAGAACCCGTCTCTCGCAGGGAGGCCAGTCGACTCGGATTAAGACGCGTCGCAACCGGGCGACGTTCCCCGCGTCGAAAGAAACCCGTAGCCGCGTGAATTCCAGGAAGATCCCCGAGAAATCCACCGTCTATCCGTCCGGGAAAGGGGGAGAATTCGACGGGTGCTGACAAAGGGACGCCTTCGTCGTCGTCGTCGTCGTTCGGATCGTCTTATCGGTTGCTCGTTGTCCAGACGCGCGCGCGGACGAAAAGTCGTCGACGGAAGAAATCCGGAGGGAAACCTTTCGGGACGGATCGAGTCTCTCCTCTTTTTCTTCTCCGCGCGGGACTCTTTACGCGACGATGCCAGGGATAATCGGTGACACGTGTAGAATCTGTCGTGCGTTACGACCGGTCGGAAGTTCCGCCCGTTTGCTTCTTAATGTCGCGGTGATAAAGATTAAGGGTGGGTCTCTGCGTGGCGTGGACAAGCCCAGAAGTATTTCTGGCGATGTAAAAATCGAAACGCGTTTCAAAAGTTTAAACAGTTAATCATAGCAGCAATTGACATCGATATCGTGATAATTACACAACTGATCCGATGAAACTGTCGAAAAAGTAAAAAATTTACATCCGACGATCTGTCGAGTAATGCTCGAAAATACGTAAATGGAGCACGTGGATATAGGCGCGGGAAACAGGAGCCAGAGTACGAACGCGAAAGGAATTCGAGTGCGTGTCCAAAGGGTGAGGGGTACGCGTCTGTCGTTGGGTCAGGGTCGACGCGTGAGCGGGAAAATCGAGAGGGAAATCTGGCCGCCGCCAGTCGATACCATCCGTCGTGGTCCTACCCCATATTACGCGCGGTGAGGGTTGTTTGGCACGTCCCATTCACGAGCCATTATGAAATATCCCACGGCGGTTAATACCAGCCGCGTGACCAGACAAGGCCAGGGGTGGAAAAAGTCTCCATCGAGCTTCCGAATATCCATTCCCCTCCTCGTCCCATCGTATCGTCTCAAAGTTTATTAACCGCATACATCGGAAACTCGCACCGCTAGAGTTTTCTAGCAAAATTCGAAACTACAGCCCCTGGCACGTCGAAACGCAATCGTCGCGAGATACTCCTCGTTCCAGATGAGGAGCGGCGAATATCGGCGCGTCAGTTTCACGTGCACGTGCCGAGTCATCCCCCGCGGCGAGGGCCAAAACCACCCCCGGGCGATGTTCGCTAAGCACGACGACAGGCGCAAAGCTCTGCGGCGGTTCCAGGGGTTTCGATTGCTCGACGCACGGCTGGAGACCTTCGACAATGGCACGACGGGGGAGTCGCAATTCGTGCACACACCCCCGGCGGCAGACGTTTCGCCTGGCCGATCGGGAGAGCCGCGCGACGTAATTGAATCTGCGCGGAATTTATGTATTTCGCGCCTCGAGACTGTCCGAGCACCCGACCTCGCCCTTGCTGCCATCGCCAACCTCGACAATTGATCTACTCGGGCGACGGATGTCGTCGATCGGACAAAAATCTATCGTGCATAATCTAAAATGCTGAAAAGGGCGTGAAAGGAGGGTTGTACGCTTCTGGACGACGCGATGTCTAAGCGAACGAGTTAACCGTTTCTAGATACCAGGCTACGGTTAACTGGCTGACGTGCTCGTTTCCGGTCAGTGGAAGGAAGCCCGCATACGAAGCTCGTAGCCGTGGTCTAGATCGACGGCGGAAGCGGCAGCTGGACGACGGAAAGGGGTGTGCTATTCGAGGGAAAATTCGCTGGTCCGGTCGGTCGCACACTGGCTGTCACTGGCAGCGGATAAAATCGCTGGTATCCGTTCTTGGTGAATTCACGGACGAGCTCGCGATACGTGGTACGAGAAGCGCGAAAAGGAAGCCTCCGCTGCGACGTTTCCGTTATAGAGGAATGATTCTAATCTGGAGGATCGAGGGGCTACCGGTTTTTCGTGAATTTTTATCGAGCAATGGCAGAAGGTACATTTATCGACAGCAACAGACATATTTAATGAACTCATTATAAATTTCTGGAGAACTTCCTGCGGCAGAAGGAATTCATTCGGTAGCTGGAGGGAATATAAAAAAATGTCTACTCCTTTGACTCTGGATGGCACTTTAGAATTTTCCTTTAAATGTGATTCGGACTGCGGTTTAACCCAAAAAGACGCCCTCGTGCCGTCCAGTTCGGCTCTGTTTAAACTACGATCGTCTGCCCGTGGAAACTCTCGAATGCGAGCGGAGGAAAGTAGAGAAAAGGACGCGAAAGACGGCGGGAAAGGGTGGCGGTGGACGAACAGTTGGCGGAGGAAGACAGCGCCTCGAGGGCAGTTTTATTTAAATCGGACTTGGGGAGGAAATGTGGCCTCCGGGGAGGCTGAAACCTAACCGAAAACCGTGCTAAGTTGGCTCGTATATTTTTGCGAATTATTCAACAGGACGGGACTGTAAAACGGTCTTGTGGGTGTTCGGTTGGGAAAGGAACGCGGGGGATGTTGGGTACTTATTACGTGTGGTATATCTTGTTTTCAGAGGAGATTGGTGTTTCCGAAAGTTGAGTTGGGGAGACGGGTCCTCACGAGTTTATGGAAATTAGATCCAGATGGTCTGACAAAGATCTGTTTTACACGAAATCGTAGGTTAATGCTTGGTACTAGCAATTATTCCTTCAGAAGAAGATATAAAAACTGATCCCACGCATTTCCGTCTCCACGTCACTTCGCAGACTAGTCGATGGCACGAAACGATCTCGTCTTAAAAACGACGAATTTATGAATCCGCATTTGCCACGTCCGCCTCCCTTTCCTACCCATCGAGCAACCGAATACGCCTATAAATTTCACGGCCGCCTCTCCCTGCGCGAATCTATTCTAAACACAAATCTTCTAGTCATAGCCCAATTTGTCTCCCGGCCGACAACGACAACGCGAGGACCTTATCAATCTTCGCCCCTATTCGTCGTCGATTCTACGATCGACCTCGCCTGTACCTCAGAGCCTTCGAGATCGACGAAACAAAGTTCAGTCGAGATTGGCCGCGCGTCTAAAAAAGATACTCGCCTCCTCGTCTACGAGCTCCCATCAACTCGTTCGGTAACAAGGTTTCTCTCGAACGACACACGCGGTGCTCCCCAGAAAGAAATCGCGTTGACACGTTCTGTACAGGCGAGAAAATTTGCGAATAATTCGAAGGATCTCTCAAGTCTACCAATTAAGATTATTTCTTGAAAAACTTGCTTCTTGCGTTCGTTGCTTTCTTTTTTCTACCGATATCTCGTAGCGATTTTACGGATTTTGAAGAACCTTGAACCGAGGAAACGAGGAACGCGTTTATCCGTCGACGAAGAGTTCACGGGCGATCGAAGAAGGGGTATCCTCTGCTTTGAAATCAGGATGATCCGCAGGATCCAGGTGGGTTTTTAGCGGCCCCAGCTAGCTCCGGCGTTAAGGGGAGTGGCAGCGAGGTGGAAAACGCTGATACCTCGGGCTGGCTGGAATTTCGAATCGATTCCTCGCCGCCTCGAGTGGTTGGAACAGGAGGAACTCGGTTACAGCGAGTAGACCGCGCGCGGCGGCCGCTTTCGCCGCGGTCCAAGTCGCCTTTCCGCGGGGCCAACGATCGCTTTAACTTCCACAACGGGTCGGGCAACCAGCTGCAGAGGGAAGTACTTTTACTGCGGTCACGAGCCGGATGCTACTGCTCCCGTGCAAATAGTTCCAGGAATTTTGTGTCTGCGATTTCCGCCATCCCCCTCCGGCCTCCGACTGCAACCAACGACCTCGGAGGATCGGCCATCCCGCAACGCGGTCGAGGAATCCGTGTTGCCCGGTGTTTTCGGTAAAAGTGCGTTCGATTCCTGCCGAGCTTCGATGAGGAGGCGGAGGAGAGTTGAACGAACCGCGCGGGTCGTTAGCCTAGAAAATCTGTACCTTGCCAAGAGACTCGGTTTACGTATCGTCCCGTTCTCGAACGTGCGCGCGGATCGCGGGCGTGGGTTTATTTTGCAGCTGCCGGGATTTACGCGTTCCCCGTTTCGAGGATTCGGTTGGTCGCGCGTGCAGACACGAGCATCGCGGGGTCTTGCTCTCATCTATTTCCGATAAATTCAATATTCTTAGCTGCAACGAGTTTAGCCGCGGTCATTGACGAGCTAAATTTACCGTCCGACTGATTAAGCTTAGAAGAAACTCGATCGAGTTTCGTTGCGCTTCGCCACAAAACCCTCGACGTTCGTACCGTTTACACGGTGTCCCACCCGTAATCGACCATATTACAAACATCGGAATCAGTTCGCTCAATCCAACGCATCTCCGTCCCTCTCGAAGTACCCGTTCTAACAAATACCTCAAACAGAACGGCACAGGCGGGACGAAGAAAAAGTTCTCCATCGAGCCGGTAAACGGCAGACAGGGAATCTCCCATCCGTTTCCCTCGTCCTCGGCTCTGGCCCAGGCTCCCGCGGCCCCGGTTACGAAGTTGAAACCTAGCTAACAAACTTCTAAATATTTCCTCGAGGATCCCCCACGGCCGCGGCGGGAGGGAAGAGCAATTTCATCCGTGACCGCGCGGGAGAGAACGGGCGCCGTACCGGTGAATTACAATGCGGCGGCAGGAGCCTCACCTCAGCGTCTCGGCTAGATGATTCACAGGGACGTGGCACCGGTGCTCGCTCCGTCTAGACGGAGTATATTTCCGGAAAAAGCAATAAAGACGGCCGCAGGAGGCCCCGCCGCGCGAGGAGACATTTGCGTCAACCTGGGAACGTCCCTCTGACGTCACCGCCGCGTTTCGAACGCCGAGGACTCGCGTCTCGCTACCGTCTACGCCAGTGACGTAAGACCATAGAGCGACGGTGTCTGGCTTCTAAACGGCGACCCGGTGAACGGACAGGTATACGCGTACCGGAGCCTCGTCGCATGACCTGAATCTCGAGACGCGATCGAGTATGAATAACCAAGCCTCTCTAAGGCTATCGCAACACCCTTTCTCGCTAATGACGCGTGCCTCGCGCTCGGAACGGGACGCTACCCTCGAGGTGAGATTCAGCGATACCACGGCGAACAATTATGGGCGTAACGATGATGGGTTGTTGGTTACGAATGTTTCTGTACTTTGTATTCATCGTTAACTACGGTCTGAACAGTTTCTTTTGATAATCTTTCGATGAGAGATAGAGCTGAGGGTGTTCGGTGTTTGGTGGTTTGGTATACACCTGCGCTTCGATCGCTTTTCTGTTCTGAAACAGCGTTGACTTAGCACGAGGAGGGCAAAGTCTATCAATCTTCTCATCTATTATGAGACGCGCTGATCCTTCGCACAGCGAGGTATTTTTATCCAGGATTACGGTTGTAAACTTCGCTGCAAGCATCAATGATAATAACCGCGGGAAATCCTCTAATTCTTTCGTCGACGCGCGTTCGAGACGAGGAACCGACTCGATTTCACCGCTTGCACAACCTCCCGGCGAAGTTTCACCTTGGTCCGCGGCGCGACCGCGAAATCGAGCGTCCGCGAGCGATCGATCGGTAATCCGCGTCCGACTGGTAACTTCCAAGGCTACTTAGCAAAAGTCACACACGTGGATAAGCCGTCGCGAGACGGTAGGAGCGTCCATCGAGGCTGCGAATAAGAGGATTCCGGCTTATTTACGATTCTTTCAGTTCTTCCTCGCGGAGATGACCTTTCCCCCTTCCATACTTTTCCCTCCTCTCTCTCTCTCTCTCTCTCTCTCTGTACTCTTATATACGTCCACCTTACGCCAGAGCCGTGAACGTGCAATTCGATAAATTATGTTTAAGATCGCGAGACACTAACAGGATAAAATGTCCTTTTCTGCACGCGTATCGTAATTCACGCCAGTTATCACGTGCGCTAATTACGTTTTTCACTGTCTACACTTCACATTTTTACGCTCGTTTCTTGCGCGCGTTGATCTATGGTCTCTCGATAAATGAATGACTGAATTATTCTTGTTATTCAGCGCGACGCGGACTAACTGCTTTTTTAAATCGCCCAGACGCAAAAACGTAGCCAGCTGGCATTGTCTGAACGCGAACGAACCGCTCCCCTGACGACACGTTCGACGAGGCACCGGGAAACGCGGCTGTTCCACATCCACTTCCATCAGCGGGCCACGGTGACGCGCGAAAGAATTCGTGGAACGAGAACAGCACGCGGAGAGGATCGCAACCCCCGACGTTTTTTCCCCGCGTCGCGTACTCCACCCGACGCGAGCCTCTTCTTCTTTATTTCCCCGTTTCGCATCCCGTCCCGTTCGGCTTTTGGCAGCCGCGCGACGAACGTCGATGCGCCGCCGCGCTTGGACGTCGCCCAACCGGCTAATAAATTTCGAATCAGGTCGTTGCTTCTCTTCGCGACGCATCGAATCGGGTACTCCACCCTCTCGCGAACGCGGATCTTCCGCGTCGAAGTTGTTGCGAAGCGTTCTTCGTTTATCGAAACGTCGCTAAAGGGGTGGAACTGGGCAACACCAGCGATTATTGGTATTCGCGGAGAATTCGACTGGAAAAGCATCTATCGTATGTGATTTCGAGATCCCTCGAGTTGGAAAAGTTCGAAACGTTTCGTAAGGGGTGCGACTCGCTTGGTCAGTGTTCGAGTTCGACGCTGACACTGATGCGCGAACACCAGGGACACTGAAGGGTTATTTTACAGCTCGTCTGCTAGTTGATCGATCATGCGGGAACTTTTTCACACGGGACAACATTGTAACGATGATATAAATACGGAGAACGCTTAATTGGAAGCTGTATCGTGGTACGATGAAAATCAACGATTGAATTAAAGATCGAAAATCGTAGAATCAAGGTAATAGGATAATCAATGGGCCTTTTTGCGGTTTTAAACAGCGCAAGAAACGACTGTGGAAATAGCGCGGATATAAAATGCAGACGGAGAAAAACACGATTACAGTATGTGACGAAGCTAGTGTCTATACGTGACTCTTAGACTGAGTTAATAATGCGCATACATATGTATTCACTAATTGTTTCCTCAAAGTGTTTTTTGCCTCCTTCGATGAATTGCACCAGCCTTTGCACCCACTCAAACGAAACGCTCAGCATGCACTCTCTGTACGGTTGTTGCATATCCTGGATCGAGAGAGAGAGAAAGAGAGAGAGAAAGAGAGAGAGAGAGAGTTTATCGGTCGCTTCCACCGGCAAAGATTATCGTCCAAGGCACGATTGGCGGAACTGACGTGAGAAATGAAACGACACGGCTCGATTCGCGCGTCGCGATTGGCCAGTCCGCCGGAGAATTGATTTGTTACGGCGAGTCGTGTTAATGATCTGCGAGCGACGAGCGCGTGTCGACCCTCGTGAGAATGGATTGCGTGTGATAATGGCCTCCGTTTCAATCCGTAACCATCCCCCTGAGGATTTACCAATTAGTCGTGGTTTTTTTTTCACCAGACAATTAGACGATGTGCTTGCTTTACCATTCGAAAGGAAAAACGCAGGTAGCTAGTCGGGTCGATGAAAAATCAAACCACCAAGTCGACGATTCCCACGAAGCGTCGTCGCTCCATTTCCACGTCCGCGCGACGATAAAGAATCGCGTCTGCGGCCGATAGGCTGACTCAGAGAGTCGGTTATTTATAAGAGTCTGGCCGAACGAAAAAAGAGAAAGGGAAAAAGAAGCAGACCGTGCTTCTGTAATAACGAAAACATTGACACACCGTCGCGGCGATAATTCCCGGCGGTTCGACGCCGCGGTGGAGGCGCTCAACGCATCGACGACGCCCGGTTAGGAACGCGAGGCGAATCATCGCGGCGAGCACGAGCGGCGAAAACGGATTTCGTCGATGCGCTTTGCCAATCCCGTCACGTGCAAATTAACGCGCGAGTGACGCGGGTCCCGCGATGCTAATCGATGAGTAACTCGAAGACAGGCGCGACGACGCGTTTTGCTGAATACGCCGGGAAATCGTTGGCTAATCGCGATTAGAGCGATTTGACCATCGTTTTTACCTTTCCAGTTCTCGTCGAAGATCGCGATAGAAATAAAGGACACCAGACTCTCGCGAAAATGTCTGGTGAACACCGGTGGCAAGAGAATGGCGGAGAATTTTCATCCCCCAAAAAGCGCGAGGCTCTGAGAACGGGATCGCTGGAGAATTCACGGAATACCAAGCCGTATCCAGGGTTCAACGATTTCTCCGTGTCGAACAGGAATGGCAGACGCGTGAATCCCCGGTGCAGTCTCGGCGGACTGCGACGGACAGTGCGGGGTGGTGGTAGTCTCGATGCCGGGATATTTCGCGGATGGATGCGAGGGCCATTGAAAAGGGCGAGGCGGAAAAGCTCCGTAAGAAAATCTTATCGTTGAATGGCGTGGTACAATGGGGCGAAGGAGTTCGACGGGTGGAAGGAGGGATGAGAGGGTGCAGCGGAGAAAAGGGACGTGGGAGAGTTGGGTGCTCTAGGGTGCGTCCACGCGGAAGGAGGCGAAGGAAAGAGAGAGAGAGAGAGAGAGAAAGAATGGACGGATAGGAAAGGGAGTTAGATGCGCTAAGAGAAACGGAACGCGAGAGTCGCTCGGTGCAAAAACGTGCTCGCGTCTACGACGCGCCACGTAGTCGCGACGACGAGGAAGGTTTTCTCGAAGGTGAGACAGGACTGACGTACGTGACTCTCTCCCGTTCTGACGTGTCTCTCTCTCTCTCTCTCCCTCTCTTTCTTTCATTTTTTTCTCGCCCCTGCACGAGTCGCCGCGCGAGAGCACAGCCGGTATTATTATTCCTAAGAACATCGCGATCGCGACGTGAACGAGAAAAAGAGCCTCCGGCGGGGCGGCGGAAAACATCCACCATCGCCACGACGAGCACAAGCAGCAACACCCGCCGGCGCACCTCGCGGAATCATGATCGACGGGCTGCGAGCTGACGCGCGGTACGTTACCGTGAAACGAGAAAAATCTGAGCCGTCTGCCGACTGGAATCGTAAACAGAATGGCTGTCGGGCACCTGGTCGAGCCGCGCACCGTTTCGAGTTTAGCGAAAGCGTGGGATCGTCGATGGAATTAGTTTGCGCGCGATCCGGTGAGCGCGAGTTCGAAAACAACTCGTCGCATTGCTGAGTTATTGAATACGAGGCTACCATCGCCTCGCATCGGAGTTGTACAAGTCGGCGTTGACAAAACGAGGAAAAGAAGATGATCGATCGATCGATCGATCGTTCAGTCGTGAAACGATGTTCAGCCCCCCCTTTTAAACCGTAAATGCGTGAATCGCGGTTCAAACGAGAAGAAAGCCGGGCAGAAGAAAAACAATCGCAGTTTGTCGTAACCAGAGACTTCCGCTATGGCGCTAGACATAATATTTACTCGGAACCGCCTGCCCCCTCGAGCGGCCGACGCCTCCACCGCCGCCGCCGCCGTCGCTGATGCGGATTGGGAAGGTCGTCTGGAAGGTCTAAAGTGCACGTACGTTCGTGCATCGAATTATCGTTAATTACACGTATCGCGTATTTAAACTCGTTCCACCTAATTGGTACGTTGATATCTCGAATTAATTCGCGAATTATGATAATGGAAAACAACGATGACTCGAATTAATGTACTCGAGCCGCGCAGTCTGTCCTATTTTTTTCCCCCCTTCTACTTCTAATTATCAAAGTAACTCTAATCTCGAATGTCTTGCTCGATTTTATATTGCAGATAGCCGATTCCTCGTTAAAGCGATCGATCGACGAAAGGCCACGATGAAAAAGCTCTAATCTATATTTACCGATCTTCGATTCCATCCCTCACAGTCGGTACACAGGAAAAAGAGGAGGGTCGAATCGCTTTCATCTCGAGGCAAATGAATTATCAGACGTTTCCAGCGGGACAGATTTCGGTTTGGCGAGTGTTTCGAGTTGGGTCTCTGCGCAGAGCGTACGGCTGTCGATCAGGGCCATTTGCAGGGTAAAACCAGTCCTGCGAGTCGAGGCAAGGGCAACGCATAGATTACGAGTTAAATGGTTTTAGAGTAAGGGCATCGCGACGCGGCGCGTCCAAAAGGAAGACGGCGTGGCCGCGTCGGCAGAAAAATCCGCTCGACGGTCATTACTCGCCGCGACACGCCTTTTTCATCGGCGATATCGTTACGCGCCGGATAATTGGAAGCCATTTCAAGTTCTCTGCTCTCTGCCAACCGCTCCCCTTCTCTCTTCCTCTTTATCCGCCACGTTCCTTTTTACTGCGTCTCTTTTTCTTTCGTTCTCTCTCTCTCTCTCTTTCTCTCTCTCTCTCTCTCTGAATGTCTCGTTTCGGTGGGCGTATAGATACGTGCACTTACGTACGCAGATACGCGTACACGTGCACGGTACGCGTTCGCGTAACGTGAAATTAAATCGAGTCAATTAAGAATGCGTATTAATTTTGCTTATTAATCTTGGGTTACGCGGGTACATCGATTATTTATTCGTAAATCAAATTTAATTACTGGTCGCGCGACTCAGGCTGGATTTACTCGAGCGAATAAATCATTGATTGTTCGAGGCGGGTAAGCAGCCAGGAGGAACCGGGATTGTCGTTGGACGGACGCGTGTGCTGATTGCCGTTGACGTGTTTAGACGAGAAGTGCAGGAAAACTGTATTATTTTACATATACAATTTTCTAAAACGAAGCGAATAGTTTCAAGAATCATTTATCATACTCTATGCGATTCGTAATAACCAGACAAGCTTCGTTTCAAACATAGTAAGCAGACCTTTTATACTGTCAAATCATCTTCTGCGCTGAGCCACGCAAAAAGAAAGCTCGAAAGGCCACTTTCGACTTTCGAAAAGAACGGCGACCATAACTCGACAATTATCTCGGAGGCGGAAAAGAAAACAAGGGAGGGTGGCCGTGTAAACTCGGTTCCCGACGAAGAGAAGGAAGAAAAAAAGCAAAACGATTCACGTTTCTTTCCCATGTTTCCGCGAGCGTGTACACAATCTCGCTCGACACGGGCCCGCAAGATGCGCGCCATTGGGCGGAGTGGCGGAAACACCGGATGCTGAAAAGGGGTGGCAGGGTGGCTCGCGAGGAGGAGCTCGAACCAGCCGGGCAACTGGATGTTGCAACTTGAGCAGGGCCGTCGCGAGACGCGAGAGGGTAGAAGGGCGACGGCGCGGCCCGTGATCTAATTTGCAATGCAATCTAGAATAACAATGGTCGCGAGACGGGAGGGTGGACCCGGGGCTGCTTCGACGAGCCGACGGAATCCGCAACTGGCAAGTTTCCTCGAGGAATACGCACGACCGCCGCCGCGGAGGCACTCGAGGGCTGATCCTTCAGGAGGACGAGATTTCACGGGTTCCACCGGGGAAATGGTAGAGATACGCTGGTCCCACGGCGGCGAGGGGTGGCATCGATTTGGAAAATTGCGCTGCCGAGAGAGTTCGCACCGTAGACGGTTCTCGGCTAGCTTTGAGTGATTGGAAAGATTACCAGAGTTTCTTTCCAAACTTTCCCTCCCCTACACCTTCTCCAAATGAAAGGACAAAAGGTTCGACTCGACGTTTCCTTTTCCATCCACGAATCTAAAACTGTGAAAATTCCACGGACGCTACAGTAACCGCTAGGGGTGACAGTGTACGATTCAATTCCCCCTATCGAGAGGACAGATCGGATATTATCCGCGTCTACGTCGGTTTACAACATTCATGAACCATCGAACCGGCGCGTTTCAAGCGTCGACGGTCGGAAAAATCAGGGCGCCATGTACGGACGTGGGGTGTTTCCACGTGGCACGAGTCCGCGGAAGGCTGAATTAGAAACCAAGTCGGTCGAACTGTCAGTCCAGGCACGGAAACGTTCACTTTTGCTTTCGCGCGATGAAAGGAGACCGGCGCATACCAGCCGTCACCGGTGTCTCGGCTGGAAGACGGATCGCGAAGACTTTTCCTACGCATTCTCACTGGGTAATCCCGTTCGTCCGCGAGAAAGCGAACGGTGTATCGGTCGGTAATCGATATTGCTCGAACGGCGACGGACGGCGAGACGACTTTATTTCCTTCACCGGCTCGTTCCACGGACCCGCGAAGGACCATCGAGAGTTAAGGGCTGGAGCGTGGCGAGCACGCGTGTCGTCGCTCGCGACGCCCCCGATATCGGCCGAGTGTACGCGGGAAATGGAATTTTCCGGGCGCTCGTCTCGCACGTGACCCGAATTCCCAGGGCTCTTCTTTCCCCCACGCTCCCTCGTCTATCGCGAGGGGATGCTCGACACGTGGAAGCGAAAGGTCGGATTTCATGGGAGCCGCCGCTCTCTCGGAGAAATCGAGAATCGCCGACTCCTTCGCTCCTCTTCAGCGTTTCTTACGCGAGAAATACGTACACGGGTCGAGTATTTTCCGATGGAAAATGAGTCTCAGATTTTTCGAGGAATTTCTCTTCCCACCTACCGTCTTTCGAAGGTTGTTCGTCGACGAGACGCGCACGATTGGTCATCCAGCGATGATTCGAATTGGATCGCTAGGGCGCACGGTGGCAGCCATTTGCCTGTCGCTTGTGGTGGTCGAAAATTGATCGTCTAATTTCTATTTAGGTGGTGGTTCTTCGCGTGAGCACGCTGGCGAACGAATCGATAACGTCTAGCGGCGGCCACGACGACGACGGCGGCGTCCTCGGAGGCAAACAATACGTCCCGTGTTCCGGAAGTCCGACGTCAGGGCCATAAGCACGTCGTAGCGCGAGACAAATCGAATCAGGGACGTTCCCCTCTCTATCCGTTCGCCTTTCCGTTTCTCTCTCTCTCTCTCTCTCTCTCTCTCTCTCTCTCTCTCTCTCTTCGTTCCGTGTTTCCGACGCTGATGTTATCAGCTCTTGTCGCGTCTGCTGGAAATAAATCTTTTGTGGAAGCGTCGAGAAGAAGGACCGTCGCGCCCGCGCCTCTCTCCCCGATGCGGAGGCGAAGAGGACCGTGCCCGGGGAAAATAGACGGAGGAAAGTCGCGTCGGGCCGATTGAAAGGGAGGAATAAAGCGGTGGGCGGAAAGACGGCGGAGGGGTGGGAAGGAAAAAGGGGCAGGAGAGATTGTAAAAAGGGGAAAGGTGCGGTATCGATGGGAAAGACCGGTTTGAAGGTCGGTTCTTAATACCGCACGGGTTAATTGGGGTGCTGCAGGTGGCGGTAAATCGTTCGCGGTCGTTCCTGTTCGCTTTTCGAGAAAATCTCTCGACTCGTGACTCGATCAAACGATAGGATAAGGAAAGCGTGCGTCGAGCTGTTGTTGAAAGAACAGAGAGAACGAGAGAGCGAGAAAGACAGACGCGATTACGGTATCGTATGTACACGCGTACATAGAAGCGTAATAGGAATCGAACGATGAAGGGACCGGTTCGTTTATTTGCGGAGCCCAAGTTTGGTTTCCATCAAAGGAAACTTCAAAGGACCGTATTACGCTAATAAACACAAAATTCTAACCCAACAGCGTATCACCGGATTCGTTCGCGGTCCTAAACCGTGAAAACCGCGAGCGCACTTAAAAAGAAAGAAATTACCATATACTCGTAAACGGGTCCGTTGTTCGCCGGGTCGTTCGATTTACGAGCGCGCGGCTCGCTCGATCGCGGATAAATCATTTGCCCGTGGAACGCCATTGAGACGAAGAAGAACCTCTGGGCGCGGGAAACCTTGAGGAAGGAAAGTCGCGTCTCGAGGAGAACAAAAGAGAAAAAAGGAACAAAGCGGCGGAAGGGAGAAAAATAAGGCGGACAGGGAAAGCGAGCCGAAGAGGGGCGGTGTAGCGGGGGAGAGGGAGAGAGGTGGAAAGAAAGAAAGAGAAAAAAAAAAAGAGGCGGATGGAATGTGGGCGCGGGAGCCCGCGGTCTGGTTTTCCAGACGGTCGAGAGGAAAATATGTGGGTTAGATAGGCGCAGCTGTGCTACCATCCCAACCGAGATTAGATATCAACGGCTTTTTTCCAGACAGCCTTCGACGTTCCGCGAATCGCGTAATAATCTCGTCGAAGGTCGTCGACGCCGCCCGCCGAATAGGGAAACGCATTTCCTACTCCTTCCATCGAAAACTGCGCTCGTCTTATCGCGATATCGCTGATACGAGGTCGTGAGGAACGCGTGGAACGATACCGAGCACCGGGTATGCGATCGAACAGCTCGACGAAGGCACGCGGGTAACGTGCTCCAAGTGATATATATCGTTGCTTTGGAAAAACGAACGCGGAAACGTGGACAGGTGTGGCTTTAACGATTGGAATGATCGCAGGAAAGTTGCAAATAGGCGCGAGAAAATTGTATTCCCGTGGTTGTCTCGAGCTGAACGCTGTGTTGGTTTATGGATCGGCTGTGCGTCTTAATTGGCCGTACACGCGGTAGAATTTGACCGTGTTTTGTATCTGTTGGGGAGCGAATCGATAGGTACGATAGGATCTCATTGATTCTCAGCTGTCTGGAGCATTTTTCAGGCTTAAATGCGAGCCACAGTGGTATAGGTAGGAAGGGTCAGACCGATAAACGGGGTGGGTTCCACTGTTACTACTATTCGAAGGGTATCCGAGTACCGAGGAATTGTCTATCGAAATATACGCGTATAAATAATCTTTCGATTGCAATCGTCTATTTATATCTTGGGTTTCTTAGCAAGCAAAAATAAAGTTGTTTGCTCGAAATAATCGATGGACACAGCGGAACTGTATAAAAGTTCTGAGTGCTTTTCAATCAAATATCGATTACGATTCGAGTAATAACGGTTACATCACCGAGAAGTATGCACGCAGCTGGATAGTCGTCGCGTGATAAAAGTCAGTTGGTCATTCGAAGAAGATGAAAGGGGACGCGGTGCTGTCTCGCGATAAACATTTCAGCTACTGAAATGTTGATTCCTGACCTGGTTCGCCGGCTCTGTCACCATCCTTCAGCCGCTGCCTTATATTTAGTCGGACGCATTTAGTACGACAAATTGTAGATCAAATCGAATCGAGCGATCGGTCAACCGAACGAAACACAGCCGACGCGTATCGTATCTCACAATAAAGATATAGAAATTACTTAACAAGAGTAAAAAAAAACATCGTTCGCGATACGAGTTCGAAGCGACTCGAATTTCCATTCGAAATCCCATGTCGATCGCACTTCCGATCGATTGGAAGGTGTCGCAAATTCAAGGCTGCGCTCGTAAACGTCCGACAGTGTCTTATATTCGATCGACACGCGAACGAAATTGAAAATCGACTCACCGGTGTGCCAGGATGATGGTGGTCCTGCAGCAGGAGACGCCGTTGGTGCGACGCCGGTAGCTCCTCCCGGTGATGATGATGATGGTGTCGGTGATGGTGGTGCCGATGGTGATGCAGGATCGAGGCGGAGGCCGGCTCGTGCAGTAGCAGCCGTCGATGATGAAGATGGTGCGATACAGTCGCCAGGACACCCACCAGTGCTCCGACTATCAGGACGAGCACCACTGACACTATGTAGCTACTCGCGCTCACTGCGAACAGACAATTCGATTCGTTCCGCTTTAATACCTTTCCTACGTATAATCTGCACCGGCGGAGAGATTAAACGTATGTAAACATACTACATAATTAGTTAGTGGAGCGGCAGTAGCTTCGGCGATAGTCGCGGTTGAGAAGCGTGCGCGAGGGCAAAAAGTGATTATGTTAACGAATCGTCGAAAAAAAAACCGTATTTCTGCAGCGAGTTTCGACGGATAAAATTGAATTTCTACAAACGCATCGACGATAACGTGGCTAGGATCAGGGCTGCACATGTGTACAGTCGATCGTACTTGTTCAACTGAGAAACGAACACCGTACAACGTAATCTGTATGGCAGTGATAAGTGATAGGCGGTCTTTATTTTCTTTTTTTCTCTCCGCGACGACACTCTTTCCCAGACCGTTTCCTGGGGGATCTAGACGTTGCTCGGTGAAATATCACTCGAGATAAGTGTGACGCTAGAAAATGATATCGGCGTACGTTGAAGGAGCGAACTAGAGCGAACGAGAGACTTCGGTTCTACGAAATATATCGAGCAGCTCGTTCTTCCATTACTTCCTATTTACTGCCATTTTATCGTCTCGTCACTCGTCCGTCAGTTGACGGAAGAACTCGTTATTAATCTCGCGTTCGCGCGCGTCCTTTCCTACACGAAATGCTATTAATCATCGCAGTTCTTCGATCTCGCCGAGTCAAAAATTGCGTAAAAAGCAACGATGTACTTGATCCTTCGCTTGAACCGAGTCACTCCAATAATAAATCATGACGAGATCTATGACGATACCTAGCAATAGCGGCCGCAGGCTCGCTACTTGAAATTCTACAAACATACGAGCCGTAAATCTTTACGATTCCAAGAAGAGTATAATTTACATAAATTTATTATGCATCTTATCTACAGATTTTCTCGTCTAGCATCATTTTCCTCTATTATAAATTTGCAAATGACTCAGTTTACTATCCCAGTAAACTCTGAGCTGTAATTTAATCCTCCTTCGAGAAATCCAATTTAACAGGGACGCTGTTCTACCTAATTCTAGTCGCTGAAAAATCTTTATTATTCGTCAGTCATTCTTCACGTCCACCGGTTTGATTAAAAATTAGCCTGCACGCGTAACCAAGACGTAGACAATCACGCTGGAGAAATGATCGGGGCAATCTCTGACGAGGATGAAACGCTATGATGCACGGCGAGCCAGTTCGTTTCGAAAAGAATCCCAACCGCTTTTCAACGGCGACGCGGCAAAGGTATCGACTAACTTTCCCGCTTCCAGTCAATTTCGTACGTGATGCGTGAAAAGGACTCGGGGAGCCAGCGAGTCCCGGACGCGAGTTTCCATCCTCCGGGACACGGGGTCTCTTCTCCGCCGTCCTATTCACCGGGTCCACGGGGCTGGAAAATTTCTTATAGTCACGCCTCGCGTACCACGTCCAACATCTCAAGTAGCTTCGCCTCCGCGGTGAAATTTTCGCGAAATTATACAGCCCGCGCCCGAGCAACTTCCCCGACCGACACTGTTCGCCGCGCCCTTTCCAACTACCCACCGAGGAGAAAGTTTCCCTCGACGAGTTTACGTGAAACAAAATGCTCGTACCCGGAGAGGACGATCGTCGTCTCGCGAGTATCGCGTGTATCGATAATTAAACGCTGCGCGTCTTTTCGCGCGATCGCGTCGTGACCATCGAAATTTTCATTCGACGTGGAAAACGATCGAAAAAAAAGAAAAAAAAAGAACGTCGTCGCAAGCTCGTAACCCGCGCAGAGGTGAGCCAGAAACCGTGTGTACGTGCGACTGGTGGGATCGGTGGGACAGGATGAGACACGGCCATAAAACCTTATCAACGTTCATCATCGCCGGTTGAACGGTTCGAACCGCTCGTCACCCGGCGCTCGTTAAACGCTCGACGAGTCGCGACGGTGCAGCACCCCGTGGTGGTCACGGCGAGAACGGACGCGAGCAGCGGCGACGAAAGAGAAGAAACAAAACCCAGACGGGAAAGGGCGGAAAGAGGTCCCTGAACCCTGGCCGAAAGTTCGCCGAAACGGTCGCGCACCGGTCGCCTGTGCCCGCGCGGACAAAGGACCCGGGGCACCGACGCGCTGGAAACTCGCTCGAGCGGAGATCTCTCTGCTCAGGAATTTTTGTTCGAGCGATGCTCGACTCGCGGCCAGAAAAAGGTTTCCAGCGAAGCGGTGGACGCGAAAAAAGTTTTTAATATCGACTCGATGCTACGAACTGTTCTATGTATATACAATAATTTTAGGTATCCATTGGGAGGCTGCGATGTCTCCAAGAAGAATCAGGGAACGAGATAACTCCACTTTAGGGATACATAGAATTTACGAAAACTTTCCTCGAAGACAGCGGGGGAGGTAAAATCTTATCAACCCTGGCCGCACCCCTAAATTCTGACGCGTCGAAACGAAGGGAAGGCGAGGTCGATTGTCCTGGCGAAGGTTGCCCCCGCCAGCGCGGGTCGCGCAAACGTTTCGCGTGTCAATATTTGACGGAGCGTTTAGGACGTCTGGCGTCTCGACGCGCTGCTATCCCGGGGCAGGACGAAGGTCCTTGCACCGTCTCTCCGTCTCCTGATTCACCCGGGCTCGATGACGTTCTAGAAACGGAACGTGGTGTGTCGTGGCAATTTGCGAGGGTCGTTTACTTCCGTCTCTCAAGGAGGAACGCTCCGGCATTCCTGTCGAGCGCGCGATCAAAGACGCGCACGCGAGAGAGAGAGAGAGAAAGAGAGAGAGAGAGAGAGAGAACGAGCAAGCTTTTTTTCCCGGCGGAGGCCAGAGATTTCCCTGAAGAGGTTTTGAAAGACGGCCTTCGTGACTCCGCGCGAGCCAACTGTTGGCGTTGCCAGATCGTATATGCCGGCCACGGACTCTCCGAAGCCGAACGGAGAGGCGAGGGCCGGGTGTATGCGCTGTATATAAGCAGCCATCGCGGCATATTATCCCGATCCCCGAGGCGGTGTCCCTCTTTCCCTTCTCTTTTTGCCTCTCCTCTTCTAGCACCCGACGCGAAAGGGACTGTCAGGTAGCCAGGGCCTTCGGACCTTCCTCTGCGATGTGCGCGCTCCGTCGCTCGGTATATAGGTACCTCTCCGCGCCTGTCCACCTTCCAGGGCCCTCTGACATGGCGACAGACTCGATCACGACGCGAGCAAGCCCGATCCTCTTCCACCGGGGAGAGACGACGATTTTTGTATCGCCCCGTTCGCCAGCTTCACCGGACGGAATAAGAATCGACTATCGGCACGAATTGAATTTTCCTCCCGTTGATCTCGAAATTGTCCTCGCATTAGAATAGGGACGAGGCTCGCGACGCTTTCGCCCCTCGAACGAACCGATACCGGTCGAGCGCGTACCGGCGATATTCAACGCGCATTGGCTGAATCCCTTACCGTGAACGATTGTTCTCGCAAAAACGGCATCGATCAAGTATTCCGGCTTGGACGGAACGTGGAATAAAACGGCAGGAATAAGAATCCCCCGTTCGCGTTGTACATTTTAATAAGCGGCGAGAATCTCGGGACACTTTTTTCCCCATCGCGAATCCTCCAGCGATGCGTTACAGCGGGCCTCGCGATCGTACGAAACGTTCTCGAGGATAATTTAGCGAAACTCCTTCTCTTAAGGAAGTATTTCCATTTTTCGCGTGGATAATTGAAAAGCCTTGGATTTTTGTACATTTTAAATATCTTTAAATCCACTGCCATCGAGAAGGGGTGGGTTCACTGTATCAGCAGTTGAATCAGCGAGCAGCTACCGATTGGCGCGTCGCAAAAATCGTCCGCGGATCCAATCCGCGGTGACCAATTCCACGTTCGTCCATCGGCTACTAAAAATTACAGTATCGTTGCTCGTGACCGTTCGAATCGATGCTGGTCGTCGCGACCGAAAATCCATTCGAATTACCGAGCCCCGCGGCAGATATCGCTGGTACCGTGAAGCTTCGTCGAGCGCCAGAATGAATCAGCTTTGATTCACCGCCGCGACTAACAGCGTAAAGGCATTAGACTCTAATGGGAAGTAACGCGTGGGAGGAAACATGGAAAAACTATCGTGGTGCCCGATGGTACCTTTCGACGCGTTGAGAAACGATGGTCCAAGTGATAACAGTTGACTCTAAATCCTGAACCGCGTAGCACGAACCGATGAATTTCCATACGACGATCGATTCAAAGGACCCAAGCTGTAAGAGGAGACAACGAATCCAGAGGAGTACTCTGGTCTCCAGGTGATAATTCATTCGAGCGACCGAAACTTGAACAGAAAACATCGACACCACAGCTGGCAGAGATGGCAAGAACGCTCGATCGGAAGATGGCGAAAAGCTGCGTCGAAAAGCGACGCCAATTCGCGGGCAACGTCCTCACGCTGGTTTGGTATCGGTGGTCCCCGCGTTATGGGGCAACGAATCGCCGTGACACGGCTCGTCCGGACGACACCGACGACGGCAGGTGCGCCGAGATCGAGGCGGTTGCATCGTTTCGCGGGCTTCCTCCACCTCCTGTCGGCCATTCGGCGATCATAAGCGCGCGCGGAGAGAGACTCGGCGTCCTCCTGGCCGTAGCGTGCGCACAACACGACACGAGCCGGTTGCATGTGCATCGGCTCTCCCTCTCTCTCTCTCTCTCTCTCTCTGTGTTTGTGCGTGCGTCTGTGCGCACTTGGGGCAACAGCGTTGGTGCAGTGGACGCGGTGCATTGTGGAGTAGCGAACGACCAAACGGGGCGAGGGAGGAAAGAAAGCTGGACGAGGCGGCGGCGGCGGTGGCGGCGGCGGCGGTGGTGGCGGCGGCTGGTTGCGGTGGAAGAGGAGAGGGACGCCGGTGCAGCGCATGCAGTGCAGCAGACAAAAAACGATGAACTGCGGTGGGGGCCAGACGGGGGGCAAAAACACGCGACGGGCCCCAAACCCAGGCCCCTCCTGCGCCGCAACCGACTCCCTTGCTACGTACACGCGATGTGCATCGCGTGCACGTATGTACGTATCCGTGTGTCAGAGTGGATGCACTTTAAGCACGACGCATGGCCGCCGGCGGTGATGGGCAAAATGTATTTCGGAAACTATTCAAGGGAATATATATGTGTAACTAACCGCGGTTGCTTCGTTGTTCACGTTTAACGTTCGAACAATAAATGATCGACATACGTAGACGTTGGGGTCTTCGATTGCGCGAAAGTTGATCGTTTGAAGACGCAACGTTCCTTCTTTGTACCCTGAAAGCTCGAATAAACGTATCACAAAAGTTACTCTGCTTTTATAAACCCCCAGAAAATCCATTCACAGTTCCATCTTCGAACACGGAACAAGACGAAGAGAGCTACTCTGCGATGAATCGCAAACATCAATGAGCGCTTGTCCAGTCGAAGCCGATAATTACAAGTACAAACAGAATACACACCGCCCTCCCTCGTTACTCTAAAAACAACTCCTTCGATTCGTCGCTCGAAAAAAGCCGACCTCCGTCCAATTATCATTCCGCGTAAACGCGATCCGTTTAATCGCGACTTCCAAACGACTTAATCGCGATGCGAAGCCGCGCGACGACCGCAGGCAGCTCCGATCGGACGATACGCCGTCGATCCATTTACGCGGTCCGCGTCATCCGCGTTCCGGATGTCCGACGTTGCGCAGGTGGAGAACGACGGTGTCGTAATCGCGGCGCGCGTGCAGCTGCGACCTTTGGTACTCTTTTTTCCCCTGCGCTGCCCCTCGAACCTCGTCCAGCGACGTTCCTCCGGTTATGGAGGCTGCTGCGGCTGCTCGTCGATGTGCAAACGCCGCTGCCGGTTTCGCAGACAGAAAATATACACGGCAATTAACCGGTGTTGTAATCCGTAAATACACAGGCTCGGGCCGGACTCGACGGGCCGCGTCGCGTTCACGATAAATGGCGAGAACTTCCGCGATTTTTGCATTTCAACCGTGACGAATGTCGCGCGGCTAGACTGGGAAATGCGAGGCCGCGCGCCGCGGTAATCGTCGATCGTTTCGCGCTCGTTCGTTCTCCACGGATGGAAAAATGACGGCTGGTTGATTTACGATTTTCCAAGGGCCTGACGAATCGGTGAAAAGGTCTGATGACTCGTTCGAGTTCGACGATAGAGCGAGACAGGTCATCGAAACTCTCTTTGGTCGGTGCCAACGAGGTAAGCGAAATAAAAATTGGCCTTCGCTAAATATAATCGCTATTAATCAACCACGCGTCGTAATGTTTGATCAAAATATTTGTCATCGGGATTTAATACGCGGCGTGACTTATTTACGCGATAAATCACGAATAATTACGATGGCAAACGGGAGAGGAAATTAATGCCCTCGTGGATGCGGTGCATTGCGAACGCCCCCGCGTCCCCCTTTTTCCTTATTTCGCGGTCCACGCCCGAAATCGCGGACCGTGTATTTTCTCGCGCAGAGATCAGGCCGCGAATCAGGTTACGAAACTTCCCGCCGCCTATAATTCGAAACTTTTAAAAGCGTTACTTCGGAACAGGTCGAAAAACCAATTAAAATGCAAATACGACACCCGTGTATGCGCTCAGAAGAAAAAAAAAAACGAGAAATACTCATTGTCGGAGGAGCGGCGCGGTTAACAGGACCCGAGTAACCGAGCGTCCCGTTCGCGCTATAAATCACGGGGATCGAGCGGCAATTTATATATTTTCGCGATGGAGGCTCTCGCTCTAGAGGCGAGGAGAGCCGTGCGCGACGGGAACTTCCGATTGGCAGTGCCTCTCCGCGGAGAAACGGACGATTACCATTAATTTCCCCGTAACGGTCCCGCGTAACCGCGCGCCAACGACGTTCGACAGCGCGGGTCTACGCGTACGCGTAACTTTCCCGGAACGGAGAAATTAATTTTCTCCGACACGCAACGCGCCTCGTGTACCTTCTTTCTTTGTAAATTATTAAAAGTTTCGCGCCAGACTCTGGCCCCGCCGTGCCCGGAGATACGTCCGCCTTTGTCGGTGATGCGCTCATGAATATGTAGCCGACATCGCCCCCTGTAACCGGGTGCCCGGCAATTTTTCTTTCCGAGCGGACGCCAACTTTGTTAATCCGTGATCCAGAGACCGTTTTACATTTTGATATCGCGCTGAGCAAACGGGTACGTGGATGCTCGATGCAACGGTTGTAATCACAGGATGAGAGAAACGTCACCGTGCGAGCTGTTGGGGGTTCATTGGTAATGGCCCGGTGTTAATTTTGCGAAATGTCTTGCTGCGAGGGTTTGGAGGACGTGTATACCTCGCGAGGAAGATATTACACCGTAAAAATGATAGGCGAGGAGAAGAGAAGACAAGTCATCGGGAGTGCGATGGGTACCTCGGTCGTACGGATGTATAATTCATTCAATCTATTAGATTCGAGTGATTTTGTTTCTCGAACATCTGTACGCTAATAGGTGTGGACAGTGCAATTATAGCGCAGCTTAAAATCTCGTCGAGTGTACACATCGTGTTATATTTAGCCGCGAACTTTGCTTTTCCAATGAACGAGAGCCGAAAATATTAAACCGTTCGGTATCGCGCGACTGTGTAATTATCGCTAATCACACGCGAGCTGGCAGGAGCGAGGATGAAAGGAGAGCATAAATATCGAGGCCTCGACGAGTCTGGCGTGCATCGAGAATCGGGCATTATTCGTCGCGTGAAACTAGCCTGAGACGCGCGCGAAAAAAGGGAAAACGTGTACATGCGGGCCACCGATGCCATCGACAGATGGTCCCGCATGTACTCGCGTACGGGCGGTGAGATATCGAAATAGTTTCGCACAGTGATCGTGGGGAAACCTTATTCCCAAGGTTATTGTTCCGGCGAAAGACGAGAGGGGAGCATTCGTAAAAATGACAAATCCGCCTGTCCGCCACGGACCTCGGTAGTCCATTTAATCTCGGTGGAGATTTTTGATGAATTGTTCTTGATCCGACGTGGCGGTTGCGAAATAACCCCCGTGCGATTCGAGGGGAGGATATCTTCGCGATGAAGTGGGGAGCATGGAAATTTCAGTATTACCTCGCGTAATACTTCCTCGACCAATGTTGCTTCCTTTTAAAAAACTCGCAAACGTGCAACATAGTGTGCAACGTAAAGGAGGGGCGCGGGATATCGTAACGGTGTTCACGTGGAAGGTTCACAGCGGACAGCACAGACGAAAAGAATATTACGTATCCACCACGTAGGGTCGAGGGCTCGCTGAAAGGGGCGAATCCGGTGGCGTGCATCTTTTCGAGATTTTTCGTCGATTTTTCCCGACGGAATCGGCAAGGGGGGTCTCTCCGTGGACGGATCCGTGCGGCGAGCCGGAGACGAAATCCGGTTTCCATTTCGATTCGTATATTCGCCTTTGCCTTTCTCGTTCGGCTGGCCGACGTCTGGCCGGGTCAAACACGTGTCTAACCCGCTCATAGGCGTGGAAACTTGGAATCGTTCGCGCGCCCTACCCGAGGGAATCCGCGATACAGGAAACGAGGTGCCAGCGATTGTTAGCTGCATCAGCCTCCTCAGGATTTATCATCTCTTTCTGGCTTCGAAGGATGCTCGAGTACAGTGGCGATGCTAATTAAAGTCGCCGCGTCGCGTCGAGCAGACGATGCTATCGCTGAAAAGCTGTTCTGCTTTCTAAGCCGAGGTGGAAACGAGGCCGAACGGGTCGTCACTCCGCACCCTCGTTTTCCTCGTATCGCGAACGACTGGCAACGAAAATTGATCCCGAGCGAGAAACGAGTCCGCCAGCGTCGGACGAGAGCGACGACGAACGGCTGCGTCGCGTCGCGTCGTGTCGCGTCGCGTCCCCGTGGCTGCGACGAACGGCGGCGCCTCGCGTACATCCGCGTGCATTCATCGGGGAGCGCGTGACGGTGCAGAAAAACAGCAGGCCAGCAGAGGAGAAAGGTCTCCGTCGGTCGTCGTTCTTATCTTCGCCTTTCTCGCGCGGCGTCTTTCCTATCTGGGTCACAGGACAAAGAGCACGCCTGGAGCAACAGCCGCCTAGACGTAGGAGAGCGTCGGAGGCGGATCGAGGGGGATATAGAAGAGGAGAGGAGTCGGGTCGAGTACCGGGAAAGAAAGAGCAGATTCTTACCAGCCAAGGCGACGACGCTCTTCCGCGCAACTTTCCCTCCTAGGCTTTTTTTCTTCTCCCGCCGCGCGAGTTTCTTCCCGCGCAAAAAACGCTCGAGACACGATCCGTGGAAATTATAGCCGCGGGACAGAAGCGGATAATCTCACGCCGCGCGAGTAAAACACGGTCATTGTCTCATACAGGCATATGACTGCGCGCGATATCGATCCGAGGCTACGTAGCCGGGTAGTTAAAGTTGAAGACGTCGGAAGGAAAAGTAACGTCGCTAGGAAAAGTAAAGTTTATTACAGCAATAAGAGGGGGATAGGAAGCAACCACCCTCGGAGCGGAGAATCTACTTAGTTCTCGACGGTCGAACCCCTAAACCCTCTAATGACCGAGCTACCATGAAACCTAACGTCTCGTAAACCCGATCACCTGCTCGGGAGATGCGCCGTTAAATTTCACGGGCAAACCGCGCCCGCTTTCAACCACGGCTGGCACAAAAGAAAGAAAAGCCCGCGATCGGGCCTCGCCCCAGCTCGGATCGAGTCCCCGCGCGCAATCAGGGACGCGTCATCTGCGTCGTCGTCGCTGGCGAGCAACCCCTCACGTTCGCCAGATAACCTCGAGATACAGCTCGACGGGCACGCAGGAACGCGGAGTTCGCCCGAAATACCAGCCTGAATCCTATCGTGGCCCATAAACGCGAGTCACGCCGACAATGCGCCCGCTATCGCCACTTGTTCGCCACGCCGCTACGAGGACTGACAAAGCCCCGGATGGAATTACGATCGACGCTGAGACGAGGATCAACCGGCCGTGGTAAAGATTACGGGGTCCAGATAACAAGCGATACGCGCTTCGTGGCTTCGCGACATTACGCGCGCCTCTTAGGGGTTACTTAAGCGAAGATGGAGTAATCTCGCGCGTTCCCTCTTCGCATTTTTCTCCCTTTGTAACGATAGGTACCAGTTTCGACCGTGGACAGAGGTCGATTACAATCCCAATGGGCGTCGAGTAGATCTTGAGCGCGCGATACGTTTGCTGGTGAGGGGATGATCGCACGGGTGGTGATAGTTGAACGATACGGAATGGTGGAGTTCGAGAAACGCGTTCGCCGGCTGCGCAAGATGGCGCAATGAATCTTCTGGATGGCCGAGTTTATTCGTACGACGACGTGAGTACAGCGCACGGTGAAGGATGATTTGCATGGTAACGTAAAACGTGGACTGTACGACTGTAGATCGCAGTGATAGAAACGTATAATAATTAAACGGGTTCTTTCCTCCTGTTTGTACGTCTCTCCCGGGCAATTTGCAGAACCGACAGGAGTTGTTTTAGATGTATAATCTAAATTTCCCGTGCACTTTTAATTCCCAACCGCGGATGTAAATTGCCAGCCGGGACTCGTTGCAAGTTTATAACGACAGAATTCATTATACGCACAGAGGACTATAATCTTCCGCCTTGAATAACATTCAAGCGTTAACCCTTCCCGGCGCAATTTATTTGCGGCCAGCGATATAACGACCGGGCGTATAATTTCATTTTTTCCTCGTTTCCATACGCGCGGAGCGGTTAACATAGAAACGTGTACGCGTTTTGTTGCTCGAGCAATTGGTTGACAAGCTGGTTTCGTTGCACCTAACGAGCGTGAAACGGTCTCCCTCGGGGAAGAAGAGCGCGGCTACTTTTATTTGAACAAAAAAAAAAAAAAAAAAGGACCACGTTCCACGCTAATTGCGAACACGATCATACGTAATCGAAACGATTCGCGTTGGACTCCGCGAGCGGGGCTCGCGCGTCTAATTGATACCCGGTCCCGTTAAACGGTCGCCAGCAGCGTGCCGCGTCGGGGAGGGAAGAGGGCGAGGCTGGAAAGCGGTGAAAAATAGAAGGCGAGGAAAAACGGAGCGCGTTGCACGCGTCGTTGATTTCGAGGTTAACCTTTCGGCCCACGGACCGCTTGGTGTACGCGCGCGGCTGGTGCACGAGACCTAACGGACCAAGGACGGCTTTCCGTCCCGCTTGCCGCCGATGGAATTCGTGGATTTCAACGGCGCGTGGGCTCGCGGCCACGTAGCCACGCGGAACCGCCGTCGTATCGTGAGAAACGCGCGGAAAGACAGCCAGCCGATCGATCCTTCTGATCGTAGATAGAGAACGCGCGGATAGAGGTACGACCAAGTTCCCTCTTATTTAACTGGGACCTTTTACGAACCGAAACTCCCTTCACCGCACGAGAAAAGAAAAAAAAGAAAATCAATCACCGTTTCGTTTGGCGAAGAAAAAAATGGTCGCCGGTGAGACGAACGAATCGTGACACGGAGCTCCTGTTCGGGGAAGGAATCGTGTCGAGGTTCCGCCGTTTCCTCGTTAATACGGTCCCAATGGGGTACGATGACGAGGGAACACCGGGCGACGAGATGAAACGAGAGCTGGAGGAGCGCAGACCGCGGCCAGAGGTAGGTAAGATGAAAACCGTGGTTGCTCTGTGTGTCGTTTGCACGAGCCGAGGAGGGGAGGCAGAGGGTAGAGAGACGTAGCACACATCGCATAGAGAGGCTGGACGAGCCCCTCTTTCTCTCTCCTTCTCTTCTATTGTCCCCGGTTGCACGGTGCTCCTCGTTAGGGGATCCTTAACGATCGCTCTTCACCGGGAACGGCTCGTGGTTGTCGTCGAAATCGTCGTATCGTCGATCTTAACGAGACTCCTAGTTTATCTCGCAGCCCTGCTGCACAAGACTGGGGAACGAGCGTGCAGCCAGCGGCTTTCAGGTCGCGGTCGCACGTTCAGCGTCGAGAAGGAAAAGAAGAGAGAGAGAAAAAAAAAGAGAGAAAAAAAAAAGAAAACCACCGATGTCGCAACGTCCGTCCCGCTGCACCGTCGTAGCCGTACGCGAGCAGTCGAATTTCACATCCTCGCTCAACGACGCACGCTGCGAGATCCGCCGACTTATCGCAGCAACGGATTCCGATCGTTGCATTTGCATACGTAGATTTATACGGATCTGGTCGCGCAACTGCAACCTTCTCGTTGCAAACTCGGTATACACCACGTCGGGCACACCTACATTACTTTCGATACGAGCAAACATTCGAATAACATTCGACGAGTAATTCTAAATAACTCTCGACGAGCACTGCAACGCATCCCAACTCTTGTTTCACCAATTCCTCGTGAACGTAACAAGATCCAAAGATGAATCTAGCTACCTAGCGGGGAGACGCGTGGGTCCTCGATTCTCCTCGATCCTGGTTGGTATCGAAGGACCATCTTTCCTCGTCAGGACTCGTTGCCCATTATCTCACGCATATCGCGCAATGAAAGGGGGGCGTAAAAAAGATCGTTCCACCCGCGAGGAGCGTATCTGTGAACTCGGATGCAAACGAGCGCACGATTCCCATCGGGGAGCGTGCCGGGCCGTATTATCCGCGGTTGCATCGCGCTGGAAACGGCGCGGTGTGCATAATAAAGATCCCGTGGATCGGTACCGGTCCGCGGCCCCGTTACGGAATATTTCCCTCGTTATTTTACGCGAGCGTATCAATCGTACCGGAACTCGAGCGTAGCTCGTTTATCATTCGCGTGCGAGACGGCGTGTCGCGTCTGGATAACACCCGCGGTCGCACGAGCGTTCTCGAGCAACGGACGTTCGGGTGGACGTCGCTTTTGACGAATGTCGCGAGACGTACGAACGTTCGGACACGTAGCGATACGAGGAAATGCGAGGCACGCATCGAGACACATCTCTACGCGCGTTCGATTGGTTATCGGCCTTATCCTCGTAAGTATTCAATTGAACAGTTTAGATAAACGCAGAGAATCGTTCGTTTCGTTTTACGAAGCGTAACGATCGCAACCGCGACTCCTCCTTCGAACTCCTGCACCTCGGGACGAGAATCGAGAGAGGAGACGAGCGAAAAATCGGTCTGCGAGTCGACAATGGGGACGCGAGAGCCGCGTCGAGAGGAGCGTAGAAGCGTTCCGCGGTTTAAAAATAAGCCCGCGTACAATGCATTCTGCAACGTAATTATCTATTTATTAAGTGCGTCACCGGTGTTCGACGAGGCGCGTAGAACAAAGAGAAGGAAACGAGACGGAGTAACAATGGGCCGATAAGCATCTCGGTGCAACCGAGCGTGCAGAATGCACCGTGGATCACCGCGTGACCCGTCGCCGGTGGTTGCTGTCATTTCGTCCAGGTGCATACGTCATCCCCGTCCGTCGT
Organism: Xylocopa sonorina; assembly: GCF_050948175.1. Taxonomy (NCBI): domain Eukaryota; kingdom Metazoa; phylum Arthropoda; class Insecta; order Hymenoptera; family Apidae; genus Xylocopa; species Xylocopa sonorina. Next base: position 8,619,775 of record NC_135198.1, read on the forward strand.
GGCGAGCGTCGAACGTATCGACGCCGCGGACGCGATCGATGAGCGTGCAAGATCGAGCATCGATCGCGACGATCGAGATACCGAGTACTGGCGAACGCCTCCTTTACGCAACGCCGCTCCTTTGTACGCGAAACGACGATCATTGAAAACCAGCGATACCTTTTATTTTTTATCGTTCGACAAATCTAGAATCTGTTTATTGGGAATGTTGAAAAAATATATCGATAACAGAGATCGTTGTTCGCTAGTCATCTTTTCCAGGTGACTGCTATGGGAGATGCGTCCGTCACCCAATCGTGTTCCTCCGTCACGCAAGATTTTATTACCCTCGACATCTCGCATCGTTTTACTACGTATCTGTTGCCTAAACAAAAGTTATCACGAGGCGTTCGTCTCCAAGTGAACGGTGTCTGACCAGGAACTCCTTAATCTTCTTGCTAACGCCAAGATCGTCGTGCTACCCATCAATTTCTCATACTCGAAGACAAGACACCGCTGATCCTCGAAAGTCGAACAGAAAGAGAGAGGAAAAACGAGAACGACACCACCTCGCAGACAATTCCAGGAAGAGGAAGAACGATGCGATTCACGTGGACGGAGAAAACCGAGAAGAGGACGAGTCGCGAGAAAAATTGAACGCCCCCACAAGCGTCTCGAGACGCGTGGGTGGACGTACCGTGCGTGCACGGGAAGAACGCGACCGCTGGAAAAAGATGGATCATCAACGAGCGACGAACAACGGAGCCGTGTCTGAGAGAAGAACGGGGTGGACGTGGTGCAACAGGGATGTGGAGCAGGGGGTGTAAGAGGGGGAGCGAGTGGCTCGGGGGGCGGCGGAGGCGGAGGAGAAGATGGTACCGCCAGGTTGCGAGGATCGAGGTTGGCCAAGGCCAGAACGTCGTGGAACCGAGCCGGATTATTTTTAGCGCTTCCTACTATTGTGCAAAGCACAAGTCTGTCAAGTGTCTAGGCGGCCGCCTGAGCGAAACGGTCCACCGCGATACACTCCTGCCCCGAGACTCCCTGTTGTCTGCCTCGAACGCTAATTTCTGCCGCCGCTACTTTGTACCCGCCGCGAGTCCCCGTCACGTGCGCGCTGCCCGCTCCTTTTCGAATTCGTCCGATTTTTCGAGCCGTAGGAGACGGCGTGTTACGACAGACGCGACAAGCGTACACGTGTTACAAATAAATACGGGCGCACTCGCGTCAAACATGAAGAAACTGAACGCGACGTTTCGTGCGGTGGTCTCCGAAGCGTGTCCCAGCTTCGAGAAGAAATACGAGTACCTACGTTCGCAAAAACTGAAACGAATGTTTGAAAAACGGATCGTTCGCGCGAGTTGTAATGGTCGCGTGTCGACTCGAGACACGCTGAACGTGGCAGGAAGGATGTTTCATCCGGTGAAGCGGTCGACAGACACGAAATTGACCGTACATGGCACCGCGGCGGCGATTAGACGATTCGCTTCGAGGGCACTCTCCGCGACGGCCTTTTCCGCAACTAGGCTAAGGCCATACACCGGCGATGCGTCCCGGAATCCGACGTATCTTTAGAGAAGACGGGGTTCCTCCCCGCGTCGCCTTCCTCGCGGCTCGATCGCCGTCCGTTCCATTTAACGAGCTCTCTCTCGATCGCGTTTCAATTACCCACGCGCCAATCGGTCGCGCGATTAGTTTCACGTGCCGTCCACGAGTTTCTATGATCTAAGCGAACGAGCTTCGCGACGCACACTTCTACATATTTATGAGCCAGGCTACCGATCAGAATCTATGCAACTGCCAGACACTTTCTTACGTAACGATCAGAAATTACGTCTGGAATCTTCGCTCGATGCGCGACAAGTTTTTTTTCACCGAGTAAACGTCGGGACGATACCCTTTTTTCCTCGAAGTTCCGTTCTACCAGGACTCCGTACGATTGTCATCGAGGAAAGAAAATCGGAGCATGACTTTCTTTAAAAACCCTCGCGTAATATCTATTTAAGGGAAGATAATAACCTTCGCGATCAGCTTGCCACAGGCTTCGTGACCAAGACGAGTCCTGCACAGTTCCACGAAGATTCGCGACAAAACTCTGCACGCGCGAGATGCACGCAGAGGGAAAGAGAGGGAAAGAGGACTCCCCTTAGAAAACGTAGCGCGGAACGCGCGGCCTGTTCTCCTGAATGCACGCGGCGGTGCACGCGGAAACTGCGCCGCGGACCCGTTTGAAGGACAATGGAACTTAATTGAAGGTACTTCCTCTAATGAGAGACGGATTCAAAAGTGCATCGTCGGGCTCTCTCAGCTGGTGCGCGGGCACCGAGCACCAGTCGGCTGGTGCTGATGCACCGGCGCGTGCAATTCGCAGGGAACGTCGTTACAATGACGACGCGGTAAGAGTGCACGGGGCAGAGAGGTGGGAGGGCGGAGGAGAGGAGGATACAGAAAAAGAAAAAGAGAAAGAGAGAGAGAGAGAGGGAGAGAAAAAGCGGAGCCAGACACGGAGACGCGTGTCGCGAGCTACTTCGTGCCAAGAAGAACGACCGTGCCGCGAAGAGCGTGTCGCCGCGGAGACAGTCCAGGGTTCGTGTTTGTTTGAGAATGCAAATGCAATCGTGCATTACGTAACGGACGTGTCGGTACGACAAAGCGTAATAACACCGCGTAGAAGAGGCCCAATGACCCGGTTTCCAGCGAAAACAGACGCCACCCGCGGCGCCGATTCGATTCACCGAAATCGATAGGGGTGGCGGAAGGGCGCGTCACTTTGTCACCCGCGAATGAAAGAGACAACCGCGGCTGGGGCAGGAAGGAAGGGATCGAACGGTAGATTGGATCTCTGTATCGGTATTGCGACGAACCTGTCGATGTCGGAACAAACCGATGATTAGAGTCGATTCTGGGTCAACGTAGCTAGCTTCGTATCGAAGGGTGCGCTTTTTATCTCTGGCATCGTTCGAATAAGAGAAAGCTGAAATTAAAAGACGAAATTCGCGCGATTCATCTGCACGCCAAGAGATGAACGAAAATGAGCCGCTCGTCGGTCGGTTACGTAAAATCGCGGGTGGCCAGGAGCGTCTTTGGTACCGCGAAATTGATCGCAATTTCCAGGAACGTCTCGCGTTCGCGAGACGAGAGTGGAACGCCTAGCGACGCGACGACGCCGTGGCCCACGCGTGACGCGTGTAACGTTATCGGTCTAAGTGTTACGTGTTAACCGACTGTTAAGGACCGCGTCCTTGGCCGGACGGCAACGGATACGTTGTTATATAGAGCGGTTTTACATAAGGTAATTGCACGCGGCTGCCGTTCCTCCGCGAGTACGCTGACTCATGGCTGCGGACAATTCGATCGAGCAGTTCCAGAATCGAGTTTACTCGGGCGAGTGACCGAGTTTCGAGTGTCGAAGATTCGGATCTAGTCGAGTAGAGAAAGAGCGAATGTATGGGACGATAATGGACGATCAAACGATGCGCAACTATCTACGGATGTTCTCAGAAATTTGTTATAAAATTTCTGTCTCTTTCGTAAAACACGAGCGTTCGAAGACACGTTGCGAACACTGAGAATAAAGTTCGATGAAGTTGAGGTAATGAATATGGATGAGAGAATTCGTCGATGGGTTAAAGGTCCGTGTATACTATCCTCGAATCAGCGACTGAAATATTGAGTTCAAAGAACACTCCGCGACGAAGATCGAGTTTTATGCTCGCCAGATTTCTGTCTGCGTAATTGGAAGAAATCGAATAGAGCGGACGGAAACAGACTTGTATCGCTTTTTACAGTTGGCAGCGTGTTAATTTGGAAATTTTCCGCAATAAATTATAGTCGTGGGTTCGAGGCGTCTCGAGTACCGAATGAAACGCGTTCGAAGCGACGCGAGATCGAAGACCTCGGGCACGATTTCGTCCTGTACCGGTGCAGCGCCTGTGCAATATGCATCGGATCATCCGGCAGTACGTTCACCTCGCAAGGCCAATTGCATTGCATTACATCGACGTTGCCCCCCTCACGGCCCCCTTTTAACTTCTTCGCAGGCATTCAATTCTAAACGCCTCGTGAATAATATCGTGTACTCGTGAATGGTCGTCACGAAACGGCCACGTGGTGGACCAAACAATGTGAAAATGCCAGAACGATTTCGGACAATCATGCCCGTGCATGTGCCCCCCCTGACCGTCGCGATTCTGCCTTTCTTCGCAAACTACCCGACGCTGTCGCGAACAATTTTTTTAACCGACAAATTTATTTCCCGTTCGACAAACGACAGCAGAAAAGAGATGGAAGAGGCCGGTAAAAACGCTACAGCGAGTGCCAGCGAATAATAACACGCGATGCGCGAAGCAAATGAAACGCTCCTTCGTCATTTACCGAACGCTATCATTCATCGCGTTCGCTAGCCGGCGTGAGCGTATTTACATAAGTCTAGACAGAACTTGTGCAACTCATCCTAAGGCTGCGTCTTAGGCAGCCCGACGCGTAATTTAAACATCGCCCGCGAGAAGAAACGCTTTATAGTGGAAGACGCGAAAGAAAAGAGAGAAGCGCAAAGAAGTAGGAATTCGCGATTAAATCACCGGTTTGCGCAATATACATTTTATAAATACCCGGGTGCGTTCGTATACTCGGCCGTCGCCGCTTCCGCGGGATAGCTTCGATTCCCGCGAGGCAGCCAACTTGCAAACCGAGAAAATCATTCCCGAGCCATTACTCAGACCGTGTATCAATTTTAATCAGTCCGCGAGCATCGAAAACGACGAGGTCAAGAATTTTCTGACACGGCGTCGTTCGAACCCGTTGTGCAACGGTAACGACGAACGAAAGGGCAGGGATATCTGACGGTGCGCGTTTCCTCGATGCCACGACGATGAGAAAGGCTACGATAGGGGCTGTCTGTACGCTTACGATACTCTATTGTGTTGCAACACGCCCAACGAACGAGAGATCCGGCTTCGAGACTCGCGTCTCGAACTGAGAATAGTCGATCAGCCGTCGTAATCTGGACGACTCTTGGCAATAAATAATCAACCCCTTTACCGATCCAATTGGCCGAGTTATTTTCGGAGACTCGCTAACCGGGGGGGATTATATTTTATGGACGTTCCGCAGCATCAACTTATTGTAATAACCGGGAATTTATGGTTACACGGAGATGAGATACGAACCGAAGTGTACAGCGGTAATTATGAAAGGTAAGCTCCACCCACGGGGGTTGGACTTTATCCCCGAGCAACGCAATCTTCTCTAAATTCACTCGCCACTCAACTCCTACATGTCCCCTTCTATCAACAGCCAAGCATCAGGTATCTCGTAACAGCGTTAGAAAATACCTCGCACTCTAAGAGAATACCACGAAGACCATCCCCGCGAGAGAAAAGAAGGAAAAAAGAAAAAAAGCACATTCAACAGCATGCTCGATCGTACGAGAGGAGAACCGGCGAGGCAAGGAAAAATCCGTAGCTCCATTCGTAACCGTATTCAATACCTTCCTGCATCGTTAGTTGGTACAACGAATGGCGCGCAGGAATCCATAACCTACCCCGCGATTCTACGAACCGGAAACGCGAAGGCACCACGACGCGTAGACTCCGCGAAGGACTACTTTACCGGGGAATAAATAACAGACACGATTATCCTACGCATCGGTTCCCTCGCGTGTCTCTCTCTCTCTCTCTCTCTCTCTCTCTCTCTCTCTCCTACCCTCCCCCAGCCCCTCTGTCAGCCGCGTTTTACTTTCTTACCTCGAGGATCCCGGGTGTGTACACAGAGGGAAGTCTGGCTGCGCTACGTATGCAGAGAGTGCATAGGGGACGCGAGGCGTCCGCGCGGCGGAACGTGGTTAGCCGTAAATTATTCCAATGCACCTAGAGCGTCGAATGTACCGAGAGTATTATTTACGACGGCCCCGGCTCTCTAGGCGCAGCCTAGGCCAGCCACGGCATAGGCTAGGATACGATTACATCATGGCATAAACAGTCGGTAATAGTGGCTCAAGGTCTACTATGCGCGCGTATGCGTCTAACCGTAGCCGGCTGCCATTCTATAACCCGGCGACGACGACGACGACGACGACGACGACGACGACAACGACGACGCCGCCGCCGCCACCGCCACCGTCGCCGTTACCGCGTTTCCTCTCTTTCTCGAGCTCCAACACGACTCCACGTGCGTGTTGCACGCCCGTGCTGACTTTCCACGCGGTTACGTCGCCTTTGCGAAATCGTTCGGTGCATTGTTTGGTAACGACACGCGTTTCTTTCCTTGCGACTGCGCGCGTCTCATTGCAACGGACTGATCGGAGGATTTTGAAAACTGTCGGGTTTCGAAGGGGTTTCGGGAACAAAGTGTCGAGCCTCGCGATGATGGTAAGCGATACGAGCGTTTTACGAGTACCTTGACCGGATTCGTCTTATTTTTACAGACGTAATTCACGTATCGCCTGTTAAAACTTCAGATGAGAATGTAGTACCATCGACTGCATGCACCCGACGTCTCACGAGGCGAGTGTACGTACGTAAGAGACCTCGGAGAAATAGCATCGAGCCAATATAATTTTTTAAGCGCAGGAATTCCTTTAAAAGCGACAAGGAGATTTCGCATGATATTAAAAATTCCGATGTTCAAGGTATCAGACATTCTCTCCGCGGAGGATGTAGACGTATCGAATTTTTCCAAGGAAGAACAATACCGTCGAACGAAAGGAATCGAGAATCTCCTAACGGCAGATCTGCGGAGCGTTCGAGCGCGTTTTACAACCCCCTCGATTCGCGACCACCGCCCTTATCTTCGACGGTGGCGTTCGTTCGAGTGCAGCCGCCGCGCTGCTGGCGGTCGTTCCATGGAATAACGATAGCACCGGCTGACGCTGATTAATACGTCATTGACGCCGGTCCCCGTGATCGTGCTCGTAACGAGGTCACAGACGATTCGTTCTAAATAGGCGCGACGAGAACGAGAACGAGCTACTTCCCCCGTCGACGTCAATTGAAAAACTCCTAAAACTCCTCTATCTCCTCCCGTATCCGCTCGCCGCGGTATTTATATTTAAATCTAATCCCGTTCGCGCCGCGGGAAGGTGTACGCGCTGGCTTCACCTAAGCGATTCACGACCTCGATGGAGAACATCCGTTTATCCCCCCGGTTGGCAAGGTGTTTCGAGAATATACGCCGCTGCTAGATGGCGAGTAATCGAGCCGAACGCGAGCGAGTGCGACGTCCTCTTTGTGGCAATGCGCATTATTAATAGCTACACGCAACTACGGAGATTACAACTAATGGTCGAAGCTGGATACCGAACCGGCCTCGCCTAGAATCGCAGAAAAATCGCCGGAACGAGTTTTCCTCGGCTCGACTAGCCTCCTGTCTACCGTCCTAGACGTCTCTCTGAGCCCGTCTACCTCTCTCTCTCTCTCTCTCTCCTCTTCTCTCCGCGCGTCGTCGTTGCACCATTCCTGCATAATCGCGGCGCATTCGTCCGACCGCTCGGCGACGTGCGTTCGCTATGCTCCGCGAGCTCTCCTTATCTCTCGCGTGCTTTTTGCTCGGGTTTCCCTCGAGCCTGAAGACGCCCGACGAAGGGAAAAGCACGTTCGCCGCGAGGAATCTCGAGTCGCCAACTCGAACGAGAATAATAGAACCGGCAATTTTTACCTGGACGATGGTGTCTCTCGCGTTCGAGGAGGGAACAGTCGCCGAGGCTCGACGAGGGACCGTGTCCATCCTGGAAACGTTCACGGCCGACCGGCAGCTGCGCGAGGTGCTTCTCATTTTTAAATCGACGGCCATTAAGGCCGATGCGCGCAAGGTGTACGTACACACAAGCGACGCGATGGCCATTTACGTGCACGGACGCGTGAAATCGTGTCAACTCGTAAAATCGCTACGAAATCACCGGCACCTTGATTTTCGAGCACGGATTATCTGTTACGCGGCGGACGGCCCGCTGAGAAGATCGCGCGTCGCGTAACGGATAAAAATTGTTCGCAACTGGTTCACCGCGTATCGAGATATCGCACGCGCGTTAGCCGACGGTGTGCAGAGTGTAGTACCACCGATAGGACCGATCTGTAATGAGATTACGGTAGGCGGAAAAAAAGGTGTCCCCGGTTTAAACGGATCCGCCATTCGAACCGGTGGATTGAGATCTTTGATCGCGAGAGGTTCTATCGGCGGACATTTTTGTATTACTTTCCATACGGAACTGGATGGTCTACAGGGAAATCTAAAGTATCCTGCGTGAGCTGAAAGATACATCGAGGAATGTCGCGGGAATCCCACCGCGTCGAGCAATATAGCTAATAAAGATATGACTGTCGCGAGTAGCTAATCAAATCGAACGATCGTTCGAGGCTTCTCCCGAAGCTGGTTAGAATTCGATCAAATTTACCGAATCGTCGACACGGTTAAACGCTCGTCCAAAGGATATTCTAAAACCGCCGAGAAATTTATCGAATCGAGAGCAGTGGTAGGTCCCGTGGTAGCGTGCAACGATCGATAAATACGCGAACTAATCACGCTTTTACAACCGGGAAGCAAAAAGAGATGCCCGCAAAACAACCAGCAGCGTCGCTTTACGAGCGTTCCTCATTATGCAATCGCATAAAATCTTTACGTCCCCCATGAAAACGAAACGGGGGAAAAAAAAAGAGGAGAAAAAGGAGCGGGAAGGAGAGAAGGGATGGAGGGAAGCGGTTCGTACCTCGATCCTGGACCGCGCACGCACACGTTAAATCACGCTTCCTGGTAAAACCGGGCAATTAAGAGCAGATGTTGCTCGGCAGCCAATCGCGTATTACCCAAGTAATACAGAATCGCAGAAAAGGATAATTGGCACACGGTCCCCGTCCTGTCTTACAATTAGCGAGTCTCGGACGCTCCTGCTCCTCACCGTTGTAAACCTCTCGCAGTATGCACATAATTATTGAAACACATTACGCGGGCCAGTATATACGTATACGCGTACACAGGATGCGTGTTCGACAGACGTTCGCAGACGAAGAGAATGAAATATATATTACGCGCATCCCGGCTCCTCCGTATTCAATTACGAGCGGAGCCGATTTCGCGAAACAGAGAAATTCTCGACGAATTAGGTAAATACGCGCGTACGTGCGAACGTTTTCGTTACTCACTGTGTGCGACTCGCAGGTCTCATGACATCACGAATACCGAGACAGCGGCGATTCCTATTCCAGGGCGATCGTCGAGAGGAACGCGCGACCTTACCTCCGCGAGGAACGGACTAGCAATCTCGATCGTCCGGCGCAAGGGCTGCCGATCGTGGCGGCGTGCGCGGTGCTCTACGCGGTGCTCTACGCGGTATGCAGGTGTCGAAATCGAAACGAACGGACGACGGCCGCGTGTCGTTGCGTCGCGGTCGTATATCGGTCGTTGATCCCGATCGCGGGGATTAACGGGCGATTTTCATTCGAGGCGGGCCTCGCGCTACGATTTCCGCGGCTCCCAGACGACCTTCTGACGCAACCGGCACCGCCGCGGTCCGAAGTTAGAAATCCGCGTCGCGGTCGCGTGCGCCTCCGCCTCCGGCTGCACGTCCGCGCTCACGTTACGACACGGCCCACGGGTGGCGTTCTTTAAATTGCACGAGCGTCGCCCTCCTCGCGCGCGACGAACGAAGGATAAGATACGGACGAGGCGTGACGAACGAACGGCCGGCAGCCGTCCGGTCTCCGCCGCGCGGATACGCGTAGGGACGATTTTTAAAGGCGAAACAAGGACGAGGATAAGAGGCGGCCCCGGGTACGGCCGCGGCATTATCGCCACGACGTGACGCGTCGAGGCGTTGGATTTTTCTGTCTAGCCGGTGTCTGGCCGTACTTATCGATAAAGAGGCACGCTATTAGTGTCGGCTGGTGCTATCGCCGTCGCATCGTTACGGCGCGCACGTGGCCTCCTATATTTTATTCATTCGTCATCGTCTGCGACGTTTTTATTCCACCAGCCGAAACTGGCTGACGCTCGAGATGTTCTGGAAACGCGGCCAACCTTGCCACGATTAAATTCATTTAGATTGGAGCGATGTCCCGCGCGCGATACCATACGACGAGATTACCGTTTAAAGCAGTCGCAACGTGTTGCAAATGAACTGTTCGCGTTTGGAAGCGGCGAGAGAGAGAGAGCGGGGTAAAGGGGGAGAGGACGAAAGATCGACGTCTGACGAAATCGCAATCACTCCGCTCCTAATTAAGGAACAGACGGTCGAGCCGTTCGACCGTTATAGGGCGAAAGGAGCGCGCGAACGTGGCCGACGAAGCAACGACGCTGCCCATCGCGACGAGCGACGAGAGACGCGCACGGGGACGGGCTGGCTCGCGCGGCCAGCAGCATTCGAATTCCATTTCGCGGGCAGGGATGATCGCCCCGTCGACCGCCCCGCTTGTTTATCCGTTTGCGCGCCCTTTTAAAAATAGGCGTTCATTCAAGGATCCCGGCCAGACGCTGGCCAGACATTCGACGCATTGTATACAGACGGGCATTTTGCCGGGTGCATTCTCGCCACGCGTGTCTCTACCGCCACGCCAGTGTACACAAACGTCGTTGGAGAGGAAACAGACGCGGCGAGGAACACGCGACGAATTGATGTCGATGTTGGACGGGACGCATCCACGAAATTAGGCTCCGACCAGCTTCTCCCAAGTGTTTGAAAATATGAAACCGAGACCCGTGATTTGTTTACGACAACTCGTCGAACGGTCCATTAGTAATTTAGCCCTCTTCACGCCACCCTCGCCGTTCGATCGTCTATTCTCGCGCGCTCTTTATTTTTAACTCAATTTCAGTTGTTCGGAGTAATAACGGGGGACACCGTTTCGAGGTAGTAGCACGGGAAGGTACATCCACCGAACGTTGAAACGAAACCCGTAACTTTCCCGTAATTTCAATAACACGGCCGTCCCTCATAATTGCCCTGACTTCTATCCCGTTCTTCCATTCCCCGAGCGGCCATCGCAATTGGGAGCCGTTAACTAATTTAGCTAGCGTTACATTTTCCACATTCCCCCGGCGATCGTTTGGCTGTGCCGACGTGCTCGTGACAGTGGCTGATAGCCCGACCCTAGAGCCCAGCCAAGAATTCGATTGCACCTTCGGACGATCCGTACGTTGCCGTACCAATCACGTAACGATCTTATACGCAGTATTTTAACAACACGGGGTACGTACACCGCGAGTCGTCGATGAAAATTCAATTATCCTCGCGCACGTCTGCGAGAGGCATGAATACTTAAATCCCGTTGCCGTTTGGCGCCTGACGGAATTTATTACTCGCTTTATACTTCTTCCGCTAACCGATAAAGTCCACGACTCGTGGACGCTGTCGTTAAACTTTCGTGGATACACGTACGATTTCTGTCGACGCAGTTTTCGAACGCGTGCACACGTCGGACGATTTTATGCTCCGGAATCCTCCAATCGATCTATTAGTCTCCTCGATTCTCGCGAAACAGGTGTTAGATTCGGAACAGAATAATCCTTTCCTGACCAGATTTTATTCAACCAAGCTTCGTCTACCGCGATAGGAATTCCGCGTTACGCGAGAGTTGCCTGCTACTTACAAACCCCGCTGATTAAACGTAAAATTCTTTCGTCTTCTCGAAGTTCCCTTCTATCCGCGCGCAAACAAACCGCGAAGGGAGGCTAGAGGAGAGGTTGTCGACTCGGCGCAAATGGGCGACGCGATCCGCAGGAGGGGAACCGGAAGACTCGAGGCGAGTTCGATTCGCCGGAAACCCCGTTCGCCAGAGGCGAGCGTTGGACTTATTCGCGCTAGAATTGTGCTTATGTCACTCTCTTTTCGGCCGATGGCAGCCACCACGGCAACGTGCACGCTGCGAGAGGTTATTTTTGTTTAGTCTGCCGCTTCCCTCCTAAACGGCTGCCACTGCGTTCGACTTATAGACGCGCACCATCAGCCCGGTTAAATTATTTGCCCGCTGGTGAATCGCCCCGATTCGACGTTGCCCCGAATTTATGTCGAATCGTAAAATCCTCGCGCAGCTATATCGGGTCACGAGAAACGGAAGAGTTACCGCCGCCAACTATTTACCGTGTAGTCGAACGTGTAGCAGCGACGCGAAAAATTTGCCTGGAAAATTGGCGACTGCCACGAAACGATGCATCGTCGCTTTCTGGCCGATGAACGCGTAGCGATCGATGCGCGACCGATTCCTCGGATCAACACGTGGACTCTGGGAACGGTTCCAAGGAAGCTGGGAACCGGCACGAGAGGATCACGCGGGAGGGACGTAAAACGCGAGAGCCAGGGGAGAAGAGGCCGTCGAGATGGCGTTTGATTACCGTGTCGTTCTTTTCACGGTGGTCAGAGGAATACGAGGAGCACACGGGCCCTGGTAACAAAGAGAGCGGCGAACGATCGTGATTACGGGGACGAATGACAGGCACGGGCATTACGAACGATTTAGAAGCGCTCATCAGGGGGCATTGATTTAATTCGGGACGTCGCGTCGCGTCGCGTCGGCTCGCGGTGCCACGGCTTCATCGCGCGAACACGATTTCAGCCTTTGGTAATATTGCACGCTCCAAAGATCTCCGAGCGTTCGAAAGGGAACGCGACGACCAAAACGAAGTTTCCAATTATTAGGTTGGAACCGCGGAATCGTTTCGCTTCTTTTTTTCCCCCCCTCGAGCTTAATCGCGAGCATGAATCTTTTATTTATTTCACACAAGCGTACTGCCATAAGTCGCCTTCGACCATCCGCTCTGTAACATCGCTCGCAGCTCGTGATACGTTTCGCAGACCAAACGTTAAAAAACGTGTGTACGCTCGTGATATACACGTCGGGTCAAAGTTGAGTAACACGAGTCCAACTCGTGGTATATATGCATGTATTATGAGTTAGCCGGGTTTATCCCAACGCGTATGCGACTCTACCATTAACTATGCCACGCGTGGTCACCGGTTAAATCGTGAGGTTACGCAGTCACAACTTTGTTATCAATTAAGCATTCTACGTACTAAAGAACAGCGACCTAGTCTCTCTACGAGGAACCCTCCCGCTACTCTAGCCGACTAGCACGCGAAGAATTCAGCGCTCGTCGGAAACCGGAGGACGAGCGGCGATAAAATTACTGCTCGCGACGAACTCGCAATTAGCGAGTCTCCCTTAAGACGTTACTCGATGGTAACCGTTACGATATTACAGGACGCGTACGCGAATCGATCGAAGGGAAAATGGACAAGAGTATCGGACACAGGGGACAGCCGCGAACGACTGCTGGTCGATGCCCCAGTACTGTGCACTTGGCACCATTTTCCAACCCTAGCCAACGCACCCTATCTCCGTCCTGCTCCTACCCTTTTTCGTTGCACACGCTCCTCGCACCGCGGAGGGATAAAGGGAACAGGGAGAACGGATTAAATCAAAGGGAGGAGGGTCTGACGCGGCAACGGTGTCAGCGTTGGGATATACGGGCTGTTTTCAACTGTACGTACAAACTCGACCGGTTAATGGGACGCGTGGAAACGACGCGTGGCCCGGTTAATTGCGGGTTTGCAAACTAATCGCCTTTTACGAGGATGTTTTTATTCCCCTACGGTATAACTGGGAAATTTTTACCCTTTAATTAACGCGTCTCGTCCGAGGGAACGGAAAAGTTTACTCGTAACAGCGGACAGGAAGACGTCGGGGCTCGGGAACGAAAGAAGGTGATCCGACGCGGAGGCAACAACGGAATCGATTATTCGAAATGTGTCACGGCGAACACCGCGAAGACACCCCGCTCTGTTATTCTTCTGTCTCCGCGTAAAATAGTTGGAGCAACAGCTCCCCGCAGCTCAGCTTCGAACACAAACCACAAATATCGAATCAAAGAGCATTAAACCCGAGTGGATGTCAAATATAACACTCAGCCACCCACCGTTCCACCGCAATAACAATAAAAATAGCCCGCTGGGAAATTCCTCGGATTCTGAGGTCCGGCACGGGCGCGATTCCGCTCTATAAAAGTTTCGTTAGAATTCCGAACCGCGAGCCGCGTGTCCCCGAGCGGATCGCGAGGCGCGAAACGACCGTTCCGCGTTGCGTGTGAACCTTAAACGCCGCGGCGTCGGATGGCAACGTCATAAATTCAGGCGGGCAGAGAGCCGAGAGCAGGCAGCCGCGCCGTTTCGACGCGCGTAGAACGTCAGCGTTCACAATGACGCAACCGGGTGCGCGCGGTGGGTCGACGAACCCGGCTTCGAAATTGTGTCACGTGCTTCCCACTACAGATTACAGCCTAGACACTCCATTAGACGGCAGCACGGAAGAATCCCTACTGATAAAACGCGGTAATTAGGCCGAACATCCCGTTTGCGCTGCGTACACGCGCGCTCACCCGCTCCCACTTAAATGCGCGTTGCGAGCGCGCCGAGATCACCTGGCACCGATCAACTTTTCCCAGTCAACCGCGATTCTACCCGGTTAATTAACATTTTCACGCGCAATTAATGACGACGGAATTTCAATTTCCACTGCTCTGGTGGTTTTTTTTCCCTTCTTTTTTTTTTTTCATAATTCAAAGAGCGATTTTAATCGTTCGAACGGAAGGGAAAAGAGCCGAGCTACATCGTTCTAAATGTTTCCAAGATTGTAGATCGTAGGTGAGAAGCATCCAACCGTCCACGTAATCGAGAAAGATGTCTGTTAAACGGATGACATGAAATATGTACGCGTACAAGATGTACTAATTGTGAACACGGAAAAGGTATATAACTTGCCTCTGCTATATCCTCCTATCGCGTCCAGTGCTCTTTTAATTAATATCATCTGCATAATTAAAAAGCTCGCACGCGAAACGCAGCGAAGATAAAAAAATTGTAGAAGATATCAAAGATACCGGGTGCATTACACGGCGTGCTTAATAAACACCATACATCAACGAGTTCGGTTTTTCGTGCGTCCGCGTAACTCAATCGTACTCCCAGCGTGAGTCTATCGCATTAATTTCGAAATAGAGATACCAGAACCGTGACATCTCACGGCACGATGTAGGCAGAACCTCCAGCTTCCCCATCACGCACGACCATCAATTCCGTCGAGAATTATTATTCTCGAATAACTACCGTAACGTACGAACACCGAGGCAATCACATCGGGAGTTATTAGGAGAGATGTCTTCCCGTACACACACACCCCTACCAATCGTTACCTTTCGGTTCACCGTTCGCCACGTGTTAAACATCGAGTATATAGGAATCTTAATTAATCATCTTTTTTAAACAACTGTGCGTTTCGAATTCACTTAACGACCAGTCTTAAGAATGCTCGACAGAAAAACCACTCGCTTCGTATCCGCCTCGCAACTATCTAATTAAACTCAAGAATGTTTCTTACAGTGGAACAACAAGCCAGAACCAGTACGTTCGCAACTATTTCGCACAAAAAAAAAAAACCCCCGTCGATCAATCATAATCTCTAAACAACTTTTCGCTTCGAGCCTACCCTGCAATCGTCTGGTTGCGTTTCGGGACGCGTTGCACAAGGCAACGGCGAAATAAGCCGTCGAATTAACCGGCACCGCCGCCCTCGATTCGAACATCCGCGGCATATCGAACGAGATTACGCGCGTTAACGAACGAACGGGTTGTAACCACCCCGGTTGGCTCTTTTATTTTTCCTCACGGCCGGATTCTCGCTCGGCGCGGAGCTCTTAAAAAGCTGAAAGGTATTTCCTCGGTTCCGGAAGTCGCATTATTCCTCCCGGCTGGAGGCGAGGGCCGAGTGGAGTCTGCCGTGGGTATTATAGGGTCCCGGGTACATATAGTTCGCCTGTACAACAGTCAGTCAATACTTTATAGCACGAACCAACTTCCCATCTCTCGTCGTCCCTTGGCCCCCTTTCGCCACCCCTCCGTAACCCACCCCTTTCTCCCCATCTCGATCCATCCTCTCCTCCCTTCAACTAAGAGACCCGTGGAGGGCTACGCCAAACCCCGGCGTCGTTTTCCTCTCTCGTCCTTTCTTCCAGCACCGGGGGCAAATACGAGCGACGCGACGGTTTCTACGATCTCCCATCGGTCTCTACGTAGCACCGGTAGCGTGGCTCGACTCGCTCGCAATATTCTATATACTAAATATATATATATATCCGTCCCTCAAGCTCCCCGGAGGGAGAACAGAGAGGACGTAAAGCGATGAAGGGCTGCGAATTTGCAGCAGCGAGGTTCAAGCGCGCCTTCCACCCTACGAATAAAACGGGAAAGAGCGTCGTTGCGTGTCGGGCGTAACTACGCTACTTTCTCGTCCGTGACGAAAATACCGGGCGAAGGTAGGATCGGCACCACCCGGGCTACCTCCGCGTCGATGATACTATTATACTTTATTACCTTCGCTTTCCTCCTCTGTTCCGCCGTGGTTTTAATCCACCGATTCCCTCCCAGCGTCGTCGCTAGAGTGTTTTCTTTGTATTTACACCGTATTCGAGTATTCGTCGCGGGAAACAGGCACCGGGGTGGGTCCTCGAGGTGTTTGGACGGTAGATAGGACGGGGTGTACGGGGTTGGTTTATTGAGCCGTGAATCGCACCCGGAACCTTCCGTTTACCGGTCGACTGGCCTGATCAATCGAGCTGGTCAGGTCACGGGGACCCGTCGCCCCTAATCCTACTACCCCAAAAACTACCCTCGCCTATCTGTTTCTGGCCAGCTCTCCACTATTTTCTGCCACTTTGAGCACAATAAGCACCCGAATCCTACGTTGAAGACAGTTTCGAGGAATGTGGGTACATAAATATTCGTGTTCAATGGGGCTGAGCAGGTGGGGCAGCCCTGCGAGGGTCGCAGTCTACCCTAAAAGCCATCCTATCTATCTATTCTCGACGAGTTCCGTGTTATTCCTGTCCGTACTTCGAGTGATTCCGTTTCGCATGGAATTTTTCAAAACAAACGGAATCAAATATTTCGGAACCACTATCTTTTTCAGAAGTTCATCAACTTTCCCGGCTTCGTTTGCACTGCTTATCGGCACGTGTAAATATTCTAGATAATTTCTACGCTGCTTCCGGCCGAGCCGCGAGAATTGAAAATGTTAATCTCGCGCCGGTGGATTTAAAGTAAGACGGGAAAAATTCGTTCTTGCAACGAAGTCGGGTTTAATTGCGCGAGGCTCGCAGAGCGGTGGATGGCAGGCTTCCTCAGCGGGAGTATCTAGGTCTGTGTAACGATTTTTAGAGTCTCCGACCCTCCGACGATCGTCCAGCCCATGAAAAACTTGAGGCACCCCACAGTCGAGGCACCGCGCCAGGCGTTACCATAGCGACCAAGCCCTTTCGCGCCCCTCTGTCGTTGACCTATACCTAACGCAAGCCACCCTTAGCTCCTGGCTGCCCTAAATCTATTAGACGAACTCGAAGATACCAACGCCCCGGTGGAAGGTATCACGCCCTAACGAAATAAATCACCGCGGCTCGTCCGCGAACGGGAACCATGCTCGCGGTGAGTCTAACGTTGGGAAGAAATTCCACCCCGCGTTAAAATCGCGTTGGCTTGCGCAACGGTGCCACTGTCTTTCTGATTGATCGACGCGACTGGATGTACGACTGGTGGGCTCGTTTTCACGCTCGATCCGGTTTATTGACAGGGACAAATTAGAGGCTGGCTGGGTACGCGCATACCTCTAATCTCTATGCAATTTCAGGTTATGAATTAAATATCACGGGCAAGAATATGATGTATTGCCGGCTGGTTGTTATTTGCACTGAATAATTCCGATTTGCATTGAATAATTTAGATTGTGCGGCGTCGTCCAAGTGAGCGACAGACATTTACAGCTGTCACGGGCTGGGATTTATTTAATATCGCCTGGCAATAAATTGCGAAATAAATCTACGGTTTAATTAATGCTTTGTGCGGCGAGTTACCGACTAGCACTTTTCTTTTATGCGACTGTCGCTTTGGTATCTTCGATTCGAACATAAATCGTAGCTCCTGCATTGTTTATCGACACGATCATTGTGGCTGGCCTATAGAACTTATTACTTATTCACGCTCGTTGAGTACGAGAAATGCTACGTATGAAAATTGCACGTAAATAGTTACTAGACAGCAATATAGGTTCGAGTGCAAACTTTCATCGCTCTCGATAGTCGTAATGCCAACGTATTCATTTCAAATACCGACAAGTTTTTGAATAATGCAATTTATTATTTCATTGAAATGCCTCTCGATGTCCAAGCATCCGGGGAGAGTTTCGAACAATCTCGATTTTTAAAATTCCACCAACGTCGTCGAGGAGTTAATTAAGGATGGGCGAATAATTTTTCATAGCCCGATAAGAGGATTAAATAACCCACGAACGACGCGGCCGCGAAGCCTAAACCGACAACTTTAATTGGAACTTTCACTAACAAAAGGGAAAATAGTTAATCCAGCGCGGTGCTTAAAACAAGGCCAACTTTCCGCGAGTTCGTTCATAATTCACTTCCAAAGATCAGCGGAGCCCTGGGGTCCCTGCGAGGGGCCATTATCAAGCGTTGTCGAGGGAAATTTAGGTGTACTCGGAGAAAAGAGAAAGCGAAGAGAAAAATGAGGAAAAAAAAGAGGCAGGAAGAACAAAAGTTAGAGAGAGAGAGTGGAAAGGCGAAGAGAATCAGTGAAGAAGCACGCTGGGTCCGTCGACATCAGACATGCAATGCCGACAAGAAAGAAAAAGGGGTAAAAAGAAAGGAAAAAAAAAAAGGTGAGAGCCGCGGAATCGTAAATCGAGAATTAAGTATGACGGCGAGCGGTAAGACGTATATAAATTTTCCTTGCCGATGAATAATAAATGGTGGAGAACCGGGGAGCGCGAGAGAGGGAGGAGAGCGCGGAGTAGAACCGCGCGCGCTCCAGCTCCGTTCCAACTTGAAGAAAAAGGGCCGAAGGGAGAAGAGCAAAAAGGGAGAGAGAAAGAGGGAGAGATGTCGAGGGCCAGAGCGGAGAGGTAGAGAGTAGAATGGAAAGGGTGTGCTGACGAGAGAGACTCGAAGGAGAACGTAGAGCTAGAGGGAGAAAGAGAGTAAGGAGTGAACGAAAGGACGTTAACCCTTTTCTTGTTTCTCTCCAGCCCATCCCTCCGTTCCTTCTCATCGCAGGAGTGCTCCTTTCCACAGGAGAGTTATACCTCCTCCTCTCTCTCTTTCTCTCTCTCTCTCTCTCTTTCTCTCCCTTTCTCTCCCTCTTCAGTCACTTTTTCCACCTCGCGATCATCTTTCTTTCCAACCTTCTCTCCACGGTTCTGTTCGTTCTACTTGGGTCCCCTCTGTGCCACCCGCTTCAATCGTTCCCTCTCTCTCTCTTTCTCCCTCTCTCCGGCTAACCCTTCCGTTCGTTCTCTTTCTTACTCTCCCTTCGCCGTCGAGGGGAGAGAACAAAAATTACGAATCCGCGAGGCATTTGTCGAGAGCCACACGGCTCGATCGAGGGGGTTTCGCTCTCGGCCGTGCGCGCCAGCCACGACGCGTTCAACCACGGCAAAAATGTTCAACCCTTTGCTGTCCGTCGCACGAAACTTACGCAACGGGTCGTCACCCGGGACAGGCCTATTTCCGAGCGATGCTTACTACGCGAGGTTCACAAAAGCGGAGTAACACGATAATGAGAAGCGGATCGTCTGGAATTTCAATGTCAGAACGAACAAATTTAGGTCATTTCGTTGCAATTCATGCGTCTAAAGGAAAAGAGATGGCTAGACACGTCCTAGATACGTAGTTTCGACGGAACGCTCGCGTATATTCTACTCGAACAATACCGAGGAGAAGCTCGAAGGTTCCGTCCCTAGGAGCTTTTATCCTAAATGCACTCGAGAGAACGAAATCGCAGCAAGGAGGCATCGATCACCATCCAGAGAGAGAGGAACAGGAAGAAACCTCGGCGTGATTAAAATTCGAAACTCTCGCCAGACGTAAACGAGGGAGACCGGCGGATAACGAGGCGAAAGAACGCCGGAATTCGTGATCTTTAAAAATAGCAGCCGTTCGGCTAGGTGGCATAAATCAAATCTGCATTATACTGTCTTTAACGATACAGTTTACACGGTGCACTTTAGCCATTCGAAAGGGAACGATCCGAGCGGCGGTGAATAATTACCGCGGAACGAAAGCGCAAATAAATCTGCATCCAGTGGGCGGGAAAAAGGCGGTGCTCGCGTTTCGCAACGCGGCGTGGATCGCCACGTGAAATTCCTGGGACAGTTTGCATATTTTCGCGTGACCGTAGACGCGGGACCCTAGGCAGCCGGGTTGCCACACCGTGGGAACAAACTTTCAGACGTTGTAATTATTAGAACCAATTTGCCCGCCTAATAACACGTCATTATACTATTACAAAGTCGTAAAGATAATCATCGTGTCTACCCGGCTTTGCCAGGCTATTGTTTCACGGGCTGGAAGGTACCTCGTCCTATTCCACGGGATCATCCTCGAAGATCGTGCGTGCACACGTAACAGCCTCCGCCCAAGATTATCCGTCTCTGGCTGATCACGATCAGTTACACCGTGCAAATTTCCGTGGACTAATTTTAAGATCACGAGCCACGGCCTGCGGTGGGGTGGATTCGTGAATCGTGATACGGAAGGTTCGTACGATATACCCATCACTATCTTGGACGCGTGATAGGAGTGTCGTCGATGACTATGATCTTCGAATGTTTAAATTAGCGGTAAGGGTCGTTATTTAAGAGGGTTACGCACGTTACGATCGCGACGGCGGGGGCGTCTGTAATCGGTGGCCGAACGTGTATCTTGACGAATCCAACGGCCGCGAGAATAGCGCGGCACGTTTAAAATAAAGTCGCGGCCGCGGTAAATTTATCGTTTCGAACGCGCGAAATCTGTTTACCGCGTCCCTCGAGGGATCGCGTAGCGCGATGAAAACCACTAAAATACCGGCTGGAATTCGTACGCGTCGTCCCCGGCAAAAACCTGCCTGTGGCCCTCCTTGTCACTCACGTGTCACTTCTGTATAGCGAGCGAAAATAAGGCCGGGTTTTGGAATACCTGACCGGTTAGTCAGACCATTTAGTCATTCCTCTTATACCGGGTACCCGGTATCGCGTAGTCACCAGAACTCGCGTTTGGGAACTATCCAGATCACGAATTAGCTCGTAAAAAAACGCCTCGAGGGTTACAGAAGCTTACCGAAATAAACACGTTAAGTAACAACATCGGAATACACCGGAGACAGTGCGTCCGCGTGGAAACCGCGGCTTCACGTGACAACCTCTCGCGTATTTCCGTAACGGGCCATCGACCATGATACCTTTTCTATGGGTTCTCTAGTAGACATACAAGCTTGGTAGAGCTAAAAATTTCCACGAGAATTAATATTTACCGAAGAGTCAGTCGTCGCCTCGAAAGTATCATAGCGATAAAGAGCTTGAATTCCACTATCTATCGTAATTCTGCAAGTTAAACGAGCGAGTACACGTGAAACCGTGACGGCAGTGACGCGCGTGTAAATACACCATTGACAATCGTTCGGTGAAAGATGTTCGAGAGTCTAATCGAGTCGAATATCAATTTGATCGCGAAATAATCTCGACCGCTTTCTAGAGGATTTCAAAGATTTACAGCTGCTTAGAGGTGAACGGTAAACGACGATGCTAGCAGCACTCGTCGGCTAGTAAAATACATCTAGACGGATCTTGACTATCTTAACGCAATAAATCCGAGCGACGCGATCTCTCCTGACCTCGATCCAGTCGAACTGCACCGGACCAACGAACAGCCTCCAGGAAACGAACGAACCGGCGGGATGTCAAGGAGCCCGGTTAAAATTACACGCTAAAACCGAACCACCTCGCGAACCGCGCGCAATTATTTTCCGCGCAAGCACGCGGTCTATGAAGCAGCGATTTATAAAATCCGCGCGAAAGAATCCCCCGGCGAATTAACCGGAGCGGGTTTCGAGGAACGATATGGCTTACTTCAAAGAAGCATGAATCTTTGGCCGGAGGGTGCGTTAATTAGGAGGAGCAATGAATCGTCGGACGCGAAAAAATGAAAAGGGACCAGAGCGAGTCGCAAAGGGTAGAGGTGGCGGGGCGGGGGTCGGGGGTTTAGAAAAAGAAAGGCGGGAGACAAGGGACCGGGGGGTGCGGAATCTGGGAATGTCGAAATTTTTGGGCCGCTGCCAATTCCCCGGTTATCTTATTA
Organism: Xylocopa sonorina; assembly: GCF_050948175.1. NCBI lineage: Eukaryota > Metazoa > Arthropoda > Insecta > Hymenoptera > Apidae > Xylocopa > Xylocopa sonorina. Next base: position 8,641,906 of record NC_135198.1, read on the forward strand.
TGATCAAGCGGAATTAACGAGCTATTTATCGAGATTACACGCGGCGATATGCAACGTTATAATCTAAAATAAACCGCGGCTGGTACCCGCGGGTTTATCAGGCGGGCTTTTAAAGCGGCATTCGCCGAACACGCGATACGGATATCGCGATGTTGTTGCAACTAACCGCGACGCCTACAAAAGCACCACGAGAGCATCACCAAAAACCTCTGTCTCCTTTCTACCGTGCACTGTGCGCCGCGAGTTTAATCCGTTCTCGTCGATACGCTCGTCGATTAGATTCGATTAACGATCATCCCAAGGAGCAATCTTATTCGCGCGTCTTAAGATAACGCAGGTTGGCCCCGTGATTTCGAACGGACGGAAGCTCGTCTGTTTAGTCTCACGCTAGTTGATTGTACAAACTTCCTGATATCGTTTTTCATCTAGACAATTATTGCGAAACTACTTTAAGAGGCTAGATTCACTTATAGTTGGTAATATACTCTACTAATATACTCGGAATACGTTTTGGAATGGAAAGAGGCAAGTTTCTCTCATAACGCTTGTTCAGAATTCCTTCTAAATGCATCTAAACAAGAAATAATTCTAATGATCGGCTGCGCGTTATTTAGCAAGGTAGATTGCAATATTAATTAAACAGAAAACAGTGTTTCCTCTATAAATTACACGTAATAACTGACATGCGTAATATCGCATTACCTACAGGGAAACTTAGACGCCGAGAATGTAAACGTTCCGCGCGATCTTCGAGGGAACACGTTACGAGTCAGCTTACATTTTTCACAAATTAATTACACACGTATCCAGCTTAATAAACGGTGCGCGCGAAGCATGCTGGAAATTATTATACATTTTTATAATATTTTAAAATGCGTGGCGAACTCTGTCGTTAGATAACGTTACGCGTTATCTGTTGCATTTATTTATGCAACTGAAAAGCGCAGCAGCTCTGTACAGGAGATTAGCTCGATACCAGTTTAAAGAATGCAGATACTAATCTGGCTAGAAGAATATTCATGCGAGTGTGCCCGCTATCTCGCGCATCTCAACAACATCGTAGACCAGCTTCTTAATCTACCAATTTATTCTCGGCGAATCAAACCGCAACGTTAACGATCCTGTGTTTACTTTACAGACTGCAAACTAATTCATTGTACTAACAAGACGCGGCTTTAGTCTATAAAATCAGCAACGTAAAATATGAACAATCTACAGAACAACAATGATCTATGAACATTTTAAGAAGAGGTGTCAGAGACTACAAGTCCCCAATTATGAGAAATCCCCAATGAAAAATAAAAAAAAGTACTCCAAGGTGCAACGACTTGCAACACTGTCTAAGACACGCGGATTGCGAACTTTCCATCGTACAGCTACAAGACTTGGAGATATGTAAAATCCCCGGCTAAAAGTATGCGAGCATCGATAGGCTCTCTAGGCGCGAGGTACACGTGTAACGGAAAGGAATGAAACGGAATGAAACGGAGCCCGACGAGGAGGAAGGTTGACGAGGAAGGCACAGGCGACTTGGCCGTTGCGAAGGGCGGCGCGGAAGGGCGAAAAAAGGGTGGCGGCGAGGAAGACGGGGCGCGTTCGCTCGGTTGACTCGCGGGCCGGGGCAGGACGGAGTAAAAGCGGAACGGAGAGCGCGAGGAGGCGCGCGAGAAACGGGTATACAGAGTCGGCGGTCGGGCAGTGCGCGAAAAGAATAGCTTGGCTGATTCATACGCGAAGTCACGAGCCGTACGTCGTACGCAGCCGGCGTACGGCCGTGCAAGCGTAATCGAAAACACACGAGATGCACACGTTTCACCGGCGAGCTTCCCTTCTTCTTCTTCTTCCATTCCCTCCTTCGTGCGGCCGGTGCACGCTTTTACGTACCGTGGGCGTGCAACGAAAATATACCAAGTCCATTTTTCAGTTAGTTGCTCGTTTAGGAAGCGTAAAATATCATACGCGATAGAACGCCTAGATTGTAACCCGCCCTCGTGTATTTTTTATTGCACCAGATAAGAATGCACACCGTTCCCTCTACGTTTCGCTCTTAACTCGACGAACGTCGTCATATTTCAAAGTATTTTTAAATGTTTACAAAATATTTCAAGCCCTGACAACTGGGCTGCGACGAGTAAAGTTCTCGCGAGAAGCCAACCGCGAAGAAACGTATACAAAGTACGCGGTTCCTTCCGAAAAATATATACGATACTCGAGGGAGGGCCTGGCGTGTCCTGGTTCCCCAGGAACAGTCAGCCGAAGAGGAGCCACGACGTAGACGCGGTGCGAACTTAAACGGCCAAGGGAACGAAGGGCGAAGGGAGATCGGAGAAAGTGGCCGCGCGGTTAGAGTAGTTAAAAATAACCTGGCCAAGGGTCCTGCGCCGAGCTTCGGTTCCTGTAAACACGTCCGTAGGGAGAGGCACGGCAAAAGGAGCAACGGGAGAGGCACGCGGCTCGCGTGTAGCTCTCGCAGAAAGAGAAGAGGACCCGCATGTTCCCTTATGGTGGGCCAGAACGGGACGGGAAGAGGCGCGCGCAAAAAGAAGAAAAAGGGGCAAAAAGAAAGGGGAGAGTAGATTTCGTGGTACTCACGTGCTTCCATAGAGGTATCTTGGCTCGGCGGTGGCAACTGCGTCGTCGTCGGCGACGCGCTCGTGCTCCTTGCCGTCGACGTAGACGACGAGCCTTTGGCCTGCGCTACGCTGACCTTGACCCGTTCACCGCCGCTCTCTGACTCCTCGTCCTCGCTCACCGCCTCCTCCGGGCCCGGGCGTGTCCTTACGGTTCCAGCTCCCGGCTCCTCGTCCTCTGGGTACGACCACGATGACATCGGTCCGGCGACTGTTGTGGCCCACTCGGTGACACCACTACCACCAGCTTTTACCTCACCACTACCGTCCGCGGCGAACGCGGGACCACCCCCGTCCCTACGAGACGAGACACCTACTACTTCGCTCGGTTCCTCGTCTTTCGCCTTCCTGTTGCGTCTTCCTATCGCGAACTTACCCGCCCCACTGTCGTCGTCCGGTAACCGCGGCACGGTTCGATGAACCAAACGAAACGGAATGCTAGTCCAAGTGACTGGTACCGTAGTCACCGTAGTTGTTGTTACAGTCGTCGTCGTCGTCGTCGCGATCGTCGAGCGATCCCCGTTCGACGACGTATCACCGACAAAGTCCACCCGATCCAACGACGTCCAATTGTTATTGTGGATCGTTCTAGCTGGTGCGAACGAAGCGGTACCACCGTGGCGACGCTCTTGTTTCGCGATCCCGACCAGAGTCGCGAAAGGTTCCACGTGACGGAGACGAGAGGATCTCGTGGGCAACCAGGACGGTTCGACGAGGCCTAAAGGGGTTGGTCCTCGATCATCGGACACCTGCCACCGCCTCGACTTGGTCCTCTCGCGAGCCAGACCTCCTCCTCCTCTTCCTCCTCTTCTACCTGGTAACGCGGAGGAAGAAGAGCCCTTCCTGCCGTTGGTATCGACCGTCGTTGGTTCCTGGTCTTCGCGTTCGACTGGTAGCAAGGACACACCGTGATGATCCAGTCCGATCTTCGCAGAACGCTTGTAAGAGGGGGGCTCTTCCGGCTGAAGGTTGGAAAATCGCGACGTTCTCCTGAAGGAAGACAAAGACGACGACGACGAACGAGGCAGAAGACGAGGAGGCGTAGCGTCGAGGGACACGTACGGATCGGACACCACCGGTGCAGCCGTCGTCGTACGCGTTTGATTTCCGAGAACAGTGACGACGAGAAGAAGCAGGGGCAAACCCACCCCCGCCCCCGTGGTGGCCCCCACAACCCCCGGCCTTACCACGAAAACTCGCGAGGCCGTCCAGTCCAGCTGGTTGTAGGCCGATCTTGTCGATGATGGACCAAGATTCGATAACGAGCGTTCCTTCTTCCTACCTCGTCCTTCTCCACCAGCCCTGGATCCGTTTCTACGCCCGCGACAAGGCTCCTCGACTCCTCCTCCGCCTCTTCTTCGTCCCCTTCCTGATCTACATCCAACCTTCCGTCGCTACTCTTCCTCTTTTGCACACCTGCTCTCGTCCACAGCCAGCATCGGGTCCTCGGGTCCCGTTCGCATCGACCCGACTCCGGGCGTCTCTTTTTCCTCTTCCTCTTCTTCGTCGCCGCGACAACTGGTCCACCCACGAGATTTCGGTCTCGCATTTATCCCGTCGCGTGTCGAACGTTTCTAACGAGGTCTACTGCGTCGCGCGAACTCGACCGACGATATCGGTGCTACGTAACCGCGTTCCGCCATCATCGCGAGCCGTGCACCCGATCGTTGTCGACGCGAACGATCGTCGCGCGAGCGTTCGCGGGCCCACGCGCCACCGATGCTCGCCCTGGCATTCTCCGTTTCCGTCTAAACACCCCGGATTTCCGCGACGCGCACGCGATTAATCGCCTCGACTGGCTACGATGTGTCTGTAACAAATAAAGATACACATGTTAGAACATACGTTCGATCGAGAGAAACGAATAGTTCGTCCGCACCGTGGCCGGTTTTAATGTACTCGGACAACGCGATGAAACAACCGAACTGAATGCTTGCCCGCGTACCGATATGATTTCATTGAAACGATAAGAAACGGATACAATTAAGAGCGAACAGAGAGTAAATGAAACACAATGGTGTTTCGATCTGCACGTAAATGTACGTATTCGTTGTTCAGATAAAACAATAGAAATTGGAAAATGGATTTACTTTTGAAAGTACCGATCGATAAGCGATATCAGTGATACGATTGATTAGTTCGTTATCGCAATACACGTACATTTTTCCAATCTGTACAACCATCTACACTTTGAATTTAAGAAAGCATGCCAATTTCGTTGCGATCTAATTCATTATCCATGTTTTCGATATTAAAACATTCTTTCTAAAAGAAAAACAAATATAAGATAACACAGTATGCGTCATTCCGTATGCACCAGCGGCCTGTATAATATCGACTACTCTTTAAAACGATCCAATTATAAGAGAAGACAGGCAACGGGATAAAGAGGAACAGCCCCGCGCAGCACACACTGTCTTATTCTGGTCTATAGACTCATGCTTCCTACAACTTCCTAAAATACGAGCCCCGAGGAAATAGTTCGCGAACGGATCTCGAGTGATTCGTTTCGTTCCGCGTTCTACCCTCGCCACGTTTCTCCCTTTCGTCCCGCCATTGTGTCGGCCGTGCTCGCGCGTCCACGTGACAATACAGTGCAATGAATCGATGTCCAACACACGCTCTTTTCCCCTCTCTCAGCTGCGACGCGCGCGTACGGCATAAAAATGAAAATGTTGCCCCGCGGAACGCTCACTCGAGATTTCGAGTGCTCCACCCGACGAGTGCGCCTTGCATCGCCGTAGATTTATTATTTATGTCAAGCATCAACGTGCTCGCCGTTCCTCGTGGATCTCAACGCGGGAATTATCGTGCCCCTCGGCGATGAACGCGCCTACTCTCGACCGGCGAGAAATAATTATTCTAACTGCACGGCGAACCGTGCTCGAGATAAACGATAATCAATATTCACGATGCTATTGATAAAAGGAACGGGGAGTGATAACGCGAATGATATAACGGCTCGTGGAAAGTTATACTACCGCGTGGTTGTATCCGATTGGTGGTTAAGTCTATCTCGTTTCTCGTTGCAATTGCACGTTGAACGGGAAGTTGATCGATTAAGGGTATTTTTCGATGATTTACCTTCATTATACACAGTTCCACGCCACCGTCTTTTCTTAATTAATATAGACGTAAAAATTGGGGTCGCGCGATCGATCTTTCAATCGTGGCTCCCAATATGGGAGAGATCCCTTTTTCGTTGTATCGAAAATTCATGTCGATCGGAAAAGGGGACCAAATATTTCAAGATCCGTTAACCGTAGTAACGTAGGAAAAGAAATGATGGAAAGTTTATTTTTATTAAACGTCTCACGGGGTATGAATAGTTTAGCATACCTCTCCGATATAGGTATCGTCTCCTAGGGTATGCCAGCATAGATTTACGGAGAAGGAAAAGAGACGATGGTCGAGAACACGTAGAGTGGTCTGTTTCTACTGTCCACACTCTCCTAATGCAAAACTCATGTAGCATCGATAGCCGTTGACTTTAGCCGCGACACCGGCTGACTGCCGGATAGCCGTGTTTTGCCATGTTTGTTCAACGCACTTAATCAAACAGGAAATTACGAACAACGAGAGAACGGGCCCGTCGCGACACAAGCGGTGAATATTTGTTTACGATGAAAACGCGAAATTCGCTAATTATAGTCACGAAGTCTTGTACAGAAGGGAGGAAACGGCGAAGGCACTATTTTTACGAGTCTCCCGCCAGAATATCGCGGTACGTCTGCCTCCGTCTAACCGCCAACAAAGCCAACGCACAATTAACGAAACGCAGACCACCCCCTACCCCTCTGTGACCCGTTATATTCCGCGATAAGATAATTCTATCGATAATTATACGTCTGACACTTTGCGAACCGTCTGTCGCGAACATTTAGCACGGAGCGCGTGCTTCGCACACGGACACCCGAAAGCGACTGAACGCGCCATTTGAAGACGCGGAACAATGTTGTCGCCGGAAGTGTAAACAGCGTCCCTCCTAGACGCGGTCTTCGATCACGATTCGCTGCTCGAAACAACGCATGCTGTGTGTGATATTAAGTGGTATACGGTTAATAAGTTAATAGAAGTATCTTTATTTGGTAATGTGCATTTAATTGGACAACGACAACAACAACAACAACAACAACAACAACGACAAACAATTAAAGAGATTCGATACGTTTTAATGGTTTACAGGTGTTGATAGTCCTCGTTATGTACGCGTGTACATATACATCGATAAATCCGCAGGATTTTTGGTAAAAAGTGGGGTTAGGCATACGAGGTGGAACGCTCGGTTGGTCTGTGTCGCGCGCGCGTGTCAGCGAGTGGGAATTCGCTGTTTTCACGAGGAAAAATGTGCGCGGCACGCGCGCTGACGTTCTATTTTCGAATGAAAGGCGCGATCAGGGGACAAGAACGAAAGAGAGATGCGGGAACCGGGAGAGAAAGGGAGCGAAAGAGAAAACGGGCAAACGCGATAAAGAGAGAAGCCGGATCGGTGAGCGCGTGCATGCGAGAGACGGCCGACGAGAGGGAGAAACGAACGAAGAAGACGGACGTAGGAACGGAGTGCGAGGGAAAAGCGTGTAGCAGAAAGCGAGAAAGCGACGCAACGAGAGCAACAACATTGTGCAAAAACGAAGACAGATTGTGCGGCGCATCTGTATGCGTGGCGTACGAGTGCGAGGAGGACGGAGAGGGAGTGCGTGCTCTTTGAATACACGCCGGGAAAAGGCGGACAGAAACAGAGAGCGAAAGGGATGAAGATAGGAAAGAAGACGGAGAGCGTGCTGGTGCCTGGTTGTGTAGTGTGGACACCGGCAAGGAACTCTGACTCGTCTTGTGCTAGGCGGCCATGCTGGGTCTCTCTTGCGTTCCGAGAACGGGTACCTTTTGCGTACACGATGAAAACTCGTGTGTATCCTCCCGCAGGGAAAATTCTGCCGCGCACGTTGCCGCAGGCGGTTGCGTGAAGCGTGGCTCGGCGGAATCACATGGCACCACCGCGGACGATTAAGGATATCGCCGAGGGAAAGGAAAACAAAACGGCGCCGAGGTGGGAGAGGAACGGGTTAAAAAGGGGACGAGGAAACGAGTACGCGAATCTGGAACCGGGGAAAAGGAAGAGGAGGAACGGGAACGTGCGCGAGGCGAAGAAACCGATGCGAGGGAAAAAGACGAAAAGGGATAAAGTAAAGTAAAAAAGAGAGCCAAGGAAGCGTGGAAGAAAAAGTAAGAAAAGGAGAGAGAAGCACACGCACCGTGTTGACCACCACGCGTTCGCCGCTTGGGATGAGGGGAGGGGGCACCTCTGTTCACGAGCACGGCTAGACGGTATACGCAGTACACGTAAAACTACGCGCGGCAACGACACACACGACCAGTGCACGCGTCCTCGCGGCGGCTCCGTGTTTTCCACTGTGCGCAGCGTGTCGATGCTGGCTTTTCCTTTCTCGGCATGGACGCCACGGTAGCCACGCCAAGACGAACGTGTAGAAAGGAAGCGGATCGAGCGTGTTGATCGTACAGCGAACGACCGGAGCTCGAAGCGAGCGAGCCGAAGATCCGTCGAGCAAGCGGTGCTGCCTATCGGATGGCACTGCGTTCAGCGCCGCGGTGCGCGACCCCCGTCGGCCTTCATCGTCTTTCCTCGTCGCGCCTCGTCCCGTCTCGGCGTTGCTCGTCGCTTTTCGCCCCTTTCCGTCCCTCGAGTTTCTGCCGTGTCTCACACGGGTCCCGCGGCTCTATACTACCTTGCTCTCCGCTGTGTTTTGCTCCTCTCTTTCCTCTCACGTTTCTCTAACCCCTTCTTCTTCCGCGTCCAATACCCTCTCTCTCTCTCTCTCTCTTTCTTTCTTTCCTCACCGCCGTAGCCTTCTTCGATTCTCTATCTTGCCGCCATCGCCACTGTCACCACCACCGCCGCCTCCACCATCGTCGTCGTCGTACACCCGCTGTCGTCGCCCGCGGTCGCCGTCGCAGTCATACCCGACGAGCGATGTCGCGAAAATCATCTACTTTCTTGGCGATTCCCCGATTCGAGCAGACTTGTCGACCCGATTGCTCGCCGCTCGATCCTACGAATCGCCCACCTCGTCGTTGCACCTTCTTTGGTCTCGCCGCCTCGCTTCGCGCACGTTTCGTTCCCACATTTGGCAAGATTTGTGCCATTTTCGTAGGCAATTAATCGGGTCATTACAGTATCGGCGGTAAGAGTGTGATGCATCGACCAATTGGACGCTACTTTTCCACTTATATATACACGATTTCCAGGTTAACCTACTGCCTCGAGTACCTCACATTCTACAACGTGTTTTCCCATTTGAAACGTTCCAAAAATCACGAATCGAACGAGCAAATAACAGTGCATAGGAGCAGCGTGAAACCACGTGCGCCTTATGTTAACACGAGTGGTCCGGCAGCGGTGCATTGACCACGCGATCCATGGCACGCACCCGCAATCTCCCCCTAGACAATCGGACAACAGGACCGGGGATTCTCCAATATAGACGAACCTATGCATATTTGGCACATCGCACGCGGCACGTTCCGTTGAGTCACCCTTTCGATCTCAAGCACGCGTGGCAGTCGTAACAGGACACATGCCAGTCGTACAACCGAATTTCGATACGACGCTGGTTCGATACATCCCTTGAAATCGAACTACTTTAAACGGGAAGGGGTAGAACGACGAAGTTGGTAGGTGAGAAATGCAAAGAAGGCCGGCACTACGTAATGCCGGCGGACGAGGGTGCGTACGTCGGGTCAACGATAATAATTCATCGGAAAGGTTAATCGTGGAATGCCGGGAACGGCGCGATATGCATACCGGAGCTTCTGTCGCCGTGGCGGAAACCGGCTCCGTTTCACGCTGACCCTTTCCATACCCTAGAGAGTTGCCGGTATCGACGTCATCGAATACTGTTCCTTATTTAGAAATCAGGACGTCAGAGACGTCGTGTACACCGTCCGTGTCGGCTGGTCTCAATAATTCGCCACGTAACGATTTCGCGACGCCTCGCGGACCTGTTTTCGCACAAGCTCTACTTGAACGCGGACTGAACATTTCATTAGCGATTTTACGGGTTTCCTCGCGGTATCGATTCGAAGATGAACCGGTAATAGGACACGCGACTGACCCAAAAACATGAAGATTTCGATTTTCCTACCCTGGCACAGACCTGCCCGCTAATAGCGTATTCTTGATCTCCACTTGCGATTCTTCTGTATAACACACAGCCTCCAGTGCGAAACTGGATTAAGATTAGTGGGTACATGTATAGGTGTACACGGTCGTAGCATTATGCTAGGAATATCGCGTGTCGTTCTCCAGCTGAACGCGTGACTCGTCCCGCGATGGCTTCGTCATCAAGACCGCAGACTCTCGCGAAACGTCTACCGTCTGCTACCGTCCACTGCATAAGCGTTATCTATAGCTGTAGATAAGGGGTCTTCGATCTCGGGAGCGGCGTAAACAGAATGCTCGCGTAACGAGTAAAGATCGACGGGCACGGTCGTTGTCGCAGACAGCGAGGAGAACGTGCGTCGATCCGCGAACGAATCTCGTCGGCGAAAGGCGAGGCGCGTAGGCTGATAGGCAGACGGAGATACGAGCCAACCGCTCGGTATAGGTGGGAGGGCGAAAGAGAAGGGAAGAATATGCAAAAATGCAAGTTTTACACGCGGCACGGACACCGGCATTCCGCAGGACATACTTGGAACCGGACACCGGGTTCGTGGAACCGGGACGGTCACTCGAGAACTATGCTATTTAAAGAAAGGCGAACCGTGGTGCACCCCGTTTACCGTTACTATCAACCTCCGTCGACCTCTTGCCCGTCACTTACGCGGCCAGACAAGTTGAATCACCCGTGCTCGCTGTCGCAATCGGGATTTCATGGTTAACCCTTTTAAGCAGGATATACGACCGCGGGCAATCATCTGTATTTTTGCTCGAACCGGCAGTAAAATCGTGCTAGGGTGCCTCGTAAATTATTGCGCAACCTCGCTCGCTTTGTACGCTGGTTACTTCTAACCGAGGCGTACTCGATAGCCGGTTTATCTTTCGCCGCGCGTTACGTCCGAATCAATTTTTCAAATGCAAATAAGACGATACTTAATTATTCAATTTACAAAGTAATGAGATGCATCGTCGGGTTAATGGCGCGCGATAAACAACGAAGAGCGACCATTTGTACGGGGCTCCAACAAAGAGTCGTTCGTACGTTTCACGACTTCGCGCGAGAATGGTGTTTAACGAGAAACTACGGGGAGCAAGGCGAATCCCGATAAACGGTCGCTGCACGATTCGTCTCGTGTTGTTTCTCAACACGATCCTTCTCGCCCGTAATCCTCTTATCCCTTCGCGAGACAACAGTCGCGCGAATCCTCGGATTCACGGCTAACGAACCATCGATATTCCCGCGTGAGTAAGATTAAACGTATCAGAACAAACGAAACGTTTCTCTCGCGAATCTTCCTCTATCGCCAGAACAGGAAAGAGAGGAGAGAGGAACAAGGGATTTCTGCGATAGCGGGGAAAAAAGAGGAAAAGGAGGATTTTTTTACCAAGTGGTATGAAACAGCAAAAAGGAATAGGTGGTGCGTGAGATAGGCAGAAACGACGAAAAAATAGGGATAAAGCACGGAGAGGGAGAGAGAAAAAGGGTAAAAAGACGCGGAGATGCGAGGCGCGATGAGAAGAAGCGAACGTAGTAAAAGGAGGTGGAGCGGAGGAACGGAGAGACGTTTAAAAGAACCTCAAAGAGCATAAAGACCAAGTGATAATCGGTCAGAGACCCTTCTACCGGGGCCAGACGGCTATGCACTCGGTTGGAGTGCCAGGGCAGACAACGGACAGACGTACGGACGTGCACAGGAACGAACGGACAGAGCGAAGCAACCAGAACACATTGTGATGGCCTGCTGCACAGGCCTGCTCTCTTTCACTCTCTCTCTCTACATCTCCCTGTTTTCTTCTTCTTCTTCTTCTTCTTCTTCTTCTTCGTCTTCTCCGCCTGGTTCGCTCTTCTGGTACACCACTCCAGGCCATTGCCATTCACCGGCACGTCTCGTCTCTCATTTTCCAAGCCCGTGGCCTCTTTCTCGTATTCCCTTTTCTTCAGCCTGCCTCGTCTCTTTTCTTGCGCTGCCTGACCCCCTTCCCACCTCGCGTTTCTCTCTTTTCCCTCCCTCTTTCATACCTTCCTTCTTTTTTTCCAGTTTCATCGCCCCCGCTGTCCACCTTTTTCATCTCTTTTTTCTTTCCTTTCTTCTCTTATTTTCTGGTGTTCCCATTTCACCTCTGCTCTCACGTGGCACTCTTTCGGTCATATTTCATAAATAATAAAGAGAAACGCGGCCAGGTAAACAGGAATACGAACGAGACACGAGCCCCGCGTCACCCTGTGCCCGTTGATTTGCATCTATCGCGACCCGCGAGACGTTTGAACGCTCGCTTATTCATACGCCAGCAGAACGGAGAAAGAGTAAGAAGCACGAGTGCACGGATCCTAACGTCTTGTAGAATTTCGCGTCGTGCGAACTCGAGTATCGAACAGAAATCGGTCCACCGGTCGAGGAACCGCCCCGGTGACAACGTCTCGAATGTTCCCGCAAGACCTGGACCGCAAGTAAGCCCGATCCCCAGCGATAACCACGAAATTTCTTTTATTAATGATCCGTCATTTAGTCTGGTTTCGTGCAACCTGTCGTACACCCGGTCCTGCGTGCCTGCGGACGCTCGGTACCGCATTGGAAACTGAGCCCACCGCGTCACGGAATCTTTCGCGGCTCGTCCTGTTATTATTCCGTCAAATATCAGAAGGCGAGCCAAGGGCGTGGAAGGGACCGGCGAAAAGAAGGGCGAACACGGAGGGGCGACGGAACTGGACGAAAGGCAACGCCGGCTCCAGGCAAGGGGTTCTTCTCTCTTTGCGAGGCGGCCGGAATTTTTGCGGCTGTTTTTTACAGTTACACCTGCCGTTCCCCGTGCACACCGATCGCAAACGTCACGCACCACGTCGCATCGCCGCGTACTTCATGCGTGGAACATGAGGACTGGCCTTGTACGCGGATCGCGGGGCGGCGGTAGCCAGCAGCCACGGGCGGACCAAAAGGAGGAACGCGGCATAGAGGGTGGCCGGTACGCTGAGAAGGGTCAGCCAAAAGGGACACCGCGAAAGGGAATAATACGCGCTCGTGACGGATACGACGTACGCACCTACTCGCTCTTCGAGTTGTTCTTTCGAAGTCAACGAACCAGCCGATTATGCGAAATCAGTGATGGCCTCGCGCTTAAATATTCAATTAAACGGCCGGATGAAATTTATACGCGACCGGCATCGTGGCGTTCGCCTTTGGAATCGTGCGCGCAACACGCTCTTCGATAGCGATTACTTTGTACTTCGAGCAGACCGCTGTTGAAGTTCGCCAGAGGGTTAATCGATGCAACGCACCTCTTCTACTTGAACCAAGCTTCGCAGCTAACATCGTTCTTTACGTCCGTACAGATGCAATAAAAAAAAGATCAGAGCTCCGACTTTTCATCCTCTCCCTTTAGCATATACATATTTAGAGTATACACTCGCGTTATCTGTTAATAACTGGAATGTTTGCGCCAAGCTCCCTCGAAGCGTCGCGTCTTTGCACGAGCAAATAGTGCATAGCACTTCGCTCTTTGTGCTGGTCGTCCGGCCACCGCCTACGCTTTTTCCTTCCAGCGAGTGCAATTTCTCGCGCATCGCGGGTACACCTGTTGAATGATCCTCTTAACTCGTCCGCGCCATGAATTAGTGGCTCGCGTCGAATCGTTCGATTCGTTGAACCCTGTTAACGGTCCTTGTACGTTAGACGTGGGACATGTGTCGAAAGAAATTTCAACGCGCACTTTTCTCTTCTCTCCCTACTAACAAAACGTCACGCCAAGGTATGCACCATGTGGCTAGTTTTGCACAGCAACGGATAGAGTGAATCACGAGAGAATCACCACGGTGCCTCCTTCTCTTCTCATAGAAAAGCGTTATTGTTCATGTTAATAAAGTATCGCTACGATAGCGAGTATAGTACCGAGCACTCAACCGAGAAATTTCCCATAAGTCTCATAGAGAATTCGATGCGCCCTCAAAGAAAATCGACTCGCCGATTTCCCCTTTGCCCCGAGAGAAAAAATTTTACGGTGCAAAAATACCTTTCTCCTCTGACGTTCACGGTACGCGACGCGACGCGACGGTGTATGCATGATTCCAGAAAATTGAACGGTTCCACGTCTGACAGGGGGGCATCTATTCGCCTATACGAAGCAGACGGTGCAGGTTCGTTGAAAAATACATGCCCCCACCCGGTACGTATACGAAAGCTCGCCGGGCGTCGAGGGCAAATTGGATTATCGACGATCAAACACGGAATCCGATCAAATCGCTTGGAAAGGGCTTCATCCTTCATCTTTATCGGTTCAACGCCGTCGCCTGGCCGACATGCACAGTGCACACGCGGTGCGCCCCATCCAATTCTTCCTGCTGATTGCAAAAATCCGCATTCCGTCGACAGATAGCTGCTCGAAATCGGCAGCATCGCCCGACGCCACCTTTATGCACTGTATATCACGCTAATCGCGATGACGCTATCGGAGATTCCTCGTTGCTGATTGATCTACGACTGAACGAGTTCGACGATGGGAAATATCGATGTGGGTCCGAAAGATATTGGAAAATTGTATGAATTCAGAGATAAGGAAGATGAATTTCTTTTGACAGACGTATAACGAACCACTTCGAAAGGAATGGAACAAAAGAATTCAGTCGAACTCAACGGAACACGGAGCCGCGAAAGTTTAACAAGCCAGTCACTCGTAACTCGTAACCCTTTGACCAAACCGACCAACAGCGCTTTTTTAATTACTAAAGCACGCTTTGAAAACTGTACAGAAAAACTTTATATCGTGCTCGCATGCCATTTTCTAACCCCTGGAAGTAAAAAGCAGAAAAAAAAATACCAACTTCGAAACTAACCGACCCATCGCTCGTGCGATGATCAAAAGCGGCTCGCCGCCTGGTATACACACGCGACATCGTTTCGCATTGGTTTTCATAAACCGAGAGAAAAATCGCGTTTCCTGTCGCCGGACAAGGGGCAATAGCCCCTCGAAAAAAAAGAGGAGAGAACGTGAAAAAAAAAGGACGCGAACCGGAGGGGAGAAAGCGAAAAGGGGAAGGAATTACGCGATTATCGTCAAGGTGGTAGGGCGATAAGCCGTCAAAGGGCATTTGCCGCGGCCGGACCAGTCGTATCGTTCACCCGCGTTAACCATGTTGCCGCGATGACGACGGAAAGCGTAAAAAAGGAAGGAGAGAAGGTAGGACCAGAAGCGGTAGGCTAGAGGAGAGCCGAGAGAACGAGAAAAAGGAGAATGAGGAAAAAGCATCGTCGGAGCAGCTAGGTAACCGCCAGGAGTCGAGAGTTATCGTCTGGCGATAAAAGTCGATGGCGATAATAACGGCGATATACTCGTTCCCTCGGTGTACTCCTCCGCCTCGCTGCTCCGACCACCGCGTTCCACTGTCCTTCTTTCTCCTTCGTTCGACCGGGGTGATGCACTGGTCTGGCCTGCGTCCGCCTGTCTGGCTGTCAACGGGTCGTTGAACCCCCCCCTTGCCCCTCTCTTATATCCCAGCCGACCGGTGTCTTCAAAGCTTCGAGACTTATCGTCGTTTAAATGCAACGCCGCGGTCTCCGCTCCATGGCTGCACGCAGCCGACCCTCCTCTTTGCCCTTACCCACTCCCCTTGCACCCAACACCACCTCCGCCGCCGCCACCCGCGGTCGCCGTGATCCTCGTGTCCCCTGTGGTGAAGATACAAAAGTGGGCAGCCGTTTCTGCACGATCCGTCGATTCTTTCTCTTACGTTCGAGGTTTTTCGCTAAATTTTCATCGACGATTCTGACCGCCGTCGGAACTCTTCGGTGCATCCGTTTGGTGCAGCCACGCTGCGTCTGTTCCGCCTCTTCGATTTAAGTGGTCCGCGGTCTGGCTAGAAATGGGACGTTCTACTAGATAGATTCGTCGCGTTCAGCTTGATCGCGAGGTTCGTGTGGAAACGTGAAGTTCTGTGAATTTAGTACTTTTGCGTTTTATCTACTCTGTTTGTTCGTTCGAACGATGCGCTCCGTGACTATCGTTGTCAATTCTTTGTGGAATTTGCGTCATCGTGACCCACGTATCTTCTATTGCAACTCGGACAATGATTTATCCTATCACTCCCACCCCGAGATTCCTGATAGTTTCTTCGTATTATGTTGATTATTGAACATCGGTTGTCCGAATAAATACTTCAATAAATCATATATTGTAGAAAACACAATCGAAGATTTTATCCGTAGCCGTGGCGTTCGCATTGACGTGGCCGCAATTGTGCCCAGATGATGTTCGCCAGTAACGCGATTGTCGGCCATCAATGAGCGTGGCCGTGCCAATGGACGCGTCTCGATTGCCCTTCGCCGATTAATCATTTCAATGACCCGGTGAAAAGGGCAGGGGTCGTGAAATTTCAGTAGACAAGCGTAGCAATCGTCTCTTCTTCCCCCAGCTCGTAATCCGGCTTCAAACGCTTCTTCAACTGTCTGCGTTACTGTTCGCAAAGAGCAACGGAGTTTTCCAAGGGACGTTCGCGAACTTTCCTTCCTTCCCAATCATCTCGCGAACGCCCATCGGTGAATGGAGGATTCCCTGATGGCGCGAGGCGAACGAAAACGTCGAGGGAGGCACGAGGGTGGGAAGATAGCGAGCAGATGCGATGCATTTCCTTCGGAAACAATTTAAACGACGCCGCCGCCGTCCCCTGCCTGTTATACGTCGACGCTCCGAATAAGGACGAGGAAGAGGATGGTGGTTCCGGGGATTGGCGGTAGAGCGAGAGAAGTCGAGGAGAAACGGCGTGGAGAATAAAAGAAACCGAGATGGAAGACGAAAGAAGGTGCCTACTAGAAATAGTAATAATAAAATCTGAAGGGGTCGAGAGTTTTAGACGGGGTTGGGGGCGGCGGGTATGATGGGCCGCGTCGCGAGTCACAGGGCGGTCGGACGAAGGATAGGGTCGGCGAAGGCGCGAGGACAGAGTATTTTAACTTTTTAAGGGGGTGTACGGAGCAGTAGGAGCGGAGCAGTTCACTCGAACAGTTTGGTTGGCTTGTCTGCCGGGGGTGAATCGGGGGTTAGTCTAGACGGGAGTCCCCCGACTTCCACCACCTCCAACCCTCTAGCCGCACCAGCAGCGTCACCACTACCACCGCGCTACCACCGCTCTCAGACTGCGAGCAGACAGGTTGCGACCAATGTCGTAGCAACCCCCAACCCGCCACTTTCACCGTCTCATTCTCTACCCGTTCTCTCTCCTCACACCTTCCCCGATGCATTCGTCCAAAATCTCTTAAACGTCCTTTCTCTCCTTCTCTCTCTCTCTCTCTCTCTCTCTCTCTCTCTCTCTCTCTCTCTCTCTCTTCTCTTTCCCCATTCCATTATACATATATATGTCGACGCTCGAATCGTCGACAAGTGGATGTACAAAATAGCGGGCGTAGAGGGGAAGCGGGGCTAGTGGGTGGAACAACGTGGCGGGTACGGAGAAACGAAAAAAGGGCGCGAAGAAAGCGGGGCAGAAAAGAAGAGGCTGGCACGAGTGAATCGACGGTGCGGAAAGGAAAGGAAGAAGAGAAAAACGAAGCGTTATCCGGAAAAACGGCGGCCACGGGCAGAACGAGCCGTGGCACACACGCGGATGTAGCGGGAACGAGCCGGCGTGCATGCGACTCTTGTGCAAAGCCACTCGTCGCTTCGAATGAGAGACATGATGTTAGAATACTAATAATAGAGGCGCTTATTTGCACGACAAGCGGCGTTCGGCTTGCTAAATGACGACGTATTTATTTGTGCCACCTGAATTGCGTAAATAAATACGGACCGGCTCGTAATTCGCGCGAAGTAAAACCGACGGATCCTCTCGCGGGCGTCACTTGTGCTGGCCCCACGGAAATAGATCGTGTTTCGCGCTTTGCCGCGAATTTTATGCGCCGTAATCGCTTGAATGAATGACGCCGTTTGAATGGTAATTAACACTTTCGCGGTATAATTTCAGAGCCAAGTGGGAACAACCTCCTAACGCAACGTTCTATTAATACGACACCGTGATGATAAAGTTAAATAACGGAGTGTAGAGCACGATGGCGAGTAAGTGATTTGAAAGAAACAAGGGGGGGGAGGGCGAGTAACGCGTACGATAGATTACGGTTCGATCGATCGGCTAAACTGGAAGCTGCTCGAACGAACCAAATTGATACGAAACTCGCCAAAAACCATCGAACGGAAGCCAATCTCGCTCGACTTCAACTTTAAATAAGTACTAATTTTAAACGGCTACCCGGAGTTTACGTTGCAACGGTAGTCTGGAAGCATTTTATTAAACTGCAAAACTGTTCGCACAGACGAGCCTTAATTATGTATCTCAACAGGGATAATAGCGATATCTCAAGTCGATATGAAACTTGTACAACATTCTAGAGCTTCCAAACCGCTATATACTTAACCGAGCAATAAAGTCGCCCAAGTACACCGTACTCCAACTATTTCGAACAGCCTAGCGCAAACTTCGCCGCGCGCCATTATCCCGAAAGAACGCCCCGACGGGATCGTTCCATCGAGCGGTTGAAAGCCCGTTTATCGAGGAATAGCAAGCGCGTAAAGGCGTGCGTGGCTTTATCCGAAGTAGACATCGATGCCGATACGACCGGTGAAAAGGGGGAAGAAAAATCGCGCGGAAAAGATCCTCGACGACTGATCCGTTGCCTAATGCGTTGCCTCTGCTCGTTACATACGTATCCTAGGTACGTTCAAGTGGGGATAAACGGCGTGACGAGGCTGAACCATCTTCGAAGCGCGAGAGAAAAAGGTAGAGCACTTCGGATGCCAGCCACGAGGATCCGTTGAATAATAATATATTCTCTGACGGGCTCCAATAATGCGCCATTCAGCGTTTCCACGCTCGTACGAAGCGTTCGCACTTACGGAAGACGTGTAACTCTGCCTATGGCCCGTCCACGTGTCCACGGAGCATAAGCACGTCATTGTTCCATTAGAACGGACGGCAACGAGAGATACAGCAACAATAACATTATACGTATAAACAATGGTGCAACGACCTCGTGGAGATCACGCGTTCCCGGTCAACGAGTGCATATACGCGCTTGGGAAACAGCAGAGGAGTGGCCAGGCGCGGTTTCGCGAGAGTGGGCTGAGATTACGTACTTTTATGAAAACTAACATTTATCGAATACGATGAAAGTTTCTGCGTGTTCGTTCCCTCGTTATACGCGGTCCAGCGAGATTACGGTCCCCCACAATGGGTATGACATCATGCAAAAATCATTGAAGTGAACGGTGCGGAGAGAACGTGACGTTGATTAAAAAAAAAAAGGCGCTGAACGGTGCGAGCATTTGCCGAGAATTAATTCAACTGGTCCCAAAATCCGTAATTACGCTTCGTCCGCGATGGAACGAGGTCAAGGGTGGCATGCACCCTCTCGAATAAAATCAACTTTTGCGGTTGAGATATTCCTCCTCGAGGCGTTATTTCGAGTAGAATCCGCCCGTTTACACCGAAAACCGTATCCTATTTTAAACGGTGACAAGAAGGCGCGCGCATATAGATGCTGCTCGAAAATTTCCAACGGTGACCTCGTCATTCATAAACGAAATGAGACGTCGCATCGACGAGGTCGCCGTTGGAAAGTGACGCGCCGGGTGGACACGCGTAATTCCCGTACGGTCCGGCAATTTTCAACGGGAGAGAGAAGGAGAGGTCCGGGAACACCGTACAAGCTCCGAAGCGTTGTCGCGTCGACAACAAGCCCAGCACGAAATTTCTTTTGTGGAATCAAAGGCGCGGGACCTCGGGGAACGAGTGAACGGCAAATTCCCTGACAGCCGCGTGATACGGGGGAAACGCGAAATACGTGCACGATCCCTTTGATCTCGCTAGTGACTGTCCGCCACCTTGTAAAGCGTATTGAAATTTTCCAAGAGCAAATCATGTCGATGTGTGGCCGGGCAGAATACGGCGGCGGGTTGGGCACAGCTCAAAGCGATGCGTGGAATGTAATTGTCGGGCTCACGAAGAATGCGCAAACGCCTGACAAAGACGTTGTTGCTATAGATCGATCTGTCTCTCTCTCTCCCTCGAACCCCTCTTCCTCCCTTCCGTGACACTTCGAGCCACGATCCGGGTACTCCTTCGTTCTTTACGAGGCTTGCAGTTAACACCTTTACCGACCGTTCGTCACAAAGAATCCTGTAGGCGGCTGGTGGAAAATGTTAACGCACCCTTTGAAATTAAACGATCGTTTGTCACGATAATTACAAGCCGCAGGTTGCGAGTAATAGATTTTATGAGACATTGTTTTTACTCGGCTTGAATTACGGCCCATTCAGTTGGATGGTTTGTTGCTTGATACGTCGCGGATGTCTGAAGGCTACGCATCGAAGTAGAATGTTACCAGTCTGGATCAGACCTGACTACGCAGGAGCTGCAAGTAGTTCGATCCCCGAAGTGGTATACCGAGTAGCGTAAAAATGGCGTACAGATTTTAAAAGAAACCGATCGATGCCAAAAGAGATCGCCTACTATATGTTCTATTACAAATTTTCGAAATTTCTCGAGTAAACCTGGTTATTCTAAAATATACCTAGCCGTTGAAAGATTGGTTACGCAGCGCAGCAAGTAGCAAGGAATCATACCGTTCACCACACCGCGGGAGAAACAGCACGGCGAAACGCGATATTTGAAAACGCAACCAGCTCGTACGATCCGATTATTCAGAGAACAATGAGTTTTCGTGCGGTTCTGCAATTGTTGCGCAGCGGCGGCGAGGTCGCGAAGGTTCCTGGAAAACGCACCATGCGAATCGCCGCGCGCTCGAGTACCGCGGCTAAGAACGAAATATAAATTGTTAATGCAGGCTGGTTATTGTCGAGTTAATTTTAATCGCGTTTTATGCCAAGATCAACGCGGCCGTCCCGGTCGGCCGCTTTGTATATTCATGAACGACGATCGTCTCGTTGCTTAATTCTCCGCCGGGGCATTATGCTCGCAGGAGGAGAACGAGAAGCAGATTTGCCCTCGGCGATCCTTTCCAAACCGACTACTTTTCTACACCGCAGTCTTCCTCCCTCTATCTTTCTCTGTCTCGAGGTTATTTCTCTTCGCCTACGCTCTACGGGGCCAGACGAACGACCGCGCTCTTTCTTTTGCCGTGAAAAAGACAAATCTTTTCGTTGGAACGCATGCAGGTCGACTAGCGTTATTTTTTCCTGTCTCCGTCTATCCACCGTGGAACGGCATGCTCCGCGGTGCGTGGCGATACGCGTCTTTCTTTCTACGAGTCGAACCGCCTCCATTTGGTGACGAAAAAATTTCTTATAAAAAGCCAGCGATCTGACATGACGAACGACCGGAATATCTTGCCAGATACGACGCGTATATATACGAAAAGAATTCGTTTAACATTGCAAAACTGATCGTGCTTAACATGATTACAAATGTTAATGAACGTCGAATACTTGTTCGTATTTTAAAGATAATTAGAATTTCGAATGTAACCGGTAACGAAAACTCGTAAAGACTTTTAGAAATGAAGAATCCCGATCTTCCTTGTGGGAGGCCTCGGTGAACTTTGACTCGAGTCGCGCCCTCAGCGAAGTTATCGCACCCGCTGAGTTTCCCTCCGTCGCGCAACTACGAGGCTACACGTTAGCCAAGCCTGCGATCCCAGACTAAACAAAAACCATCTGGTTACACTTTTTCCCTCGTGTCATAATCAGCGTGCACCGAGTGGTCGTGGTGTCGCGTTCTCTCCCTTCTATTATGACTGGGTGCAACGGATAATAAGCTTCTTGGCCTAGAGCCGGGGATCTCCGTGGACCGCGAAAGGAAAACATCGTATAAGATCGTGTATACAACTCTCTGTTGCAGAGGCCCACTTCTCGCGCACGCGTTTCGGATGCTCGTGAATCGAAAACGTGACGGCAACCCATTCAAATTTAAACGTGGCTGAAGGAGGAGTAACGGAGAAGTGTTCTCTGTTACATGGTCGTTCAAAGGGAAAGAGTACTTTATACAATTTCACGCGATGGACATTTGATCAGAAATCCATACACGGTTTCGCGGTCGCGAAACGTCTAGAAGGGCCGAAACTTTCGTGGTAAGTAATAAAATAATTCTAACATCGTGGGAGTGTTAAACGAGTTTCAACTTTGCCCTCACATGAAAGCTTCTTCCAGCTACTCAACTTAGCTTTTACCCGATAAAGTACTTTAATCCCAGAAAAGCTCTCGGGGTCTAACCCCTATTCGCTACCAGATTACCAACGAGTTATTCTGTTTTATTTAATTAACTGTCCCTTCCTATCCACCCATGTATCTCATAAACCAGCAAATACAAAAAAGGAAACAGCTGAAAACACCAATCTCTTACCACCATCTACGAACATTATAAATTCTCCTACGAACACCATTCAATCCCGACAAAACCCGAGAGTCTCGGCTCGATTCCTTCCCCGAGAGTAAAGTGACCTAAAACTCGTTAACGAAACGACTTCGAGGCAAGCTAAAGGAGCCATTCAAGAAACCGCGATAGCAAAGCAATAGAACTTCTAGTTCCTCAACTTCTCGAACTACGGAGGAAGTTGTTTTCATGCTCGCTCTAGAGCCCATGAAACGCTGTTAAGAGGATGCCGCTATACACACATACGCGAAAGCTAAGAATGGGGACGATTTTAGAAACGTGACTGTCGGTCAGTGACTAAAATTAATCAAAAAAGGACGAATTTGATGGCTCCCTCCTTCGCAACGTTCGTTCGCAGCCACGCCACGAGCCACGTCCCCCCTACCCAAGACGTTTTCCGTGTGCCAGCGCACCGGTTACCCGTTTAAGCCCCCAAAACGGCGGATTCCTCGGCAACATGTTCGCATAAAATCATCAAAACAACCCCACCATCGTCGGGTATCACCGCGCGCGCGGACACGACTCGAGGAAACTCGTCGAAACGATCTCTCTTTCCCTTCCCAGTTCTCTCCCACACTACTGTTTGTCTGCCACGTACCGTCCCCGTTCTCCTTACACTCTGGAATCTCCCCTGGATTTCACCGCGCCCTGCATTCTTTTCCTCGAATGGCCATTGTACCGACCATCCGCGACATGAAAATCCATTGGAAAGCGCGGAGTGTCTGTACGACCATCCGCGACGATATCGATACCATTACATTAATGACATGCTCTTTCCAAACTTGTAAACTTAGGAATAATTCGATACCCGTTTCGTTAGTAAATAATATATACATAAACGTTGTTTAGGGATTTAAAGATGCAATGGATTTCTAACGAGATTTCTCTCAAACGTTAAATGCTGGAATCAATAATTAATTTAAAAATCCCAACGTGATGGTTCGCAACACGGCAACGACAAATCATTTAGACCCAGTAAAAAAAAAACCAAAAAATATGCGGAAAACGAATTTTCCCTCCACGGTAATCGAATGAGCATAGCTCTGTTCACCGGTTGGACCAGCGTGGATATAAACAACGACGACAGAGACAATACACGCGGACAGGGAACGTTCCGGTGGCGCGAAACGGGCGAGCGTGCAAACGCTCGCATATTTTTACGTGGCCGACGCATGCAGCTGCACCGCCGCCGCGAAATATATGCGTGACCTTTAAATAGTTTCCCTCGTACTTGCTGCAGGAGCCCGCATTTCAAGCGAGCTCGCTTGCGTAAGTTCTGTTTGCGATGTACGCGGTCCCTCCGCTCGCGCGTACCTTTAACAGGGCAGAGCCTTTTCCCATTTGCGAAATACCATTAAATTCGGTTCAACTACCGTGGATCGTGTAATCGAATGGTTTCGTACGTAGAAGAGAAACGTCGAAATCGTGTTCCGGCGAAAGTAAACGTGAGCAAATAGAATTTTCTTATAAGGGAATCTGGAAAGTAACACCGTAACTTTGTTGTTACAAATAATCGTAACTCGGAAAAGAACAGGGTAGAAGTTTGGAAGAACAACGAGGAATGTGAGAAATGAAATTAAGAGGAAAGAGTGGAGTGGCGAGCGCAATCGGCCTCGTCTTATTTATTAAAGCAAAGCGTACGAGGAGGCAAGGGTCGGTCGGATGCCTCGGCCTTTAGAGGCCAGCCACTCTTTACGAGCGTAAACCGAGATCGTCATAAACACGTGCAGTTACCGCTCGCCGCGGATTCAATTGTTATTGCCATTGTCGCCGACAGAAGCCGGAGTCGACGCTTTATTTGCCGCCTTCGCCATATACGTGAACGAAGAAATGTAGGAACTGAGAGGTGCGCCAATTGATGGTCTGAATAATTTCTACGGTAGCCAGGGACGCGGTTTCTCTTTCCATTTTACAACAGCGCGATAAAAAAATATCTTTAATTGAGCAAGAAGGAAAATTTGTAAAAGAACGGGAAAGTCTGGAAATCGCGATGAATTATAACATTTTCCTACGCGAAAATGGTAAAATGAAGCACGGCACAATTTAGCAAGAGTTATTTTTCTTTATAATCATATTTTTCAAGGGATAAATCTCCTCGCTGAGAGTACAACCGCGTTTTCCTTTTAAATATGACTACGCGTTCTTTTACAAACGACGACAAAAATTTCCGCATGTTACAGGAATGCGTAGCCACGAAAAAGTGCATAGCTTTCAGCCAGTTTAATTAATTCCCTTTGAAACACCGCGAAATGAACAACCCGTAAGACGTTTCACAAAAACATTCGATTAAAACAAATAACAATTAAAGAGACGTTACTTCTGACCAGTTAACCCTAAATGTATTCTGTAATGTTTCGGCATGCCACCGCTTGGAATTCCTATCACAGAGTTCGATGTTATGCTTATTAAGGGGCATTTAGAAATCCGGTTCTCCATTTGCCGCGTCAAACACGATATACGATCCGTAGAAATTTAATTAGCTTGCGCGTTCGCCAGTGGAAACGATGGTTCACGACTAAAATTATTTTCCACAAAAGAACTGTGCCCCTATCGCTGGCCGCGGATCTTCAAGGCCATGAAACGTCTGTCTCGCATCGCTCCCCTCAGTCCATAAAAATTCAACGATGCACATCTACTCTCTCGTGTCTCCCTGCTGTACTTATGTGTGCGTCCGTACACGTTTACGTACGTGAGCGTATACGAGGTCCACGCGATTAAAAGCGCGTGTATGTGTACACAGTCGCGATTAAACGATAATAAAGTTCACGAATGGCCTTAAATGCCATTCCTAATTTAAACGCATGCGTAAGAACGCAAACTTAAGGATACGTAGCTCTTACTTAAATCTCGCCTAACCTTTCTGACTCGTGAGCCGTGATCGCCGATAAACGCGCGTACGTATGCACCGTTTGCACGGTGAATCATGAATCACGATAACGCGATAAGAATAATAAAATTAACCTGGCGTCGATATCGTAAAACGTTACTTTCACGGGTAAAGGAAACCGGTACTAATGTATACAAGCATATCATTGCACGTAAATAGGTAAGCTTACCTGTCATCCTTCCAAGACTCGGGGACGAAGATCCAAACAACCAGTCGTCACCATTCCACGACGCATCGCAGGGTATTCGAATGACCACTGTCACCTCGCACACCAACAATCACTGCAAAGCACGAGGCAAAATCGAGTAAATGAAAACGTTTCGCTTCTTCATTACGCGCGGATACGAGAAAAGCGCGGGTACTTTGAAAAGGCGCGTCGCGAAGCTTAATTTAGCCGACGGCGGTGGCATCTAGCGGCGTACTGACGAAACCCTCGGTTCGGCACTCGGCAATTTACGCGCAAGAGAGCCGGAGAAAGCCGAGAGGGGTTCCTCGGCGCTGGTTGTGTGGACGTCGTTTCGGGTTGAGGTGGAGGGGGCGTCTAGACGCAACGTCACGAGTACGTAGTCTCCCCCCTGAGCCACTGTCGGTCTGTGTTCCCGCTCCCTCCGACGTTGCTCGCCGCTGTGCCGGGTGTTCCTCCCCCTCTTACTTCCCCGCATCACGATGCCACGCCGATGACGGTCGCAGCCAGACACTCCCGTGCGAGGGGCGAGAGGGGGAGAGGCGAGGGTGACTCCGGCTTTTTGGTTAGGAATTGTTGCCGGTCCGTGCACGTGTCTGCGAGCCTGTCGGTGTGTACGAATGAGTATCTGCACGTGCACTGGTGTACACGAGGTGGAGAGCAGGATAAACTACTACGGTTATGCGCCGGCGGGAGAGAGGAAGAGAGAAGGACGGAATGGATGTAGAAAGTAGAAGGAAGAAGAAGGAATATATCTTGTGGATTTGTATCAGCGCGTATCCAACGATCCACCCAGATGGAGGGTGCGTCAAAGTGGCCGCGAATTGAGTTTTCCTCGGGGCACGTATAATTCTAACCCCCCGTACCTCCGCCTCTCGGCCCTTTATTCTCTTGTTCTCCGTCTCTCTTTCCTGTCTACCTTTCTATCTTGCGCTTTCAACTAACCGCCGTGTCTCGACACGTGCCGGTCAGTTCGGCAAGGGTTATACGTGTGTCGCGCGTCACATATTTATTGTTCACGCTGCTCATCGGAGGTAGGTTAATCCACGAGTGATGGGATCGAAACGTGACTCTGAAAAATCTCAGACTCGCGCCTCTGTGCGTCGCATTCCCGATGCATTTAACGGCAACGACTTGTTTCTTCGATAAGCGAGATATTACCTATTCATAAAAACGTTTACACGTACGAATGGTTTTCGCAAAGCTGAATAAAACACCTTGCTTTTTATCACCCTCTCCCTCCTTACACGTTCTAAGGACGATTCTCGCGCATGCCGGAATCTACTAATTACCAACCCGCAAGAGAAAATTTGAATTACAAGTGCGATCGACGAGAGCTTTTATCCCGCTTCACTATCCTTTATCCCCTCGCCTTCGTCGCTTACACTTCTTTGTACATATTTATTATCGTCTTCACAAAATCAAGTAACACTCGACAATCGCTACTGCAGCCTGCACGGTTAACGAGCGAACGAGAAACATGAAAATTAAATCGTGGAAGTACTTGAAAGCCACCTACTTGATTTTACACCTTTGATGTGGCACGAGATGTGTCTTAATTGTTGATTAACAAATGAATAAATCATTCCTGTTAACTCTGTGAACGGGGACCGATCGATGCACGCGTCAAAGGATTCAAACCGGTACAGTGTGAAGTTTCCGCTCTTGCTCCCTACAAATGAAGTTGCACTCGATATGACAGGCCGTCATCGATTATTAATCGATAGTTGCGCGCCCTCACCGCATGAATCGCGATCGAATTCTTTCGGCAGTTACGTATTTTCTGGGTTATTTTGTGTGTAGACCGTGTATAATCCAGACACGAGCTCTAAATGTGGCAAACCTCCTATTTAGACTCCGCTGTTGACTCATACCCGGTTATTTTTGGCAACGGCGTGTTTTCGTCCACTGCGAATACATATATATACGTACATACTCGCGCGGTGGTACGTCCGGGATACGCGTGCACAGCTACTACTCGCGATAGATACGCACGCTCACGTTTCCACGGCTTGTACGCGTGTATTACATCATACGGACGTAACAGTCACGTAAGTATGAGATGCAAGGATTTTCGGGACACGAAAAATCGAAAAAAGTTACACGCGACGTTTCACCGGCCTTGCCTGCGAAACGAGGTTAGGTCACGCGGCTCGCCGTTGTATACGTATAAAAGACACGATGTTTCGGCTTTCTCAGTTCATTTTTCATGCGACGATGCGACGACCCGTAGCTGACAGGCTGGTATACGTGTACCATTCGTACACGTTTCCCCGTCTCTCGCCCCTGTTGCGATCCGTGCGGTCCGTCTCTACACGAGCGTTCTTTTTTCACGCTTTTCAATAACTCGTTCGTGAACGACCCCTACCCTTTCACCGTTTCCACTCCATTGGTCTCCTGCGACAACGTACGCAACAAAACGATTTCCTTGATAACGCCACTCGTGCGGGGTGACGAAATGTACAGCTGCGGACAATAATAGAACTAGCGATACTTCGACCCCTCGTCACTGCAACGCGTACGGGAAAAATAAGTTTTTATCGATTACTAACCTACGACAACCATCTGGCACAACGTGGCCTTCGACTGCCGGAGAACGTATCGCGAAAACTCGATTTCAAAATCTGTCAATATCAGTTTATAACTTCCTTCGCATTTTACCCCGAATTTATAAGCATATATTTTTATAATTTAATATTGCTTTAATTGCAGAGGAATTGCTGAATTTGCAAATTCACATTTATGAACATCCGATGATGAGCTTAGCAGCGTGGCGGGTCGTTCTGCTATATCCTGGAGTTTATAAAGCGCAAACAGAATACACAACGACGTCGAATGGTAATTACTTTTGTGTTTTTCCCACGAGGCGGAACAGTAGTCGCACTCCATTTGAATAAATATTGTCACGGGTGACAAAGAGTCCGCATAAAAGCCTCTCGTATAACCATATTTTTTATCCACTCTAACAATCGCGGATAACAACGTTTCATTGCTTTTGTTCTCCCTACGTATAACGGAGTACAGTTAACTTTAAGTAGCTCGATACATTCCTTTATAACCGGAAGCCAAATGAAGCGATAGAAAATTGGCAAAAGATGCATCATACGTATCGTTCCAATGAAGTTTTCAATTAATTTTCGACGTCAATCGATTATTTATTGCCAGCATGGCAGTAGTAATAGCTTGCGGTACCGTAACAGTTGGTCCCATGTAACGCATCGATTTTCCCAACGGAGTTCGACCATTGCTCACCTCTATCGTTGCGTTATGATGGTCATCGAGGGTTCAGCCTCTAGAGATCTATCGAAACGGTTTAACGGCAAGACGTTAATTAACGTAGATTCCCCATCACTGACCTTGCTACGCTGGTAGCAGGCCCTGGTGGTGGTTGGCTTATTACGTCGTCGACTATACGTTTGGGACCTACCCCAATCAAAGCGAGACTAAACTCCTGCGCTCCCAAGCCAGACCTAATCGTCTTGAGTCACGCGACGAGAGAGGGGGCGTCTGGAAAGTGCCGGGGAGCTTTTTGTGCTCGCTCTCCCGATCCCCTCGGAATGCACCACTCGTGATCACTCGTACGCATCGAACAGAAAGAATTATTTACGCTAGTCACTTGGAACACCCGGACAGTGTTCGCCATTGTACCGCATACCACGTGTACAGGCCATTATCTTTGTGCGTTTAAGACTTATTTCCATGTGGTTCACAACGTGCGAACCATCGGGATTCTCGGTCGAACGGCTCCGGTTTGCGTAGGTCCGTTACGCGCATGTCACTCTCAACAAGTTTCTGCTATCGATTCTATAACAACGATCCTGACTTCAACACACCAGTCCTTAATATTCCTCGCGATCTAGTCGCTTTCGTTAACGTCAGGATACCGATTACGCAGCGACCGCGGCGTAACTCAGACAACAACGTCCCCCCAGTCATCGTAGCCTGTAAAATCGACAATGCGATCGAGGGCTGTTCGCCTTCGAGGTCCCCGTGCGCCACGTCTGCGTCGAAGTCAGACGAGGGACGCGCAATCCGTCTCGAAGAGGGAAGCGTGAACTTGATATCCCAGGATCGACGAACGATCCTGGTTTTAACGGCGCGGCCGCCAATCGTGGCCGTCGCCGCGTTTCTCTCTCGACCGACGTAAGAGTCGTGCGCCGCGCTCCGGGGAGAAAGGCAAAAATTTTCCTCCTCGATTCCGACAACAACGTCTCGTCGATAGGTTTTCGGCTCTGCCGCCCCTATACTCCGGCCGTGATCGTGGGATGCATTGCGACAACCAAGTAACGGCTGCACAGCATAGCGTACCGCGTTGCGGGGACTATAGTCGCTGGCTAGACTGCACCCCCGCCGAACGGGGAGAAGGTCGACTGAGAGATCGTGGGACGGGGGTAGGAGCGATGGAGACGGGCAAGGGGGGATGGGTGGGGCAGTCGGGAATACGGGTGGTGCGAGAGGGACGGCTACAGGAGAAGAGAGAAAGAGACGAGAGGAGAGGAGAACGGAGGGAAGGCGTACGAGCGAGAGAGACGGAGCTAGGGCGCAGCGGGGGCGAGGACGCCGACTGTTCGAGGTAGGGGACGTTGGCTAGACACCGCTCAGACGGTCCAGGGGGTCGCAGGGGGTAATTTCTGCATTGGCGTCGAGAGCTGGGAAACGATCGACAGAGACTGCAGCTGCCGTCGATCGGTCGAGCAGGGTGGCCCTTTCGGGAAAGGTCACGGTGGACGTCCGTTGAAACACACGGCGCACCGTTCGGCTGCACCTGCATCGATGACGGCGCACGTGTTCTGATTACGTGCGTGCGAGACAAAAAAGGATGTCGCGACGGCGGTGGTGGCGGCGGCAGCGACAGCGGCGGCGGTGGCGGCGGCGGCGGCGGCGGTGGCAGCGGCGCGTGGGCTGGCCGTCTGCGCGCCTTGTGAATTCGATTCCCATCTGGCGGTCTGCGTATGTACGGGTAAACCCGTTCCCGATTAGCTGGAACGCACGCACGACGTGTCGGTAATTGTCGTGCCGTTCCATAATTCATGCGGCCTTCCGGTGGAAGATCATTCTTCCCTTTCTGGCTATTGAGAAATTCGTTTCTCGTCCAGGTCGCTTCTCGTCAGGTGTTCCACGGCGGATCCCTTTGTGCGCTTCTTTCAATTAGAATAGATATTCTTTCGTGTTACAATTTTACTCCGTTCCGTTTCTTTGATGGATGCAAACAAGTTTCGATAGAGACGTCTATAGGTAGAACGGAGCAAGGCGAAGAGCTGCGATGACAATCGAGCGCAAGTTCGCGTCACAAAGCGCGCGGCAACCGAAGAGGGACCCATTGATGCGGTTCGATCGTGGCCAGAACGGAGGAACCGGGGGTCCAACGCGAAAAAGAAACGCCCCGACACGGGCTACGCCAATGGATCGGACGGCCAGGAAAGCGGCGGACTGTTTTTTATCGAGTGACTGCAGAGAGTTGAGAGTTGAGTCGAGTCGAAGCGGGTCTAGACGAGCGGGCGTTCGCCATCATCCTCTTTGCCTCCTTATAGGCAAGTTCGTCCCTACCGACTGGCCCGCCGTTTGCCATCGCCTTACGTGGCTTCTCGTTTTCTACGCTATAGAAGGAGATGTCTTTTTCCTCGTTAAAGGCGTCCCGATACCTGGTATCGGCTGCGACCGACCCGCCATCCTCATCGACGATCACGCGGAAGCGTCGGATGAAAGACGAGCTCGTAAAAAAAAAAAACCGAAGAAAGGGGGAACTGACTCGCGTTCTGACATCGTCGTGGGAAGCTGTCGCGCTTGTCTTGGCCGCATACCAAGAGGAGTCGAAGAGGGACGGGGGGAAAAAACGAGAATCCTGTTGGATGTTACGCGAGACAACAGTTTGAATAGTCGCCGATCGACCTGGAGCGATTGCTTTCCGGAAACGTTAACCGAGTAACCCTTTTCTTTGAGATGGAAAACTGTTTGATGTACACGGAGGCCTCCTGTTCTTTGAACTTTACACCCTTAACGCTTTGATCGATCAATTTTTGATATCTGAATGACTAGTTTGACTCGTTAGGGTAAAAAGGTGTGAAAAAGAATCGTTAGAGTTTCAGATGATCGGTAGAGACGGTTTCATGGTGAATTTGTATTGAATTTAGAAAAGAAGTTTGAAGTTTCCTTTTTTCTCTTTCCTTGGATAGCAAGTGGTACTAGACAGATCAACCGTGTACTCCAAACGGCCCCAAATATGATAGGGTTTGGTTAATCAATCAAAGTTGAACCCCAAGTACTTTTTACTTCACATCACAATCACGTCACTTCAATTTAACCTCCATACTCTGTTATTCTCCAAGCCGGAACAAGAACCGTTGCCCAACTACTTACAGCTCTTTTCAATCAATCCCCATCAAACAGAACAGCACTCGGTCGTGCAACGCGGGGCCTCTGTTGCAGAGGTTCCCTGGAAATTCCATCCGGGGCGTCTATTTCCAAGCGTTCTCCGTGGAACAAGCGTGGCCACTTGGCCCTTGCGGAAGCGTGAAACATCGGGTGCTTGGCGAACGGATGGAGGAACAGACAGACGGGAATGGACAGGATACGCGGAGACAGGTGGTCGGTTGACGATCGTAAGTGGGCAGGAAGGAGGACATCGGGGCCCTGACGCTCTTGGGTAACGACAGACAACCGGACAGAGATGGGAACCGTACGATAGAGAGGGAAAGAAAGGCAGACAGAGAGAGCGAGAGAGAGACAGAGAGCTACAATTCCGTGTCCGTCCGATGCGTGCGATGCAATTTCCCGCAGGGCCGTCTGTCCGTCTGTACAGCCGTGCATGCCACTTACGCCATTGTTCCTCCCCCTTTTCGCATACGAAAGTGAACATTCCCGCGATCACGATGGAATATAACGCGATCTTGTCCGGTCGGAATCGCCTCAGGATGTGTATCGGTCGGACTGCACGGTGAGCAGTCTGCACACACCCGTCAGCTTCGATCTCTCGCTCCTCCAAGTAAGGATACATTCTGTTCGACGAGCGAAGGAGCCGCGTTCCACGTACACCTTGATCGTTCCGCCAACCGAAAAGGCGGACGTCCACTTCTTCGAACCGGGTGCATTCTGTGTGACGCTTGAATCTTTCATGCTACCATGGGTATAAATACGCGTCCCACTGTGCCATGGTAGATCGAATTCCGTGCAAAACGTTTCGTGCCGGCCACGGTGGATGGGAATGCATCGAACACCCTGCGCTCTCGATGAAACCGTATATACGCATTTGCGAATACGAAAGCGCAAGACGATACTTTCTTTTCGAAGCCCGATATTAGGCAATGATAAAAGCGTTATTGCTGTCCCTAAAGTTGTACAAGTTGGTTATCTACTTTTTACGATCAAGAAGAGCAACGTGTCGTACGACAATTTTTGGAATATTCTATTCCATTCTGCCGTCGAGGAATTTTATTATCGATGAATATTTAATGCGAGTCTATGAGGCCCGTGTCTGAATCATCAAAGAAAAAGGAGGATCGCATGAGAAGGGACGAAGGACCGTGAACGTAGATTTCGATCTATTCGTCTGCCTGTCCATCCGTCGGCCGTCGTGAGGGGGATGCCCGACGTAACGTTTCAATGTCACGGTCGCAGGTTTAGACGGTCCCCTCCTCTTTCTCCCTCGCTATACAGGGTAGACCGCTCGAACCACATCTGCTATGCCGGGAGCTGCCATTTAACACCATCCATAATCATCCAACATTGACGCGCCGCTCAGGCTATAAATCACAATGAATGCATTCTTATTTTTGGATGTCGTCGTTCGTGGTCGCCCTGAAGATGTTGCTTTCATAAATTCTTTTCATTACGCGAAACCTTTTGTACGTAGAAGATCGAGCAGCGGGATAGAAACGTTCTAGACTCGAGGAATTATACATTTCGTATCTGCCGATAGTTGTTATTCGAATCATCACATCCAAACGATTTGCACAACAGAAGACATCAAAGACCGTATCGTTCCTTAAAACCGTTGTCCAAGAATCGAGGAGACAACATTCTTGAGTCAGCCTCGAGAAAAGAAATTTCAGCCACAGTTCGCGGTGGTTCGCGTCGGTTCCCAGGAACGGAGTAAAGGATCGCCGCGCGATCGATCTCAACGGCGGAAGCTCGAGGTCCTTCGGCTCTCTCGACCTTGCACACTTCGTCAGCCGGCGTGGCCGGGCGTCTGATCGCATCCACGAGGATTTCGAGGCTCGTAACGGGGCTGGCCCCGACCGCTCGTTTCGAGGAGTCTCCGTTACCGGAGCCGTTGTCGTCTGGAGTGGCGAGGAGTTTCGCCGGGACGCGATCGGGGGTGGCGCGTCGTGCCGCGCAGCGTCGGGGGTTGGAAGGGCGGCTAGACGGGCGGTCGGTCGAATGGAAGGGTGAGACAGGCCCCGACGGGGCGCAAGGGGGATGGCACGGTGAGACGAAGGGCAGGGTGAAAGGAGAGATGAAAACGACGGCGGCGACGGCGCGGCGGAGAAAGGGGTGGCGGACTGTGTGGCACACACAGCGGTAGGTAAAGGGTGGAAGCGCGGGTGGCACGGGGCGGAGGGTTGCGCCACGGGTTGGCTGGCAGACGTGATAGTTGCACGATGCCGGAGATTCCGAGAGGTTTGAGGTTTCGAACCTTATTTCAGACGCTTCGTCTTCCTCACGGCGATTTCTCCGAACCCCACCTCCTCCCAGCCCTTTTCTTCCACCGCTTCTTCCGCGGCGGCTCTTTCCTGCGCAAACATCGTGGCACGCGTGAAACCGTGTACCGCGAGGCGATACCCCGTCTCTATACCGCCCGGCGACAAATTACTGCCGGCTGAAGCGTCGTCAATGGGATTTCTAACAAGCGTGAAACTTCTGCTGAAATTCGTCCGAGCAATTGCGACCGTGTGTCGGCCGTAATTGCGAGATCAATTTGTCAATTTGTTTCCAACCCCTTCGAATTCGAGTTCCTTTTTTGCTCGTCTTTCCTTCTCAATTTGCGCGTTCTTCTCTTCTCTGGGTGGTTCGGACTTTGCGAATGTCTGAAATATTCTGCGCGTGAATGGGACTCTTTAGTCGTAGCGGCGTCGCTTTTGCGCAGGACGAAGCATTTGTTGTTGCCTTTGCCAGGAACGGCATGAATATTTATGTCGATCTCGCAGTCTACGCTGCGCCAGTAAGTGGCGCGGGGTGCTAGAATTCTTTGAGCCATCTCGGAGAACGGCTTAACACTTAGCTAACGGAACGAGTATTTCTGCTTTTGCTTGGAAAATTCATATCCGAGTGAAAGGAAATATATCCGCGTAAAAATAACAACTATCGCGCTAAGAATTTTAAAATTTCACAAATATGGCTAATGCTGATTTTTGCCGTACAGTTCATCCTGCGGTATAAGCTCTGACAATTTTCCAGTGGAACGCAAACGAGCTGTGTATCACCCTACGAGCGATCAATTATATCCCATTCACCTTGTCCGTTGCACGTCCACGCTGCAATCTTCCCCCACAATCTACTCGACACCCGCAACACCGCAAACGTATCAAAACCTTATCGTCTCAACACCATTTCACCCCCTACCATCGCTGACCATCGTATCAGCTCTGCCAAAAATCGTCTCGGGCAATGTCACAGGGACTTTGCAGAGAAGCGTCGGTAGCGGTAAAAGGCAGGAGCGAAAAAGGGTGGCGTAGACACGCGCGCGCGCGTCGTCCAGAACGCGAGAGTCCAATTTGTCCCGGGGAATAATGCGAGTCGAATCGACGCGCTGGCGACGTGGTCTCTTGCAGCTGTACTTACCGCGCCGCCATAGAAATGCCGTCCCTCGAAAAATCCCCGCGTAATCACCTGGTGAAGGGGGTTGAGGAAGGAAAGGGGGGCGCAGAGAAGGCTGCCGGACTAACGCTCGCCCGAAAAGCGCTTTAATTCCCCGGCCGCTTAATTCCGTGCGTACGAATGCCACACGTGAATATGTATGACCCGTAACCGTGCCTGCGAACAGAGAGAGAGAGAGAGAAAGGGCCAAAATGGAAACGAGAGGCGGAAAGGTGGAGAGACAGAGGAGAAAGCGCGGGCCGACCTGTCGCGACGCCGATTTATTTTGTTTTGCAACTTTTTCGCTCGAACCCCGCGAACCTATTAAAATGCCGTCCGGCACGACCGCGCCCGTCTGCTCGCTATCCGTTCGTTCCCTTTCTTTTTCCCGTTCCCGGTCGCTTCTCCCTCTTTCCACCCTCCCCTGCACCCTTCGCGCCCTGGTTCCCCGTTTCGTTTCGTTTCGTTTCGTTTCGTTTCCGTGAAAACTTTTCCCCCCTTTCGTTTCCACGGTGCCTCGAGCGAGGCATGTTAAAGGACACGGGATGATCGCGGCCTCCTTCCACCCTCTGGGGATTATTCCTTTAATCAAGGGAAACGAGTCACGAATAGATCCGCAACGCGGAAACCGTCTGTGAACGCGCAGAGGCGCTTGTCGCCTTGCGCGCCCCCGCTGATTCTTTATTGGTACGGTTAATGGAGAAACGCTCGAGTGTGATGTAGCGTTGGTGCACGATGCACCCGGGAGTAACGCACGTTAAAGAGACACGTGTAACGTGCATTGGGGGGAATAAAAATCCGTGTTCTTGATATACTACCGGCAATTATGCGTTTTAATTCCGGTGTAGATGGATAAGATAAATCCTTGTTTCACGTGTAGATATGTACTCGAATGTGGGGTATACAGATGTTTTTGCCTTTCAAGGCAATCGTGTATTTTTAAAGGTGGATCACAGGGTGCGCTTCAACCCTAACTCACTACTGCAGGGGGTGACTAGCAGACTAAATTGCATCGTCACCTTTTAATCGATTCGTTTCACGAGGGTACGAATGACACAGTCTCATAACTCTTCGAAAGGCTTTCTATTGCCAATATAGGCCACTAAAAACTCAATATAGCATGAGCAAGCTGGACAGAATCCTCGAATGATCATCACTGGCTGTTTGTTGGAGATGAATCATTCCCAAGTTCGATGGATAGCTCTTCGCTGGCAATTTTTCAAAGTGGCGTCGCGCGCATACTCTATTTTAAAGGGTGAGCAGCTTGCTCGGGTCCAAGAGGGTTAAGATTAAGTGTTTTATATACACGTATACTGCCGAAAAGTGCGCTTCAATTAATCAGAGTTTGCGTCAGCAACGTTCAAGTTCGTAAGACAAGTTCAAAGAATTGATTTCATTTTTAAGCTTCATTATAATTCGTGGTGTCTATAGGAAACTGATATTG
Source organism: Xylocopa sonorina (assembly GCF_050948175.1). NCBI lineage: Eukaryota > Metazoa > Arthropoda > Insecta > Hymenoptera > Apidae > Xylocopa > Xylocopa sonorina. Next base: position 8,678,381 of record NC_135198.1, read on the forward strand.
GCACCTGTCAACGACATAACGAAGCGTATGACACATTTCGTCAGGTCTAAAATTAGTCCCGTCAGAGATTCTATGATGTCACGCATCATATGATATTGATGTAATTACAGAGGAGGATTCAGAGTCACTCGAAAGTATACTTTAATTCAGACTTGACAGTGACACCAAATTTAATATCCTGGATCTAATCAATCAGAGTACGTAAATGTTAGTGGAAATAAAAAGGATGGTGTGTCACTTTCTGTATTCGTCCCACGTACCATTAGTATCCAGAAGTGAATTCAGAAAAAAGTAACCCCGTGCCACTGTGTTAATTAAACACAGTCTTCCATCCTTTCTTTTTCTGAATACAATAAGCTCTTAAAATTCACTCTCCACAAATGTAGATGAGCAGACGCTATCAGCAGGCATGAAAATGAACAATTACACGGCGGTACTCTTGCGTCGGGTCAAAGAGTGGTCATTTGGAATGCTTAAAGTTGTTTCGGCCCAGAAATGATTGCAATCTAAGGAGTAAGGAGGTTTAATAGGTCATATTCTCGTAGGTGCCATTAGCAGTCGTTACTTTTGCGCGGCGGACTCATTCTTTAATGCCGGACTCGGTCAATCTGGGAACACCAGGATCACGAGTTGGCATCGAGAAACTTGGTCACATCCGGTCGTTCCGCGGGGAAAATAATTTCAACTTTATGACAACCAGTTCGTTCCTCGTGCAGCCGGCGTATTCGCGATGAAAATTTCAAAAGAGCTGGCCCACCGGAAGAAATACGAGGAACAATTACTACCTTCGCCAGTGTCGCGCGAGTTACGTTTTATCGTCTTGGGGAACAAGAACTGTTTAGCTTGTGTTTTATGCGGCTACAACTGTTCCAGGCCGCGCCTTACGATTCTTTTATCCCGTCGTGCAAATTCTCGAGAAAAGCCCAACGAACCGACGCCTTCAGATTCTAAAAGCACAAGGTACACTCGCGGCTCTCGTTGAACCCCTCATGCCACCTTGTACCTTTCCGTTTACGTGCCTCACCGTGTCGCCATTACGATAATTGCTCGAAATGTGGGGCAGTTCAGCTTGTTGTTTTTCATGGAAACACATTTCAATTAAGGTATGCATCGCTACTACAGTTCCCAGTGTACTCGTATCGATCAGACTGTGTTTTAACTCGCGATGTCCCTCTAAATTTGCGAATCACTTTGTTACTCGCTATTTTAAGTCGAACCGGTGCCAAGGAAACACATTTCCATCGACACCCACGTAATCCAGCCGATCTGACCTGGATGTCGCATTTACCCAGACATCATCATTGCCCAGCATTTTCTCGTCACACGTGTAAACACCGTTCTAAACGATTCCGAGCGACGGTGCAGATAGCCTGTCTACTTTGTCGCAAGCACACGAACACCGTCGGATGAGTCTCGCGTGGACCAGCCGCGTTTGTACATAAGCGTTCCGAAGACGCGCCGGGGTGTCATGCGACGGTGGCGTAGTGCAAAGTCTAGGCTTTTCCGCTCTGTAAATAAAACAGGCCGCGGCGTTGCACACCGCCACCCTTCGCCCTTTCGTTCCTATAGGCGCCTCGCGGTACGCGCCTCTTTCTCACCTTCTCTCGTGCGGACCCTGTCGGCGTCTAAAAGAAAGGGGTAGGAAAATGAGCAAAAAAGAAGAAGGGACAAGGAAGGAGACGGGTTCCAGGACCGTGGACGAGATTGTCTTTCGCGGTTGCGTAAAACGTGCCGCTGGGAGAAACGGCGACGCCGCCGCGGTACGAGTAATCTTGCGTGAAGATATTCCTGCTGCGAGTCTAGTGACGTTATGAGGCCGGCGACATCCGTTGTAGGAGGTGATGGATATTAATAGGTGGTTACCAGCATTTCATTCATGGCAGTTGCGCCTTTTGCCCGGGTACCCCATTTTGTTTACCGGCGTTCCTCCGCAGGTCTGCTGTCTTCCTCCTTTCCCTTTTTTCGTCCAGACGGCGAACAGCTAGTCTTCCTCGTTCTTACAGGCGTCGAGACGGCTATGGTTATTACTATTGCAGAAATCCTTGTAGCTTTCCACAAATTATCCGGGATTTTTTACCATCGAGCTATCTTTAAGAGAGTATTCAGAGAATACGCTATACACGTGTTCATTAAGTAAACGCGTGTAAAAAAGACTTTGGTATACGAATAAAAATTTGCGACTACCTAGCATATTCGTGCATCCGCTGATATTAGCAGTCTGTAAATAATCCAACGTATTTTTCATCTTTTTGTACATCCTCGTCTAGAGAAGCGTAAAAAAAAAACAGACGTTCATCTCATTAGCAAAGTCGTATCATCAGCGGTGCTCTAAACGGGTCGGCTAGAAACAATGGCAGCATCGTTTTCCGTCATTTTTACGACTATTCCCGCGGTGTTGTCGACGTTCCCCACCAGGAACACCTCCAGGCGACAAGATGAGGGATTCCCGGGAATTACCGAGGAACCAACAGATCGCGAATAAACCGCCCCCTCATCGAGCCGACGGGGAGGCGAAGGGCTGGGAATTTACGCAAATGCATCTGTAAATAAGAGAAATGGGGCGCGATGTTAAATTCCTGTTCCATGAGCGGGAGCAAGGGGACGGTGATTCATTCTGTACTGTCGGGGCAACCAAGAAAAATGTCTGGAAGAAAGCCACCGTTTCTACGTAATTTGCAGAAAGATGGTAAGGTGGATGGGGGAAAGAAAGGGTGAGAGAGAGAGAGAGAGAGAGAGAGAGAGAGAGAGAGAGAGAGAGAGAGAGAGAGAGAGAGAGAGAGAAGAGAGCGTAGCCGCCGTCTCGTGACCTCTCGTGTTCTCATAAAAAAGTTCCTCCCCGGTTGGATGAGATTGGGTCGTGGCACCAGGATGAGCGTTTAACGCGTAGACGCCCGTCAGTTGTCACTCGAATTATGAGAGGCGTCGCTTCAGCGACGGACTGGCTAGACGTCCTTGCAAATTATGATGATTAGCGCGTACGAGGCTTTATGACGCTGACGGCCGTCTCTGCGAATAATGAGTGCTTTTTGTCGAGACGTTTCACGCGATCTTGTTTGACCAGAAAAAAATTTCACCGCTTGAGCCTCGATTACAGACGGTCAACCTATTAACCCTTTGTAACCGGAGTTCTCTTTACTTACCGGAAGAAATTACTGGTTGCCAAATATATGTAAAGAGAACGTAAAAGTGCTACAGAGCGTCTACATTTCTGAGATGTCTTCCGGGACGATGGATCTCACGGTCGTATTTTTATATGGTACGCCACGTAGAATCGAGCGACCACGCTCGTACACAGCTGCGATTACGAATTCTAGTTAGGGTCTGGCTTGGATGACGTAGCAATCAAATTATCGTGGCAGAGGGCTCGTTTCAGACAACGATTTTAAACGGGGGATGGAGGAGCCCACGAAGGGAGCGATCAAACTACAGGAAACAAGCCCTTCTCCGATGAAACAGGAAGCACGAACGCTATCGAGTTTTGTACAAACCCGTTGAGAAGCCGTCGAGCTGATTCGTTTTCCTTTTCCCGATCGAAAAACGGGCCAACTCTATATTTCCGTTCTGAGGGAGACCTGCTCTGCTCTTTTTATTAAAAGTCCTCTAAAGGACCAATAGAACGTTATGATCTTCGTACCACACTAGTAACTGCCACGAGGGAAACACAATCGCAAGGGATGAACATTTAAAACCGATACGCGGATCGATAATTACACGTCTACCAGCTCTTCTTACCGGGTCTTCAGCAACGGCGGAGGGCGGCAAAGCGAGCAGACAGGCCCTTGTAACAGCCGGCACTTAAAAAGACGGCCGTCGCGAGGCATTCAGCGAATCCAGCGGAGCCACTTAGCCCCGGCGTGGTAATTAGATCGAAATGACGCCAGACGACGCGGCGTCGTGCGACTCGTTCGGAATCCGCTTAATTGAATGATTCACGGGTCTAACTGTTGTTTCAATTAACGGCTCGCGCTCGCTCGCCCGCAGAGACCCGGGCTTGCAGTGTTTCATCTGCATGTCGCGCGCACCTGCACGCGCGAGGACGCGTCCCGAGCCGTTTCACGGTCGAACGGGGAACGCGTGTGCAGGCATTCGACAATGCGACTAGGTCAGAGAAACACGTTCACCCTCCGGTGTTCTACTCGCTGATGGCGGAGCGCCCTGATCTCCTCTCTCCCTCTCTCTCTTTCTCTCTTTCTCGTCTGCGGCAACCGAAGGCTCGCACAGGTGCCCCTCCGAGCGTCCGCGTTAATGCAGACCTCGTGTCGCCGCGGGCACAATGCCCTTTTCAGAGGAAAAACAGGACAGCGTTACGCTTTTTAATGGATTTAACGTATGAACCGACCGCGTGGGACAGGTGAGCAGTCCACGCCTCCAGATCGCTACGTTTCACGGTGATTAACATACCTGGCACGACCGCGAGCCGAGATCGAGCGACGCGCAACTCTATGATCGGCAAGCGTAGCCCGCGGACAATCTCGACGCGCGACACCAGTCGAGAACACGAAGCGTTTCGAAGGCCGTGGAGAACGATCGGGATTGCACGGATCTCTCTGGTTTCTAGGAATGAATTGTGGAATCTCGAGGATGCGAGGAAGCATGAAGCACTTGCGATCTGTTGTAAGACTTCGGCTCAGATGCAGCTTTTGATGTTAAATTTGATCGGACAATCCTAATCGTTTATTATCATTCAAACTGCACCCACCACCGATGATCATCGGATCATAAATTTACTTGGTCGCCCTAATCGACCGTCCACGGACAAAGACTCCCACACACGCGAAACCAGATGACTTCTCCACTAAATATCCCTTGCAGATGCGCGGACTGTTCGTCTCTCTTCCTCAGACAAAGCCTGAATGCACCGCGGAGTAACCCACGAGCAACCCACCCACGCGTGCGACGCCTCGCCAATAAACGAGCAACCCAATTAACCGGCGGCAAGGTCGGCGTGCATTTCGTCAGGCGCGAGCCGCGGGTGCACACGCGTCAGTGAAACCGCATACCGCGGATCCCGTCGCGCGTGTAATGATATAATTGGTCGACGACGGTGCATCGAACATTCCGGTTCGCCAGACGAAAGAAAAACCTCCGACGGAGGCTAGACTGTAGGGCAGACCCGTGCTAGACGGTCTGGTGTCGCCGACGGGTAACTCGAGACCGCAGGGATGCCGCGACGCGGAGGCGGCAGATGATCGCAGATGGGGTGTTGCGGCCGTTTCCACTAGTCGATGACGATACATTCCAGCTGAATCGAGACGCGTCGGTGGCCATAGAGTTACGTCGTTGGTATCGCGAGTTATTTACGCATTAGTAAAATATCTAGAAATTATCAATATTTTCAAAATGTGTCGATATCGCGAACCGTTCAGTACTACTTAAGTAATCGCGACTTCGACATACGCGCTCGTCAACCACTCCTATTACCCTTGCTTCCGGAAATCACCCTTCCTCTCGAGCCTTCCTTCGGACAACTCGCGCGAATAAAAGGCCGCGCGAGCGAATAAAAAGAAGGGACGCGGGCAAGTCTGCAGGGGGGAAAAAAAAGTAGGGGTCGCGTACGGGGTTTGCGACGCGCCGCGACTCTGCGTTGTGCGCGATGCAATTATTTCGTAACGGTGATCTTATTATGGGACGGATCTCGCGCGTGCGAAACCCGATACACTGTCGTCTGACGGTAGACCGGAAACGGGTGAATTTTGTTTCCGATCGATTTAGCGCCGGCTGTGCGCACGACGGCGCAGCTGTGCGATGTGTCGCGCGGCGTTCGTACAATCGAACAACGGCGCGATTCAACGCGTATTCCGCCCTGGTGAGAAATCTTGATTTTTTATTGTCCCGCGACGAGTGGGCGCGTGCATCACCGCGCATAGGCCTTTTTACCAGCCGTTAATCGACTGTGTTTTTTGTTCGACAACCACTCTGGGGATATAAACCTGTCGATTCGAGCGATGAGATGCGCTTCCAATTTGCGTATGTGGGTACACGTATTTAGCCTCGCTTGTATACCTCCCTCTGATGCACCGATAAAATAATGGGTATTCATTCACTGTGCATTACAATTTTTGTGATGCTCGTTCAAACAGAGAAGTCTCTCTTTCGAGTGGATCCGTATCGCTATCAAGATCTAATTGCCAATTAGGAATTTATGGATAGACAATATGATTACGGTTAAAGAATAATTTGAAGGAAAATTGGACGATCCGATACGCTTAGAATCTTTCAATTGAACCGGTACAACAGACCGAAAAAAATCCATTCCATAAAACGGGTTAACCCCCCAGTCTGTCAGAGTAATCGAACGGAGTCTACGAGGAGGAAATAAAATTGTAATCAGAATGTGGCCAGTCACCCTTGGAGATTGCTTAAAATCAAAGGGTCCACGGTAGGGACGATTCAATTCGCGATAGGGATGCCGGAAAGTTAATTCCTCCTCTTCGCGCAAGAAAATCGAGCAGACGGACGATCAAATTTTCTGTTGCGTCTCGTAATTTTCACGATCAAGTCCGTCCATCTCTGCTCTTCGCCACGAACGTGTCTTATCCACGGTAATAGGGAAAATTCGTGTAGCCAAAAATAGTTGAAACAACCAAAAATTGACATTTCATCGCTTCGACGTCCGCCTCTCGTGCAATCATCATTCTGCACTTAAAAATCACAGATCACTTAGCTTCGAATCTGTACATAATTGCTGCGCGTTCATTTTCCAACACGTAATTCCACTGCTTGCTTCGACCAGTCGTTTAAGTCGAAGGAAACCCGGTCGCATTCAAAATCATCGGATCGAGATCATTAAAACGGGTCCTCGAGGTGTCAACCGCACCGACCTCCCCTCGGTCGCGCCACCCTTTCGCGCTCGACAACGTGACATTAAATAATCCCCATGAAATTTCATATTTATACAGATCCGCTAATTACGATTCGCCCCGCGTAAAAACGATCTCGCTCATTACACCCGGAACAATTAATTACGCGAACGGCCGCCGATCAGGGACGAGGGTGAGAGCGAGGGTGAGAATGGAAATTTGTACGTTCACCCGTTTTCCCATCCGGCCATACGTTGAATCGTCGTTCCACCAGCGTTCCATCCTCCATTTCTCTTTCTCTCTCTTTCTCTCTCCTTCTCTCTCGCATACACGTACACATACACGTTCTTTCTCCTTTTTTTATTCTATCCCCTTTTCACAGTATTTGTCGGCCACCGAACGCTGCACCGGCGGAAACGAACGCAGAACAATATTTCTCGGTGGCGGCGCGTCGGCTGCCGATAAATACGGACTTCGCGCGCGCAGCGAGGAGCACCCTACCGGTTTTGCGGTATCTCGAACGGCTTAATGGCACTGTTAACTGCCGTATTATTTAACGGGGATTTATGCATTGCAGTCAGCCGATTAAAACGGCTGCCGGCCCCGGGAGCGAGGGGCGGGATACCAGAAACGATATAGGAAGATGTGGACACCGAGGGGGATGAAGCGCATCCTTAATTTCTTGTGAAAGCCGCCGGTGATCGGGGCGGTCGTGGCTGATATAGGTACCTATGAAGAATACGTTTAAGGTGTAGAAATATGTACCGAACTGGTGAACTAAGTGTATAAGTTCGTGATTAATGGGTCGAGGAGGAAATCAACCAGAGTTTATTTTTGATAGATCCCCCGAAGATAAAATATACCGAATGATATTAATCCTTGGAAATTATGCGTAGAAGATATGGGACAGGGGGAAACGATGATGGACCTATCTTGAATTATTCATTTACGCTTATTCTCTTCTCATTTCGACAACTCGCGACGATTTAATTTCCCGTACACTCGTTATTTATCTTCGCCGCTCGCGAATCGCCTGATAACGTTGTTATCAAAGACTTCCTAAATCCCTCGCCAAGGTTCAAAACACGCGTTCCGCCAACCTCGCTTATCTTCCATCGCGCCCCGTATCGTCTAATGAAATTCCAAAAACCTGTCTGCCAAAAAAATCTGAATTTTCTCCGAAGTACGAGAACGTCGCGTGGACCGTGACGCTCGGTGAACGGGAAACAATTCCGGGGTCGCGAGACAACACCGCCGTGGAAGGAAAGCGGTCGGCTCGTACGTCATCCACGTCACGATCGCTGCCAATGGGATCTCGGATCCAGCGGCGATGCTATTGAGGATTTGCATCTCTTGCCTTCCGCGGCGAATTGCGAGGAGGGAAGCTCTCGTCGCGTCCGTGTGTGCCGTGGCGCGGCACGGGAACGATGGGAAATCCGGTTGGGAGCGTATATAGGTATGCCCGCGGATGGCCTGGCGCGACAAGGACCGTGACAGTATAGGCGGAACGATAGCCTAGAATCAGAACGGGACAGGCGATACGAGCGACGGAGAAAGAGGTGAGGAGAGCAAGAGAGAAAGAGAGAGAAAGAGCGAGCGAACGGAGAGAAACGGAGCATGGTCGATGTGTCTAGCCTAGCCCGGTTGGCTGGCTGGCTGGCTGGTTGGCTGGCTGGTTCGGGTAGCTGGATGAACCAGGGACCGTCTAGGTTGCGTCTGCCCCGCACAAACTCGGTATTATCTATACGTCTAGACACCCCTGCGCCACCGAGAGAAGACCATAGCGGTTTGGCGCTCCGCTTGTAATTTACAGCGCGCCCCGCCGCACCGTGTCTCTACATCTACGATCCCGCAAATTTCTCTCCCCGGTTCTGTCCCTTTCTCTTCGTCTTCTTCCCTCCCGCGCTTATCAATTTCCCCTCTTTCACCCTTTACACGTCTTCCCTTTCTCGCCTCTCCTTTCACCTGTCTTTGTCCACGCCTCCGAGGTTGACCTCTGTGCTCGCGTCTCCCCGCATGCCACCCAGATACACGCTCGTCCGTGACGAGCGTTGCCCCTTTAGATTCCACCGATAACCGTTCTCCGCCCGGTGGAACGAATGGTACCACGCGTTCGCATTGGTAACGCGTTCGATATCGAAGAAATCGCCGCTGGGACGAAGAATTCCTCGATGCGCTCTCGTTCGATATCGATGGCGAGGAGGCTCGCGTGAGACCAAGAGGGATCATTCGGCCACGCGAAAAGGGAAGCAGCCCCGTCGATTGGTATGCCCGTGGTGTACACGCGCGTGAAGAGAGTGCGAATATTGGTATCGCGATAACGGGACGGAGAACCCTCGCGTGTCCGAAAGTACGGGCCACCCCAAGTACCGGTGCGCGTTATCCCCAACGTACACGCGTGCGTTATATCGGCGATATCCCGGTGATTAATGCCAGCTGTTGGTACCAGGAGGATCCAGTCAATCGAATCTGGTCGGTCGTCCGACCGCGCTCTCGAAACCCGCCACGTTACCCTTATCCGCTTCCTACAACCGAGAACTCCCGCGTTCCCGAGCTCCAGAACGTTCGCGCGTAAATAATAAATCCTACGGAATCGCCTTACTGTGTCCAGAAGAGAAGAGGTACGGAAAGAATGAAGTTTCCCTTGATGGACCGCGGGGGTTCGAGCAAGCCCAGGCAGGTGTATGGCACGTTAAACTTTCGAGTTCTGAGAGGACAATTCTCCCAAGGGAATCAGTCCTCGCTCATGCATGAGCGGTTATGAAAGAAGAAGAAAGACCGGGAAAAAAGGGAGGGATAGAGGAAGAAAGCGAAACGGGTAGAATAGAAGATGATATAAAGGGATGGGAGAGGGACAGAAGGAACCGTGCGGGTGGCAACGACGACGAGGGTTTGAGGGTTGAACGAGCTGACGCTTTAAGCGATGTAAGTTACAGAAACTACGCTTCCGACCAGTCTCGGTCGCAGATTAGTCGTAATCTCGGCGCATTGCACTCTGCAGCCGTTTCCATCCCCCTTCCCGACTGCTCGAGACCTCACAACTACAAAGCTTTCCAAACCGTTACCTTCTCGCCGAACCAAGACGAACGTGTTAAGCGCACCTAAATTCATGCACACGCGTAGATGCACACGTAGACGTGCACGAGCTGTATCTACGGACGCGCGCGTACACGGCAGAGGCCGCGTCGTAGCCGCCACGACACGGTTGGTGTATTTGCCGCCTGTATCGCCGGTTTGATTATTTCCTGGAGGCTTAAGCCGCCACATCTACGCCTTTCCCTGGTGGGCTGCGGGGTTACAACTCGCGGCGAAGATTAAACGCTTCTTGGTTTATGGCCTCGTAGCTCCGGTTCTTGGGTCTCCACGGTTTACCTCGACTCAACAAGATTTTCCGCGGTAGCTCGCTTCCTTCCCTACCCTTTACACGGCTGTTACTGAAAATCGATAGTCCGGTGATCGTGGTCTAATGCCGGGGAAATACCGTCTCTGCGGTTTAACGATGTACCACTGTAACGAGTCAGCGGTCGTTCCTCCCAAGACGATAACTTTTCGCGTAAAATGTCTAGGACGTCGTGTACCCAGGACCTCGGAAATGAGCACGTAGGGTGGACTATGGCAACGGATATGATATCGAACAAACTCCGGAATGCCTTCGAAAGGTCTTCTACCTGCGAGTGGATTCAATTGCCCGTTGTTCGTCTATCTTCGTATTAGTGATTAAGGCAAGATGGCTGACGAGTCGCAAGACAAAAGAGAGGGTGGAAAGCTTGAGAGGACTAACGCGAAGAATCCGGTGGTTTTCGACAATATTTGGTAGACACGCGTTGTTGAAAGAGCGACGATAGTTAATTTCTGTTTTCGAACGGTATTTAACGACGCGTGAATTTCAGTAAGGAAGTTATGTTGCGGGACAAATTGTTTCGTCGCGACTGGCCCAGAAAATACGGACACTTGACGGGCGAATTTTTTAAGAAGGTACCACGAACCGGCCGGAGGTGAAACGCACGGTGCAGCATCGTCGATTCGTGCACCGCACGAATTTTAATGTCCCTCGGTGTCACTGACCGTAGGTGCTGGCCGAAGAATGCAGAAAGGAGGGATTTCCGGCGGACACTTTCGAACGCAAACCGCCGGAAGATGCGATTAAGCGTTCACCGATTCCTCTGAAACCATCGCCGTTCATTCCCAGAACGACATCCGGCATGGTGGGCCTCCGATCATCTCGTCCAGAATACAATCTCGAGTTTACAGGTCTCTGGTATATCCAGTAGATACGTAAAAGCGTATCGAGTCTCCTATAATCAACCGACACAATTAGAATTTAAATATTCGTCCAGTCTCTTTCTAGCATTGATCGACAGTACTTTGTTGGAGGTCTCTTGCTGGGGGTTTCTGCTATATTTAGAAGATAACAATACTCTAAAGTATTTTAAATGGATCGGGTTGTAAATACTGGTCCAATCGTTCCTTCACACTTTCTGATAACATTCTCTATCTTCGATACTTTATTGCAGGTTCTTGGTTCATTTCACCGAAACGTACAGTCGAACCGCCATTGGAACCTGGTGAATTTCGCGTCATCCATCAGAGATTCATTTCTCTCGGTTAAATAAAACGGATCGGCGTAAACTATGGAATATATATATATTTTTTTGTACATAATTCCTTGTACATTGTAGCAAATGTATTGAAAAATAAACTGTCGTGGTATCGTGCTATTATGAACAGCTGAATCGACAATACTGCGTCGTGGAAATACGTGACTCGAAGTTTCCAAGGTAGCATGTATGCACATGAAACATGCTAACGGCTTTGTACATAACATTCGAACCCCACTGAGAAAATTGGATTTCATTTGTATCGTTCTTCGTGTATTTACATTCCGAACCACTTCTGTTTGAGAGTCGGCGGTAACTTCTCCGTTAAAGATATGGGATTCACCTCGACCGCCACTAATTCTTCGTCGTTCAACCAGTCCAAGTATACAAGGTGCTGCAAATAGCGTCGATAGGGATTTAAATTTTATCCACCTCGGTTTACATGCCGCGGTGATCGTAATTACCTTGTACTTTTTTAGAATTTGAAAAGCTTGTTGAGACTGCGAGCTTAAAGCGTAATTGCTATCTTCTGTAATGTCGCCATTCTCACGTTTCGGAACTTTCGTATCTTTTTCCGTGAATTCGTTCGTTTTATCGATCACGTAAACGTTCGAGTCGTCGTGCATTACAATGATATTTTCGTTGCGCGGATCAAAAATTATGTTCGTTATAGGAAAAGACCGGGCCAACCATTGTTTCGGAAGTCGGCTTTGCAGATTGTTCGAAAACTTGGTGTACTGTCTTTGCAAAATATTATACTCGACGATCTGAAATTAAACCCTCGACGATTAAAGCACGAAAAATAATCGTCGATAAAATGTGCAGCTTTATAGTTTTTCATTTTGCGCTGGATATTGGAAGTGTTATGACCATAATTCACTGCAAGCTTCAAGCAAGATAGAAAGTACAGGTCATAGAAAGATTATGTACTTTATTTACGGTTAATTACTGTAACTTATCGTTGCACGTCAGTAGATTATTTGGGACGAGAAAAAATTTAATGGCTTAATATTAAAGAAAATCTTCTTTACGAGAACATACAAAAAAGTAATTTCTCTATTTATAGCTAGGTATCCATCGATTTACGCGATTTCAGTTCGATAATTTTACGCGATACTGAATCCTATAAAAAATAGTACATAGAGCCTCACGCAAATCGAAGGACGATTATATCCTTTACCTCTTACCTTGTGATCGGAATATACAATAACTAAATTTAGAGTGCCATTCTGGATAGCCATTGCAGTTGGTGGACAACTGTACTTGGGCAACAACCATGCCACAGGTTCATCTGTACTCGCAGTTTCACTAACATTATACACAGCAATTCTACCGTGGCGATCAGCACAAACTAGATATTTATTGTCAGGAGAAAAACGCACAAGTCCAATATTTACAATGGATTCCTTGTTCGTGTAAAAAAAACCAAGATGCCTTAGATGTTTCTTCTCGACTTTGTATAATGTCACAGTGTTCTTTTTCCCGTCATTATTTATCGTCACGAATAATTTTCCGTTCGGACTAAATAACATCTTTTGTATTCTCGTCGCGGAAATATCAGTATCATTCCTCGATAACTGTGCATCTCCCTCGACTACGTCAAAATTAAAAACTCTAACGTGACTGTCAGTTGAATAAACAATTGTTTTTGAGTCCTTGTTAATAGCACAGGATATGATATTTTCATCTCTTTTTGTTTTCAGTTGCAGCAATTTTATGGGTTCCTCTTCTAATTGATGGAACATACCGGGATGTATTGATTCCGGAGATGACTTACTGTAAGATCCCAATCTCCATAACTCAAGAAAGTTTGTATACCTTAGTAAAATACATCTGGACTTCCTACAAACGGTAGCACACGGAGGCTGAAGTAAAGGTGGGTACTTAACGAGAACTTTTGGTGGATAACTCGACTGAGCTAGATATCCATCCACACCAGCCGAATACAGTTTCCCATCTGCTTCTATTAAAGCTCTAACATCGTGAGCGTGTAACCTTCGTTCTATACCTTTTACCCACTGCTGTCTACCACTAGATTTCACGGTTATTTTACAAAAACTTCTTACTACGGGATCAACACCAGCACAATATACAGTGTTCATATCGTGAGACAAAGTAACGGCTAGTATATCGGCTGTATGACTTTCATGGGATTCAATTAGGGTACCCATGTGAGGATCCCAAAATGATAAACACCCACGCGAATCGCCAGAAATGATTACATTATCATCTGTTACTTCTAAGCACCAGATAATCGTCTCTTTCTTCGCTTGCTTCCTAGAAGTAGTCATTTTATGTATCGCGTGACCCGATACAGCATTCCAAACTCTGATTGTATCTGTAGATCCTGTATAAATCATTTCTCCGGTGTTATCCCATTTAATACAAAGAATTCTTCCTCTCTGTTTATCAAATATCCTTTCATACATCAACGCATCAGAAGTAACAGTAAATGTATTGATATATCCATCTTCTGTGCCAACCGCTAAACATGTTTTCTCATTATTAACATCCATACACCAAGCTGCACCGCCTGTAACCGCTACCTCATTCTTAATAGTTAACGTCGTTAAATCGTACTCTGCTATCATGCCATGAAGACCGGTTGAAAACAATCTAGAACCAATCCATAAAATACTCTCGATAGAGTTTTCCGCATGACCAGATATCGTACATTCCACGAACGGAGCGTTTCCCACGTTCCAAACTTCGATCGAATTATCATTCCTGCAATAATGTTACGTTATATTGTTACAACAAGCCTAGGAACTTCAATAAGAACGTACACTGTAAAACTAACCTTGCCAGTGCTAATTTTTTTGTCTTAGACTCGTAAGATAAACAAGTAACTGATCGAGGTTCGAGGTTATAAAACCTGATATTATGTATTTTACAACTTGACATGATTTATTTGAATTTTTACGAGAAATTTATAGTATTGTTAATCTAATTATTCAGGCCATACTACACACTAGAGAACATAACCACAAACTGTCACACACGTGGGTTCTGGAAACGACTACTTCCACATTTTTATGTTGGCACTAGTCATTGGTACTTTTATTCATTTACTTGGATCACTTGAAATTTTCATTGATAATGCGAATACTACGTATCGTTGTAGTATTATGAAAGAAAAGACGTGTTTATTCAACAATTATTGAAATATTTTAGAATCTTGTTGTTCTTATTAGTCGATGTAGAGAAAGATTCTCCTATATTTCAGGTATAAGTAGTGAACGTTTGTTAATTTCTTCGTAATTGACAATACCAGACTTTTATCTTGCAATTTTTATACAAAAAATTATAATTTTTTATAAAGAAATGTTATTTTACATTATTACGCAAGCTAGACGCAATTGTATCATTACTCATTTTGTAGTAGTGGTAAGATCATGTTACGTTTTATCAGGTCAATAAAAATTGCAGAACACCTCTACGTAACACTTTTCTAGGAAATATATTGGTGTACGTGTACATATATTGTTCATACCGAACTGAATAACATATCGAAAAATGTTCCACGCAGGCGCAAAGTGTGTTACCATCACTTCCCAATATTCGACTTACTTCGTATCAGTCACTCGCATGCGATTCGGTCAGTCAACGGTTTATAAGTTGAGAGTGGACATCTTTGTAATATTACAAACGTTGTTATACGTAATAAATACCCAAAGGTGTACCAGTACAAGTGATCAATGTGATCAACGATTCGCGTATTTGGCACGAAATAGTTAACGTTTAAAGCAGTTACAGTTCGTCCCTTCGCATTAGGATATACGTTCATCGAAAGAGGTAAATAAAAACACATATGCGGCGCACGAATGTGATTATTGATTGTAACCGTTTCCAGAAACTGCGCATGACGCATCAAATTGACGTGTACAATTATCAGAACATTTTTATATTAATATAGTACACATTTGTTAGCAACTCCGGTATCTGATTAGCAAAAATCTGTTCTAAACACCTGTAAACCGAGTAAGCTTCAATATTACACTTGAGTAGTTGCTGGTACAAAAATACGATAAAGTATCATTTCATTGCTGCAATGTTTCACAATCGTTACGGGCCTTGAAAAAACATTATTGTTATTATATCTCAGAAGATTAACAATTATTATTCATCTTCGAGTAGGGTGTGTTAAATTCAGCTTATGTAACACCAATTTTCGCTGCTTTTTTTTTCTTTACGCGCTCGAAAAAATTTCGTGTATCTATATTTTGAACCCTTTGCGCTCGAGCGGTGCCTCTCGGGCACCACTCAAGTCGATACGGTAAATCGAGCCATAATGGTATTTATTTAAGTTTGGTATAACGAATATCGCTTCATGAGTCTACTCCTAGCCTTTTGTAGATCATCTTATGAGGTGTCGAGTGACACAGTGCATTTTAAGATTTTATATTTCAAAAACACTCGCGACCGCGGATCGGTGAAAGATGAGAAATCATTCTTTCCAATAGCAGTGTTAGATTATAACATTAGTGCAAATTGGAAATTGTACGTAGACGTAAATATAGTGATAATTATTAACTGGTGTTTCTAATGTTATTTTCAGCTGATCTTTAACACCTCGAAAAAAATTAACAAAGGTTAACTGTGTTCTTATTTATAGTGTTAGAATGTTCAATATGTGTTCGGCTCTTGAGAGCTCAAAATGGTCTTCATAGAATTGTGTTGTCAATAACAGTTCACAAAACTAAACACTGAGTTATTTAAAGGAAATCTATAAATATGAACACTTTATTGTAATACCTAAGAATATTTCAGGTATACATTACAGCGTTTTTCATGTATGCAATCAATTGGTCTAAAATAATGTAACAATTTCATTTAGAAATTAAAATTTGATAACAATTATTTAAAAGTTTTTTTTTGCTACTGTACATTTAACAGTATTTGCTCTGATATTATTTTTGTTACTTCCAAGTGTGTAATGTGTAAATTGTGGTCTTAAAAAATTATACTTTTATTTATTAATTTTTATTGTCAGTTTTAAATTATCATATTTTGTTTAGAAGTTGTATAAGGCTGCTAATTTATTGTAAATGTGTTTTTATAATTTTATAAATTCACTATAATAATATTCTGAATATTAATAGCTTTGTAATTACTAAAATGATTTGGAATTTGTTGAAGAATAAATTTTTCAAGTAACTGTACTCCATTCCATTTAAAGGTTGTTGGTACATTCGTGCACTGGTGTTCCATTGATGTGTGTTGTTTTTATAACAATGTCTCATGATAATAATAGATTTTTTTTCAGTTAATAGAAAAACCAAAAGATGGCAACTTGGCAGAATACACCTGGTCCAGGATATTATCCAGGGCAACAAGGTTCTGATACTTTTCTTAAGTTATACATATTCATTACTAATATTTATATATAAATATATATTTACCTTTAACATCTAACAGAAAGTATTTAGCAAACTGTGAGCACCATGATCAAATCACCGCTCAAAGTCACCTATAAAACAAGTTATTCATTAATCATAATCTGTAACTTTTAGCTATTAAAGAGGAATTAATAGTATTTGCATGTATATGCAGAAAGGAGACAATACAGTGCAAATCTATTATTAGATTTAATTTATTCTATATGATCCGCGTAGAAAATTAAAACAAAAGTGATACCTATTTAAGCAAAATAATATGCACCAACATTTAGTAGCTATTAATAGAGCACAAAATGTTACAGAGTGTAATGCTTAATATAGAGTAAAGATTTCATTGTACTGTAATATTGTATGTGTTTTAAATTTGATTGTGCAGGTTATCCACCACAGAATCCACCATATCCACCTCAGGAAGGATATAATCCCGGATATCCTCCTCCTTACGGACCAAATCCACCAGGTCAGTTTATTGACTTTCCATTTCAACATTCTACTCTTCATGTAGTACTTACAATACCTTACTTTTACTTACAGCCCCTGGATTTGTTGCTCCTGGTGCTCCTCCTTACGGACAAGTTCCACCAGCTGGTCCAATATTTGGCTCAGGACCACAGCCAAGCATGTACGGTTCGAATTATGCAGAGGACCCTATGCAATCTGATGTTATTAAGGGATTCGAGTTTAATAATAAATCCATTAGAAATGGATTTATCAGGTTTGTATCATAAGTAATACAAACTACTGCATTGTAAATAATAATATACATTTATATTTATATAATTGTACTTTTTACTTCCCTTCAGGAAAGTATATAGTATACTGATGTGTCAGCTCTTGATCACAGTAGGAATGATAGCGCTGTTTCTGTATCATTCTCCTACGCGTATGTTTGTGTACAATCACAAGGAGCTCTTTTGGATCTGTTTCGCAGCGACCTTTGTTCTGATCTTGTGTATGGCTTGCTGCACTAGTGTGAGACGTAAAGCTCCTATGAATTTTGTGTTCTTGTTTCTATTCACAATAGCAGAAGCTTTTTTGATGGCTACAGCTGCTTCTGCATACAATTCTGAAGAAGTAAGATAACATGTGTCAAGATTTATATATTTTTATAAACATTTAATCTAGTATTATATATAAAATATTATTTTATTATATGTTTGCAGGTACTATTGGCTGTTGGTATTACTGCAGCTGTGTGTCTTGCTTTGACCATCTTCGCATTCCAAACGAAAATCGATTTCACTGGTCTTAATAGTTTCTTGTTTATTGCACTGGTGATTTTTGTACTTTTTGGAATAATTGCAATGATATGGCACGGGAGAATTATGAACTTAGTGTATGCATCGCTTGGAGCCTTATTGTTCTCCGTTTATCTGATTTATGATACACAGACGATGATTGGTGGTAATCACAAATTTTCTATTTCTCCGGAAGAGTATATTTTTGCAGCGCTGAGCCTTTACTTGGATGTTATGAATATCTTCATTTATATCTTAACGATTATTGGCTCTTTACGAGATTAAGTATTAAAAAATATTCTTTTTTATGCTCGATTGCAAAATGCTTTTAATTTATCTGTGTCTTATTTGGACTCTCTTTGTATACAAGAGAAAAAGCAATGAAGAGTACAGAAAGGAAAGGTATTCGCATAGAAGTATTCATTTCTATGGTATAATAGCTTTTACACAATTTTCGAAATATAATTAACACAGAAAGTACAGAAAAATATATTATTTTAAATATCGACTTCTAGTCTTGCAAGTCGGATAATTCCTATGTGCACTGATGAAAGTGAACCAATTGTTAATATAACTCAAAACATAAATGTATAATTTGTACATCTATTTATGTTTTTTCATTTCATCTTTTCTGCTTAGAGAAAGTATTATCTATGTTGTTTCCATTTATCAAAATAAATTTCATTTGTAAAAAGAAGGAGATTAGCCTTTTTCTACTATGTCAAAAATAGAAAAAGAATTTTGTATATCCAATAAAAAGTTAAATTGTTATATATAATTACATTAATTTAACAACATTAATATCTATACGTGTTAGAGATAGTGTTAAAAGATTCAAATGTTATTAAAATTCCAGATTATCCTCGTAATGTATACATATATTTATCCGTTGTACGTGTATAGAAAAAAAAATATAATATTATTTGAATATGTTTCCACAATAAGAAATAAATATTCCGAAGTATTAAATATAGTACTTCCATTTCCTCGTTATGTAAATCTTTATTTCTGCACACTGATTTGAGTTATATCGCAATAATTCGTAGCGGAAGTAAAAACACTGATTTTTTTCGAAATCGTGAATGTTTATATTTGTAGTAAATTAGTCTTACACAAATAGGATAAAAGCTCTTGGTCTTAAGCTTTCAGATGTTTAACTTAAGATATAAATAAGCATATATAGTGCAATGTTCGTATGAAAAAGCATTCAATGTTCACATAGGTTCTTTTTTTTTAAGATCAAAGCCCACACTCATTCTCACTCTTCTCATTATGGTAACAAATTGCGGCCTTGTAACAAACAAATTGTACCTAGTTGACTTTGTTTGTGTAACAACGCATGGAGTTTCACATGGAAAACAAAGCTCCATCAACAGTATATATTATCGATTTCTCGCCTTCATTATAAAAGCTGTAGTGGAGCTTAATGCTTGTATACATGCAATAGACACATTTATAAGTACAGTCATATATGTGACAAACGGCATTTATAACCCACCCTATGAAACCCAGGTATAATTAAAAAACTTCACTTCTAATTGGAGTTGTTTCTTTCATATGGTTTGAGAATTTAGAATATTTTTTCTTTTTGTCAGAACTGTCGTCGAATAAGTTTAATCCAATTTAATTAGGCAGTGTTGTGAAGAGTTTAATTATACTATTCTGCTTTAAATTATGCTCTAAATCTATCCACAAATCTATTTTGAGTGGCACGAGCTGATATATAGTATATTATGCGCCGTTAAAATAAATAACATAAAATTAGCAGCACCGATTAGAATTTCTTTCCACCCTCCGATCGACTGTCACTCTATCAGGAGCATCCTGTGGTTCTTTCCCATGAGTTTTTTCCAATATTGCTTCAGCTAATTCATTAAATGCATTCTCAATATTAATATTTGCTTTTGCAGAAGTTTCCATGAATCTGATTCCATGCTCTCTTGCTATCTGCAGATAGTAATATTAATTTATTAGTCTAAATAATTTAACCACTGTATATTATTTAAATTGTTCTATGGTTGAGACTCTCAGATATAAGTTGTAAGTTCGAAACTATTATCCTAGCTTTGTGTAAAAATTGGAACTGTTTCCTTGAGACACTGAACGATACACAGATAATTTGATATAATTGATATAATTCGTTTGAAAAGCAAGACTGGCGTCTGAAAGTCTGAACAGTAATTATTGTGCAATACTAAACCACAAAAGTTCAGAATTGTTAATTTAAACAGTGATTGCTTTACCGCTTCTCCTCTTTCTGTCCTAACAACACGTTTGTCTTCCATATCACTTTTGTTTCCCAAAATCATTTTTTCCACATCTTCATTCGCGTGCTACACTCAATTAGAATAGGAATGAATAATAATTGATTTCTCTTATAAAAGATAACTAGACGCACAGTCGACATACTTACTTCATCAATATTTCTCAACCATTTGACGATGTTCTCAAATGTTTTCTCGTTAGTAATGTCATAAACAAGCATAATACCCATCGCACCTCTGTAATACGATGTAGTGATGGTATGAAATCTTTCTTGACCAGCCGTGTCCCTGGAAATGCATAGATTAAGGGCTGTTTAGAAACATTTTATATTCCATCACTTACCATATCTGTAACTTGATTTTTTTTCCTCTCAATTCCACTGTCTTGATTTTAAAATCGATACCTAAGTAATAAAAAAACGTTACGCTTATTTCTGCAATATACTTCCTGGTATATTAACACTTATTTACATAAAACACATTCGACTCTGATAACAACGTTGTCAACAAATTATTTCCGAGAGGCAATTTGCGCATTTAACGCTTGAAAGAATCAATGGTGCTCGGTTATTCGAGTATATATCGCCCGTCAACGGGAATTTCACGCGTTCTTAATCTCTATATACACGCGAATGTATGTACATAATTAGAATTTCGACCTGGCAGCATAACCTACTATACCGAAAAACGGATTTACAACGGCGAACGGTTCCCTCGATAAAATGTACTGTTATCGCGATTAGTAATTACTCGCGATGTCTCTCCTCCTTACCTATGGTAGAAATGAATGTCGTCGAGAAGGCATCGTCCGAAAATCTGAACAGTATACAAGTTTTCCCGACCCCGGAGTCACCGATTAGCAGCAACTTGAACAGTAGATCGTACGTCTTTTTCGCCATTTCACTGTTGCTCCGCGTTAATGAGCCGCCGACGGAAATAAAAAGGACACGAACCTGTGGAGTACGATTAACAGTTCCCCGGACGATGTTTCGAACATCGAACGCTATGAAACGATTATATAGCGTTTCAAGGTCGGACGAGGGCGCGTCTCAACGTTACAACGGTGCCTTGTTAACGACAGGAAAACCGGTCACAGGGGCTGACTATTAAAAGACAATACGACGTCACACAACAGAGCAGCACGCAGAAGCATCGGGGTAACTTTGCACTTCGCGTACGACCGCAAACGACTGAACGGTTTTCCTTTAGGCCAGACCGACCGACTACGCTTGATACGGACGTTTCCTGATCGTAATTAGCGGCAATAGGAAAACTACGCCGGTTTCAGCCAGCGAATATTTCATTTACCACGGGAGGTCACCACCACTGCAAGAATAATTTCAAATCGCCCGGATACTAACGGGACACACGCATCAAGTTATTGCTTATTTTATCGATTCCGTGTTAATCATTCCTGCGAACAATGACGCGCATTCAAACAGCCCATCGGTACTACGCGACGTTATGTATTCTCCTTTTTTTTGCGCTCGAGATGATTATGTTTCAATCGGGACGAATAGTTCAGAGTCACTTTGGGATATCATTTATAGAAGAGAGGTATGTGCAGTTAAACAACCAAGACGGTTTCGCTAGATTTTAACATGGTTTTCAACGCTCAGATAAACGGAGAACAGTATATGTAAATGTACAACGGGCTCTTGGTGCATCTATAAGTGCGATTGCATTATAAATCAAAGGGATTAATACAGCAAATGTATCCTACTGTTTTTATGTGCCTACAGAACTGTTTAAATTATGCAAATGCTGAACACTATTCAAGATTCCTTGAAAAGTGTACGGATCTCGAGTATTGCTATTGCACTGCGAATAAGAAATGTTTCGAAATAGAGATAGTGTTAAAAATAGTGATGAAAGTCTTTTTGAATTGAATCCTTTAAAAAAAGGGTACGTCAGAGAGGAAATGAGAGTGTTCTCGGCCGGAACTTCGTCGTCCTAAGGAAAGTGCTGCGCCAAGCGGTCATTTATAGCGAAATCCGAACCGAACGGGGTGTAGATGGCTACTCTTTGCTCGAAATGGCCACGTGGTGCAGCACTTACTCTAAGGGGCAACGAAATGCCGGGTGCGGGCACTCTCGCTTCCCGTGTGCTTCGATACGCATTCCAATACCCATCGTTAGATGTGTAGATAGATAACGAATGCAAAAAAGACTAGTTCCGAACACTAGCGATAGGTGGCGAGTACGCACCGCGATGCTGTTATCGCACACTTGCGTTCGCAGTGTGCAGCATTTGTCCGAACCGAGTTGAACGATCGAACCGAGTACGATTCGGCGAAACGCATTGCAGAGCCGCACGTCGTACCCGCGTGGGTCTGCGTCAGGTATTTAAACACGTTATCGGGAACATGGCTGCAAAAATGCAACATTTCGATCCACCGAGCTCCGCGAGTTCCGAGAGGTAAGCTCTAACAACGTTCCTTAATCGGTTTCCTCCATCGAACGGGCAATGACATCGAGTTTTTCATAATTTAGCGAGGACGGTGAAGTTTGTTTGGACGAGAAGGAGATGTTCCTCGTCGACGAGCTCTGCGATGATGCGGAACACTACAGACGTTCCGACATGGGAACACCCACGCCGCAATCACCAAGACCACCTTCTACGGGTGCGACACAAGCATGCTTATCATTTCGGAGTTAATCTAATATGTTAACTTCGTTAGCTATTAATAGAGATAGTCGCGTTTATTGCGTTTGATTTTTCACGTGTTTCGCTATTTGTTTATCGCGCATATACATAGATGTATAGTTAAACAGATGGTATCCCGATTATTTACAGAGCCACTAATTTGGAGCACTGGCATTTGGCAAGCCGGATATACTTGGTTTACCGAAGTAGAATATTTAACTAATCTGAAGAAAACTAAAACTTCCAAAAGTACCTATCCTTATCCTTTATCCTGATAATGCTAGTCTAATATGGTCTCTTAAATTCTTCGATCATATATTGTGTGAGATTTTCTTTAATTATATGCAAAAATGTTATGTTAAAACATAAACAATGTTGCTTATGTAATAGGTTCTCAGAGATCACCAAAGTCGAGAAGACAACGTACAACCAGTTTATCTCAGTCTAGTAAAAAAACCTCTGCAGAGTCTATCCTTAGAAGTAAAACGAGGACAATATATACAGCCGGTAGGCCGCCATGGTACAATTCAGCTGGACAGCAAGTGGAACCTTTTGTAATTGGTTGGTACCTGAAACACAGAATGTATTTGTTATTTTAAAGGAAAATAGCGATGGTATTTATAGTTTTGTTTTAGGTATTTGTGGGGGCAGTGCATCCGGTAAAACAACGGTTGCAACAAAAATTATAGAATCTCTAGATGTACCTTGGGTAACGCTTCTCAGTATGGATTCATTTTATAAAGTACGATGGAACTGATTCGCGGATTTTGTTTTATTCAAAGTGTCGAAACGCGCACTGATGCATCTCATTTTTACGCAGGTATTAAACGAGAAGCAGCACGAAATGGCTGCGCGTAACGAGTACAATTTCGATCACCCAGATGCGTTTGACTTCGAGTTACTGAAAACAACGCTGCAACGCTTAAAAGAGGGTAGAATGGTGGAAGTTCCTATTTATAATTT
Source organism: Xylocopa sonorina (assembly GCF_050948175.1). NCBI lineage: Eukaryota > Metazoa > Arthropoda > Insecta > Hymenoptera > Apidae > Xylocopa > Xylocopa sonorina. The sequence goes on from NC_135198.1 coordinate 8,702,289, forward strand.
TGTAACGCATCGTAGAGAGAATAGAACCGTAAGTGAATGTTGTTGAAAATAATGCGTAAACGGTAAATCGTATTTCGTGCACAATATGCTTCACTTTTTGCCAAAGAAAACAATGTATGGTGCCAACGTGATTATATTCGAGGGAATATTTACATTCTACAATGTCGACGTTTTGAAGGTAAGCCGACGTACTGTTGACGGAAAGCAGGATGAGTAGGTTTGAGAAACGCTATAAGATACGAAAGAAAAAAAAGCAGAGAATACATTACCATTGATTTGGTTTCTTCGATTGATCAAGATGTGCGACATGAAGGTGTTTGTTGATACTGATGCTGATGTGAGGCTTGCTCGGAGATTGCGTAGAGATATATCGCAAAGAGGAAGAGACTTGGAAGGGGTGCTGAAGCAATATAGCACTATGGTGCAACCCGCTTTTTATTATTACATAGCTCCGTTAATGATACACGCGGATATTATCGTTCCGCGTGGTGGCGAGAACGAGGTAGCAATAGAACTGATTGTACAACACGTGCATACGCAACTTCAACTGGTAAGGTTAGAACCTTTTCAGCGTTTGCTTCTTTTTTATCGCGTTCACTTACCGTCATTTCTTATTTTAGAGAGGTTTCAAACTCAGAGAAAAATTAGCTCACTCGTATATCGGTCAACCATTGCCATCATCTCTCTACCTACTTCCAGATACACCGCAGATTAAGGGTCTCCACACATTCATAAGGAACAAAGAAACGTACAGAGACGAATTTATATTTTACTCCAAACGATTGATACGTTTGGTTATCGAGTACGCGCTATCACTGTTACCTTTCGAGGTAAACGCGATTGCGCTCTATTTAATGAAACGTGTGACCACCGTGTGTTTCCATGTTATTATCTATATCGTATTATTTCGCATATCCAAAGGACGTAACGGTTGAAACACCTCAAGGAGTATTATATCAGGGAAAGCGTGCAGCTACAGATAAAATATGCGGTGTTTCCATATTGCGTGCCGGTGAAACTATGGAACAAGCTGTTAGAGATGTATGCAAAGACATCAGAATCGGGAAGATACTTATACAAACGAATCAACAGACTGGAGAACCAGAAGTAAGAATCCTTTTAGAATTGTAAGAAATTTACAGAGAAACTATGAACTTGTTTGTTTCAGCTTTACTACCTTCGATTGCCAAAGGATATAAAAGATTATAAGGTAATTCTAATGGATGCAACAGTGGCTACAGGCGCTGCCGCGATCATGGCTATTAGAGTTTTATTGGATCACGATGTAGCCGAGGAGAACGTGTTACTCGTCTCTTTGCTCATGGCGGAATCTGGTGTACATTCGATCGCTTACGCGTTCCCACGAGTGAAAATCGTAACGTCCGCGTTAGATCCTGTGATAAACGAAAAGTTCTACGTATTACCTGGAATCGGTAACTTTGGGGACCGGTATTTTGGAACCGAGCCATCGGCGATATAAGTTTAATTTAGCTTTCAGGATATCTTCGTTTCCTGTTCAAACATTTATTTAAACCGTTCACGATGCAAATGCAGTGATACCATATATCTTTAATAAAATTTGTGTTACGCTCGGAAATATCCGCATCATCCTTGTATCGATTGATTATTTACCTACATATATTATATTGCATCTGATTTATTTAAAGTGGTGTGGTGTCGATGTTCGGGCCAGCCTCCCCTGCTTCTGCATTGGTATCCGCGCTAAGTAGCTGCTTGTATTTACTCGCTATACGGGAACGATGCCAAGAATTCAAATAGCTGCTTCTATTCGATGGACTCATTAAGTGCGTGATCATCCGTTCGAGAGCGTCAAAATCAATTGTGTCGTCTCCCAAATCTTCAGACGGAATGGACGTGGTATTTTCCTTCTGTTCGCTACTTGCAGCCTTATTTGCTTCGTCGGTAGTGGTGTGGACGAGTTTCGGTATGAACTATATAGAAATAAATTTTCGATCTGTAGATGTATAGAATTTCGATAATCTTTCGTTTAAGATTGCTATGAATTATGGGATTTATGAAATATTTGTGATACCTTATCTGGGCCCGGTTGTCCGTAGCTTGATCTCTGTACTTTGCGAAACGTTTCGTCGTCCACTGCTTCACGCAGTGCCTCGTTCAGCTTTCGCTCTAGTATTAACTTGTTTTTAATGCTCAATCCATGTAAGCTAAGAATATTATTAGTATGATGAATTTCTTTACTCATTCCATATAATACGATATATTTTAAATACCTCGAGTCCCGGTAACTGTTATCTCGTGAGATGTTTTCGTCACGGACCAAGCGGATGTCCCGTTCCCAGAAGCGACGTAGTTCCGGTGTAGATGTGTAAGGCGCCGCAACTTCTTTAATCTGAACGGAAACAACCGTATATAATCTCCGAAGAGGTATCGTACGGCTTAATTACTGCAAGTTACTTTATTCAAGTATATATCGCACCCCTTTATGTGAAACCTATAAAGAACTTATTACGCGAAGAACATATTTTTCCGAATGGAGCAATCTTTTTTTGCACGCAAATCAATCCGCAGATTTACTAATGCTGTCACTCTATCATTATAGTTGACTACATAATCATGCGATAACGTTATCGCAAGGTCTGAAGTTATCGCGATAACTCTACACGGTCTCCTTTGAAGACCGTACTCAGCCCGCGACCTTGCTCACCTTCAGCACGATAATCGCCGTGATAAAGATGCACATCACGTTAATAAAAGTGAGGCACGCGCTGATTATGCCGTTGCAGAAGAATTCGACTGGCAGGTAATCGGTGTACACGTAGACATACGAGGTGTTGTAGTCGGTGTAAGACTCTCCCTTCATGTGAGGCATTTTAATCGGTCGATAAATTAGCCATATACAGCCAAGAGCCCAGAATAAACCCTGCGGGAATAAATTTCATCGATTGCCACGGTCCTAGATTAACCGCCAGCCATTAATCAACCCCGATGGAACGAGAACGCTGGCCCTAGTGCCGATAGGCCCTAGCGCGACAACCCAACTTTGTCGCAGGAATAGCAGTATAATTGAATAGTTTTATTGTAATTTACTGTATATTTTACTAGTTCCATTGTAAGTTCTTGTATATTTCAATATTTTTATTATAATTTACTGTATATTTTAGTAATTTTATTATATTTTCTTGTATATCTCACTAGTTTCGTTGCAATTTATTTTATACTTCCCTCTTTGGAGGTAAGAGAGAGAAGGATATATTAGAAAGCTACAAGTAAGAGTGAGGCAGATGCTACCGACCCTACTTTAGAACCCGTGGCGCCATCTCTGCAGAAAGCAGTGAAACTAATTTCCGACTAGTTTTAGCACTTTTCCGTGAGATGGCGCTAGTGCTTCAGTAGTTCACTTCGCTGTCGATAACGCTGTGCGACCAGTTTGAGCACTTTTTACAGAGATGGCGCCAGGGGTTCCTGAGTGGGGTAGGCAGCATCTGTCTCACTCTTTCTTATAGCTTTCTAATATATCTTTCTCTCTCTTACCTCCAAAGAGGGAAATATAAAATAAATTGCAATGAAGCTATTGAAACATACAATAAATTACAATAAAACTATTGTAATTATATTATTTAATCATAATTCTGCTCTTGGATCGATGAAAAAAATTGGTAGCTGTATTTTAAAACTTACGCGGACACGTTTGGACTTTCATATCGAAAATAATTAGGAATGATCGAAGACTGGAATAAATTATCGAGTTTTGCGGTTGAAACAAGTTTGAAAAAGTTCGCTGCTATCAGCTCGAGGATGGATTAATCATTCGTTACTTACGCAATTCACTACCGGGGGTAATAAAGAAGCCGATATGGCGACTCCAATTAAGGGACCGCTACTTCCTTGCAACAGGGCCACAGCTACACCTGTGCCTGATGGTAGAGCCCATAGTACGCCCATCCAAAGCGATCTATAATTGCCTCTGCGATCAGACATTATTTTTTCAGGTGTGTCTTCCACTTTTCTGTGGTTTGCTCGTTTACAGTGTTATTCGAAGACGCACCTGCCTTTCATTTCATCGGTCGGCCAGTCGTTGTAGCCCCATGGCATCTCAGTGGTGCCAAGGAGGAGGCCAAAGATGAATCCGAAAAGTATCGAGAGAAATATTCCGAGCAACAGGCTTTTCAGACCAATAAATTGGAGATTCCTATCGGCTATGACTGTTCCAAAGGTTACCGACATCACAGGACCCTTAAATGTATTTAACAAGATAAGGTAATTGCGAGGAAATTAATTCAACTGGAGTCATCGAGCCTCACCATCAAGGGAGACACTAACATGGCAGCCACGACATTGGTTGCACTGTTCTCGACGAGACCTAACGCAGCTAAACAGCTAAGGGAAGCAATAAAATTGATTAAAGAGGGATTGCTAAATAATCGATACTTTTGCCAAGTCACATCAATGCTTACTCTGCCGTTAGTACGAGCAATACATAATCGAAAGTGAAGTCACCGCCACTGCGAACACCATCGACAACTTGTTTCACTGTCAATTTCGATCGTATCGATTCTACGAAATCCTTCCAAGCGGTCTTCCTTTCCTCTGATTCTTTTCGCCTAGAAAAATGCTATTCTAATATTGACATTTAATGTGCATTAAAAAATAAAAATAAGGTGAACTCTTTAAGACCTTCGCGCTAAATCGTCTTTGATAGCCTTGACACCAATGCTGCACGGAGTTACGCCGCTATACGTGCACTGCGTTGGAATTACGCTGAAGACAGTGTTCGAAGGTGAACGAAAATAAGCTTAAAAGAGTTTTTAGAGGAGAAAATATCTGGAACATCGTTTTACCTTACAATAGAGTTCATTTTCACGCCGATTCCCATCTCTGTGAGACAGTGCAGACAGTTTTCGCACGGTTCACCAGCTGGTACCGGAAATATTACCTTTCCAAAGAGATAAAGCGAACGATAATGAAAAATGCAAATAATCAGTCAATATTTTACCTCGTAATACATGTCCTCTTTGTCTTTGCACCAAACGACATGTTCCACTTTGAGCTTCTTCAGCAGTTCTTCTAAGACCTTGGATAGAAATGGCAATAATTAAAAGAGAAGTAGTCCTTTTGCACCTAAAAGCCATATTACCGTTTCCATTGACACGAAAACCGGATCTCTTCCACGCTGACCGGAAATGTCACGCTCTCTGTTTCTTGGGTGTCGTCTACCGGTTAAACCATCCTCGATATCGATGTCATCATCTTCGTCGTCATCCAGCTTTAACAAATGAGTCTTCGACTTCGTTCCCCTAAGTCGCACATCGACTTTCGGTCCAATCACCTCTTTTGCCAGCCTCTCGTTCTTCTTGGTTTGTTTTAAAGGCACCCCAAATATTAATTCGTGCTCGTAACTGAATGTAGGTATGCAAACTAAAAAGACGACACCGCCAGGCATTTTAATTGGTACGATAAAAAGATTGTTCGATCTGGTCGCACTGTCTCAAGGATCTGTTCTTTCCGAATGAATGCGATCGATTTCAAACGGATTGTTCAAGTAGCAATTTTGTTAACGAGTCGCTAATCGCTTTATTACGCTGGTTTTAATTAACGCAGTGCACGTGTCGAGTCATTCGATGCTTGCTTGCCCTCGATGAGTTTCCTATACTCTTTCATTTCTTAATTCATTTATTCCTCTGGTTCTGATCGCGATTATGGAATATTTCCTGTTAATCCTCTTTAATTCGAATGATAGAGAAGATTTTATTTTCTAAGTGAAAAGTATTCGAAAGATACTTGAAAATGGAAAGAAGGCTTTTTATATTTTATAAAAATTACTTTTAATTACTTCAACGTTATATCTGCTGCACTGATCTTTAATTAAAAAGTATTGCGCCAGCATGCACAAGGATACCTCCGGAAACAGATAGAAATTTCCAAGAATCAAGGTAATTTCACCAAATAAGTTCGACGTTTTCTTCTTTTTTTTTTTACGAAATAAACATTTATTTTAACAAATCAACAGCGTAAAGACTAGCGTCTAGAGACTAGTCCGACGTTTCGTCTGACCTAGGTAACTAGAGGCCGCCAGGAATATATCGCGCGAAGGGAAATTTCGAACTCGGTCGCGATTTTTACGAAAATTGAATCGGCCCCACCCTCTCGACTATAAGCAAGTATTATTAGGCTGGTGCACGCGAGACGTCGTTTCATTAAAATATCGTTTCGACATCTGGTAATAATTGAACTTAAAATTCTTTTTCAATTTGTGGCTAATAAGAATCAGTAATAGAGCGAAGCTCTGGAACAACCACCTTTCGTATGCATCAGCTTAACGTTTAAGCGAAATGTGCGTGAAAAAATGCCTTCTAAACAACGAGTCTAAAGGAAATTCTAACGAACGTACTCTCTCTTAATTGACAAGAGTTCTGCGGTATCGAGTTGATCGCAGGCTTCGTCGAAAATATATTCGTCACAGATATTTTCGTATCTAGAAATAGAAATATTTTTCATTCGGCTCTGCAACACTTTTTATCGTAATTTCAGCATAGGCAAGCGGAGCTTAGAAAGCGTAGAAATTGAGAAATCGTACCTTTAATTATCGCGTTTAACGATCATTTTAGAGAACGTCGTGTAACATGAAAAATATTTCTATATTCCTTCGATGTGGCTTTAAAATAATAAGTTGCTTGTAACTAATCATTAATGCTCTCGAAATTTCTTAATTAGTTCGTCAAAAAATGTGATCACCTATTTATTAACGTTCTGTGCCAAAACAATTCACAATTCCTCGAGTCTTCTCAACTTCTATTGACAGTCAAAACTATTTTCGACCAATCCAACGCGTCGCCGACAATTCGAGACGACTGATGGAGTAAGTTCAATTCCGTAAGCGCTTAATCCACCATCGGGCGTTTTTTCAAACATTACTCGATCCGATTTCTCATCAATTCTCATAAAAACCGGAATTCTAGAGTTTCCCTTGGCAGCACACCGCTATAGTTTCACACTTCGACACAACGTTCTTCCGTGCTCGTCCCGACAGATGATTGTAACAGTAGTCGATCGCGATCAATTAGCTACGTTACCTCGCTAAGAAAAGGTATTTTTTTTTTGCTTTTCTTTTGGTTTTTTTTTCTTTCTTCTTAACGTCTTTTTATGTACATACGGTGTTTATACATCGCGTTAAGGTACTGACCTACGACACTTCCGCGGCTGTTTTTCTACTCTGAGACTCTTAATTTGTTAATTAATTAGTTACTTTTATTCTGTCTCATTTGTTCTTCTGTTAAGGCCATACTTAAGGAGAGGAGCGTTTCGTTTAAACGATTTCCGTGCGTGTGTTCGTGTCTGCGTCAATATCCGCGTGTCTATCGCCGCGATAAAAACGGTCTCCAAGATTGCACGCGATTCAATTGCACTGCGTTCTATTTTTCGTTTTGAATATTTTGCTCTGTCGTTGCTAATGCTGCTGTTTTATTTACAGAGGTCCTTCGCGTGGGTAATTTGTAAGTAGAAGAAAACCGCGCGACGGTGGTCGTCGGAAACGTGACTGCGTTTCAATTATTTTCTCGCAGCGATTCTTCTGGACACTTAAAATCCATGTCGAAACAACTCACCGAGTTTTAATGGAGGATAGAGAATATCTTCGTAGAATAAGTTCACAAATCGTACAATTGATATTTGCTTTTTTCTTAGTGGAAAAAGAATCTCAGCAGAAACTCTGCGCAAGGTGAGTTGCTTACGTTATTATGGAAGTATCGGTGAAAGAAAATGAAGTGAATTCTCTAATCATTGAAGAGAAACGAACAGCTGTTATAAATAATGGATAGTCTAGAAATAGTAATTTGGATTTAGCGGTGACATCGCTGAGCGATCTGTATCTTCAGCAGAGTCATGGCCGATATAGATCTCCGGAACAAATGTCTTCTTAATAAAACTTCTTGGTTTCCAAAACGTATCAGGAATAGCTTATTCGTCCCAGATTCACTTTGCACGCGTGTTACACGCCACGTGGAGCGTCTAAATCTAGACTCTCGTCTATAAACTCGAAAGCGAATCGCTGCGATGCTCTTCAGCGTCGTGCATCGAGTACTAAACAACGGTACACGTATACTACTTATGCTCCAATTCGTCCCACAAGACCATCCCGTGTCGCACCACCAAGAAATCGACGAAAAGAGAATGTACCTTCTAAATTATCACGCTTTCACGTCCGTTTTTGGTTCGAATTCATTTTTTAAACGCAACACGGATCAGGTCCTCGAGATTCGTTCGTCGATTTCGAGAAACACACCCCTTTCTTCGCTTTTAAGTCTTTTACAGTACCATCGGAAGGTTCAATGTTTGCTGCTAGGATACTTCTAGGAATCTTAAGGCCACGATACCAAGTTAATGGTGCGCTCCCTGTTTCACGATCTTTCTCAGCACGCAGAAAGCAACGATGAAGATCGAGGCGATTGGAAAGGGGATTTTCGTACCCCCCTACAATGGACGATCCGCGATTTCTTTAGGAAGCATTTGAGAAATCAACCACGAGAAACGATTCACTCGATCTACCGTACGTGTAGCAATATTTCATTGAGATATCATAATTCGTGCTATGTAGAGGAAACGAGGTGTATCGGTTTAAAAAAATAGCTGTCTTTCTCTTTTACTTTCGCTCGTTCTTTCTCCCTCGCGTCCTTTTCTCGACTCCATACTCTATCGAAATAAATGGTAACATCCCTGTGATAGAAATTAAATATCCATCGAAAAAATCAGTGGCAAGATTTGAAAATCAGTATCAGAAATTGGTTCCACTGTCAGCGTTCCAACAAACAGGGAAAACACATCCGTGACAACTCACGCGACAACCCCTGACCCGGGACACTCGTTTCTGCGTGCGAACGAAAGCATCGGTGGTCGAAACGGGGGTACTTTCCGTCATCGTGGTCCTGTGTGAAAGAGGAGAGTAGCTCTGGTCAACAGACTTCCTCTTCTCCTCGTTCTCCGCTAAAACTGGCGAACAACACGCATTCCAAAAGACATCCGTTCGAACAAGGAACCGTCCATCGTTTCTCCGACTCGTAGCCATCCGAGTGACGCGAGTACGAGCAGCGCTACGAGCCGAAGAGCTGTTCGAACACATCCTTTGGAACGCGTCCCGCTCACTGTCGAGTGCACAAGTGTCTTTCAGTCGTACGTATTGATCGGGTAGTGGTCACTCGAGCGCTTCGATAAACAAAAATTCCGTCGATCAGAGTCTCTTAGCAAAGCGTGTCCGTCGTCGAAGGGAGCCACTGTCCAGGGTGCGGAACGAGGAGACCCTTGGAGGACTCCCTTGTTCAGACTGGAGCACTTGGTCGTCGTAGGAGCGACGATAACAGCGAGCGTCGCGGTGGCCGCCTCCAAGGGCGGCGCAGACGACGCTCGATGTCAGCGTAGGTCTGCCCCTCGACGATCCCCAAGGGTCAAGCGTTCTCTTCCTCCTCGTCGATCTCCTCCGACGATTCCGAGGAGGAGGTGATGAGGGCGGCCGAGAGGCTTGGTACCTGGGCTGAGTAAGGGGACGAGCTCATGCGAATACGTTGGGGAGGATTCCAACACTCTGGCAGGGAATGAGAACCGTCGTCCGTGCCCTTGTCCGCCTGGGACTTCTCCATGGAGGCCAGCTCCATCATGGACACTCGTCTGGTCGGTCCCTTCTTGTCGCCTGCAACATTCGCGCTTGTACCACTTGCCCTCGATCGTTTTCGAGTTCGACGTCGAATCTATGTTGGACTATTGCTCGATTTTTATTCGATTTCTACGTGGCCGTGTCTTGGAAGACACAGGCAGTGTGATGTTTGCGTCAGTCGAGTGGATTTCGAGTGTAATTGACAGAAGAGACGAATCGTAAACTTTTTTAAACGTTTATGCTTTGTGATAAAGCTACATATTTAGAGGGTTAGTGAAGTGTCACGACCGGCAGTGTAACACCCCGTGTGAGATTTAGATTAATTAGATACAAAATACGACTGTTATTATTAATATTTAACTTTCTCTAGTTTTCGTCATCCCCGATTTCAGATTCACTTTACGCCTCTGTCAGAATCGTCGCTCTAAATAATTCCGTGACGGAATTTTGACCCCAGTGAAACCAACGATCCCGAATTCTGCTCGATCACGCGTCTTCGCATTTGCTTTTCTACCGAATCCGCTGTTTCGCAGGTACGCGTGGATAGTTTCAGTCGAACTCACTGGAGGATTTCGTGGGCGAATCCTCCGTCAGCTCGGTTCCGGTCAGCGTGTACTCGTCCCGCTCGTCCACCGTCTCCTGGCAATCGATACTGTCCGGTGTGCACACGCTCTCACGACGGAACAGGCCAATTACTGATTGGACCTTCGGTTGCTCGATTCCACCTTTAATTGGAAGGGGAATGTCATTAATGAGGTTGATGAAGATTCACCAAGTGTTTCGGCTCGACCACCCGGAATATCCCCCGGCTGCGCTTATCGCGGCTAAACGAACGGTAAGAAATCGCTCGTTTTCATATTACCATCGTTTCCTTTATAACGTTACCGAGTTAATCCGAAAGTCGTTATATCGCGTCTATTAACTGGAACGGAGAAAATTGCGTTTCGCAGGGATAGTTTGAATATACGGTCGGGAATATTGGCCCGTTTTTTATTCGACTCGCGTTAAACGAACAAGAACGTACAGTGCTTCGGATTTAATGAAGAACAGATGTTATTAACTGGTCGCGCTGGCTGCTACGGGAAACGTGATAAAGGAATATTGATTAAATCACTTTAATCGAAGATCCTGCTATTATCAGTTTCGCGTGTACACGGAATATAACGACGTGTTCAACAGATATTTCAGGTGGTGAGGATGACGGAAACACTTTGCACATTGCAGCAAGACAAGAAAGACGAGTGCTCGTAGTAGAGTTCGATAACACAAAAGTGTCTCCATCGAGATTCGTTTGTTCCATTGTCGTTTCTTTCGTTACGATGCAGAATCGATCGTGTGTAGTGACATAGTGCTCGCGATCACGCGCGTGTACGTGTGTATGTGTGTGTGTGTAGATTCGAGTGTGTCCGAGAGTATCAAGGGGGATTGGGTAACCCAAAAGTCGAAGAAAAAACGCATTCACTTTTGTAGGAAAAAGAAAAGTACGACACAAAGACTCTGAACGACTTGATGCGTAACAATTACATGTTCTCCAGCCGGAAGTCCGGGGTTAGTATCCTCCGAGCTCGATGAGCTGTCTTGCCCTCACAAATACGGGTCTCCTGTAAAGCAGCGTTTTGCAACAGTTTACGTACCTTTTGATCTATTAGCCAAATCGAAACACACACAATACTTTTCTTAAATATTACGAACTCGACAACGAGACAGAGCGTGAGAGATAGATAGATAGAGAGAGAGAGAGAGAGAGAGTTAGAATGAGAAAATTGGTGAGTGGAAGATTTTAAGGAAGACGCGTGCGATACACGTCCACGTTATTTTGAGGAAAATACGTATCGGTGGTGTCGTTTGTTCGGATGTCGAGTGAAATATCGTATCGACCTTGCATCGAAAAATAGACCTGTAACGTGCTAGCGAATACCTGAAAACAACGCGTGATGCTTAAACACGAGGTTGCTTGTGTGTACGGGAAAAATAGATTTTCCTTTGTGCGTGAGAGAGGTTACCCGAGCCCCGTAGAGAACAACTGCATACCAAAGTTCCTGCAGACTGCGGTCTACAGTTAAGATTGTTTAAAAAAAGGGACGACTCAGAAATTTAGCAATCGAACGTTCATTTCCTTTAACGAGTATAATAAAATTGCTGGATCGTCCTTTTCAATGTCTCGTAGACTTACATGGTGAAAGAGTTAATTGTTGAAAGTGTGACGAGGTATATAGAAGTGTATATAAATAGACTAGTTCTATAAACAGATGGTTAGTCAATGAAATCAATGGTACTACCAAGAATTTCTAGCCGTAGTACAATAATTCGTTAATAATTCGACTGATCGATCGATCCTACCTAAGAATGTTGCCGATGGGGAACTGTAAGCAAGGTACTCCTTGTTCGAACACCAAGCCGGGAACTCGTTCTGTTTGATCGGATGTCCGGACTCGTAATCGTCCTCCCTCTTCCATGGTAGCATGGTTTCCGTGGCTGTAGGCGTCGTCACCCTATAGCTTTCTACAATCGAGAGAAGAGAACGTATTTCGGATAGTCGAAAGGAAATCAGTGGAAAGCTGCGCGTAAAAGACGTAACGAGAACCTAATCGACGAACGATTACAATTTCTTCAACGAAAGAGAAACTTTGCGGACGGTCAAACGATTTGAAGTATCCTATAAGTAATGAAATTTTCATCCGAATGGAAACAGTTTCGACCAATAGGATCGACTAGAGGCTCAGGTAAAAGGACTCACCGTCGCGTCCCAATTTCATGTCCGGATCGTCTGTATTTATAGTGTCCATTGAGGTAGTGGTGGTGGCACCGTGGTGATTCTCCGCATTCACGTTCGACGAGTCTATGGAACCAGCGGACGAGAAATTATAACTGGCAGAATCGAGCCAAGAATTGGCCCGGCTCCTACCCCCATTCTTTTCGTTTTATATTCAAAGAACGCCCCGCGACGAGAAGCCTGAATTACCCGCTGGTGGAACTAATTTCTCAAAAGAATCCGCGCGCCGCGAGATATAATTCGTCCCAGAACTTTGCGGTTCTAACGACGTCGTCGGAAGTTCCGCTGAAATTAACGGACCAGCGAAAAAGAAACAAACAAAACGGGGAAGGAGGGTGAGAAGGGATGGTGGAGACAGTTTTGTTACCGGAAGTGCGAGCCGTGAAGGTGATCGCCGAGTCCCAGTCCTCCTTGCTCGATGGCTTCGAGGTGTCGCCGTTCTCCAGCTCGTACAGGACGCCGTTGATGTAATCTGGGAGCAATGAAAATTCACGTATTCAAACGATTACCTTTGCGCGAGGCGCACGCGTCGATACTCTTTTTGGCAATTTACCCTGGGTGAACAACTTCGTCGAGCCGTTCTGCTGGAACTCTGGGAAACTGACGTGATTCTGCTTACCATCCTGCAGTTAACGGGTAGAAGGGACACGACATTTTAATTGCAAATCGATCGCTCGTTAGTAGAAAACGCGAATTGACACGCGACGTTCTCTTACTTTGAGCAACTTTTTACTGCGCTTGTGACGATGCTTGTTCTCCCCCATCATCCTGCGTATGTTCATGTGCATCTTGTAATTGACTTGCGTCGACAGGTCGCGATCGTTCACCGCGTGTCGGCTGTAGCTTAAGCGCCGATGCTGCAACAGTTTCGTGCCGTGCTGTAGAGAAATGTTATATCGATTTACCCCCTTTTTCTTCTCTGTTCACGCGTGTACACAACGACTTTACAATTACGTTACGTCAAATATACATACATGCTACACACTTAGACATTTTCATTTGTTTCTCTTTTTTCTTTTTTTTTTATTGTTGCGGTACAGAAGCACACGGAACACATGTAACTTCTGAGCCGATTCAAGAATACTCCCTCCCCTCGCGAGCTTATCATTATCCATTCTTGAAATGGCCCTGTGTAACCAAAACTCAAATGATTCTAATTAACACTCAAAAGAAGTATTTCGCATTTACTACACAGTATGCAAGTAAAGCGAAAGATCGCAACGAGATTTCAGCCGTCGGATGGTCCGAGGGCGCGATTCATTTGCATCCCTCCGCGTCGAGTTCCGACTCGAGCCGCTTCCCGTATAATTCAAGGGTCAAGAATCGACGGCTGAAGTTTCGGGTGGCGATCGGCGAGGAAAGAAAAGAATCGCGGTCAGCAAGCTTCTCAGTGCTACGGATACAACAATGCATACGTAAAATCACGTGCTCAGCAACGAGGGTTTCTTACCCTCTTGTAAGGCTTGCACAGTTCTTCGGCCAATAGATGGTGGATCCTGGCGTCGGTCAGGTCCTTCTTGGAAGGGTTGTACTCCAGTTCTTGGAGATCAATATTCCAGCCCGCTTCGAGCTGGCTGCAACTCGGACTGGAAGGAGAAAGAATGAGACTGCATTTTATGACGGGCTGCCACTTGAAGATCGATACTGTGCCTCGGGGAGGGCTCTCGCTGTTCAATCGAGATACAATGCAGACTTATCTTCGGTTAGTCTACTTGGGGTCAGTCCGTGTAACTGTGCTCACGGGGTGAGTCACGGAGCATCGACTTCTCTCGCAAACCGGACATCGTATCCGATAGAAGCTATTGTAGCATTATATTTTTTCGCTTGTTTCGTTTATCTTCGTCCGATAAAGCTCGAGAAATGTACTTTAATTCTGTTACGTCTCGTTGAGAAGTAAAATAATTGATGAATACAGATTTCAAATCGCAGGATATCTTGGGGTTGTACTTTCATTTTGAAAGTTCACTCGGTGTATTTGATCTGTACCATCGACGCGGGAGCTCAATTTGTTTCAACGTTCAACCGAAGGGGACAAAGCGACGAGCTCAAAGAATCCCGGGTCGCTACGATTTCTTCTTCATCGCGGAAAACTTTCCTCGATAATTAATACGTTTTCAGCAGAGTGTCAAGGGGTTGCCGTACACCCGTGGCCATCAAAGGAACATTCTTCGCGTTCCTTATTGTGGAGATAAACAGGTCAAGTACGAACGAGATAACTCGGCGCGATACGAACGGAAAGAAAGGACTTGCGGGAATGGAAAGAGAGTGGAAGAGAGAAAAGAGAAAGGTTTCCTACCTCCCATTGAACTGTCCCGTGTTGCTGTAGTTGCGGAATATCGCGGACATGCTTTCAGTCCCACTGATATTTCCGATAGTGGACGCATTCCTCCTAATGTAATCCAGGGCGTCTTTCATCGCGAGTTTCGAGTAGGTCTCCAATATTTTTGGTTCGGCGCCGCAGTGATTCCTCACCAGATACGGCCGTATAAATTTGTTATCGAACCGCTTGAACCTGGGAAACAGAGGAGGCGACAAGGAGTAAATGCAAGTCGCCAGTTCGAAACATTGGATGTATGTGTCTCGTTAAATATCAACCAGTACGTAACTCTAACAAATATTTCATAAATTCTTCCACTGTTCCTACAAAATTTATGGGACAATAGTTTCTAGACAACGAACGATGAGAAGAAAATATTTCTCTCAAGAATATTAGTGTGTCAGGACCATCTACACCCTACATCACCGGCTCGAGTTCTTCGTGAGTCATCCTACCGGGGGGGAAGAAACAGTCGTAAGTTACTCCCTTATATTTCCCGTGATACGAAAACTTCGACTGTCTTAGAACAGAAATAATACGCAACAGTTCCACTCTATAACAAGTTGTAGAAGTTAAATTGCATTTGATCGCGTAGACTCGCGCGCGGACAATACAGAGTGTACATAAATTACGCATACTTGTCCCGAACGTGGTAATTGCCGTGCTTGCCCAGAATGTCCTCGATCCCAGCCATCACGTGGTCCATTATCTGCAACCGAAGACGCCATTTTCCTTAACACGGCCGGTTCCGTTGCCCGCCCTATACCACTTCCGTTATCCCTTTAGGAACGAGGCCGCACATGCACCGCGTGCATGCACATCGACCGTTCTGAAACGTACGGAACCGCGAGCCAACGTTGTTCGTTATCTACCCGGACGCATTGTTCTTCCTCCGGACGCGTTCATTTGCGGAAGGCGGCGCAGCGGCTCCCAGGGGTTAAAATCAATGCGATCTTCCCGTGCACAACAACCACGGACGATTATTGATTTGCCCGTGTATCGTTGCCCGCCGCTCTTTCTCGATATTTGCGGGAACGATAGAGGGTGGAGGAGCCGCGGCGTCCTCTGCAATTTACACGACGTGTGCGGTCTTGCGCCACTCGTACCCCATTTTTCCCCACCCGAAACTCGGCGTCGTGCACTTTGTTAAGTGATCGATGCTCGACTGAACCTTGGTCGCGGTTATGTTAGCTCGTCACGGTCGATCGCGTCGCGAGATACTCGTTACAGAAAGAGAATGAAGTCACGTGCGCACGTGCGGGATCTACGTACACGTTCGTGGATCCTCTCGTTCATGGTTGGCTTCTTCTTTTCAGCTCGCTTTACGTTCAGAATCTTCACGAGCGGCTTGATCGTGATACCCTGCAAGTAGATGGTTTCGGTAGAAACTACTTTCGACTTCGAGACGATTAATGATTTATAGTGTTTCGTGGTGTGTTGAATTACTTAACGGGAATTTCGATTGCTCTGTTGAAATTTAATTACGTGTTTAGATTTGATGCGAGTTCCATCAAAATTTGCACGCACTTTCAAAGGTAATATAATACTAAGGATGGAAGGTTTTTTCCACAGCGAAAGTACCTTTAAATTGACTCTACCCTAACATTTACGCTGCATCAATTCTCGTCTCGAGTGCAATCAAGGGTTGACATTACCTCCTCCGCTTTGCGTCACTTCGCAAGAAATGTTACAGTGTCATATGGGGTCTCCTTCTGAGCGGTCAGGTTTAAATGTTAAGTACCTATTTCGCGTATAAAGTTATCGTGGTAAAGCGTGGCATCGATATCGAGTTTCCAATCGATCGATGGTGTTTTCCGGAATTAATGGCGGCTCAAGAGCGGCCATCGCAAACGGGAGGCGCTTTCAAGATGGAAGGCTGGTGTTTCTTCGTTCACTCCAACTTTTTGCTCGCGACTCTAACTCTCTGCAGTCTAATTACCTTTCCACTTTACTCCGCTTTTTTTTAGATTTGATTTGATTCCACCTTCGAAAGGAGCGGGCGAAATTAAAGCGTATGATTGTACAGAAAATGTCAATAAATTACGATGCGATTTTTTCTTAAAATTAATAAGAAAAAAATTCTATCAATCCCGTACGACATACGCTCTTAGAACGAAAATAAACTACTACCATTCAGTAAACGTGCGATGCGCAACAACTATGCACTAGTAGATCATATTTAAAACAGAGCCTGGGAATCGATAGTGTCGGCATAAAGAAAGGTCAACATCGACTGCATATTTATAACGCAGTTAACAGAAACAAAAAAGAGAAGCAAGAATTTGCAGCCTAGCCTTTTCACAGGGATTGATGCGAATAATCGCAACGGAAGAGAGACGTTCGCCATTGAAACGCTTTATTATTTTCACGCCGATCAGCGATGGATGCGCGCCACGTTTCTCTTGGTATCGCATGGCGAACGCGCATAAACGAAGAAAAGAATCGCGCGACTGTGACATTATGATGAGAAATTTTAGGACACGATATATTTGGGACCATTAGACGATACGTTGGACAGTCGTAAACTCGAGCTGGTCGAGGGAATCCCATTCGTACGCAGTTGTCCATGATGACAAAATGGCCGAGGCTAGTACTAAACGCTCGCATATTCCGTGGCCAACGTGTGTCATAACAGGCGGTGTGAACCGTGATCATACGTCGAGGTATATTCGCTCGCGTCGCTGAAAGCCTATTACGGAGCACATCATTCGGTAGTTTCCACGGATAATGATCGGGTCGAATACTGGATATCCCCAGCGATGCCTGCACTTTGCTCGATATTATTAAACTTCCGTCTGTTCTGTTATACTTTCGCGCAATAAGCGTTCTACCTACTCACTAGTTTATTTACCGTATCACACGCTCGACTACTTTCCAAGGTACGAAATTGACGTTTGAAAAATAAACTACTCTACTCTGATTTGTTTTAAATACGTTTCGAACGAACTGACTGGCGCTTTGCATTATTTATCCCGAAGGAAGTCCGAAGATCGCTCGACGAAACCCTTAAAAGTTAAACCCATTTAAGATTCATCCCCTTGAACCTTTCGAGCCACGTTTCCCGATAATTGTTAACGGCGGAACGTTCCACGGTTTCTAAAAATCATTCAATCCGTGGTAAGTTTGCTGCACGCGAATCGCAGCCGCGGACGTACCGGGCACATTAGAGTCCCGAGGGTGGTCGAGAAAATGTGTAAGAATAGCCCCTCGCGATCGCGTCGCGGCCACTGAATGAGGTGGCCCCCGAGTCTGAATCAACATTTCTCAAAGTTTACTTTCTCGCGTAGCTACGAGCTCCCTGGCTAGGGAAATGTTGATTCGGGGAAAGGGGATGTTCTTTGCAGTGGTATCGTCTCCCCCTCGATGAACCGACCCACTTTATTGTTATTTTTCCGCGCGTCTACGCGTACAACGGGAACTGTTCGGCCGCCCATCCCGCATTATTACCGTGAAGTTTAATTCCAACTTTTACCGTCGGACTACGCGATACAACGACGAAAGAAAGCTTAAAACTCCACTGGTGGTTCCAGCGACTGTTGTCCGCGAAACAATTCTGGGACGCATCCGGATAATCCTAACGGAAGACCCGAAAAGAAAGCAACGCGAAGTTTCCGCGTAAAACGGTGTATGACCGTGGCTAGAGTTCTCGATGGCAATGGAGACGTAAAGAATGCGATGCGGAGATTTTTGTTGGCTGTATAAGAATGTTACAATTTCCCCTCTCGTCGGGGAATGTCTGTTTGAATTGTCTTCTGCTCTACTCTACCAGTTCCAGCGCAGAAATGTTAATTATGCTGATTGTATGAACTCACTTGGATGAACACCGTGAAATAGATGACCGCGATCGTGGTGGTGACGAACATCGGCTGTAACGGCACGTGTTTGGGGTTGATCAGCAGGACCAGAGCAAACGCTACGGCGCCTCGTAAGCCTCCGTAAGACATCACGAACTTCTCCACCTTGTCCAGCTTGTGCAATCGGAATTGATTAGCCAAGGCTGTCAGGAAGATCACGCCTGAAACATTCCAGTCTCGTTCTTAAGAACCCTTAATAAAAAATGGCTCACATTATACCGTCTCTAGTATACGGATGTTATGGCTGATCGAATTAAAGCTCGGAGCGTACGTGCTTGTAGATAGCGATGAATTTTTTAAGCGTCGCTGGTGAACAGCATTTAATATGATAAATTGTCGATGGAACGGGAAGCCGTAAGTACGCGACAGTAAGCTGTGATGCAAACTGCTGCATATAGAACGAGGGAAACGAATCCTGTTAACAGTGGTGCAAGATATCTCGTGACTCAAGCGAGAGGATTGGCGAGGCAGCTCTGATCTTTCTTGGAAGTGTACTTCTTCCTTTCTTCGATGGGAGATATCAATTTCGATATTGGACATTAGGATAAGAGGCATGGAAAGTGGAAGCGCGATTTATCAAGATTATAACATATGAATTATGTGCTTATAAAGTGGCTGTAATAATACAAAAATAGATTTGATATTCCTGAGTGTTTCGATCTTGATTCTTAGGCAACAAAGTGAAATTTGTTTTCGAGAAAAGGGATTATAGGAACGTGTCTGCTTGAAATATCTGCTTATCTAATCCTCTCCTCGTTTCTTCTTGGTTACAGCAAATTATGCGAAACAGGGCGAAACAATGCTTCCCACTTGGCGCGTGCCAAGTTCCGGGATTTCGTTGCAGCTTATTAACCCGCAAAAAACGGGAACACCAAGGCACAAGAAGCGGTACCCACTTCTGGCACGTTCACGTAACCGCTTGACACGCGATAAGCCATGATCGCTTTAACGTAAGTCGTTCTTTATCACTTGATGCCATTAAGGAACCCTTGGCGATCCGACGATCGAGTAGCACAGGCATTCACCTTGATACATCGATCCGTGTGACGCGATTACTGTCACCAGAGACACGACATTACAATGACGAATACACTCATCGACCTTGGAGATGTCACGTCTGATTTACACACGCACGGCTCATCATTACTGGATGCATGCGAGTACGTACACCGATTAAATAGCATCAGTCTACGTTTTCATCGACTTCGATTAATTTTGACAATTTGTGGCGAGATCAGCCGCTACAATTCCGACATAGACAGCGACATTATAACGTGCCTTCGATCTCGGAGCACGGCACATGCGAAACCACGTAGAGTTTGCAAATTGATTTCGTCTGAACGAAGTTACAGCCAGTTATATTGGCAACGAGCTCACCGAGCGTAAAACCGCGTTTACTCACCGACGATTCGATAAACCGAGCAGAAGACGATCGTCATAAGGACGAACCACGTGTTCCAGTCGTGATGGTTGTTCACGGTTGCGACCCCGAGGAACATGAATATGATGGTCTCCGAGCTGCTGGACAGCATTTTCATCGTGTACTTCACGGTGGTGTGCGACTTGTGCGATATATTGGCTTCCACATAATTCTTCATGGTGATGCCGCAGAACGTGATCCTGCCGACAAAGAGGTCATGGCTAATCGTTGGGGGTGGAGGGGGCTAGTCGACACACAGAGGGGTGAATATGGGCGCGAGGGTAACACGCGTATCGATCGTGCCCAGGGCTGTTTCCTAAACGTCGAAATTAATTCAAACGTACGATCCGGCGCGTTTACGAAATCGACGGCTACAGGGCAACGACGTCGATTGGATTTACGAGCGATACGTGACCGTGTCGGTGCTCTGCACGCTGCAAATTTCCGCGTACGTCTGTCCAGGCTCATTTGGCTGTTTTACGAGCTGGATCTGTCCGCTAATTTACTTGTTAATTCGCGACGAGAGAGATACAGAGAGAAAGAGGAATGCTAGAAGCACGTTCAGAGGCATTTCAAATGTTTCTCTTCTGTTTTTCAAGTGCACCGTACTTTGGTTTCAGCCTTTGGCTTTTCGCCAGAGTTGGACGTTCAAAATCTTTTTCAAGTTTTTTCTCAAACAGTATCAACGAACACGTGTTTCGGTACATTAGATGAATAGAAATGAATGGTACAATTAATATAAATTATAATTTAGTGATTTTCATCGGACAACTTATATCGATTTCGGATTTCGCTATCCAAGTGCCGCTTCATCTTGAACGTTCTAAATAAACGATCATCAGCACGTTACAATCGTGTCACGGCTGACGCTCGTGCATTCGAAACCCGTCTGTTTGTCCATCAAACACGATAGAAGCTCTGTTTAATCGTATAAATAAAAATCGAGCAAGAATCGACGATTGCGGGTTAAGCATATTTGAACAGTTATTACATGAGCCACGCTTTATATCGAGCTTGACCATAGCCATTCCTGACTTTATCTGGAAACGTGTAAATAACGGAATTAATGAGGTTCGTATTGCCATTGCCTACTCTTCGAAGTGTTTCTATCCACGATTTATTCTGGTAATCGCGAAAAAGAGCCAGTTTTCTGTTATACGTTCGCTTTGGTCCACGGCGCTGAAGAGTCGAGATTTTTTGCTCGATCATTTAATGAACGGGGGTACGAAGGGGTTGATTAATATCGCGTCGATTAATCGCCAGGCTGTGCAAAAAGCACAAACGTTTCGGCGGATATATGGTACGACTCGCGTGAGAGTCGGACAAGTCCTTTTCAGAATTTATTGAGAGCCAATCGTATCGTGAGATGAGTGTTCGTGTTAAAAATTTATAGGTCATACTGGGCACGTTCGAATGATTCGATTTTATCAATGTAAACAAAGGAAATATAGTAGAAAAATTTGAACACATTCCACTATTTCCCTTTGATCACTTTACACGGTATAAAATTCTCTCTATTACGGTATAATATTAATAGTTTCATTTAAGGCCATTAATATAATCATTCGCTTGCGCATAATATCATTATAAATTAATACCTATTATAACATCGCAGTAATAGATATCAGGCTATTATCAAGATTTTAATCAGCCGATTAATTATATTATCGAAACGTTGAAACCACACCATATCTACCCACAAAAAGTTTAAACAATATCAAATAGAATTTTGACGTAAAAGCAGGTGAACTGCTTAGTACGTATACATGATACTTTTCCAATATCTTCGCAAAGTCTCGCGAGTAATTAGTGCTTATTGAACAAGCGAGTATTCGTTCCCAGTCTTCCTTAATTAACCCTTAAGAGTCGCCAAAGTTCTCCAAAGATATTAACTGCAATTCTTTCAAAGAGGTTTCCAACTACTTATCGTTAAAACATAACCGTCGCATTCCCAAGTTTCTGGCAAAGTTTCGTAACGAACGAAATTGAATCGGAAGAGCCTGATGCCCGCTGAGAGGGATCGTTGGTACTTACGCCAGTATGCTGGACATGTGAAAGATTTCGGCGTTCAGGTAGGCCAGGTAGGCCATGACGAATATGAAGATGGGCTCGATCACGCGGACCTGATGGGTGAACCTCGTAACGAAACCGGTGGCGAATCCCCAGAACACACCGATTATCGTCCCGCCGATCGCCACGACGAAGAACGAAGCCAGCCCCGACAACACGTTCGTGTAAATTATTTCCGTTGCACCGATCTCGTTGTAAGCTTCGAACATATGGTACAGCACCTGCGTGGCATTAAACAACTATGACTTACTCAGCTGCTACCCTCCGATTAAGAGGGATTAGGGTTCTTCGGGGTCTGCTGCGCGTGTAAATTGCGGAAGTTCTAACCGCGTGACTCCGCCGCTGTTCGCCTGTGCAGGATTTCCAGGAGTTTCTTGGCTTGGATCGCGATCAACCCTTCGCGAGTTGGGAGAGTCGCGCATCGGATTGAATAATTCTTTAGCTTCGATGGGGGTGTGTTAATTGTACGTATGGTACAATCTCGAATTACACTGGAACGATACTTACGACGGTGACAGCGTCGTTCAACAAGCTCTCCCCGAACACGACGATATACAGGATTTCGTTCACGTGGATCTCCTCGAAGACGGCTAACACAGCGACAGGGTCGACCGCGCTGATGAGCGCGGAGAACAGGAACATTTGCAACAGAGGCGTCTCAAAGCCAAAAAGGCCGCTCTTGCCTAACACCCACAACGAGGCGCCTGTGAATCGTTCAAAGGTACAGAGAATTATTAAAAATTCCGGAATTCTTCGCAATTTAATCGCGACACTGACGACATCGTGGCTTAAAATTAAAAATATTAAAATTTCATCGATAATGTACCATGAAATTTTATTAATAGAATTTTAAGAAGAATTTTAATAATCGTTCACAGATTTTAATCATATAAAAAGTTACGCGAAACGTAACAATTTCAGAGATCAGTCTTATAAATATTCATCACCGATTTCATTTCACCGAATTGAAGAGTTACAAGATCGAGTAGCAGTTCAGCCAATAAAAAAGCTGTCATCGTAGAATTCTTTTGGCAACGATCTTCGTACGCACACTTCCGTTGGCAATATTTAACCTCACCGGTAATAATAACGTAAACGGGTCATCGGTTCCGCGAATGTCGCACGGACTCCGAGTCTTTAATTATCGTGGACATCATCGTTCCATCGCGCAGAGGAAATCGTGGATGTTTCGTAACGCCGAATCGGTGTTCCACGCGGGCGTGCCATAAACAGAAATCGCGGGGGCGGTTCGACGTCCCCGCATTTTCACTCTCGATAGTCGTTTAGGCGCTCTGGTGCGCGCGTGCTCCTCTACTACTAACGCAGATCGATTGCGAAACGTATTGGGGGAATTTGCGGGAAGGTGTATAAGCAACGCGTGAAATAAATAGCGAGTCGAAATATAATACCGTGACAAAACTCGCTCCGATACTTTTTTCGAAGTCTGTTTCCGTTTCCTGCGAGACGGTGAACTCGAGGCGAGTTTCCCTGTTCAACCAAGACCGAATCTTTTATTCCATTACGAGGGTTAATTAACTCCGCGAAGTGCCTTTGCGCGATTCTATCGATATCAAAGGGTTTACGCTTTGGAAAGAAGTGCTTCTAGACCGACATCAATAATCTCTTAACCAGCCTGCTTCAGAATAACGTAGACCAAATGCGTTTGAGAAACCTCTCGTCGTGTCAGAAAATAAAGATTTACGTTCTCGAAAATTCGGTGGGAAGTAACCACGTCATTAAAAGAAACCATTCGTCTCACTTTACACTTAGGAGAAACTCTTCAACTCATCCACCTATATGTCATCCGTAGAATGAATCGGATGAAAAGAAAAAGAGAGTGACGAAAATCATAAATCAATTTAACCTCGTTTACTCAGTCGGAAAAATATATAAAATAATAAATGGTAAAGATACAGGGTTGAATTCTGTGTATTCGAGCGGGATTGTATTTACTGTTTGAGCTACTAAACTCCAGCCGGACTTCTATCGCTTAATCCACTGCTAAGCTCTGCTGCTTACTTTAGCTAGCGTAATCAGTAAATTTCTATCGTATAAACTGATTACGAGTCAGTTGTATGATTTGTTCAGTAAATGAGGTTCCATCGTGAAACATATCTCACGGAAATAGGCTAGCACTTTATCGAAACGCAATTTTACCTAATGCCTGATTCGTAGAACTTTTTATCGTCGTAGAAACGGACACGGAAAGCGTAAATCAATCCAACTTCAAAGTTATTCTGCTAAGAGGCAAAAAAAATCCAGTAGATCTCTGCACATTCGAAGTTTTAATTTAGTGAGCGATCTCTAAAACTTCTACCTGACTCGTATTACCTAATCTACGGCGAAGCGTCTACTCCAGCACGATAAGTCATAGGCAGTAAAATCTGTGAACTTCTGTTACACGAAGAGCGATCAACTTACGCGAATTATACCGATTCGCATAAATCTACCAGATTCTATGGTAAACTAGACCAAACGTAATTTTAAGTAAGTAAAGGCGAGTCGAAAAGAAAATGGAAAGAAGCGTTATATGTCGGACGTAGCTGCGGTTACTTCACGCCACATCGTCCACTTTTACTGACCTATTGACAAGGTGTTAAATATAGTCCCAACGACTGCGAAGAGCAGTATCGTCCCCAGGTGGTCGAAGAACAGCCGGTTGGGCATGAAGTAGCCGGCGTCCAGAATAATGGGCGGCAGCATGTAGAGGAAGAACGTGTCGGGCGTTAAGGGCGACACGTGGACGCTGCTCGCCTGGAACAGTAAGACACCAACGGCGACGCCGACAACGATCAGCAAACAGGACTCCGGAAAGATCTTGCTGAGCTTCGGCGTCATGTGGAAGCCTGCACGCATTTAATGGTTAACGTTAACAGGGTGGCCCCGTTTCGCGCCCAACAACGAAAGAAATCTGCGAGACCCTCTCGTTGGCTGGTCAACGGCGAACGATCGCTCCGTTATTAACCCTTGTTCGGCGAATGCTGCTTTCAAACCGCCTGTTGCAACCCACCGTAAAATTGGTGCCATTTGTCCCCCTGGTTTTGGTGTTAATGAACACGGCTTTGTCACGGTGGCAATTTTTCGGGGCTACCGTTTTACGTGTCAGCGATGAATGTTGTTAATTTTGTTGTTTTTTTAGAGTTCTCGCAGGTGTTACAAGGTACGGCAAAGGAGTGCTATGGGCTTTTATTTCTGTAAAGTGTGCAGAATCTATAAAAAGCATCGTGGAACGGGTATAAGCAGTGCACGGGCACGTTGCAAACACGATCGATGCTACTGAAAAACAAGTAAAACTTCTATTATATGAGCCTACGGTTTGTGAATGTTCCATTAAGTTCTCTGAACGCTCCATTATCTGTACCGTTGTATACGCTCCCCTTTCGGAATGGAATGGGAAATTCTACGTGGACTCGATGACAGTACAATGTGACGTAGTGTACTGCTATTTATACAGTTAATGGGAACCTAATATCCACTGAGCATTTATGTAACTGCGTTACGTTTAGAGATTAACGCTTAAACAGTGGAATATATCATCTAACGGTTGTACGTGTTAAAAGCAATTATTGTAATTGCGAGTAATGAGGACAGAAATATTTTATTATTATTCGCCTTGTCTGCCGCATAGAGAAGAAGCAAATATTTCAATGATCCCGTCTGAAATTTATTTCCACCAGTTTATATTCTTTAGTCCAGCTACTTTATCTACACAATTGCGAATATGCTAATTTAGAATATGTCTGTATCGTGCACATTTTACATTTTGACAAATAATATTTTATGCGCGACCATAATCAATCAATTCGTCGTATCTTGTCGCTGAAGAGAGAAGCTCGTAGAATTTCATAGTAGACCACTAAAATTAACGTACGACTGTATGCTACAATAATCAGTCGTATAATATTAATGAAGAATAAGAAATATCAATTTCAGTAAGGACATTGGCATCAATCTTCAGCCAACCACTTCGTTTTTCACTACTATCTCAAAAACTAAAGTAGCCTACTGCTATTGTATTAAAGTATTTAGTTAATTAATCGAAGCTGACTCTGTTATTTAGCATATTCACCACAATCATTTTGAAACCCTAATAAAAGTCGAAAAACGAGATCTTTCCTAATTCGCCGATCAAGGGTTAAAAGTCAGCAAGGTTCACCGATCCGTTCCGCGCGCCAAGGACAGAGCTGAGCGCAGCAGCTGCCAACGAAACCAGCAAACGGCCAACCATTCGATCAAGACCACCATCAAGTTCAAGCGCCACGCATTCGCATACCTATTTTCGCGAGACTCGCGAAGAAGATCCATATCCCGATGACGAAAGGCGTTTCCACGCGATGAAACTCCACCGAGATAATGTTATACTCCGGCTTGGAATGTCCGGACGCTTCATCGACCTCTTCGACCGCGTGGGACGCCACGTGTTCCATGGAATTGACCCCATCCCCTTGTCCAGACGACAGACTTCGAAAGGACACGTCGTCCGGCAGGGAGCCATCAATGGGACCCATGGGCCCGAAACTCTTGCCTGGATAGGGCTCTCTGAGATCGCGCGGAAAGTCGTGGTCGTCCACGATCGGTCCATGCATCGCGTAGTCATTGATAGGAACCCTTCTGTCCGTTTCCAGACGGTCTGGAACGGACTCGTAAAACCTAACCAAGCCAGCTTGGCCGCGCGATGGCCAGCGAGCGACCAGGAAGATCAACACGAACGAGATCATCGCCTTGGAAAGGACACGTGGAGCCATGACGATGTTACACGACGATGACGGTGTCGTTGCTGTTCACGGGGACCGCGCTGTTCGTTCGCGCTCATCCACCGACTCTGAGTTACCCTCAGTACCATGAGAAGCGAGCTCCAATCACGAGGAACCAGCAGTCTGCGTGGTCCCTGCCGTTCGAACGGATCCCACCCTCGTCTTTATTTCAACGCACCCTTCCGTTCGCTGCCTTCCAAGTACCGGCTCTGTTGCGAGGACGCGGCGTGATTGTTCTTTGGAGTTCTACGAGGTCTTTCCTAGATGCATCGAGTCTTACGAATAGGTTAGAGCTACAGGGGGGTCACGTTTGTGTGGAGTGTCACACGTGGAAGACGATCGTTACACCAGCACCAGTCAGTGGAGTGGGTACCGCACGAGATTGGAGCCAGTGCTGCTTATTGCTTTCATGGCAGGCAACTCTTGAATTTTCCAGTCTGATTCGCGATTCATGATTTAAGGACGCGTAACGAGATTGTTGGACACGCACTGTTCGCGATAGGAACTACGAGTTCTGTTTTTTTTTCTTCTTTTTTAGACGGTTAACGAACACACGCGCGGACCTCTTGATGTCTCCTCTTGTCGCGAAATTCTATTAATACTGGCCCGGAGAATTTGAGTATCGATTCAGTCTGACGAACACGGCAGAAGTGTTCTACTGGCGAGGCTGAAACCGCCACGCTTCTGTCCTCTCCGATCCCCCGTCGAGCGTCGCTTCGCGCGCCTACAACGCTTCTATATTTGTAACCCTGCTGACCTTTTTCGGCGGCCAGCGAGACCTTCAGACTTTCCAGCCGGCATGTCAACGAACCCGTCGCAGAACGTCGAGCGCGAGGGACCGGCGGCCTAGGCGGCGTCCGAAATCGGGCTCCATTTCTCGTTCCGGTGCGTAGAGAAACTCGCGCGTACAGATCGAGCGCGGCGCGGTGTATTTGTTTTGGTAGTTACCGCGGCGTCGTTCATGGGCTGGTGCACCCTCGCGCGAGGGTGCTCGCCTCGTTTATTGGCCTGGTTATCGACGACGACGAGAATCCTCCACGGTACGCAGCTGCAACGAAACCCAGACCAGGGTAGAGATCGAGCACGCGAGCCGTTCTAACCAAGCCCCGGCTAATCGACCGTGTTTATCCACTGTTTATGCCCTCCTCGAGCATAAGCTTAATCACTTTTTAACGACACCCTCGACATCGATTCGCACGGGGAACTGCACCAGGGCGAAGCAATTTCTGTTCGCAGCTTCGATCCTCTCCAGGGAACACGGGCAGTATCTTCTCGCAACGTTCTCGAGTCCAACGAGAAAGTAGTATCGTGAAAATCTCTAGCGGACTACAGGGCTACAGGGCTATTCACGAACAGATGACAGGCGAGGATGTCTGGCCGGGTGAATCGCTGGTCCAGACTACTGGCTCCAGGCTGCGGCGAGAGACAGCTTCACGCTGGCAGCTGACAGCACGCGAACGTTTCGTGGCTGCCGTACGGTTCGAGGGCGAGAAACGGTGGGCAGGGGACGACGACGTGGCAGCCGGGCAGATGCATCGTGGGCACAGTTAAGATGGAAGAGTTGCGTGGCGTGTCCAGGTTTTAGCGGTGCGCTTCGATCGACCGTCACGGCAGCACTGCGCGAAAGGTACCCGCCGACACGCGCGTCGGCTCGCGCTGCCTACGTCGATGTCGACGTCTTCGTGGACACGATGAACGCCATCGCCACGAGCGAACCAGCGGCAAAAGGGCGAGCACGGGCGCTGCCAAAAACGTGGGTAGCTGCCGTGCGAAGCCACCCTCGTCGTTGCTACTGGCAGCCCATGCTTCCCCTCTCGCTCCCTCTTTGTCGACCACCCTCGCGTACCTGTCCCTTTCTGTTCCTCTTCCCCGGCTCCGCTCGTATCTCGCTCGAACTACCGTACTTCTCCTGGTTCTCTCTTTCTCTGCCGCGCATCGTCTCCTTGCCTCCCGTCGGAGCATCCAGCCAGCTGATCGTTACGGGAGCCCGCGCAGGCGTCGCGACGTCTCGATATAGTATCGCGGGACGACGCTGGGCGTGCTTGCTGTGCTTGCTCTGCTTGACGGTTTGTTGTCGAGCATCCCGACGTTCGAGAGCCCCGCACACGCGATTGTCTCGCTCTAAAGAAGGGATTACTGGAATTCCGTGCGACCCGAAGGATCTGTTGGGTACATGGGATATATTCATATTGTAAGCGGGAGTGCTTTGTTTCCGTTCATCGCGCGTGTGGGTCTTCCCTCCATGGAGAGACAGTCAGCGAGAGTATTTCGTATCGGCAGACTGTTAGAGAAAATGGTGTAAATGTATTTCTTTTTCCAAATAAATAATCCCTCATTCAACAGGATCGATAATCAGGATGGATAAAGGGTAGATGGAATAGGATATTAAACTGTGGCCTGTGGATGCTGCTGGCGTGATTGCGGAGGCGCTGGGAATAGCGATGAGGGTGTCTGCTGGGCGACGTTGCTTTATTTCGGTCCATTATTCGTTCAAGTTGATTGGATTTCATGGAAGAAGGTCTTATTGTTGCTTCGATTCGGTTAAATCGAGAGAGTATCTGGTTTCTGCGGTTGCATGGTAAGCTTAGGTTGCTTGGCTCTATCGACGTCACGGAATCCGATCGAAAGCGACCTTAGCATTTAAACCGGGGATCGTATACGCGGGTTTCCACGAGTTCGTTAAGAGAAGACTTCTCTTTTTAGCTTTATGATCCTCTAGCGCGTCGTTTCGGAGTGAAATGAAAGAGAACGCTTTGCGATACGCATCGCTTAACCTTGAGCTTTTAGCTATGAGAAGTAGACACGAGACTGTTCGTCTATGTCGAATTCTGAAGTCCAACCGGTCACTTGAGAGTTTCTGTTGATTAAATTTAAGAGAGCAGAACTTGTTTCCTTTACTCCTTTATGAAATGTGCGAGAAGTGCAGTATATACGATACGTATGAATATACAGAACGAGCCTACTAAACTACACGTTTAATATTTGGAGGATGTTTCTTGTTCCTATCAAATTAGATACGGAACTGGATTTTTTTACGATTCAAAATCTAAAGATTCATTTTGACTTTTAAACGGATTTCTGTTATTCGAAAGCACCTCCAGCTATATAGAACACTATGATCGACCGTCTATACAGTGGAACAGAATCCAAGCAAAAGCGACCTTAAACCAGTCGCGTCACGACGCCGGATCTTGGAGACACCTTTACCCTTGACCCTGTCGCTGGTGCGCTAGCAAAATGCCCGGCTGCCTCGACATTCAGCTCGCTACTTGCCAGCCTTTTCGATCATACGCTCGCGACCTACTGCTCGTAGTCCTACCCTACTTACCCTTATCCACGTGCCGCTCGAGAGAGACGGCTGATCAGTTCGATACTATTCTACTTGCTAGAACGCGGAGTACGTACAGAAGACCCGAAATCTTTTTTTCCTTTTCAAATGAAAAATTGCAGCGACAATTAAACCTTACTTCGTGTTTGGAATGAGAATGGAGTTATATATTATTTTGCTATATTATAATTTTCTTCTATTCCATTAATACGCTTTGACTTTTTATCGCATTTCAGTGGAGAACGTGACAATTCTTTTTTCATACTCTTTTCGAAAGTAACAAACAACCGTAATTTTTTCCTCTTCGTTTATGTTTGGTTACAAGGAAATGTTTTTGTGTTTCAAAGGATACAAAGTATTCTGTACTTACAATTTACATTGATATGGACCGCGTACGTGCCAAAGAACCGTAACAATCTCTTTATATTTTGTGTGTCTGTCGTATTGGAAATGTATGAAAATATAAAACACTTCATCGTATAAACGGCATAGGAATATCAGTATTAACGATCTGGTTTTATAATCCCTTTCTTTGTCGTGTTACGAACGTTACAAAGTAGAATAATTTTGTAACGCGAGGACTATAGTTTCAAAATTTTAAAATATTGTATAATGTTAAAATATGAATGTATCAAACTTCAGAATCGGAAACGTATGCCAACGTTTGATGAATATATTTTATGGAACTCATTCAAGGTACCATCTTGAACATCGTCCAAACGCATACCTTTTAGAAATTCGCTATAGTATCCTCGTCACGGTACGTTTATAACTAATGTAATACATCTAAACGGATGAGTATTAATAAGCATGACATGTAATCGATGTGAAATTAAATTCGCATAAATTCTGTCCGTTTAAACTACAGTCTCATCCATTTAATACCTATCACCGGTTATTCTCTATGAAATACTCCAACTTGACAGCGTAAACATAATTTACCAAAATTGTTTCAATACATTCTGAAGTCATTTCTCTTCTAGCCCTCAAAGTTATTAACTTGTCAAGATTTCTTTTCACAGAATTCCGCGGATACTTAACATTTTTTGTGCTAACCCTACCCTCCGCTCTTCGCTGTAACTCATTGTGTTTAATGTGAACTTAATCAATCATTCTTTGTAGCGAGAACGCAAACGAGAAACAATAAATTACTCCTTTCTTCACCTTGCAAGTAAACAATGGCAATTCCCATTAAACATTCTTCGTTCGAACTCTATGAAGACTATTTTCAAAAAAAGGAAATAGAAATCCTTCTTTAAAAGAGACCTTATCTACGCAACCTTCGAGACAACCTCCAGTATGATATTCAAGGGGCTAAATAAAAAGAGAGTTGCTTCATCCTTGCAGCTATTACACGTTATTTCACGCGACAGGTAACAAAGCCTATTGACCTCGATAAAAGTTGTTACATTGGTTAAAAAAAGTTAAAGCTCGCCAGTTTTCCGTGTCGCGTAACAACGTCTGAGCCTCGGAGCCTCGGATAAGAGCTTGTTTCGACCGCTTGCACGTCGGCTCCGTTATCAACCCGCGAGTCGGTTGCGCGAGCTGGCTACGAGTGGACGGTTGACACGTTTTATTTACACGAGCGTATCCACGGAGCGAGGGATTTCTTCTTCCTCTTAGCTTTCTTTATCGCTGAGGAACGAGGAGCGTGCCGGGTATTGATGGCGGCAATTTAAGCGGCGCGCACGGGTTTCTAACGAGACTATTTCGATTTCGCGACCGCTCCTCCTGCTCGTAAATAATTCTGCCTCCGCCAGAGATGGCTGTTCTTTAAGCGAGACGCTCGATCATAAGGGTGTTCGTCCGTGTATCGCGTGGAAAAGTCGAGTGGTGAGCAATGACGACGTCGTAACTTCGGGGTGGACGGCGATGCGACTTGTTAACCATTCCGAGGAAATGTATGGCGTACGATTCCGAGCTGGCGGGTGAACTATTGTTATTTAATGAGAGTAAAAAGTAAGGAATTTTCGTGCGGAGAGGTGAACGATAACGACTTTCATACTTTTCAGGGAAAAAATGAATGATTCTTGTGGAATTGCTAACCATTGTACACATTGCAACGATTGCTGTGTGCAGCAAGTTTTCATTCTGTTCTAGGGTTAATTACTGTGAATTTAAATTGAATGCTGTAGAACGAGAAGAATGCAATCCCTTTCCCTAACGTTTTCAATTACAATGCGCATTGTAGTTAACGGTTCGCACGATAATGAAAGTTGGTTTTCCTCGTGCTTGAAACTCATTTCAGCAGACATACAAGCAGATATACAAAAGACATTACAATAAAACTTAAGTTTTATATAATGCAAATAGTTATAATATAATACTTCTTTCATCTATCGATGCAATTAAGTCAATTTTATTAAAACTATCCTAAATCAATTTAAATAAAACTAACCTATGGCAGCCATTGGCTTCTAATTATTTATTCAATAATTTTTGATTGTATCGTATCACTATATGATACAATTAATAATTATATATTAAATAAATAGAACCCGGGTCTCACCACGTGGAGGTTGCTGCAAATGGAGACCCACCCTAACCGCGACCCATCCACCCACCTTTTATACAAGATATTATTAAATAAAACCTCCTTCCAATGTACATTTGCAACAAGTTCGAAGCTTGATCCCTATGCAAACGTACAATGGAAGGAGTTTCGTAAAGAATTTTCGCGAGAAACGATTGTTACAAATGGAAGGAAGCACAAATACCCTGTCTAGCCAATAATTGATTTTAATTTCAAACCAATCAACCTAACTAGGAATGTATACCAACTTAAAAGAAGTGATTCCTACTTATCAAGAGGTCTGAAGATGTTTCACCCTACATACCCAAAGATCGAAGAGAACACAGTACATGAAGTACATTGCATTCATGAACTCGAAGAGTTTGCAAAAGCAAACAACAGAAGAGAAGCTCTGAAGCAACAAAGGAAAAATATAATAGAAGATTTTGCACAGATAAACAGAGGCAACCGAATTTACGAGATACGAGACAACATATGAGTAACGACAAAGAAGGACAGAATTAAAATCACTGCAACACCTAAAACAGCACTGGAAACACTGGAACACCTAAAACAGCATTGGAAACACTGGAACACCTAAAATAAAACTGGAAATACTGCAATATCTGGAACAGAGATGTACACAAGAAATATACCCAAGATGAGATACATATAATATATAATATACAATAAATATAAATATAAGGTGAATATAATTAGAAGTACATATAATAATAATAATAATAAAATAATAAGGAGGACAGGAAACGCTGCAATATCTAAAACAGAAATGTACAACAAGCAAAATAGTAACATACAGGTTAACAAGTTTCACAAAAATATATATTCAAGAATAGAAACGCACATACACATATACACACACATTCACATATAAAAAATAACATAGAAAAATATAAGCATACTTGATAATATACGTATCATTTATATAGAAGTAATAATTAATATTGTACCTTTGTCTTCGTTACATCACTTACTATACGTACATCATTCTTCCATGATATACATTTCTCCTGATGTTATATTACTTCGATCAAATGTACGTCGTCTGTGAAACTATAAGCTGCAACAGAAACTTATACAATGGATTAGTAACATCCTACAAAAATTTGACGAATAAAAAGTATAAATCAGATATAGAAAGGCATCATTTTATCGAAATAGCATCATGAAAATGATGTACGTAACATGTAATAAAAACAATATGTTTGCTTATAATGTACATTGGTCTAACTTTGATTTGGTCGCTAACTCTGAGTTTACAGGTAATTTTTACTCTAATGTACTTTGCGAATTTTAATGCTTATGCATTCTGATACACATAACACGTAATGGAATGTTTACATATCAATCATAAATCAATATTAAATGAAAGGTAAAAACCAGAGAGTATCTATTTGTAGAGAATAACTACATTATCCTGTAATATTTCATACTCAAAATACAGAATGAAATTTGATTTTGCAAATAAATGCATTCTAATATAATGTGTCATTTTTAATGCTTATGCATTCTGATACACAAAATACACAGTAGAATGTTTAAATATCAATCATGAATCAACATTAAATGAAGGGTTGCAAAAACCAGAGAGTATCTCTTTCTAAAAAATAACTATATCATTTTGTAATATTTTATAACAAACGCTCGATCAGTAGAGATATGAAATAAGGAATTGAACAAACTATTATTATTATCGTTATTAAATATCGTTCATGAAGTGTTCTTTCTTTTTCGTGTCAGTTTATTATAACGTCAAACAAAGAATACTTCAAAATTAATCGCGATAAATGTTTCAATGTACTTGCAATAATAATTTATTGAAACAGAAATTAGCAAAATTAATCGCGACAATAGTCATATTGTGGCACTCTTCATAATTCGCAACACTAATTCGCGGGGTGTGTCAAAAAAAAGCAATGCGCGAGCAGCCACTTCAGGGCGCTTTTCTTAATTCGCAACGCTAATTTATACACCCATAATTTAACTACGCAACACTAATAAAAAGATTTTAGAACAGTGATCTGCATAGGTGCAATGTCACCACGGTGCAATGTAGCCTTTTGGCTACTGTGGTGACTCTATGCAAGATCATACTTCCATAGCGCAAATGGAAGATTTTATAGATGCGATATCGCACCCTGCTGCGACGTAGCTCCTTTGGCTACGATGGTGATGATGTTTCCACCGAATAAGTGGAACATTTGGGCATTTTATCGTCGTTAGTCGCAACACTATCGTGAGAGCCGCGATCATTCATTATCGCAACACTAATTGGAATTAAAGACTGAACTATAAAACTAGTTGAAAAGTACAAACTACATACTAAAACAATAAATAGAATTCAATCTTATTCGCGAAACAAATATTAGCAAACAATAATTATAAGTACAGCAAACAATCGCGATCTCATGATTCGCAACGCTAAAAGAGCAACACGATTGTCATTCTTACGCAACTCTAATTCAAAGCGCGACCTGGAGGTAATCGCAACTCTAATAACAATCGCGATCTGGAGATACTCGCAACTCTAAGAAAAATCGCGATTTGGATTTATACGCAACTCTAAATGGAACCGTATTTAATTATTCGCAACGCTACAATGGAAAACGCGGTTTGCCCAGCATTCGAGGAGCCAGCATTCTGCTGGCTAGAATATACTACTACACAAATATGAGCATAGTGACAAAGTGGTAACAAGCAATGACTTTGCATCGAGAGGGTTGCCTGCCTCTGAATGCATAGTCATTAGTAGTTGCCCTCTTCTCCGGGCCTCTTCGGCATATAGCCTCTTCTTTCTTCGGGCATGAAGCCCAGAATCAATCCTGAAACTTATATCTAAGCTCAAGATTCCCTGAACGCAAACCAAAAAATAACATACAAAGGTGAAATAAAAATATAAATCGCGAAAGTTCTCAACGCACGCAGACAAGCAACGATTGTAAAGAATCGTTGTTCGTACAAACGTGCCAAACCTCGAGCAGAAAGAAACGTTCGTTTCGTCAAATCGCGACCGCGACCGCGGGTCGATTCGAATGATGGATCGAGTAAAGCCAGTGGCGAACGGCATCCCCCGTTCGCGCCAGCTATACCGTCGATCATTCAAATCTGATTCCCTGAAACAGGTTAAACCACGCGAGGAACGCGCCTGCCCGATCGGTGACTGTGGTCAACCTGCCCGGCCCTACCTACTTATTACTACCAGACAAACATACCAGAAGTAAACTACCTACCTACCTAAACCTATATTTAAAAGGCAAAAGATTCACACCAACACATTCGTTCAGCCCCCGGAAATTTCTCATTCAAACACTCGGGCGCAAAATCCTACACTAGAGAGAACGTCCCGGGACGCCTCCGACACCCGAGCTTGGCATACACCTCGCACACTCTAATGGTACGTACCAATGCTGTAATCGACTGACAAAACTAGCGACCATTGCGTACAACGCTAGTAAAGCGTTTTTATCTACATTACAATGTCTAATGTGAAATTTGAAACGTCGAGCAAATCTATATTTTTCGTAAAACACGGAAGTTCTATTAGTGACACAAATGTTATTGCAATTGGTACCTCTGTCGTGATTCAGAGTAAATTTGGTACCATTTATAAGTAATAGTTAATTGTTTCTATGGAAACGACGCACTTCCACGGCCTAATCACACACACACAACGTGGAAGATACGTCGTGCACGGTACACTAGCTCATCAGCCGTGAAAAAAACATTTGATTAGTTATACAATCATCGTGCCCATCGCCTTTTCCCCACCCAAGTAGCACCTGGGCACGTGAATGGGGTCCTGGCAATGAACACGGAAGGGGTTAAACCTGAAAATCCGGATCTAAATATACTGATTAGCGCTTCGTGAAAAGTTATTCATTGATAGTTATTACGCTGCACAGAGTTTAAACAATGCCGCTACAGCCACCAGCGTGATTGACGCATTTTCGCGTCCGCGAAAATGGTTAACGTGACCAGAATGTAATCGAGTAACATTCCAGACACGGCCTCCCATGAGGCAGGAATTGAGATACGCCCAATTAGCGCGCCACGAACCCCTATGCGAGATCCGCAGCTACCAATACCCTTGGTGAGGGTGGCGGGCTCCCCCGTCTGCCCTTCGGAATAGCCGAGGGCCTTACGGACGGGGCAGGGCGCCCGTACTGGGACGCTATAGCGACGACTAACAAACTAACCGGACATGAAACTAGAAATGCTCTGTGCAGTGGAGTAACTAACTACCAATTATTAAATACTAATCGAAAAATGAGAGAGAAGCTTGACAATTCATTATAATATTACAATGTATAGAATAGAGTTAAAGGCGCGGCACGACGCGAACAAAGTGAAGGATTCTTCACCCTCAAAAATGATCGACATCCTTTGAGATGTATCCCTTCCTTCGAAGCGAACCCTTCCCCCATGAGATCTTAAAAAGGAGCAAAGCAAACCCATAGGAGGTTACTACTACAGCCACCAGTACCAGTTGACGTATTTTCACGTCCGCGAAATGTTTAACGTGACCAGGTGCCTACGGTGACACCCAGGCACGACCTCTCCTTGAGGCAGGGATTGGGATACGCCCAATCAGCCGGCAGTGAACCCAGTGCAGTAATCTAGTACGCAGTCCACCACTACCGATGCCCTCGGTGGGGGTGACGGACTACCCCGTCTGCCCGTCGGAATAATCCGGGGGCCTTACGCAACGGGATAGAGGCCAATACTGGGACGCTATAGTGGTAACACCACGCTACTCGACATTGAACGTAAAGTTCATTTATTGACTGACAAGAATAATTAAATTTAAATTCAAAGTTATATTTCAAATTCAAGTTGAATTTCAAATTAAAAGTGAATTTGAAGTTAAAGTTAAACTTCAAATTACAATTAAATTTGAAATCAAAATTAAATTCGAAATTAAAATTAAATTTAAAATCAATTATTTTACATTCCGTACATTATAATGACAGAAGGAATTGGTAAGCGTCTCTATCATTTTCTCGATCAGTATTCAATGTAATATAACTAGAGAATCGAATTAAATTTTACAAGAAATTTACTAATTTCGAGCGATCTCGTCATCAAAGCAATCATTCTAAAATATGAAAATAATATTCAAAAGCTCGATGCTTTGATTTCAAAATCAACTCGACGCAAAATGTCTTCTTGCACATGTAATATGACATAGTTTCGGCAGTCAAGCAAATCAACTTCTATTACAACGAAAGATACTACATATTCACAATATATTCCATATGTATGATATTTATCATATATATGATTTATTCTATACACTCAATTGCAACATCCATGCCAACATTATTACACAATGATTATAATTATTGCAAAAATGAAGTCGGAGGGTATCCGACTTCACCACTAAGTACTGCTACAACAAAGCAGTAGTAATATATATTACTTGTTTGTTCATAAAAATAAATTGTATCTATACATATTCATACATGTAAATGATTATTAATATTAGTAAGAATATTTCACTTTTATACATATTCGTGTCTAATATACTACTTCCTTTACAACTTTATAAATATACTTATTATGTGTGGATGAATCACAACTATTATAGTACTCGTATTCAATTATTTAATAATTATTAGTATTTCTACTATTAAATTATGACATTTGGAAACGCGAAGTGCAAGAAGACCTAGCCTGATCTAGTAAATAACACAAAATTAATGTTACCACTCATGGATATAATTTTACATCCATGGTCACTATGCTCATTGAAGAAATTCTACGTAATTACAACCAGTCACTCGTGCCGATTTGGACCTTTCGTCCTACGACATGATTGAGTGACCAGAGGAACTTAAAGGCATGCAACTCACCGACCGCATATGTATGAAAGAAGTCATTGGAGATGCTGCTGATAGCTGGAGGAAGTCATCGGGGATGCTGCTGATGTCTGGAGGATGTCATCGAAGACGCTGCTGATGTCTGGAGGATGTCATCGAAGACGCTGCTGATGTTTGGAGGATGTCATCGAGGACGCTGCTGATGTCTGGAGGATGTCATCGGGGATGTTGCTAATATCTGAAGAAACTGTTGCTGCTGCTGCTGCTTTAGTGAGGTCTTCGAAGATACGGCAAATGCCTGAAGAAAGTCATGTTATGAATTAAAATTCATGTTACCATACAATCAATCAGTTAAGAAAAAATATTAAGAAATGTTGCTTACCTCTAGGAGGTCATCATGAACGTTGTCGTCAGGGTAGATGTGGTAGATGAATCCATCGTAGAAGTAGCTGAAAATGTTAAACAGAAACCATATTATGATAATTTGGCCTTTTAAAATTCTTGTTAATATTTTCAACTATTAATTTACTTCATTGTGATTAATTTTATGATTAAATACACAATAAATTAACCTCAATTATGTTAATTTAATAATCAAAAAGATTAAAAGTTTAACAAATTTGGAATTGTAGATAAAATACGAAACATACTTACATTTTTGGCTTTTGAAGCACAGCTAGATCCTTTAGGTGGGCAGCAATTTGACTCTAGTACCGGGGCAGCAAATATTAAAAAAAAAATTAGGAATAAAAAAAAATAAATAAAAGACTACAATACTATTGCCATGTGTACGAAGCAAACACTGACTCTACTCCTTCGCGTATGAATATTACAAAAAAAATTTAATTATAATTAGAGCAGCTGTGCTCTAAAGAATGCTAAAATTATTTATCGGAACAAACACTGACTCTACCGACCGCATTGCGCGCGGTCACCAAAATATTCTGAAAGAAAAACATTGTACATGGGGGAACAAGGGGTAAATAAAAACAGCATACAATTTACTTTCGTATTATTCTTCATCTTTCCTGATCGAGCGTTTGTTCTAAAAAATATTACTTTCTATTTAAATTATCGAACTATGCATATATAAATATTTATATATAAATAAAATAGATTATAAAGTTTGAATATATTGTAAAATATATCCAAATATTATAATCTATTTATGAACACATTAAAGACTCATGATTGATCTGTAAATAATCTATTATGATTATTTGGTATCAGAATTTTGAAGCGTATTGAATATTCCTAATTAGTGATATTTCTAATTATAGATTATCATAGATTGTGTAAAAATATGTATATATAAATAAAATAGATTATAAAATTTGGATATATTGTAAAATATATCCAAATATTATGAACTATTTACGAACACATTAAGAATTTACGATTGATGTATAACAATCCTTTTACGATTATTTGCTATCAAAATTTAAAGCATATTCAATATTCCTAATCAAAAAACTGTATTATATGTTGTAAATATCTAAAATTGCTTGTAAAAATAATTATTAAACTGAATAAATCATTACTTGTTACATACATCATGTGTTCATCATGGATCATATATAAAATGTTACCAAATGACAAATGGTAAGGTAATATAAATTTATACCATACGTTCTTATCAAATTCTTACGTCACACCTCCATCAATAGTAATAATGTTCATTACTCATTATATTCATCGTTTGGAAGACATAACTGCTCAAAAATCTGTAACAGAGCAAAACCAAACAATTAGAATAAATATACAAAGGTAAAATGAGTTATATTACGATTTTATAGTAAACGAGTTTATAAATTATATTTTCAAAGTTCAAACAAAGTCTATAAACAACTACGAACAATGAAACGAATAATAATAAGAAAAGCAAGAAGAAAATTCAAAGATAAATTCATACTTATAATGAAAATGTTCAATAAATAATCGATCAAGTGTGCAATGATTAAACAACGTTTATGATAGAACAGAAGTGTAATAGAATAGTAATTAAGAATACTACGTAGTCGACAAGCAAGCTTGTAAACGTACCTCGAAAATAGAAGCGTGTTTCGAAAAGTTTTATCGGTAGCGGTCGACAACACGTCTTACCACCAGTCGAGGACGACGCCAACTGATTGCCGATGCCACTCGCCGCGTGGCCCGCGAACGACCGAACGCGGTCGAAGACATTCGATCGAGACCGAAGACGCTCGAACGTAATTTCACAACTACGCTTTTACGTTTAATTTCGTGGCCTTGGTATTTCGCTATCTGCTTCAACTGTCAACAAATCAGCTAATTGAAAATCTACTACAATAGACACGTCTCGAAAGTACGAGTTCCAGGAAAATTCTCGCGCGTATTTTTCTGAGAACAGTACGCACTGTTATGTTATGGTACACATCGTCTTAGATAATTGGCACAGACAAATTTGTACTGTTCTATAAATATATATCTGCATGTAGAATACGTATAAAATATGTAATATTTCACTCTAGGTATTATTTTATTATCTATACAATGTTAACTGCGAATATCGCAGTAAATTATACACTGAAATACTGGAACTCTTGTCTTAAGAACGAAATTATTGCAATAAATCTTTTTCTTTCCAGGCAAAATTTAACTATCGCAAGGAAGAAATATTTCAACTTGAACTTTGCTCCCTGTTTCTCTTCAATCTATTTTGTGCTCACTCGTTTTGATAACGCATCTATCCTACGCTTGATCTCGTCGTTGTTAAAATTGCGATTATTATAAATTAACGATTGCCACGCCGCGCGTGTATAATAAATAGGGAATAAATCATTATCCATGCAATGCGATGCAACAAATAACATCTACGGGGAAATAATTCAGATAGCATCGAGTATGCACGGTTCGATATTAAGCGCTGAATTGATTTTTGGAAAGATAGAAACTCATTTAGAATTACCTCAAATAAAGGAGAAAATTGCTGTATTAATTATTGCACATTTTAGGCAGATCCTTAATACGAATCTTGTCTATCGATCGATCGTAAAAATATTATCAATTCAACGAAGTAATCGCCTTTCCTTCGATACTAATGGAACGATTTCACCGAAATCCCTTGAAATTGTATATGCAACAATTGCAGGCGATCCACGTCCATGCAAAATTGATCGGAGCAACAAACGTACGTACGTACTTATAACGAACGATACGATTTACCACCGTGGTAAAGTACGAGGCTGCGTGATGTATGATTTATGCCGTAACTGATAAGGGCCATTTCGGAAGCAAGAAGTTTTGCGGGACCGCGTTTATCAAAGGCTTTTTCCCTCGAGCGATGCGATGTTACCTGGCGAAACTTTCAGACAACTTCGATTCGTCTCGTACAATAATGGACAATAAAAAACAATAATATTCTTTCGTTATGTGCGTGTACGCGTGTCCTTCAGCTGATGGACGATCGATTCGGAAAAGGGATGATAGATTCAGTCGGCTGGATAACGATAAATCTTAAGCTGGATGCTATTTAATTCTCCATTTCGAGACAACTCGCTCGATGGCTGGTAAATTGCATGAAATATCGCCGCACTGAAAATTCGAACTTGGAGGAACGATTTCATGCTGGACCATTATTGATCGATGGAAACGATTACACAGAGAACGGGTTTTTAATTTTATGGAATCGACGA
This sequence comes from Xylocopa sonorina, assembly GCF_050948175.1. Classification (NCBI taxonomy): domain Eukaryota; kingdom Metazoa; phylum Arthropoda; class Insecta; order Hymenoptera; family Apidae; genus Xylocopa; species Xylocopa sonorina. Next base: position 8,744,435 of record NC_135198.1, read on the forward strand.
AAACGTCTGTGGGTAGATAAAATTTTTATCGTCGATCTGTTAGCACTTTGGGATCCCTTCGATCGGTCGTTTAAAGCGTTAAGCTATCTATATAATGTAAATGCTTTCCTTTAAGAAGAATTTCAGAAAAATAGTTCACCCCTTGCAAATTTATATAAGTTTTTGTTGTATAAAATGTATCGTACATGCATGTACAAAGGTATTATGGTGTTTGGAGTACACGTCTGAAATAAGCCGCAGCATTTTTCCATGGAACGTAATCCACAGTACGGTGACGTAAAAGAGTTCTTCTAGTACGCGACAAAAGATTTTCGCTGTCGCTGATAGAATTTGAGAAATGGTGGCTCCGGTGGCGTAAGGTATCCCTGTGTCACCTGATTCTGTGAATAGCAACGTGGATTTCACGTTTGAAACATTCTGGAAAAAAATCATGACGTAGATTCTTCGTCAAATATTTCAAAAGAGCGATCCTGATAAAACTGTTCGTTTCTTTGATGCGCTCCTGCCCTCGCTGGTGCTTCGTAACGTAATTTGGATAAAAATCGCGAGATTTGTAATTCCACTCGTTGTTTTAAACAAATTGAATATATGGCTGTCGATCAATCGATATCGCGACACAGCCTTAATTTCGTATCGGAAACGTTACACTGAAAACGAAACAAATAGGTGCATCGGTTCGCTGTTCACATCTGGTCAAAAATATTCTCAGCCCTTTGATTTGTTACCCATTTGACTCTGGTATCCCACTCTCTCTCCTCTCTGGGTAAGTATCCCGTTCCACGTTTCCTATTTCCCATATCGAGTCTCTCAACTCTCCGCTACATGTACACCAAACGCATTCAGAACCTCTCCATGGATCAGACTGTTATTTTATCCCAGGGAGACTCAACAAAAATGCTTAAAAACCTTCATTCATCCGGCGCTTTTCAAACATCCGTTTGAACTTTAAATTCTCAGACGGACTAAAACCGTGTACACCCGTTGGACGGCCGGCAGCAGAGGGCCGTCCGTAATCCCTGTGCAACCGACGCCGTACGATAAGGAGAAAAAAGCACGATGGAACGTCGATGGATCGACGACGTCACTCCACTTTGGTCAGAGATTTTTCAACGACGAACGACGAAGCGTGCTTACATCCTCGTTACCCAGCGGGGTGCGGACAAATCGGAGCGGGGAACGATAAAAGTGTCCGAGCGGTCGACAGGCCGCGGGAAAAGTGTCCGCGTTTCCGTTGATATCGATTTCGCGTTAGGCCACGTGCAGCCTTGACTCTGGACCGCCTATTTTTCAAGCCGTGTACATGTGTCTAGAGTTCCGACACGCTCCGACGACGAATTCCAGACCGACTAGGAACAAGCTGGAATTCGCGAGCGTTGCCACCAACCGGGTACCGGCACGAGAATGCCTCGTATCGCAAATCCCTTTCGAAGAATGAGAAAACGTTATGTATCGTATGATAGCTATGGTGGCGATATGGCGACCGTGGCTGTGCATGCGCGACTTCGCGTGCAAGCCTCTCCACGTGGAGAATCTATGTCGTGAAAGAATTCCAACTCTGCCAGGACGCAGCGTTATGTGGATACCGTTGTTTCGTGTTTTGCGCCGAGATTGTTCTCGTTCTTCGGATGCAGCAGGTGTTGGCGAGGTTTTGTTAGCGTCGACGGGGGTTGCGCGTTTTTTGCCGGCCAGATCAAGGGGCGGACAGAGCATTCGTTGACGCGTGTACCACTTCTGGTGCATCGTATAATTGAAAGACTATTACAACGATCGAGAAATAGTAAGCAAGGTTCTTGACAGAAATACAAGGGGACAAATCTGTCCTTAAACTGCAGTTTAGTCGCGTACATTCAAGGGCCGGTAGAAAATTTCCGGGGTTTCGCAAGAGTCACGGAAACATAGATGACGGTGCGCGATATCGCAACGACAAAGGCGTTGGTCGAAGGCGAAAAGGCGAGGAAAATGGGTTTCAGGATGAGAAAAAAGTAAAGGGGAAAAATAGACGCGACCCGTGGGAGGGTGGCTGGCATCGTTTCCAAACCGGCGGATTTACAACATTAATTTCCGTGACGGACAAGTGCTCCGGCTAATGGTACTTTAATGACCGAGAACTGTATCGAACCGGGTCTCGTTGGCCATGCGTACCGTGACGCGTCTAAAATCAAGATTTACCCTCGTGACGCTGATCAATGACCGACTTCTCCCGTCGCGATACACGAAACGCCGTGTGTTCGATGTTTGCAGATCCTTGGGATTCCTCCGTGTCGTGCAGATCCCGCTCGAGTTTCGGCTAACATCCGAACGCGGACTGGAGTGGCTCTCCTCCATCCCCAATGTTGAACCTCGCGGTCCTGTTCTCTGGAGTCGTTCGTGGACGACGCGACGGATGGAAGTCCCGCGACAAAGTATTCTACTGCCTCGCTGATAATAAATGGTGCACGTGGAAACGCGGAGGATGAACGTAGGAAGAAGCACGAGACGGTAGTTTGTCCGTTTCGTCTGTAGATTTTTGCGAGGAGTCGGGAAAGTAGCTGCGAACGTAATTATACTGATTGTTCGCAGCTGGAAGATCGATACGGCGTACGTCCCGTTGGCGGAAAGGCTCTCTTACCGTACTGCGAGAGAACTTCTGTTGTTTTGGTGTAATGAAAGAACCGGGTGGAACATTCGGACTGTTCTTTGTTTCAGGAGTTCAGTTCTTTCGCGGCTTTTAGAGGCGGCGCTCTGTTTGTTACCGTAATCTACTGCCGTTTATCGCAACTTTGTTTCCCGTTGCAATTAGAATTTTAAATTGATAAGACGAAGACGCACGGTGGAGTTGTAGAAAGGTTCATAGCGCGCGAAGTGATTGTTCCCCTTTTTTTCTTTGAGGAATCTGATCGAGTCGGGGTTGCAGCACATGCATTACGACGGAGGGTGCGAACAGAAAGGAGCCAAAATAAATTCCGCCTGGGCGGAGCTATCCTCGTAGGTTTTTGTAGCTTTTAAATCTCATCGGGTGGCTCTTTGGGTCATTTTTTAGAGGGCTCGTCGAGTGAGCTATCAGGGGAGGAAGAGAGAGCGTGGCGCTTTTACATCAGCACTTACAGTCTCTCTTACTGTATCTCGGTGGTCGAGAGAACGTGGTGAGCTCTATTCTATGAGCTGTTCCCTAGCGAATCGATTTTCCTCTATCGGAAACGATACGCCCTGGAAATAAATTTCATTCTGTTTTATCCATTATCGTTTCTTGTTTTTAAAGCAGTCGTTTCTTAGCCGATGCTCTAGAGAAGCTCCTGTACGCATTGCGACATTTGTATAGAGCTGTTCATTTTAATCGATCATCTTGCGTATCGCCGAAATCCCGCCCATATTTTTTATTCATGCGCGTTTATCGGATTTAATTCGACACCAATTATTGTCAAATAGCCATAGGAAGGGTTTATTTACGATACCCGATGCATTGAATATGAAAAATAAACATTTCAGAATGAAATTTAAATGGTACTCCAACGTCAAAGGATACGCGAGCAAAAGGATGTATTTAAAGAGCCCTAAAGCCCACCATCAATGCAAATTTTTAAAAAAGTGGACTCCATTGCCTTTTATTTTGCATTGGTACCATTTAATTCGCCACATCCACTCCCTTTGAATAACGTAGCATTTTTTCTAAAGCATTTCACAGCATCCAGCAGCCAGTATTTTTATCTCGAAATGAATATATTTTTTTCTAGTTCGAGTACCTAGCGAAAAGCACGGGCTTTAATAAAAAATTACCAGCGCTCGAGCAGCGGCGCCCCAAACCGCCAAAAAATCGACTCAAAAATTCGACCCCTTTCACGTGAAATCGCGAGCACTCCAGGCTTCCGGCATTTCGTTTCCTCTTCTTTGGAGGACGAAGTTCACTTAAAGAGCTCTCGCGGTCGGAGCAAGTAAAGCTCTGTCGTTTGGACGCTATTCTTTCCAATTTCTCTCAGCTTTCCTACCTCTGATTAGGGGTTGAACACACTCGTTCGTGCCCCGTCGTTAATCAAGGTAAACTTCGCTTTCGCTTGGCTTTCTTCGTCGTTTTATCGTGATAGAGAAGGCACTGCTCTCGTTTTCAAGTTCAAAGGGCTTGAAGACAATGTTCCGCGGAAACTTGTTTTTTCCTTCAGACTCGATGTAACACGATCTTTCTTACACACTTCAGGAGGTCTACCCTTCAAGTCCACTGCGACGTAAAAGTTTCACTTCGTGAGATTCGAACGCTATTTGTAAGATTCAACGTTGGACTGTACATGTTAATTATTAGCGGATACGAAGTTCCAAAAGTGTCACTATCATATTTTTCAACGGACAGCGGCAAAGGGTTCGAGTTTATCTCGCTTAACCGGAAGTTCTGTCTTTTTGTGAAATGTTCGCAGTACTGTTCCAAACTGTTCATTCAGATCCGTTCGTACTTGCATCGTGCCTGATGCCATCGCTAATAATCGGACCGAAAAGGCGCGGAAAAGCGGACGAAAACGAAGGGAGAAATACGTTTCGACAGTTGCCCCGTTCCGGGAGAATGGCTCGTTCGCGTGTCGGACACGGGCTCGCGAAATTATCGAGCACGATTGAAATGTAAAAGCAACGTTACACGGTTAAGGGATCGTGTAGTTTAAAGCATTTCGCGAACAGACGACGAGATAACGAGGCTTTCTTTTCTTTTTCCCTCCGCTTTTTCCATCCACTACATTTTTTGTCTCTTCCCGTCGACCGATTTCTCTCGCTTTTTAACGGGGTGTCTATAATGATATTACGCTTCCTCGACTTCTGCCTCGAGTGTTCCGCACCGGATTGATCTTCGCGAATTGGAACTGTTGTATCTTTGAAAGTTTCAATGGAAGAGGGAGGGCTCTGTTTCTAAAAAGTCACTCGATTGGATCGACGGCAAGTTTTAAGCACAGTGAACAATATTTTCGTTTGCCGACTGATCGTAGATGTTACGCTTCGATTCTTCTACGTCGAGCCATCGTCCTTTCCTGCCCCGTATTTTATATTTGGATCGTGGATTTAACTTTTTACAGTGTAAACCAACTGCGGTCTGCCCATTTCATATGTTACAATTAAACTTGTATTCGTAGCAAATATCAGTAAACTTTTAAAATGGCGCAAAATGCACGGATGAAATATGCAGAGTATCTAAATTGAAATATACACACGTTATAACAGTTGAAGGATGATACACAAAACTCTATTTATCCACGCTCCAAATTTTTAATTACTCCATAAAAATATGAATCTGCGTAAACGTTCAGAATCTAACTGCAACGTACTGGCATTTCTATAATTTTCATTTTAATTCCTATTTTATATCACAAGTTCTCATCCCCGCGGACTGCGCCGCTTCTATTTAACTTTCTCATTATACGTTATAACTTTCTGCACTGTACGTGTCTACACTCGTGTACAGACTTAAAGCAAACGCGAGCGTTTTCACTAATAACCGGACTGATTGTGTTTGAGGATTGCTCCGTAGCCTTTAATCCCTCAATAGCGTTTCTTCCCAACGCGCACCTGCTATGGATCCTTGTTTCTTCCTATGTCTCTGGCTTCCATTCGCGATATATATTCCACTATTAATTATGATCCCTTCGAAAGTCTGGTCCCTTATGTTCATCCACGAGCGCAAAGTAACCCAATTCGTTTCTAGAGCAGGTTAAACCGCTACAATCGATTCGGGTACACCTATCAATAGCATCGACAGAAGCGGCAGAAACAGTTATAAATTGTGCCAATCGTAAAATTAAATTTCGTCGGTTTATTTACAAATGGGAACGCATTCTGGTAATCGAAAGCAGTTCCTAAAACGGCCGCGCAATTTGAAGTTAATGGAGTGGCGCGGAAAAATGGAAACCCCCGGCCGCAAAGCGCGGATAATGAGACAACCGTGGTGAATTATTGACTCAGCCAAGCGAAATTTTCGAAACATATAAATCTGGTCCCGCACAAAGAGAACGCCGACACGTGTTCACCGCGTGCGAATTAAATCGATCGTCCCGTTCTGTTCCATGGGCGGACGACACTTCTCCTCGCTACCGGCTGACTAAGAACGGGCTGTGATCACTGAAAAATTGCCGCGGCTTGCGCGTCGTGTTGTCTGCGCTTGGAAAAAGGTAACGATCGCTCGAAAATTGATGACGTCCTCTCTGCGATGAGCCTCGCCGGTGCATAAAAACGGATTCTCGCGATCGGAGGCGAATTGAAGAAACACTCGAAACTCGTCCGAGCCAGAAGCGACGTGGATCCGGGGGTTTGCTCGCCTATCAAAGCGACTAAATTCGTTGGACTCTGTAAACACCTAGAGTACGGTAAATCTTAAACGTTGACACAAGATCGTTCAAATAATTCCGCTCGGGGGACGGGTTGACTTCGCGATTTATTGTTAACAGCCAGCACTGTGCCATCACAGTGATGTTCTTAGCCGAGCCTGTCAAATATGGCGCGAAGTAAGTTCGCTAATGAATCTCGTACGAGTAACAAAATTTTCTGAAAACATCCGTAAATTGTTCGCACCATTCAGTCACGTACTTGCTTGTACACGTCGCAGAGATACTATCATTTGATATATACAGAAGATCGTACGTTACAAACAGGGATAATAGGGAAATGGAAACTAAATCCGATCAATACGGTGGCGACCTACATAAATAAGGGTTAAAAACCAAGGTTAACCAAGAACTAAGCATCTAGGGTATCGGATTAATTTCCTCGGATAACCTCTCGCACGTCAGACCCAGAGAAATGTCGGTATCCCTTTGGGGGAACAAGGCCGCCCGCGCGTTTCAGTAATTACAGAAGTCGGGTAAAGGGGTTTTTTAAGTACACCGGCATCGGTTGAATCGTGTTTGGCTGGCGTCTCGTTTACCCTGGGACGCAATTACCACGGAATACTTTTCGCGGGGGCACGGACTCGAGGAGCGGCGGTTATTCAGGGTGCCGCGTGGGCCGCTTTCATTGCAGGGTTCATTTCATTAAGGAGACATCTCCGGGGCGAGCAACGATCACGGGATCGAAAAGTGGAGGCCATAAGCGGTTAACCGTTTCACGACGGCCGACTTATCGTCGATACACACTGGAAAGAAGAGGAGAGGTATGGGACGGTCCGCTCTGGCAATCACATTTTCGAGATCTTAATATAGAGACACGTCATCGTGCCGTTTTCTCTGCCCCTTTATCGCCTCCACCCTCGTCCTCGAACTCTTTCTCCGTTGCTCTCCCTTTGCTCTCTCTTTCGCCCCTTTCCTCCCAGCGGAGGTAAGCAACGGGAGACGTTGAACGCAGAGAAATAGAGAACAAGAGCGCGTGGGGAAATGGGACGAGAGAGGGTGAAACCGACGAGATAGAGTGCGAGAGTTGCCGGGAAGAAGGGTAGGAAATAACGGTGGCTGCAGAAGTTTTCGCATTGCACGTAAATTACGAACGACATCGATGCATCCGAAGTTTCCTATATTCGCAACGCTCTCCACTCCGGGGGTGAAACAATCGCGGTGCCTCGATACTCACCCCGGCGGGAGACGCTCCGGGAACCTGGCCTCTTCTCCTCTTCTTTCACAGCGGTACAGGACGTTCGTTGATTTACCAGGGCAATTTTAATCACGGATATACCACGGCTTGATTTTATGGCTAATTTTATTCCGTACCAAAGCAACGTGTTCTGTAATAATAACCGATTGAGTTTATCAGTGATACGCACTTACGTCGCATAGAAGAATAATCAAGATTCCTTATAAATAAATAAAATAGAAATCGATATTAAAAAATTGTCAGTAAATATATAGGCCCATTTTCTGGATCGGCTTTTCGCGCATTCAAATTTCCCATAAATGCATAAAGACCCCACAATTCAGTTATTAGCAATGGAGAGGCAGCTCCAATTCAGTGTTCAACCGCGCAAACTGTTAGAGGGTCCAAATGAATAACCACGAATCCGTTTCGACTAAATAATACGAGGCCAGTCCCGTCCGGATTAGCCCGCGCCACGGCTTAAACAATCACATTTTCGAGGTCTCAAACAAAGGCCCTCGGTCCCTCGTTATTTCCCCTCCATCCCCCTTTTCCGTTTAGATGACAGCGGCGAGACAGGGTACACAGACGCGGGGTTGCTCGAGGCCAGTTTCAAACGTCGCGCGGAAGAAGAGTTAATCTCGACGGAACGGTCGTCTGCATTCTGCCACTCCAATTTTAAAGCAGTGAAAAATGATTTATGTATTCAAACGTCCCGCATTATTGATCGTCACGATATGGAATTGAACTTATCATCGGGAGAACTTAAATAGATAAACTATGAAATTATTATATCAGAAATTAGATACAATTGTCATTATTTTATAACCTGGTAACTGGAGAAGATCCACTGACTCATTGTATATTTAATTGGTCCATATCTCGGAATGACTAATTAGTCGCGCAGTATTCACTTTTGCAAGCGCTAAGACGACTCAATTTGCCCTCGTTAATATTCAATCCGCGCCCTTAACTCTTTTAAGACTAAACTCCCTTTAAATCCTGTAACAAGCTTCCTTTCATCATTCACTATTGTAGTAACGGGTCAAATAAATCTCGTAGAAAATTGGGTTACGCTGTAACGAGAGATTCTCGAGTATCCCATATTTTATTAGATACCATCGGAAAAAAAGAATTCGAACGATTCGTGTATGCGAATGTATGACGATTTCGCGGTCTCACTGCAAGGATAGAGTTCCATCGGTAGTTTCGCTTCTAACGCGGTTCTGCTTTCCGGCAAAGAAGCGCGCGGCAGGGTAACAGATAAAAGTGGATAATGGAAAAACTAGCAGCGGGGAAAAAAGCGGCGAAACGACGACGGTGGATGGAAGGGATAAGAGTATAGCAAGCGGGAGAGCCGTGGAAGTTTTGCGTCGAGCTCTGACTTGGTAGCCGGAAAAACTCGACGCCTGAAAGGAGCTGAAAGTTTCGCTTAATGAAAGTAAGGCCGATTCGAAATTGGGACTCGTCTGCGTATATGGAAGTATGCTATTTGTACACGTCGGAACATGGAACAGTAATTAGAATTATTTTTGACGAAGGCAAAACGAGAGTCCTCGCGACTCGTACACAAGTTGCAGCCGCTGTGTTCTCGATCTGTTTGAATTAAAAAAATACGCTTTCCAGGCTAATTAAACGGGACGCGCTGCCGCTTCTTTTAAAGTATCTTCTAATCTTGTCGCATACAGCAAGTGGAACGCGTTCGCTGTTTAGCCGGCGCTGCGTTTGTTAATTAAGCACGACACGGCTCTTTAAACCGTGACGAGCGAACATTTTCACGTGTCAGAGATTCTCGACCGTTTAATACGTGAAATATTAGCCTGTCGTTGTCACTTAAGATGGCAAAGATTTCACGATCGACTACTCGTACGATCCGTACGATTCGTTAGTCGCGTTAATCGCGTCTCGCGAACTTCTCAGCAGTCCTTTAATTGAAATTTCGAGACTTCAAAAGTCCCCAGAACTGCTTTCTTCAAAGACGTTTCTTTTCTACTCTTGAAAATTCCATTTCACCGCGACTACAGCGTGACTTCAACTACTTTTGTCACCGGCGTGCACACATACCCCAAGATCACTTCGCCCGTCAACGACACGCTCGCACACGTCCAAGACACCGGTTCACCAATCTCCCACGCTTAGAAACTCTTTCGCCTCGCCACTCACGGGCACAATAGAAAATTCAGCAAATTTTTCATCGTGCTTTATTTCGCCACTCGCGTAACAACAATTCGCCTGCAATGTTGCCGAGCACTGTCAGCCTGTGCGCACGCGTTCGCATTTCCATCGAAGACGCATTCGTCGCTCTGGATTTGTCGACTGTCGAAGAAGCGGTCGCGGAAAGAACCGCGTCTTCCGCGTCTAATGAAATCGAAGGATCGCGGGGCCTCATTAAATGGCCAGGCGAAAGGCGAGAAGCTCAACAGCCGCTGGAAATCCTCTCCTGTAGGCGTCCTCCGTTCTCGAGGCAACGGTAAACAATCGTAGTTGCACGTACACTCGGCAATTCCCGTGAAATCTCATTCGCTCCGTGCCGACGCTCGTCCCACGTTCCGCCATCAACACGTCACTGGCTTCGTTCCGCGTCCGAAACGAGTTTTGTTGTTGTTCCTGTTCTCGGTGTTGTTGTCTCCTTAACGGGGTTCGCAGACGTCACGGAAATCCCAGCGTAGTTCTTTGGTAAAATTCCTCGGGACACACGGCCAACCCACCGGCAACATCGTGGAAAGCGAACACCGTGCTCCACCATAAACGTCGCTGTTCATTTCCTCTGACAAACGAGTTTTCTCGTTACATCCACGGTGAATCTCGTGGCATCGTCTTATAGAAGCCATAATATCATTTGTTGGATAACTCGAAGATGCAGAAACGTGTTTTAGACGGAACACTCCGTGATCCATTGAGATTGGCTGGAACATGATGTTCTTGCGAGCAAACTTCACGATAACACTGTTTCACGTGATTTTTTTATTACCACGCTGTGTGTTCAAAAAATGGCGAGTGTCAGGGAGGTCTCTAAAGATCTTCTTCTATGGCGAATGAATTTTATTTAATAAGACTGAATTTTATAGAGCCATTTTATAAGTATAGTGATATAGTTCTTCGGATAAATTGAAAACAGGGGGTGAAGTAGTACATTTTGAACCGGGGAACGCTTTGTCCCATGGAGAGCGTTCAGAATTCTCTGAGTAAAATCGAAGGAAGTGAAACTCGAGAGAATTTGTCGGACAAATTGAAAATATAAAGGAAGAAAATTATTTTAGATCGGCAACTGCACGTTCCATCGAGGATATCGGAATTCCTTTTGTCTGGCGATCAAGTTTCCTAGATACATCGTTGCTGGATTTTATGGCGCTACGGGAAAACCCCTGATACTATTTTTTGAATAGGCTGAAAATATTGTTTTCAATATTTTCTTTTATGTTTCGAACGCTATGGTATACAGTTTACAGTGAACGAGTTTTATTCTTCTGTTTTCCTGTGAAACTCACGGTTCTCTATTATTAAACGAAAAGTAATGCTATAATAGGATTTGAAATGCGTTTCGAACGTTAAACACATTGCGGACATACGTACAATGAGAATATTTTTTATTGTTTTTACGACAAATAATCACTATTAAATATATTTCGTACATTTTATATTTTTCTCGTCCATAAAGGTATTATAAGCGTGAACGGTAGGAAAAACGCGAAGCCCGATAAATAAATTTCACGCTCGCTTCTGTAATTTTCAATTCTGCCTTATTATCGTAAAATCACCACTACGGAGTTACCTGAGTATATTAGGAATTCATAACAAAAATAACCGTAAACGCGTGTGCCCACGTCTCGCTATAACAGTCGGAGTTCATTTCGTATGAGGAACGAGTTCCGCTGTACTACCTTTCGCAAAGATTGCGACCCCGTCGCATAAAATCCGACTCAGTTTCGCGGAATTATGAGAAACGCTCCGCAATAAAATTATTATGATCAAAGAACTTCGCATTTTAATGTGAACGTCAGAGTTCGTTTCATATGGGAGGCGAGTTTTTCCAGCGATCTTTTCAGGGAAATAAACCTCTCGCGCGCGAACAATTTATTAAAATATTTTTAGACTATAGCGTATCTGACAGATATATTATAAACCGAACCCGTACAGACCTGATATGGAGAACACTGACGTTGAGTGATTAAATAAAAACATTTCTCTTATAGTTATTTTACGTCGCATCGTCGGCGATAGCTTTTAATTACGTAAATTCAGCCTCGCCTTTTTGGCCTCGTTCGTTTGGTGAATTTTGATGAAATTAATTTGGAGATATCTCGAGGCTCCAGCGAAGGCTAATATCCGAATTCATTTTCACGGTGATTTATGATAATATTCCTACAACAACACCAATAAGCTCAGAATAATACTGCAACAACGCAATGGATTGTTCGTAAAATGAGAAAGCATACTTGCACGTTCCGCGAAATGAAATTTTGTCAGGTCGCGACAAAGCTAACGCGGTTTTTCGGAAATATGAAATATCTCTCACCCCGGACAGGTGAAGGAGGACTCGACGTCGCGAGTGCGCGAGACGTCCTCGTATCTTTCGCGTGGCACGTGGATGTTGCGGGAGACCTGACACAGTTTCTTCCAACCGTGAAAAAAGTTCTGGAGAAGCCGAGGGGAAAAGAGAATCAACGATAACGATATCGCGGGAACGCGACTCGCGGCGTTTTAGCGCCAAGTCCCGGATTTTTGTCCGCCGCTGCGGAATCGAGTTTAGTCGTCGCGTCATTGCCGGGCCAGAGACGATTACGGAAACTCTGACACGGCGTTTTTCCGAATGCAGAATACTCGCAGAGGAGAAGTAGAAGAAGAAGAAGAAGAAGAACACCGTAAGTGAACTGCATGCAGTAATGCGAACGATTTCTTCTCTTAATCTTGTCAAGAGTTACCCAGCAGACGTGACATTAGCATAAAAGTACAAACGCGGACTGCTGAAATGAAATTACGCGTTTAGCAAGCAACACACGCGACTTTTTTTCTGCTATTCTCGCTTGTGTCGCACGAGATTAATAATTGGTGGCGAACTTGCAAGCCACTAAGGACCGTTGAACTCATTAACAATTTTTATGCTTACGGAAATTTATGATAATTGTTTAATTTCGCAGGTACACGTACACGTGCACAGTCTAGGGCGATTGGTACTGGACTAAACTCGCGGGTAAGAACAGCGAAGAAGGTGTAGCGACAAAAAGCTTTGAAACCAAGGCTGGACCTCGTTACGGTTCGCACTGTGGAAGAAAATACAAGGGGTTTCTTGTGGATACAAAGAGAATCGGGCGACCGCAGTTCTACAGAAATTTCAGGACTCCTCTTCTTTGAATGATCGTTCCACCGAAACTCGGGCAGACAGCGCGGCAGAAAAGTCCTGACGCAGCTTCTCAAAAACGCGGTTAGCTCCCACGGAAAATTGGAGACGCCTGTGACGACATCGCGCGCGGTAAGGGTCAATTTCAACTTCCCCTCGTTTCCATTTTCCGTGTTCGTGCAGGGGGAGGGAGTCTCGCCATCGCGGAAAAAAACGAAACGAAAATTCGACCAGGAAAGCTCGCGATAACGCGTCTAGGGCAACGACCGAAGTTTTTTTACGCCAGCGTCGTTGTCCTCGAGCGAACGTCGTCGTTCGGGCTGGCGAAACGTTGTGAAAATTTCATGGCTGGCGCCTCGAGACTTGTCCAGAGTTATAGACTTGTACGTGTATAATTTTGTTTGCGTTCCGATTTCACTGGTCCTGCTGGCGCGAATCCGTCACGTAGCTGCACAACTGAAACTGGCTGCGCCCACTCGTGAGTCCATTTCCGCTGTCCGTTTCTCATTAAGCGGCTCCTGCAAGATCAGAATTGTTCGCGTGTCTGCGAGGCCCGTGCGATCCACGGACAGTGCACAAATGATTTATAATTATTGTTTAATTCAATTATTTTTAACAAATGATAAATACGTATTATCGTGAAACACTCATTTATCAGTTCCTACCGTTTTACCGTCAGCTATTGGAAAAGCTTCTCCTCTCTTCAGGTTCATTCTGAATAATCCTGCGCGCAGTCCGCGATATTCGACTTGTTCAATTTCCAGAGTGAATTATGAATATCCCTGAATTCTTTCGAAAATCAGTGAATCAGTTGAAATGCGCTAATGCCCAACGCAACGATGGTAATATTCAAATATTCGTCGCCGCGTGATTAGTAGCTGTGAAAGCGCCTTCCAAAGGTACCTCTAATCGCTATTGTAAAACCAACAACGTAAATGGCTTAAGACTTTCCCGCTGCACTGCGTGCACACGGTTGACACTATCTATCGTATATCTCGAGACCTATCACCGGTGGATACGACGGGGCTACCGTAGATTGCCAGCGGTTAAATTGTCGGCAGACAAGTCTGCGAGTCTTGGACAGCCCTTGGAAACCGATGGAAACGCGGCGATAAACAGGGGGTTGGAGGAGGTCGCGCGACTCCGTCGCGAAAAAGGAAGCGGGAGATAGGGAAGAAGGGTGTGCACGGATGGCTGCGTGGAAGTTTCGCGTGACACGCCGCAAGGGGTGCTATCGTACTGTCCGTGCAAGGGTGGTTCGCAGCCATGGAACGCGGGAGGGTCTCCGGCCAGGGGCTGCTCGGAATCTATCGGTAGGTTAGAATTTACTTGCGTATGCACGCGAACCGTTTCCACAGCGGTGGTTTCCGAGGAATATTCGTGTTGGCCGATAAATACGTGTAATCGAGGGGGGAGCCCGTTGCGTTCGTCGAGAAGAAGGAGACAGATGACAGAATCGATAAAAAGGGGTGAAAGTTCGCTGAGTGAAGAGCAATTAAAATTTAGTTGCGGATGAAGCTCGAATAGCTCGAAAATTCTGTGTCTTTTCGTTCGTCAGCTATTTTGATTACAACATTTTCCGCTCTCTGTAAATCTGCAACGTTTGAAACAGGTGGATATTTTTGGACGAGCAAAGTGAGAGAACGTTATGATAAAATAACGTTTTCGTGGAATAGCTCTCGTTATTCATCGGAGGTGAAAAAAGAGGGGTGGATAGAACGATCCATCGTTTTCGAGTTAGGATTCCTTTGATAGGTGGGAAGACGGAATGATGGAGGTATCGATGGGAGATTCATGAATAGCAGCACGTAGGGAATAAGCTCGCGAAAATTCTGTGAATGTTGTGTTATAGAGATACGAATCGATATTAACAGTTGGAAGTTCACATTTGACAAAAAACGCGTGGGAAACCTTCCATCTGTTTTTGGAGAAATTTGTTCGACCATTTCATTTAATTTGTGAGCACACCAGATCTCTATATCGTATGCGATGTACAAGTATTTTGTAAAGAAAGAAATAAAAGTAAAATTTGTAATAATTAAATTCTATCTAAAGAGTCATACTTATAGGAAGCCAACGATTTGTGAAACAACAAGTAGTACGAGTCAACCAAAGCAGAGTAATAATAATTGTAATAATTACGTGGATAATACATACAGCAGTTATACTAGAACGCATGAATCTGCCAACACAATCCTGTTAAACAAAATTTTCTCACGAGCTTAAATATAATCAGTTTGTTCAGACGTGTGCGCATAATTGTCGAGCAATTTCTGCGTACGATACTCCATTACGCGGGACCGTTAATTAAAATTCCACCTGAAAATTCGTCACTAGAATTCCAGAGCCGAAAGACACGAGCGACAACAACTCGATAAACGGGTGGAACAACCCAACCACCGTGGCTCTCCAATTGTTTCAGACTGAACAGACGCTCTCGAGGTGTCCGCTCGAGCCGGACGCCGCAAAACGGTTGAAAATATCGTTTATCGTGCGTGCGACTCGAAAGTCATCCTGTCATCATCTAATGGCCCCGCGGAGTCATTGTCGCGGATCGAGAGGGTCGTCAATTTCCGCGTGCCAGGACCGACGAAATTTCGCGCCTCCTACGCGAACAAGAGGTCGGAAAATTCGTGGGATTCGACTCGCGGAACTCATGGAGGCTACATTATACCGCTTGCTTACCGAAATCCATCATCGCCCGGAGGACGTTATTGAAAATAGCTGCAACGCGACCGGAAAGGGGTAAGTGTGACGAAGCACCGGCGCACACGCGACGAGACCGTGCTTGGCAAATTTTCCGACGGTTTATTCCGAAAAATCGCCACAGTAGAAAGCCGGATCATGGCGATTCATCCTCTGAACGCGTATATATTCTGGCCAAATATTAACAGGAAATTGGCACGTATTAACAGTCCGAACGCGCTCTGGATGTAATCTATTTTAGAGTGCATTTTTATCGCGAGACCTCGGATGATTTACCAGGACGTCGTTAGTCCGTTTATTTTTTCGGATTCGACGGAAAATGTTTCGAGGGATCGAGGTAAATTGGACCTATGCACATCTATGCGATCATTTATGTCGGCAATTGATTGAGAGGGGCAACGTATTGACACCGACTGCTCTCTCTTGTCTTCGAGCGAACCAATTTGTTCAAGAGTTGCCAGAGTACCACGATATGCTTGTCGAAGCATTTCATTGGTACAAAAATCACCGATAATACGGAAACAAAATATGCGTTCCCTGCAGCTCTTTACGAAGATCATCCCTAAGACCAAGTTACCCACAGACCAACAATGAAAGGCTGTCTATCCGAGCAGGTTCAGCGGACACCAGCCAACAGGTGTTACGTAACGAAATTTCATTAAAAAAACAACTCCCTCGCCAGCGCCTCGGAAATAACCCACTTAAATCCACCGCGGACAATTACTTGCGACGACATCCGCGAATAACTCCACGGAGTCGAGTAACTCGAAGTCATCCGCGAGCCAAAGAGTAGTAGCGTCGTCAGGCATCCGTACCGGTAGAATTCACGACAACAAAGAGGCCCAACAGAGAGAGTGTATATCTCCTTCCATTCTTTTCTCCCCTTCACCGACCCCCTCAGCCCCCTCGTATGTGTCGCGGGCATTGGTAAAGGAATTGCCGGTATCGGTGGCCCGTGGTAGCTCGATGAGAACAATGATAGCGTGCACAAAGGGCAAGGATGCGTTCCCTTGTCGGGAAGAAGGAAGCGCGCCGGCTACGAGTTTAGCGTTCCGCGCTGCACAAGGGTTGCGTTCGTCCTCTGTGAATACACGTCGACACGGGAGCAACGTGGAGCAGACGGAGAGAGGGGTGTCCGCGAAACGCGGGGCACCAGCCAGAACGGGATGAAGGAGAAGGAGCAGAAGGAGAAACCCAGCGTGGGGGTGGAACAGTTGAACCGACAGAGGGAGGGGGTTAGCCTATCGGCTCGGGGTTGCTCGGTATCTATCGGTGGGCCAGATTTCACTGACACAGTCTCAGTAAACCGGCACACGTAAACGATTCCCTCTCTCTCTCTCTCTCTCTTTACCCCTCTTTTGCTGTCACATTGCACCCAGTGGAAGACGACGGCGACGCGGGCGTCGGAAGAGGAAGAGGAGAGCGAGATCGGTCGCTACGGGGCGCTTGCGCGCGCACTCGCACTCGCGCCGCTTCTCGACGTCGTTTTGCAAGGAAATTGATTCTGCGCGAAACGTCAGGCTACGAGGGAGCACCGCCAGAAGAGCCGGGGTTCGCAGACCGCGCACACACCGCGCAGGGGGTTGTTCGCATCGCTCGTTTCACGCCACACCGCAGGCATTCCGTTCGCTACCCCTGTGCTGACCGTGTACCCGACGGCCGTGTGCGTGACGTCCCTATTATGTAAGGGGACGTTGCCGTCGTGGACGTCGTTCGTAGTCGGCCTGACCAGCGCCTGGTAGTAGCGGCAAGCAGAGTCGTGGACACGCAACGAAAGCACGCGAAAAGGGGGTGAGAACACGCGTCGGAGAGGCGACATGCGAAGAGACGCGTTGTGCCGGCCGCGTTACGACCGTACACGCCGCGATCACCGCCGGAACGACGGTTCGTCGTCGCAGGAGTAAGATCAGTGTGCATTTAAAGGACGCGGATCGTAAAGGAGGAGCATCGATGGAACTGAAAATACTGCTGTTCGTTCAGCTCGTGGGTGAGTGTTCCGAACTTTTCCCAGGATCGACTTCTTTCACTTCTTCAGTCTCTATAAAAACCAGGGTTGGCTTGGACTCTCTGACATTCCTTGGCCTTCCTTGCGGGCCGTTACCCCGATGTGTCGCGTTCTGTATGGATTAGGTACTTCTTGTACACGCGACGTGTATATACAGTAATACACTGAGGGTAGCTATGATAGGAATATTAGGATTTTGACTTGAGTTCTCTTTTGAGATTGAGAGGGGAAGAGATCGTAAGTTTCTGTATATTCGAGAGATTCGTATACCTTGTATCGCTCAGTCGATGTTCCATCGTTTTGTCAGCGGTACCCTCTTTGATACCGAGATTGAAGGAAAGTGAGGGGCGGAAGGAATACGAGCTCGCGGATGAGATCAGAGGCAGCAATTATAAGTATGATTTCATGCATCAGCGACGGGGTTGTTTGGTGAAAAGCGTGCTGTCGACTCTTTGAGGAGGTTGAAACACAGTTTAATTTCACTGTACGCCAAATCTTCAGTCGAGTTTATTCCGAGTAGTTACAGAGGTTTGCAGTTTCTTCTCTGCCTGTTTCCTCAAGATAGGATAGCGAGTCATTGATAGAAGCGAGATAATACAAATTGTTCGCGTCGTATGGAACGCAGTGAATAACAAATCGGTACTCCACATGATCAACTGCGACGTAAAAACCAGCCTAATGTAATTTCGTGTACCCAGCGGACAGCACTGGTTCAATTAAAAATGAACGCATGAAATCAAGCCGTCCGACAGGGAGGGTTAGAGGAAGAGAGTAAGCGAGAGGGGTGGACTGGCCGAATGTATCGACGCTTTCGTGAAATTTTGTAATTTCGCCCCGCTTCACGTGTCGCGGCTCTGTGTATCGACCGACTCTTTGTTTAGGGGGGAGAAAAAGTTAAAAAAACCCGGATAACAGCTCGAAAAGAGAAAAAAGAAAGGGTGAAACGAAAATGTGGGCACACGCGTGCACACACGCACACGTATGTACGTGTGTACACAGCGATACACGATAGAGAAAGAGAGAGAGGAAGAGAAGGACAGAAGTTGGAAAAAACGAGAAGGAAGGAAAAACTGCGGATGAAAGTCGGATGTCGCGATCGTTTTCGGCGATAGAGCAACGTAGAAAGAGTGGGCCGTCATAGCGCGGTTAAAATATTTATACTCGCAACTATTTATTCGACGAACGCGAATTGAACAGCTCGATTGGCGAACGTGTTTGCGAACGAATATCCCGTCGGCAAACAATCAGATATCAAACGACGAGGGAAAAAAGTTACTTCGTACGGATCGGTGCAACGAAATAAAAATGAGACGGAACGAAAAGAGGAGTGGGAAGAAAAAAGTGAAAGATTCGCGAGGAAGTTTGAGAAACGAGAGAGCGGACTGCTGAACTAGGATGTAGAGGGAGGAAACGATCGGACGACGAGTAGAAGGGATAGCGTACGAGCAAAGGGAAGACAGAGACTTGGACGCAGAACGAGATACCAGAGAATGGGAATCGAGAGGATTCTTATCCATCGGAGCATTGAACTCGCGAAAGGGGGTGGCTGGCAACGACGAGACGCTGACTGGAAGGGTCACTGCTCTGGCGAAACGACCGAACAGACGTGTTATCGTGATTGAAATTTAATGAATTTTACGAATATTTGTGTCAATGGATAACTGTGTTAACTCTGCCTGAACGAGCAGGCACCGATTCCAGGTCAGAAGCAGGTCCCCGTTTTCCCCCTTTTCTCTTCACGTCGTATTTCACTGGGTGCAACAAATCGGGCGACCCCTTCCGTTGGTACGCCCTGATTCTCGACCCGGGGGCCACCCTTTGGCCCGCTCTCGGTTTATTTCATTGCCGTTCCGTACAATTTTTCATTTTTTCTTCCGCTTCGTTTCCACTCGACTGGCTGCCGCACTATCGGTTCCCTTTTAACTCAGGTCGGTGAAAAGTTCGCGCGGAAAAACCATATCAACGCCACGGCTAATCGAATGTATTTGCCCGTTTTACGCTCTGGCCAGAGACGATGGTAGCAGCAACCCGCGCGGCACGAACTTCTAGCCGCGAGAACAAACCCTTCGTTGGTCTGCCGACGTGAAATACGATCGTGGTGGCGTCGAAGCGTCGATTCCATTGTAGCCGTTCCATCGACATCGAGCGCTCTTTCCCTCCTCTTTTTTCCACCCTACCGACCCCCTCCCCGGTTCTCCCCTTTCTCCATTCTTTACTTGCGCCGCGAGATTGTTTTCCTTGCCCCTTTTCCAGACGCCCACTCCGCCCGCTTTCTCCAGACTTTGTTATACCGTGTGTTTTCTTCCACTGGCCCTTTCTTCGCCTTCCAACACCTTTTCTCCTATTTTTTGTAATCATATCTCGTCGAGCTTACATTGAGCCGTATGAAAAATGCAAGCGAGCCCGCTGAAACGTATCGCGACTTCGTCAATCGCCTCCTGTTTGTTTCACCCTTTCTCCGCACGACTCAGTCGTACACTCACTTTTATCGGCGCGTTCTTATGTCTAGCCGTTTTTCTCTTGTTACCAACGCTGTGGCTTCTCCACGACGCTTCGACTGTTACTTCCAACCCCCTCCTCGTGAGGGAGGTTAACGAGTGACGACGATTGTCATCGTTCACGCGACGTCGTACCACCCTTCGACTCTGAATGGCAGCCAGTCGCCGTTGGAATCGCGGATCGTCGACCTTTTTCACCCGCGGGGGACGCGATTCTTCCGGGTAGGAAGCGACCCGATTTATTCAGACCCGTCCGGTCGCCGCCTCATATTTAAGGCTTACGCAACCTGCAATTCTTGCCGCAATCTGCTCGCTAGACCAACGGGTAATACAGTCGACAACCGTGGAAAGGAAACGGGAAAGAATTTTCTCGTTCAGACCGTCTGTGATAAACAGTGCTTAATTACTTCCGAATTCACCCTGCTAACCGTTGCTCACAATATAGAGAAGATTTATAGCGTTGCTTGTGCAACTACGGTCTGAGGCTAAGGATCGTTAGGTTCAAGTCTAGATTATGGAACAGGTAACGTTACGTGAGACGTCAAATGGGTCGTGCCCTGTAGGGGATGACTAGACCATTTTGAAACGAAATCGTACGAAGTAGCTTTCACGTCTGGCGGTTCTAATTAATTACGAACTGTTGTGTTGCGTTAAAAGCGTATCGCTGTTTGTAGGCATAAACTTTATCATTCCTAAGCCTTCGTGCGTTAAATCTTTTACGCAACGGAAAAACAATTGCTAATTGATATTTATCGAAGCGATTGAGTCTTCTGTTATTGTGATACACCAAAGTGCGCGAGAATCAATGATAGTGATATGTAGAAATTGTTTAATTCATGTGTAAAAGAATGTAAACTAATTAAGCGTGTGCATCGAGGACTAAAGTGGCTAAATTGCCCCGATTTCATAACTATGCTTGAAGTACGGGGGATCGAAGTAAGCAAAAGGATTATTGCGAATAGCGTAGTTAACAGAATCACCCGATTTCAATTTCGTTGAGAAGGTGTGAGTCGAAGTCGAATAAGGTAACTTCGCTCGGAAACCGCGGAAACTACGCCGGGATACCATTCGAGATTGTTGGAAAACCGTACCTTGAACGAGCATTTCGTAAACTTGTCGAAAGGCCGCTGAAACTTCTGTGTAAAAATAACCAAGTGACTATCGTTGATTAAGAAGTTCCGCGACGACTGTACTGGATTTATTATTTCGACGATATGGCACTCTCGTTCTCAGAACGTTAAACCGAAGTGAACGTAATCCCGACGAAACGGTGTTCACGAAGTCGCTAATTTGTCCCGGTGTTTATCATTTCTACAATCGAGAGACAAGTCCCAAGGGTTTACGTTTCCTCCTGTTGGCTCGACGAAAGATGCTTGTTTCGAGTCAATGCGAAATGGCTTCGTTGAACACACACAGGTAGTCCCGGATCCCAGGATTTAATCGTCACCGCGCAGCAACGAATTTTCTTGGGATTTACTCGAAGAAAGGGACGATCGCTTCAATCGGCAGCGATTGAGGATGGACCAAGTGTTAGAAATTAAATTTTCCGGTAATTGACTGCCCTGGAAATCTTGAACCCGTTGGAAATCCGAGGTTCTTCAATTTGGTGGTTACTTGGAGAACTGTCAGTGGTGCTGAAATGGCTTCTGCGGTAAAGATCTCATTCTGGTGTGGCGAGTGAGAGCGAACAGCGTGGGAGCTCGTTCTTGTCAGATTATTCGAGCATAAATCGGTCGAACGTGTCGATTTCTCTGTAAATTAGTTATTTCCTTATTTTGATAGTAACGATTGATGCCTCGATGCGTCAGGAAATTAATTGCTCGCTATTGCGAGAGGAATATTAGCTCGGTGTGTACGCGGTTATTTAAATATCGAAGGTATTGTAAACGCGCGTTAGAATTGATTACCGTGTGTAGTTGAAGCACACGTTTGCGAACGAATATTCACATTATTAGATTACTGCCAGGTCAATAGTTCGCATAATGGAGAATTATAGGATCGTAGGATGAAACATGATTTGTGGAATTGGATTCTTATTATACCCAGCGTGCTGTAACATCTTTGAATAGCGTGCAGCGAGGTTCAGTGATGCCTTGGGTTTTGTCTTTGGAAAAATCTGTCAGAGAAAGAATGATTAAATTTCACCTATATTCGAGGTTCATAAAAAATACAGTCGGAGATTTAAGAAGTGCCAAAACGAATTTAATTATACTTTTAATCCTCGGAAACTGATAGCTTCTGGTTGACCCCGTTTCTGGTAACAACGGAAAAGCAGTTTCTTCCACTAAACCTGGCAAAGAGATTTCCAGCTATTATCCGCTCTTTATATAACTTCATCTCGAACAAGGACTACACTTTCGATCCTCGTGACGAAGTTCCGTATTGCACGCCGTACAAATTTTAAAGGACAATAACGGGGGACACTCGAAACCTTCCAGCGGACTCACCGGATTAAACATTCTCGCAAACAGCACGCTGAATTAAACACTTCAACAATATTCTCCATTATCCAAACAATATCGTTAATTAAACACACTGCCCTCTAATTATTTTCGACAACAACGCACCGGTCTGTTCTCCGCGGGTTCTCCAAAGCTGAGCCACCCTCAGAGTCCACCCCTCCGTACATATCTGTACATAGAGATAGGGTTGAAACATTCGCTGGAGATGTTCTTTAAACAGTCCAAGCAGATAATCGTGGATCGCGACGATTACAATCGGAGGGTCGGCTAGTCGCGTGATAGGGTGAAGTCGCAAACGAAACTCCGACTGAACGGAATCCGACAGTGATCTTAACGATCCACCGCTATCTCTTTCGAGCAACGTGCTGCAAGGCGTCTCGTGGAAGACGGCGTAATTTAAATCTGGACCTGCCGCGACGCCGCCACCCTTATCGCAACAGCGATACCGGAAAGACACCAGGGGCTTGAATGCCTCCACGTCTGATTGAATCTTAACAACCTAATTTCCAAGAGCCGCGCGCGTTCACCTCGATTCGACGTTCCACCCTTCGATCTCTACGTTTTCCTTTCGGAACGCCCTTTGACTATTTTCCATTCTTCCATTCACCCTCGTTGCCTTTTCTGTTCTAACCTTTCCGGGTCTTCCCGTGCACTTTCCTTTTGATTTTCTTGAATCGAGGGTCGAATCGACACGAACGAGTCGAGGACACGGGGATGGTGGTTGCTGTAGTTCATTCAGTGAGTTGAATGTCGCCTTCTTCGAGGGCACGATTCTACTTCTTGTGAACAATTCTGCTTGTCGTGAGCTGGGTTTCGTTGGATAAAAAAATGGCAAAATCGTGCCGCAACGTGTGAGGAATTATTATAGCGTATATTGTTGAAGATCCTCTGTCGTTCTTCATTGACGCGTTGTAATAGCCTGGTGTTATATTTTATAGCTTGATCTGGACGCTTCCCATTGTTCGTTCGTTTGCTTTTCATTTCGATCAGGCGATAATGCAAATAATAGTAGTAATAGTTCGCATACTCTGTTTAACTTTCGATCGATGAAATAATTCGTACTCAGCTTGTTTTGGATAGCTGACAATGAGTACCTTCTAATTAAAACGATACCATTTTCCTAATATTTGTAATTGAATATGTACTAATGATAGTATGCATACAATTGTCGAACTGTAGCCAATCACGTCGAACCTTTATACATCGAAACTTTAATATTCGATGTCTTAGTACATAATGTATATTCAACCGAATCCACGAGGATAAATTCGACGTAGATTCGCCTAATTTTACCCTGGATTCCGCTATGCTAGACGAAATTTAGTTGAAATCGATGCCACCGCTACTGTTACGTCTCCTTGGCGGGGGATTTAGCGAAAGCACCCTCTTGCACCGAAACGGTTAACTTGCACGGGACTAACTTGTCAAACTAATTTCGAAGAGTCGGAAGAAATCTGGTAGATACTCCTCTTCGAGATAATTATAAAAGTGGGCGAACGAGGAGACGCGAGTTTTACTTTGCGTCAAGTAAATATCGAGTCGTGCAATTTTCTACGAGACCGTCGGTGGCTCGTTTTATAACCGGGTTGCGAATATATCCGGCGACAGAGAGGGAAAAATAGTGTAAACTACCGAGAAGAAAACACGATTACGCGGTGACACAAAGGCACGCCGCTTTCTAATTGTTGCTTCGAATGTCTGCAGAAGATTGCGTCTAACTAGCCTGCAGGATGTTATATTCTGTTCGCCCGTAATCAGGGAAATCCATTTCGCCGAGTTCATGCGGTATTTGTCTGTTGTGACTTAAACTGCATTCAAAGTGGTGAATCTGTTCAGGACAGGTCGATCGAGGTGGCTAGAAACCCTTTCGCGATTCCCGCTGACGACAAACATCGATCTTCCTTCAGTGTTGCACGCGATAGCGCGGTTCTTGCTCCTTTATGATCCTTTATGATCCTTTATGATCCTCCATGGACCTCGATTATCGTCGTGGCAGCTTTCATTGTTGCGTTCAGCGAACCGCCTTTGAAAAACGGCACGTTGTCAAATGATCTCCGCGATTCCAAATGTGTATCGCTTATACCAAAGAAAAGCAAAAAACTGAGATTGTTGAATTCGTGGTTTCATTTTGTTTGAATGATAGGAGAAAACGCAACATGTCATCGTGAAATGTAAACACCGTCAGGAAAGGTTGCAATTTAAAATAATAAATGTTTGTGTACTTTATTCAAACCAGAATTGATTTCTTCTAGTTTCCAGCCATTTTTCGGAGATTTGTTTCGAAGTGCTCCATAAATTACAAAGTATTTCATATCGGTACCATCCTACGTCCCCCAATATGGGCCAAATGGAACGTTTCACATCCGAGCGCATTACATTTCTCACACGAGAATCGCAGAAATCGCATATTTTTCTCCTATTGCCCGACGTAACCTCCGATCTGCAGTAGAATCACGTTTTTTTTCGGATCTTGCTAATAATCAGGTAAAAACGAAAAGAAGGGAAAGCTTAAACGAGCCATAACCAAAACGCCTACTTTACTATTCCGATTGGAACCCCGCTGGAGCTCATTAATTCCAAACTCGAGAGGGTCAACACCCCCTCGAATCGATCCCAATCCAGCAAAAAAAAAAAAAAAAAAAGAAGAGTTCCAACACGACTGCGTAAATCCCTATGTACATACGATATCATTTACAAACGACACGTATACCAATCTCTGTTGCAGGAATTTGCTCCGGTTTGCGAGACGTTCGCATCCAGATACCAACGGCCGTGAAGAAAGGTGAATCGGCGATACTGAACTGCTGGTATGACACCGAGGGGGATCCTTTGTACGCCGTCAAGTGGTACAAAGGGGGTCAAGAGTTTTATCGGTATGCCCCGAAAGAGAACCCGATCGTCAAGACCTTCCCCATCGGGAACTTGACGGTGAAGGTGAGCATCGAGCCGCAGCCTCGTTTCCTCGAGCCAACATCGCGCCTGGCCCGCGAGCGCACCCTCCGCGACGCTCGAACGAGCAAAAAGTAGAGGAGCACCGTTTATTTGGAGATTTATCGCGGCCCAGGCTAGGTGGATGGTACAACAATAACCGACGCTTCTGCAATGCCGCACGAAACTGTCTTCCCTCGCGAAACTTTGAGTTATTGGGTTATTTAATGAGAGTAGAAGAAGATTGCTTCGCAACTGAATTATTTTGTCTTTACGAATGAGGAAGTTCATGCGTATTTCACGAGCATTCGTTAAACCTCTGGCACCTAAAATATTGAAGCTAATGACAAGTAATATTAACAGCACCGGGAAAATAAGAAATTAACGACATCCGAGCCATCCGCGACTGCGAATAGATTACCGCGTTTCATCCCCTTCGAAAGAATAAAAGTACGAGCCTGGCATTGTATTTTTACGATTTTCATCTCGGATAACGCGAACGCTTTATGTTTATAGGAGCTATATTATTGACGAGCACGTTCGCAATTTTCGTGGGCGACAGGTGTAATGAAATCGAAGCGATGGGTGGTAGATTGTTCCGCGCAAGGGGATGGAACAGCGTTTATTGTTATTCATCGAATTTGCTGAAACCTCGTCGGTGTATAAAGGAATAAAGAACGACTACGGGCGGGGTTCGATGGCTTGGTATATTCGACGATAAAGAGGGTGTTTTATGGGGTAACGCGTTAAACAGCGCCGGGCTAGAAACTACCCCCGGGGAGAAATAGTGGTTTAATGGCAGCGGTCGCTGTCTTATAATCGCGCGGCCCGAATTTTAATCCCGCTGGGGTATACTTTTTCCCTTTTCGACGAGCCACGCTTCGTTCCCCGGAAACGGAGTCGGCTGCGAAAGGCTGACTGGGCCCTGCCTTTTTTCTTGACGGACCATGGGAAATTCGTTTCGAGATATAAAACCTATTAGAACGGAGGAGTATGAACGTCTCTTTGATCGTACTTTTAACGGTCGAAATGTTAATAGCCGTTAATCTGTCGAAAATTGAAAATGCTTCTCTTTCACTTTCGTACTTGGAACTGCGTCCTTTATGAACTTTAATGAAGTTAGTCCTAATTAGTCTTCCAGCAGTGGAACGGGAGAGCGAAGTTCCAAGAAAAGTAAAGTATCTTTACGCGAGTTTTATTGTACAGTTGAGATGTGGTTTATCGAGAAACTCTTGTTCGATACATCGACCAAAGAAAGATATTTTAAAGATTTTACCTCGTTCTTAAAAAAGACATAACTCTTGTATTTAAAATGTTCCTCTAACGTTTGATAGCTATCGGGATATCGGTGTCCACAAATAGGTTTTCACATCGTAATTTTGGGGGTTGTTTTTAGCATTCAGATATGGACGGTTGCCAAAAAAAGAAGAGCCCGTAAAATATTTTCGGCCACCCCGAAAATCTGCAAAGTGCTATCGTGTCGTATCACGTTCGCGTTTATTACATTCGAGTATTTTTCGATCTCTTTTAAAACTAAAGTGGGATACAATGTCGAGAACGCGGTACGCAAAGCATCCTTTTACACCCTCTAGTTTCTTCCCGATCTTCCTTCGCTAATTTCAATCAATCGTATCAGGTGTAAATGCAAGCTCGTACTCGTATCACGAAACTGCTTCCGGTTGGATGACTAACTTTCACCCATCGTTGCACCCCCGACAAGCAACTGTTACGTTAAACAAAAGACTCTCGCCTGGTCGAATCCATCCGCGTAATTTTTATTCGCCCGTTCTTACACCAGCCAGCGTGTACCCAGTTTAATCGTTTCGAAACTATGCCCGGGAACCGCAACGAATGCCTTCCGCTAAAATTCCTCGCGCCATTTTCCATAAACACGCGCGGGGCTAACCAGCATCGTTTTTTTCCTCCTTTTTTTTTCATCAGCTCCCACTAAATCCACCGGAAACCGCGTTCGCCGGCCACACCGGCATTTACCTGAAAAGAGGGGCGTGGGACGGAGGAGTAGGCGGGCAAATTCCCGCAACGGTACGCTGGGACGAGCCTACGAGCGCGAATAAATCGCAGGGTTTCGCGACATTCCGCGCAACCGGCCGACGGAGCCCCGTTACGGAGCGTAATGCCGCTCGTAAACAGCGCGAAAAGCTGGCGCGCGCGGTTCACCCTGCTCGCTGGTGACACCGAGTGGCTCGCAATCGATATCGCAAGAAGCCACCGTTGTCGGCTCGGCCGCGCGCGCTCATCGCTCCGGACTCGTCTTCCAACGATGGGCTGGATTGCTCGTTTGCACGCCGACGAAACAATGCGACGAGCTGACCGCTGGCCTTTGTCTTCCGGTCGATTGATCGATGCTCTCGTGGTTATCCCATGGTTGTTCGTTCGTTTTCCCTTCCTCCCTCCCTCTCACCCTCTTCCTCCCCTGTTGCGTCTGTCGGTGGCTTTTTTATACGCGAACCCCGGAGGTAGGGTCATAAATTCCGGACTGTCAGAGCCGATTCGTCGGGATCGAAGACGACGGAGTGGATGCGACAAAAAATCGGCCGGTGCGTTATATTGTTCTTGCCTCCGATGAACAGTGTAATTGATGTACCGGGTGTAATTGATGCTCGTGTTGTTTCTATTTGCGGGCAGCATCCATTTGGCGACGATCGTGGATGATTTAGAATTTGTAAAAGAACGCGTATAAAAATATGCGAAGTAAAATTCGTGATGTAGCGTTTGGGTGGTGGAAGACTACTCTTTAACCGCGTTTGCGAAAATCTGAATTTTCATGAACATCCGCAGCCTAATTACCTACCACTAGACTGTGCATGTTAGGTATTTATGGAAAATTTAATTCGCAATACCAGGGTAGAGGATGCGTTATATGCCCTCCATATACTATTCCGTGAATTCTGGTTGTAAAATAATTATTCGAAAATTTCGAAAAAACCAGATACCGTGTAAAAGCACCCTCCGTACGAAAATGTAAATACCTTCCCACGGAAACGCGAGCAAAGTAATTAGTATAATTCCCCGGGAACAAAAGATCCTGCGACAGAAGAATAATTTGATTATCTTTCATTCGGCGAAACTCGTGCCCACGGGATACCCTCTCAAGAATATACCAAGCGACTCAAATGAAATTCTCCATATTTCATAAACTGCTAGTAGAACATCCCTAGCGGGAGGTATTACATCATACTTAGCCGAATTCCGTGGCCCTACAAAGATGAAGTAAGGGTATGAAAAGCCAATCTTTAAGACTATCGAAAGGGTGCTTTCGCGCTTCTAATATACCGGATACGTAACGTAAGAGAACCATCTACCCTTAAAAAGTGATTTGGGATCACATTTGATGGCTCGCGGAGGTCGTTCGTTTTTCATCCATCTCAAGTCAGCCACGCCTTATACACACTCTCTGTTGCAGATGGGCGAGAGTAACGCCACTCAAGTCACCCTGGCCAATCTGGAGCTGGACGCGACCGGGACGTACAGCTGCGAGGTATCCGCGGACGCGCCGTCCTTCTACACCGCCATGGTCGATGGTACCATAAACGTCGTCGGTAAGGGGACGTGTTTATTAACCCCCGGCCCAGCACGGTCGTAAGGTTTCCCCGCGAATTGCTGCGTAGTGTTACATCTACATACACAGTATCCAGAGGGTGCACGTATGCAAGTGTGGACTCGAGTACGTGTACACGGGAAGACGGTGGACCGCGTTGGCTCGCGCGCGCACTTTCGAACTCCGAATTAATGCCAGCCAGCGGCTCGGTGGACTTAAGGGCTTACGCGAATCGCTGTGGACCGAGCCGAAGATAATACTGCGGGTACACGGGGCGGAATGAACGAGAATTAGGTGTCTTAGGCGCCCAGGGAATGAAGCTACCCGTGGTTGGCTCGCGTTGCTCTTCGTAGTCCGTCTCTCCTTACTTTCGAGGGGGTTGCGAAATTGGACGCGCTGCAGTTGAATTTACGACCTTTTAAATCGACGATACAGCTTGCGCGTTTTCTTCTCTTTGTTCCGCGGCGTGGTAATTGCGATTAGACGGATCGCGGAATAAAGAACGTTTGTCAACAGTTCGCAGCTCGTCGAGCGACAAATCGAGGTACACCGAGCAACGAAGTTTCAGTCGGGAAGGGTTGAGGCCTCTCCTTTGTGCCGCCGCCGAATGGCAAACTCGAGGGCGTTTCGTTTCACGATGCGTTTTGTGTCGAGGCGTGTAAAGGAACGATCGCAGTTTTCGTTTCACCCCGTTTTACCACGGGAACTTGTTAAATCGTATAACTGAGAAGATTAACGAACTATCGTGTTTCAACGAGCATTAAATAACTAAAATCGGGATTCGAGGTTTGAAGAGAGTTCGCTGCGATCGTAGATTCTTGTACAACTGGCAAGAGAATGACTAAAATGCGAAAGCAAACTGCAATTCATAATTCCATTAATTTAACCGAGGCGTTTATTTATTTGAATTAAAAATTTCTCCCTTGGTCCGGTCGCATGGAACAGGACCAAGGCAGACAGCCGAGATTATTCGTTCTGATGCATTCGTTTGTACGTAATTGCCGTTTGTTCGTACAGAATTACGGTTTAACGAATGCTTTATGGCCTCGTTAAGTTTCTCGTCCGCGTTAACCTGAAAATTGCAGAGACCCCGCCGCTGACATTTTCAAATTGTAAGGAACGGCGCAATCCTCGGCGGCGTATCAGAAAATACGTTTAAAACACCAGCGCGGATCATTAGGGACTCCGAAAGCGGTTAAAAGGCGGAACGAAGCTAATGAACTGCAATATTCTTCGCGGAGCTTAATAAGAAGCTCAGAGATACGTTCGAGACGTCACGGTGGAAAAGCATCACGCGCGAGCTATTGAATTTTCATAAAGCAATTTGTTTACGATTCATTAACGCGTAGCTGCCACGTGAAATTCACCACCGCGTCGACGTACCAATATCGCGCGTATCTAAATTTCATCTTCCCGCGTGTCATCGACATTTCACCTCGCATAAATATTCACTTTCGGCGTCGTTCAACGATCGACCGATTTATTTTATTCATCCCGCTTCCACGCTAACGTCGTTAACGAACGGCCGGTTCGAATTAGCCCTGTTCTCTTTTTTTTTTTTTTTATAACGGAATCGCCGCTTGAATCGTAGATACGTAAATGGCCGCTGAAAGTGTTGGAGAACATCGATCGTTTCCAATTCCCTGGTGTTTGCATGGCGTTACCGCGCGGCGATACGCACCCCCGATCGTGTCGCGTGAGGAACGAGACTTTACCGCGCGATCTTTCACCTCTGCTGACGTCGAGATTGGCTGGAAAGATTTCCACGAGTAGCAATATTACGATATTCGCGAGAAGGAATTTTTCGTAAAAAATTTACTTGCCTTCCAGATACTTTTGGTAGAGATACGCAAATGCGGGAGAGCGAGTCACTTGAATTCTTCCTGACGAGACAGAACAAGAAAGGGGGGGAACAAAATAAAGAGACAGATGAAAATGATGGAAGAGAGCGAGCAGACTCGTGAAGCTCTCGAAAATCGCGGGAACGATAGCAAAGAAAGGGATATGGGGTAAAAAGGGACGAGAAACACTCGAACAGGTATCTGCAGCTAAACAGTTCTATCCTCACGGACGGTGAAACGAAACTCGCGCGCGAATCTCCTCGCTGTAGCATTGTACGTGTACGTCTACCTTTACACAGACGTAATACGCGAACTGAAAGATATCAAACGCACCGTTCGAATACGTTTCCACGGGAATGCTTGACACGCGCTAGCCAGAAAGAGGGATCCCGGACGGTGCTGTCTTACCAACGCATTATTCCGATATCGAAACGCGAGCGCGAATTGCCAGACATAAAAGAAGAGTTTTTCATCAATGGTGGCAGTCGACGCGCGAGCTCTCGCGCGCAAACACCAACGCGGTGGCTAGATCCATCGACTGCGTTTGATTTGGGCTGGTTGCATCCCTGAGTCCTGAAAAGTTCCTCATGTGCCCAGGGATGCATCGCGTGTATACACACACGGCCGCATATGCACGCGTGCATACGTCGGGACCGACAAACGTCAAAGCGCCGCTTCGTACATGCTTCGCATACTTCCGGTACCGCTGTGTGCACCTGACGTCTCTTGTTCCGCAGAAATACCCTCTCAACGGCCGTCGATACACGGGTTAAGGAGGAAATACCGGATCAACGATATGCTACGTTTGAACTGCACATCCGGACGGAGTAAACCCGCGGCCAATCTCACCTGGTACATCAACGATCGACAAGTACGGTTTGGTATACCAGAACGTGAATCGAGGTTTCACGAATTCCTAGGCTACCACGCTCCGTCTTCCCTTCCTGTTACCCTCGCCCCTCGTTCTATCGCTCTCTGGCTCCTGCAAGACGCGAGACCAAAGAGCCCATTTCGCATCGCGAACCATCTCGCCGTTAAATGGTAAAGACCCCGCATTACTACCTCGGATGCATCGCTCGAGAACAATTAGCGAATCGTGTCTGAGATTTTGGAGATTGAGTTAATTGCCGGTCGGTGGTCGTTGAAATGGCCACAGTTCCCGAGTTCGACGGCTTAACACCGTTCTCCGTCTGCACCGTGGACAACTCGCGTCGCGGTGCACTAAGTATCGATCGAACTCGCGTCTCTGGCTTTATCTGGCGTTCGATCGACACCGGGGTCCAATCGAGAGAATTGAAATTAGCGCGCGAAAGATCGACGGCGAGGACGGAGGGAACGGTACCAGGATACGCTCGTTCGCGAATGGTATCGGTTATCTCGCGGTGCTCGCGTCGGAAGATGTTGATCGTTGTTGAGTGTCGGGGTCCTGTTTCCGTGCTCGATTCGTTTTATTTCAGTGCACGGTAAAATTGGACGGGAGAAATTGGGTTAGGCGCAGACGTAGGGGAGGCAAGTGCCATTCGTTGAATCGTTGATACAGACGTCGAGTGAATCATATTCTGCTTCGTGTTGAACTCGAGTACGCTCTTCTTTGTTTCGTGATTTATCCAGGTGTCCGTTTCGTTCTCTGTCACTTGAAACCTTCAGATTTTTTGCCGAAAAATGGTCACGCGTTTGTTCAGCTGGCCAAACCGTAGGTTGAACCTGCAGAAAACAATCTGTCATTTGTTCAAACATCTTCCTCCTCTCTCGGATATTTGTACCCGGAATATTAATAGCTTTTCGAGGGACGTTAAGCTGGCAGGAGCAGCTGTTGCGGTATCCAGGGAGATTTTGACAGTAGATATCTTAATTATTGCGACTGACAAAGAACGGTGAAATTTCGGATCTGTTTTTGGTTACGGTGAAATATTTGACAAAATACATCACCGATTTTTAAACAACCGCACTCGAGATGAACGCGTATATTCAGATTGGAGTGAGGTACAGCGATTTGATTTCGCAATGAAACGTTATGTAGCAAAACCTCATATACCAGTTTTTCCGCTATCTGTTCGTACCGTGAACGATATGCAGTTGACAACAAAAGGCCATAATATGCATCTCCCAATTTCCAAATACTCAAAAGCACAAGTATTTTCATCAATTTATGGATGTCGATAAATATGGAAGGAGTTCATTGAAAATGTCACGCACAGAGGCGACATCAATTATTATATGACTGAAATTGTCTTTAAATATGCAAAAATACCAATTTATGTCGACTGAATTATACAGTAGATGTATTTCAAACAATCTGATAAAGTTTTATTAGAATCAATTTAATAGAATTTAAACAAAATATATTTTTCAATATATCAAGCTAGGAAAATGTATTGTGATCGTATCCAGTCATATTAGAGAGGTAACGATGCGAACGTAGAAACGTTACGAAATAAAATATAATGGAAAACCCTTGGATACGCAACATTCGTCCTGTCGAATCGATTGTCAGTCAATTCTGTCAATTCTCCGCGTATTTTTATCGATAAAATCGCAATGATACTCAAAATAGCAACACTTTCGACGTGCTCGATACCCCTCGGCAGTATTTCGGTGGAAAAAAAGTTGCTTCTGTTTGTCTTCGCTGCTCTTTCGAAACTCCGCGAACTTCCTCAAAACCAGATGAGAACGGAATATTTAACTTCCGCCAGGAGTCGAGAAATATCTATAAAATCGGTACGCTATTCCTCCTACCGTAAACCACCATTTCTGACGATCATTTCGGACAAAAGATCGTTAGCAACAACGAGTTCGAGTATACCTACAAGCCGCATCGTAGTTTGGACAAACCATCAACGTTATTATCCCTCGAAACCGAAGCACTTCCTGATATGTGAGCCTCGCGGAAACCAAATAGATCAACTTCCATGAAGTTGGTCCTCTGGTTCCTCTAAAGTAAACCACTAATCGTATGCTCAGGTAGTAAAGCAGAGAAATTTCCAGAAATTCGAGTTGCTCGGTTTGGTTTCTGAATAGGACGTGCGAACGGATACCTACGTCCAACACATGGCGGCACCCTCCTGTACCTTTTAATTCACAGATTGCATTCAGTATTTCCTCAGTTTCGTTCGATTAAATCATCGCTTCGATCTGAACGGATCAGCGCAAATACTTTCGCGATAACTCAAACACCTCGTCGAACTCGTTAATAACCGACACAAACGAGTCAACTACCCGTAGAACGTCGTTGAAGCCTTATATATCCTCGAGCAGTACGGGCGATTAGCGAATTCCTCTGCGTCTGGGTCCTCGATTAATCGATGAAAATTCGGTCCTGAAGCGACGGGCGACGCCACCTCCCCTTCCAATTAATTACGCGGAATAGAACCCCCGCTGGGAGCCAGAGTGTTTTAACAGATGTATACGGGGACACGTTTAATCTGTTCGCACGATTGTCACGCAGCCGCTGAAGTCTTACGTCCGCACGTATACCCCGTTGGACACCAACGAGTCCGAGCGGCGGGTGTCACAGATCGGGCTCCAGTTTCTCATAACGCACGATCATTTCGCCGTTGGCAAGCTGAAGATCAGGTGCAGCGCCTCGATCTACGACATCTACTGGCAGAGCACCGAGGTCAGCACGGAGGAGGACCGGCCCAGGGAGATCCATTACGAGCCGGCTGCGACCGTCGTCGGTATCAACTACTTGCAGCCGCAGCCGAACTTGCAGACCGGCCAGAAGAAGCCTGACGGCCACGTCGGAGTGAAAGGTAACTTTTTCGTCCACGACAGGGGAATTTAAACGTTCTCGCGATGGTTGCGGGGTACGGTTAGGTCTGATAATGCGCTTAAAGAGTTCTCGAGGATCGGGGTTTCTTGATGTCTTCAGCTCGGTGTGTTTTGTAGGGTGGGAGGCTTAACGGGGGAGAATACTCGTGCCGTTGATTGGACTTTCGATAGCGGTACTGTTGAGGGTTGCGCCACAGTTGCAGGGGTTGATTCGCTGTGGCTTGTCTCGTGTGCTCGGAGTTTTTATTGGCTTACTGGGAGGGACTTATCGTGGCCGTGTAATAGAGGGTTAAGCGTCTGTAACTGGTAAAGATTGTTTGGGGAATATCAAAGTCCTCGTTACGATTGGAATGCGATCGTATCGAGAGTTCTAAAGTATTTTGGAGAAGACTCTTATCGTTCATTCGCGTTCCAACAATTCGTTCTGCATTTAAGAATATAACGGTTAAATATCAGGAGCAATTACCTGCTAATTGGATTCGTAGTTCCACGAAGGCACGTGCCCGGTGGAAAATCGGTTTATCGTCCTAAAATACAACTTAGTCGCTGGTAATCTACTTATACCAACACTGAATGATGTATTTGCGTTCCTATCAAAAGTATGGCTCGTCCCGTGCACTTTTGCATAGTTGAATGTTACGCGCTTCCCGATCTGAATTAGCGCAACCATTTATTTATGACTAGCATTCCGTAGCGAGAGTTTAAAGATCACTGGCGAAGAATCGCATTCAAAGGGCCATTTTTACTGGGGTTAGAAACGCGTGCAAAAATAGCGGATTCTCCCTTCAAGTGTAGTTAAAATAAAAAACTGAGAGAGGGAGAGGGAAAATGAGAGCTTTCATTAAAAGCTCCGTCATTGATCGTCCGCAAACGGAAACGCAGCGCGTTACGATCCTCGAAGCTTTAAAATATTTTCCTTGAATAGAAGTGTCAGCCGGTTCTTCGTTCGCGACGAATCTTCTCGACGAATGATATGTATATACTTCTTTCACGAAATGATGAAATCGGAGAGAGTAAGAATTCTTAATCCTTTCTTCCTCCTTTTACTTTGTCGCCACATCGAACCAGCACGCTGAGACTCCAAGCCACCATCCGCGCTGTTTGTCCATCGCGCGGTTCGGGTAATCTGACCAGCTGAATTATCCTGGTTAACGTCAAATAGCTCGGCGCGCCATCAAATAATTCGTTTCACGCTAGCTAATCCCAGGTTGCGGGGAAGATAATTCCTGGCGCATTCCAGGATTATTTGCTGCGGCTTTGGATCATTTGGCGTCAAGTGAGCCGGGCGCGTCAACGCCGCGAAAATCGGTCCGCGTCGGAAACAGCAACCATAATAACAGCAATAACAGCAGCAACAACAACCATCGACACGAATGATAACGGGGAAACGGAAACAAACGAACGAGAGGGGTGGCAATAAACGGAAAAAAAGCAGGGGTGTAACGAGACGAACGCGAATATTAGTTTCTCTGTGAATTGGCGCCGCGAAGGGGGTTGTATAATAATATCGTTGGTCACAATTCGATGGAAATCGTATCGTGTCATAGTCCATCAATGGTAGTTTGCAAAACTTCGTTTCACTATTTCAGTTAATCTTTTTCAAACGTCTCTCTCACCACCGATCCATCCGATCTGTTCGTTCTTTGCACACGAAGGCACGCGTTAAAGTTACCAGAATATTATGAAATATTTGTCGGTGAAATCGCGAATCAAAGAGTGATTTTCGCGGCGCCGGTTTGCCTGCAATTAGATTTGGGAATGAATTAATCGCTACCGTCATTGCGTGTAATTACTTCGATAAATAGTATTAATATATACATATATATGAAGAGAGAGAGAGGCAGACGAGGAGCCGAAGGTACGAGACGAATTAGGATACTTATAACGAATTGTAATCGTAATATAATATAATAGTTAGAGCGACGATTATTAACGATAATTAATGACCGTCCATGAATCCTCACCGACGCGTGTTACTTTATTTACCGGCATAAACCGTGGTACCGCGATTCCGCGTATTTTCGAATTGATACCAGCCTCAGACGTGGTGAATTAACCAGGTACAAATGGGCACTGTAAAATCGCGGTAATACGCGCGATTAACCGGTGTCATAATTAGGCGCGTTTCGCGCCAGAGGAACGGATTTTCCGGGCCGGCGAAATCGAGGGTTGGAGAACAGGAAAAGAGTGCGAGGAATATGGAAAGGGATGGACGCGCGGTCGCGTTACTCGCGTCACGGTTCACTCGTAGTTCGTTCAAATGTTATTCGAAACCTCGAAGCGTGACTGGGGCCAGGTTAGTTAATTCACTCGAAGAGCATTGAATAATATTTAATCGGGGCACGCGAGCGGACCGGGACCGTTCGATGGAAATCAAGCAACCGCGGACCAGTCCTGGGTTAATTAGTCGAGCGACTCGCCACGGTGATCGACCGTGTTGGAAATCATTTTTGCCTCTGTCGTGGTTATTTGTCGCTTCAACAGTCGTACCAGCTTTTTCCCCCTGAAAACTGAACGAAGCTCTTCGAATAAAAATCTGGGATTGCAGCGCAACGTTCGTACAAAGTTATAACGATCCAAAATATCCGCGCGTTCAATCTCGTACCTTTTCCGGAAAATTGTGCTCGTCGAGTTACATCGTAGTTCGATAAATGAGCGAAACGATGAAAACCTTTTCGCGTTGCGCTAATTATATGTAGTTTACTATCTATGGCCATTCACAGTCAGCTATTTTTTGCGTTGAATCCAGTTAGCAATGTGTGAAATAGGTGGGAAGAAAGGGAGAAATTTTTACGCTCGGTCTATGTAGGTAGTATAGGAAACCCATCATCCATCATCGTTCGAAAGGCACGATCGAATTTCTATGACCCACATCCGGAGGCAGCTATTAAAGCATAAGCGTACCCCGAATTTAAATTTTTTTCGTTATTATGCTCGGAAAGCGCGGTTTTATTACTTTCAATTCCCGCGCTCAGCGCCGACATCGCTGACTAACACGGGGATATATTAACCTGGAGAATGGCGCGAATTAATTCGGAAAGTTTCGCGCCTCTGCGCAACGAGATTCTCGTAACCGGGTGCCGGCTCGCGTTCTCCAGCTTCCGTTACCTTCGCCCCGTGAAAATAGAATTATACGCTCCAGCGAAAAGTATCGATTAGTAATTCAATCCATTGTTGCGGATTCGAGCGGGTTCCCGTCCCGATAAAGTCCGAGGAATCTTCGCGACGATAAAAATCCCGGTGATCGAACGTTTACGAGGAGGAAAGCTGAACTTATAGCTTCGCGAACTAACAATCTCCAGTAATTGGAAGAAGCGTTTCATTGAAACTTTTAATTTTCAATTCTAGCTACTTCGTGAAACGTGCGGCTGTTTTTCTTTCCTCTCTATTGAAACTTAAACAGTCCGAAATATTGGTTGCGAATTCCGTTTCACCTTCGATCGATCCCTCTAATTACTCTTCCCATTCTTCGAAACAATTATTACGGCACCGTTTACGTTAGCCCGTCTATTTCGCGGATTCCCTGTCAGAGATCGTCGGCGCATTCCAAGGCATAAACACAGATCGCGTCGTAAAATATGCAACTTAAATCATTACCAGTGTGGCGTCCGCGAGTAAAAATTCATAACATCCCTTCACCAACTGAAAACAGCGGAGACCCAGAGTCCTGACGCCACTTAACCCACTTGGTCCCGGCCACGCGCCCATCCGAACGTCCCCCGCCTCGTTCGAAGGGGTGCGGAGTACTCGAGCCCGAACTACTCGGTGCTCTGACTCATTTATTCATACGTCCGCGTCCTGTGTCTGCGATCGCGACGCATCGGAACCATCTGACACGAGGAACACCGCAGTGCAGCCAGTCTGTTTCTCTGTTTCCAGTTTTGGGCTCGTCGAGGTCGGATGCGAGGCTCCCGTCGGCGCGGCTGGTCCTTGGCCTGTTCACGGCCCTTCTGATCGCCATTCGTTAACCGTAACCGCAAACCAACTACTGCGCGCTTTGGAGCTGTTTAATATTAAATCGACGTGCTTGTAAAAAGAAAGTCCAGGCAGCTTTGTGTGACGTGAACGATCCAACGTACGAGGGGCAGCTGGGTGGCGCGCGTGTGGGCGCCCCTTTTTTCTGGACCACGCGCGGAAGAGGAGCGGCGTCCGGACAGGTCCTGGACAGGTCTGGAAGTGAGAGAGGACGAGCTGGTGAGAGGAATCAGGGAGTAGGCAATGGTCACAAGGGGTGAAGTTGAATCGCGGTTGAACCGTGAGGAACAGGAAATTGCCATTGCACCGCGTTAATTTGTCCATGATGATGATGATGATGATGATGATGACGACGACGATGACGACGGCGATCGATGAACGAAGGGGTGTGAGAGGGTAGCTAATTCGTGGTCCGCTATGTGCCGACGGTGTGTAAGATCGACGGAACGACGAGAACAACCGAGGAATATTTTATGATTAGACTGTGCATGTACTTGCTTCCTTTTCGGCGGAGATCATGTGTTTTGCAATGTGTAGGTTACAAATACGGTATAGCACGTTTACGGCGCATCGTTTTCTGGAGGTTGGTGAGAAAAAAGATAAAGCAGAGGATGATAGTTTTCTTTTTTCGTACTTTTATAAAACTCGAGGAAAGACTAAACGTAGCGTGGATATTATATATATACATGTATATTCCGCGTGTATATATGTGTGTGTATAATCTGCCTGAATCGCTATCGCTGTCTCTCGCTCCCTATGTGTCTCTTCATCCGTGTCTCGATTCTGAATTAACGATTGCTCGACGCGGTTCGCCTAATACGAGAGGAAGGACAAGGAAGAAACGAAAGAAGAGAGTCGACGGGGAAAGCAGTGTGCGAGGAGATGTACCTGATGAATCGGACGTTCGACGAGTCACTTTTGCGTTGCCACTGTTGCGTTGTGTCTAAGTATCCCGGTAAGCGAGGACGATGAACGGTG
Source organism: Xylocopa sonorina (assembly GCF_050948175.1). Classification (NCBI taxonomy): domain Eukaryota; kingdom Metazoa; phylum Arthropoda; class Insecta; order Hymenoptera; family Apidae; genus Xylocopa; species Xylocopa sonorina. Next base: position 8,784,002 of record NC_135198.1, read on the forward strand.
CTGCGAACGGAAAAGAAATTAAAACGGCACTGGCGCGCGGCAACGTTCGCTTCCGGCCGGAAGTTCGCCGGTTGAAAAGTTCGAGAACGGAAGAAGCAACAGGGGGGAATGAAAGATAAAAATTATGGAAGAGAAACAAAGGCGAAAGGAAGTTCACTGCCAAAAAAAAAAAAAAAAATAGATGGTTCGTAATTTGATTGGTGGATTTTGTTCTAGTCGCGTATGCACGTGCACTCAACTCGATGAAACGCCATGCAATTTCATCTGGAAGCTTATTACGCGATCGGTTTATTAAATTAATACCATTTGCTGTTCAATTTAATGCGTTCCCGTGCCCGATACATTTGTTAACCGCGTTTGACGCGCCTGCGAATGTAACGAATGATAAAAGCGATCAATTTACACAGTCACGTTCCGCTTACAATGGATATCGAGCTTACTGTCCTCCCCTGGACGGGTTCCGGTCGGAGCGTTGCTTCCTGTTGCTCACGCCAGTGTATCGCTCGCCTCGAGTCGGTACGCGCACAAACTTGCGACTTGTCACACCGTAAGAAAGATCTATTTATTTATTTATTTTCTTATTTATCGTTTCACGATAACGGACGAAGCACGCGAAATGAAAGAGAAACGAAAAAAGTCGTATTTATATATATATATGTATATGTATATGTATATTATGTATTAACGAGCGATGTGTGCTAGTATTAGTTACGAATTATTGATTAAGAATCGCAACGACTGAACAATACTCTACATGATTTTCTAATTGTAACAAGTATTTTTGAAACCGTCATCGTTTCTACGTAGCTAACGCGAAGGCTGCGTTCGATAGGGAACGCGTTTCATTCGAGAATTAGCCAAAGAGAAATTAATAAAACTAACGAAAAAAAACAAAATAAACAAAAAAAAATGGAGAACGAAAGAGAGTGGCGTGATTAATATTTTCGAACTTAATGCAGAGAGAAGAGGAGTAAAAGTAAAACAAGTGTGAGAGGAGTGTCGGAGATATCCCCCGTGCCCACAGCATAGTTTCACGGTTCTTTGTGTAATAGAAACGAAAGCTAGTCGAATTTTCGCCAATTTTTTTTGGTATCGATGCTCATTATGTTCCTCAGCTTGTCACGATACGAAAGAATATTTATGATAATAATAACGATATGACCACAATCATCGTTTCATTTCATACCACCACCGAATCGTTTCATTTTTCAGTCTGACTGAACATTCCTATAAAAAACCTCTGTATCAAGGAGCAAAGCACGCAAACAATACAAGGAAACCTCATTTAGAAACTCAAACTTCAAATCATCCTTTCAAAATCAGAGCTATCCACAGAAAAAAAAATGGCTCGTTTAATCATCCAATACTACTTCATCTTCCTTTCCAAGCTCCCATTTCGTTCAGAAGAACGGAACATTATTCTCAATCATTGTTCACGAAATTTCAGCGCGTAACGGGCGAAATATTCTGTGCTTAAATTGAACGCAATTTTGTGGGATAATTCGATGAGATAAGAGGTAATTTTGAAAGGCAATTTCTGCCAGATAACCGCAGATGATGCCATTAAAAGTCCCTTAATGAATTAGCGGATCTTTCATGGAAGTCGCCGTTGAAATTGCTAGTAGAACAGACAGTGCCTGTAACAAGTATTATTTTATCCGACTGGTATCATCGCTCCATTTGTTTCCATATTACCGGTAATAACGTCAATGAGGCAATTCAATCATTCGCTTCTGCATGCGATACGATCATCATGGCCGTGCTCCATGGCTATGAACGCGCGCCACCCTAACTTGGTCGACCTAGTTAATCCTCGAAGATGCGCTATTCGCAACCGACTAATCCGTTTATTCTTTCAAATCCGAAATCCGATATACCGTTCGAAAAAGCACGTTCCGAAGCGTCACGCTTTTACTTACACGCGGGGCTTAAACGATCGTTAAAACCATCGATATCCAACCCTTTTTTTTTCTCCGGATTGTCCGACACCTCGAAAATCGGCGTCGAATAGAGCTTACCCGGTTTGCAGCTGGATTGATAATTTCTATTTAAAGTAAAGGGGACGAGGAATAAAAATGTAACCGATCCTCTACTGTGCTAAGCTTAGCGATGCATGAAGGGTGGTTTTTCCTTGTTTTAATTTTTATTTAGCGACGGACGGGAATGAATAATATTGTGATTGATGTATGAACCGCGTAGAGAAATACTAGTGGATTATAATAAGATTGACTGTACTTTAGATTCGTGGTTTTATTGGGTTAGAATTATTTGGGATTTTAATTTCGAATTTTTACCGACCTTAAATTTAATCCAGCTTGTGTGAAGTTAATCCTGTTTAAATCATGAAGGCTGGGACTAATCTTTGTGTCGGTTAGATTCAAAATGACGCTTAAATGTCTTATATAATGCTTGGAGAATTTACCTGTCCGAAAACTTGGTGCATTTTATTTTCAGTTCACTATTAAGCTCTAGGTAAAAAGTGAATACTGGAATAACCATAGTATTTATGGTGGTGTTAGTTTCGTGACAGGTTAATCCAGCACCGAGGGAAACATCGTTGCGTATTTAGTTCGATGCAACAAATACTTTATCTCGGTTTTCTATTTCCAAATTGAGCCGTGTTCTGCCACGTCCAATTTTATTGCCGACTGCCGACTGTTTTCTGATCGATCGCTACAAAAAAATTGATATTCCTAGATAAAGAAACGTATATTGTAACATCTGTATCAGCGAATCAATGTATGAAAAGACTGATGGTTTCATTCGATTCGTACAAATTATTATTTGTGCCTGTAGCACCTTTGAATAATCCGAATGTATTGGCAATAGCTTTGATTTTCATTAGGACCCACTCTCACCAACAGCTATCGCTATTTCGCGTTTACACTCGCGACAAACGATCGAGCAACATAGCGGAATGGGTTTGAAAACCTAACAGTGACAGTAAACGCACGAACGAACAGTATTTGATGTTTCTTGTTCGCTAACCATATCACAAGCAGGCCGATTCGATGGCTCCTGTCAAATTCTAGCAAACGCGACGTTTGATTTAAAAAATTTTTAAACGTTATTTAAACAATTTTCCAGTGTTCCGTCAGGAGTAATCTGTTTTCCACTTTGTTCCATTCGAACTTTTTTAACGTTATTCCATCACGATCAAGAGGTTGCGTTTTTTAATCGAATAAATATTAAACAAATCACTCGTCCTTTTCCAGATCGGAAACAGTGACGGAAACGCAAATAATTTAGTCCCTTACACGTCACAGTTTTATAAAAGCCGAGTATTTGTGTCGGTGTTTGTTACAGTCAATAAGAGATTCAGACATTTACATTTCATTAAATACAGCGCACGGTAAGTGATCCCAATATTTATAACAAGCCTGGTATAAATTTTACGAACGCAATTCATTAAATAACGATTCAGCTCGCTTGCAATTCAAGCGATAAAAGAGTATCCCGCTGGAAAAGGGAAAGGGGTATCCATAAATATCAATACTCCAATCATTATCCCCACTAAAATTTACCAACAATGCCTCCAGTTCCGCCAATATTAACCAATTCCCATTCTACATTGTTTCCTGCAAATATAACAAAAAAATAATGCCCGTGATAAAAACTGTAATGTTATAAAAATCCCAATGAAATGGATTAAAATGTAAAATCAATTCGCCCTTCCTTTTCACCCCAGTTCACTTCCGTTCGCTTCGGTTTATCGCGATGTACTTTAAGGGAGGATGAAACCTCGATCATCTCGCCGCGTCGCGTAACTAAACGCAACCATTTTTAGTTGTTTCGCCCAATGTTCTAAATTTACAATCCAATTAAGCGTTAATGGGACATATCATCAAAATATACACGAGTCGATCTGGATTGACGAGCTGATAATACGGGTCCACATACGAGCTCGTTGCCAAAAAGGCAATCGATGCTGTTTCCCTGTATACGTAAGCGCCTCTGCACAGGGTGTTCTGACACTTTCAAGAGAAATTTCAAGGGTTTATTTTACAGTCCAAGGTAAGACCAAAGTCAGGAATACGAAAGTTTGATACGTAGTCTCATTTTCGCGAGAGATGACTGTGAAAATTCGTCAAGCATGCGTACACTAATGGTGGAGGTCTATAAGTAGTGCGACACGTGACGAAACGTGGCTGCGCATGAACATCCGTGACCACTGCTGCCAGCAGCGAAGATGTTCGATGAATGGACAGGCTAGTGTAGATTTATACTACTTACAGTCGTGTCTACTTCTACCAGTGCTGTAATTCGCGAAGATTCGTCTCACGTTGGTTCTCGAATCTCGTATCATCGGTGCGCGCGTACCTGATCTACCTTCGAAGTCGTTTCTCTCGAAAATGATTTTGCTCGACTTTGGACCAGTTCTCTTGAATTTCTAACCGACGGTTACCAAACACCCCGTATACAGGAGGCGCTCGTGCACTCGTAGCGATAGGAGTCGTGCATGGATGCGCGAGGGAGGCGCTCGCGTATTCACACGAACGATCGCGGTTGCCTGGAGACGGGAAACACGGAGGAAAACGGCGAACGACAGAAATTCGGATACAGTGATGGCTCCATTTGGGCGGCACGCGGGTATCTTTCATCATCCCTCGACGATTAACCAACGCGCCGTTTACTTTTCTTTGCCCTCCGCCTCGTTCCGTTCGCCGCTGATCGAGGACGACGCGAGCGTACCAGCGACAGCGGCGCGTTCTTCTTCCGATTGGACCACGAAGTGCGTCATAACCTTTCGACGGTTCTGAATTCGCACGACGAGTCGACGCGAACAACCGTCGCTCCGAGTATCGCGTTCGATCCGTGTAAAACGGGGTTGGCAACATTCCGAGTCGCGAGTTAAATTACCAGCGTCGCCACTGGAGGATTCGATTGGCCGTTTAATCGGCGATTTTACGAGCGATTCTACGTGGTGCTGAGTGGTCCTGCAGACCCGCCGACAGGATCGATCAACCGGCAGGATCCTCGTGGAAAGCATCGCAACGAAAATTCCGATCGGATGCGATTGTTCTTAATTAGCGGCGCGTCACGTGGCCAATTCTGGTGAACGGTGTTCCATATGCCGCAGCTGTGTAACCACTGATAAAACGCGAGCCGTTCTTTAGCAGCTTGTACAGTCTATCTCGTTTCTGTGTGTTTTTTTTTCTGTTTCGTTTCCGCTGTTTTCCGTTCGCCAACGTTTCTTTACCTACGCGTTCGATCGTGGTTTCGCAATTGCAACCCGCTGCGACCCACGTAGTTATCAATTTCATCGCAATCCGGGTCCGTTCTTGCCGTAATTGTGATTGTGATATTTATTATCGACATCACCATAGTTGTGGAGCCACGCGATATTGTACGAACGTCGAGGATGGTAGGATTGTTTACGATAATTATTTAGCTAGCCTTCGAAGCGACGACGGAATCCCCGTGTGTACGCGGGCCAACCGTGCCGCCAACCCCTGGGGGATGGAAGTAATTTTTATCTCTATGAAATTATTATTCGCGGCGATAACACTGCCCGTGCTGCATTCTCATTTATTCAATGGTTAATCTCGCTTTAGTATCTTATGCTCCTCGATATTTACGTTGCGTCCTGTTCAGAACGACGCCACATTTTTCTCAACGGGATTAGTCGAGCGTTTCCGTCGATTCGCGATGAAAGAAAGAAGCACGAGAAATGATTTAACGTTCTCTGTAGAAAAATTCAAAGCCAGATGTATGCTCGTGATTAGATGCACAGAAACAGCACACGCTAGGTCGTAGTGGATGCGCATAAACGACCGCAAAACAGTTTGGCCGTGATCCAACAGGATCGGTGACACGCCGTACATTGTTGGTGTTGTACGGATTTGAAAATTTGCCTGCGAGATTTTTGGACTTTTGCCTGAACGGCCATGGAGATGACATCGATGGAAGGTACATTTCGACGGAATGCCCGATTTTTATTCCTGTCTCTCTCTCTCTGTCAATGTTTAGATACTGCATAAGTGTGGTAGATGCCATTTGTCGAATCGCATCGCTCTTTTCTGTGTTGCTTGTCTATTGCGTTGTACGCGAAAGTAGGATAAATTAATAAAAATATGAACAATTCTCCTTACATATTTAAACGAAATCGTACCACACTCTCATCGATTCTTTTTAAAGGCTCCCGTGAACTATGATTCAGCTAATTGCAAGTAGAATTAGTCAGGCTGACTGAAGTAGATACAGCGGCCCGATCAGCCGCTCTCCTCCAAATGGTTCGCGTCTATCGAACAACCTGGCGGCGTTTCCGGTTGAATCCACTTACAACTAGCTGAATCACCGCGCCTTTCGTCGGCTTGCTTGGACTGCCTGTCATAGTTTTAGAGGTACAGTATTTTCCAGCACAAATATCATGAAAACGAGTCCCGAGGGTTCACATTATTGCGAACCATTTCGAAGCCGTCGGAACGATGATTTAACCCCATCCTATTTTCACACGGATCGCAACATATTTCAATTCGAGCTAACTCCGAGACGTCGGGTGCTAAAAATGATCCGCCAGTCGCGGAGTAACTCATAATTAAAGGATTCGCATGAAACAAAGAACGGAGAAAAAAGGTGACGGGAAAATGTGAAAATCGTTCGAGGCGAAAACTCTGCTAGAGCCTACGACGCCTGTCGGTGTCGCGTCCCCGAACTGGGTCATGTTTGATAGGACGCCGGGTTTATATGTAGAAATCTCGTTACTGTATTATACCGAAACTTTGATGGCATCGCTTTGCCGCGGCTGGTAACGCTAACTCTTGCGAACTATTCAAGCAGAAATATGTAACGAGACTACATGTCAATGGATGGCACCACCGATGTATAAACTTGAGTAGCAGTTTCGCACAGGCTGAGAGGCGCGCGACGTACTTGCGAACGTTGCCAGACCGCAGCCTGCTGCTTACCCCGTTCTGATAAACGCCACCCCCTATCGTACGCGCGTAACGCGCCCCGTGTCGGAGGAAAACATTTCCAGGTGTCGTACAATTTCCCTGGAATATTTCGTAGATAATCTGTCGCTTGTTATCGCGATATATTTACCGCGTTCCATTATCGATTCGGAGCCCGTCAAATACACGCGGAGGCCCGGTATAACATTCGCGTTTCCCATTTTGTACGATTGTGCGGCGCAGACAGAACCGGAACCGTTTCTATGCGGGCAATAGCCTTCCTGATGTATTGGTAATCTTCGTCGGAACAGGTAATTCGCGTAGTCGTGCGAACGCGAAATATACGCGGACATATCGTGGATGTAGATACCGGGTAGCAGATAGAAAGGTGAATCAATAAATGCGTCTGGCCGGTGCGCGTTCAATTTTTCGAACGCCACCAGCCCCAAAGTGATGGATCCTCGATCGGAATTTTCATTCGACGACGATGTTTCCGTTTCGACGAATATTTATAACGCATATTAAATACCCAGCGTACGTTGTATCGTATCGCGTGAGAAGCACGAACCTGCACGCGTCACATTATGCGCCCGGCGGTGTCGTTTCAACGTCGTGGATCGTCGATCTAACGACAAGCTATCGGTGTTCCTGCTTCGTTCAACGGAAGCCGCTGATTCATCGTGACGATTTCCGTGTAGAAATATTTGCCTTCAACGCTACACGTGAAGCGATGCGATTCTTCGTCGCGTGAGAGCGAGGACTTCTATTCCCTTCTTTCGTTCTGTTCTGTTTCATCAAATAATGCGACACTCTGAATGCGCGGAAGTCGTGAAAGTCGCGTTGTTTGAAAATTCCTGCAGATGTTTCCAACTATCGATGACGACGTATACGTCGTAATTAATCTCGAATCAGCTAAGTATGGTATAAAGTTCATACAATGTCATGTTGACGAGAGTACGAACCGGTGAGAATATCGGAACGTGGCAGTTTCGTACATGTACGTATCGAGAACTAAATTTCCCTATGGAATTATGTTTTTTCACAGCAACCGACTTCTCTGTTTGTCCGACGTAATTCTGACAGCTCCGCTGGCTGGTAGCCATGTTGCGTAGGCCACGCGTTTCTACCCAAACTTTATATTTAGCTTGGAATATTGTTATATCGCTATATTTAGATAGATTAGATCAAAAAATTTAGTTTTGTGACCAGAGTGTTACATTCGAATCGTATATCGTTGAATATAAAACATCCGTTTCCCGTTCGTTTGATACGAATATAGTTTCACTCTTACTGTACTTTTATACGCCAAGTGCATACCGTTCAACTTCAGACATATGTATTCACGAATTAGAGTACGTTTAATCTCATTTTCATCCAGCACGGAGATTCTGAATTTCATAAAATTTCACAAAGCAAATTTGCGGACCATCGATAGGCAGCTATCGGAATGACATAGAACGCAAATATAAAAGAATTTCCAATCAAGCTAAAGGCACTTGTACGTTTTAATCCACTTATATCTTCAGTATTTCAAGCGAAATCGTTCAATCGAACCAAGACAACTTGTGTTACAACTTACCGATTTCGTCAAGTGACAAGTGGCAACGCAATTGCGTAACGCAGGTACTCGAAATCATCAGTCGTGCAGGTTGGATCGTAGGTCATGTCGCTGATAAGAATTCCTGAAACTTGTCCAGCTATCAACAAGTAGCGTAGCTCAAAGTTTCTTCAGTGTGAAATCAACGTAGGTTGCACACACGTATGTTACGTATACGTGATAAGATTGCATTCGAAAGGGTGCCCCTTCTCGGATCTATCTTATTACCATCGTTCAATTACATAATTTTACATAAGACGTCTCGTTGCACGTCAACCCGTGCAAATGTATGTAACAGCACGACAACTCCGACATTTCTGCACGCGTTACCAAGCTGCTGTCCATTCATGTCGCGCCGACATTGCGCTCGTGACCATGCTCCATAAGCAAATAAAAAATTCAACGCGTATCGATCGCTAGGAGGCTCTGTTAATTGATCTATGCAAACAAGATGCTCGTAGCAGGTCGATGACCCGTGAAACCGCACTATTTCCTCGTTCGACGATCGAAAAATTCGAGAACCCGGTACATGCGCGTTATTTTACGTGTATCGTGAGGTGTAATACATCCCAAATAATATAAGGTCTAATATTTTATCGATTAAAGCAACTAATTTTGTTGATTTATAACGCATTATTCCATCGCACATTTCCCTATACGGATCGCGATACGTTCGGATTGAATCGAATAAACTTTTTATGGCGGAAGGGGCGTTATAAAAAGCTAAAATAAATCACATTGAGTTCCTGGGAGTGTGTGTATATGTTCTTTTTTTTAACTATATCGCCGATTTAATTCCCTGAACTAAATCAAACGTGTCCGCGTATTTTTACCTTTTAAATTGAGTACAATGGAGAACGGTACCGGTATAATGTTTAATATATGCGCGTGCACAAAAAACCATTGATGCGAATCCGATAGAGCTGGAATAGAATTGCAATAAAAATATCTTAACTGCAGAAGAACAATAATATCTCTCTAAAGAATAACAAGAAGGAAGTCCATCGAACGTCGCGTGGTAATAATTGCATAATGATCGCATTTGAACGATCGACAGGTTTGTTAGCCGTAATTTGCAACGGCGAAGACAATGGAGCCGAGGACAACGGTGCTTGGTTTAGGTTCCAGGCGGAATTAATTCAATGCAAGTACGAGCGACCAAGAAGGATCACCACGAAGCTCTCGAGAGCCCACGGAAGACGTCATTAATGCATTCGGACCGTGCGAGATGGAAGACGCACAAATCTCGTTGCCGCAATGTCTTCATCAACCGGAAGAAGCGTCGACTTCGTTTCCTCGATCCCCCAAAGTGAAGTGGTTCCGGACAACGCGCGTCAGACGTTCCTCGCGACTCCCAGCGTCTTTGACAGCGAGCAACTCCTTCGATATCTCACGAAGACCGTGCCTCTGTGTCTCGTGACCGGCTTAAGTGTGCTTTGGCGCCATCCAGAACAACTTTTTCAAAACTTCCCTCCGGTCGCCGCCTGTGTAATTAAAACAGTCCGCGTTCCCTGAACAAAGCGGAATTTTTAACGAGTTGACGGGCGAACTTCCCTCCAACGCATTACTTCACGGCTCGCTAATAATCGGGAATATTCTGTTATTAATTAACGGAGACTTTTGCAAGAAAAATATCGTTCGTTGATCAACGCGAAAGGACGAAGACGCGACGCACCACAGTTGAATTGAAGAACCGTGTTGTTTTTACGGAACGGATTTCGTTACCGCTCGGAAACAGCGAGACGAGTTTATATCAATTTGCACTCGCGAACGTGTTTTCTCTTTCTAGATGTAATCTACGTCTGCAGCGATGTTGCAGCGTCTGCAGCTATGCAGTCCTCATTAAACGGTATAATAATTTTAGCGAAAGTATTTCGTGCGAAGACAGTTAATCCTGCTGTTTACGTCCACGGAGAAATTATTTCTCTCTCATTTCCCGTATTTGTTATCGCGATCCACGATGCTTTTGCATTAAAGAATCAGCGGTTATCTATAGCTATCGATCATTTATTTACGATATGGAATTTCAGGCGGTAATTAACAGAAGAGTATCTTGTTTATTTGAGTTGCAGGTTATATATCTGACAAACCACTTATCCACTTGTTAGCGTAAAATAACTCTACGAAACGATTGCGTAACAAATATTCTTACGTTTCTAATCTTACGAACCTTCCAAGCATTTCGATTAATATCCATATTCTAATTAAGATATAACAAGAATATACTTGAAGTTCTATATTTGTATGGCTGTCACACAGCCAATCGACTGAATTCTCCGAAACAATTGCTTGATGGCCGTCGCCGTTACCTTTCCAATCGCGTCTAATCTAAATCTGAATTCTGACTCGACGGAAATACGCTCGAAGATCTAATTACCGTATCCACCGAATAACCCATCGACTCAACATCGATCCTGAAACTGCCACTCGTCAAACCGCTCCGAAATTCGTACCCTCGATCTCGACCCAAGGAGATGACCCAATCTGGAGCGGAGCGCGTTGGTAAATTCCAACTGGTTCCAAGAGGTACGCGTCGCAGAGTACGCTAATTCGCTTTGGCTATCCCGCTCGAGCAAGGTGAAACGGCCGTGAACGAATCGCAGGAAAACGAGGGAAAGGAAAGAGAACGAGCGTGGCGACGGTCGCGGGACGAGGAACGCGAGCGTGTGCACGCGACGACGAATACGGCGGACAGTCGAGCAGAAAAGGAAGGGACGGCCGCGCGCTGAGCACCGTGAACGTGCAAGAGGAATGTTCTCCAGCGTGCAAAGCTGCCGGGGCACGGGTTAGTAACGCGAGCGGACTCGGTCGACACGCAACCAGCCGCGCGGCAGTCCTCCACCGTGCCTCGCGTCGGTCATCTCGCGCGGATTAAATCCTCGTGGAACGTTTCGAGCGTGTGTCACGAGTTTAGAACACTGACATCGGATACACGCGGTTCTATTTCCGTTGCTTGTGCGGGACGCGACTGCACGGCAGCTAGAAAGACGTTGCGAGACGGCTCGGACGGGTTCGATGGTAGCACCAGTGTTCACGTGAAGGCTGAACGAACGAGCGCGCGAGGACCAGGTTGGAATCTAGGCGGACCAAGGGAGAGGTACGTCGACGATCGCCCAGGGAGCTCGTTACCAGCGAGTTTCCACGCCCAGGAGGGTTCCAACGTACCGCGATAGATCCTGAGCCTCGGTCGATGAATGTCAATCGCGATACCGAATAACGTGACCGGGTCACCGTGACCGAGACCCTGTACCGTCGTACCTCTGTGTTCGACGGTCCTCGTGGTGATTGCCAGTGAAGTGATGCCGTTCACGTTGGTGAGCTCGTTCTGCTACGATTATCCGGTGGCTCCTGAAAGGAGGCGTATTGGCCTAGTTTCTTTCATCGCTGAGACACACTGGTGGTTACCGTGTATCTTCGTGCTCGTCTTTCAATAATTCCCTCGAGGCGAAAGATCGTACGTGTACACGCGTTTATTGACAGATCACGCGCTGTATTTCGTGTGCCTTTTGTTTTCGATACGTACACGATGTTAGCTTTATATCGAACTCGATCGAGGAGGATTATCGACAGGCGCGCTCGGTCTCTCCGTCCGAGGTTTCCAAACTTCAAACTCTCTCGTCTCTTCCTTGTCCCGATTCGATCGATTGTAGACACCCGTTAAATAAATTTAAACGGTTTATCGTCGCCTCTTTCTGCGCCATCGTGGCAACGCGACTGAAGTATTGGATGAAGTATCGGTCGAATACAGAGCGGGACGTTCTCGTTTCGTATACATCGGTGTTGTCTTTGAACGAAGGAAGCCAGAAACGATTGCTCGGAACGAGATCAGAAGCACGGTTCGCTGGTACTCTTTGAATCGTTAACAAGAGAGAATCGCTGGCAAGAGACGTCGGGTCGCAAGAACGTTGACACGCGGTGCCCACCAGTGACTCACGGCTGCCTGTTTTTTATTGCGTCTGCCCTCTTTGTGGTTTCATTCGTGCAACGCTGACTTGGATCTGCGCAGGAATACTAATCCCCCGGATCATCGTCCAAGGTTTGCTTTGTACCAACAATCGCGTAGAACGTTCAAGTACATCCTTTGTTTTCCATCGATTAGTCCGCTACAGTCCGTCGTTTCGACGTTAAAGCCCGATCGGTTCCCGGGCTGACCTCACTTACGCTAATCAAATTTTCTTCGTCGTTCGATTGAAAGGACGATAGCGCCGTTGAAATTCTGCAGTTTTCTCTCGCGCACGTCGAGGGAGAACAAATGTAATGAGACAATGAATAATGCATTCATCTGGTATTACGTTCAAATGTCAGGGGTCTTAAGAAACGAGCGCGTAACTTTGCCTTCCAAGCATCGTAGATAATTAAAGCTCGACGGATCACGAATCGTATCCCGCTGATCCGTTTTTTGTCTCACGTTGCGTTGTCATTCGCTTGCGTGTAAGCGTACGCGTTAGGCTAAGGCTTTGGGTTTTAGAAGGCTTTGGAAGCCATGTGCTACGTGCTTATCCGGGCTTCCGCATTCCGGGAAGAGTAAATTGAAAAATAAAGCTTCCGTTCCAACAATCTCCTCTGAATGTTGAAACTCAATTAGATCGCGGCTCAAAATGCTCGACAGAGTGTCCGTACAATTACATTACATCGATCGAACATTGCGATTCGAAAAGGTCACCGTTTAAATCCCACCATCGACAATTCAATCTCTTTCTTCGCTGTCCAGAGTTTTTCCGAGCAACATCCGATACGATGTAAATCTGTGAAATCGTCGGTAGCTCGGACAATTGTGTCTAATTTAAAGCGTTGTCAACGGTGAGCCATATTAATTTTCCAGCGCGCTACCAGCTGTCGAACCGGGGAAATAATCCGGGACGCGCGGCTGACCGATCAAAACTCGCGTTGCACTCCTGTCCCAGTTCGGATGGTTCACGACCGCCCGCTGAAAGTGCATTGTCCCCTGGCTGGACGCTCGCTGCTTTCACGATATTGCCTATGAAACAGAAGGAAAGCAGGCTCGCCGTTTCTGCGCCGACGTTCGCCGGCCAATTGAGCGGACGTAAAAGCTGAGGAGGAATCGCTAGGCCCCGGGGTCAACGAATCGTCCACTCGCCCCAGCACAAAGGAACCAGTCTACGTAAGACGCGGTGCCTCCCTCGAGCTTCTTCTCTCCTCTCGAGCGTCGTTCTTTCGCCGACTGTCCTCCTCGCTTTTCCTCGCAACGCATTACCGTTCGTTTTTTTTTTTTTCGCCAAGTCAATTGTTTCCCACGTCCTATCGCGTGACACGGGGACCAAACGACTTCGACGCGGCGCACCGTTTACGATCGATTGGGCGCAATCAAACGGCCTCGTAAACAGTATTACCTCGCTCGACGGACGCTTCAATTTGATGGAACGAGGTTTAACGACGGCTGAGGTATTGTTTCATTGGTCCCGTTGTACTTTTTTCTTCCTTTTTTCGGTCCTGTCAGGTGGGATGTAGCTCGCGATCGCGTTCGATGCCGTTGTTTCCGGCGGGTCACAGCGATGGTCGGTCCGTTTCCCTATTGCTGTGACGTGAAGTGCTCGGTAAACGACAGAGTGGACTTATTAAATGATAAGGCGAGATTGAAGTATCAATGTCAAGTTCTTTTTTTTTTTTTATTTTGATAATATGCGAATTTGCGACTAACTGTTTCTTGATAACGATTCAGTATCAACATGTTTTTGTATACCTCGCTTTGGTTTTTTAATCTGTGTTATTTGTTCGTTTCATTCTTTGACAGCGCGGTATACACGCGTGTATACACTAGGTATTGTGCGGTCCAATTTTCGTTTGTCTAACAATTCCATATTGCAGGATGACCGACGATCGAATCGACGATGCGGTATTAATGATCGTAGTTCAATTATATAGTGCACGTATGTAGGTCTGTGTACGTAGTTTTTAACCAGCAATTTATTATTCAACACGAACGTCAACTGTCACGTTAGGTATATGCAATTTTGTGGCCTCCCCGCCAAATGCAAACGCGACATTTTCAGATTCGACGTCAATTTGCTTAAAATTGTTTTACCAAACTGTAATTCGTCCGATGGCCTTAGTAATAATATTAAAGCTCTAAAAATGATAAATTTAACAAGCTCCTATTGAGATTTGTTGGACAAGAAATTATTGTCGGTAATTCACACTGGTTCGTTGCATCGCTGCACTTGATCACCCGTGAAATTAACATTCTCCAATCTAACGGCGTGTAGAATCGACTTTCTTATCCACGCTTAAATACCCAGAGACCGCAACATTATCGAGAAGCAGATTGGAATTCTCTGGTAGCAAAAGGGTTGTAGGAAGTGCCAGTGCGCAATCACGATCCATTTAGAAGTCGCATAATTAATACGTAGCGCATGAATGATCCCCCTCCGCGATGCACCGTGTAGAATTGCAAGAGCTCGCGTTACCGAGTCGCGTAAAAGCAGTTGGTTAAATCGAGACCGGCGAAAACGATCGAGGACGAAGAAATCGAGCGATTCCTGAAGGCTCTCGGTTCCTGAGTACACCGTCGTGCGATTCTCAAGGTAAACGGAATTCAGATTCAAGGTGGACTCGTGAATAATCCGAGCACGTCTCGCCATTCCGCCATTGTGAAGCGTTAATATCATTGTGAAACCTTTGACAGGTTGCACCCATGACCCACATTTCCTTTCACCGAGCTGCTGCTTATGCGCAGCCGTACTTTTTTCTCCTGTCACCGTCTCCTTCTTTTCGAGTCCCTCGGCCGATTTTCCTCGCTTTTCCGATGCCCCGAAACGCGAGCTTTGTCGTGGAAATTTTTCGTTAACCGACGCTGAATATAAATAGAGACGCCTCTTGTCTTCACGCGTTCGAGAGTGGAACTTTCCTATTGAGTTTTCACGGATTTCTTCCTTCTCCAAAGCGAGCGAAATTCTGTTTACATATTCCATGTTTTTTACATCATCCACGGGAATCCCTGAATGTTGATAAATGCCATGAACGAGGAAGATGTCAGCCGATTTTTTGTCGGAGTCGGTGAAACTCTCATTTGTGACCTGAGCTTTGGAGAGAAATTGAATAATTTGAATCTGTTACTAAGGACAGAATAAATTCTGTAGGCTCGCGTCGTTTGGTCGAAAGCGTTCCAGTGCATTCGGTTCAGTTATCAAAGTCGATAACCTCTATTTGTAGCCTTATTACCGTGATTGAGACGATGAACGGACACGACAGTTATGTAAATTGTTTTTGCGACTCGAGAATAACAGGTTTTTTACATTACATCGACCTTCTCTTTCCATTTGTCCTTCGATGGGTTTTTCGCGTTCGATAAAGGCAGGGTAATTAATATGGTCGTGATAATGACAGCAACGTTCGCCAGGGATCTATTGTATTTAAAAACAAGCAATTTTTCACAATAATTGACTACGCCGCGCGACATTGAAGCTTGTCATCCGCAAGAACATAATTTCCGCTCCCGACATTGTTGCACCGGATAAGCGATATGTAACGATCGCCAATTGTACGATTAATCCATGAATTAATCAATGTCATAGATAGGACGTTTTAATTGAGGAGAAAAGGCTAATTAAATACTGTACAGACTGCTGAGAGTATTCAGTTTCAATTGTTCGACACAATGCAAATACAGCACGGTCTACTCTACGATGCGTGAATTAGCGACCGGACAAAGCAGAGATTGGTAGGTTATTTCGCGGTTAGCGTTAATTTTCCGGTAAGAAGCGAGGTCGTAGCACAATGCAAAGCCTCAATCGCTTTACACCTACGCGCGAAACGTAGGCGGAGATTAAAGTCCTCGTGAATGCAGCTTAAAAGATTTTGCGGAATGAAAAAACCGGAAGAGCGGAACGGTGTTGGGAAACGTCGTTTTCTTTTCGCGAATTTCTGTGCAATCCTGCGGAAAATTTCCCCCTCCATTTCAAAAATGAAAAGAAACTCCAGCGATTACGCTTGCGCCATCGTTCGACCGAGCAACCTCCTTCGATCCGCTATAATCGAATATACTTCAAACAAACGCACCCCGATTGCGCCGAATCGACTAATTTCGATCACGTGTCCCGCGATAACACGATCGTGACGAACTGCTCGATATAATTAGTGACGTTCCATCCGATTGCCGATCGAACGAGCAACTTCGAGATTCTCCTCGCCGTTCGAAACCGCCAAGATTCGCTACGAGCGGGACGGCTTTTATCACTCGCGAAAAGTGATAAGCAGCAGTTTACGGTGATATCGTATCGCGCACGAGCAGCCGCGTTTACTTGCACAGAAGGTAATCTAAAGACGGTTACACAACGAGCAATCGTCCGCGCGGAACTGGTGGGAGGTGAGAAAGAGAAAAAACCTCTCGCTTTTTACCTTGCGACGAACTCGTCGCGAACGAACCGTCGTACGTGAAACAAGGATGTTATTACGAAACATACGCTGCACGCGAACATCCTCGCGTTCGCGTCGGTGTTTTTCCGATCAGCCTGCGGCAAAAAGTGGCTCGCGGCTGGTACTTCCGGTACGCGTACTCGCGTGAACGTTTCATTGGAAATCCGCGCGGAGGATGTTAGCAATTTAGCGTGTCGCGCGGTGGTCTCCGAACCGATAGTCGGACCTTTAAATTTTACATCTGCCTGGTAACGCGTCAAAGCCAGTCGAAACTCCATTTCGTTCCATGGGGTATCCCATGTTTCCTCGTTCCATGGGGTATTCCATGTTTCCTCGTTCCACGCGGCAATCTTTACGCATCGTTGGTATCGCTCATATTCCTGGACCGGTCTGAGCAAGAGTCGGGTGTATCGATTTTAGGAGTCGTAAAATTTTAGCAAGAGACAGAGGCAGCACTTAACTGGCGTTGAATAAAATAACGGATCAAGTTCTATCCGTTCGAGCTGAACGTTATTAATTGCAATAGTCTCACGAGCCACTCATGACCTACATCCCGATTCCTACAGCTTCGCTGGTGTCCTCGTTGCCTGTTAACTTCCAGCAACGTGTCAGGATCGTTCAAAGAAATACACTTAAACTTGCCATTCCCCTGTCGCGTTTATACATCAGTCTTCTCTGAAATACGAGCACGTCTACCACTTTCTTTCTCTTTCTCTTCACCAAAAATTCACACACGCGAATCTTCTTAAGGCCTCCGCCTGGCCGTTCCAATTTTCCCTCCCCTTCTAATCTATCTTTCAAAGAAAGGGATCGGCCTCGCGCTGGATCCCTTTACGAGCGTCTCAGAGGGGTACAACAACGCACGCAGGTCGCTGGTTCTCGTCCCACGGTGGCATTCCATGGGACTTAGAGGCTCTCCTAGGCCCTTCCGCCGACCTTCGCTGAAAGGGAGCGGTGTGGAGGGGCTCGTTTAACCTGGAGGGCAAGCAGGTACGTTCGTTCAACTCGTAGCTGACGTACAGTTTACCTGCGGGATCGTCTGTTAGCGCACCTCCGCGCGAAACGTTCGTGCCTCGTTCTGCTTTCTCGTGGCTGGCTCGTTCCACGCGAGGAAACTCGTTGGAATCGCTGTTTTCCAGTGACGTGCTGTCGCGACGCGGTGTCTCGGTGATTCACTCGTCCCAGGTATGGAAGTATCGACTGTGTGACGCTTCTGTTGGAAACTTCTTTGCTCTTGAGTGAGAATCGGTCGTTTCGAAGACAAGTCTGAGTTTAATAGCAGTTCCGAGTTTGGTGATCTTCGTAAGATGCGTGCAGAGTTGTTGAAAGGCGGAGGAAAAAGGCGTTGAACCGATTAGAAGGACGACGTAGGAGGATAAACGGTTAGATGGTTTTTCAAGGTATTAAACGT
The DNA here is from genome assembly GCF_050948175.1 of Xylocopa sonorina. NCBI lineage: Eukaryota > Metazoa > Arthropoda > Insecta > Hymenoptera > Apidae > Xylocopa > Xylocopa sonorina. Next base: position 8,802,276 of record NC_135198.1, read on the forward strand.
TGCGTAAATCCAGGCTTCTTGTTCAGTTACGCCCAGCCATTGTTACAAGAGGTTTCAAATGGTGTGGAGAGGGGCGTAGGATGGCATCGTTCGAGAAAATCGCTCCACAACGACATCCACTCCGCTCTACCTTTCAATTACGCGCGGCCTGTTTACTCGACGGGGTTAGAGGGATGGTAAACAGAGTCGTACATTTCTTTTTAGCCGGTTGGTTGCTCGCAGCGATCTCTTTTCCCTCCCTCTCTCTCTCCTACGTTAATTAGCAGTTTAATTAAATGAAGTTTGCGTTTTTCTATCCCCTCGCGAAACGAGGGAACGAGGGAGAGAGAGGGATTCTCGAATTTCGATACAAATTTTCGACGTTGGATCCAACGAGGGCACGAAGATCGTTTACGACTGCACGTACGCTGATATTCGTGCTGGTGTGTACGCTGGTAAGGTCTACGAGCATGTTTGATATTAAAGACCTAGCAAAGCCAGGGCAAACGTCACGATTATTATTAGATATCTGTCGAATGGAATGTTTATGAGCAACTGAACGGTTAGACGGAAAACGATATTAAATGTGGATGTTAGAAATACCTGTAGCACGATCCGTTTCTGTTGCAGTATTTAATTACTGACAAAATTACGTTGACGTATATTGATCAAGAAAACGCCGTGTCCAATTCGGAATTGGAATCCGCGCGATTATTGCACGTTCTCTGGAAAAACGTAAAAGCATTTACTTTCAGCAGCCACCAACCCCTTTTCTTCAACCACTCGCGCGTCTTCCCGTTTCTTCGCGCTCGATAATTATTATTATCTCCATTCGATATTCGGTTTATTCCAGACGGAAGGCTTGCCCCTTCGTCGCTTTAATTTCGCTGAAACGATTTCGAATCCCCGCAGGTATTTCTCTTTCTCCCGGTCCATATAACAAGACCTTAACGACCGTTGATTAAACTTCTAATTGAATTTCTCGATAATCCACCGGCAATAAATAGCTTAGAACGGGGGAGAAAGGTATCGAGTAATGCGGTTATTTTTACAAACTTGTTTCCCGTCGTTCGTTTTCCTCCGAGGCGGGACGAGTCGTATGGAAGAGTAGTTAACGGAAAATATTGACCGTGCAGCTCGGACAAGCCCAGGACGCGTGCACGGTTCCGCACGGAGAACGGCTCGTAGCGAGCAACGTGCAAAGCGCGAGAACATAATTTCCCGGTGTATTATTCATGACGTAGGGGAAGAGGCGACGTCGTGGAAACGCGAGCTCGATTCGAACGAATTAGCGCGAGATGCGAATTACGCGGGAACGTTGCGCTTATTAAGCCGAATCTATTACAATGCTAATCTTAAACTTCCCTCGTTTCGGGCCCCTTTAACCGCGTGACTGTCGTCGTTTAACCCTTTTCACTGGGGGTAGTCGCGGTGCCCTTCGGGCCTCCGGTGCCCCTTTGTCCCTTCGCCTCCAGACTCTTGTTAAACCGTGAACTTTCCCTCCATTACTTCTAATTAAACTCGTTAACCAGCCGACTGTGACTGAGTACAATTTTTCTTCGTTTTGCCGTTTTCGAATTCCGACAGGTCGTAACTTTTTCAAATCACCAACGTTAATTAAACATTCGAACCGCTTAATTTCACCTCGCCGCGATTTACTCGTTTCTCCGATTCGATTTAATCGCTCGATCGTCTCGACGGAAGGAATAACGTTTTGTAAATATTAATATCGTGTTCGACACTAGTTAATTCCAATGACAGAACTAAATAGTCGCGCTGTAGAATCGTTAATTAACAAGTTGTCGACCATTTCTCCCCAATCGAACTATCGATTCTTCGGATCAACAGTCGGGTCCATGCGTTCGAGTTCCAGCACGTTCACGAAACACGGGTTGTTCGTATCACCGGGTTTCCTTTGAGCTGGAATTCCTTCCAGCATTCCTGGGATTCACTCGAACACACGTTCCACCGGAAGCAGATTCCCGCATCCCAAGTAGCCACTCAATCTCCTTCGTCCCGTTCTCGTACACTTGTCATTCGCATCCAACCGCCGCTGGACGTTCATCCGACGACGGAAGTTTATCCGCGGCCGCGGATTACGACCGTAGCTTACATTAGCTGGCGTATTAATCGCCAGCAACGACTGCGCGAAATAATTAAGGGCTCGCGTTTCCAATGATAACATCGTTTAATTAGATCCAGCAATTACTTTGCGCATCTGACGGGCAGCGCCGTACATCCGAGCACTCGGCTATTAAAGCCAATTAGCAATTAAGAATTCACCTGAGGCCTCGTTACTCGCAATTGTCCCGTGCGCCTAAACTGTTGGCCGACGTAAAAGGAAACACTGGCCACGCGAGAATAATATATCGTCGAAAGAAACAGCCAAGCAATAGGGATCGTTGTTTTAAGTGGGACGATGCGCCATTACAGTCGCCATTCTTCGCCGGACGTCATCTCTCGCGTCCACTAATCTTACAGTCTTAGAATGTAATTACTCCACTTGATATATACACACACACACACACACACACACACACACCATTATCCAAAATAATCAAAAGAATAATCCTTTGCGTAACCGTCAAGGAGAATGGTTCGTTTCCAAACAAACCTCGTTCAATCGATCCGAAGTTATCGTAAAAGAAAGTCCCCGTGGAGCAAAGCGGAGGAACAGGAAAATACCATTCGTGACGATGTAACGAGGACTCGAAGCAGCTCGCCTCGAGCAGTTGGCAAATGCGCGAACAGCGAGACAGAAGATAAAGGGAAAAGTAGGGAACGAATTAACGAGCAACTCGAGGAAAGTAGCGAACGGGTCCGGCGTAATGGCGGTTCGAGTGCGTCTAGAGTCAATTGGCAATCGAGGATTCGACGGGAAGGCTCGTTATTTGGGGATATCCTAGCATCCTCGCGAATATATCCGGGATTATTCCGAGCAGATTTCAGTCTCGTTAGCGAGCGGCGAGGTCGAGGCTGCCGGAAGTCGCGGGCATCCGACAATGGTGTCACGGCGAAGATTCTCGTTAACGCGCTGCGTTGCCACTCGATGGGTGAGTCACGATCCGCGGTTAATTTCTTATGGCGCGCACGTCGCAACGAGTCCACGTTCAATCAATGGTCCCGGTTCGAGGCTTTGACAGGCTGGTCTATCGTGCTAGTGTTTTCTTTCACGTCGATACGGAGAACGAGTTCAAAGGTATCCATGAATTCTTCACTTCGACGTTTCTTCGTCAGAAATGATTATTCTGCAAGCAGAAACGGTCTCCTCGAATCTTTAATCAGTCTCATCTGATCGATCTTTAAATTTCATTCCTTTTCGAAAGATATAGATGGTCCAGAGTTTTATTGCTTGTGAAAATAAGTTGTAACTCGGAGCAACCGGTTTTATGCTTCGTATTTCTTCTTTCGAAGGCAATTGCACACGATGGTTGTTCCTAAAAGTTGTATAGAACGTCAGATCTGATTATACATTGAAAATTAAAGGCCTGATGTTTTCCTGTAGCTGTTCGGTTCTGATTTATCGTTTCAGGTTTATACGGCATTAACGGCAGACGCTGAGCCGTCATAAATAATGTTAAACACCGTTTATCAACTTTTACTAATGCTGCCTCCCGATGGTGATGATAATCGCCGAAATAAATCAGCTTTAGCTTTCGTGCTAATTACATTCGAACAGTAAGCGCTTTAGCGCGAAATGATTTTTATTTGTCGCACTTCTCCATTCTATTATGCCAGCTCTATTTACCCTCCAATTAATTCTCAAGATCTTTTATCGAGCCACCGACAGATCGAGATCTGTATTTCCAAGGAATGACGATATCATTTTAATTTCGATGATTAACTATCGTATCGAGGCGATATCTGAGAATCGCGATGCCTTTCAGATCCCTAACTCTTCGCGAAACAATCGAAACAGCTTTAATCTTTGTTTGTTTATAAAATTCCAATTAATGGGACAGCTATCTGGTTCAATTAGAAGAAGTCACAGATTACGATCTTATGGATACGATTCACAATTCGTGTTCGACAGAAACGCGTTCGTACAAGAGAACGTTCACGGTCCAGTCATGGAAAACAAACATTTTCTTGACTAGGGAAACGAAATCGGTTAATCAGCTCCATCCTTACCAGCTAAATTGCTCCGACTAGGTACATAACATGTTTGGACGCCCCCGAGGAATAAAGTTTTGTAACTTTTTCTACTTCGTCCTTGTTTCTCCTCGGTAAACTCGCGTCCAATAATTTTCTTCGATCGGTAAATTTCTGTTCGATAAAAGAGAAGTAAAATCCCTATAGACAGCGGGCTTAACGAAGCGCGTTTAATTTGAAAAGTTCCTCCTGATCGGGGCAACAACGATTCGAGGAAATCGGCATTTACTAATTGTAATCGCGGTGGCGCATGGCGAGCCGTAACAGGCGAGAGTTAGTAATCGCTAATCACTATTCGATTCTCGCGGAACGTTATCAGTGACATTGCCGATGGCTAGTCGTAACGATGCTAATCTACTTCGCGTTACCTTGTCACCTGATGACTATGTCGCGATGACAAATGCGCTGTAGCTTCGATTATTAATATCGAGTAATTGGTAATGATGCTAGAACGGTGACCAACCACTTTGCCGCGAATGTAGCCGGTGATAACCGATTATCTCGAGTATTGGCGATCGTTTGTAGACGATGTTTGTAGGCGATTGTTTGTAACAATGTAGTTGCAACGATGAGCTATTTCAAATTATCTATATCTTATTTTTATCTGAATTTATCTGATTGTTAGGTGTGGCTTAAAAATGTCTAACAAGATTGATAACTGCTTTAACAGATTCGCTAGCTTGAAGAACGGACTCATCGTTTCGAAAATCAACGTCGCACACTTTCCTTAATCGATGGCAGTTAGTCTAGGCGAGATGTATCGCGACGTGAAACTTTCAAAGTCCGTAGATCCTGGAAGTCCGTGGAGAAACGCCTAAAAACTTCCACGACTTTCACGGAATCATTTGCATCGCGCTGGTAATGAGTGAAGTCGTTAAGCGACGCGAATTTCACGCGTTCCAATTACCAAATTTCATTCGGAAAATTCCAATCAATTTACGTAATTCCACTAATAACCGGCGGCTACTGCACCAAACAACGATCGCACGCCTCATCTTCGTAACATTGCGCCATCGCGCTTATCCAAAATTAATTTAACCTGTTCCCTTGGCGAGGAAATCGAATGGTTATCACGTCCCGTAATCAGGCACCCATCATTTATTCTGGACCTTTCGCACTTTCCTCTTTACGCTCGTCGACAAACAAACGGCGATTTTCAATAAGACCACCGAGCAGACGTGGACGAATGATTGCCAACGTCCTCGACCAGGAAGAGCGTCAACGAACGCGGCGTAAGTGGCGTCGTCCAAGTTCCATTTAACGATCGCCGTTAAAACGGCGAAATAATCGTGGCCAAGAGATCCTACGAGCAATTACAATAAATTCTAGATAACGTGAGCGAGTCTGTGGCTAGCGATGGGATCGAGTTCGATGTACGAAAACGAGTCAGTCGCGATACGGATAAAAATTTCCCATTTCAGAGGATTTCTTTGTACAAAATGTAACAAAAGTCTGTAAAAATCAATGTAATTTCAATTCAGAATTGTATAGTTGGATCAAATGCAAGGGGGAGATAAAAGTCTATGATATCATAGAAAAAAATAAAGAAGCTGTGCCTCGATAAGATTTGATTTCATATATTTTTCGATATATCTTCATCTCCCAGAAATTGTTGGTAAAGTTATCCGTCAACCAACGTATGGTTGATCCCATTCGTAGCAACGGCTCGTCGAGCGTAAAAATGGCGTACGATGACCCGTCCAAGCGCGTCCCGGAGGTTTAATAGCTCGCGCGGAAATCTGCGACTGGCTCCCGATCAAGAATAGGGAATAATGCGAGCGGTAATAGTCGCCGAATGACGGGCGTACAGTCGCCCACCGATTTGCAAATAATGCGAAATTTACCGTCTGGCAACTGTGTCATTTGCTGGCGGAATATTTGATCGTCCGATTGAACGATTTTCCAGTTCCACCGTCGAGATGGATAAAATATTCTGGTAGAGTCAGAAGGGACAATTACCGTTGCACCTCGTAGCTTTCGCTCGCGTCCAACGCGTACTTGATCCGATAATTGCAAACTAATTGACACAGATTTTTATTCGATCCGTGCGTCTCTTTAAAACGAAATGTTTTGCGAAATCTGTTTCTTAATTCCAGATACATCGAGCAGATGGGTTAGGTTTTTCGAAGCATCCACGCGAAAAAAGGAATTTATAATATCAATTTCTTCGCAGCGAAACAATGCGCCTTTTACTATCCGTACCTTCTTCGCGATAAGTTAAAGAATCCAACGCATCGGACGTTCTAAACAGACGAAGAAAAACGGAGAAGATTAATCATGGTAACAGGAAAGCTATTCGTAAACCCAGTAAGGGTTTTTTAAACGCTCTAAACGCATTAGCGTCACCGTTGGAACGGAAGCGTTTAATTATCAGGCCGCTTGATCAACCCGCTGCTAAAAAAACAGACGCCTCTTAATCAGGACGCTCGTATCCCGTGGAACTCGGCTGGTGGAGTTCTTTAACTTGGCGAAATTCGATCAAGATACACGACGATTCGCGTGCTCGATGCATTCCCGCTCGCTATCAAAGAAATACCGTGCCGTCGTTTAATTCCAGGTGACACGGTCGCGGGGTGCTCTCGTCCTCCCTCGTGTCCCACCACCGCGTTCCTTCTTGCCCCGTTTTTCTTTCACGCTCTTCCTTCGCGATCCTTTCCGTCTCTTATCCGACGTACCTAATAACCGGGTATGTGTGCCGCTCGATAAGTTGTATTGTCCCCGACGGGTTGGCTGGTTGCGTCGCGAATATCGACCAACGGGAAACAGCAACCCTGGCGAAATTCGTCGCGCGAATCGCTTTCCAACCGGGTGAAACGCTCTCCTCGATATGCACGCGATCGATCCTCGAAAGGAGGCCTCCGCATCCGGTCTGTCCCTTCGCCTGCCTGTTTCGAACGCGTCGCCGTTCTCGTTTCTTGCACTTCACCCTTAACCACCGACCTTCCACTTCGAATTCTACGCTCTTCGCTCGACAGACTGAACCTCGATTGTCTCGTCGTCTACTTCGCGCTTTGCAAGAGGGCAATGAGATAAGTGCACTTTGCAAGATTCTCCCACGAGCGAAAAGTTCCGTTGGAAAATTACACGTAACTTCATTTCGTGGGCGTTTCTTGTAATTTGTGGGAAAATGAATTTTTGTGTTCTTCTAGTTTTTAATTCTAATCCTTCCTACTTCCTCTTCAACCTTCGTGTGAAATTTTTTCGAAAAACTGAAAGTTATGTCTCTCGTGAATTCATAATCTGGTTTATGGGATCGTTTCACAGGGTGCTTATGTAATAATAGAGCACGAGAGGATCAATTGTGACATCGTCTTGTGAGAAACAGCTTTCTATTTATGGTGGAAATCGTTATTGTTACGCATCCGTGGGAAAATAGAGGGATAAAAAATGCGGAGTGTAAGTGCTAGGAAGTGTTGTGAACGAATATGCATGTTCGATATTTATCGCTGTCCTCGTTGATCGATTCGAGCACGCTTAGTATGCAGTATACCGCGATGCGTTGGAGCGGTCTGCATTCGTGGGAATGAAAGTTGGAAAGTTCCTAGTTCGGAAGGCATCCAGTGTGTTGTTCATCTTGTTTCATATCTAACTTCTGTTGCAATACTTAGTAAAACAATATGTACGCTGAAGGATCGAAAAGATTTTCCTTACAAGTTCGCTTGGTATACTTAAAAAATACTAAACTTTACGAACGCTTTTGTAACCCGTTATTTTGCGAGAAACGTAGAATTCGCCGTTCTGTTTTACCAGTGTGCCGCCTACGAAAGGTAAACGTAATTAATGCTATTAAAACTAGGGAAGATACGAGAGAATACTCGATGTTACGCTTCATCGTGAAAAATATTCCGTACGAGATAATTTGATAGACGAAAAATTTGCTTTCGACTCACGTGAAGCTAACACGCGTACCACGCGTCAAAGTTGTTTGTTAATTTTAACATTAATTACCAAATTCCATTCCCGTAGGTGTGCCTGTCTGTTTTTGATGTTCCCGAAACATCCAAATGCTTCTAGAGGATTAACGAATAAGTATGGCATTAAGCACGAATAAACGAACAAACGGACGCGTTTATATTTCGTACAAAAGGTTTACAAAGAACGCATCTGCCGCAAGCTTTACGCTGTTTTCGCATTTCAATTACCAATGTTGTTGCTTCATAACCACAATCCCGATGATTAATCGGGACCGAAAGTTTTAATAACCTGTCCGCCCGGAAATTATATCAGCCCTTTCGCGTTGTAACGGAATATTATAACGTGCCTCTTCGTGTGTTAAAATTTCCAACTGCATGACTGCGTATCGAGCGTTATTTCATCCGGATGCAGAGCAGCTGACATTTTGAAAACCTGATTAGCGAAATCGAGAAAAATTTATACGTTTTTTTTTTTTAATATACACGTTGTACACGTAAAATGGTTATTTGCTTTTGGTTTAAAAAAAAAAACCACTACCTGGAATCTTACGTACCAGTCGTTTCACCGTAGCGTGCAAGCTTATTCGATTAATCGATCGAAACTGACGTGACCCACGTCGAGAAAGAATGTCTCGGAAAATATTAATGACACCAGGCGGAAAAAAATTAATTTCCCCCTTCTGGAACGCCTCGTAACTGACAACCGGCCATTTTGATTGCAATTAGCGAAGCTTTTGAGGAATTCGACGAGATTTTTACAAAACTCTACCTATAAATCGTAGATCGTTTGTGAAAATACGATCGTTTAGATCGTTCTTCCTGTTAGCGAATATATTTTGTGTTTCGTAACTGTGTTGGCAATTCATGCGTTCTATGTTGAAAAAGTAGACGAGGTTAGTATACTCGAGGACTATATGTCTTTTAGATCTTTTAGATCTGTTTTGAGAAATAATTTTTGCCAAAAATCGCATGGACAAAAGTATACCTTCCCCCCACGATGAATTTGATATTCCAAATAAAATAGAGAAAAAGACTGGGACAACACTTCTGTGACACAGCAGGCGAACAATCCTGTAACCTAGTTTTTGAACAATCCTCGTTCTCATAGTGATATTATTTTTTATTGCTCGTTTCGAGTATCGCGTCGAGCCATTTTTGCCACAGTTCGAAATTGGTTTAATCCACGCGTGAAGCATACGGGCAGAAACTTCCCCGGGGTATTCAACTATCGTTGACGTTATATTACGATCACATTTATACCGCTTGTCGCATAATAAAATTCAACTTCGATGCACCGCTCCATTTCCGACGTTCGGTGCCGCTAAGGGTCGTTTAATTCGCTATATTCCCTCGCTCATTAAAAGACTAATAAATAATGCAACATGAATCACAGCAAAGCACACTATATACGTATCTCTAAACTAAACCGCGAATCCTTCGAATGTAAAAAAAAAGGACCACGTAGATTCGAAATATTTTCCAATAAACAGAAGGAGATGGGATTGAAACCAAGCCAATCAACCTCTGCACTCTTTCCTGACCACGAAAACACCGACGCGTGTCCATCGATACACTGCGCGGCAAAGAAACCGATAGAAACTCCGATTCTAGGCAAGAGTTAAGTCGCACGTATCCGGTGGTATCATAGAAATCAACGTGTTCTTTATCTCAACGTCTTATCTCCTTATCTGAAAAACCCACGCGTCTTCCCACGGACGGTGGTTCATTTCTCGTCCAGGCTTGTTTTCTCGTGGTACGTCTCCCGCCAGCGACACGAGACATCATCGCGGTTCGTTTCTAAAGAGATTTCCGTTTTCATTTATTCTCGAAAGCAGGTGGTTCCGTGACATCGACGGACGAGACGCGCGACCAGGACCAGAAGGAACATCGCTGCGACTCCTTCCAAGAACTAACCGGTTTCCTCAGGATGGGCTGTTGCGGGTGCTCGGACGAGGCCTCCTCCAGGGTGGAGCCAGGGGTAAGGATTACTCTTTACGATTATTTCGACGTAAAAACTTCTCGTCAGGTCAAAGTAACTTATTGCAACGCGCACGAACGCTTCTGCTATCGTGCGTGTACACGTTGTGATAACAAAGTGCGCGAGTTATTACACGAGTAGACATGTGTTTTACCAGCTAGTCGATATCGAATAAACACGTGGCCTACCGTGAAGTTAATCGTAGAAATGGGGCTTTCCAACGTGGGGGACAAAGTGGATAGACGAGGTAATCAGAAAGTAGAGGAGAAGAAACGTATCCGTGGTTCGTTGGGAACGGGAGGTTGGTTTTAATGCGAAATGTTTTTGCGTAGCATTCATTTTGCGAACTTTTTTGGGGGGAAAAGTTCGCGAATTTGGCGGGACGAATGTACCTGTCCGTTCTCTCGCGTCGTATGAAATGTGGAAAAAATTATGTGTCGTGCTTTAAAGTAGCAGCCTTTTGTTGTCACAATGCGTGAGAAATGTTGTACGAAGAACAGTTTTCGGTATGAGTTTTGCAAAAAATTGAGCTAAATCTCGGTGATCTATAATAAAAACTGCCCCCATTTTAATTTTGATTATAAGATCACCTCTCGCTCGACGAAATAACATAACTTTGAAATTGTGCTTGCACAGTTCAAACGCTTTATTTTATTTTAAAAGAAAGCAGTGCCCTTTTACTTCTGTCTGTGTATATTTTACAATTATTACTAATTACATTTATCAACGTAATCATCCTTACCGAGCTCTATGAATATTTTAATTATACTTCCTTTTACACCGTCATCCTTATTACGAATAAAAGTGTGTATTATATTTTCATGTAAACGCGTGTGCATCACCATTAACGAACCTTTCTTTCCCTTCTTTCATTATGCACAGTTTTTTTCTTACTTAAAAATATAGAATGGAATGCTTTACGGTCATTTTGCATACGAGTAATGCATTCACCCTTCGAAAGCTGATTTTGAAGGTAAATGCACTCAGAAGGATTACGCACGTGGCATGAAAAGCTTGGTACCAAATATTACCCATAATGAAAATTAACGCTTAACTTTATCGCTTGCATTAGCAATTTTTTTCAGTAAAATTAAAAGTTTTTTAAATTAAAGATGAATATCGTGAATCTACATGGCGATGGGGTATCCGCGCGTGGTATAAAAAATAGAGGGTGCAACGAAAAGAAAAAAATCCAAAAATAAATGAAGAGGGTATTGAAAAAAAAGGATTGGAAATTGGCAAACGAAATGTAAATCGAACGCAACGGAGCTTATGGTCTCTGGTGGGCAATTTCAAGAACAGACCGTTCCGCGTGCTCTGTGTTAAATAGCACTTTCTTACGATGGTGAACGCAGATAAATGGTTTAATTATAACTGTTTATTCCTCGTATTCCGAAATGTAATTGGGCAAGAGGTGGTCTTAAATTGATGATCACTAGCGCGCATGGAGAGCCGGTATTCACGCTGCGATGAAACCGCTGTTTTTGTGCTAATTGTAGAATTACCCCTGGCTTCGCTGGCATACAGGGCGGTTCAAGAACAACGAGATGGTTAAAATTCAAATTTGCACAGCGTATCAAACTAGCAGCGAATTATTTAAACGAACGATAATTGTTTCCATAATTATCTGATCGTTCTCGTATGATCAGTAACGCACGCATGGGAATAGCAAATTACAGATTTATTCGTATATCTGATCGTGAATCTGGTTCAACCCTTACAACGAGCGTCGCAAAAGGGAGTAGCATAATGAAATTTAGTGTTTTCAATTTTGTTTAAAAAAATTTACACGATAACAGCTAGCTGTATATAAGTTTCACAGTCGTTAGAGATTAACATCTAGTACCGCGTAAGTTCCCAGACTGCCATTCTTCAGACGAAGTTCCGTTATGAAATTTCATGGCTGCCCTTTAAACCGGGGAAAATTAAAAAGCTAACGTTCGAGAAACAGCTTAACGAGATCGTTAAAAAGAATCAAGATTTAATTAAATCTGTGTTCGAACATTCTAAACCAGATGTTAGAGCCAGAAGTTGTTCCATCATTGCAACCCTATTGATTCCAATTTATCGAACCTGAAGAACCCGTCGACCCTCACCGCGATTCATTGGCATTGATCCGTAAATGGAAAAGGTGGCCGGATTTTCGTTTCAATTAGCGTTAAAGCAATCAGTTTCGACACGAACGACATGCGTGAACAAGAAATGTTCACGGTGTAACATATCGCGTGAGAAGTCCCGCGGTGATGCTCGCAATGGGACCGTCTAATGGCGCGCTTTTAATAAGGCGCAGGAACGAGGGTGAGAAATTTAATTACGGACGGCGCGCTAATGCGAGCCCGCCGTCGAAGAGCCTAACTAATTTAGGGTGGTGGCCGCGTGATCGTTCATTGTAAAAGGGTTACGAGCGGTCAGCACAATGCGTTCGGGATAGAAACGGCGCGGGTTCGCTGAAAGCGTTTGGTCAACCCGCGATTCCGCTGGAAATTTACTCGCCAGTTGTCCGCTGCCAATAGATTCGACGTTTTCGAGCGTTACGCGAAAAGATGCCCCCGTTTGTTTTGTCTCTCGTGCATATTGATACGGCGGAAAAATCGACTGCGCGTATCGCGGAAATGTAAAATCTGGAATTATTCAAACGACGCAGCGGATTCCCGCCAAATCTAATCTCGTAAAGAACGGTAATATTTCTCTTTTATCGTTACGGTTATGGCCGTGCAGATTTATCCGGTTCGCTGTTACAGTTATCGAGATTTATACCGATTAATCGCGTTCTCATTTGTCTAGCCCCGATGCACTCTTTTAGCTCGCCAATGCGTCATTAACTTCATTCATTTCCTGTACTAATCGACGAAACGAAAATAGACAAGAGCAGCGATAAATTAAGGAAGATTTAAAGTATAGCAAGCTAAGATATCACGTTCCTCAAGTTTCCTTTCCCTTGTGATAAATGCCTCCGTTCCCCAAGAAACATTAAACTTTCACGCGTCTGACGCGAGATACCTGTTCGTTCATCCATTTAATAACATCCATCGTTGATGAAATAATAATCCATCGTTGGCCAAATAAAGCTGGAGCTAAGAACCGAAAAAACTTATCCTCTCAGCTGTCTCGTTTAATTCGACGGTTCACCAACAGATATCACAGACGTACGCCAGTACTTTTCGCTCGAAAATAAACGAGCGAGGAACATAAAGTTTGACAGGGTTTACTCGATGTCTTCTGTAGCATAGTCACGATTCCTTTAACCCACCGTGTTTTTCGTTTCAGACAGGACACGAGGGAATGGCGGCGGGTCATACGAAGATGTTCGTCACCGATCGATCCTGCACTGATATCCTCACACTGGTCATACTGATCTTGCTGACAATCGGTTTCGTACGTGTTCTATTCACCATTCTCTGTTGTTTGTCCCGTTTCGTTTCGCGACGCGCGAAAAATATACATGACAGCTTTCGCATTTTATTGTACACGCAGGGTTACCTGATGAGCGTCGTGGTGATGAAAGGGGACATTTACCGGATCATAAATGGCTACGATGACTGCGGCAACGTTTGCGGACGCGTCACGCCGAAGGAAACCGATCCTACATTCCAGTGCAAGGGCAAGGACATGAGGAAAGCTCCGTGAGCATAATTTGGTTCATTGATCCAAGGGCGCGATTGTTTTATCCATTTTATTGAGCTGACTGCGAGCGCAACTTCTTAACGCGATGAACTCTTGTTTGTGACATTTTTCTGCGATACCAGCTATTTACCGAGTTATTTAATTTCTTGCTGCATATATTTAAATTCACGACACCGATCGCATTGCGTCTCGAGTGAAAAGTTTCGCTCCGCTCAACTCAATTACGAACCGTGTACCGTGAACAGCGGCGGAAATATTAAGTAGCGAAGTGCTGCAAACGCTCTGCTGTTCGAATTGATACGGGGTGGTGAAAAATGGCTGGAGCTAACAAGAAGAGTCGATGAGAATTAACGAGAGAACAATGAAGCTCGCAACGTTCCGATTAATAACGAATGAAATCAGCTTTACGAGACAATTTTTCCTCGCAACCCGAGTGAATGTAAATGTTCGCCAGCTTTATGCGAAACTTCACTCGATTTAACTGATTTAAAACTCATTCTCGCTGTAAAAATTGAACGAAATTTTGCAACAACTTTTCCAGCCATGAGCCTGATTAAATCACTGCGCGTGGCGCATTTATAAAACGCATCGTGAATAGCCAAGAATATTTTCCGCGTACCTCTCGTTAAATTAGTGGCGCTATAACAGATGATCAAACGTTAAGCAGAATAACGATACTAAAAAGAGGAGAAAGATTCCAAAGACGAGTGATCGCGCGAAATATTTATAGCCAAATAATTAACAGTTAACGCGAAATAATCAACAGTTAATCTTCATTAGCCAAGAGCACCAGCATCGAAACGTTCGTATCTTCCAATTAATTCGAGCAACAGTCTCCGACCGGTTCGCTGTATATTTTCGCGGGTTTCCCACCAGAGATTCAAATTAATACCAACTATCCCCCGCTGACTCTTCCAATCTATCCTATCCCCTCAACCGGTCAACATTGACCATAATCCAACGATCTATCGAAATATGTAGACCGCTCGACGTTCTGCCGAACTGTGGACAAACTCGCGCGATATTCGAGCCTCTCCAAACAAGTACCCGTGGCCCCCGAAGGATTAATAATTTCCCCGCGTATTAACATCGAATTTCGCGATGCAGCCAACAGCGCGCCGGTGAATTCAATATTCTGAATGAACGAAACAAGTTCGCGACAATGAGACCAGCTAACGATTAATAATTCCACGGCCGAGGTGTTCACGCGCTCGTTAATATGCGCGAATTACGTTGCACGGTCGCGAACTGTGACGTCGATTCGATTAATACGGCTCACCCAGGGTGAGATCATTTTTGCCAAGCTTTTTATCCCGCAATAGAGAAATTGTAACAGGAATACTTCTGTTTCGATTACCACGAGTGAAAAATATAATCTTATCGTTTGTTTCTTGTGAAACACGTTTTACTAGCTTCGACAATAGCAATATTTTCTTCACTCAGTTTTATTTCGCAATAATGAAAGAGTTGTGTCATCCATCGCGTGTAAATGCACAACGATCGTTCTGCTGGGAGTGCACGAGATCACGCGTCGTTTCCAGTTGCACTGTAGTGGTTTAAGAATTTTCATTTCGCTTCTTAAATTTCTCACGATTTACCTTCGATTGTTAATCGCGATTCGTTGTTTCATTCTATTAATATTCAGTCATATAAAAAATCGATTGCGTTCTCCTATTGTTAAGATGTTCGGTATTCAATTATTTTCGTTGCACTCAGACATCGCATTTCGTCCACGGAAGTGGTATCTTTATAATTCCAAGGAGATAACGTGGAAAAAGGAACAAAGATAGCGCAATGTTACCTTGCAAGCTGTACGGGCGATAATTATACCAAACACCTGCACAGTGAACGCGTTAAAAGTATAAGAGCGCAGGTACATAAAACAGAGAAATTAAATTCCACTATTCGTATCGGTAGTGTGTCAAAACGAAACGTACTCCGTGAACTGGAAGAATTAAAACCAGCCTTTTCCTATTAGTCCGTTAACCTCGCCTTTTGCAACTGTTCATATCCCTACAGGGGAACTTGGCGCAGCGGCGCGAGCTAACGCGGTTAATTACCGCGTTACGTTGCACATAAATTCGACACCGTCCTCGGAAAACACCGCTGCGACTATTTCCCAATTTTCCAGCGACACTTTTCGCAGTCGCTCGTTCGTTAACGCCCGTGCTAATTCGTTATTCATTTTCCCCAGGTACCAGAGGATCAACTGGAATGGGACAAAGAAATCGCGCGAGTGCGTGGAGAAGTGCTCCGATGAGTTAGTATTCCATGGTGCGCGAGATCACTCGCCGTTTCCGGTCACGCAGTGGTGGTTTAACAGTTTTCGTTTCGTTTCTTAAATTTCTCTATACGCGATTCGCTTTCGATTGTTGATTACGATTCGTTGTTTCATCTGTATATTGTACGATGGACTTTTCTGTTCCACTTCTAGAGAGTTCGTGTTCCTGAATCGTTGTGTATCTAAGAAGGTAACCGACACGGGCAACTCCTTCATCAGAAAGTTCGGTCTGGATAATTTTTATCAGGTTTGTAAGGTATTCGATTAAAATCGAAGTTGTATTAATTAGTCTTTTTACGAAGAATGAAATTCAAACTCGAAAGCGGGACAACCCTTATTCTTCTGCCTAAGAGAACAGAGGGTAGAGATTATTTTAATTTCGTCTTTCTAGTATGAAATGAATTTTGTTCTTCGACTCGCGTTCCGAATGAGATTGCTCGTTTTCTAGGAGGTTTCCAGAGATCTTTCTGTAGCTTGGAGGGAGCTGGTTTACTTATTGCTAATCGCATTAGGTACGCATCCCCTTTTTCATCCTGTGCTCAAATGCTTCTTAACTGTTATCTCCTTTTGCTTTCGTTTTCAGCCATTTCGCTGGCTATCTTAATCGCCTTCCGTTTCATACTGGACTGGATCGTTTACATCGTCCTGATCGGTGTTAATGTGGCGTGTATCGGTGGTACGGTGTATCTCTGGTAAGTTATCCAGCGAGATTTCTTATAGATCCACTCGAACGCGACAGGGCATACGATCGATGATATATAACACTCTGCTTTCGCAGGCTTGCGTGGCACAATGAGAAGAAAGCGGTGGATAAGCATGAGATATCAGAGGAAGAGTCCAGTCAGACGGCTTACATGGTCTACGCCATCATACTCACTGTTGTTACGGTAAAGCACCATGTCATTTAAATATTTATACGAAATAAAGTAAAATCATTGTTCTCCAATGATTTGTGAATAAAAAGTTAGTTAAAATAAGCTTCAAGTCAGGAAACGCGAAGAGTCTACAGAAAAATATTGACACTGTTAATTAGACACAATTTGCAGGTAATCACGTTGCTTGTCGTACTGGTGATGAGGAAAAGAATCGCCCTCGTGATGCAGCTTTTCAAGGAGGCTGGTAGAGCTATCGGCGCGATGCCACTCCTTCTTCTTCAGCCTGTATACGTAAATATTTGATAACACTATGATGCACAGGGTGAGGCAACAATTTTCGTCCATTTGAAACAAAGTTCCAACGCCTCGAAGAAGACGTATCGATTTTCTTCGCAGATCAAAGTCTACAGCTGCTTTCACGTTCATTGTGTACTCGATCGCATAATTTCTTATCGTTACGGTTATCTGTTTGCACGGTTCTTATTGTGTCTACATTACAGAGTTACAAGAGTAGCATTCATCTCTGTATCAGTACCGCATAAATTTGTGTCTTCTTCAAGGGCGTACGAAGAAATGGCAAAAATGATACTAGTGAACAGAGTTATTGCTGTCAACCCTTCAAACTTTGCCTTTAATATCGATGCACTTTGAAGAGAAGCCTATTTTAAGAAGACAAAATCACTGTTTCAGACGTATCTTTTGATTGGTTTGACCGTGGTTGCTTGGGTTTACTGTATGCTTTGGATAGAGAGTGCAGGGAACATTTACATGAACCGGAAGCAGCACATCCACTTCAGGAAGGATGCTATTGTAATTGTAAGTGGTCGAATTAACCCAGCAATGTTCCATATCATTCGAGCCATTAATCGATAACAAGACGACATTTCGCAGGCAGCTAGATGGTACAATCTGTTTTTCTTCTTCGTCACCTGCGAGTTCCTGCTGGGCTGTCAGCATATGGTTGTCGCCCTCGCTGTGGCGCGTTGGTTTTTCACCAGGTAACACTTTGATCGACATCACGGTTCTCGCGTGGATTGCTTTCTGTTCGCGTATGAAGACGAAACAATAAAAATTTCCAAGGTTCCTATTTCGCTTACTTCACAAACAGCGACGAATTCATTTACGGAAGGCAATCCACGCAATCCAAGATTACAAATTTCATCGTATTAAAAATGAACGATTTGTAAAGTTCTGCGAACGGACACAAGAAGCACGTTTCTCTGCCTATCGCGCGAGGATTTGGCTTTCTCGTGATGTATCACTTGGGAACGGTCGCATTTGGTGCGCTGATCATCGGCACGGTTCGACTGATAAGGGCTGTCATTTCCTTCGTGCAAAATCGTCTGAAGAATTACGACAACGACTGCGTGCGAGGGATATTATGGTGTTGTCAGTGCTGTTTCTGCTGTTTCGAGTGCGCTCTGAAGTTCCTCACTAGAAACGCTTACATCGAAACAGGTACGAAAACATTCTACTACATCTTTTGTAAGTCTTGTTTAAGACTTCAATTTTCACGCTTATTTCCAGCTATATACGGATGTAATTTCTGCACGGGAGGCAAGAAAGCCTTCCAAGCTTTATCCAACAATATTCTAAGGGTCGCTGCTATTAATAGCGTCGGAGATTTTGTTCTATTCTTGGGAAAGGTGTTGGTGGTTACGTTGACTGTTGTGTCAGGAATCTACTTAATGCAGGTACGTCTCTCCACGATACATTTGTTTCTCTTCTATTTGGGAATCGTGTTCATCTATTAATTGTGTTGTCTGTTTAGAAGAAAGAAGGACTTCAGCACCCGTGGGTGCCGATTGCGCTAGCAGGAGTGTTCGCTTTCCTGGTGGCGCACTGCTTCATCTCTATCTATGAGGTAATCTTTAAAAACGACTCAATGAAACCCCATGTAACTTGATGTAATGCCAGAACTACGGATAAAGCAATTGAGTCTCGTTCTTGTAATTGGCAAGTGCCGTGAAATTGTGCTCGGGGCAGGCCAACAAAGGCCACGGTGTCAGTTAGCTGTAAGTAGATTCACAGACACAGTAGAATATCCAGAGAAGAGCATTCCCCTTAACTACTGAATCTACTTACAACATAAGACGTCAGACTTCATCCTGATTGTCTGACTACGAATTCTATCTGCAATATCTGCGACCATAAATTCTTTCTCTCGTTGCAGATGATCATAGACACGATATTCATTTGTTTCTGCGAAGATTACACGAAGAACGATGGTATCAGCAGGCCATACTACATGAGCCGTAAATTAATGGTAATTAACTTTCTCGCGGTCGCTTTAAGGTAGTTTCTTGTATTAAAATTCTTGTCCACGTTTCAGGAGTTCGTCGAGAACAGCAGGAAGGCTCTTCGGTACCACGACCAACAAGTTGCTAACGCACAGTGACGTTCTGTCGCTGGTTGAAAAATGAAGCAAGCAATCGAGAACCGCGAGGACTTTTTTATCGTGTTATCCGAGTCACTGTGATCCGAACACCCAACGGACGAACGTTGTGATTAACTTGCAGTGGTTCTTCTCGCTGTGAAATTTTTTACCTCCGTCTTTTAGTACTGGTACAAGTACAGTATTACATGAAAAAAATGTACTACCAGTTTCACGGAATTTCAAGCGTGAAATTTTCGCTGGTGGTATATACAGTCTGTTCAGAATTACAACTAATCCTAACACGATTACGAGAACGTAGTCGCCTTAAAGATAAGCTATGTATATTTTTTATTACGATAATGTATTGTATTATATGTATTTTTTATATAAGTTAAGTGTGTACGTGGAAATTATTGGTGGAACGTATTCGCGTGGCGCAGACTGACCTAACACGATCGCATAATTTTGAACAGACATTGATCGCTGTATTACAAAGAACAAACATGAAATTGTCTGTGATCTACTATACGATTTTTACGTAACACTGTACGTGTACTTAAACCGCTAAATACAGTGGACACGCACAATTTAAATATCCTTCCCGCAACGAAGGGCGACCACAATTATTGCCACTGTTTCCGCGATACGAATTACGCCGAGCCTTCGTTACAAAAGCAAAGTCTGTGCGACTCGCTAGAGAGATTTATTAGACAGTTTGCAAGACAGCGCTGCTTACTGTACGCGAACAAATAACCGTGAACATTCCGATTCCTACGAGATCGTAGCCATTATCGAGAAGCATCGAACAAAACGTGCATTTTAGTTTGCTAGGATCGATTCGCACCTCTGTACCGTGCGAGTATAAATAACGATACTCGGATGGTTCGAGTGGCGAACAATCACTGCGACATCGTGAAAGCTTTAACCGGGCATTTTGCAACGCGAACGCGCGTCTCTGAGCACGCTCGAAACAGACGCTCCCATTGCCAAGAGCTGTCTGAACGCGTGCCAGCGGGCTGAGAATTGATCAAAAGACTATACCGCGAGGCGGGACAGTGCTCGTCCCGACGATAACTCGCGAGTGCCTACATAATTGCTGTCACATCAACAAACTGTCCCTGTGTGTGAACATTTTTCGCGCGAAACCGCCCATCGATGTGTCACGCATTTTATTAATCGACCGTCAACGACCAACAAGTACAGTGATAAACGTGGCCGTTGCACGGTCACCCACGAGAGACGATAATATTTTAGCCTTAATAAATACATTCTGTGTACGCACATCGTGATGAATAGAGAGCTCCGATTTTAAAAGACGCACTGTGTATTCGATTCTTGGCTACCCTGTAGAGCCTCGGCTAAATATGCTGGCAATTCAAGGCCATCTTCCTTGTCCTAGGTTACTACGGATACGATTCTTGATTTTAGAGGTTCTTTCGGGAACGACTGCCAGGGAAGAACGCCAAGCCTCGTCTTCTTCAGTCCAAATGCATGTGATTGGCAGATTTCGGTACAGAGGAGTGTAACTCGGTGATCTTGAGCAGCCGTGATCTTTACTTCTAACCGTAGCAGCTGCTGCCATTGACTGAGACGTAACGTCAAGCGAACAAAACTGAAGTTTCCTGGCGAATTTAAGGTCAAGCAATGGGGAACAGAGAGGTCCGTAAGGCACGTTCTATTGTCAATTGATCAATTACGAAGCGAGACTCCGATAACTGCGAACAATGAATGCCATTGTCATCCGCGTTAAGCGAGGACACTGTGCAAGGCCACCTCTTGACGATGGCGGATGCCAACCTACTTTCTTCTTCAGACTTACTTCGATATTCCAATAGCACGCACACAGGAAGCTCCACTTTTGCTCTTCCACTAGTCTCTTACTACTCTCGTCTAACTTTTCACGCTACTTATCTTCACCTTTACTCGTGGCTGCAAGCCGTATTCGCTTCTGCACGTACTTCGTTCGCCAAATCGATTCGTCGTTTACCATTAGTCCAATTATGTAGTGCTGCTATCCAAAAAGTGGAAAAAGAACAAGGGAGAGAAACTGGACGGTGTCAGAGAGACTCTCTCGCTGTGATTCATTACTTTTTCATTTATTCGTTTCGGGCACACAGTTTATTGCATGGATGATTATGCACGCCGGCGAACTGAGACGCCACGGCCCTCGTCGCCGGCGTATGCACAAGTGGATCTTTTATTTTTTTTTTTTTTTTTTTGTCTGTTTGTTACACTCAGCTGGCAGTAAGTTGGGCCGACATTTACGAAATCTAAAGCGGACACTTGTCTTATATGTATATATATATATATTTTTTTATATATGTATATACTCTTTTTTATTATTTTCTTCTTTTTTTGCTTGTCGTTTTCGTTCTTAAAATCGAGACACGGGCGTTCTGAATGGATTCGTGTACGTGTACGTGTGTGTGTTCATGCGTCTATATGTTTAGCATCGGTGGAAAAAGGGGGATATCGTTTACTTATACAAAAATCACCACGGGATATTGTACTCTATGCGTAGCGTTGTCCGGGACAACTTCGACGGGACTAGCGTAACGAGAATTAGCGTGAATACGCTTCGATATTTTAACGAAGCGTGTTGTCTCTTTGACGGCGACCCTTTCGATCGTGTCCTCGTTAGTTTGCGTTTACTTTTGTTTGCTTTTTTTAAACATTTTTTTTCTCTTTTTTTTTTGGAGAACGCACGGGATCAACTGCGCCGCTAATGTATTCATTTACAACACGAAAATATCTCTTATTTACCATAAATGACGTCCACCACCGGAGGGCTTTTGTCGAGAGAAATAGCTTGGTGCTGAATTAGAACGCTTCGCTAGGTTACTTGCAGCTGCAGGCATACATTCAACGATATTTTAATTCAATTTTTTTTTTTCGTTTTCCTTTAATTTTCACGCGTTTGCGAATGTACCTCTAATATCGCGTAGAAAGTGATCGAACTGAACGGACACACGGTGTATATAATCCTACGGTTGTTCCAAGGGGAAAGTATGCGATTGGTCAAGCTTGAATTCACCACCGTGACCTACAATGCCTGGCAAGGAAGCACGTCACTCTGGTTCCGCGTAGCTTTTAGCGTAGCTTAAACAGCAAAATTCGCGCGTCATGGTTTTCCAGCTCTCTTCAGCCATCCCTTTTCCTTCGATTCTCTTCCCTTTCTCTGTCCTTTTTAATTTCCATCGAACAGGAAATAGTCTTAATGCCCGTTTGCACCTTGGTCGCGATTCGTTGGGACTCGAAACGAACGATGAACAAATTCGTTGAGTGTAAATTATCGTTATTATTATTATTATTATTATTACTGTTATTATTATTATTATTATTAATAATATTATTACTATTATTTTGTTTCAACCAACAATTCACCCAGAATCGGGCGCTCGTTCGACAGCGTGTCGCACGCTTCGAACAAGTGTTGCTCGAGTAACTTATAGCTTCGAGTACGACTCGTTCCTTTTCTTCCTTCTCTTCGCGTTTCTTTTTCCATTTTTGGTCGCGTCGAGTCATCGTCATCGTACGACACAAGGCATCCAAGCGATAACGCAGACTTATTGTACAATTTGCTCAGTCTTTGTCGAGGAAGCAAACGATCTCGTTCGCGAGGCGACGACACGAGGGATGGTTGAGAAAAAAAAGAAGCGAAAAAGGAGGGGTTGGGCCGGGGTGGTTGGACGATCGTCGGCAGTGACGATTGAAAAGGATCGTCTCTCTCTCTCTCTTTCTCTCTATCTCTCTCATTCTCTCTTTCTCCGCAGGATGTATATAATAAATAAATTGTATTACACTAGAACGATCTGGCTCGGTACATATACAGTTTTACGCGTGGATTCGTACACTTGACGCACGATTCTTTTAGGTACATACGAACGCGCTCCGTCTACTCGGGGAACATCGAACGCCGCCATTGATGGGTGCAATTCAATAATTGAAGATCGATATCGATTTGAAAGGTTCGCGAGTCATGTTGACCTGCAGAGATTTGTTCGTCTATGATAACATGGAAGAGTATACGAAATACAGGAAATAAAATACAGTGTTTCGTGTCCACTGTTTTAGTGAGGAACTTGTACGCGGTATCCGTGGTACCGTTTAACAATTCTGTTTGTAAGCTGATCATTTCTACGCTTTTAGAAAAAATTATCGTCGTTTCCTCAGAGGATCCTCGTTGGTACCAAGATATCGATACTCTTACTTTAATTTCCAAGATTGTAAAAACGGAGATTTTACGAGTACGATAATTAAGTGGAAAAAGGAACGTTACGTATAGCGTATTACTCTGCTATTTTCTACTCTAATTTCTCATTCTACTAGGTATGTAACCTGGGAAAGCAACGAGACGAATTACCGGACTGTGATGGCGTGGTCCCTGTTCTGATATTAAATTTCAATTCTAAATTTACGAGTAACTAGACGTAGGTTGTATTCGGGTTAATGAGCAACATTGTACACAGCGGCTTTAGAAAAGGGGAAGCTGTTTCCTTGAGCACGCTATAGTGGAGTAAGTATATTCACGATTTTACGTATCGAAGAGACGTGGATGTAACGCTATAGATATGTTCAGAATGTCATAAACGCCTTATTCTACTGCGAGGATGTAGACACTGACCTACATTTAGAGCCAACGACTATCTGGAATTACTACTCTCTCTTTTGGAACGTTAATCAATTACGTAGGATTAGCCCTTAACCATCGTGGATGAAATTTCATCCCCCCAAATACGCGTTATATTTTAACATTATTGAGAACGCTTGAATTCTCGATATTTAATACGACCGTATCCAGTTGCAAGCGATACCTTTTCAATTTTCATTAAATGTTGAATAACAATGATGCAAATTTTTCATTGCATTTATTTTTCGATAACTACCAAAAAATAATATACCGGGATAACATTTCATTCACGGTGGCATCAACGCGATATTTTTAACGATAGCTTTTAAAGGTTGGCATATCAGCAATATCAATATATCATCGAAATTCTTATAAAACTCCCTCCAACAACGAAGCATCGACAATTTGTTCTAAAATCGTTCAGCTTAAACGGCATTTAGCTTCAGAAATTTTCGTACCTCCTCGCCACAATTTTTTGCAGTCGATTCACATCGTCGAACTAAATTGGGTGGAAAAAAAAGCTGAAGACGAAAAAGAGGTTGTTCCTTCGTAAGTTACATGCTCGACTTAATTCTTCGATGTCGTGGAAATGAAAATTTAGGTTTCGACCTTCAACTTATGCACCGTCCCATGACGGCGGTACGCGTACAAAACGGAGGGTAAAAAGCGAGTGCACATGCTCAGGTTCAGCCAGAGTTCCTGCCGAATGGCCCGCATTCGATCTTCGAAGCAAATGATTCACAGAGTCCCGACACAGTTCGCCAACTTGTTTCTTCCCCTCAGTTTTTCAGCAGCTTCGTCGATCGACGCAAGAGAGAAGCGTGTTTTAACGTGTCATGGATAATTCTGGCGTCGCGCTCGACTCTGACGTTCTCTTTGCTTCGCGTTAACCAAAAGTTTTCGTGGAGCAACCCATCCGGTTATCCCGCGTTCTTCGACGAGACGAACGCGCGCATTCGGCAACGACGATGACGATGACGTTTGAGGACGAAGACGATGAGGAACGAGGCGCGCTTAGCCGGCAAGCGCGCGGACACTCGCTCTGTCAATTGTCTCAACGATCGCAGAGGATCGTTCCTTCGTCTGGACGACGAGAAGAAAGCGTGCGTCGCGAGACTTGTCCTAGGAGACTTAATTTCCCTTTCAACTGTCCATTTCGTGAATTCTACGAGCTCGAAGACTTTCAGAACTTTGTATCGTTACTTTGGTATCTGGATACGTTTGCTCTTCTTGAAAAGCAGCTCATCGCGCGATTCATGGTTTCGTCAGAACGAGTTTATTGGATTTCTCGAGCCTTGGACTCTACTTCGTGCGTTCGAGTGACTCACATGTGAATTATTATCTTCTTGCATCTTGCGCTCTTGCACTAATAAAGCCGCAGAGTTTCTCAGACCTTGTATCCTCGCGTACAATCCGAAGCAATAATTTTCCTTTCCCTTCTCGAGTTCTACGGATATGAATTAAGGACTAGATCGTGAACTCTTTTCGTTCGAACGTTCTTCCAAAGGAGCGTTTCTTTTCGTTCATTCGACAATCACCACTGTACGGGTCCCGAATTAATCGACTCGTCTCCTAGGACGCGTTGAAAGAAAGGAATGATGAATTCTAAAAATCTCAATATCCTGCGATTCCTCTTCCAGCTTCTTCCTCGTCGCCTCGAATCTTCGCGTGTAGCACCAAAGAGGACGTTCACCAATCGAAACGGTACGCGCGTAAGCCTAATCGATCAGCGTGTTAACATACGAGTACTGTATCGCTAATGTCTTTGCTGTATCGCGAAGGGCACGCGCGAGTTCTGCTAACGAGAACCACTGTCGCGAGGAGCCACGAGCGCATATTACGAGGGCGTCATTACACTTAGGAGAAATAGTACGGTAATCGTAATCAGTAGGAGGAACAGGGGATGAGGGGGTGGAGGGCGGACAGATAAATAAAGGGGAACAGAGAGGAAGACTGTCCAAGGTTGCGAGATTCGAATGTCCGCGGACGCCGCGTTCATTTGCTATCTTCTCGCGACTCCACGCTCGATTTACATCGATGTCTACGTATACCAATTATAGTAATCATAATAATAATAATGATAATAATAATATTAATAATAATAATAAAAATAATAATAATAATCAGAATAATATTAATAATAATAAAATATCAATTAATAATAATAATATTAATAATAAACTCTGTAATATTTAATATAGGTTTGTTCACACGGACTAGATACACTTCCCGCAGAGCGACAGATCGATCGATACGCTCTCTCCCTCTCGACACGACCCTCTTCTTACTCTCGCTTCTCTCATTCTCTCTCTCCCTCTCTCTCTTTCTTTCTCTGCTCTCACGTCGCGTCCGAAAGGTTATAAGATCAGATTCTGCTGGTACGGCATCGGTCTTGTGGAGGGGACATGACGTGATCGATTGAATGCATTGACCATTCGTGACGCATGCCGCGTAATCGACCAAGAGGTCGTCTGTAGTTAACGATCATCGCAACACGACAACTAAAGAAGAGTCTTCCCTTCTCGTCCCGCGTTTAATCGCGTCGTACCGCGTCGTCCCATGCGCCTTCTCTTCGTCCCATCCGCCTCCATTGCACGCGAAAACGACGGCCGTGAAATTGATTGCACTTCGTGATAACCGCGTCTTCTCACGTCACCTTGCGCTCCTTCGCTTCATAGCCGCCGAGAAACGTGTCAGCGACTGATCCGCGACAGCGCGAACCATGGTTTCGCAACGATTCCACGGGTTAACGCGTCTTGTTACGCGCGATCCACGATGCCTTCTTCCGTTGTCGTTCGTGCATCGACCTGTTCGCCGTGCAGGTTCATCAACAGAGGCTGCAACACTTAGACGCGTCGCCCAAGTGAATGTGACAGACGGTTGGCAACGCGGTGCAGCCTTTCCCAACCACGCTCTCTTGGACCAGGTGCGACAGACCCAGATTCTGATTGATGTCCCCGTCGCTGCCACGATGCGGGTGTTTCGCGTCGCACCATTGTTGACGATCTCGCCATTTGTCGTCCGCAGTGGCGCAGAAGAGCATGGACTTGGGCGACGGGGGACTGACGCGGTCGCGAGCGATGCTACCGCAGGATCTCGCCTTGTACAGTCGGCCTTTGCCGAACAATCCTGGCAGAGGGACGCACAGTTTCTTGTGCACGGCGAAGTACCGACTCAGCAATCGGATCTTTCTGCTCTTGCAGTCGTTTCTGTTGATCGAGCCGTTCCTGTTATTCTCTTTGTCGTTAGACGGTATCTGATTGACCGAGCCGCCGTTCAATTCTTTGTCGTCGCAGCAGATCTCGATCCTCTGACACGCGTCCCGTTGCGGTTCTTGCTTGGCGCACCTACCGTTGGGGCTGCAGTTGTTCTGCTTGTTCGACGATTGAGACAACGAGGACTTGCCCGTACTGAGAGACCAGCTTTGTAGGAGTCTCGCGCCGAAACCTTTAGCCTTTTGCACGGTGGTTGCCGCCTGGGACAATGGCTGCGGGACACCGTGCGAACCTGTACTGCTCTGAGAGACCGAGGACGACGACGAGGACATGCTTTGGACGCCTAGAACGGCCGAGTTGCGGGATACGTGACAGTGGTTGTGACACGACGTGGGTCCCTCGGCTTCCTGGACTTCGGTGATGCGATTCAACGACTGACTCTCGCGAAGCCGCGTCTCTCCGGCTCTTCTTCTGCCCGCGCGATGCCTCCTACCGAATATAACCTGATTGTCCGAACATCTGTGCCTCCCACCAGTTGTTGTAGTCGTCGTCGTAGTGGTATTGGTGTTGTTCCCGTTATCCTTTCGATTCGTTTCGTTCGACGGTGCCTCCGTAGTGTGTTCCCCGTTACCCACTCCACCCCCTCCGCCCCCACCACCGCCACCACTTCCTCCTGGATCCTGAGAATCGCTAGAGTCGTCGTGACTGTCGCGCCTGGAGGGCATCGATTTCCCCGCGGAGGTACCCAACTTGTGCGCCCTCTTCTTCCTACTTTCGCTGTCGTCGTCGCTGGCGTCCGAGCTCGAGCAAGAGGTTGTGCGTGTCTTGTGGAACTTGCTCTTCCTCTGTTCGTACCTCCTGACCACGCGACACTTGGAACCGCTGCTCTCGCTACCCGACACGGCCAACGCGTCCCCGTCCTCGAGAATTTCGTTCAACGGCGTGGACGTGGACCCACCGCTCCCTGGCGACGGCATGGTTTTGTATTTTGGCGTCAACGACAGACTATCACTGAGCCCGGTCAGTGGTCGTAGCGGAATCGACACCGTGGACGATTCCGTTAGAATGGTAGTCGTGGTGCACGTCGTTACCGGTTCGGACGGTTTTCGCGAGCCCATGCTCAACGCGGAGTCCAACGTCGACGCGGAAGACCGATGCTGCGAGCCCATTCTCCATTTGTTCGCCGGGACAGGCCCCACCGCCTTCAAACAGTCGGACACCGACTTCGGCCTGTTCTCCGAGGAGCCTTTCCTCGACCAGCCGTGCGACGATCCGCCGTCCAGACGGTTCCTCAGGTTCTCCTGACAGGTGGAATCGAACTTCATAGCTGCAGGTACTTTGTCCGCGAACTGGTTGCCCGCTTGAGGCTTGCCAATCGCCTTCTGCGGGACTGGCGGCGAGAAATCGTTGCTGTTGCCGCTGTTTGGACTAGACTTCAGTCGATCATCCCCCTCGACGATCACAGGTACCACGTTGACGTCCTTCTGCGAGTTACGCTGCGACGGTACAGGCTTGTGAGTTGGCTTCTCGGGAAGCTGGGACAGCCTCTCCTGCAAGATGTGCGACAACTTCCCCTCCGAACGGGAACCGCGGCGATTGAACGAGTTCAACGCGGAATTACTGCCGCGCTCGTCGCGTCCGGAGCAAGAAGACACATCGTCCTCGTCTTCTTCCTCTTGGACGATGCTGCACTTCCGCGTTCGAACGTTCTGCAATGAAAACAGACGGATTTTTCTTTTAGGAGGAATGGTCCTGTTGGAAATCCGTCTGAATGCGTAACAACGTACGGGTAACCTAGATGTTTTCTCTTATTCTAGGGTTACTACGTACCTGAGGCACGTCACCTGGTGTACGCGGCACGCTCAACAGAGACTGGTTGACCGTGCCCAAGGAATTTTGGTCAACACGCATACTACTAGCCACATCATCCTGTCGGCTGAAAATATACGATATCGTCGCTTCGTATCGTCTAAAAATGCTTCGTCTAGCCTAACGTTGACGTAGCGGAACGTACCTAGACGAGACTTCAAGAATTTCCGGACGTGCCTTTTGCATCTGCTCCTGGCGGTGGGCTCGCAGCTTCCTCTCCGCTAGCAAGAAATACGTCGCCGTTATGTGATTGTACTCGTTCTTGTCTAGGGCGCTGTAATTAAATCGAAGGATTAAGTATCATAAAACTCGCCCCGCTCGAATCGAGCCGCGTAACAAGCGCACTCACTCTAATATCTCTTCTTTAGTGGCGATGTTCCCATTAACCATCTTGGTGATTATGTGATTGTGATGATCGTCGGACACCTGTTGCCTCGAGACCAGAGGCAACGCTTCCACCGGATCCGAGTCGATTCCGATGGCCAGCCACGGATCAGCGGCTATCTGCTCAAGCGACGCTCTGCCCTCCGGCTCTCTGACGAGCATCCTCGCGATCAGACGTTTGCAATCCTCGGACACGTGCGGCGGTATCGAGTACTTGCAGTCCATGATCATCGTCAGCGTCTCGCTGTCGTTCGCCTCTTGAAAAGGCGCTTGACCGCATACCAGCATGTACAAAATCACGCCTAGCGACCAAACATCTGAAAACGCGAACGTTCGGATCGACGAATCACAAGGAGAGTCAAAGTTTTGCCGCGTCGCAGCTGGCTTACTTTCAGCCCGATGAAAAACAGAAATAAAATGCGAAAAGAAGGAGTGTGCGGTCAAGCTAACTCTGGAGAATCTTGTACTTACGTTCACGATCACCCTCGCGTAACACTATAAATTCTAAAAAGATTGACACAAGAAGATGTCATTTTATAAAGGGGGATCAGGATGAGTTAACGCAAGGACAGACTTTTAAAGCTGAGTACACTTGGCCCAACCAGGAGCGAGGCTCGAAGTGTTATTTAATCGTTTCGATTGTATTCCCCGCGATGAGCATTCTTGGGATCTATTCCTTCGAGTTATTCGTTCGGTAAAAGCAAGGAGTTCTATCGAAAGAACGATCGTTGTCGTACGTACCAACAGCAGGAGCGTCGTAACTGTCGCCAAGTAGGATTTCCGGCGCGGAGTACGCCAGGGACCCGCAGGAAGTCTCGAGCTTCTGGCCAGGACAGAATCTATTGCTAAACCCGAAGTCTGTGAGCTTCACGGTTCCAAGTTTCTCGAAGAACACCACGTTCTCCGGTTTCAGGTCCCTGTGCACCACGTGCAATCGATGACAATACGATATGGCTCTGACTATTTGCCGGAAGTACGTTTTGGCCACCTGTGATCGATCGAAAGCTTATCACTGGACGTCGAACGGGAAGGTCGCGGCCTCGATGTTTCATCAATCACGGAGAAATAAGAAGAGGAAATATATGGCGGAATGAATCGTTGGTTCGTCGTAGGAATTCTTGGCGTCGCGTATTCCGTTTTCATAGGCAGCGAACGTTCGATCTACGCGGTAAGATGAGTAATACGGTCTTGTGATTCAGAAACGGTGGTTGATAAGTAGGTTTCGATCAATGGTATAATTGTTATTAATAGAACGCCAGATGTTGGTTGTGGAATGATAATGGATATAGAGTACTTAGAG
Organism: Xylocopa sonorina; assembly: GCF_050948175.1. Taxonomy (NCBI): domain Eukaryota; kingdom Metazoa; phylum Arthropoda; class Insecta; order Hymenoptera; family Apidae; genus Xylocopa; species Xylocopa sonorina. The sequence goes on from NC_135198.1 coordinate 8,832,854, forward strand.
AGTGAATGGATACGCGTAGTTTCCTAGGGATCAATAATGAGACTAAAAAGCTTAAACAGAAATCGAAGCTTTTTCGCAATATTTATATTCCGACTGGTGGGACGTACTTCTATTAGATTCTAGCGACTCTAAAACCATTTCGAGGAAACGTCGATATTATTATCTTTGCCTCTAAAAAACATACATTTTTCATAGTTGCAGCGAGTATTTTTATACCGGAATAATTTCCTGTTAATCTCCAAACCATGTAGAAGACCGATTATAGGTCAGCGCGTATAAAAATCGCATAGAGAAATAAAAGAACAAGCCGTACGCGACGTTAATCCATCATTCCGCGTCCATTTAAAACGACGGAGCCGGCAAAAAGAGACGTCGTCGCCAAGAAAATTGCGCAAGAATTCCTGCACGAACCGAACGCATAAAATGACTTCATTTTCCCCGGAGGGCCGGGATCATTAGGTACGATCGGTTGAAACGATCGCGGTGTACGTTTACGTACCTCTTCGGTGAGGCCGCTCTCGTGTCGCATGATGTAATCGTATAGATCCCCGCCATCGCCCAGCTCCAGGATCAAGTAGAGCTTCGTCTGCGTGTCTATCACCTCGTAAAGCCTGACCACGTTCGGGTGTTGCACCAGCTTCATGCATCTCACCTGCGGATAGAAAGAGGGTTGGGTCGATGGAGCGTACCACCGGATGGCCCGCGCTGCTTCCTCCGCGGAGCGGCGCAACCGGTCAACGACCCTTTTTCGCTGCTCCTTCCACCACCGTCAACGCGTCATTATCTCGTTGACCTTAACGAGATCTACAAGTTCGAAACGGACGGTGGATCTGTCCTACGCGATCCCGCTCTACGCCGGATCTTACGCAATTCGGTCGTTAATATTTAACACCGAATGTCGCGGAACGATGGAGATCGTAGGAAGCCGCGGCTGCTGTCCTACTCCCTTCCGTAGCAGCGTTGTGTAATAGTGGATCTTTTAAGGTGGTATTGATCGATGCGAGGAGGACGGAGTATTGGACGTTGGTGGTCCACGTTCTTGCGCTATGCTTTGCTGCTCTTTATTGCTCGCTGAAAGTCGCATACTCGTTCCCGAGGCGGTATGCTTTCAACTGTACGTCGGTTTTTCTAATTTAAACATATCATTGCAAATGAGATTCCTTCCGTATAACGATAAAAAATTAATGGAACGAAAACTTCTCGAGGTCCATAGCCGTTTCTTCGCAGCCCATAGTAAAATCGTTCGAAAAACACACGAGCCCGGCATACCAACCCCTTTGGCGCGTCGTCAGACGCGAGAGGAAGAGGGACTCTGAAAGGCTCGCTAGATTGCGGCAAAAACCCCCGTGTTCGAGCACGATACGAGGTGCACGGTTATTGAGCGAGCAAACGGAAGGAAGGAAGAGATTAGCAGCGCGTTTCCATTTCCTTCTCGGGTCTCGCTTTGTGCTCGGCGTATTCTCATTCACGCGGCGCAGAGGGAGTGCAGGAACAAAGGGATGAAGGATATACGGTGGTCGTCTCGCGTGCTTCGACGAGACGCGACCACGGAACGAGAGGTGGAAGGAGCGAAAGAGCGAAGAAAACGCGAGAAGAAAAAAAAGAGAAAGAAGTGGACAGGGTGTCGTTACGCGTGGACTCACCTCCTGGAAGAGGTGCGCCCTCGAGACCTCGTCGAGTTTGCTCTTGTCGATGACCTTCACTGCGACCTTCTCGCCGGTGAAAACGTGCCTAGCCAGTTTCACCACGGCGAAGTGACCGCGGCCAAGCGTCTCCTCCAGGTCGTAGAGACCGGCGATCTTGCCATCGTAGTTGCTGTACCCCACCCTCCGATGCATCTCGTGTCGCTGAAACGAGGAAACAACCGTGAGTGGTCGATTGGATCGTGCAACGGTGAAACTTGTTCCGTTTCAATCGACGGGATAGGTACACAGCGTTCGTGGAAAGTTTCCCGGGAGAGGATCCGTTTGCCAAGCGACGACGGGCGCGATGGTGGGTCGTGTTCAATTGCTAGGTAATTGGATAACGTCCAATGGATGATAACGAGTGTACAGCCTCGATAATGAGCTGGATTATAGGAATTTGACTTTAGATTGGGATGGGTGAAATGGCTAAGTTTCTCCGCGCGAAATTGAACGCAAAGTTCTCGTGACACGGTCAAGGTGTTCGTATTAATTGGAGAATTAAAGAGAATAATTAATATTTCAGACGAGATACGCGCGTTGCGATATCGAACGTTTCGAAAGTGGTTAGCTTCGCTCTACATACCACGCATTTCACGATTATTTTTACATTATTCCTTTGATGTTAAAGGTCCATATCTTGGACACTTTCTGGAACAGAACGGTCGCTGGATCGTCCTCTGCAAAAATGCAGAAAGGAGACCGTAATTTCATTAATGAAAAGCCAGTGAGTTTCAGATCGTTAAAAAAAGATCTCGCTGGCTTTACACTTTGTAGTTTTACGCTACAGAAATTACGCTTCAGACCTTCCAAAGCAATAAAATTTTAAAAGGATTTTACCACGAAGGACACTCGAAACTTCATCGACATCCTCTCGAATGGGAGGCGTACCTCAACTCCTTCGTTCATTAATTCTCAAACACCGCGTACATCCCTTTTACATAAACGCGATCAATTACTTTTACCATTTTTAGCAATTCTACCCGCATACAATAAACCTTTTCATCGTTTACAAGATAGCTTTGTGCCCACCTCACGTGAGAGGTGGTCGCGTCGTCCAGCGGAACAATTCGAGTACCGCGACTGCGACATGTGTGCACGTGCTGCGTGCACGCGAACGAATCAGCAAAGAACAATAAATAACAACGAACCGATTGTCCGCCTTCTATGGAAAATAAATATCCCCGCTCGCACGATATCGCGTCGGACTTAAAACGGTAGAACCAGCAAATTCGTCGAAATGGCGGATGTCAGGTTCTACCGCGATAAAAGACCGCTCGGGAAAAATTTATGTCAACTCCTATTGTCAGAAATGTTATATAAGTCCGTTAAGTATATACACACTAATGGTGCAAAGTCCATGAAACAGTGCCACGCGTGACTAAATCCTATGTGGTTGTGACGTTGAACTGATTACTGCCCTCTTTGTTACTACTCTCCACTTTGTCTCATTTCTCGTTTCCGGAATTACACCTCAAATTTCCATCGAGACCTTACTACAAATGTACATAAATTTATCGTCCACGCTCCGCTGTAATTGCACTTGTTCGTGCACGCGCCTACATATTTGGAATTTGACGATTCTGGCCTTAAAATGTGTCGTATCTAGTCGATCTACTCTCACCCGAGAGCCGTTTCTTGGTCAGCGGGAGTGGCGCTGGCTTCGCCTCGCGCATAATGGTTAACCAGTCTCACTTCCGGCGTCCCTTCCGGAACACCGAAAACGGCGTTCAACTGTGCCGCGCAAGATCGATCGATCAGTCCTCGTCGACCGTTTTCCACTGCAACGGGTTTGCGGATCGACGAAGAGGGTCGCCGATTATTTTTAGCCGGGTAGAAGTAATAATTAAGCGGGGCCCCGTCGATTGCTGTACGATCGATCGGTAAGAAAGGTTCCTCGGCCGGATTGCTGCGTAGCTCGACGAGGAACGGTCACGTACCGATTGCAATTTGCGATTTCAGCCAGTCGATTGTCTCAATTGCACGCGAAACTGCATTCTTAACGTTCGTTGCTCTGCTCACTACCGTTGGGAAAGCTGGCGTTCCCAGCGACGAGCGAAAAGGGGTTTCGATGATTTATGACCCGATTACGAGTCGTAATTGACGCACTTACGACGGAATTCGATCGTGGACAAATCGATCGCGACGTCTACTTAAAAATGCTCGTCGCACACGCGACTAAACGAGCGAAATTGAATTAGGGGTGGTAACCGAGCAGCTTCGTTACGTTCGTTGCGTACGCGTCGATACTGATCTTGAATCGTTCAAAGAACGACCTTGAATGCAATTTTCACGATACGTATGCAGTTCGTAGCATTCTTTACGCGAAACAGTCTACGAAATTTCGAACGATCGCACGTGCCAGTTATTGTTACAATAATCTAGATTTATGCAACGATCTCGTTGAGCAACGTTTCAACGCGAACGCTGACGTGCAACTGCTACGTAAAACAGCTCCATCAGCTGTGAATAACATAGAATGCGATACGTTGAATCCGCGCTGTTCATACACATCAGATAATATGGGCAACATCGAGAATACTAGAATAAGCTTAACATTTATACGTATTCAAAGCGGGCCTCGGTTCGAACGTCCGAGGAAAGAGCCTTCTTTCTCGCAGAGCTTAAACCAGAAACGGTTCCTCTCGTTCTTACTCGGTAACTGAAAAACGTGGAAAAACTTTCGACAGGATCGGTGTCGAGAAAAGAAAACGCGCGAAAGAGATTAAAACGATCTCACGGTCGAAGAAACTGCGCTCAGAGAAGTGCACACCGTTTAACGCAACCGAACGATGGCCGTAAACCAGGCGCGAGAGTAACGCTACGTAAAACGATGCTATAAAAACCACTGACCTGTAAGTTCTGCGTGATATTAAACATTCTGCGCGTCGCGATGAGATGTCAGCCGTGGGGTGCACAGGGTGAAAGTAGCGGGGACACGACGAAGGCGACGAATATTTGTTCGACGATCAGGCGCGCGTCAAGCCGCCGGTTCCGGTTTCCGTTCGAGCCATCGAGCAGCTATGACGACGAGGCCGGACGATTTACGTCAGGACTTGCACGCGTCGCGTACGCGTCAAAGCGGAGATGATGCATGGGGCCAGGAACTTCTTTCACCGACCACGCTGCTCCGACGTGCACGCGGCGCGGACGGATCCGCGAGCGAAACGGATGCGAGAATACATTCACTTTGACGGCCGCGGAAGTATGAAAGGAACGGAGAAGGACGCGCATACGCGTTTTAACCCCCCGTCCGAGCGTACGCTGGTTAAAATTAACCGCGGCAACGTTTTCAGGGAATTCACGCGGCGGGCGAGCAACAATGAAAGAAGACGGCTCTCGCCGTCCCTCCGTGCTCTCGGATACGCTCAACGGGGAATTATTAGATGCGCATTCAACGGCCTTTCGTAACGCGGCGACGATACGGTTCCGTAATCCTTAACGCGCGCACCTTACATAAGAGAACGCGCGCGGACGCGCGAGTACGTGTAACAAGTGAATTCGCTGCTCCTAGCCGCGCCGCGTTCCTTCGTTCATCGATTCGAGATTTTAACAAGCTTGTTTACTCGACCGTTGAATAAATGACGTAAACGGGAATGTTGCCTGGTGGTTGGAGAGCCCCATTAGGCTATCGCCCCGTACGAGATTGGTAATTTTGCGTAATTGACGATTAACAATGTTCGTTTCTGTCTACTCGAGGCGAAACGCGAGCCCTCGTAATCTGTAATTCAATGGAAAATTCAGATAACTGCTGCGCGTGTGTTCTTTAACCTTTCCAGACGACACACATCGAGTTCCATTATTCGAGTCGATCCGGTAAAGCGTAGGGGGATGATAATTTTGCTATGCGATGCTCCAAAGGGCCGAGTATTCGAAATTAGTTGAACGTCTAAACGAAACGCTCGATACTCGTCCGACTATCTACTGAATTCTACTGAATTTAATTCCCCGCGGTGTACACCACACTTGCTCCGAATCATTATCGCTAATAACCACTTACCCAGCGGCTGCAAAAACTATTGGCGCAGATACCCGCGTGCTGGTATCTGCATTTTCCACGCTTTTCTGCCCAGATGAAAGTGCACGAAAGTACGGTTAAGCGACGTGAAACTTAATACACTTTAGAGCAATAAAAATAGTCCGATATGTTTAATTGATGAGTATGTAAATACCGAAATAAATATAATGGCATACCAATGCTTTTTATAGCCGGCGTACGTGTTGACGCAACGTTAATATTGATATATGCAAAAACAAATTGTAGAATAAGAATGGCCGATAATTAGACACGTGGGTCTTTCTGTTCTAGGCACGTAGATAGAGCCGAGCAGCGATTAAATGCCGACTAGAACCGGGTGAAATTATTCCTTGAAACGACTGATAGTCGTGCATAGACAACCGTGCCAGAAAACGTCTCGGTATCGTCCGATTGGTCCTACGTAGAGGTAGACAAAAGTACAGCTTCTAAGAAAAGCATGCATGGAGCGTCGAGGTGGGTCCCCGCTGCCGAGGCTACGTAGCCTAGGTTACAGAGTTAGTCGACCATTATTTTTGGTCGAGTTGCTTTGTCACTGTGCGTATTTCTACCAGCCGGGTATAGACGCGACAGCCAGACAACCGTTTCGCCCCAATTAAAATCCGGGGTATGCGGAAAAAGGTTTTACAGTGGCCGTCGGCCACGTTTTTAATTGATCCGATGTACCGTTTAGCCGTGCGAGTCGCCTCGTCATCGATGACCGAATTTAAATGCCGCCCGGCTCTTTGTTGGCCGCGTTTATTCTTGAAATTTGTCGAATTTCACGAAACTAAAAGCCGATAGAGTGGCTGCGTCGGTCGATCCGCACCTTCGGCTCGTAGGACGGGAACGAATTCGGTCGACCCACAAACCTATGCCCATCCGAGTAACGCTATAATTAACCCGCAATTAGGAAAAGCCCGGAGACCAGCAATTAGAAAAGAAGAAAAGAAGAAATACAATTTCTACCTCGCGTTTTCTCCGCGCGTTCGATAATTAAGAGGAACGACGACGTAAATCTAATTGAGCACGCCGCGCGTCGCAATAAGCGGGTGCGAGAAAACTCGCGGGGAGCTTGCACGTGCCATTACATCATATCTTCGATGTTCATTAATAGCGAAACAAGATCAAGCGGAGCGTGCTCCCTTTAAACCCATCTCCGTCCCCCCCTTTGAAACGCTCGAGGGTATCTTATGGAACTCGCAATTACCGTCTACCTAATTAACTTTATCGCGTTCATCAAGGGTTACCTGTGCATCTATCGAGTGGCCGATATTATCCCGGAACTGACGCCGCCCCCGCGCTTGGAACCGCGCGAAACGGACGCCGTGCGCCTAGTCGTGCCTCGAGATACGAAACACCGCAGGGGTCGTCCATGAAAAAACCCCGCGATACGCCTATTCGTCCAAATATCTCGGCTGGCGACTGATTGCTCCTGACATTTAACCGATAACAGCCTCGCGTTCTCGCCCCGCAGCATCCACCTGCGCGCGACGCGCGTTTCTGCCCGTTTTCACCCCGACGCGATGCGATGCTATGCGCCTGTGACCTGGTTCCGTTGCGGGCCGAGTGTGTAATCGCTCGCCTGGGTCGCCTATCAACCGTAGATAAACAAATTTTTTCACTACGACCCCGCGTACACCCTCGTGCCAGGAGGACACGCGCCCTCCGACTGACGAACTCTGTTATCGACATGCGACTGATAGTTGCATAAACGCCGACCTGGGGTGAAGACGCGAACTCGTGCGCCACAGATCGCTGGCATTCCTTCGACGAACGGACAACCGGGTAATTTGTTTATTCCCCGCTGGTTTCCCTGTTACGTGTTTAGGAAACGAGCTGCGCGAGATAACGCGGCCATGTGCGTGACTCCACTTGTAACTCGATTAGAGGACTCGATAAGGAATATAAACGCGGTAAATAGGAGACAGATGGGACGCGAGGCTGTGATAAATCGAGCGCGGTTCAGAAGGATCGTAAGGGATGATGGTTTCAGCGGGGCTGAAGGAGAAGTAGGTTGAAAGGTCACGGATATTGGAAGCTAGAACGGTGGAAGATGAACGATGAATGGCGAATTTATTGGCCAATAACGGTTAATAACGCTGCCTCTCGTGAATGAAGATCAAATTGTTCCCTAGGACGGAATGTTGACGAAGGGTTCGCGAAGTTGACAGTCGCTGTTAAAACACAGTGGCACGCGGCGAAAACAGATGAACGTGAACGCGGGTAAATTGGATTTGAATACGTGGCAGCGGAGATGCCTAAATCCGACCATGCCAGCGGAATCACACGTAGGATTAGCCGGAGTAATTCAATTACGATTCATAGACAATTTCACCGCAAGGAGACGCTATTTGCGTCCCCTGTCTAGATCTCGTACAAAATACCATTTCGTGTTGCAACCTCGACGGTGTACTTCCAACTTTTCCAATCTCACTTCCGAAATATAATAAGCTGATGAATATTAAATAAGAACGAATCATTAAATACGAACGTACACGGGACAATCAAATACGATTTATTCCCTCTGGAAGAATCCACGGTTTTTCAATTATACACCACATCGATCCGGTTACCCTACATAGATTATAATACCAATTAAAAAAAAAGGTCGATACACTTCATCGCGGCGTCCCAATTTAAACGAGACAAGATTGGATTTACCGAGGGCAGAGCAAGTTGATTTCCAGGTCCCTCGATTAGTCAGAAATCGAGGAAACGTACCGCGATGATTCCCGGTTGGACGGGGCCGGGGAAAAAACTTCATTAGCCTGTAATTTCGCGAGGGCGGAACAAGTTTTCGCCGAATGGAACTCGTTAACATTACCAGGAGGATCGAGTGTGGGTGCGCTTGCGAGGGGCAACGAGCGATGCCAATCTCCTCTCTAAGGTCATCGTCATCAGACTGATTTTCCCATGAATTTCATCTCCGCGGACGTGTATTTTAGCCTGGCCGGAACGGAGGGATTCCTGACATTCTCGCGTGCCGCGTCGTTTAATAAATACGCGAAACGAACTCCGTGGTTACCTACTTCCACGTCCGATGGAACGGGAGTGAATTAATCGGCTCGTTTAGTTTCACGTAAGTGCGTCGACCATAATCTATGCTCGTGAAAGCTGCGGCTTTTCCCCCTCGAATCACTCCTTTATCAACGATCCGCGAACCGCAAATAGTATCACGGCTATCGTCACGCTGATATCGTCGTACTCGAACAACGCGAATTAGGATCGATAAAAGCCGTTTATCCGCGATAGCGATGGCATTTACGTATCGCGGCCGGACAATTTTCGCGGTCCTTGAGGCAACTTTATCGCCGCCGTTTACGATCGGTCACGCGGCCGCGCTTTTCAACGTCGCAGAGCAACGTCGACGCAGAAATGGAAAAGTGAAAGAGGAAAGGGGCAAACGCGACGGATTGCGTAACAGCCGTCGTGGATTGTTTCGCGAAAACGGGGCTTTCGCAACCGACGCGATAAAAGCGAGGGGGGAAGAACACGCGGGTACCGAACCACCGTGAAATCCACGATTCGAGAGAAGCGATAACCTATGGTAATGCGTAATGTAAACGCACCACCGCGGGTGCGTAACAGGTAGTGCTCGGCGTCCCGTTACCGAGATTCCTCGCGTCTTTGACACGCGGAAGATGTCGGGTGTGCCGTACGCGGAAACCACTGATAGTTCGCACCGGATAAAGCGATTCAAGTATCGACGCGCGCCTCTCTCTCTCTCTCTCTCTCTCTCTCTCTCTCTCTCTCTCTCTCTCTCTCTCTCTCTTGCTCTGTCTCTGTATCGTCTGCGAATTGGTCCTTGAGGCGAGGACAATTAGGAACGATTAGAATTGTTTCTTTACTAGCGAGCATGGCGCTACGTAGCTGGATAGTTTCACGGGTGCAATGCGACGTAGTGCATGCGTGCATTCCACGATATCTGGAGAGAGAGATGAGCAGGGAAGAGAGAAGAAAGAAGGACGATCGAAGCAGAGACTCTGTAATCTGTATCCGTGAGACGATGGTATACCGGCCACGCCATTTTTAGTCGTCCCGCACTCTTTTGCTCCTCCCTTTCCTTTCGTCTCTTTGACCCCTTTCTCTGACCACGGTAAACGAACGTGACGTAATAAGACATTAACATTTCAGAGAGCTCCCGGTTCGTTAACCTGCCGATAATATCGGGGACCATCGCGTTCCTTTCTTTCTTCTCCTCTTTTTTTCGGGAGGGAGGGGGAGGTCGCGTCTTCGACGTGTTCCAGTTTAGACTATCGTGCTCCGTTCGAGATGTAAATACGGTTTAGAAAAGAGATTGGATTTAGAAATTCCCGATGCGTTTACCGAACAGAAACTTTGTATGCGCCTGTTTCTGCACAGCGACGCGGAGCAAATACTTTCACAAATATTCTAAGGAGGTATTCAAAATACGTTAGTCCGCCTGGCTTCGAAGGCACGACGAGAAGAATGAAACCCACGTATGTTATCGGGAACGCACATGTGTATACCGAATCGTACAACGTGCCTGGCCGATTGGTAGACAGCGTTAAAACACGTGACGCGTATTTCACACGAAACGTTCGAAAGTTTCACGACTATCTGTCTAATGCCCCAAGGTCGCGTTAGGTTATGTACCCACGAGAAATAAATATGGCGGAGCCTTATATATGTCAGGGGAGCCCGAATGGGACCGTCGCTTTTTAAAAACTAACGGGTGTCTGAACGGTAGTCAGAGGAATCCCTGTCGTTTACGTTGATCGCATGCAAGCGGCGTACCGTATCGTGTGCAGGGTAGGTCGTGAATGTTTATAAACGAATCACGTACCCATACTCGAGTTTCGTGCGTCGCATGGGCTACCGATCCCAGATACACGCTCGCACCGAGCAGCGTCCGAGGAAAATAATTTCCTCGTTCGACAACGATTTCCGGACACAAATGCCGCGCGACACTCGAGTATGGTAGCGAACGAGCAAGTGGGAGTGAACCGTGTGCCAGAGGGAAGACGAGGAGAGGCGTCAGGAGCCATTTTTACAGGAGAGTCCACTAAATATACCGTTGAATAAAATTCTACGTACCGCTTTGCCCGCTAGACAGACGAATCCAGCCAGCACTCGACCTCCCTTCTCGTCCGATGGACTGTCATTTGTGATGAAGGTTCATACGCGTGTCCAGACAACGCGACGATTGATGCACGCACGGTAACCACGGGGCCGTTGCTCGGCCAATATTTCGCACGATAACGTCCCCTTAACTGGTTGTCACTACGAGACGCCGAGCATGCAGCCTCTCACATAACCTCGACGATCGCGACGGTCAACGATGACAACGACAACGACCACGACGACCACGACCACGTCGACGACGGCGACGACCACGACGACGATGTTAAGTCGTCGCTGATTGCCACTCGCGCACGCACTCACAGTAATGGGATGTATGTTTACACGGCACCGCACTGTCTCTTTCTTGCACTCTCGTTTGTCGACACAGTACTCTTCCCTCCGCTAGACACACGGCTCGTACACCCTTCGCGGCTGGATTACCTCTTCCTTTTTCGAGCTGTCTCCTCGCCGATTCTCTCTTTTCGGCACCCCACCCACCCGCACACCCTCTTCCCCTTCGATCCGACCGCACGAAGAGGAAAAGCAAGATTTCCCTGCTCCTTCCTCGATGTACCGAGCCCGACACACTTCTAGCCTCTTCTCTCCTTTGCTATTCCGTTCCGTTCTCCGTCTCGCTTCGTCGCTCTTCTCGTTCCGTCACCTCTCTCGCTCGCTCTCACTCTGTTTCTCTCGGTCCCCCCCCACAGCGTTTCCTCTTTCTCCGTCTATTCCCGTGCACGCTCGTCCCTCACCGAGTCGCCTGACTCGTCGCTCGTCGTCCTCCTCGTTCCGCGGAATACGACCGAGCCCTGCGATCTCGTGCAACGCCACGCGCGCACGTCCCACTGAACACTCGCGGCCGATACGTACACTCTCGCGGAATTTAATTTTCCTCAAAGCGATTAGATTAAACCGACGGACACCGCGAGCGTCGACGACAGACGCGCTCGCGACACCGTGATACGGGAAAGCTGGGAGAACGTACTCACCGAACACGAGCTACGAGCGTGTGCCGTTTTCACGCTCACGCTGTCGCCACCTGCCGGCGCGAGCGTCGCACTGCGTCGAAACCGGGGACGCGCGAGAATTTGAAACTGCGCGAACGCATTTCTGGGAGTTTCTCGAGTTGTACACGTTGAACGAGGGAAAGAGAATTGTAACGACGCGCGATACGAATGAAATTAAGTAAGATATGTAATTATTCGATGAATGCGACTATGTTAACGGCGTGGTTCGTTTGATTATGCAATAAATATGTTTTTTGTAAAACTGATACACGTTTCGTTGGATACCAGCAGGAATTTATTGATTTTAATCGAGTTCGTTGGTTTTTATGTTACACATTGTCACTTGATACCTTCAGAAGATCACGGTTATCGATCGAGTCTACTGGAAAATATCGCATCGTCAACTGTGTAGACTGTTCAGTGTAATGTCTCTAGATGTCTGTAGTATATAGGGCAATTATTCGCGCACTAATTTCAAGCACTCTTACGCTATTAATTAAACCGATTGCGAAACTGTTGTATAAATAAACACCGCCACAGGAGAAAAGAAGACTTTATCCCAGATTCTATCAACCGTTCCTCACATGCGTCTCCAACGGCGCACTTTAATCAAAACTGGGAAAACAATACCGTAACGTTCCTTATATACTCGAAAGGTATTCTTACTTAATGACAAATCGCATGACTGTGTAGAATTCCGTGAAATAGGACTAGCAAAATTCCGCTGCACGCCACGCAATCGGCTAGAATGTAAATTAGACTATGCACCAAGCGTAAATTACGAACGCGATAATCGCGGTTACATAAATAGTCGATAGCCGAGGAATTATCGGAAGTGCACCTATAGCGAAACATATCGAAACACATAGCGAGCGACCTATTTTTCCCCGACACTTGCACGCCTGTACACGCGAAGATAATTCGCAAATTAGTCATCGGCTCCCGTAAAACGAGCATCGGGACGCAGACGCATCAATTTTCCGGGACACAGATTACACGTTCGGATACCACTGGCACGTGGCATCTCCCGGAAAATTACGTAACCCGCCGAGTGGTCACTGACCATGCGATATCCCCGATGTAAATCTCGTCGATCTCTCTAGAATCCACGGTTCCTCGATCCGACGACGACGATCGTCATCCGCGTAGACGACGTCCGCGTCGAGGCGTCACAGCGCGCGGCCAAGCCGGCTCGGCGCCAAAATCAGCTCGCCAGTCGCGCTTTCCGGTCGGTGTTTTATAAATACTGCAGACAGTCGAAGAGTGCAGCGAACACGGGAGTCGCTGTAAAATTACAAATCCCGGCGGGCACAGTTACTGGCCAGCTGCACGTACGAGAGCCGTGGCGAGTGATTCCACCGTGGTCGAAATAAAATAATCGTCGAGGATCGCCGGGCGCGGCGGGCGAGCGCCGCGACAGAAGAAGGCGACGCCGTTCGCCTCGGTGCCGGTGCTGGTGACATTTTCGTAGGATTAATTGTGTGTCCCAGGGTTGGCTGAGGGAATTCTTGGAACGAAGTGGCGAAGTGCGAGTTAGTGCGACTGAGTGCACCGAGGCTTGGGAAAGAAGTAGTCGATAGGAGCGTACGTCGTTCAAGGAAAGTGATAAGTAGCCTGTGCTCCGGGAAAGTGCGATAAGGGACGGTAGACTGATTATTCGAGCAGCAGTCGGTTTTTCGTTCGGGGCGAATCATCATTTTTCGAAGTCCTTTGGCTTCGTTTCTCTCTCCTTTAGGTACAGTCGAACAGGTTCAGGATCATCTTTTAACGCTCGATTAGAGGAGACTACGTTCCAAGTAAATTAATATTAATTGCGATTAATTTGTGTTACAGTTAACAATTCTTTTGTGCGTCTTCTGCTTAAAATTAGATCTCTTAGGAAATACCTATTTTACCGTCCGAGTGATTAATGATTGCCTTAGACGAGGTATTTCCTCGAAAGTAGTAGCGCTAATCTTATACGTGAACAATTGTTTCTGCCGTTCGCGAGTAGATAGAATAGACGTACGTTTTAAAGAAAGGAATCTCGGGATTTCCGACGAACTGGCGAAAAATATAGCCAAGAAAATTTGGCGAATGAAGAAGTGGCCCGTGCGCGCCGGTCGAGATTCACGGCGCTTCGTTGCGCTCCAACTTACGCAACGATCATCGAGAATCGAAAATACGACTACATTTTCTCCATTAGAGAAGAAATAACTTCCCCTGCCGAATTGTACACGGGAATAATATATAACTATGAATTATAGCCCGGAATCTGTAACGCTATTTTCGTCTTCGACACGTGCACTGCGATCTAACGACGATGTTTCGCAGAACACCGAGCACACGCCACACACCTTGCTTTCTCGTTAAGAAAATCACGCGAAAACCACGTCGGGACGCTGCTCCCCGATCTAGTTCTTCGATTATTTGCAATTTCATTAAAAAAGTTGCCGGTCGAGCGTCGTCGAGCGAGGACGGCGCGTCTAAATTTTCACCGCGTCCCATCCGCCGCTCTTAAGCCGAGTTTCCACGATTCTCGACGCTTCGCTCCGCACCGCGTTATTTTTCTCCGGCGCACCGATACTTTTTTCATCTCCGCGGTCGCATGAATGTTTCATGGGCTGAATGCGCCGCTCTGTATCGCGAAAACACGTTCTCCATCGGAAGTAGCTGAACATCAAACGAGCGAGGGCTCGATTCTTTTCACGATCGCGCAACGCGATACGCCCGCGTTCGAAGTATCTTTTTCCTTCGAGACGAAGTGGCGGCGTAAAACCCTCCCCCCCAGCGCAAGGCGTCATTCACGAAACTTTTCTTCCTTTTTTCCTTCTTTTTTTTTCCTTTCTACCCACCCTCCGCCTCCCTTGCCGCGCTCATTCATGAACGTTCGCGCCACTTACGAGCTTTGTGAACTCCGTGACGCTGGTACAAAGGGCGCATTATCTAAAACTTACGCTTTCGCTTTGCGGCTACGCGGTACCCACGTGATCGCGGTTTAAGTGGCTTTCGACAAACTTTCCCCTGCCGCTTTGGCTGGCACTTTGGCGAACGCTTTAATTCTCAACAGGATCTTGTTGTTACAAAACGCCGCTAGGCTGTATGGAGCTTCTAATTCTACACGGTTTACGTAACGCAAAATGGAAGTTAATCGAGCAGAATCCGCGACGCTTCTACGTCCGCTTATAGAACTGCAGATTCGAAACTAACTCTGATGATTTCCATGTTCCAACGCATATCGATTTATTACCATCCGTAAATCAGCGTCTTGCTTAATCCGTACGAAGGATGGAGTCGTGAAAACGTTTCACACGGACAGTCGAAGTGTATTAATGCGATCGCCGGCGTGATCAACGTCTAATTTTATGGAGTAAATTTTTCCAGATGAAGGATCGGTGTAGGCACGTCGAAAGCGAACGAGAACGAGGTGCGTTCACCGCGAAATGACAGAACGCGAGGCTGGCAATCTCCACTTGGATCACAGCGGGCAGTTAAAAGCGACTTTTGGCTTCGATTCCAGTCCGTGGCGCGCGATCGACGACCATTCGTCAGAATGAGCCTAATGAAGAAGGCCATCGGCGGGTCCATTCACAGGATACGAGAGTTCGAGCTCGAGAAGGTAACTCGATTGGCGAAACGAATCCTCCACGCGATACTATCGACCACTTTTTCCCTTCCCTTTCCCCTCGTTACGATTGCCAGGTAATATGATTTTTCGTTTCGCCCCGATTGAACCAAGTTCACGATCGGGTCGATCGAAAGGTACGGACGAAAGGCGGGGAAACGTAAATTCGGTTACGCGAAACGAGTCGAGTGGATGAAACGATCATTGGGTTGTTTCAGCGAGTTCCTTCGATTGTTCGTAAATCGTTTCCACGTTTCGGCTCTTAATCGAATTTATGCTTGCGTTCGGTCCAAATTTACGTCTGATTCAATCTTCCTAGAGGTAACGAGTTAATCTGCAATAGATAGAATATGACTAGCGCGAAACCCTCCACCGAAATATTTGGCTCGAAAAAACAAACCGGGTAACACGATTCACCGGGAATGTTTTCCCGTCCCGCCCAACTTTTCTCTCATAAAGTGCCTAAATAAAGCGCTCGGCATTTGGCTCCACCGGTGGATCAACAAAAGAAGATTCCTCTCCTTAACGGAACGCGAGACGAAAGTCTGCATTCTTGGCCGCGATCTCCCTCGTCGTCCAGTGATTCACGTACGAGCCAGCTTCGAAACGACAAGCAACGATCATACCGTATCAGATCGACACGGCCGATCGTTTCGATCGGTCGCAAAAGTCTTTTACATTTTAGCGGCGTCAACAGCCTTCGAGGTTGCCCGTCGTGCAGCTCGCTCGAGCACGGTTTCCAGCGGCTATCCGAGACCCGGAAACGGTGGTCGTGCGTGCAGCATTTGCATACGTCGGGTATCGAGCAACAGAAGCGATCTCCGGGTCCGTTCCCCTGGCACTAAACCAACTTTCTCGCCCGATGCCCACTTTGTGACAGTAAGCGGCGCGATTGTAACCTCTCACACTTCGACAAGTCGTACGAATGGCCTGTTTGCGGCTGACCGTGTAATAAACCGACGCCTAGCTCGGTCGTTCCCATTGTCGCGAGCACCGCGGCGAAACGTGGCTACTTCGAGTCCTCCGAGGGTCTGTGGAGAAGCTGGAAACCCGAGTGGGCCGTGGATGGGTCGACGAGCGTGGACAATTTGCGATTCTGTTGGCGCGCGGCTCGAAAATCGCGGAAAATGTGTCGTTCGATGAATGAGACTGCTTCTTTTACGAGCTCTCGGGACGCATTTGGACCTTGGGGAAAGACACTGAAAATTCCTCACAACCACACCCGAGACTTCGCGGCTGATCTCGCCTCTGATAATTCACGATCGCATCGTGTTTCCCAGGCCTTCCAAAAACCATTCGACGGTCCGGAGCCGCGACGTTTACAGCCGACGCCTCGCTAAATTATGCACCGGATCCGCTAACCGTTTGCCAGGTTTCTCGTTGACGTAAAAAAAATATCCACCGCTACCAAGAGCTATCCACGGATCGTTCGGAAGCGTGTTATCCCCCGATCTCGCGGTGAAATCGAGTCGTGCGTCGAATTAAAAATAGTCTCCTCTCGCGTTCCACGACGTTTCGACCGTCCCCACGAAAATCGAGATACTGAAACGCAGCTGTTCCCCGTCGACGTGCCGCGTCTCCAACCCTTCGAGACGTAGCGCGACCTCGCCAAGCGAAATCGCCTAGTCGAAACGATCTCTAGACTTGACCACTGCCAACTATTAATTGGATTTCGTTAATCGATGGAATTAGGTCAGCACTCGTCGCGGAATTTGTTCCCCACGTGATCCAACGTCCCCTCGCGACATGCCAATAAATTGCCTTCATCCTGGTCGACAAGAAAAGTGTAACAACAGCTGAACCACGTGCTCTCCCCTCTGTCGAACAGGTGAATCTGATCGACGAGTTCGACATACTGCAGATCGTTGGTGAGGGATGGTTCGGGAAGATCCTGCTGACGGAGCACCGTAGCACCCAGACCGAGATGGTGTTGAAGGCGCAGCCGAAGGCGTACACTGGCATCTCGGACTTCTTTCGCGAGTTCCATTACGGCCTGCACCTGGCCGCGCACAGGAACATCATCACCACCTACGACGTGGCCTTCGAGACCGCTGGCTTCTACGTTTTCAGCCAGGAATACGCACCGCTCGGTGAGAGAGCCTTCTTTCGCCCGTCCACGTGGACGCTTATCGATCGTGCCCTGTCTCTCGCGTCAGCTTTTTGCTCCTCTGATCGGTGCGCCGGATGGTAGCTCTCCTTTTTATTAATATTCCTCGAATGTGGATTTAACACGCGGCAATGGCGCAGCCGGGTTATGCATGTATGATGTTCTTGCCAGGCACTGAAAAACGGAGCTCAGATGCGCGCGATAATGGAATATTTGATGCGGAGATTCGTCGATAACCGTGGGTAAAGGAGAGTAACAGATGATACGTGGGAGTGTCGAAGCGATGGCTCCTCGAGTAATTATTGACACAGCTTAAATCACTGTTATTTGCTCGAAGCCTCTCGAAATCCCCCGATTGGTCGCCGATGTTCAACTATGGCAACAATTAAACCTTGTTTACCGCGTTCCTGAGATTCCAAAAATAGAGCATCGCGGCAAACGTAACAGCGAACGCGTAGTTTCTTTGCCAATAAGGAATAATAGCCGCGGGAAAAGTTGTTTGACGTCCGTAAAATATATATTTGCCAGCAGTTGTACCAGCTTTCACTGTTCGCGGTTCTTATCAGACCCGCATCACCTCGTTTCGCACTGTTCCCGATTTCAGGAGACTTGACGTCGAACGTGACGGAGACCGGTTTGGGCGAGTTCCACGCGAAGAGGGTGGCCAGGCAATTAGCCGCGGCGGTGCATCACATTCACAGCCGCGAATTGGTCCACCGCGACATCAAGCTCGACAACATCCTCGTGTTCAAGAGCGACTTCTCGCGGATCAAGCTGTGCGACTTTGGCGAGACCAGGCGGGTGAACACGGTGGTGCGACGGCACAACGAATGGCTGTCGTACTCGCCGCCCGAGGTATTGCAGATCGACACTGACGAGACGTACAAGTAATTATACGATTGACCATTACCAGCAATTATCGCGTCTACTCTGTGATCACGATTGGGGACGGCTGATCATACGCTCGAAGCTTCGTTGGCGAGCTTTAGTCAAAATGTGCATCGAACCAGAACTAAAGCACCGATTGATATATATGTATTTTCGTAAAGTTCGCAGACAACTTCTGATTAATTCTAATTATATCGAGAGACGTCCGTGTGTATGGTCGGCTATGGAATTCGAGAAGCGTAGAATGTGCACTTAGAATTTGAGAAACTACGGGGCACTGATTTGGCGCGACAATTTCGATTTAACGGTGCGTTTAAAGGATTAATATCTTCTGGGAAGTGGCATTTCGAAATTGGCTCGAGGATCACGTTCAGAAGTAATATTTGGGTTAACGCCTATACCGGAGAACACGTTCTGTCGTTCGTGTCGTTCGCGTAATTCGAAGCTAAATGTTTGATCGATCGCCGATGCAAATGGCATGTACACCTTGGACTTAACGTTTTCATTGCTACGAAGATGAACGAAGCGCTGTGCGCTACTCAAAATTAATAACGCTAAAGCAAATAACACGTCGCCGCTAGCCTCGAACGGAATTCAGCTCGACGGTTTTAAAACGCTTCGCGCCGCGTTTCTCCATTCACGTTTAGCAATGAAAGAGAGGGAACTCGGGAAAGCGGTCTCGCGGATTGCCGAAATCGTGGCTTGCGCGATCATGAATGACAAAATATGCACCGCAGCGCGTGCAGCGTTATTTACGTTTCACGTTTTACAGAGCTCTCACGTCGCACGACGTCTGGCAATTCGGCATTGTCCTATTTGTTTGCCTGACCGGATGCTTGCCGTGGCAGAAGGCGGCGTCGGACGACCCTCGTTACACCAGATATCAAAACTGGCACAACGCGACGCTAAACATCGCCAAGAAACCGAAATTATTTCAGCTGATCAGCTCACGGGCGCAGAGGTCAGTTTCTTCGGCGTAGCGAGGCGCCAGCGCCTGCACGACCATCGCTGGGGACGCGTCTACGAAATGAATTCAGACCTCGGCGAATTGGTATTCCTCCCAGTAATTGGTCTCGACGGAAACGCGAGCCGGATTAAAATATTTCATCGCGATAAGGAATCGTTCGCGTTGTTCAAAGAGCAAAGAACTGCCTCGTTCGCTGGCAGAGTTCGTGGAATGATTAAAGTAAATACGTTAGTCGCGATAACCTGACCAAATAGGAAGCTGGCCGTATAAATTAACGTACACAAGAACGACGCATTAAAATACACGGGGGAGTTCATAAAAAGAGTAACGCATTCGAGATTGATTCCACCCGTTAAAACAAGCAAAAGGGTTGAATGGTGCGACGGATTATACTCTGAGGTCACGTACAGAGTAATACCGAGAAATGTTTCCGTTTTAACTTCGGTTTGTTTTCGAAACGACTCCGAAAGCAAACCACCCCTCGGTTAAATGGTTTATTGTCTCAGGACGAACGGAATCATTAAACGTAGCAAGATGGTGAACCTCGTCCGTGGATCGTACAATATCTTACAAAGTTTACGAGACTAACTTTGAGAGGGTCTTCTAGTCTGAGACTTGTACTTTTAATCATTCCAGAACTTCGACGAAATTACAATGTTACAGCGCGTCGATTAATCGAATGAGATACAAAACGAATACCCTTGTTTTAATACCCCGCAGAATGTTCAAGCGATTGCTGGACCCTAAGCCCGAGAAACGGCCCACCAGCGTTCTGGAGGTCAACAAATACCTGGAGGACAGGTGGCTGGCGAAGCTCGGCGCCGAGAAGGCCGTGAACGGTAACGATCGATCCGAATTAAAAAGACCGCTACCTCCCTGAACCCCTCGGGCTCTCCTATCAGCCTCATTGATTCGACGTTTGCACAGGTGGCGCCGACGAGAGGGACGAGCTGTGCCCCTCGATGTACAGCTTCCACAGCTCTGTCGAGGAGAAGAACCAACTGCTTCACACTCTGACCACGTACGGGATCGAAACAACGGTGGACAGGGCGAAGAAGAAGGACCGGATCAGAGAGTGGATCCAGGCGAGCGCCATCGTAGAGGAGTACGAGGAGGACGAGTCCGACCTGAACGAGGACGTCCGCGTCTACGAGGACGAGGACGAGGAACCGAGCTCGATGAAGGGCAGACACTTCCCGGAGACGCGTCCCGTAATCAAGTACGAGCACAGGAAGCACAGAAATAGAACGCACGCGTCGTCGACGAGGAAGAGGCAGCCCGTAAAGAGGCAGCCAACCGAGAGGAAGATCCCGTTCGCACCGCAAGTAGCAGAGGAACGCGAGACGATCGCAAGATTCGCCAGTTTCCCCAACGGCGATCCCAACTGGGCGTCGCTCAACAACGGAACCACCGGAAACGCTATGCCGCCCCTCGCGTTCGTCCCTCTGAAAGCCGACTCCATCGTCGAGGATCAGAAAACGCCTGCGAACGGTCAGCTACTGAATAATTCACCCGCGAGCAGCCTGAACACCTCCCAAGACGACTCGATCCCGACTAGCGGCGGTCCTGGTTACAAGTCGAGCTTGACTCACCCGCAACAAGAGAGAACCACGGAGCTCGCGAACTCGCACGATTACCAAGATCAAACCGCGGTCCCGCGGGTGGACCCAGCCGGCGATCAAAGTTTGCCGAGGAGCCCGCAGATCCCAGCCAGAAGGCACCGTCCCCAGACCGGTCCGTTTCCTGCAACGCCAGCCTCGCCGATGTTGAACGGAAGTCGGACTGAGGCGAGGAGCCAGACGGCGCAGCTGGAGGGTCGATCGACGGACAGGGCATCGGTAGCGGACGGGCAATCGTTGGCCAGAGGCGAGAGCTCGACCCCGCGAGCGGAGCATCGATCCGCGGCGCAATCAATGTCTCGAGTAGAAAATCAATCGGGCGCCGCGTTGCCGCCGTTCCCGGTGGCTCGAGTGGAGGATCAATCGGGTATCGTTCCTCAGCCAGCGACGACGAATCCGCTGACGATGTCTGTCGCCTCTCACTTCGTCATGCAGAGCTTCAACGCGATGCAGGCGTTCAACGTGGTCAACGCAGGAGACGCTGGTAATCCGACGATGATGCCTGGTCAGGTAGCGAGTAAAGCGAGCGCGCAGACGAACAGTGCGTCTTCTACTCCGAGCAAGATGTCGAGTCCGAAGAACAGCCCCAATGGCACTCCGGTGAGGACGTCGACGCCACCGAAACATAAGACGAATAACAGAGTCGAGGAGACGATTTTCTATGGGAAGGATCCGTTCGAGCATTACGGGATCGCGCAGGGAGCGATCCTGAGGAGCGAGGCCGTTCGACGTGGCTCGCTCGAGAGCGGGAACAGATCCGCCAGTAATTGAGGATCGATGTTTGATTTCGGTTTCGCGTGACACGGTGGATCGAGCCTGTCGAATGACCGTGGATTGTGGATGGGTACCATGGCGCTGTACATCGTGTCCTGGTTTGGCAACGGTTTACGCGTCATGTTACTGGGAATGCGGCTCGGAGATCCGGAGGAGGGATCGTTGATGGTGAATTGGTAATTGCTGGCCAATGGAGGTAGTTTCGTTTCGGATGAATTGCGATGTTTTTTTTCTTCTTTTTTTTTTTGGAAGCCGAACAAGGTTGTACGGGAATCGTACGAATTCGTGTATTTTGAGAGAGAGTCATATAGAGTAGTTCTCGCTTTAATCGAAAACCTAATTGAAATACTTCATACGATGCTGAAGATATGTAATTAAGTGTTCAACTCGGAGCACAGCTTGATACCTCGTTTCGCGGGATATTTCCAGCGAACAACCCGCTGTAGAAACAGCACCTCATGAAAAAAAAATGGAAGGGTTAAAAGAAACTCAAGCAACCAGAAAAGAATCCAGAAAGAACGTGATTAAGAACGAAGAATCACGTATGGTAGTCACTTAATCTTCCGATTGCTATTCGATCGACGCGCTCATTCAACTCGATATAAAACGAGACAGCGCACAGCAGTGTACCGTTTAAAGTGTCCGGTTTGTTGGACACAAGCCACGATGATGCTTCGTTATAGCGATTCTGTCGTTCCTTCGTCTTTTTTTTTTACGTTATATAACCGATGGAAGGAGCTCGTTCCGTTGAATAATTTATGGGTTATTATTTCCTTTATTTTTCTTCTCTTGTTGCGGCAAGATGCGTGGCGACGAATCTTCGAAGCGATGGAAAGGTAAAGATCGATCTAATACAGGCACGAAGTTACTTTGTCCTTTTTCCAGTGTGGAATACGTCCGTGAGATGCCTGCACGCACACTGTCGCGCACATCGCGAGACCCCCGCGCGTCGTTTGGACTCGCAAGCAAAGTAAGCTCATGCCTGGTCTGATACAACTATACCAACATTGTTCGCGATCATTACATGTATTCGAAACGGTGTATTTCAGGAACAATTTACGTACTGCGATCGTCGATCAGCCAGAGATGGAGGCGGACAGAATTTGGCACGATTTTCAGCGTTTCCTCTCTCTTCATTCTCGTCGTCGATGCGCTTGACCGTCATGCCGAACGATCGAGCTTTCGATTTCTCGAGGATTAATAGTGCTGCTCGCGACCGTCTCGCGGGTGCTAACTAGGGACGCTTCGAACTGGGTCCTTGTCGATTTAAATAAAATTTGGCAGGCTAATTGGTCCGTATCTGCGACAACCATGGTCGCTTTAGATAACCACTTAATAAAAGTATCTTTCTGTACGTAATTATTATAGTCGTACATGCTGGATAGAGATGCAGATCCGTCGGCCTGTCAAATACCCTTTAAATCGGCGAGGAGCGAATCTAAAGCATCCCCGGTAAGACCAGATTAGCCTAATTGAAATATGTAAATATTACATTGCACACCGTGACAGATATCCGTTTCGTTCGACGTGGTCGAAGGTGTGGCCGGCGGAATGTGACGTGAGTTCGATTAATTGTGATAATAGAGGACCCCGTAGGATGACTTCTACCTTCGTTATTTCGAATTGGAGCTGCTCCAGCGGTCGGAGTGCGCGTGGGACGCGCGATTTTCTAGATGAATGGTGTTGTATATTTAATGCGTATTATGTAAATACAGACTCGAGGAATTTGTCGATTATGTGAATAAACGAGGACAGAATATATTGCTCGTTGACGATGACGATCGAGTGCGTCTTACTTTAATCGCCCGTTGATACCTTTTCCTCAGCGTCGCCACTTTTCCATCGGAGAACATCAGACCCTCTTCGCGATGTATCATTTATTTTTAAAAATAAGAAGAGCAACGAAAGGAGAGACGTACGGGATGCTGAGCATTTCCGAGAAATGATAACAGATGGCAGCTAAGGTTACGAACCACTCGCGGCACGGCTATTTGAAATGGCACAACCTCTTTCCTCCGGAATTATTAAATATAGCCATCTAATAAATTGGCTCGCCGCGTTTCGAGATAGCGTAGAAATAATGCATCGGGTGCATAGATGTTAATTTGTTAATGCAGCGAATCGACGCGAACAAAATTAATCGGCGAAACGACAATGAAATATTTCCTCGGATTTGGATGATTTCATTTCTAAAATATAAGTCAATTTATATTCCCATGACAGATACGCATAAATTGCGCGCTGTTGTCGAACCGAGGCTACGTCTCTCTAAAATCAACGCTTTACTTGTATACCTTCGAGTTCTAAGCGAATACTTCTTTATTACGATCGAACGAAGCGCCTTGAACGCCGACCGATTATTTTCTCCCTACACGAGCGCCGATTTTTACGGAAAAATTCGCTCCCCCTTGACCATCGAGCGATCTCTAAAAACGAGGCTGGCTAATAATAACCCGTCGATTAGCGTGCTTGTGGACGACGACACGAGGGCCAGAGCTCGTAAAGTATAATTGTCTCGCGATGATAAGCCTCCTCCTTTCTTTTTCCCACTCCGATCGCGTCCTGCCATCGTGGAGCTGACTCTGTCGCGCTTCATCCCCCTTCTGGCCTCTCTGCGCGTATCTCGTTGCCGCGTAATTAATTACGAATAAAAAGGAAAAGTGGGAAGGAGATGGGCGGGGGGAAGTCAGCGGCTGAGGTTGGATGGAAATGCTCGATATTACCGGCGCGCGTGTCCGCGGCGCGTCTCCTCGCGTTTCGACTTCGTCCTCGCTGCGTCCTCCACGTCGTCGTCGTCGTCGACGTCGCCAGCGTCGGTGGCGACGCCGGAGGGTCACGGGGGTACGTGTCTGGCGATATGGAAATAATTACCGGGCGGGGCGAGGCGCGAATTAATTAAGAGATACGTAAGTAGCGTGTATTGCGCACGAGGTGCAATTACGTCGTCTTTGAGACCGCGGCGCAGCCAACGCCCCGGGGAGACATAACGAAGTGCAAACCGGACGGTCGCGATAGGCCTTAACGGGCCCCCCCCCCCCCTTACGAAGCCGTGGAGAACCGATCGCGCTGTGGAATTCGCGTTTATCGACGCCTTATCGAATTAGGCGACGGCTTGGGCATCGATAGGGTCTGCTGCCGCGGTCATTAACGAAGCGGATGAAGATAACACTGTTCCGACGCGTTATAAAATTCGTATTATTAATGTAACGATCTCTACGCTGTTGCGTACACGAGTATGCTCTCTCAATTAAATTATTATGCTGCTCGTTGATCAACTAGCCGGCTATCGTATCGTGATACTAAATCGCTACTAATATCGTATCTTATAACATGGAAGACTTCGTGTCTAGAGAGAGTGAGAGAGAGAGAGAGAGAGCAAGTAGAGTTGGTCTAGTATATTGACTCGAGTAGAACAAGAACCGTGCGCTAAGTAGGACTACTCCAGCTGTAGTAGAATACGCGTGCACGCTTCCAGCAATTTACATTCCAGTACAAATTTCACCCGTCCTTTTCGCATTCTGGAAATATCGTATCGATCGCAGATAGCTACGTTAAGGTCGTACATCAAGTTCGACAGATTCAATCGATCCCGTTTGTAATTACGTCCAAGATAATTATTAGCTACCGTCGCGTTTAATTATGGTTCCCACCGTCGCGGTGGCGGCGTTGTCTTACTCTATTTGGGATTGATAATATCGTATGTGACACGAGAATGTTAACAAGGCCTGCACGGTCCCCACGCCGTGTGACACAAATTTACATTGGACGATAGGTCTACGTCGTAACTCGTCCGTGTTACGATCTGTTTCCACTTCCTGTCGGTAACATTGTGAGTGACGTGCAAATGGCAACGGGTCTGTCTCTCAAGTCCCAAGAATTCCGGGCATGAAAGTATACTGGATAGAGAAGTCCGCGGTGTGTCCAGCTTACGGTTGAACGGATCGTGGAAAGACGAGGGAGGAAGAAATGGAGGACGAGCGAGGTGGCGAGCCAGTAAGCTTAATTGCTTGCGGCTCCGACGAATTCGGATGATTGATGGTTTCGTGGATTGTCACGCGGATTAGACGGATGACGTCCCAAGGCTGCCGGAGACGCGTGTAATATGGGATCCGTTGAAACGCAGTTTCGTGTTCTAAGCGTCTGCTGAGCGTAATGGAAAATTAAATTTTACACCGGTAGAAACAGCCGCGTCGCGTGACGGTGTAACGCGTACAATTGTCTCGACTTTTTAGCTATCAGACCAGCTTAGCAGCGTTAATCTCCGATGTCATATGGTAACGATGCAATTAACATCGAATCACGTGTTATCAAACGTCGCTTGGTAAATGAAAGAAAAAAAAAGAAAGGATCCGATCAACGAGTTCCTCGTTCCACCAGCATCTTTACAGCATCCTTCCTCCCGAGAGATCTTTACTACCAAGCATATTTTACATCCCAATTAAACTCTCCGCTGAAACGAAGCCACCCAAGTGCGAACGGCGCGCAGGGTCCGCCCAGCACCCAATGCATCAATCCACCACCGAGAGCGTGCAGCCATAAGCAAAAAAGAGGCATGCATACGCATCGAATACCGTCGACCTTGCCGCCGCAGTGAACCAGGTCCACGTTCCACGGGTACCGGAGAACGGGTTCCCAATTCGGGATTCCCGACCCGTCACCTTCGGCCAGCCGAACCACGGATGAAAATTAATGAAACGACAATTGGCGTTAATGGCTTCCCGTGCGCACGGCAGGCGAGCTTCTGCATCCTCGTTATCGACACGCGCGACGCGTTTTCAGGGTTACATCGGAATCACCGACACGAATCCAACACCGATCCCGGACGATAATATTCCGCGCGTGTTGGCGACGTCCCTTTCTATTAAGTTGTAACACGCGGTACGTTCTTTCGGACGTTTCCTGCCTTTTTAATGCCTCGCGCACCGCGTGCACCCCGCGCGTTTAAATGCGGCTCACGCGTCCCGCTCGCACTGTCCATAAATATACGAGCAATTTAATTACCGCTGAGAATCTCCGTCTCGAATCTCTCTATTAAAAAGGAAGCTGCTTGCGAGGTATCTCTGGAAACACGATAATCAAGAGATCGCGCCGATTGGTTATCGTTCATCGAAGCCCAGTGTCGTCGGGTACAATTTTATCAATCAGACCGGGCGTGAATGATTCCCCCGGGTCCAGCGGATTCCGTTTGAAAGCGAGCCAAAGGGCATCCAGCCTCGCGACACGATCCAGACACGAATCAGGCCGGGTTCGAGCCGGCTGGAACGCGTTCTATTTATACGCTCGGTGCCGCGTGTGCGGGCACCGGTAACACGCTCCGAATCACTCGCGCTCGATGTTAATTCATTCGATTCCCGGTATCGCGACCCGGGGATCTTGTCTTTAACGCGTTCGTGCCACGGCCTTCGCGTCTCGTGTAATTACCACGCGTGGTCACCGTGAATCGCGCGAACGCGTATCCTGAAACGAGCCACTCGTACGCGCACGGGCACGCCTTTAATGAAACCAGACCACGCTCGCTGATGGGGTTTTGACGTGAGGCGTCTCGGTAGTTAACTCGCATGTAAACGACGAGCCAGGCTCGCGTAGCGTGGCTTGTTCCGGATCGTTCGATAGGAAAGTATTTATTTTTTATCGTCCAGTAATTATTCCACCCCCTGATGGTCGCCTCGTCGCGTGTTCGTTTCCGAGTCTCCCTGGTTAACGCGTGACGAACGATGATTTTATTCCTCCGAGCAGATGAAACGGCGGCTACCGTGAATTTCAGCGAAGGTGAGAAGGCATCGTAGCTGGCAGGAAACAGATGGGACGTGAAGATTCGGAATGTGGAGCGAAAATTGCGATCGTAGATGAGTTGGGAAAGGAAACAATTTGATGGTAATGGCCTTTTTTTTTATCGTATTAGAATGGGAACGTTTCAGAGGCGCGGTATAGTATCACCGTATGTATCTGTGGAGTTAAGCGATTGCGAGCGTGTGTTTACATGAACTTCCTGTTTCATTTCGGGTGCCTCGATGCTCTCCCAAAGTTTGCCGGTTAAAACCGGAAACACCCTGTATATAGTGTATTTATCGAGGCGGATGTACATACAAGATATTACAATGTAGTCTCAACAAACATGTACTTAATCTGTGGTAGAAGCTATGGCTGGCTCGCGATGAAAGACTTGGAAACACCACGGTAGCTATCTATCGAAGCTGCGCGTAAAATTGCTTCCACGAATTATCGAGCGAATAATAGATGAACGCTGTGCGAATATTCGAAAATATTCTTTACCATTAATAATTAAAATCGTTTCAATCTTGGGCGATGAAAAACCTCCTTTCTTTCACGCAAAATTTCTTGCTACGGTGGCACATATCAATTAAACTTCTTTTAACAAACACGCACGGGAACAGAGATGAGACTATAAGAGAACGTAGATAAAATTGCAAATACACGACGTAAGGATATCATCGTCATAATCTACCCTATAAAGCAACACCTCTCGAAAGGAAACGCGTGCATACGGGAGCCCGTGCAGTTCGCGCGGCTCGTTAATTAACTCGCAATCCGGTAATTGGCCACGATAATAAGTCGCGGGTTCTGGCACGCGGGATCGTTCCACGGGTCATCGTCGGTGGTATCTGCCACGGTTGCGCACACCGTCGGACGTGGAAAACGTTAGACCGATAAAAAGGTCGCCGGGTCGCGTCGGTTTAATCCTCTTTCGGCTGGGTCGTCTCGGGGCGCGGCCGCGTTAGCCGTAACGACGAGATTCGAGATACACGGCTGAGAAAATTCTGGCTCGAGATTATCTCGAACCCCCGTCGGTTAATGGCTTGTTTTCTTTACTGAAAAAACGTTGTCTTCGTTCGGAGCACCTTTTCGCAACCCGGAGCTACCGCGAATTGTCGGATTAAATTACGATATTCCTCTCGCCTATCCTGCTTTTAGTACCATTTTCGTGTAGAAATAAAAATTGAAAATCTCAATCGACGATGACGTGTAATGGAACCTCGAAAACCAATTACGACTGCGGGAAACACCCCCGAAATTTTGATCGTCGTCCAGCTAAGTCATTCAGAGGACCATCGCCAACCAATTGAAACTCGCGGGATGTAAAAAACCCCTTGGTCGTCCTCCACCGTCGGGCTCAATATCGCCATAAACATCCCCGAGCGTGTTATCGTCGGCGAAGAGTAACGAGGAGGGCGGTCGGAGAACAGAGAGGGCACGCGATCGTTGAATCTCATACGCGGTCGGCACGGCGCGTCTCCCTGTCCTCCATTTTCATAAATCAGCAAGTAGCGATCCGGAATGATTAATCCTCGACGGTGGCGAGCCGGGGGTTGGGCGGCGAGTCGGGGGATGAAAATGCAAATTCCGATCGCGCGAGGTCCCCGGGCGCGCGACACCGCCCCGTCGAAAGTGGATGACGAGCCATCCGCGCGACGATTCCGTATGCGATCCGGCGTCGATCGGTGAACTCAGTCGCGAATAATGTCCTCCGCTGGTGACGCGAAAGTAGGCGTCGCCAAAGCGTATGCGTACATTAGCATTTAGCAATTAGTACGGAACGCCGTTCCATCGGCCCCTCCGTTTCACCCCCCATTTCGTTCGTTTCGTTTCGTTTCGTTTCGTACCGTTCGCGAGAGCGCAGATTAAGAGCGTGCTCTCGCGTGCGCGCGCGCGCTTGTTCTAGCGTTTGTAGAGCTGGAAAGAGGAGTGGAAAAGGGTGTACGTACATATATGTATGTATAAGTTGCCGTGTCTGTGCGTCGCGTGTTCACGTGTGATCGTAATGGTATAAATATGGAGTACCCGCGAGTTAAACGCGCCGGTCGGTGTTTCGCACTTTCTGCAAGGAAATTCCGCTTTTCGTCGCGTTTGTCGCGGGCTAGACCCTCCGAGGCGGCGCGTTCCGCAAACGCGGCCGTTTTTGATGTTAATGGCGCGGGGGTCTTCTTTCGCGAGGAAACTCGCGCCTTTCTGGCGAACGCGCGCCTCTGGCGATATTCAAGGCTGGTTTTCTGTGCAAGGAAAACGTTTGCCGATCAGCGGAAAGGGTGTGAGGTGTACGGATTGCTGTTTGATCGTTTCCTGGCGAAATGTTGCGATTGAAATGCGGCTTTGCTGGCCAATCTCGCGGTTACATTTCTTCAACGATAATATAATAGATACACGCTTTAATAAACATTTGAGAGTCCCTACAATTAATTACAATAATAGTATCGATGGAGAATTTTTTACAAACTCGACACTGTACCACAGCCTTCTTCACTTCCATCTATTCAGAAATTCCTCAACTACATCCCCATTTCTACAGCCTTCGACGTCACCCTTTTCACGTACCGTTACGCAATCACAAACTCAGATCTTCCTCCGTCCCGTACTACCAACCGGAACTGTCCTCCCGTCCAAACTAACATTCACCTCGACTTCACCCAGAGCATCAGAACATTCGTTTCGTTCCACGAAGCGCGGTCTGGGCGCGCATAAAAGGATCATCAAGACCGTCTCCTCGAGGAGGATGTACCGAACGAGATATACATATATATATATTTCAATTTGTTCGCTCTGCCGCTTTGCTTAAGGATGCAGCCGTCGCGAATGTACTGTCCGTTCGTTCGCGACCGCTCGCACGCGTTCGAACCGGACAGAAGATTCCCCGCTCGGACGATACGAAAATCCAGCGAACGAGAGGTTGGTAAATACCTCGAGTCGTGTAATGGAATATTCGCACATTAGCGACAAGCCATTAATACGGGGCTGTCGTATTCGCGAAGTGGCGTTTCGCTCTTTAACGGACCGCGTGTAAGTGGGTTACCGCGGATGCGCCGCGGCCGCGGGCGCGCTCGCGCACACACCCCTTCGTGTAATTGTTTGGACACGAAAAGCTGCGCGCGTAAAACACCGTTTCCTTAGGTGTCCGTTCTCTTTGTTTGTTCTACCGTGTTCGCGCATCGCGTCCGTTAAATTGAATTTACCTCGCCGGGCGACGGCCAACGGCGGCTGCTGTTCCTCCGTGTATTTGTCTTCGGAAATACGCTGGAATCTCGATCCGCCGGGTAACAATCGTAGCCGCGCCTCGTTTCCTTTCCATTTGCCAGTTTATTTTGCTACCTGGCACCGTGGTCGTAATGAAGCCCGGTAAGCGCGATAAACGGGACTCGTGAATGCTTTTAGACGAATTGGGGGTAGTATAACCCCTTTTACGAGACCATCGACGGGCGTACAGTAGGTATGACTCAGTATCGCTCGAACACGCTGATGATTTTATGATTCGCTTTAATTTTAACGTCGATGAAACAGTTACATTCCCGTGCTGCGTTCTCCACGCTGATTATAACTTCGACGAAATCACTTAAGGGTAAAGAAAGAAACATGGTGGATGAATATGGAAAAAAATTAAGGGAAGAAGAATCGATTTCTACTCGCTACGCTCGTTCGATTTGTCCGTTGTTCCCAGCATAATTCCGCGACAGACACTTACGAATGGTCATTAAGAGACAATCATTAAAATAGAATGTGAATGTGATCTCGAGCTCCTAATTGAGTGTCGACGCGCGAAAAAGTGGCTCGATCCAGCTTACCGCGATGATACGGAGCAACTGATCCGGAAGTGACTTCGAATCTCATTAAAAAAAGAGTCGCGATCGTTTTCCGGGAACGCGGGATCCGGCGTGTCATCGAGAAGGAGGCTCGTAAAAGCCACCCTCGAATCCGCTATTGACAGCGGATCATCGGCCGATCAACGTGTAACCGATGATGGGACATCGTTAAACGCGTTTCCTGCTCGTCTATCATCGAGGAGCGTGGCTCGTTCGCACTCCCCGAAAGCTTTTATCGCGATGCCAAACGCGTTACTACGTGTTACATCACACTCGACACCGGTCGCCCTGACATTAACGAGCCACGGTGGTGTTCCCGGCGAGGCTGTCGCGTTTCAACTTTCCCTGGTGATCGGAGAAAATCCTGTCGCAGGATTGCCGACCCACGCGAGCAAACTGAACGAGTAACGGAGAATTAGAGCGGGCGCTTGTGAAAGGTAGCTTCGAGGTGTCAACTGATCGAAGAAACGTCGCTAGGAGCGTTCCGGTGAAAACTTGTTATCAACGGAAGCCTCCGGTATCCGAGTCAGGCGATCTCAAGCAAATTCGAGAGAACATTGTCCAATACCCTTCCTCTCTATCGCATTCCTCGGCGATGCTCCGCCTGCTTCCCGTGGAAACCCATTTCACCCTGGTGCGCGTCACGGAATCGCTGTGTCGAGACTGGCAATTTCCAGGATTGGGGAAACACCAAGATAGCGTTGTCCAGGTATTGCGCGAAGCCCGCAACTACGTTCCACAATTCTTACCTCGAACAACACTGGTAAGAACGGCGATTGTGACTCGCATCCCTGTTTCCGGCTTGACTCTTGTCCAGAAGCAATTTGTCGAGAGGAACTTTTAGTGCTGCAATCTCCGAATAAAGTTAGCTTCATTTCTAAAATTAAAGAATTAACCTAGATCTCTGTTAAGAGAGCAACGTGATAATAATAATTTATCGTGTTCCCTCAAAACTATAAATCGTTCAGACAAGATGATTAAATTGAATACGTCGCTGACATTTCATCCCCCTGCTTCATCAATCTCGTTCACCTATTCGATTCAACGATAACGCCAGTGTCCCGAGGCATCTGTTCGTTCTACGTCTCATTAAGGAATTGAAGAATCACCGAGAAGTGCCTAACAGCCGATTTCCATATCGCAGACGATCGTTTTCCCGCGGCCCTTGGCGCTTGTCGCGCACGGGGGATCGATCGCGCGCGATTACGAGGCACGCGGGCTCACGCACTCGGCCAATGACATTTTCTTCCATTTTCCTTCGAACGAAACGAGCGCCGGCGGCTAGGCGCCGTCATCATCATCGCCTTCGCGGCAAGGAATCGCGAACAATGCGAGCACCGGCAGGAATGATCACGATTTCGCGTTTCCTTCGTGCGTGCAATCGGCTGCGCGGGCCCTTCATCGCTGTATCGCCTCGCTTTATCGTCCTCCATGGTCGGGAAATCGCGCTAAATTGCTGGATCCTGTACTTTTTTTTCTCTCTTTTACTTCGCGAAGGAGAAAAGAGTTCCTCTACCGATTGTACGCGTTCTACGAACGAACGGTTTTATGTCGTAGAATCGTCAAATTCTTTCTTTAAACGTCTCCCAATTTCGTATTAATCCACCCGCGAAAGTTGCACTTCTGTTTCCCTTCAAAGATACGAGAAGCGGATTTAAGAGTTTGTGGTCTAAGCGCGTACTTCCGTAGCTTGTCTGACCACGATCGTTCTCCGTGGCTTGATCTACTTACACGATCGTTGCACAGTCACGAAACACTTCGCGTCACTGTACACACGAACTTTTTGAATCATTCTGGTGGCGTATACCCAGTTTTTAATTACAATTCTTCTCGTTCGCGTAGCGTGTTAGAATTAACAATTTTTCCGACCCAAGGAATGTAACGATCCGTAGTCAGGCGAAGTGTGAAAAATAAGCGTCTACGAAGGAGAGCACTCGTGATAAGCAATAAGGGGTGGCTCATTGAAGAAGCCCCTAAAATGATACTCTAAAGCGACCCGGTGTGGGAGAAAAAAAAAAGCGCTACAAGCCTTCCTCCCCGGGGCATAGCTGTGAAGCGGTCTCATCGACCGTGTCTCCTCTCCTCGTCTTCCCGTTGACTTCCTGTCGAGCATTAACCGGGTGTCGGATTACCGCGTTCCATTGCTAAGCTGGCATAGAAACAGACAGCTTAATCCAGGCCAATTTACCTAAGCGACTAGCCGATCGAATCCGATCAGAGACAATGGGCCAGAAAAAGTACCGGGAAACCGGTGATTCACTCGAACGATGCAGTAATGGCCGAGTTACGCTCGAATCTCGTTAAACTTACTGTACAATATTCATAACTGGATGAATCGGATGCGTCGTTACGCTTCGAATCGTGCCCAGGGGAACGAAATCGACGGTGGACATTTTCGAATGTTGAAAGAAGAAATATAAAAAAAAAAAAAAAAAAATACTCGTCATTCGGTTGAAACAGCGACGTACAACGAATCGGTGAATGGCGAGCAACAATTAAGTCGCGGCCATTCGCTTTGATTGGCCGGTGAAACACGATTTACCAATTTCAAGTTTTATTCCGATCGCGGGCACGAAACAGCCGGCTGGTAACAAAGGTGTCCAGAATCGTGGATCATAAAATGCCGCAAAAATAACTCCGAATTTAGCGGCGTACACGGCCATAAATCCGGGCCGCTTCCGACGTTAAGAGTCGCCCGTGCACCTCGATCAGCCTCGCGTACGAGGTTCTTTGACCGGTGGCACGTCGAAACGCTGCGAGGGTGCGCGTATGGAGCTATAAGCCCCGCGACTTTCGCGCACGTCGGCCCCCGATGCCCGTCATCCACGGGGTTGGTGAAATAAAGCGACCCACACATCCGAGGACAATCTTGTCCCCCTTGAAATAAAATCTGCTCTCTCGTTTCCCGATCTCGTTCACCGAAACCGAGAACCCGTCCTTGGGACGCGATCTTGAAAATTTATTGGCCATCCTGGCGGATTACGTATCCGTCGGAGTACTCGGTTCTGATTTCAGTCTAGCAGTTGTTAAATGATTTTTATCCTCGCGACGCTGCGATCGCGCTTATGCAAATTCATATTTTCACAAAGATTCGCTTCATCCGTTAAATGCTTTATATCTACCGCTATGCGTAGACGGTATCGTCGATGTTTTCGAGCAGCAAATTTTCCTGCTGATTCGCCAATTTTTATTGCCCGCCGCCGCGAGACGCGTCGACGGCCTTTGAATATATGGAGCCTTGAACGCGTCGCTAAAAATCGCGGGACATTAAACGCCCCGTGAAAATGTTTACAGAGCAATTTCACTTTCGCGTAACTCGCCCGTAGCCACGGTTCAATTCACAGCTTGTGCATAAATGTTGCATAGAAATTGCGCATTATTGGAAGTATACCAACATTGGTTAATTTACGATCTCAATAACTCGATATCAGTTATATCAGCGAGCATTATAAATGGTGTGCACTTTACCAACGCCCGGGCGAAGCGCGTCGGGCGTGCAATTTCTTTCCCGAGCCCGCGTCGCCTCGCACGAACAAAGAATGAACGGCTCCTACATCGACGTAAAATTTTTATCCCGATCTCGTAGCCACGATACGTCGTTTATAATTACAATTACGTCGTGGCGCTGTAATTAAAGGGGGTCTTAAACGAGATCGATACGATCGGGTCCAAAGGGCGAAACGAAACGGAGCGCTTCGTTAAAAGGAAACGGCCTACCGGCTGGTATAATTAATCGGCTGAAGGCGAGTCAATAAAATTTCTTTCGATCATCGGGCCAATAAAGCGCAGTTTAATCGCCGGGTCGTCGAGTCAATAAAATTTTTCGCAACCGGCGCCGATCGCCTGTGCAACGTTCCCGCTTGAAATCCGCCCGATAAGATCGCTTTTAGCCTCGATTACCTGGCACGCCGCGAGGCGAGGAATTCGTTCTGTACCCGGTGTGCGCGACGCTTAACCGCGATTAACTCGCCGTGTTATGTCTCCAGAATCCTGCGGGACCATTTTACGAGCCGTCGTTCGGTGCCGCGCGAAATTCGAAACCCGATCGCCGCAAGGTGTTCCCCGGTGAATTAATACCACGGACCGCCGTGAATATTTACTGCTCACCGCGGGGTGTGTTATTCGGCTGGGTGGCGTTCCTCGCTTTCCACGTTCTTCTTCCCATTGATTCCGGTGATTCGCGAGACCAGAACGGCGATAATCGTCGTCCCCGTGCCGAGGAACGCGATCGTTTAATCGCGCGTGAGCGTTCGTTGATCGCGCCTTAACAACGTTGAACTTCGATCCGACAGTTTACAGCGGTTGTCCGAACGCGTTCGATTAATTAAGATGAAATTTCCGACGCCTATCTCTTCGGCTATGTATTCAGTGTAAAAATATTCCCCCGGTCGAGATCCGATCTGTAACACTGTTTGCAATCCCGGTCAGACTGTAAGAGCTGGAACACGATTTTTCGTATTATACAGTAGCGCGTAAGTAATTCAGCGTAAAGATATTTCCATAATTTAGATCGAATCTAATACATTAAAGCTACCCGTATTAATTTTACTGGCGGTTCGCGCAGGAAGGGAAACGTCGTAGGTCGGGCAGGTGATTAGTATGAAAATATTCAAGGTAAGAGGAAGCGTAAACGTGTCCATTAACACCGGAAATAATCAAGGTGACCAGGTTGCACCGTAATGGCGCGGGCGGTCGTAAACCGGCGATCATCGCGATCTTCCCTCAGCGTACGAACGGTACACGTGTTTCTTGTCACTCGGAAAGTTTAGCCAAGCGAGATTAGGGACCGATCGTGGGGGCTAGATACTAACGAGACGGGATGGTCCACAAGCCAGGGACAAGACGGATCGTGCGAAAACTATAACGACCCGCGAACAAGACTTTCACTTGCGCGTGGAGCCCCGATTATACAATCGGCCGCGATCTTCCCTTAATTATGGCTCGCGATCGCCACGTGAGATACAACAAATTACCGGATCTTAATTTTCCTCTTCCTTCCTCTACGTTTCCTACGCAACCCGCCCGTCGGAATGAGGAATAAATGGGACGATGTGAGAAATTATGGGCCTTGGGGGTGAGGGGGAGCCGCTTCGACGCCACTGAAGCGGCTGCGCTGCTTCGGTTTTATTGCTGTGCTGTAAAGATGGAGGAAGAAAGAAGGAAGGAAAAGAGAGGGGAAGAACGTTTCGTCCTGGGCCTGCTAGTGGACTCATCAGTAAGGCTACCTAGCAGGCCCTGCCTTAGACGCTGGGATATTAGGGACAGTTCAGAACTTCTATATATTGGAAACGATGGGTCATCGGGTACTTTCAGGAAAGTGTAAATGGTGCTGTCCCTCTAGTGGCGAGTGCCGCCACACCACCAAGAGGTATCGAACGACCGGCTGCGAAAATAGTATCGCGCTCGGCGATCGTACACTTTGGAAGCTGCTTAAGCGATAATGGAATGCTGAATATTCAACGCGGAGAGGTTTAATTATTTCCAGTTCCTCGTGATCCTTTCGATTCTTTTCGCACCGATTCGTATACTACCCCGGTTCAAGGCGACGTCTTAATTGTACGATTAACAGCCTTAATTCGATTCATTTTCCTTAACCATCGACTTATCAAAATTCTAGTTAAATCCGGAGAATATTATCCTCGCGTTATTTGCACGGCGATTCGGTAATGGTCGATTAAGATGCAAATCGAACGGCTCGTTTCCATGCAATTGATAAGCGTACCGTTTAATTTGCGCCCTGGCAAAAATACCGATCGCGTCGTATCGTAAACTGTAACGTAACCATTCGGAATGCCGCATGAATTTCTCTCGTCGCATACCTGCGATTCCTGTTTCTCTACAAACTAGCGAGTCGGTAATCTCGAGTCAATCTTCGCGTCTCTGGACAAAAAGATTACCCCTCCTGCCTGTGCTCGTTCGCGACGATGATCGATCGACGTCCGCGAGCTCCTCGAGGGACGACGATCGGGAAGGAAAACGGAGGCGGAACGCGCGAGATTTACGGCGAACGGCTAACCCCTTCGCAGCCGAGCGTCGATAAATCGGCATCGATCATTGTTTCGTCTCGACGATCAGGGGTGGTTGACGTTAACGACGGAATTCAAGCCGCGATGCCGTGGCTCGTAAAACCGAGTCCCTCCGCGTCGTTTCCTGTGGCTGCGCGAGGAACACCACCGCCGAGGACACGGCCGCGAAACTCGAAACCGTGCCGTTGAATCGAATTAATTGAAACGACCGTGGCTATTATAAGAAGTTGTGCGGTGCTCGTTTCGCCGTGGCGTCGATCGATACCACCCTGCTACGGATAGGATCGAGCGTGCACCGAGTACGCGTAGGAACGACGAGGTGTGAGAAACTCTCGAACCCTTCCCCAGTAGCCGGGGAAAAGAATTCGAAACCGTCTCCTCGTGGAATCTACGGTGTGCCTATACACTTTTTATGAGAATTCTCACATATTTATAACCGCGCGGAATCGGAATCGCTACGAGAATAAAAGTGTATATACGACTGTCAAGCGTTGAAATCTACGGATACTCGCGCAGCGATTCGATGCCGGTTTATATATAGTCCGTACAGTTCGCGAAGGCGTGGAATAAAATATCCATATGCGTTCGAGATGCTATATCGAGTACACGTGAAACTTGGTGCCATCGCTATGGCCGAGCGTCGTACGATCTCCTCGCTCCGAGGGAACCAGTCTGTCGTCTGGCTTTATTAAAACAAGTAATTACGATCTTATTATAAACTTATCGTCGCTCGACGGCCCCTCGAGACGCGAACACCGTGCGGGTCACGGTTGAAAATTGCCCCGGCGCTTTTTCCTCGATCACGTGAGCCCAATCGATTATTTCTGGCTCGTTTCGTTCGATTAAAAGATGAGATTGTAAGACGATCGGATCGTTCGTTTTTTTTTTTTTTTTGTTCATTTTCCTGGCCAGAACTAGTTCCTACTTATCCTGATCATCGCCCGGATACTTTCTATTACGTCGGTGGATTTGTTTCGCCGGTTGATCGATTTACCACGGTTTAATGGGTTTTTAATGGTCGCGAAACGGCACAATTGCCAGGAGCATGAAAAGGTGTGTCTAGTTTTCTTTTCTGTTGTCGGAGGCAATTTTCTCAGCTTCTTCGGGGCGGTGCTTCAAGCGGAATGATTCGATTAATTTATTTTCTTCGTAGATATTTCCAGAGAGTTAGTGTTAATTTTGCCGACACTTCGATAGAATAGTCTAGTGACTAATTTTACTAAGGGCTTTGGCCGAAAATACCAATTTACTTTGGCCCAATATTGACACCAAGTTAATTGGGCTTGACTAATAATATACACAGTTCAGTAAAATGTAGATATATGTACGAGGTTCTTTGGGATAGACAAAAAATGTTTCCGAGCAAGTTCATTGAAATATATTGAAAGCGGGTGACCGCAACAGTAAATCGTCAAGCATCGTTGGATTCATTTTTCTCTACCCTAGCGCGGTACCGGGGTAAAAAAAATTCTATGATTTGTGAGCCGAGGTTTTCCCACTGTGGCGTTCCAAAAAAGAAAGGAGAAAAAACGAATCTCGAAGAACCGGCGTAACTAAGTGCCAGGAAAGAAGTGACAGCTTTATGGGAACCATACCCTTGACCTGAGCTTCCGAGCATACGATTCGGATCTCTCCGCTACTGAATTCCAACATTTTTCGCGAAAATATTCCTGTTGAAGATTGCGCGTTTAAAAAAAATTCAGTAACCGCGATTACATCGTGTCAAATTTTTGTTGAACTTGCAAAATACATTCTCGTTCTTCTGCGCAACGTTGCCCTTTAATCTAACGATGGCGCGAAATTTCCGCGGGGCGAGGAATTTCGCAGAAACCCCATTATAAATCGCCTCTATCCGGGAAAATGAATTTCACGGATACGTCTAACATCATCGCGTACCACGGCGCTGCGAATTCGTTCCAAATGTGTTTTTTTTTTTTCCTCGTCCGTCCATAAATAACAAAGATTTATTAGCCATTTAAGTGCTCCACCCTGCGTGTACATCGTCGTTCGCGAAGGTATTACGACATCCAGTAAGAAATACGATTTTCTTTCCGCATCCGCCAGCTACGGGCGATCATTCTCATTTTCCGTCTCGTTACTAAACATTGTGGCGGATCTTTCATAAAATTTTTAACCGTTGTACCCCTCGCGCCCGTGTCGGCTATAATTTCGCTTCTTTGAATGCACCAACGATCCGGCTGGGCTCGTTAAAGCGCGATTTAACGGCGAAGACAAATTACCTATAATTTGCATCGATATTTATTAACAATGATACGCGTAACATTATCGTTTTTATTACTGCGCTGTATATGTCGACTGTGCAAACCAGTTCCTACGCGGAGCATCGAGAAGATCACGGGTGTTGTAAATCCTGAGGAATCTTGATGGACTTAATTGGGTTAACGAGCTCGAATGTCTCGGAACTCTCGAAAGTCTCGAGATTTCCGATTATTTCACGGGTCTCGAAGCGTTCTTAATGTCCCAGCCACTGCTGGGGATTACGTTGTCAATTGGAGTAATATTCAATTCACGCGCGATCCGAGACGGCCATCTTTCGTCGAGCGAAACGTAATAATTGGCTGGCCAAAGAGCCGTGTGCGTCTCAGTTTTTTTAATCAGCAATTTCGAGCTTGTCATCTTCGCATAACTGAACAGCTTTCTTTTCCTTTAAACATTTCGAGAGCAACTTTGCAACGTGCACTTGAATTTACGCAGACCGAAAGTTCGTTTTTAATTAAATCTAAGCTCGCCTTATTTTCCTCTCTCCCTCTCCCTCTCTTCTCGTCGCTTTAGATTCGTCGCAGAGGAAATTCTCTCTGTGAAAGCTGAACCAGCGGAATCGTCGAGAAGGTGGAAAATAATTTTATGCTCGCTGATTAAGTCGATAAATTTGCAACCTCTCGCCACGAGGAATTCTTCGGAATATTCTTCGCCGCTTAACAAACCGTGCTGGACAGATACGTCGCTCTAAAGCATAGGATGCTAGTAAATTATAGGACGTGTGGTAATCAGCGCGACCGTACAGGGATATGCCAATTGAATTAATTAAACGAAAGTGGCACTCCTTTCCCGAACGACCGCCCCGTTAAACCAGACTAATCCGATTAAATCTTAGATCGACTTCGAACTATAGCCGCTCGGAATTTGTTCCGCGGCGTACAAAAACGAATTTATGCCCCGCGGAATTTGTACGTGAAATAATACGTGTCATGTTAATAAAACATTTCTCACTCCGCTTCGCGCGCAGGCCGCGGTATCAGCGAGAATTTAGATATTGCAACCCACGTTCATAATACTTTCAGAGACTAGTTTGATAATTTTATCGTTTCGTGGAACCGCTCTCTCGCGTCCACGGATGATAAAAAAATATATACGACGCCCAGTACTATTTACGAACATGAGCGCAAGAAAAGAACCCGATGTTTCACAATCTAAGGTCCCTGGTAAAAGTTCTCCGCTTCCAACATCTCGCGTACCAACTAGCTATCTCATACGTGGTAGTCCGGCTAGCTTTGGGTAGGCTAGCCCAGCTAAGCGTGCACAAATCGTAATACAAAAGCGTTGAAACGTTTCGAAAAGACCGACGGAACCATTCGAGAAGCTCCCCACGGCCTCGCTAGCCGAACGGTCGCAGGGTGGAAACCACATTTTCCACGAGACGCGTACACGGCACGCGGAGTAACGACCAAATGTCATCGTCTGCTGTCCACGTCTATTTTCCACCCTATTCCCGTGAATCACCTGGTCCACCAAGCGGCGTCGCACAAAGAACAGGAAGACATCGGTACCCCGCGCACCCCACTTATCACCCGCGTGGCCTAATGGACCCTCGAGCAAGGGGTTGCGTCGACCGATCAATCCGCCACGGGTTCGCCTCCAGTCGAACCGCGTAAACGATCCCTCGACCGTCTCGTTCGCGTTCGTTCGTCTCCGGCTTAAGCGAATAGTGTTCCCACTGTTCGTCCAATGAGCGTGACTAAACGAGCGGCGCGCGGATTCATTCGAACGGGGGGACGGGGAGGGAAAAGAAACCGCCGGGGATATTTGCTAAGATTGGAGCTACGCGTGTGGGCGTCGTAAATACGCGGCGACTTATGTTTCCATTTAACGTCACTCGCCACCGCGTAAATTCCCTGTGACAATACGCTCCAGCGATTCACGAGCGCGCGAACTCCTCGCTTGAGAAATTCTCAAGTCGCGGCAATCATGGGAGAAGAATGCATCGATGCGACTACCTTGCGAGCTGAATCTGTTTTAACGACTAGTTCAAGTCGAGAGAGCGAAAGAGAGAGATTTGTCAAATTTGCTTGGAAAAGCGTGACTCCGGTCGGAACCGCTCGGATTCCTCGCGCTCGTTCGCCGCGCAATATCTCACGCACAATTCCGGCGTTAAAATTCCAGCAAAAGTGGCGAGATCCGACTAAAATCGTCGCGGCACGAGGAACTAAAAGCCCCGGCAGCCGCGGGCGTGATTTACGCCCGGGCCCTTAACTCGTCGTCCCTTTCGGTTATCTCGCGGCGACGCGGAACGGAAGGTGTGCTTCAGAGAAGAAGAACGGACGCGACGATAAGCAGCGTCTTGTTTCGGCGATAACGGGCCGTGCTCGCAGCACGGTGGAAAAGCTGTGTACACAGACTTGTGGGAACACAATTCAGGGAAACGTCTTCCGTTACGTCGAGCCGAGGCATGTTCCCTCGCGCTGACAGCCGAACGACCTCACGCCCTTGGGAACCCCGTGGCGAGGCGGCAGAAAAATCCGTACGTCCACCACCCTGCGCCGCCGCCGCCGTCGCCGCGGCGCGTTCTCCGT
This sequence comes from Xylocopa sonorina, assembly GCF_050948175.1. NCBI lineage: Eukaryota > Metazoa > Arthropoda > Insecta > Hymenoptera > Apidae > Xylocopa > Xylocopa sonorina. The sequence goes on from NC_135198.1 coordinate 8,875,032, forward strand.
GGACGTTCTCCGCGTGAGTAAAAAACCGAAGCCGCGAAAAGCGTCGCGGGCAAAGTGGTACGGTCGTTTAGTTGTCGACAGGCTCGTACGGAGATCGTTTTCAGCGGGTGGAAAAAGTCGGCTACGACGGGGAATTAAAAACTCGACGGCCGGGACGGGACAAATGGCAGAAGTGTTGTCGCGGAACAGATGAGCTTTTTGTCCGGTTTATATCGAACCGGGGAGGCTGGAAGTAATGGACGATCTTGGGAATTAGAAGATCGAGGCGTGGCGTGGGTTCGCGTTGGAATTTACAGCGCGGGCAAAAAGTATCGGCGCACCGTGGCATCTGTCTTGGCATTTACTGTACTGATTAATTAGGTCCGAGTGCATTGAATTCCACGCAATCGGACGCTGGTACTCCGCGGCTAGAGAGACTGCGATATACTGTGGGAACGTGACGTAGAATTCGATCGGCGATTCGAACGTGGCTCCGTCTGATTGAAAACGGTAACGAAGAAACCGATCGTTCGAATCATCCCCCGAATCCCCCGTAACCGTCCAATCGGTTACGATCAAAAACGGAGTCAGCTTCGAGGTAGCCGCGATATCGGTCAAGAACGACGGAAGCCGCGTGTCCAGGACGACGGCATCCGGTCGCGACATCGCGGAAAACGCCGGCACGGACACGACTGGGAGAGGCACACATTCGAATCGCCTCGTGTCGAATCTATATTTAGCGTGGCAGCACGATCAGTCGATGCGACCGTGTGCGCTGGGGCAATTTCCGCGGATCGATCTGCCGGAGGACGTCAATGACCGGCAGGGACGGGGTCTCCGGTGGCGTACGCTGCACGACGCGATCCGCCTCGTCGAAAAACAGCCGTATCGCGAGCTTACGACGCGGCACGAACGGCCGCCCTTGTGAAAATATTGTTTCAACAACGGCCACGGGGTTTACGAGCCGGGCTATTATCCCCGACGCGATTCAACGCGCGCCGCGGCGCGAGCGTTAGGGTGATCTTTAATTGAGCGTCGATAGCCCCGTTTCAAGGGCTGAATCTGGAGCGCGGAACGAGGAGAATATGTTACGCGGACGCGCAGCGCAAGGGGTTTGTTTGCCAAGCCGCGAGGCGTTCGAGTGCGTGGAATTTGTTCGGGTGCTTATCGACGGGGAGTTTTTGTCTGTTTGCTTTGAGGCGGAGGGAATTTTGGTTTGTTTTGCGATCGACGGATCGAAGCTGTTTATTTAAACGTTAAATGTGGAAACGGTATTATTTTTCGGACCATCGTTGCGACCATTTTTGTTTAAACGTCATAAAATTTGTTACCATCGAATAACTGACGTAACGCATATGGGACGAAGAGCAATTTTCCTCACGGATTACTCGCCATTCGAAACACCCCATCGTCGTGTTATTTCGCCTCGAAAGCAATCGATCGTTGGGACTCGCAAACTCTCCCAGAGAGAATCCCCTTTTCGTTCCCCACTAGAGAATCAAATAGATCCTACCGAAAATACCCACGTGTATCCAAGATCCTCTCGCTTATTAAACCCCAGGGTGGCACCCCCGAAAACTCGCGAGCGCCCTCGACTGCCGCCCAAGCATCCTCTTCGCGTTTCATTCCCCGCGAGCAGCAACGAATCGCGAGCAGTGTAACAGAGAGACTAGAGAGAGGTTAATCGGAGCGCGCTCGCTCCGGCCCGTTAATCCGTGGTCGCGAATAATTAATGATCAGCTGCGTATCCGACGGGCTACGAGCGCGCGCAGCTGTTGGCATCGCAAAGGAGGATTAACGGTACAAGGGAATCGAATTTGAATGGAGTCGAGGGCATTGTAAGCGTCTCCGCGACGCGATGCGCCGATGAGTGCCTCGCCAGTCAACAGTCGACGGCCATCGACGAGCCCCCGCAGCGGGCACGCGGGTAAATCCGTCCCGGAACGGTTTTAGGGTGAACTGCGACCGCCGTCGCGGTCGTTTATGGTCACTGGAACGAGGCGTTTTATTGGCCGATAAACGGTTTCCGTTTCGTGCGGCTGTTCCAAGGAGCGCGCTTAGAACCGTGACCAGCCACAAATTTTCAATTCCTTTGAATTTCTGTTCCGATCGAACAGACGGGTATTTAGAAACGTTCTTGTGATTCTGGAAACGTTTTTCGTAATTCCTGGAGCAGTCCTTTTCAAATTGCAATCAGCAGGCGTGCTACTTCGAAACCGAAGAGATAATGGAATTTTGATCTTTGGAAATAGAGTTTTATCGCGACGACGAATCTGAGGTCTTCGATGAAACGTATGGAAACGAGTATAAAAGTTGTTGATTGGTAACGCGTTATTTTTCCAGCACAGTCCCGCGTCCACACCGCGCTGTTGTCTCGAAAACAAGATAGAGACGCGAAGGCAGCAGCTCGACGCCTGATTACACGTTATCGCGGGGCTCATTATATTTGCGCGTGTGGGCAATTTATGCGTACGTAACCACATGACCATCCCTTATCGCGGTGTCAAGGGTCGTCGCAACGTTGGAACCGCATCTCGCATTCATTTCACGGGAAGATTAATAGCCACCGTGGTGATAATCTATCGTTGTATAAATTATCCAAGCACCGCGTATTAAGATACGACCCTGTAAATTGAATTTTCCTTTCATCGCGTCTCGTGCACGCGTCGCGATTTTTCAGAAACTCCCGGAGATTTCCCTTGCCAGCGCGTTCATCGTTGATTCTCAACTTGAATTGCTCGGACTACAGGCTTTCACGAAGCTAAAGTGTTCTACATCAGGGTGTCTCGGAATATTTCTAGTGCAACGAGTTTTATACCTCTTAGGATAAAATTGAAATATGCCACGCGCTTAGTAGAATTCTGGAAATCGTTTTACGAGTGACGTTATGGGTTCACAGTGTTGCTCCTCTCGAACGCGTTCGAAATGTCAGTTGCAACAAATAAACCGAGGGTGCCAGCAATTCGATAACGCGATATTAATATGGCAACCTAGATTCGGAGATTACCACTGGTAATAAATACTGCACTCGTATATACCCACGCGCGAGGGAAAACAGAAAACGGGAAACGCGTGCACGCGTCGATACGATCTAATGTTAGACAGGCTTGGAAAGTATCTGTTGAAAAATTCTCGTGCCTTTTCCGCACCGCATGGGAAACGTTCGTCCGCTCTCGACAAACAACGAGGGCGTCGCCGGATACCGTTTCTGCCCCCGTAAATTAGTTTTCTTAGGCGCGATTAGTTGTCGTCGATCACCGGGACGAGCCTCCGATCGGTGAAACCTTTCGGCAAATCTACTCGTAAATCGCCCTCGAGCCTTATTTCTCTGGTAAATAATGGGTGTACGTCTATTTTCGTCGCGGTTCCAGTCTCACGCCGACGACGAGTCTAACCCCTTAAAAGATCATCGAAGCAGTTCCAACGTGTCTCTCGTTTGTTCGTTCGAAATGTTTAGAAAACGATATTAACCCTCTGCGTCGCTACCAGTCAATGAATCCTTGCTCCAGACGATCATAAGGGAAAGGATCGAGGCTGAATAGTTCAATCGAACCACGAATCACCACTAATGCAGCGCAAGAGTAGCGACAACGAGCGTCAACAGCCAAGCAAACGGCTTAACCAAATTACCCTGATCAGCGACTGGACGCGACACAGTGCTAATTAGGCAGAGGACGGTGCAGTTCACGGGCACTGAATGCCCAAGCAACACGCGAGTCTCCGAGACGAGATGGCGCGTACACGCGGCAATCCTCGCCGCGAAAGGCGCATCGCAGCCCTGGCAATTAGGGAAATCAACGCAACGCGTGGCCAGTTAACTTAACGAACGAATGACTAACGGAGATCCTTATCTTCCGGGGGCAAGATCGACCAGGGCGGTAAACGTCCAGCCGGTTAATACGGCTTGTTTATGACGGCGATACTCGACAGCGACGACGACGTGCACATAAATTCGAGCAAGACGGGGGTGGCTCGGCCCCCGCTACTGACTGCGCCGCAGGCAATGACTCACGGGACAGGGGTGGGTTTACTTAGGTTCCGGGTTAAACGGTGATTTTCACCGATTCGCAGCCTCGTGTAAATACGCGAGCATCTCAGGTCGAGGGATGAAACGGCTCGTCTGCGTTTGCCTTCGTTTCCAGCAGCCTAACCGAGACGAGGCTGTTATAAACAGAGCGGGTAGGGAATTTCGTTTCTACGACTACCGTTTTCAAGCCTCGATGTGTCTGAGCTGCGTTAGTCTGTGGTTAAAGCCGTGGGGGTAAATTTTCTTTTTCTGTTTTGTGACACAGATCGATTCGACTGGTGCAACGACGTAGTATAACATTGCGCAAAGTATTATTCCCAACTGTAGAAATGTAAACGAAATTCTTTAAGCGTCGCTGTTGCGCAGTCTTTCGATTCGTCGTCGAAAGAATATGTACATACATACCGTGTCATTAGCATAAAAATACAACGAGCCTCGCATAAAGTAACGGATTTGAATATTTGAAAAAAGCGTCGCAGAAGTTAAACAAAAAATTAATTCAAGAATGTTGAATAAACATAACCGCTGTAAATATAAGCATGAGAAAAGCATCATTTGCGTTTGAATCCGTTTCATGGCGTCATCCTCCGGTCCGGGGGCTACTTTGTTTCGCCGCCGCAGAAAAGAATGTAGCCACTTGTTCGAACCTCTTCAACGGGAGGGGCCTTTTTTGTTTTATACAAGCTGAAGTGCGGGCTTCCGGAACCCCTGTTTATATTCAACCATGATTTAAAGGACCAAAGATTTACTTAAGAAGGTTCCACGTCAAATAATTATGGCTGAAGTATCCTTTTCGAGATCGAAACGCGTAAATATCTTCTGAAATTCCACTTAGAAAAAACAGTCCGTCAAAAAAACTGAGCGTGTTTATTATGAGCTTGTATTCGAGAAGATGACGAATCTGTTTTCAGTGCCTGTCTAGTGTAAATGAAGGAAGTCCTTTCTAAACCTGCGATACCAACGTCTTGTCCTATTTTTTCATTCTCCTCGTACGCAACCTAGAAAAAAAAAATACAAAAACAAAAGGCAACTTACCTTTTCCATCTTACACGAGAATCATTATTCGTAACTACGAATTGGAATGCGAATCTATCAAAGAAATGGATAGTAGAAAAGAAGAAAGCATAACCAGACGAGAGGAACGAGGAAGACTCTTGAGGATACGCAAGCAATAAACGCAAGAAAATTAAATAATAATAAAGTATATTAAAAATCGTATACAATTTTGATTTCAATATATGTATATATATATAACGATATGGTGATCGGTCGTCGATTACTCGTTAACTACTATGGCAACATAAAAACTTGTACAAAGACGGCGGTCGAGCGTAAAGTCGGACCAGAGGATCGATCCATAGTATTTTTCAGTGGAGAAAAGAAAAGGGAAAACCTAAAAAAGCTGAACGATGAAAACGTACAAAAGAAGAATAGAGGGAGGCAAAGCTACCGTTTTGGAACTTGGAAATATATAAATTCACCGCTGTCGGTGGGACCTTTTGCTTCGACTGCGAAGCGATGGAAAAAGAAATAAAAGCACCCCTAATGAGAGCTAACTCGATGGATGAAATTCCTGGACACACTCGTTACACACAGTATTTTCAATTTTATTGACAATCATCGTGACAAAAAGTGGCTTACAAATACTCGTTATAAACTCCTCCCCCTCGTTTCTCTAACGTCGCGTTCGTTCTTTTCGTCCCATCAATCCTTCCGCCATCGCGATACCGGGCTACTCCCTCATTCTTTCTCTCCCCCTCGTTCCGTCGCCCTTTTTCCCTCGCCTACATCCCGTTCCCTTTCCGCTCTCTTCTCACCTCTTCCCATCACTGATCGTCCACGAACGCGACATTGTCCGTTTTCGCTCGTAACAGCTTGGCGTGATATGTGACACTAAAGGTTCTTTACTCTCACTACTTTACAACATTACACGTGTACGTTTTTCGTTTGGCAGGGGTCCCCGTACGGGATGCGATACGGGCTCTTTTTTCATCTTTTTTTTCTTTTTGTTCGTTTTCTCATTTTGAGTTGCTTGAGGCAGTTATCGTTTTTCAGTCCTTTTCGTTTCGTTTCGTTCCTTCACCGTAGTTCGCCCTCGTTTCCATCCGCGTGCGCGCAACACGCTCCCACACCTGCTCGGCTCGCGAACCGCCCCGCGAGCCGACGATCGCGTGAGCCGACGAAATTTCAACGAGCAAGGGGCCGAAGCATGCCAGCAGCCCTGACCGCGTCGATAGGAAAACGCACGTAACCACGGTAGGGGTTGTTGTTGTTGTTCCTTTTCTTCCTCGTTCTGCCATTTGTTTCAGCGGCGTCGAAGGAATCCTTAACCCTGCTACTACGCTCGCACGCGATACACGACATCCGAGATGTCTCCTTCCCCTTTCGACCTCCTCCTCCTTCCCCCTTATCCACCAGCGAGATTATAAAAATTATGAAATATCGACATCGCGTCGCGGAAGCGCGCGCGTCCACGCGCCGTGGCCCCGCGCACGCTTCTACGATCATATATATTTATATTCATATATTTATTTTTATATTTATATTTATAATGTATCTGTGTAATATATATCATCATTTTACGTACTTAACGGTGTTACTCGTTTATGCGTGTATCCGATCGCGCGCACTCTGACAACGGCTACTTTTCTATCGCGCGGCGGACATACGTGGAAAGACGCGCGAAGAGGCGCGTGTACGCACGAATTGCCTTTACTCTGATCATTTTTTTTTTTTGCTTTCCATTTTCCTCTCTCTCTCTCTCTCTCTCTCTCTTCTTTTACCTACGATTTATATTCATGGGTTACGCCACAAAAGTGTCTTTTCCTCTACGACGTGCGAGTATGTACGACTGTGTTACGTGTGTGTATTCGGTGGTATGCGTGTGCGTATGCGCACGGTTCGAGCCTCTACTAGAGACAAAAAGCCGTGCAAGGTACAAAAAAAAACAAGTGTCGCTCGAAATCGTGTTGTCTCTGGATTTTCTTCTTTTTTTTTCTTCTCTGCCAGCTACGTTCGAAACGCGTATATATGAGTACATATTTATATGTATATATAAAACGGTAAGGGTTAAGGGGTGGCTCCGTTCCATAGTAAAAAAAAAAAAAAAAAAAAAAAAGAAAAAAGATACGTTCGACGCGCGCGAAATAATGTTCCCCGCGTGTACATCGCCTCCACGTACAGTAAACACGTTTCTGCTTTCCTTTTTATTCTCTTCTCGTCGAATCCACGCTTCGATCGACGCGTTCCTTCGCCCGCGGCAAGACTAGCGGCTCCTTCGAAGCTCCTTCTCACAGTATTCCCATTGACACGCTCTATTATTCATTGCACCGAATGTTCGACACGAGTTCCTTCTGTTGCCTCGTGCATTTCGCGAGACGATCGACCCCGTTGCGGAACGGATCGAGACAAATTCTCACAAGCTTTACGGGCTACGATTAAATTATGTGGGTGCGCAAAAAGGAACGCGCCGCCGTCGCGGCTGCGCTCGACTGTGCTCGCGCGGCTGTACACATCCTGTCGATCGGTATGAATCATATTTTTGATGAACGTTCTTTCCCTCCTCACCTCGTTCGTATTTACAGCGTTACTCTACCTAACGTCTAAGAATGATATTTACAGTTACCACGTTCTCCAGCTATCCTCGGTTCACTTAAATCTGCGCTATACACTCGCTCGCGCCGCGCTTCGCACGATCGACGGCGGTGAGAACCCGTGCTTCGCTCGTGTCACGAGAGTACTTTCATTGCTCGTGATGATCGATCAGGGCCAATCCCTGTCACGATATCGTCACGCGAATCGACTAGCGACTAAATCGTACGAAATTAGAAAAAAACCACGCGCGACCACGGATCGCCCCGGGACACACCGCCCTGATCCTCCAGCGACGGCGTCTAATGAAAGGTCCGTGTTTTACACCTATACTTCGTTTACGGCTAGGTTAGATAAATTAGACGAGACGATACACGTTAGACGGACATGCGGACTGTACGAGCTCCGCTACGGTATATGCTAAGTAAGAAAAGAGTACAGATAGATACGAATAAGAGAGAAATCCTGTCACGCGTCACGCATTCGCACGTTTCGTTCACTCGAGACACTACATACGGATTCACGCGGAAACAACGCAATCTCACTAAACCGGCCGGGCCTCGAGCGCCATTTTGGGGGATCGTCGCTATTATATATCCAACGTTTTTACGCGATTCGCGATCCACGGTTAACGTCGATCGATTGTACAAATTTCGTCGGGAAATTTACGGAGCTCCGGTTAAGAACGGGGTTACGAAGCGGCTCGAGACCAGCGGTAAAGACACGTACGGGCTAATTATACGTATATCGGGTAATCGAGAAGCACCGTCGCGAGTCATCATCGACGCTATTCGTCGCGTCGCGGAGAGCCACGCGGACGCCAGGTTGCGTACCCATGCGAAGAAGCTCGCGACCCGTTGTTCACCACCCCCCGGTCGCCCGTTTCGCGTATCAGCGGTGACGACGCCACTCAGAAATCGATTCACACTTCGGTGGCCTGGGTGTACGAGGGCGCGAGCCCGTGGGCTGGCGTGAGGGGGCCCGTTGTCGACGCCAACGACCTCCTCGAGTATATGGTAGCGGCCGAATGCGGCGTGTGCGGCGCCGTGTGTGGCGCCGTGTGCGGCGTGTGCCTTCGCGAGGCCGAGGCGAAGGGCTAAATGGGCCCGTAGTTGCTAAGGGCGGAAGGCCTCTCCTGTTGCACCGGCTGCTGTTGCTGTTGCTGCTGCTCGCAGCCAGCGGTGTTCATGTCGCCTCCCGCCGACTGGTGACGTCATACGTGCGACAGAGGGGGTTGCTTGAGGACGTGATGATGGAGATGGTGTTGGGAGGCGCTGGCCACGCTGCCTGGAGGGAGCAGAGCGCTCCCTGGTCCCGGTGCCGGTGGATACGGGACTCCTACACGTCCTACGACGCCCTTGATGCTGGTGCTGCCGATGCCACCGCTGACGCCTGTCACGCCTGCTACCATACCGGCGCCACCGCCTCCGTGACCGCCTCCGCCGCTCCCGCCGCCGAACAAGCGCCTCCACAGACGTTTCCACGAATCGACGGTTTTCCCGCTCCAGATCCACACGCCGGACGTGATGCCGACCGCGAGAGCCATGAAGTACTTGAGCATCAGGACGGAGTACAAAGGTTTCGCCCTCGGTCGGCAGGGGCATGCCAGCGAACCGAGCCACTCGTTTCTTAACGCCGTCTCGTATATGTGACAGGCCAACACCACTCCGGCCGGCAGGGTGTACAGAACGCTGAACACGCCTATGCGTATCATCAGTTTCTCCAGTTTGTCCGCCTTCGCGCCCGGCTGTCGTTTGATCACCGATCGGATCTTGAACAGGCTGACGAACCCGGCCAGCAGGAAGCTGGTACCCAGCAGAAGGTAGACGAACAACGGTACCAGGATGAACGATCGTATGCCGTCCGGTGCGACGGTGCAGACCCCCGCGACCGGATCCCCAGCCACTCCGCCCGCCACGTACGCCCATACCGTCTGCACCGTTGGCGCCAGCCAAGCCGCCAGATGGAAGTACTGCGAGTACGCGGCGATCGCCTCGTTGCCCCATTTCAGCCCGGCCGCGAGGAACCAGGTGAACGCGAGGATCACCCACCAGACGGACGAGGCCATCCCGAAGAAGTAGATCATCAGAAAGACCGTGACGCACGCTCCCGGACCCTGCGCCCCGGACTTCAACGCTGGACCGTCGCAGGCGATCTCCTCGTGGCCGAACACGCTCCTCGAGAGATACCCGATCGACACGACGAAGTAGCACGCCGACAGGAACACTATCGGCCTCTCAGGATACTTGAAGCGCTGGGTGTCGATCAGAAACGTGATGACGGTCACGAGCGTGCTTGCGGCGCACAGGCCGCTCCACAGCGCCAGCCATACGGCCGCGAACCCTCGCTCTTCTTGGTTGAGAAACGCCCCGTGGCACGGTAGCGCGCAGTTCGGTACCCCGGCAATGTCCTGGATGATGTTCCGCGCGATGCTTATCGGCGGCACCGGTATTACCCCACTTACGGCCATGCTTGCCAGACCAGCCCCGCTGCCGATGTTGCCGGTGTTGCTGCCGCTTATCGGCACCGGAATGACCGTGCCCCCCGCCCCCAGGGGTACGAGGGGTGCCCTGCACCGGCACGCGCAATCCCTCGCCCTTTCCCCCGGGGGATGCTGGCAGTTTTTTTGGTTCTTGCCTGGCTTGCACCGTTGCTGTTGGCTGGTCTTCGAGGGCCTGGTGGGCCGTGGCGGGGCCGCTGCTGGCAACGGTGCGCTACTCGCGGCTCCTCCGTTCCCGGAACCGTATCCGGTGCTGCTCGTGTGATTGTCCTGCTCCATGCAGAGATTCTCCTGGTCACCGTGAACCGGTAGTCTCTCGCAGGCCATCCTCTCCGGCCAGGAGAATCCGTACTGCTGCATCAACGGCGCGCAGCCGGCTCGCGCTCTCTCGCAAACGCTCCTGCAAGCTGGCAACGGTTTCGTGTACTCTGGTAGACAGATCGGCGTGTACATCGAGCAGAGGAAGAACTTCAGGTCCGGAGAGCACTTGATCTCGACCAACGGCCAGAACTGGTGAACCTCCAGCCCGGCCTCCTCCTGGTTGTCGTGGTTCAGCTCGTTTGGCATCGCCGTCAGGTTGTACCCGATCCCGCGACACATTGGGATCGTGATCTCCTCGCATCTGCCGTTCCCGTTACCGGCACCGCCGCCAAGGGACGAGTGTCCAACGCCGCTGTTCCCACCGCCGACCACGCTGTTCCCGGACCCGACCATGCTCCCAGAGGCCGAGCCGCCGCCAGCCGCGACGCCCACCATCGACGACGAGGAGGCAGAAGAAGAGGAGGACGCGGAGCCGCTCGACACCGAGCCCACGTTGCTCACTGGACTGATCGCTGATTCTAATCGAGCGTTCGGCAATACTGCGAGCAGCAGTAATGGCAAGACGCGCGCCATCGTTTCGCTTCGAAGCAGTCTCGTCCGTCGAACGAGTCCCATTCTCGATGGCTGGATCGGTTTACTCCTGCGTGGGTCGCATCACTCCGGCCTGCAACAGAAAAGATGGTACTTTTTTTAGTTTCTCCCTGTTTCTTCGTACGCGCGTTACGAGGAGGCGAGGATTTGCAACGGGTACCCTTTTTCTCGTTGTATCGTTTCTAACGCGAGGTAGGAACGGAGCACTGTTCAAATAATAGTTTGTTCGGTTAACACATGGCGAGGAAGGAAGCGCGCGAGGGTATTCTGGAACGATGCGTGTCGTTTCCAGGGGACTGTTGGCGCACGTTTTAGCACGTCTCTCGTTAATCCGTTCGTCTGCACTGCTGGCCAAACACGAGATGTTTTAGCCGCTGCATACAATGTATGCGTATCAATTAGGTTAATGGACGCGCGTTAACGGGCCGTTATCTTTCGGTTTCTCTGGAAACACGTTTCCCAGAATTCGATTTCCGTTGCCTAACTCCCCGATACGCTGCTGCAGCCTGCGAACCTCCGGTTGCATCTCGACAAAGACGGATCTATAAAACGGAGCCAACGGATAGTTAGTTTCGCCATTGGGAACGATCCGACCGTTCGATGACTATCAGCGAGCCGGTGTCTGGGTAGTGGGCTAGCGTCAAAGGGCTAAACGAAAACGTGTTGGATCCCAAAGTCAGACGAGCGGACCTAATTAAGCCAGGGAAGATGGTCCCCCTAACTAGCATAACATTATATAACTCGAACGATCAGCCGGCCAAGATGCTCGTATTTGCATAACCACCCGCCGACCGAAACTCGACTCGTTCGTTAAGAGGCCGCCGAAAGACAGTCTGCGATCCTAACGAACGCGAAGGGCGCGCAAGGTTCAGGTGGCTGCCGCATAAATCAACGTCGGACGAGCCTAGATCCAACGAAAAGGGTATACAGCCCGTACCTATATATACACACACACACACACACACACGCGCGCGCGCGCGCGTAAGGATAGACCTGAGAATCGAGGGAATGGAAGCAACGCGTCGAAGAGTGGAATGGAAGTTCGATCGGCACGCATCGCGGCGAGAAAGAGGAACGTCGCCAAGAGAGTGGAATCGGTAGGCAGAAAGGGTGGCGAGCGGAGCAGACGGGACGTGAGGCTCGGTCGCGACGAGAGTGGAAAGGTTAACGCGGAACAGAGGCGCGAGGAGCAGCGGACGGTGAACGGGCGAACGGCAGGCCACGGGACGACGAGAGTCATGGGGTCTTATAATAGTCGTGGGGCCGCGGAAAACACGTGACCGGAGCGAAATGTTATTGTAGGAGGCGGTGTTAGTTTTACCGTTTGTTAACTGCTAGCAACCCCGACGCACGCGCTCCCGCCGCTATTTATAAGACGCTAACCCGGCACTGTTGCATCTCGCCGAAGGAACGACCGATCCGTCTCCCTCTCTGCTCCTTCGGCTACGTGTGTGGCTCGTGCCACGGGGACGGGAGATTGACGCGCGAGTAGGGAAGGATCAGGGAAAACGGAACGCGTCGTCCTGCCTGGCGTAGAACCTGTCCGGAGATGGAAGGATTGAGAAAGAAAGGGGGCTCTCTCCTCTTCGCGGCGAGGCAAATTGCCGCTGTCTAGCCGAGACGGGATACGTTTTTTCCTCTCCTGCCTCTGGCTTCCGGTTGAACGACCAACAGCGGAGAGAAAGGGCGCGGGTTATAGCCGCGCGACGTATCGCGGGCTTTAAAACCGCTCGCGTTCCTCGACGTCGACAATGGGACATTGAACGGGACGACGGGGCGCGTTGGGACTGGGATGGTAACGATGAGACCCGCAGGACCGAGGATCCTTGAAAGCTCCAGTTTTAAACGTTGCAATTCGCGAGTGGCCAGCCGTCGCCGTCTCAGGACAGAATACGCGGGCACTTGGTGCCTTTCTGCACAGTTTTCAATGAAGAGGAAACGCAGAAAGAGAACGCCCCCGCCGGCCGCGACCGGGAGCCCGCATTCAGCCGGGAGAAAAGGTCAACCGGCCGGAACGAGAATTCGATATTCATGGCCGACGGCTCGTAACATCTGAATGGCCGGTTTTAATCGGTCTCCGAGGCTACTCCGCTCGCTTGTCCCTGTCTCCGTGGTATTTGGAAACACGTGACTCATGCGAGCGGAACACCCACGCCCGTGAACGCGTACACCCCTTGGATTTGCGCGCGCGACTCTGCGAGCAGCGGTAGCCGCCTCCGGGTTAATCGACACGTGGTGGCTAATGGGGCCGCAATTTTTCTTCCGCGCCCTCGCGCTCCCTTTCCGTTCGAACGGCACCCCTCGCGACTCGAATTTCGAGATCGATCACACGCTCGCTCTACTCGACGATTCCACAGAAAGACGCTTCGGAAAATATATTTCCACGTATCAACGCGTATCAACCACGATCGTGATTGCTTGGCGTCGAATTGTCGGAGCGGAAGACAATTCGTCGAATTGCAAGCGTCGTTCGAACGAACCCAAATAATTCCGAGCGATTCAATTAAGCTCGATCTCGAGGATCACCCATCGCGTCCTACAGCGCAATCGTCTCCAACACCATGCAAATACGTAGTCGCGTGGCTCGTCCGAACAATACGAGCGAAAGCTCTCCGCTCGAGACAGAGGAACGTGCACGCCTTTTCGATTATTAATCGCCACGTGGCCGTCCCCCATCGCGATCCCCGGCTGGCCCAACGAGTCCCACACCTCGCGCGCGCCTTATATCGGAACACGGTCACGCGCGATTCTACCGATCGATCGTTAATCGTCGGACAACAACGTGCGCCGCTTATTGACGCGTCCGGCTGGCCCACGACCAAGAAATTATCGCGCTCGAAAACGCGATACTGCCCCATCGCGGGAACGAGCAACGCTTATTATTCCGGCCTCACCTTCGCGTTGCTTCATTTTACGTGACCACCACCACCATCGTGTCTGTATCTCGAGAAAGGAATGCGGGGCTGGCGATGAAGACGATGCTTTCCCTCGACCGTTCGCGCTATAATTTCCCATTAAGGAACATTTTCGCGGGATACTTTGAAGAGAGAAGAAGAGAGAAGAGCGGAGAGGCGAGGGGGCGGAGATCGTCTCGGAGTAATGAATCAATTTTAAAGAGCCTCGCCCTTGCCAGGCGAATACGCGGAGCGGGCGGCGTTGTTTGGCTTATGATTTACTCCGCTCGCATGCAAATCCCGCGCACCGTCCGCCCGTTTCTTTCCCGAGATGTGGGCGAAACGAGGGTGTTCCTCTTGGGGAATTTTTCTTGTTACGTGTCGCGACTGCGACGAGATTCTTTTTCCTCCGAGACCACTGATTTATCGAGGGTTCACTTTCTTCTTTTTTAATTTAGACCGTTTTTGCAGACTTTGACCAGATTCAGTTTATTTTTAATCGGAAAAAAAATTCTCTTCGAGCCACTTTTTAGAGCAGCTGAGCAGCTTACGTAAGAAGAAGGGCCCCGGACCAATTGGACTTCCGAGCAGGGATACGAACTCGAATTTTTCTCTCGCCCGTGCCTGACTGCTCTAACCAATTAAGTTGTCCAGCCTGTCAACGGATCCTTTCTCCGTGAGTCACACGCCTATAACGGCCTGATAAATGCGGGCGTCCTTGGTCGCGTACGGGATTAAGATTTCAAAGCCAATAAAGAGCACCGAATTGGGAAAAGCAGGCCTTTTCTTTTTATTCGGACGCACGGGTGTTCCTCGATCCTGACGTTCGAAATCCTTTTTTCACGACTATGTGAAACGCTGTTATTAATTTCGCCAGCGACGCGCGGACGCTGTTATTCCCAGGGAAACACAATGCGGACCACGATGAGAACTACACCAATAATTTTGTATGGAGATCGTGGAAACGGTTCGGATGCGAGCCATTATTGCAGAGATAACGAGGCGATTGATGAGTATTTTTAGTCCCGCGTATCATACGCATCGGTGGGATCGCACAGTTAGCATAACATTATCATCGGTACCTCTGCCATTATTATAGCACCATCGGACGCGCGGCTTACAAATTGCATTAATCTTCTCCGCCATTGATCATTATATTTTATCGAGGTATCTCACAGGGTACCGTAACGCGTATCCGATTTATCTTAATGGACATTTTGCCACTTGGTAAGGTCGTGCGCTCCTGCATATTCATGTGAAATCCGTGTTCGTTACATCTAATTTTATTTACACGGTCTATCGCGCTTAATTACCGCGATACCATACCTGCTCGTGTCAATTGCTGGCTTCCAAACGAGAGTTCCATCCGTGGTATAAAAATAGTAACACCGAGCGAAGCAGCGCGGTGCTGCCTTTTCAGAACAGCCCGTCGCCTGATTAACAGTGACCCGCTAAACAAAAATTTCAACAGCAGAAATCCCAAACGAATCGTTCCACGGACCACAACCAGTTCGCGGTCCGTGAGCCAAGGGAGCGAGGGACGGAGCAAAGAACGCGTTCAACCACGAACATGACGCGGCGGAACGGCTCTCTTCCTCCGCGTCTTGTCAAAATACCGAGTCGCGCTCGCGCCGTAACGAACCATAATTAAAACCGGGTCCCAATCGAGAGGCTGTCGAATCAAGAACGCGCAACGACCGTAGCGGCGGTTCGAAACGAGAAGCCAGCGCGATTGCGCGCGTGGAGCGAGAGTCCACTGATTGGCCGCGGGTACCAATATGGCGTTTTCCCTCTAGGACCGTTCGCGGAGGAGTAAAAGTTCGGTCGAGCGATCGGCGTGCGAGCAGCGGGCAATTTGTCGACGCCAGGCGATCATAACTCACGGGGAACGAGCCTCGTCTCTTGCTGGACGGGAGACGCTGCGGGCAACCGTTGGTGAAAAGGCCGCGGAGGATCGAGTCCGTTCCAAAGTCGCGCGGAGAACGAGGCGCGGACCCGTTTCGTCGATCCGTGACGCGTGGTCGTCGAGGAACGTTTCGTTTCGTCACGAGTCGACGGTCAAAGGTAACCGTGCGCGTAGGAAAGGTTGTACACGCCTGGGTACGCCGTACGATCCTGCGAAGGCGTGCTTTTTGCGCGCGAAACGCGAGAGGAAACGCGATACAAAGAGCAAGCGGAAAGAAGGAGAGTGAGAGAGAGAGAGAGAGGAGATGCAGCGGGTCCGAAAGATGCATAAATCAAAGCGATCGCGGAGATTTATGACGAAGGTATGGATAAGGTAAGCGCGACGCGGTCGTTAGTTGGCAAAACTGACGGCGCGCGGTGTCAGGTTTTATATCAAATCGCGCGTCACAGGGCATTAATCATGAATTCAAGGGAGAGCTCGAGCGCGCGCGCGCGCCGGTAACAGGGATCATGGGGAAACGAAATCGCTTGCCGGTCGCGAGCTGTCTCCGTTCACGGGTTTGCCTTCGCGGGTACGTCCCCCTTTTCCCTCGCTCGTTTATCTCATTGTGCCTGAGGTAGGCGCGCGAGGAAGCGCGAGCCGCGCCGCGGGACAGAGGCTGAACGCGATGCTCCGAGCGAGTTCGACGAGGAATGTTAATAATTGAAGCCCGCGCGAGCGAGACGAGATGCCACGAGGGAGAAGGAGAATCTGCATGCACGTACGCGCATGCATAC
The DNA here is from genome assembly GCF_050948175.1 of Xylocopa sonorina. NCBI lineage: Eukaryota > Metazoa > Arthropoda > Insecta > Hymenoptera > Apidae > Xylocopa > Xylocopa sonorina. Next base: position 8,891,617 of record NC_135198.1, read on the forward strand.
ATGTGCGCACCCACACGCATATATATCGGTACGCTGAACGTCTGCGTGCTGAAACAAACTTGTTAATCCTTTCGCGCGCGCCGCTGTCTGCCTCGAGCCCCCTTTCAAATCGTAATGGAGTTTCGACGCGTTATTATTCCAAGTGCTGCATTTAGCGGCCCCGCTGAAGAAGAGGACTCTATCGCACCCGGTAACCAACGAATCGAGGAAATTGAAAATCGCTACTCGGCGCTACCGTTCGCTGCGTCCACGTATCCGCGTTCTACGGTACATCGATTCGTTTAAACGGTGATTCCGTTCGACACTGAACGCTGCTGATATTTCCTGTGCTTCCATCGACTCGAGTTAAAGCCGACTAAGCGTTCCAATTGCACCACCTACGTTGTAAGAAGATCTATGTTTCGTCTACACCGACGAGAGACACTGGAAACTAGTTTCTAGCCGACGAAACGTCGCGAGCACTCGAAGAAAGGCTAAACAGCCGGAGAAACTCTAGAGAGGGGAACCGGAAACTCGAAACGAGCTAAAGCCGGAGGAGACAAAACATTCTCCGTGTTCCACGGCTTTTGTAACAGGAGCATAATCTCTATTTCAACGAGCCGGTTTAATTCACCCGGTTAATAAACAGCCACGTATCTAAACGCCGTCAACTCTTTCTACGTCGAACAATATTCGGCAAAACGAGCAAGAGTGTGGACACCTGTTGCGAGTCTATCCAGAAAACGAGCCACTTTCGCCCCTGGCGAATCTGGTGCCTCGCGACAAATGGCTGCGCGTTGTTCCATTCAAAACTTCCCAAGAAAAAAGAAAGAAGAACCCATCAAAAACCGACGATTTTTCTTCTAAACGATGTTCAACGAATTATCCGATCTTCCTCGTCGTTTCTATCGTCGATTTGGAGAAGTCGAACTCGAGACGAGTAACCATTTGATGAGATCATTTTCGATGCATGTATCTCGTCTGAAATAACGATAGGGATAAACCACAGGAGGCGAAACCAGCCATATAAACAGGAAAATTAATTCCTTCCGAGAAGTCCGATCAGAGGCAACGGCGTTAATTATAGACGAAAGACGCGCGCGCGTTCGATTCGTTTTCTGCGATGGTTGGTCGGACCTTGGAGAACCTTCGGGCGGAATTTGAAATCGGCGTCCCGCCGCGCGACTCGCCGTTGCATGATGGATCGACATCGGCAGAACGCGACTGCCAAAGGGGTAAAACGACGCGGGGAACGGGTGAAGAGGAGGAATCGTGGAAGGACGAGGATGTATCGTCGTGGAACACGAGTGACCCACGCTGGTTTCGTGGAACCCACGAAAAGAGGAATAAATTCTATTCGCGCCTCGCAATGGCTCTCCACCTCTGTCTTTCCCGAACCGTCGACGATATTTTGCATAAATTATCCGGTTGCCGCGGGAGGTCCTGTCGCGAGGCAGCTGCCTCTCTCGATTGGCAAAATATTTGCGAGCGTGGCCAGGCTGTCGCGTATCCGGCGACGCGGTGCGACTCTCGTTTCACGGGGTGGGCCATAAATCGCTTGACGAGGATGCACTTTAGAGTCGGATACTTCTTTCCGTTTCCTCGGCTGCTTGTTTAATAGCGGGCCGCGGATGTTTGTGGATTTCGAACAGATTGAAATGCGCGAAATCCGCGGAATGCGTGTAACGGACTTAGATGTATTAATAACCGTTCCTTTGAGTGCTCGAGATCTCGAAGATTCTCGTTTACTAAGCTTTGCCTCGATTAGAAAAATTAGCTCGATTCGAGAAAAATCTGCTGACAGCCCGTCACGTCTTCCTTTTCTCTCAGCATTTTCACTCCTTTCTCCTTCCCATTGCTCGTCTCGTTCTCTCCTTAACTTCCTTTCCCTCTCGATTTCAGCTTTTTACTCGTCGAGTCGTTTTGGCTCGAAAGGGGGGGGGAGACCTTGACAACCTCTCGAAAAATATACGAGCGGAGATATATTTTTCTCGCCCGATGGAACCAGTCGCGTCGGCGAAAAGTCGTAAAAATGCTAGCCGCGGGAAGAATTTGAAGTCTGCTTCCTGGGGACGGGAAGAGCCAGTAACCCTTTTCCGTGACGCGAGGGCGCGCCCGCACGGCCGCCATCGAGGGTGGGTAAATTGCCGGCGCGCTTTTTCGAACACGGCACGCCGGATGTCGCGGTGTGAATTCTTCTGGGCACGACGTCGGATACTTTCGCGAATTCCTCGGACAGGATTAAGAACCGTAGGTTAAGGACGTGGAAGGGATACTCCTAAATTCTAGAATCGCAGGGTAAATCGACAGAGATACCGGGGGAAACGTAGTCCCGCGACGGTAATTTAAATAAATTTGGATAAATCGCCGGAGCCGATCGAGGAGTTCCAGGAACGCCGTTGAAATAATTTCGCGACGCGGAGATTTTATCGCACCGCCAAGGTGTATCAACGCGGCGTATATATCACCATAAATCAATTCAAATTACTCGCAACATCCACGAGCGCAGAAAGTCCTCCTCTCTGTACGGGTTTAAATGACGAAGCGTTAAAAATATATCGGAGAGCAAAGGGAAGTTAACAGACAGGTCTGCACTTTGAAACTTTACACCTCCACCTCGATATCACGTTTCGTGGTTAGGTTTCACGCTTTCCATATTAAAAGTAACGACGTTAATAAATTATCGTTCCGCGGGTAACAACGTCGTACCGACGTCTCGACGCGATAATCAAAGGAATATACGATTTTCCCACAAGTCGATTACTCGCCCGCCCTCCGGATTTCCGAGTTCGCGTCTCAGTTTTCGAATTTTCTCCAAAATCACCTCGGCTCTTCAGCGAAATCTCAAACTCATCGAGACCCAAAGCTCTACCGACTGTTTCAATTACACTGCTTCGAAATACGTAACGTCTGTGCGATATAATAATTTTCCAATCCGGAGTTCATTCTCATCGCCTACGCGAGTACGAGAATACAAATTTCACGTCGAGTTCGCCGCCATTACGGCCGAGAGATCGGTGCCGTCGCGATGTAAAAGTTATTCAAATAAATGGGAACGTGATTGCGCAAAAAGACGAGAAACAGTCGGAGCCTGGAATGGGCCTAATAACAGGATTAATGGTGGCGATTAATTAAAATTATCTCCGCTTATTTCGAAGCGGCCAAATGGAATGAGAAGCACTGACAAGTCGATGCAGACAAACGACAGGTAAAATATGTCCGCTGTCGGGCCAGCATTTTACGGGGGACGAAGATATACGTCGAACGGCTGAATACCGCGTTACGAGACAGCTCGCGAAAGAAACGCGAGTCTCGCTCTCGCGTGCTCGATGAAAAATCGTCACGGTGTTTCTTCGCAACCGTCGATCGATCCTTCCTCGACGTCCAATCCCGGCAAGAGTCGCCTCATCGACGATTCTCGCGTCTCCTCGGGATGACGCGATTGCAACGAGCAGTCATTCATCGTGGCAACTCGCGACTACTACCCGTTATGCAACCGCAGAGTAGGGTGGTGGTCGAAGGGTTTCTATAATGCGAGGCGTCTCTCTCTCTCTCTCTCTCTCTATTCCTCTCTATTTCTCTATTCAGTTCGCACGTCTGCGGTAAAAGATCGAACCTGACCCGCGAAATGCACGCGGCGTGTGTACACAGGCGCGCGCGTAAATCAATCATTCGACGCGCGGAATATTCCGGCAGTTTTTAGCCGGTGGCCCCTCGTAAAACGAGCCGCAGGAGCGTGTTGCGAGTCGCGCGATACACGGCTGCTATTTAAGCGGTCATTAACGCGAATCGTGTAAACACAAATCACGATCCGCGTTAATATCGGGATGTCCCGGCGCTAATTAACGCCGCTGCCTACCGTGGCGCGGCGCGACGCGAAAGTGGCCCGTAAATTCGCATTAAAACCGGCGGAACGGCACGAATTCGGACGATACGCGGCCGTTTCGAATCAACCATCGGCCGAAACGAACCGCGCCGGAGGATTCTTACCAATGGCCACGGCAACGCTCGCCTCGTTTCCCTCCCGATTAATTGAAAAGCACGATCCACGCTGCCCCGTCGATACACGCGCGTATCCTGCGCGCGATTGTCGACGAAAAACGCGAATGGAATCGACGAGTAAATCGAACGGTATATTAGAGGGTATATCGGATGCGTCGAGTAGAGCACTCGTTTCCGGCTCGAGTGCTCTATTACGCGAGCTGTACGCGTTATCCCCGTTCATCGACGAGTCGTATCGCGATTAAAACGGCAATCGAAACGCACCGATCGCATCAGGAAATTCGCCGAGGCACGCGCCCCCTCGAGAACGGAACAACCGACCGATACGTGGTTTCTGCCGTTCCCTGTGAAATCGGTCCGTTTCTTTTTTACGCGTCGCGAGATCCCTTGCGGGATACGGGGGATGGAACTCGTAATTTACTTGCCCCGAAAGAACATCTGCGGACACGAATTTAAAATCGCGAATATATAGACTGTAATTCTGGGTAATTAGATGATCGATATGGTAATGTGGAAGCGTTGATGTATCATTAGCGATAAATGGTAGGGCGATGGATTGATAAGTAACCGCGTGTACCTACTGACAATGATTTATCGATACCCCGCCGCAGATATAGGTCTGAATAGGAGTGTGCGCGTATGTAGCGATGCAATTACCGCGTATCAGTGTAATGGCCGCATTGAGTGACATAATGTCAGAATGCAGTAATAATTCTTGCAATATCATTCTTAATTATCATGATTCATTTCTGTTGTTCATAGACGCGGTGGCTGTCCTGGTTGGGATTATTATTAGTGACGAGAAAGAAAGCGAGACGATAGGAGAAGTTATACGAGTTCGCGATAAACCGTACCGATTCGCGACGCTGAAAATGGATTAAATAATGCTCGCATCGATCCCGCGTCCTCGTAAAGTTATCCCTTTATCGCGAGCGTTTCATCTTAAATCGTACAATTTATTGAAACCCGATCGGGCCTGTTTGCCCAGAAATTAATTCCGGACAAATGTTTTATTAACAAACGCTCGTTCAGCCCGCAAATGAACGCGAATCTGAAGAGGATAACTTTACCAGCGGACGCGAGTTAAATGAATAAAACACGTGTATACACCGGCGTGTTACACAAACGTTTTCCATTACCGTATCTCCCAGCCGCGCCTCCATTCTCTGCCGTGCAGCCAAAATTATCAAACTTTTCCCCCGGCGCGCCAAGGGGCGCGGGCGCGATGGTGAACTTTTACGAGGTCGTTCGCCATTTTTCCATATTACCTGGCCGCCGCAACCGGAACTCGACCGGCTACGATATAACCAAGAGGTGGATATAGTTAAGAGAAAGGGCGCGAGGGGAGGGCCCGTGGCGTTTATACACTCGTTGGCTGGTGTTATCGCGAAAAAAGGTGGGCGGCTGCGAGCGTTTCTAAGATTGGCCGATGCACCGCAACCCCGTGAGCCACGGATACGAAAACAAAACTCGATTTCGCAGACGCTCGTTCCCGGGACGAGTTTATTAACCCCTTCGCGTCCGCCGGACGAGGTATCTCGCGCGCACGCTTTTTTATCCGTCCTGCTCTTTCGACGAGATAACTCACTCGTCGGTTTTTCGTTGTTTACAGCTGTGCGCGATCAAAAAACTGCGAGAAAATATTTTCCTCTCGCGTCGAGCGCGTTGTATCTTGCGCATAAGACTGGTTAACTCGTTCGATCCTTTCCGCTCAAATTTAGGCGCACCAACTACGACCCTCTCGACGAGATAACCAGCGTTTCGGTAGAAAAAGACACTCGAAACGTTATACGAACGATATCGAGTCGCGAGATATCTCGTTCGAAGAGCGAGACGACTAAAAAATTTCTCCGCGAGATACCTCGTCGTCTATACCAACGGAAGAGTTAAAGCTTTCCGTAGCGGTAAGACAACGCCCACGGGGTGGCGGAGGGTAAGAAAAAAAGAAAAGAAAAAAGAACCATCGAGTAAGGGGAAGAGGAAGAGAAAGAGGGGGCGAGACCACGAGAGGACCGATAACCGGAATTATTTATCAGAGCCCCGCGGCGATATGCGTTCGCGAGCACGACGTAGGAGCGCGAGGCTTTTATGCCATTATAAAGCGAGCTTTATGCGTTTTGTATGCGGCGCCGCGACCCGTGGTCGCCGCTAATAACTCCTATATATCTTATTCCGGGACAGGCGTACGGTGGCGAACGCGCGAGCCAATTTTTCGAGCGCGCGACACGCGCTCGCGCGATTACGCTCGCGCGACCAATCGAGCGGGACAGAAAAACCGCGCGAAGGTATTCCTGATACCCTCGCCGGTGTCACCCATGGCTAATGTACGAGCTCGCGCACTACGATGCACCGTGGAATGGTCACGGAATGGTCACCGTGGAATCGCGCGACGCGTGACCGCGTTCTCCACTCGGCTATCCGTGTCCTTTCGTTCGACGCTGATGGCTGACGGAGGCGTAAGAATCGAAAGCTCGAAATTTTTGCGCGCGACAAGCGAGAACGACTGGGAGGGCGTTTAGGAACGAGTGAATGGGTCTGGTGAAAGAGTTCCGACGATACGCGGGTACTACGGTGGAAGAAACAGGGACGCGTGAATTTATGTTCCTCGATCGGTTGTTTCAGAGCGCGTTTCTCCATGGGAACTTAACCTTAACTTGACTGGCAAGACATTTCGAATGAATCATTCGCGGTTAGGCATTTATGAATAATGGATTAGTCATACGCGCGGCTAAGTTCGACGAATAAAAAAACAACGATTAATGCGGATAATATTTCCCAAGCGTGTGTAACTAATTCCTCGTTAAACATCCTGGTGTTCCGCAATTCCGTTGACATCAATTTCTACTTCGAGCGATGTTAAAATCCGCGTCGAGCCGATCTTATTTCTCACGCGTGGCCCAGCCAAGACCAACGAGAATTACTCGAGGGAGAACAAAATAGAAGCGGCATCGGACATCCTCCGCGATCAGCGAACAAAGTACCGTCCGGTGTTCCATCCCGCGTCTAACTCGCGACACCAACGGCTACCCTTTCGCGCCTCGTTCCCGTCGGCCATCAGCAGTCTGGGAGCGCGGAGCAGCAGACGTTCTCGACTCGGGAACAGGATACGCGGACGGGTGATGCGCGGTATTCACGTCGCGAGAAAACAAACACGTATTCGTGTTACGGACCAGAGGTCTGGAACCACAGAGACGCGAGCCAGGGTACTCCGGGCGAACGCGTGGTGAGTTTCTTTTTAGCCTTGACAGAGAGTAGACCCTCCTCGCCTCTTTCTACTCCGCCTCTTCGTGGTCGTTCGTCCAGCCGAACGGGTCCGTGGCGAAGGATGAAACCCGAGAGCTACCGCGACGACGCTGAGGAAGTGGTCGAGGGTATTGGGATCCACTTTAAAGTTGACACCTCGCGCGTTGGCCCGTTTTCGCTTCGCGTCTGCTCGTTAAGGGTTGCCAGGGCCGAGGGGGAGCACGAGGAGGAGGAGTAGACGCGGTTGGACCCACCGAAATACCGGTTGCGTGTTCCGGTGTGCGATTACGATGCCCGTCTGCATCCTGATCACGCGACACCGTCCCGCTCGCCTTCTTTCCTTTCTCCACGCGCGTCTCGTCCCTCGCGAAACACTACCCCGGTGGATAAATGCGTACGCTGCATGCTCGGAGGGCGTGAAAGAGCGCGGAGACACCGGAGACTTCGTCCAAAACCGCGTTCGTTGAGATTACAACAAAGAGCTCGAACCATGGAGGTGCAACGATCGTCTCGTTGTTGGTCGGTCAGTGGGAATGAGGTGGTCGATTTGGAGAGGCGCTGCAGGTCTTACCTAACCCGTCGCGAATCGTTTGAGCATGGTCGACCATGAACAGCAACGTATTGTAACTTCGCTTATAGGATGCAATCCGTAGAATCGAAGAGCCAAAAGTCTACCGAACGAATTTCAGCCCCCATTCCAAAGCGACCGCGAAACGCCTTAGAAATACTTGGGAGGCGAAACAATTTCACAAGCAATCGCGGCTCCATCGCCGTGACATTCTACCCCTGTGAAACGCGTCAGTGGCCGAGCCCCGCGACTACTGGCATTTCCACCGCGAACAATAATCCAGGGGTTAATGGCAGCGCGGTGTGCCACGAGGACAGAGGCGGTTCGCAGCCGCTTTTGTCCTAGCTGGTGAGTTTACAGCTCGCTCGTCTCGTCGTTGGGCACGAGTAAACGCGGCCAGGAAAGGATTACACAGGCCTGTGTCACACCTCTGCGTCCCTCTCGCTCTACCTTTTTGCCCGGTCCCCTACCCTACGGCTAGTCTGCTCTGATACGCGCGAGCCAGAACTCGATTTCTCTTCCCCGGTTACCCTTCCGCGACTCCACGGCCGTCTCTTTCCGTCTCTATCTGCTGCCGATCCACCGCGTGTACGCTAATTAATTAGCAGTGAATTATGGATTCGCAGGGCCCCGTTAATTGGATCCGTCGTTCTTCCCGCGGAAACGACGCAACGCCCCACACAACCTTCTGCCCCCGTCCCTTCTTCCCCCCAGATACGTGTTCCGCTTTGCACCGGGTTGCGGTTCCTCCTAGCCGTGGCAACCGAGCGGAGGGCCGTGGCTCCTCTTCCTTCGGGGCGGATGCACCAAACGACCCGGTGTGTACGCTCGTAACTCGTCCGCTATCGACATTATCGAGCGCCGTTTTGCCGTGCTGGTGTCCGACAGGGACGCATCCGACCAACCATCGGCCGAGGGGAACCCCTCGACATCGAATATCGTACATTCAGCTTGAAAACGGCCGTCTACCGCAGCCGCTTTGGGAACGAGGCTTTTTTCGCTTTCGAAAGTTTAGAAAAGTTCGAGTAGAAAAAATAGACAAAGACGACGATGAACCTGCGAAATTATCGGTCTGCAAGACGCGCGGGGACGAACGATCGTTTCACCGCGTCGATTCAAAAGCGTCGGAGAAATGAATCGGACGAGCGATCTAAAAAAAAAAAAAAGGTGAAACCCTCAACGTTTTCATCAAGTCATAATTCTTCTTGACGCTTTAATACCCCTCTCTTCGACCCTCTTCTGTTCGCCTTCCCCTCGTGAAATTATTTCATACGTCGAGTCCGCTACTTCAACTTTCGCGTATTTTTTTAAGCACCCCTGTCTGTCTTCCGACTATCCCGAAGTCATCCTCCGTGAACGTTCTCAACGGTGAGAGTCTGCCAAATCATCGTCTCTGCCAGATGAATACGTCAAAATTCTTTTTGGTTAGTCGAAAGATGCTTCCTCCTTTGTGCTGTCTACGACTACGGATCGATAGACTTGCATCGTTCAACGACGGTTGAGACGAGATTGCGTTTCGCCAGCAAGGAAAACGCTCTGTGCACTTTGTTGAAACTCTGGCGAAAAATTCCAGGAAAGAGCGCGTGCTTCGAAACGCCAGAAGAATATCGCGTTGCAAGAAAATTTAGTCTCGAGCGGAAAGTTGTATCGAGGAGAGTCAGAGAGAACTCGCAACAATCTGCAACCCTTCCCAGCGACTGCGGGCCACAAAGGGCCAAACTTTGCTTGCAAATGAAGGCTCCGGTTCCAGGAATGCATATCGACGAGGTGGCCGTCCGTGGCTGCGTCCCTGGGCACGGCTCGATAGAAAGCTTCCACGGAGAGGGCCGTTTTACCTGGCCGTTCGTTCTCTACTCTTTCTATCTCTATCGTTTAGCCAGCGGGCAGGGGAGGCGGTGCAACGATGACGCGCTGGAACACCGGCAAGTCGTTGCCACGGCTCGCGCTGTTTACTTTTCACGAACAACCAGCAGGCAGGCAAGCAAGCAAGCAAGCAAGCAAGCAAGCAACCAAGCAAGCCAGCCAAGCACGCCAGCAAGCAACCAGGCAGTCGGACGAGCAAGCGAGCAAGCGGCAGGCGTGCACTGGTCGTCCTCTGCTCGTATATACTCAGGCGAAACCAGCTCGAAAGAGATCGAGACAGGGAGTGCGACGGAGAGAGAAAGAGGGAGAGAGAGAAAGAGTCAGGTAGGGCGGGCAAAGGGAAGGTCCTGGCTCTCCTCGACCTCGGATAGAGAGGAGCCTGGAAAGAGGCTCGAGACCGTAAATCATCGTCCCACTCTCCACCAGGGCTGCGCGCTCGGTTCTGCTCGAAGATGACGCATCTGATGGGAAAAGGGAGGAAGCGAAGAACCAGGGGAAAAAGGGAGAAAAACGAGCCGGAGAGGCGTACGAAGAACGAGGCGAAACGAACGAGATGGAGGAAAAGGACGAACCAACATCGGATGGATAGGAGTAAAAGAGAGAGGGGGCCAGAGATGGACGAGGACCTTCTGGTGTGCGCGCTCGTTATATACCTCTCTTGCTGCTCTTATCCGCGACGATCTGTCTCCTACCCACGGCTGGCCTTGAACCCGGGGTGCGCATCGCCCAACGAGACCCAACCGTAGCCTATACTCTTTCGAACCTGGACAACAACGCATACTCGATGCCGAACGAGATCCGCAGACGATAGGTATCCCGTTCCACGTTCACCAGCAACCCGGGTATATACCTATAGATTTTGGGGGCTTCTCCTCCAAGCGGAGGGAACCTTCCAGGGTCGTTCCCAAAGACAGAATCCGTGGGCCACGAGGTGTCGTCCACATGTGCCCTTAATTAGGAAGCCAAGCGCGATTTATGGCTAGGATACGGGGACCAGCGCTCCCTTAATGAGGGGTCGCCGCGCAGATAAGCCGGTCCGCCGTGTTTCGTGTTTACAACCACTTTAAACGGCTCGTTGTCACTTAATTACATCCCGACGAGAGCGTGACGGGCAAACGGGAGAGACCATCGAAGGCGTGTTTGCGAACCGAGTACGCGGACGCGCGCACGCGGTGATGAACGACCGTGACGCCGCGAAATATTCCAGACGCGGACCGCTGATAGCTCGTGAATCGCTGGAAACAATGCGACGGGGGACACGCCAAGAGAAACCACCGTCGGCCAACGAAGGGAAGACGCGGCCGCGCTATCTCCGCCGATATAAATTGCGCGGCACCGAGGGACCGCCACTGACTAAACGACTCCCGAAGCGCGTAGGAAGCGTGGCGAGCGAGACAAATTGGAGAAGTTACCGAACGGAATCCGTGGAATCCGCGCCCGCCGCGAAATTCGCCCGCCCCTCTGATATTAACGCGCCGCGGTCCAACAGTCGCCCCGAGACCCTCTTACGAGGACCTTTAGCGATCCTTGGACGACGTCGGATTAGAGGTTCAACCAGGCGTTCAATCCTTCACCCTTTCATCGACGGAATTTAAGCCTTACGATATCCCACGCGCCCCTATACTAATTGATACAAAGTCTGATTTTTTAAATCCATCTAAGCACAGCGATGTATTCATTTCCCAACGATTCTAAAAACACAGCTGCTTATAATAGAAGCAATCTAAGCCACTAATTCAAACCGCCGTATTATAGAAAGGAGCATCATTCCTCTTCATTATCCACCGGGCGAGCTACCAAACCGCCCTATCCACCATTTATAATTCCCACTTCCCGGCCATCAAAATTACTCTATCCTCGCGAGGAACCATCCCTCGTTATTATTACTCGCGCCCCACGACCTGTGGACTCGCGCATCGCCAAGGAGTTAGAACGATCTCCGAATGAGGATGCCTCTAACGGAAACCGGGGAGCGTGCGCGCGAGAAATGCCGGCGTTCGGAGCCTGGCGGCCATTAAACGAGCGGATTATCAATTTCCCCCGGAATACCAGGACCAGTTTTCGAGAGGTGTCTCCAGTTATGCGGCCGGTAACGGTAAAGCGGTTAATTCCCGACCTTCACGGTTCGTTTTTGCCGGGGCCCCGAGGAGGAGCTCCGCGCTGGCATTCGACGCGCGCGCGCGCGCGCGCGCGGGGGCAGAGAACGACGGGGATGGCCGGCTGGTTTACGCGCGGCCGACGCCAATGCAAATCGCTACCGATGCATCACGGAGCTGTCAACCGTTCGTTGCTTCGCGATAAACTTTCCCGCTCGTCCGTTCACGAACCCGGGGCCCCCGCCGCGTACCGGCCGCAAAGAGTAGGAAAGAGAGAGCTCTCTCGCGGCAGCCCTCCTCGAGCGGTGCACAAATGCGCGCGCGAGCGCTCGTGTTGATCGCGGAACAACATTCACGCCGTCCCAACCAGTCCGGACAATGGCCACGTCCGCTCGAAATCGAGATTCGAATCGTTACACCGCGGAATTCGATGTTTCTGCAACCGACGTTCCGCGCGCGGAGGCGGCGGCGGACGTCGACGGGGGAGGCTGCTGCCGGCTTTCAGCCTCGAATCAGAATTTCTCGCGATACTGCCGACATTTCCGTGGAATGTCCATTTCGGTTCGACGGGTTCTGATGAATCTCGTGGATTAACGCGCTCGACGACTATCGGGAATATCAGATGGCATTGGAAACGCGAGGTTAAACAACGATTTCTATTTCGATTCGTAGGAGAGAATGGGCGGTTTCAAAGGAATCTGGTGTACACGAAAGATTCCATCAGAGCCGAGGCTGAAGAGCGATGGAATAAATATTTCCAGTACTGTCTGTGTCTGACGCACCAATTCTACTCGGGGAGACCAATGCCGCACATGTGTGACGCGTGACGCGTTCACGTTGAAATTAATATGTCGCGTTACACTTGCCCTCCTTAACTAAAATATTCTATCGAGCGATTTTTCATTCTCCGGACCACTTCGAGGTGTTTGAGGGTGCACGTGTCACTCACGAGGATCTGTCCGCCTTGAATAAAGGATGGCGGGAAGTGCCTCGCGCTCCAAATGTGAAACATTGTAAAAATGAAAAGAGAACGATTTCAGAGAGCTTGGGAAATCGAAACAATAGTAGGTATCGCTTCGTGTAAATTGTTGGCAGGTTTTTAATATCATGAGTTAGGGGCATTATGAGCGTTTCGAACATGTGGCTACCTGCTTGGAACCAGGCTGAACTGTCAGCTTGTTTGAAAATCTGCTGAACAAACGCTGCTAGTATGTTCGACGAGTAGAAACAGGAAGAAAAATCTTGTTTAAATAGAGGTCTGACGATGCGTTGTTAAAAAGGGGCAAGCAGATAGGAAAGGAGCAAGGGTAAAAAATAGTAACCGGTTTGTAAGTCGATAAAAGAGTGTCTGGTCTATAATGTTTATCTTATCTATTTATCCAACTCGTGTTTAATATTTGACATGATCAAGGTAGCGTTTGATCAGATTCAACAAAATCACCACAGATAAGCACTGGTTTGAACGTGATTAAGTATGTTTTTTAATGTTTCTAATGTACTCGTCGATTTTTATTCGCACCAGCTTCACGTGAAACCGCCAACATTGATAAATCCACTCTACGAATCATATTTTTATACGCGCGTCTTCGGAAAACAAAGAACGATCGACCTCTTTTTCACAGAGAAATCGGTCAAAGATAAACGCGAGAAACGTTACGTTCCGAGAAAGTTAATATATCGCAGATAAGACACGTAATATTAAATTTAATATCCAAACGTTGAAGGCGTCAAAGGTCGTAAAAAAATGATTAAAACTTTGAACTGGACGGAGGACAGAAATTAGAAAATTACTTAATCTCTCGTTTACCCAACGAGAGCGACATCAATCAAAAGCTCACAAACTCGATAGGGAATTATCACCGGAAACTGTTCCAACATTTATCAGACTCTGTCCGGCTTATCAACGATCGTTTCACGTCTCGACCATACATATACAAAATTTTTAATCGTTTCTTCGCCGAACTAGCATTAGCCCCCGCGAGATATCGATTTTCCACCGCAGACGTCGGATCCACGTCACGATTGTTCGATGAACGCGAGGTTCTGCACGCGTGGACCAATGTGGAGCGAATCGGGAAACACGGAACGACGATGAAAAGCTGACGAAGGCTGTCTGAACGCGTCGAACCGGATTGCGGACTTTATTAAAAGAGATCCATCGCAAGGCGCGCGCTTGTTCCATATATCCGCGGGAAAACTATCCTCCGCTGTCGATCTATCGATGTCTCGCGACGATCAGATGCCTCCATAAAATCCACCGCGATCTCCTTCAATCACGCGTCAACGATGAATGCACGAATGTGCCGATCTACCGGAGGAACGCTTAATCTGCTCCGATTTGCGGGATCGGAGACAACGAAATCGCTGAGTCAGAAGTTTCTAAAGCGTGGTAGAAATTTTAAGACGAGCGTGCACGGTGACACAGTGACGAGAATGTTGTGCAATTGCCTCGGATCAATTTACGATCAAGAAGTCGTGGGGATTATTAACTAATAATTAAAGCACGGAACAGTAACCTCTCTAATCTCTCCGAAGCCACCTCTCACGGACACCGTTATCGCCGATAAAGCCTGCAAAGAGGCTAAAAAGAAAAATGCCCTATCCTTAATCCGTACATTTTTCAATTTTTTCCCAAGTTTATCGCCTCCATCTCCGATCCCCTCCGTGTCAGATTAGAACAAACACACGGCCCGCTGTCTCAGACCTGCCATCTTATCACCGCGACACCGAGAACGACCGTACGCGAGCGTAACGCGTGGCGACGAGGAGCGTGCTGAGAACGGTTCGAGGCTAGCAAGTACGTCATTATTTCGCGGCTCGTTTAAGGAAACGGTCGGTTTTTCGTCGCCCGCCGCGGAAAAAGGAACCTGTTCCCTCTGCCGCGGTTCGTATGCACGACGGCGAGCGCGTCGCGCGACGACGAACGCGTAGAGGGGCGGAACGCGAGCGGAATTTCCTGCGACACACCGTGAAATCTCTCAACCCCCCTCGCACGACCTCTGGACACCCTCTACCGGTCCCCGTCGAACCGGGTCGAGACCGAGCAGCGCCGGTTTAATTGATCTCGCGAACAAAGCGAGCCCCTGACCAATACAGGACTTACGAGGTCGTTTCTTCGGTGGCCAACGAGAGACGCCGCTTCTTTCTTGCGCCAACGGAGAAAACGCTAATTAAGACTCTCCTCGTCCCTCTCGATTCTACGGAACGAGCCACGGTTATCACGAAACGCGCCGGCGACGACGGTTCTCCTCCTCCTCCTCCTCCCTCTTTCTCGCTCTCTCCTCCACCCTGTCCCTCTCGATACCCGACGAATCGACCGCCGCGGCTTGCTGACGGCTCCTACCACCCCGGTTCGAACTTCGAGGAATCGTCCAGACGGTCCGTTTCCTTCGATTCCATGTACGACTGTGTACCAAGAGATTTTCTTTCGAGCGCCAGGGGTGTAGATAGGTTAGGTTCGAGGTTCAAGGAGAGACTGGATGTTGCGGTCCACGACAGGGGGATGATCCCTCGCACGGGCAACGTCTACGCGTGTATTTCTCTTCTCACCACGGTTATTACTGGGATGGAATTTGGGATTAATAATTTGGAATCCAGGGGAGGATTAATAGTATTCGCGATGATGAGACGGGGATTATTTAGTCACGTTGAATCTAAAATTCAGACGGGACAAAGCGGTGTCTGTGTTCGAGGGAGCGAAAGCTGTATTTGTCGTACTCGGAGTAAATAAAATTCTAGCGCCGGGGATATGAGTTTCTATAATACCCCAATTTCGGAGAGAGCAAATGTTAGTTCATTGGTATTCGATTTCACGTTGATTTACATTGAATTGAATACAAGGCTATTGTTACACGCGATGAAATTAATTTCACCGAACGATTCGACTGAGGCTTCAGCAGCATCATTAACGCAATTTCGACCACTTTGCACACATAACTGAACGACGGTTGATCAACATGCAGATCATTTATAATAAAAGCGTACGAAAGCTCGATAAATTATTAATTCCCTTCCTGATATGAAATTTCAGCCGCCAGATTTAGTCTGATTAATCATCGAGAAGCTACCAAATAACTCGAAATTACTCCACGTAACGTTTCTCTCTTCAACGATTCCGTCTGACTGCCACTCGAAACTAGGAAGCACGTTAGATAAGTCGAAGGAAAACCTACATGTATCCACAGAGAATTACGTACCACCCCCCGGAATAGGAGCGTCTGTCACGCACGAAATACTACGATTGAGAACACCCCTTGGCGTTCTCGCGATGGTTTATCGATCCGGAAGGGAAAAAACGAAATTCTGAGCTGCCTGTAGGAAATATGCGGTATCCTTGCAGACACCATCGCGACGGGAAGACCGTAAGGGGAAATCTTATGGTGCGGTGACGACGTTCCTCGTTGGCACACGGTCGATAGGGCCTGCCACTCCACCGCCAGCGTCGCAACCACCATCGTTCCACCCACCATCAGCCCTACCCTTGGAGAAGCTTTCGGAGCGTGCCGGTATTATCGACCCAACAGTTTCCCGTGAGGACTATACGCAAAATTTCGACGGGCTACGACGACCATAACCGCACTGCTGGGAGAGTACAGCTATCGTAGGCATACACTCGACACGAAGCGGCGCGGAACAACCGAGGGAGCAATAAAAGAAAGAAAAAGGAAAGAAGATTTCCATTTTATTACTTACGGATCGAGATAAAGGTTTATTTATGATTCTCCCGATGAAAGCTCGGGGATTTCGTTCTGGGAAACTGAAGATATTTATTTATTTTTTTAATATCAGCAGAGAGAGGAAGATCGATGGTGACACGTCGACTGGGTCTTGTTTTTTTTAACCAAACGATAGATCAAGTTTGATGGCGTAAAAGGCAACATTATTCGAGTGAATCACAGTCATTCGGTCGGAGAGGAATGCTGGTACGAGTGATGGATGACTCGGACGAACGGCTAGAAGAGAATATGCTAAAAGGAGGGAAGTAGGACAATTTACGGGACTCTATTTTCTTGTTACGCATTAAGTGCCATGAAAGTCTTCGTGACTGGTGCTACCGGACTTGTAGCCTTCATAATAAATTATGTGGAAATTTTCTATCGGACACGCTGAACGGAATACACAATACCAATCAGCAACCCTCATTTTTAACGAGGAACAAAACTACGCAACGATGATATAATCAAAAATGTTCGTGCTTACGAACTGAAACGAAGCGCACAGAGGAAACGATATCTTCGTCGACGAACGCGTTTCCTCTTCGAGGCGCAGACTTCTTGCCACCGGGTTGCAAAGTCGCTCGCAGCCCCGTGCACGTATACCCGTGCAATGTAATTGTTATTTGATTACAGGCCTCGCGAGGAAGATACTAACGCGTCGAAATTTCAAATTGAACAGTGAATGAAAGAGAAAGGGGCAGGGTAGATGAGAGGGAGAGGCGATCTTAATGATTAGTAGAGGAGCGAGTGAACCGGTGACAGGCGGAACGAGCGTGCAAGTGAATGAGCGGCCGAGGGAGAGGCGCAGGAAGAAAAACAGGTGCAAAATATAGGCGGTATGTGCGTGAGAGCGAGCATTAGAGCATGGAGAGGCAATAAAGAGCAATAAACATCAGATTGCAGCCAACCGGTGAAAATTCTTTCGCCCGACCCACCTACGCGCGTCATTAATATTTATAATCCGTTGAACGATATCGGCGCTCGGTTAGTAACGCGATACAACATTTTTATTTTATCTAAGCTGGTTTCGTGTACGGACACGAATGAAATGATAGCACGCGCTTATCATTACGTAATGCCTGTTATAAAACCATGCAAATTACGTTTCTTTAACATTTTGTCGACGCATAGCTCGTGAGTGAAATTCACATCTTTCATTACTTTGACCAGATACCACCACTTTCTCTAAACTATCTGTACTATCCCGGTGGATTCTTAACGATCTCCGTCGTGAATTACACAGCAATTTGCGTATATCATTAGGCTTAAATCGCGTTCAAATAGGCGCTAGGCGGCTGCATCGCGTGCGGCGTAGATGAAAAACGTCCGATTGCGGTTTAAAGAGCTGTCATAGATCACGATTAGAAGAGGTATCAGAAGTTTCCAAGCGGCGGGCAAGCTTCCGTAGAAGGACAGGTTTCGCGTTCGAAACCTTCGCACAGTTAGCTCCAATTTTTTCATGGACATGAATGAACGAACGGGCGAACTAGGGCTCGGAGAAAGCTGCAAGGATCGGCCGGATTAGAGGAACCCGTGCAACTGAAGGAGAGGACTAGAGAAGAAGAGAAAAAAGGAGCGAGGCAGGTGTGCAAGAGGCGTATATTACGAAACGAGGGAACAAGGTGTAGACAGAGCTTGTCTTCTGCGTACGTGGTAGAAATTCCATTAAAAATCCACGGTGGATACAGTCGAGAATCGCCTACAAGTAATTATTGCGCTTCTCGACGTTCGTTACCACCGCCGAATACAGTACAAATAATTTACGGTTGAAAGTAGAAAGCGAGTATAGACTGTCTACGGTTAAATCGATTCTCAGCTCGAAAGATCGGTCGAGAAACAAAGCCAGCTCGATGGTTTTTCCTGCATCGCTCGCAGAAAAGGACCAAGACGCCCCGTATAGAAAGGGAGGCGAAAGAAATATGTAATAAGCGCGTTCGCCCCTCTTTTTCCAAGGATACGAGCGGGTAACGTAACACCGCACGGAGGGAAAATATCGCGAGGTTTACCCGCGCAACACGACTTGCCAAGGCCCCGACAAAGTGCCTCGGATCCTTATCGAACCAGTGCACCATCCGCGAGGGATCGCTCGCGCCAACCCTAAAAAGTCTCCCGACGTTTAACAGTTTCGAGTTACCTCTGGGATTCAAAAGAGCCCGCGGCACCGCTATCGAGCCTACGCCAAAGCAAATACACCGCAGATTGCCCACGGTTTATGGCGGAGTTCGAGGAAATTTCGCGAACAATGGAAGAATGGTCGTCTCGGTGGGATGTTCGGTATCACAATGAACGATACTCGCTCGTAGTTGAGGATCATTTTCGAGGTTTGCGGTTTGGTTTCTCGCGTTGATTCCAGGCGTATCAAAGCGATAAAGAACGAAAAAAGGGAAAGAACTAGACGGAATAGATCGTCGAGCAAAAGAATTCGAGTATTCTCTTCGAAGATGTTCATTTTCACACCCATCCACCCGATACCTTCGCGAAACCCATCGCGTATCGACGCGCTCTCCTTATCGCATCGAACCCCACGATCCCGTAACCACTGAATCGACTCTTTATTTGTTCCTTCCGTTTCGATCGCGCGTCCCTTGGTCCTCCGCCGCAGGGTCTCCCCCCGGGGCGAGGGCCGCACAGGAGCCAACGGGAGACAACAAAGGGACAATTCTTTCCCCTACGCTCGCGCTATCTCCTTTATTTATCTATCGGTCATTCGTGGAACGAGACGGGGGCGACCAGGCACGGATTCCACCCTCCGCGCTCGTAGGGCAGCGGGCAGAGAGCCCAGATGGAGAGAGAAAGAAAGAAAAAGAGTTACGATCGGCGATCTCGGCAGGATCCACCGAGCTCTCCTGACCTCTCGAAGGGGACCTCTCTCCGGCGTTTCGATGCAGATTCCAACAGGCCAGGGGCCCCGGGCTTATACTCTTTCACGGCCGAAGGGAGAAGACTAGCCCAAGACGGTGGGACGAGGAGCAAAAGGGACGAGGATGGGAGAGGAATACAGCCGCGGCAAGGTGGAGGGAACAGGCCGAACGGCCGACGCAAACCAGGCTTGAAAGAGGAGAAGAGGGAGTCGTCTCGCAACTGGTGTTAACTCGTATGGCTCCGAGAGTGGAGACCACGAAGAAGAGGACGAGGCACGACCACGAGCGGCACGCTGGACAGCCGTACATATACCTATATATATATATATACACGTATATTTTTTAATCTTTTCTTTTTTTCGACCCTTTTGCGGCATGCACCCGTTATGCAGATACCATGGCCACGACGTGTTCCTCGAATCGTGCATCGCCGTTGCCCGCACGGGCGAATCGAGGAGCGCGCGCGCGCGCGCGCGCGCGCGAGTTATGCGGAATTGTGCGAGCGTAATAGGACACGTGGAAAGTGGGCCTCGCGCGTAGGAAAATCGCGTGGGAGAGCGAACCGGACGAGTGTGGCTAAACTCGAGCGAAATGTTCCATTTACGGTGTGTCGGATCCGGCGTCGCGCGCTGTTCTTTTCGTCGATGAGAATTGCGGGGTGAGCGAGCACGGGGTGCGCTTGTTACGGCTCGCGGGGTGTAATTGGATGGTTGAGTAGGTACGCTAAAAATTATATTTCTCGAGTAATCCAGTGTTGCGCGGCGCACTTCTGTGTTCCGCGTGCGTTTGGTTAAAAAAAAAAGAAAAATGGTGGAACCGGCGAGTGGATTCGAAACGCGATGCGCCGGTGCGCGTCTCGCGAAGAGTAATTGGATGGTCGGTTAAGTAGGTTAGCGAAAAATGATATTTGTATAGGCGGTGCACGGGGCGTTTGCGTGCTGCTTCGTCGAAGGTGCGCGCGCGTGTGCATTTTTCTGAATGAGAATTGTAGGGTGAATGAATACGGGGAGTGTTTGTTTCGCTCGCGACGAGTAATTGGGTGGTCGAGTAGGCTCGCCAACGAGTGAAAGGTGCATTATAGTTATTTACTACGTACACGCGCTGTCCGAGTCGTGCGATCTAGAATATCATTATAATACGATTATAATCATTTTCGAATAGGTAATGAGCGCGGAAAAAGCGTCGAGGGCGAGAGACTCGAACGCTGTTGATTCGAGTGGAAAAGGAGATACAGATAGGTATCGGTGTGTAAAATGTTAACACGATAAAACGGTGCCGGGTAAAAGTGTCGCGCGTGCAATTATTGATAACCTTAATCCGGCCAGATGAAGATAAATACGCGCAATAATTTCTACATTTACGCTAATCGTTGCGACAAATCTACGCCATTTGTCAGCCGATTTGAATTAATTAAAACAACCGCTTAGAGTCACGTACGACTAGTTGTTTTAACGCCATAACGAACCTCTGCCACTCGTTTTCGTAATCAACTCGAGTGTGTGTAACTTTCACAAATTCCAGCGGGACGTTTAACGCCGGACGAAAATATATTCGTAAAATGGCGATGACGAATCTACTAGAAGCACACGAGCGTGTACGGGCAGAACAATAGAGTGAATTGTTAGATAAATTTGAACTCGGATAAGCGCTTTGACTTTTGGGCTGACTTAACCCACGATTCCTAATTCCGCTGACCTAACCAAACATCCCTTAAAAGTCATTCGGTCGGCCATAATTCTTGTAGATAAGAACCCTGTCTTTGAACGGCAACTAAAAGGCCAATACTCAGCTGATATGCCATACACAGGCTGAATCAATCGTATCACAAATTAAACCATACTATTTCGTTTCCTTCGCTTTTAAATACTTTCGCAGAAACTTTGTACCTGCAACATGCTCGAATAACTTCGACTTCGCAAACTACGCTATTTGCGTCTATCGAACATTTGCAATCCAACGTGCGACAGTTTCGCAAAAGTCCTATTACATCTCGCTGTCTTTCGAAAACGTACAAGTTACACAAACACGCTTGGGACCGGGAGAAAGAAGGATCCAGCAATTTCCCAATGTCGCTCCAACCGATCTTCAACACCGTTTCATAAAACCCCGCAAATCCCTTAACACGAAAAGCCATCAATCCCCTTCGAAAACCGGCGCAAAACAAAGCGAGCGAGCAACACAAATTCCCTGACACTCTGGCCCCGGTTTAATCCACGATTTTATTAAAACTTCCGGCGCGTACCACCGCGGCCCGAACTTAATCCCGCGCCATTCACCCCTTTGCGCGCCGGCAGAATCAACAAAACACCCCAATATATACACATACACGCGTACACGTGTACATAAAATACAGAGAGATGTTTCTATACCTTCCAGGCAGCGTTCAGGCAAATACTTAATTCCTGCCTTTTCTATTCGGCATTTAACGCGCGATTTCATTAAGCGTGATGGGCTCAGCGGTGGAAAGGTTAATCCGCGCCGTCTGCGGGGTTTCCGTGTATCGCGAGTACCGTGGAAGGGAAGGGAGGAAGAGGGCAGACACAATGGTAGAGGGTAGAGAGAAAGAGAGGAGGAAGGCGGAAAGAAAATAGTAGAGGAGAAGGCTGGTGCTGCTGCTGCTCGGTCTGCACAGCGGTAGTCGACGTACGTCGATTACGGTTTTCACCTGGCCGTGGGTGAGAGCGAGAGACACAAGCCGCGGAACGGGAGAAGAGTCAAAGAGACGGTGTCGCGTACGCTTCTTCTCGCTTCCCTCTGTGCCGCGGCGCGGTACCAGCCGGCCTAGCTGGAGCGCGCAGAAAGGGAAAAAAGCGCGAGGACGCGAGAAGGGCGGGAAAGGGAGGCGGACTCGGCGAGCTTGACGCGATATGAAAAGCGCTCGCTCGCAGTCAGAGGGTACGCCGTGCGCGGCGAAGAGGCGAGGGAAAAGTCCCGCGCGGAGAGCCGAGACACGCGTTCGCCAAGTTTTCCCGCGGAACAACGGGGGAGGAACAACGGCGACGCGGGCATAATGCCGCCTCGTTAAAAAATAATTCATTTAACCACAATGCTTCGACGATGTGCGAGAAGGAAAAAAAAAAGAGGAAATGCAGGCTGCGCCAGGTCGGGCGCCAACGCACACCGTTGTCGATGCACGGTGTTCGCACGGTGTACGCTCGCGCGGGTGTCTCTCGCCTCTTTGTCTTGCTAGCGCGAACAGAGACCAACCCCCAACCGCGCTTTTCGTCTACTACTGTGCGCCGCTTACAATAACGCGGCGACGCGATAGTAGGCGGGTGTGCGACGAGCGAGGGGGCAGCCTCGTTGTAATTAACGCAATAAATAAGTATCGTGCACCATGATCGCTGGTACTGGAAGACGAGAGACGGGACCATCCTTTTTTGTCCGCCAGCTGATTCTTCTTTCTTCCGGGGGTGAGTTGTATCGGTCTCTGCCGGATAACACTGTTGGATCGCTGTAGATAGAATAATAGTCAGGTGACAATGGGTGAAATATTTCACGCTTTTCGCGCCTCCGTATCGTCGCATCGTTCGAATAAGTGTTGCGTTGAACGCATTGAGAATGGCACTCGAATCTGTCGTACGATTTTAATCGCCACTTTAATCGGAATCTCTTACATACTCAATTTTTGCACGACGCCGTAAATTTGCTACGTTAAGATTAAAAACTGTTCGTTCTCGTTGATGAAATAAAAAGGTTATTTTAATTGAGATCCAGCAAAATGTTTTTTCCTTATCAGAGGAAGGTATCTTTGGGAAAAAAGCTTTCAATGTTTCGAAAGCATTGGCGTCTTTAATGGGCGATTATTCGTTTATAGTCTATAGATAATGCTACTACTTAGCATTGGTCACTGTAATGGTACAGTTGAAAGTGGACCTTGAAAGAAAGCGCTCGGTGAGTGCGTCACGTTTTTTTAAAATGGAAACACGCGCCTTCTTTAGATTAATATGGTAATGCGATAACATCTGTTGCCGTTTGGTAATAAAACGATATTATCTCTTATCAACAGGTCGTATCTGTATAAAGCATTGCCATTAATGGCGGTGCTCGAATGCCGGCGAGCGTAACACTGTACGTGTTTAACTCGAATTATCCAGATCTCCGATAGCCTATTGCAAAACCGTGGATAAAAGAAGTATGAAAATAGGATACTTCCGTAGGTGCAGAGCCCGTTTCTTTCGACGCCTACTTGAAAAGCAGCGGTGTTACCAAACTAGGAAGCACCGAGTATTTCTCTCCTACTCGCCGGAGCAAGATTGCAAGAACTTTGGACGCGATTGTTCGCCGCAATCTCGCAAAATAAGTCGGAAACGACGTTTACACGTGTAAGAACATGCAAATAGTCACCGTGGGTAAAGGAAAAAGCCCGTTTCTCAACGCACCGAAACGGACGGCCGGCTGGAAAACCCGATAAAACCGGAAACACAGCGTAACGAAGCGTGCGGGCGAACTTGTTCGATACGCGACCGAGGAAAAGACATTTCCAGAGCGAAACGGCATAACTGTATGAAAATCAATTGCTCGAATGGTCGTCGATTAAAGCGTCGTCCGGGTTGAATAAATTTATAAGCCCGAGTCGCGACGGTCGATAGGATAGGGCAAGTCGCCGGTGAATGGAAACGATCCGCGCGATTCAGATGATAATAACCTCCCCTCGAGCTACTCCACCCCTTCTCGCAACCCCTCCGGGTTCGACCTTCCCTCTTTCTACGGTCCACTGTTTTCCTCCTCTTTCCCTCCTGCGTGCAACCGCCAATCGGTTCCGCGCACAGTTTCCTTTTTTTTTCTTCTGCCCAGAACAATCCAATGTAACCATTGTCCGTCGACTGAAAGCGTGTCACCCGCAGACTCTCCCTCTCCCTCGAACGCTCTTGGTCGAAGAGCGCACCAGCCGCTTTTCGCCCTTTCCAAACATTTTCTTTTCTTTCATTAAGCGGCCTTTTCACGCCGGGTCCTCGCCGACAGACCGTTCACCTTCGCCTTTCATGGGGTTTCACCGGGGCCGAACAGGGAGCGAAAGAGGGTGGGACCAAAAAAGGCCATGGATTCTCGGGGAACCCGTTCGCATAATGCCAGACACCTCCAGATGTAGGTTTACCGGATACTAAAGCGTGGAACGCGCTTTTTTTGCCCGGGACCAAGTGGGACGACGCGCGAAACGTCGTCGTCGATAATGACTCGGCTCACCCTCTCTCCATCGTTCGCTCCGCGCTGCGCCTCTTCTCTCCTCTCGTTCGCCGGTTCACGGGGACAGGGACTCGTGTCCCGAGTCTCACTTCCAGTCTTTTTCTACGCGGCGAATGACGGGAGACGCGCGAGCGTTCGATTCGATTCGATCGGTTCATCCGCGGAAAAAACGCGGGAACACGCTGCGCCAACGGAGGGGAAAAACAGGCGGAAAGAAAATGACAAATGGAAGCTAGAAAGTTGGATGGAGGAGTAACAGGTTACGGGACCGGAGCGTCTTCGAACGCTTTCTACGGTTCGGTGGAAAAAAGGTTCCCGCGTGTGACGTGCTCGAGAGTACGACGCGTTCTGTTCGACGTACCTGCGCCTCGGTGGGGTGCAAGAATCGTTTCCTCTTTCGAGCGTGATATTGAAACGCGAATATAAAATATGTATTTTACGTAAATCGAGACTCAATTAAAAATCATTAACGTTATGAAAGTATATTTCGATAATACGCGTCGAGTCTCGAACAGTTCGAGCGGAGAATCGAAGAATCGGCGTGTAAATTGCACCTGAAGATATCGTTCAACAAATTTAATTGCCAGAAACGAAGAAGAAAGGGGAGAACGGAATCGTGCCCGGCGCGCAGTCACCAAGCAATAACAACAAACGAGGCATTTACACGGTGCCGTAAAAAGACAAAGTTGAACAATTCAGGAGGCCAATTACGCCGGACAGGCATCGACGCCAACCGCGATAATCAAGCTAAAAACGGAACGCGTCGACGTGGACTTCGTCCGATCAAATCTGGCCACCGAAAAAAGGAAGAAAAGAGAAAACGGGCACGGGGCAAGGGGCGGTCGAGGTGGGAGTAAAAAGCCTTGGCGTCGTTTATCTCTCCGCCTTTTTACGACTATCGTGCATGCGGCAGCTTCCTTCCTGCCTTCGAGAGTCCCGAGACGGTCTCGTTAAATTTGCACCAGGCCGCGGCGAGGGCGATATTTGCGGCCGTATATTTTTTCTTCGCCGCCTACCTCCCTCACCCCTTCGCGCCCAACCCCTTCTACGCGACCGATATTTATTCCTCCGCGTCGTTCGAGCGGAAACGCGTCGAATATCGCCTCTCTATCGGATACTCGAGAGAGCGTCCGCCCTTTTTCTCCGCCGCTGTCGCGAAGCCGCGGTACAACGCGCCATCCCCCGCGCGCTTCGGATTACGACCGCGAGACCGCGCGAACAACCGTGTAAACCGGCGTGCGCAAGTGTTAATTATCGTCACCTGGCGTCGGGCTGCTTCTCTTCAATGAAAAATGAACACTCCGCCGCGGGATGCGGTTTTTGCCGTTTGCTCCAAGTGGAGAGACCAGACTGGCGATAATGTCGGAGGATACACTCGCAGTTAAATCTTGTTGCGCGTTCTACGCGTTACCAACGGTTCTCTCGCGTTATTTTCGCGTGCTTTTCGTCGATCGAGACTGTCGATCGACGAATACCATCGACGTTTCCACGCCGCGGGAATCTTAATTGGACCTACTCGAAGATTCATCGGAAGATTCGATGATCGTCGCGACTCTAAAACGGTGCTTTCGACTACTGGTCCTGCCGTGCCGCTTAGGAGAGACTATATTTCAAGAGTGAAACGTGGCCGCGCGTTTAACGCGCGGAACGAGGTAGTTACGAGGGACGTATTCATCGCGTTGTCCCCGGGGTTTCTGAAACGGGGCAAAAGGAGGACGTCGACGAGCCGGCGACATCACCCACCTGGACGGCGATATATCACGGGAAACGAGCGCGGATATCGGCTTCTTATTGGCTTGGCAACCGGCACCCGGCCGACATGACTAATTATTCCTGTCCCGGTTCGCTGCCGTCTAGTTCACCTTTGCACGCTTTCCCGCCCGTCATTTCTCACGCGTGGACGCGACCCGTCCGTTTCTCGCGCTCTCCTCTGCTACGAGCCGCGCGCGCCTCCTACCTAAACCGGTGTCTCTACGATCGTGGAAGACGAACACCACCGTACGGAACAATGACTCGTTTTGTCGTCGTCTCCGCGAAGAGAGTTGATTAGCGTCTCGGGGAGTAATGGACGTTTGTTTTAGTTGCCAGTCGGCTGAGCATTCCCGCGAATAGGGGGCTGGAAAGCATTTCCTAGATCGCGTCGCGGTTCACGCGTCTCCAGTCGAGAAAAGAGGGTACGCGCAACAGCGGATATCGAGCGAGACAACTTTAAAATCAGGTTAATTATTCGCGTCTACTTATGCGACGACCTGTACGAATGGAATACTTCCGAGTACGCAATCGCGCGGTTCAAAGCTCGATTCGAAACCGTGAAACAAACTGGAGGAAATTTATTTATACGATCGCTATTTAAAGCCGATCCCGTTTTAATAAATCGTCGGTCGTGCGCGTGCACTCGACAATCGACACCGCGACTCCGTTTCCCATCAAAGGGTGTAGCAGGAGAGCGCTTATTTATATATCGACGCACCGATAATCGAGCCTTAATTAACGCGGCCGAACCAGCCGGAGGAGAAGGAAAAAGGATAAAAGTCGAGTTCTTTTGTCGACGCCTCGCTTTCACAATGTCTCTCGGTCTAACGACTTTCCCCATTTTTCTCGGGCGTCGTTTACACGACCCGTTTCACGGCTGTCGAGACGGAAATACTAGACACCCATCGCGATACACATTTGAGAGAATGCACGGGACGGTGAAGAAGGAACAAACCAGCAGAGGAACTGCCAAAGTACCATCAAGTCGACAAAAATGGTGCGACATTAGAGATTCATTCGATGAAAGAGTTATTAGCCGTTCAATTTACCTGTCTCAGAGGGAAACCGCTCCGAAAGGAGGGGATTTAATCGTCTCCGGACAAGAGTTCTCGTCTGGAACGAGCCTCGTCAACTTTGTTTGTCGATGACATCTGTCCACGCTCGTAATTGCGTACCTGCTATTCATACGCGATGAGGCTACGTTTCGAATAAGGACTTCGATCAAGGCCGCGCGCGTCTATGCACGTCGAACCTACGTTTATGCAAATAAACGAGGCCAGACTTCGTGTCACGTAACCGACACGACCGCGAGAAACGCCATTTTTTAGCAATCGATCGCAACGCTCGTTACGTTCTTGCATCGTATCTTCTCGGCGAATTAATTGAATTGTACGGGGCGGACGGTCGATCGGATTGTCGCGCGACACGATCGATGCGTTGTTTTCTTTTATCGGCGATCACTCGTGTTTCTGCGAATTCATTTCATTGCTTCGCATGCGTGGATCGAGAAGCTGGTATCGCGGTAATTTTGGACGCTTTAGATATAGAAGATGGATGTTATCGGTGGTAATAGAACGATCCTCGTTCGTGATGCAACTAATAGGCAAACAGTTGCATAAAATGGTTATCGTCGAGCAAAAACAAATCCGGCCATTAATAATATTAGCTCGCAACATAGTAAATAAGATAATAGCCATAAATCACGCGCGCTCACTTATCTATTAATTCGAAGGTGAGTCATCGCGAACCCAATTCCGATTTTAGAAAGCGACACGACGCACAGATAAGTCGAATCGCAGATAGCATCGATGCGCGGGTAATTGCTACGAACGCTACACTTCCACGTACGAAACCCAGCCCACTGCGAAATAAACGAAAGCTTCTGCAATCGTCGATTGTTTCGATCGGAGCCAACGAAGAGTGCTTCGACGATATCCTCTCTCCTCCAATATAAAATATTCCGTACTTTCGCTTCTTCTGGTGTCGGTACCATCAAATTTGACTCGCGCGTAAATTCAGCGACTGTCACTGCTTCTATTATTTTCAACGTTCCAGGAAAACATCAAGCGACGAACAGATATGACAGGTATTCGTAGAAGCGACAATTTCTCGTCAACTCCGAACGAAGCTCGCTCTTCGAGCGTCAACGACGACGCTCCGCGAGGGTAGCTCCGAGAAGCATTCCGCTCGACTCTCCTATCAATTTGTATACAAATGAGCAAACCGCGTAGCCGTTTCCGCGAAACAGCTTTAGCCGGTATCGATTCAACCACCGTCGCGAAACAATGGAACACGGTGGAAAGAGGAGGAAGGAGCATCGCGGCGACAACCGGTGTTTGTTTCGAAAAAGTGTAAAACGGCGCGCGCCACTGCATTCGATTTAGCGAGGAGGGACACGCACGGTCAGAGGTGGAACGGAAAGAAAGGGCTTAGGGAAAAGAGTATTCGGGTGAGAGGCGTCGCATCGGCGTGTAGATAGAAGGGGAATATCGGAGGCAAGGTCTGTGTCGCGTTCGGCATTCAGAATGCAAAAGAAAGGAGGAACGTGAAAGAGGAGAAGAGCGCGCGGGGTGGCTCTCTCGCCCAGTTTGCGTGCATGTGTTTCTCGTTGGTCCGTATGCGCGCGAGCTGAACGAGGAGGATGAGGTGCCGGCGATGGCGGTGGTGAAGGAGAACCAAGGAGAAGAAGTGGAAGAAGAGTCCGTAGAACGCGCGAGTCGAGAGGAAAAGAAAGAGGGAAGAAAGAGACGGAAGCGAGAGGCCGCAAAATATATGCTGCACCGCTCGTGGATGCTCGTTTGCAGGGTTCCCCTGGTCGGAGGGAGATAATCGCGGGTATATAGCCGGCACGCGGGTAAGAGCGAAACGAAAGAAAAGGAGAACGTGAAACGGTTCGTCGAGGCGGAGAGGCTGGTCAATGGTTGGCCGAGTATCGGAACACCCTTCTCGAAAACAAAGCCGGATCTTACCTTGATTTATCGGTGAGTGCTGCCGCGCGGTGCCCAGGTTCTGCCCTCTCTTGCTCCAGACTAGAGCCGCGCCGGGGTTGAAACTCCCCGGGCGGGAATTAATCCATTATCGGTTTGAACGAAAACGAAATAGCTGCGCGCGCGACCAACGTACGCCAGAAAACACCGCTCTCTCTCTCTCTCTCTCTCCCTGTTCTATCTCTCTTTCGCTCTCTGTCCGCGTGTGTATGTATACGAGGAGAGACGCTCGAACCGCTCCTTCCGGGCTGGCTGTCCGTGCACGCTCTTCTTCTCCCTGGTTACTCGGTGAACACCAGCAGCAGACACGGCCAACTTCTATCGTCGTTCCGG
The DNA here is from genome assembly GCF_050948175.1 of Xylocopa sonorina. Classification (NCBI taxonomy): domain Eukaryota; kingdom Metazoa; phylum Arthropoda; class Insecta; order Hymenoptera; family Apidae; genus Xylocopa; species Xylocopa sonorina. The sequence goes on from NC_135198.1 coordinate 8,921,203, forward strand.
TCGTGCGTGCACACCGCGTACATACGCGGTTACAGACACCACGTAGAGACAGAGAGAGAGGACAGGGCCGCCACTAAATCGAGCTCCGTAAAACGTAGTACGACGCACGGGCAACGTGTACCACGGGGACGAAGCGGCGGCGGCGGCGGCGGTCGAACGGTTGCACACGGCAGCCGAGCAAGATTCACAGAACGCGCGCCCCGTTTCCCCCACGTACGATCGCGCACAGAGACACTAGGTGGACGCGACACGCGCACGTTTCTTCAAATATTTCCCCCGATAACCACGTTCGACTGCGTACTGCGCGAAATACACGTGCGAGTCGACGGACCGACTCACGAACCACCCCTAATGCCGGCCGAGAACGCACTGACGTGACCGCAACGCGACGCCGGAGATCCGATCGAGTCGCGACCGTAGTAGGGGAAGCCGTTCGTACGACTCCGGAACGAGTCGGATCGGCTGCTCCGTCCGCCGCTCCCTTCCAGTGAACAAGCTACACAAGAGTGCGTCTCTCTCTCTCTCTCTCTCTCTCTCTCTCTCTCTCTCTCTCTCTCTTTCTCTGTCTGTCTGTCTCTCTCTCCCCCTCTCTCTCTCTTTCTCTCTCTCTTTCGCTCTCTTTACGAACGATACAAGCCAGAGTCAGTTCCGACGTGTATTCGGACTTTATGTTTCTTTCTTTCTTTCTTTCTTTCTTCTTCACCCTGTCCTACCGCTACTCCACTCGGATCGTTCGCTCGCGAGTGCCCGTGCATGCACACCTGTTTAAGAGCGGCTCGTACGTGCACGGGAGGCGTACCACCGCGTGCATAGCACCCTATCACGGCAGCCTCCACACGCGCGATGACGTCACGCTGGGCGCCGTGGCGTGGATAACGAGGATGGCCCGAGTCCTCCTCGGGACCCTCGATCGCTAATTATCGTCCTAGAGGTTTCACCTCGTTCCGTTCGCGGCCGGTTCGCTCCTCTTTTTATTCCTTCCCCCGTTTCGCCTGGCCTCCGCCGCTACCACTGCCACGGACGGAAGGAATCGTGCGCGTCCTCGGGACGTAGTCAGGATACCCACCACCGACGACCACCCTTTCCGCGAGCATCCAGACGATTTTCGTTTCCACGCTGTGGCATTAACGATGTCTCGTGTAGGCACCGGTCACGACCGGTTCCGAAGGGTTCCTGCCTCCTATCGGGATCGGGCATCTTCCACTAGCGGACCCGGAGAGGACGCGTCCTGACCGTCGTCGAACAATTCCCATCTACGGTTTCACGCGGCGTGTAAAACACGTCGCCGTGCTCCTCTACGGTGCTGCACGCGATCCTCTCGCGCGCCGTTGGTAACGGCGCCGCGGCTGAATTCGGGACGGTAGGTTCGCGTTTCGATCCGCCTGGCCACGGACGAAATTCCGATCGCGGCGCAAAAATCTGCTCGTCCCGTCCGACGTATAAATAACGAAACAACCCCGTTGTAGGAGGCTGCTAGGGACCAGTGTGCGATAAATAACGACCGAGCCGTAGCAGCACACCTGCAGCGACAAGGCGTGTCCGATGGACGATGAAGTTTAACGTCCCTCCCTCGTTTATTTCTCTGCCCAAAGCTATTGCAAGACGCGACACCAATAAAATGCTAATCGCCCGTTCCTCGTTACGTCGCACGCCCTCTCCGGGGCGGTTTTTTAGCGCGACCCGGCTCCTTCGAGACGAACGAGTTCTATTCCCTGTGGTATGAATAATAAAGATAATTGGACGTATTCGTTACGTTGTACTTGTTCCCTGAAATATTCCTTCGAATATTTTAATAGTCGGAGCTACCTCCACCGTCGTCAGACCCGAGCGCAATTAATTCACCGTCCACCTAAACCGATCGTACCGCCTATCGATAATTAACATCCATAACCGGACTTTTTTTTTGCCGCTGGAGAACATAATTACGATCGATAGCAGTTCCTCGTCCCGATAAGAGAAGTAGCAGTGATCAGCAAACAGATGATGGCACCACTTTTTTCGAGTCGCGTAACGTGATTACAGAAGATTAGCCACGCAAGGTTAACGGCGTTCCGTTAACCGTAGATAGAAGATTAACAGAGAAAAAGATGGAGAAAAAATCAATCTTTATCGCGCGAAGATAGCACAATTCCGAGAACAGACTCCTCGAGTACGCGCGTTTGTCTCCTCCGCGACGCGGAAGGGAAGCTTCAGCCCTCGGACACTTTCCCTCGCAGCTACCGGAATGGCCGGGAAACCGAAGGGTAGGCTCTTTTCTACCCGAGGAGGCGCAAGCCAGGCAACGAGCACGGGTGCATAGGAACGAACGCCGGTGGATTGGGTCTGATTACGATCTCGTCGTCACCCCAGCCTAAGGAGCACGACAATGACGATGACTGCAATTCCGGGTACGTGCAAGGTGGTCCATTATGATCTTCCAACCGGAATGCTCGTCAAAATAGTTGGGGTGAGAGGTCAAAGAATCGTTCGACGAAACTGGTCGTGGAACGTGTCGACGAGGAAGATTGACTGTCGTACTTTTTTATTACTGTCGATAGAACGTAAACGATATCATTTATTTTCGCGTCGACATGCTTCGTTTGTGGTAAATTTTAAACACGAGATTATTCCCCATTTTTTCGTAATTTCTGTGCCAACAATTTTACGAGACCCCGCGAGTGTCAATTACTACCCCTATCAATTGGGCGAAAGAAAAATCGGTACCGGTTCCACGCTCCTTATTAAATCCATGAAGCTCGAACGATTTCAGAAAAGTCGCTCGACTCGCGGACTTTCGAGGACCGTCCACGATTCATCCGCAACCCCATCTGAACCCCCGATACGATTTATCGGGGAAAGAAGGATATTAATTAACGAACCGACGCGGGAAAGATTTGCCAGACAATGGGCGCAAGTTTTTCCAGCGTCTAGCTGAAAGTAGACGGTCGTCAGGGGAGGGTACGAAGAATTGTTCCGGCGGGCAACAATGAACCGGCTAGAATTCGACGTCGAACTTAAATTTTAAGAGTCACTGGCACGAATAGACTTGCCGACCTCCAGCGTAAAAAGCGTTTTTTTCCGCCGCTCGAATGGACCCTGTGGTCTGCCGCAGAAACCCTTACCTTCCGCGCGACGAATAATTCAAGAGAAAGAGAGAGAGCGAGAGAGGGAGAACGTAAATCGCGAAAGACGGAAGAAGACGAAGGGGGTAGAGGTCGATTCGGTGGGTAAAAGTTTTCGCGGCAACTTTCACCCGTTCCAACCCCATCTCCGGTTTTTCCGTTCATCGATTTCGCGATCGACGTCTACGCCGGATTTTCCACGGAAAGCGAGTTTTTATTGCGGGGCTGCGCTCCCGTTCCCGGGGATTCAATTTCATTCTTTCCCGTCGAACCGTGGGGTGAAGCCGGACCGAGGGTGAGCGTCAAAGCGAAAGTTTCCATAATAACACCTTTACCCGCTGATACTTGTGCGTCCTGGTCGCCCGGCGGAAACCCAAGAACTCGCGCAAACGAACGATTTTCGCGTGGCCACAGAGGGAAGTCACTTGCGAGACAAAAGGGTACGGTAGAGCCGTCCAAACAGAACTTTGTTCACGGATGACAACCGCCTTTCGTTTGTACGTACGTTACTCGAGTTTCCCGGTTTAACGACCAGAGCGAAAGAGCCAAACCGGCCAAAAGGGCAAGGAAACTCCTGGCTTTCCCCGTGTTTCCCCGTTCGCGACAAGGCGGCTTCTGTACCGCTCGAGTCTTTGGAAAACAATGCCCATAGACTCGATGGAAAACGCGGCTTTTCATCGCTAGAGAAAGTTTGTTCTCCTCTTTCTTCTCCAAAGTCCGTTTCTCTTCTATTTACCGGAGTAGCGGACCGTGTATGCCGAGAAATGGACAGTCCCTGAATGCTCTCGTCGGTACGTTAATCCCGAAGAGATCGAGCGGCAATACGGGCTACCGGGGCTCGTCGTATATTATACGATTTTTAACAGCGAATAGCCGAAAGAATTTCTATTAAACCGTCCCATCGGACACTCGAACGGATGAGATCGCATTCTGTTCCCATGTGCCCCGATCTCGACGAAGTCCCCGCGGACTGTCGGACAGCCACGCTCGTCCAAATACAGCGGCCACCTGACCGCGAAAGGAAGGAAACTCTGTTTTCCCGTGTTTTTCAACGCGTGACAGACCGGGGCCTATCGGGATGAAGTCCTCAGAAGCGGCACCGTTCCTGCGGCAGGTCGGAAATACAGGTTTTTGTCGAACCACCGAGAAGTTAACGCTCTTCTCCCCCGTGCGAGTCGAACCCCAGGCAACGAGAGCCACCACTGTTCGAGACCATTGTTGAGTCACGGTTGACATTCACGACGTTTCACGGCGTTTCACGACGTCCAAGCGTTCCTGCTCGTCCACCGACCGGGGAGGATCCTCCAGGGAGAGCCCTCCCAAGTCACAAAGGATCCTCTCCCTCTCTCGCACCCCTCTGAAACTTCCTGCGCCGTAGGAGACGCTTTAGAAATCCCCCGAAACCAATTTATCTTGAGAAGCCCGGGCCCAAGCTAAACGGATTTTCCCTCGACTGGCATTAGACGGTTTTATTCGACGTGAAATTAGCTTACGGACTCACGAACGCCAGCGCTGATCGATCGTCGCGAATTACTCGAAAGCTCGTGCCGTTTTAAAACGGTGAACCGGTGGATCCACTCCGTCTCCTCTAGCCCTGTGCTTCCCTTCGAATCGCGACTGTTAATCGCTCCCACGCGTCGGAAAGGCAGCTTCCTGGCGTTATTGTTTCCCCGTGCGAATGAGACGATCCCCCGTTCCGGACTAACGAGCGAGTAATCGAGGCGTCCAGCCGCGTCGCAGCCGTGAAACATCGCGTACATCGCTACTCCGTCGCACCGAGCGAGATTACGACTTCCTGCGACCTATCTTCCACGGTGTACGGCCGCTCGCACACCTATTCCACTTAGGCGATCGCGCGCGGGTATGTACACACGGGCGGAGTGTGCGCTCCGCGTGCTGACCGACTACGACGACGCGGCCGGGTGGTCGGGACCGACAGATAACGCGGCCATATCGGTGCAACGCGAGGAACGCGATCCAGGTGCATGCACACACGGGACCCGCTCTCCTTTTCCAACGAGGCGCGCGCGACAGAGAAACGGAGAGAGTGTCTCTCGCTGTTTTTAAGCTTTCCATTGTAACAGTTTAACGCTCGAGCGTTCCAGCGGCCGTCGTTCGTTATCTGCTTATGGTTGCAGCGATACGCGCGTTACGAAACCGCCCCTCTCCCGTCCCTCCTGTACCACCGATGCCAGCAAGGTTCTGTGGAAAAAAAAAAGCTGGGATGGAAGAGGACTCGACGCGACGTTGCTGCGCGCAGGCTCTCCAGGGGTGGGTGACACAGCTGGGTAGAGAAATTCGGAACGTCCCACGTGAACGAAACAACTGGGAAATACGAAACGGAATTTTTTCGTCTACAGCCTCTCGAGACTGGTGCGCATAATTTTGTTTTCCCAAAAACCGAGCCTCTCACGACTAAATAAATTTCGATCCACGTTTTCGAGTTATCGCAGGGCGCGTGATAACCTTTCGTTACGAATCCGCTCTGGGGCACTCTGTTCGCCGGTGACAAGAATTCCTTGGATACTGGTGTAACGTACGCCTCGATTTCCACTCGAAACTCGCTCCATCGGAGCAACGGGGGTACGGAAAAAAGGAGACAGTGGCGAGCAGTTGGTGGAAAGAGGTGGGAGGCAGAAAGGGAGGCTTAAATGACCGATAGACCGACGCCGCGGGGTTCCGTTCGGGGCCCCGACCAGTTTCTGGACACCATTTCTCCTCGGAGGCATCGACGAAAAAAGGCGCAGTTACGCGCGTATTTCACTCGAAATGGACTTGTTTCTTTCTTGCCGCGGCCGAAACGGGGCTTCCTCCCTATTGTTCGCCACGTGGGGGAACGCGTATAGGATAACGGCCACGGCGTCCACCGCGGCAGGACGTTTCACAGAAGTTTGCAAACACTATAGGCGACCTCCTGGCACGCAACGAGAGAGCCCACGGCTCTGTCGCGCGCGCGATGATGGACGAGGATCGTTCCGTCCGGCGACCGGCCCGACTGTTTCACGGTCGAAGCCTGGGCACGGCCGTTTTATCCGTGGGATCTGTCCGTTCGTCGCCGCATTGACAGCTACACGGGCGTCGAATAAATTATGAAAATAAATCGTCACTCGAACGGAGATTAACTATCTATCGGGAACGAGCACGACGAGGCGTTCTCCTCAATGCCGTGGAAGGCTGCAGTCGCGCGTTCGACCAGCGTCTATCTATCTACGATTTACGCGCGACCTCCATCCGATTCTCCAACGCATTCGACGATAGTGTTCTAAGCTGGATGGAGAAGGCCAACCGCGATCGATCATCGACGATCGGACGATTTAGAATTTTCAGTTTGCTAAATTTTTGGTGATCGCAGAATAGTTGGCACTAATCTGCAATATATAGTAGACGATCGTCGTACGATCGCAATCGAAGGGGGGCGTCGGTTCGGTCTTGCTTACCGGATTACGCGATTCCCCGACCGGCACGAAATTATGGCGGCGAATTGTACCAGATATCGCTCTCCCACGTATCCCTTTTCATCAGTCGGAAAGGGGAGACTTTCCACGGGGAACTTAATAAATCCCCGCTGCCCCCCTCTAGCCCTCTTCCGTCTTTGCTCTATACGAAAGAAAGATTTCCACCCTCGGAAAATGCTCGAGCGACTTCCGTGTGCTCGGGATCGGCACCGCATTTAATCGAGATACCGTCTAATCGAGGACGAGAGCAGGTGGCTGAGGGACTCGCGAGCCAGGATAGACGACGAGGGGAATGAAAGGACGAGGAAAAAAAAAAAGAGAGGAAGAACGAAATTGGTAAAGAAAAATGAAAAGGAGAAAAAGTGAAAGCCGTAGGAAAAAGGAGGGCCGTAAATCGCGCAACAAAAGGAGCAAGGCGAAATCGAACGACTCCGTGGATCTAGAATGCGATTCCCTCGTTGGGAACGTCGCCGCGTGGATACATCCCGCGAAGGGTAACCCGAGACCGAATAAAGGGAGGAGGGAAGATGCCAGAATGAGATTTAATAAATGCCACGCAGGCCACAGGTAGGCGAACCCCGTCTTAGCACCGCAAAGCCGCCTACGGGGAGTCAGATTTCTCGGAGGCCTCGATAATTCTCCGTCTGACCCGCGACTCTTTCTCTCTCCCGCGTCTCCTCTTAACGAGCGGTTCGTGGGACGTGCATCCGTTTCGCGTTCGACGTCGGCGCATACATATGTATATACGCGTAAGTACCATCGCGAAACGGACACCCCCTCGCGCGTCCGTTCGCTCGCCGGACCGACGCGAGTACCGACCGACAGGGCCCGCGATGCTGCACGCTGGCGTGCGCGGCGGGTTGCGAAAATTTCGTATTCGGAGACTTCAACGCGTGGACGTGCGCGCGGTACAAATCGGCCGGCTGAAATTATTCGAATCGACCACCCTCTCGGTTGTCAGGCCCGCGGTGCCGGGCTGTCGCTCCAATGCGGGCTATTCACGCGCCGGCGAAGCTACGAGCTTGAAAAGAGCTTTAATTCGCGGCCATTTTTATGCAAAGGAGCCGATCGCACGGCCGTCCATCGTCCTCGTGGAAGAGCCAGTTTTAATTCCCGCTCCCTTCTGCTCGTTCTGTCGACCGCGTCCGACCGAATGGAAATAAGACGAGTCCCACCCTTGAATCGTCCGTGGGGTTTCACGGTTCGCACGAACAGCCGGAGTATTTGCGGAATCGAGGAGAAAGGCTTTCGTTATTAATTCACGACGCGCGATTCTCTCTTGGTTGGATACGGAACGTTGTAAAAAGGGACGAATGAATCGAAGGCGCGGGATATTTATCGCCGGGGTTTACCGTCGATAAAAGTGAAAGGTAGCAACGGATGGATTAAAAACGATCGCGTCGTATCGCGTCCGTGCGACACCTCCGTGTCGCGAGACATTTTCGTCGAAACAGTACGCTCTCGCATACCAATGAAGTGCGGATCGTTCGCCGTCAAATGGGCCAGGGTGTTTCGACGGAACACGCCGTTCTGTAACGGGGTGGCCGTAAACACCTCCGTTCGAGCAGTATAGAGGGTAAATTGTGACTGCCTGTAAAATTCAGCCAGCGAGACGCCGAGCGTTTCCGTTCGATCCCGAGCCGAATGGCAATTGTATCGCTAATAACGATCCTTATCGCGAATCGTTTATTGGACGGCGAACGCGTTGTTTCCCGCAACTGTGTCAGCGAACACGTTCTCCCTGGCACTAGTTACTCATTATTCCATCGAGCTGCATAAGAAACGTATCCTTAGACCGTTGCGATATCCACTTCTGGTCACGATCTCCGCTGACACGAGTCGCTCGATTTTTTCCGCCCGTTGTTTGTACAGGTTTCGCGATGACGCAAGATTTATAATTTCGTCCGCGCAACGAACCGAACGGAGTTCAAGGGGAATTATCAGTGAATCATTCATGGGGATTGTTGAATCTGTATCTTTGCAATTTTTGCCCGTTCGGATGAATACTTTCGTGAGTCAGTATGGACAGAACCGATACCTCTGATTGATCGATACTCTGTTTGTATTTGCAGACTTTCGACGCTTTCAGTTGTTACAAGGAAAATGCATTCTCCAAGGGGTACGATCTATTTGCTTTCGCTATCGAAATGAGGAACAAATACTCGCAGTTTAGCCGGAATGAAAAAACAACGAGGATCGTTCCACTAAAAGGACTAGAATGTATCATCGAGCGGCAGAAATTTCCCTTGAAACGCTTAGACAGCGTGTCCCAGAGCGAGAGAGAAGGAGCAGAGCGATATAAAAAATCGGAATTTAGCAAGACGCGTCGCGTCGCCGAGGGACGAGGGAAAAATAAAGGTGGCGCGAGGAAGGGAAGGTTGGTACCGGTGGCGTGGCACGGGTTACCAGGGCCCCGCGTCCATAATAAAGTCGTAACGCACTTCTCCCCGTAAATTCGACAGAATATTACGGTGGAACGGTGGACTGGGGGCCTGTTTCGTTCGCCGTAAAGTCGCGGGCCGGTGATCAGCGGGAAATTTACCGACGTGTCAGATCTGTTCGTAACCGGGCACCCCGGTTTCTCCCTTCCGTACGCGCTCGTTTCACGCAGTATATCGACGGGTATTTATAAGAGAAACGCGTCGATACGCTCGTATTACGTACGAGGGCCCACGGTCGTGTCTCTCTTCGACTCTTTCCACGAGGTATCCCCTCGCTTCCGTGGGGGGTCCCTACGACTTCTTCAACTATATGTACGCGTACGCTTCTTCTCCGTCTCTTCCTTCCCTCCGCCTCGCTCGTTTTTTCTTCCATTCTATCTGACGACTCGAGGAGGAAAAAACGAAAGCCTCCACGAGGCTTAGCTTTCTAATTTACATTCGCTCGCGTTCACGGGGAAACGTACGGCTGGCTGCCGGTTATCGAACACCATATCTATCCCGAGCCTCGACGGCCTCCGTGCTCCAGGATTGTCCCTGGGAATAGATATCCTGATTTCATTTACGAGCGACGCCCATCGGGGGATTAAGATAATTCATTGCCGTTTTCTGTCTGCGAATGGTGGAAACTGCCGCGCTCGTTTTACAGGTTACACACTATACTTTGATAACCCCCGCGTCGTAAACTTCCGATCCGCTGACCGGTGGTCGTTGATTGAAAATTCTAATCGGATTTAAGGATCCTCTGCTGTATTAATATCGAAATTTAATTTAAAAAAAAAAACCAGCATCCCGCGTAAATACTCGCATCGCGACTCTCGCGCCAAAGTTACGGAACTGGTTACATTTTTTGATAAAGAAACCCACGGTATACATTTCACTGTAATAACAGCGAGTCGATAGTATACCTAAAAACGTGACGCTAAAAGATATTCGAGGGGATATATAGAATTTCTATCGGAGGCTTAAAGGGTTTCCTCGTAGACCTATAAATTCTTAGCCCCATAGACACGCAGCACGATATACATATAATAGAAAAAAAATGGAGATAACCATCAATTGCGTACCTACATAACTCTAGCGACGACAAAAACCCGATTAATACGGACCGATTAAACACGGAAACCCATAAAAACGAACAATTTCGAGAGAAAATCGAGCGGCAGGCGGGCGGTTATCGAGCCGAGGCATCTACCCCGAGCAGACTGCAGCGGCGCCCGTAGGATGGTCCCTGGGAATAGACAGGGAGGCGGTTATCGAGCGAAACGTATCTGGTCGCGTCCTCGCGAGCCGTTAGGAATTATAAGTTACAAGCCGATTTGCGTTCGTGTATATCCTCGTTGCGGATCGAGGGGCCGCTCGATTTCTAGCCGGGTTGGAAAATGATCGGGACGTGGGCGCGGGACGTTCCGCCGCGGCGGCTGGATTTTTCACCTCGAGAGGAATTCAGGACGGGAGATTCAAGAGCGGACGTCGCAAACCATCGACGAGGGATAACGCGCGATAACCCTCTTATCCGTGATGCCTTTTAACGGAGAATTTAAGGGGCGACGCGCGCGTAGAAAGCCGAGCCTACGTATCTCTCACTGATTTTTTCGCACGCCCGAATCGGCGGTAATCTTTTTACGGTTTAAAACTGTCCGCGGTGTAAACTGTTTCCAACAAACAGCCTGTAAATTTGTTCGCCGGTGACTTTTAACACGGACGAGCGAGTCCAGATTTCATCGCGCGATCCACTTTGGAAATACCGATTATCCACGGTCTTTACGCGTTCCTCGGTGATCCTCCGCGACGCGTCCACCAGCGGAGAGGCCCACCCCGTAACCCGCCGTATACCGTCCGCGCGTGTATTTACAGGTACACGGTGTGTACACAGGCCGTGAGTCAGAGCCGAGATAAATGAAGATAAGAGGAGCAGCGGGCCGCGCCACCGCGCGGAGAAAGTATTACTCGGGGCCCGCGATAATGTAGAGTTGTACGAGGGTTTAATGAGCGGCTACGTTTCGTATGATTTACAGGAATCGCTGGCCCGCGGAGAGAAACGCGGGAAATGGGGAGGGCCAGCGAGGGAGAGGTATCGATGATTTACGCGGATCGAGATTAGGCCCCGCGATAGCCGAGGGACTACCGTGGAACGGCGCCCACTCTCGTAAATCCACGGACGGAGACTTTGAATTTCTATTTGTAGCCGGGGAAAAAGATATTCCGGTGGTCCCGCGGACGCGGAGGACTCGTCCTCGCGTTACCCTACGCCCATATCGTACCGCGGCTATCTATGCGCGGGCATCGATCGAATGGGCATTGTACGCGGACACGACAATGAAACCAGTTTATCATTTTTTCGCGACCGCCCCGACAAGAACACGGGAGAAGTACACGGTTGGTACCGCGGTGTTCCGTAACGCGAGACCGCAGTACGGTTAACTCGGAAAGAACACCGGAAAGAAGAGAATCGTTATCGATATATTACGTCTGTCTGGAGCTCGAGAATTTATCACGGCCGCTGTTGATTACTCGCGGCGGGCGCGATCGTAAATTGAACTTCTGGCGTTTGACAATTAATGTCGATCGATGGGCTGGTGGCCCCGACCGCGGCCTCGCTCGGCCACCGATTCTCATCGCGTGTCCAACTTCTGTTCTCGCGCGTCCCGAATCTCCGGTTGACCCGTTATTTATCGATGCCGGCCGATCCGCCGCGAGAATCCCCGTGTAAACCCTCCTCCAATTAGATGCTCGCGTGTTACGCGGCCCAGCGATCGGGCCCCGTTGATCCCGTCGTTATCCGCGTCGATCCCTGAACGCGGGACACCCGTTTCCACGGGGATTTAAAGAGATTCGCTCGCGTGCACCCTAATTTACGACGGAGCGTAGCAGCGACGTTTCGCGCTGCTCCCGGCGTCGGACCTCGCGGTTTAATTAACGATCGCGTTATTTAACTGGCGTGCGAGCGCCGCTCACCGCGGGGCCGCCGCGCCGTTTTTCGGCCCGCTACGCTGACAAATGGCCACCGATACGCTCGTCGATAGGCTTCGTTAATAATCGACCGCCGCCGCAATTTCACTTTCTGATTCCAAAGTGTGGCGCGGGTAATTGCCCGCCGACGATATCGCAGCGGCACGCTTCGACGATAACCGAGAGAAGATTTAATGCCGAGGCTGCTCGACTTATCGAGATGACGAATTTCCTGCGATTCCGTTTTCGTATATTATTGGAAATGTGAAAGTGATTTCAAACGAACTCCTGTCACTCGGTACACGCGTCGAGGTTTGATAAACCTGGAAATTTTACGGAGTTGCGTTTATTCATTTTCATTCCTACCGATACGAGAGAGTTCCTTCGATTCTTCGAGCACGTCAGACCGGAACCGCGCTGCAACTGGAGGGTTTTACCTCTACCCGTGAGACGGAGTTCTCCGTAGATAAGTCCAGCTGATATAATATACTCCTTTGATTCGAATGGAATGTCTATGAATTATGTACGAACATTCCGGTGTATCCTGAACACTTGACGCCTTTAAGATAAATTCCGTCGATACCGTGGCATCCTTTCGAAAATGCCTATTTGACAGGGCTATTAGTAATTCACCGATACTCTTTTGTGACAGCGTCTTACCAGGCTGTGAAACGCGCGTGTATGAAATTATACTCCTCGTGAAAACGAGAAATAAAGAATCGAATCAAGTAAATAAATACTTTCCTCGCCTCCTTTGCTACGGCGATCGATGTAAACGCGTGCAAACGGATCTAATATTAAGGACATTTGAAATTTTGTAACAAGGCGTTCACTTTCACACCGTCACGGTCGTCGAAGGCGCGTGAAAAGGCCCCCATGAATTATTTAAGATCGCGGCGGGCACGGTGCGAGCCGGTGTTATTTTAATTCATCGGGGGTATTTTCATATTCCAACGGGCGCCAGGACGCGCGAGGTAACCGTCCATCGCGTTTCGATCGTCGATGAATAGACAGTGCGGTGTCTTGGTTGGATCGCGCGTCGAACACGAACCGTCGCCCCGTCTGGTCTGAGTGGCGAACGGAAACGCGAGGTAAGCTCACCCTCCCGGGAAAAGAAAGGAAAAAGGAGAAGGACGCGTACGGTTTCGAGAGGGCGAGAGACAAGGGGCGGAAACGAGGGGCAGAGAAAACGGCGAGGAGTAAAAAAGGCGTGGGCGGTTCGTGGTTGCGTCCCGTATTCAGGGCCAGTCAAAACAATCGTGTCTAAGGGAACGTTCTGTTACCTGTGAATGGGATAGCCAAACAACATTGTAAAACATTACGCCCCGGCGAATGATGGATCCTCGCGAGTAACGAGCCGACCGATCGGCTCGAGTGTGTATCCAACGGTTCGCTCGACGATGAATCGCTCGAGAATGCGCGCTTCGACGTCCATCCGCCGCGACGTGTCTCTTTGTAAATTCTAATCGCTCGTTCCTCGAGACTTTTTACCAACTTCCCGGTGAGATTTCTGCGTGTGACGTCGACCACGTGGCTGAATTCGAAAGTAGCTAGCAAAGATTTATGTGGTTTTTCAACGAAAAGGAATTTTTTTAGTATTTCTTAACTCTCTCTCTCTAACATTTCCAATTTCATAGAAGATTAATTTATTCCGTTTCTACGCGAACGATAGTGGAATTTATAACTACGGAGAGAACAGTCGGATAAGCGCAGCCTAGTCCGATATTTTAGTAGCAAGATATCTTTAAGACCGGAAACGAATGAAAGGGATGTAAGAACAACGGATCGATTCAGCCTTCCGCTAGCCGTCTCGAGGAATCGATTACACGGATGGTTCGTAGTCGAACGCCAGATCCACTGCCGCGGATTCTATTTTCAGAGGCGAAAGCGTCGCGACGCGTGCCATTTCCTCCACAAAATCTGCAACGTCCAAATTCCATGCCACTGATTCGGGACTTTGTACAATATTTTACCGCCGAAACAGATCGATCGGAGGTTGTCTGAGAAACAGGAGACTCGATATAAATTGTTACACGACACCGGGGGGCGAGGTTGCCCGCGTAGCGCGGCGTACTACGTCCCGAGGGTGCGTAAAAAGCCGAGTCCTCGAAAAGCGGAAACTCGAGAGACGGGCCCAGCGCGACCGTGGCGCCTCCCCGCAGAAATCCTCTTTTTGCGCTTTACGAGGCCCTTAAATCTCTCGACGGTGTCCGCTGGCCGGCGCGTCCACCCGTGAGGAACGCCCCCAACGTTGGCGCGCTCGTTCAATCTTTAACGAGCGAATAAATGATTTTTATGCCGGTGCCCCGCGATGCTTACGACGCGCCATCGTCGGACACGGGGGGAGGGCGGGCTGCGTGCGTCTCGGACGCGGCGTAATTGAATGACGGACGCCCTGGCTACGGTTAATTCGATCCGCCGCATAGAGCCGCGAACGATGCTTGAATTACGACGTCCACCCAAGATTTCCACTCGATAGGGGGAATGGTCGACGATTACGGGGTGGCGCAGCCTTGGGGGACGGAGGTGAGAAAATTATTTTAGTGCCCAGCGGTTCACGGGATGGAGGGTCACCGATCTCGCAATCCCTCGGCGAACTTCGTTAACCCAATGATGAGTGCTCGATTTATCGATATTTGCGATCCTCATGTTTTTTTTATTTCGAGAATCGTAAGTCGCCACGAGTGCTGAGAATTCGAAGGGGGAAGAATCGTCGCAGCGTCCGCTCCTCGGAAATAAGGTTGCTGGGGTACGTTTTAAGCGCATGTAACAGCGCGAGATAAGAGGATTCGCGAGATACATATCCTCGATCACCAATTGTAGGGTCAAACTTGCTCGGTCGCAACCAATTAGGCCAATGAGGAGAAACAAAGGAAAGCACTCTAACCGAAGGCACGATGTGGAGCAGCAGCCGTATTGGTAGCAATCGGAGCGCGTATCCGTCTCTTCCTTGTCTTCCTCCTCTCATTTCTCCTCCGTATAGCTAATACCCGCATTAACGACACAGGGGGGACGGAGGAACGATGCGATCGTGTAGCGGAAATACGAAATGCAAATAACCTAATGGCGGTGAAACAGAATTCTGTTAGATTGAATATGGCGGCGATACGATAACTCAGGACGTTCATTGCAATTGATCCGCGCATTGTTACTCGCGACGAGATTAATAAATTCGAACAATCTGGCTCGGTTGATCGGTCATCGATCGATCACGGAATCCCAATGATCGTTTGTCGAGTGAGCCGCGGTATCCAGTGCAGCCTACTCGCTTCGAGAGATCGGTTATTCTGCTGGGTGTAACTGGAGTGGCGTAAGTTTCCGGATGATCTCATCGATCAGCTCGGTCGAATTGTCGCCCACGCATCTACACGCGCACGTATGCACACATTTGGAACGATCTCTAATAACACTCGATCCATCGAACAACATGTATTAGCATAAAATAACAAAAAAATTAGACGGTCGAACGATCTATACGTATCCATCGTCTAACAAGGAGGAGCGCTCGAATCGAACCGAAGCTAACCGTACGTTTAATACAAACTTCCTCCCGCTAAATGCAAAGTAAACGGCGCGCGAGGGATTAAAGGCGGCGCGGAAAATAGACGAAAAAAGAAGGGAAAAAGAAGGGGAGGAACGTTCAGTGGACGTATTGTATCTATGGAGAACGGCGGGCAGGGGATACGGTCGGCTTAACTGCATCGGACACGGAGTGGCTCGAATTCTATTTGTTGGATTAACGGAGTCGACTGGTATCGGCCTCCTTCCGGTCGTTTCACGCTCGATATAGACTCCCCGGGAATCAATTATCGACGTTGCCCCGTATTTTCTACCGTTCGGAGCCGGTCGCGCATTAATTGGACCGACAATGAACCGGACCGCGGCGATGGTCACAAATCAGTTGCCGCTGCGAACGGCTGCTCATGACGCGGCCGCTCGTTATAATTAAGAATACACGAGGTGCGGTTACCGATTAACCGGGCTCTAATTTATTCCGTCTCCTCTCTCGTCACCGTGAACGTCTGAATTAGAGGAATCCGACGCGTTTCATTCCGCTTTGCGCGCGGGTACGTGTGCGTCCCTTCCTCCGGGACGCGTCGTTTACCACGTCGCCGGTGGTTCTCTCCGGCTGTCCAGTACGCGAGACCACGGCGGAATCAATTATCGGCGTTTTCCCATCTCCGTCGAGGCAGCCGGAGGAGGCGAACTCGATGCCACGGCTGGATTAAGGGGGTACAACGGGGGATCAGCCGGCGAACGTACGAGAGGAACCACTTAGATCTGACGCGGAACGCAGCGGGATACGACGCGATGTCCTGGACAGTCTGGGAGTGTCTGGACGAAGAGGGTCCGAGTCGAGCCGGTGGACGGTGCGACGCAGACGGAGAATGGAAACGGGAAAGGGCAACGAGGAGGGGAAGAAGAAGAAGAAGGGAAAAAAAAAGGAACAACGCTCCAGGGAGAAAAAGAAAGAGAGAGTGGGCCCATGGGTCCTACATACGGACCCGTGTACCTTGTACGCCACACGCTGAGTGACTTATGACGACCGATACGCCAGCGGTTCTCATCGTGACCCCGCTCGGCGCATCTCGCGACGATCTAACCGTGGACGGGGCCGAGAACCGGTTGTTAAGCAAATACCGGAGCTGTCGTGGTGGCTCGCTTCCCTGAAACCAATCTCCGGACCCGGCGATTTTTATGCACCGCGGACTCGAATCGCTCGGGGGGCTCCCCTTCCTCCTTCCATTCTTGCATTTATAGGCGGACGGAGGATGATGCGGCGGACGAGCGAGGCCGTCGAGGACTCATATCTGCGGACTCAGGTACATCGGGGAACGGTTCCTTCTTTAATTCGAAGCTATTCGAACGTTAACGAGGACGCTCGCGGTGATGGCGGATGGCGCGAAATTGTTTTACGAGATGTCTGTTGGACATAGCTTGGGACTGCACTTCGGTTTTGATAGCAGAGAAGGTTCGGACGTATCGAGAGAGCTGTTTCAAAAGTTCCGATATTAGAGTCCGCGAGTCTAAAGTACACGGTAACGCGGTGTATAATTTAAACACCGTTCGAACGTTGGTTTCGTCGAGCGAGTCGATCGAGTAGCCAGTGGACGATGACGAGACGGGGCTGATCGCGAGTTCCTATGGCTAATTCTACATGGTTGTCTCGCGACCAGGTGTACGGAACGAGAGAGAACCGGAGCGAACGGGAGCGTACCTGGTCGATAGCCAAAAAAGGGATGGAAATTGACTCAGCGGTTTTTACACGCGAGCCGGTTGCGCAAACAGTTTGCACGCCGCCTATCGGCATTAGACGTTTTCCAATTACTGGCTCGATAGCCAGACGCCGCGGCGGGCATCTCTCGTGGAGCCGCCCTCCGCGATTCGCGTCGTTTACGACGCGTTGTAACGCGGTAACGAGTCCTCTCGTGGCCTCCTTAAATCCTCGAGGGGCAACGGCTGAGTGGTGGCATACGGGTTGAACCGTTTCCCGCGGTGCCGCCGTCATAATTCCATCGATTGCTGATGTCGTTCAACGGTCAATTGGTTCGTTCGAGAGAGCCTACTGCTGCCGAGGCGAAGTCGATTTCGATGGGATCAAAGAGGCACGGTGACTCATGTGTTTGTTTGAACGAGACTCGATCGATTAGCTGGATTAGGTAATTCCACGGGGAAAGTAGGTTAGGCTGATTTGTAAGTCTGTCTGTTTTCTGATCGTTAACGGTGTTTCTTTAATCTCGGCTTTTTATCTTGTTTCACGCGGGACTGGAGATACTCGAGATTCGTCGCCACGTTCGGTTCGTACGAATTTCCGTTCGTTATATTTGGACCGAAACTAATGCGGTACACGACAAGTTTCCTAATCGACGAATGTTCCTTGTCCGACATTAAATCGAAAGCGACAAATCAACCCAAATGATCGATAGCACGGGTGAACCTAAGGTGAACGATAACGAGCGTTCGAAACCAGCGTTTTGAATATACTTTCATCGAGAGAAACGGAAAAAATATTCTTATATCTTCCTCGTCTCAATCTCGACTCGCCTCGCCTCGTGGAATCTCAGTTCCCCGACTGGTCCCTGCTCCTCTTGCCTCTCGCACCCTTCGATTATTTCCGAGTTATACAAATTTGTGAACGCCTTACTCGAAAGCTCAGGGGGCCGATCGCAGTTCAAACATAAACTACGGATGTGTACCCAGATAACGAATCAGGTATTCCGGAGCTGGGACACGACTCGCCTAGACGTCGTTCTACCAATTAAGAGTTAACGAATCTACCAGCCGCAAGAATCCACCAGGTCGGGAATACTCGACGCCTGTGGCAGATCGAGAACAGTCTTCGATTTGTCGAGCGTTAAACCCGTGCAACCGAACAACCCCGTTCCAGGTTGACGGAAACTCGGTGCATCGGGATCTTTACCTGGGACAGAGATCGCGGGAAATCTGGAAGTCCGGTTGTCGATGTTTATCGAACGCCCACCCGTCCCTCGACGCCGTATACCTGCGGTTCCTTCTCCCCCGGGGAGGAACGATCGCTGGCCGAGATTAGCCCCGTGGTCTTGTCACGTTCGCGAGCAAGTACGAGAGTACCCGGTCGGGAGATTAAGTTGACGAAAGGTTGGCGACGATAACACGGCCGAACGAGCCGGGACCGGGAAGATCGATCGACGGAAAGTTTCGTCCCGACGAGAACGGGGACAAACGACGACGGCCGGGGATGATGGAGTGCGCGAAAGCTGAAAGATCAGACGAGCTGGATGGGGTGTGGAACGATGAGAGTGCATTTTCGGTGGATTTTTAGTTACCCGTGTCTTCGCGCGACTCTAAGGATGAAGTGTTGCGGGTTTGAACGAGCGAACAGTATTAAATAATTGATAAGTTGAAAAATGCTAGACGATTTTCGATTTTCGAGAAATCAACAACGAGCTATCATCACTTTTCTCATCGGCCCTTCAATTTCGCAGCGTTCCGCAATTATCGTACTTCATCGTGCGCCGACGTACCTCGCATTTATTATACTTGCAAACTCGAGATCCTCCGATCCTCCTGACGCGGATGACTAATGAACACCCGTTTCGAAAGGCGTGTCTCGAGTTTCATAGCGCAGTAAATCGAACCTCGAATATCGTACGGGCCACCGAGCCACGCAAGCCTCACGGCTGACCCTTAGGAATGCAAAATATTACCGGGAAAGGGAACGCTGGGCCCCCGCCTCGCACACACGACCGCGCATATCGAAGCGGGGAAAAAAGGCCAGAACGAGGCGTCGAAGATCGCGAGCGCGGCGTTGATGGTCGCGGTAGTCAGCCCTGTTCGACGCTGCCCAATTAAGTCGTACGAAGGAGAGCAGCGTCGAGGCACCCACCCCTGTCGGCCGCGGAATCGATGGATAGGCGAGAGCATCCGTACAGCGTGCCCGTGCGTGTACGTGAACAGGTTGTATCGCGTGTGTATAGAACCGCGCATAAATCGCCGAACCTTTCGACCAGGCCCGCGATGATGGCCGACGAACGAGCGTTTCGATCGTTCGAGGGCGTGTCTGTTAGGTTTGCACCGTATATCCGAGGCACCGTTCTTCTTCTCTCTCCCTCTCTCCCTCGCTCCCTTGCTCCTCTATCACCGATGATCGAAAGCGCGGATATAATCTTCTTTAATTAACGTTACCTACGTGTATCGCGGATCCTCTCGCTCCTAGGAAAGGATCCCACCGGTGTGGCTAATAAATTTCATCGGTCGACCGATAAATCCACCGAATCGGCGGCGTTAATCCGTCCGTTTCCCCGGAATTATCGCCACTAAATCACCCTAACCTGCCGCCTCTGTGCGCGACCGACTACATACGGCACGGAGGCCCGCGATTTATTTTCCAACGCACCGTTTCCGTTGCGCCACGACCGAATCGCCACCCCCTTTCGAAGCGAGCCACGATACGCGTAGAAACACTCGGGTGCCACGCATCGTAGAACGGGACTCACGTCGTTTCGTAATCGACGGCCGGTGCACCGCTACCAACTGGAAGCCTCTTAAATCGTCCACTCACGCTCCCATCCATCGCTTTTCTGCGTTTCTAATGAGAAGAAACGCGGTCGCGCGTTCTCGGAAGGGAGACCATCCATCCCCGATCGCCGGTCAGGTAATCGTGCTCGACGACACCGGCAAGAAGAGTAACGCGCCGCGTACGTTTCAATTTCTTCGCGGGGAATTCTGTTCTCCAAGGACTTGTACTCGCGTACGTATAGTCGTTGACATTTACTCGGCACCGTGAATCTCCCGAGTCGACGTGTCTCGTTCTAGGGCCTGTCTCGCGAGCGCGACGTACTGGCACGTTCCGAACATTCCGCGTATGATAAACTCTTTCTCGCCATTTGGACGCGCGTGGGTGCGACGCGTCGGAGACGCTGTCCAATGCATAACCGTGTAAAACTCGTCCAGCAACCGGCCAGGTCCTGCAGGGTGGGTTGGGTTACCGTAGGGGGGTCGCGGAGGGGTGGCACTTTCCAGGGCACTTGCGGTTCTTCGTTCACACCTCGACCCTTCTCTCTTCGGTAACCGTGTGGCGAGAGGACTCTCGAAGGTGGTAGTACACGAACAACGTTCTCGACGGTGAACGGCAGAAGGAGCGTAGTAGCGAGACGGAAAGACAGAAAGAGAGAGAGAGAGAGAGTAAAAGGAGGAAAAGGAAAAAGAAAAAAAGGTGGAAAAAGTAAAAAACGACAGAGACGGGTGGAACAGTGGGAAGAAGGTAGGAGGACGGGAAGAGCGAGAGAGTGAAAAGAATGAGAATTTATCGCACCCAATGGCGTAGGCCGTGACAAGTCCGCGGAACTCGACCGGTTACACGCTCATTGTTACAACCACCAGCGAGTCTATTAACGATTTCGGTGGCATATAAAGGATTTTACGGCCGCGTGTAGCCCCGAGCCTGTTTTATTCCCGCGTCACGAGCTCACCAGCGATTCACCGTCTCCCGACTTTCTAGAATACCCAAGAGAAGCAACCGACGAGGACAAACAGGGAACGAATTTGTCCCGTACAATGCTGGTAGCGAGCGAGCGATACCTCGAAAAATTCAAAACGACACCGCGTGGCGTTTATTGTCCGTGTTTATACGAACGATTTCGTTGCGCCCGGCATCCAAAGCCGAGGATCGATTCACGCGTTTAGCCGGTTGCATTCGACTGCAGGGTTGACGAACTTCGTTGCCCCTCGTGAAAGAAGCGGATAGAGTCTACACACGCGTGTACGTGCATATTTTCAGCGATTTTCGCGGCTTCATCGACACTGCCTTCCAGCTGAATTATTCCGCTTTGATCGGAAACAACGCGCGCAAGCCAATTGCTGCTATTCCACTTTGTTTCCGTTTGTTCTCGTTCCCTTTTCCTTTTTTACGTTCGACGTATCGTTGCCTCGTTTCCGCTTTGTCGATTGATCTGACGGTAATTGCCGGGTCGTCGCGGGCCAGACAGATTATAATGCGAGCGTCACGGTGAGACAGCGCAGACGGTCGAGGTGCAAGTACCGAAAATTTATTGGGACACCTTTGTTGCACCCCCTCGGAGACAATGGAATGAATATCCGGCAGGCGAGCGGCCGGGCAGACGCTATAACTCGAGAAAACAAAGGGCCGAGACGTCGTAAGTTTTCCACGGAGCAACGATAGTTGCGGTAATTATTTACACCCCGTCTGCGCTTGTGCTTGGCTAAATTGAACTAAATATCGTCTCGGCTGCTGAATATACTTCTCCTTGGAAACTTTCCGTCCAAGGGAAATAAAGTACTTTTCTTGACGGTTTCATTATAACTTCGGAGAAACTCGCGCCATTTAAATTGCTGACCCCTTGCCGACTGCACAAGTGTTTTCATCGCTTTGCGATTATTCTCGACAGGTGAACCTATTAAGTATAACTACTTAAGAGAAGCTCGAAGCAACAGGAGTACAACTTCCCTGTTGAACGGATCCCTTTTGGAAACAGCTCGAGCCAATCGTCCCTCCTCGGAGCGGTTGAGATCGATCGCGAGCACCCAGAAGAGGCGCACGCCCATCGACCGCCGTGTCGATCGAGCTAAAAAGGATCGACTAAAAAGCGTGCGACGCGATTTTCCACGCAACATCGACGAATGGCTCGGTTGACGAGCGTAAAGACTGCGGGCTGCCGGTGAATCGATGACCCCGGGCGACGACGATGGGACGGACTTGTAGAGCGCGCAGGTTAACAGGGAGCCAGACGAAGAAGACGGGACGTCGGGAAGAGTCGTCCGTCGAGAAGCAGTTAGCGGCCCCGAGATGGAAAAGGAGCCGCCGTGGGCCAAGTGAAATGGCGCGTGCCCGCTGGATTTTACGCCGCGTTAGCTACGGGTCCACCCTGTCGCTGCCTCTCGCTCGCTCCCTCTCGTTTCTCTCTTTCTCGACTTCCTGCTTTCCGCGTTCCTCGCGGACGTAGACGACCAGAAGCCTGTCTCTTTGGCGTTTCACCTACCGTTCCTGCCGTTCCTCGAAAGCCTACGCCTCGACTTCGACCGAACCAGCGCGTACAGTTCTTACGGTTCCTTCGAATGTGCGCATAGATCGCATCGAAAGAGTTGAACATTTTTAATCAGCATGGATTGCCATACTCTTTCACATTTAAAGTTGACTACGAGACGAAGGGTGTGGTTTGGCCTTAAGGAAGCGACAGCCAGTGCGAGACTATAAGGGACGGAGTACATAAAAATCGCGCGAAATTCGCTGGTCCACCTTCAGCCACGGACCCACGACACTTTGTTCCCTGGCGTCACGGAATTATAATTCTTCCTCGCCAGGGGCTTGGTCGCGCGCGATAAATCTTCCAAGGAGAAGGCTCGTCGGGTACGAGAAATCTTTTCGGTCGCGCTCGCGGCTAGGGGTAGAATTAATTTATCATTCGCCTCGGGGAAGGGAAAGAAAAGGGGGAGAGGGAAAGTAGCGAGAGATACAGCCTCGGTTCCCGGGCTGTGGTACGATTTAAAAAGCTCTCGCCATAAATCGCGCACAGCCTCATTTACCGGCGAGGAGCCGCGCGGATGTAACGAATGTAAGGAACGGGGGACCGGAAGGGAGCAACCCCGTTCGTACCGCGGACCCGCAGACCTCCGCCAGCAGTCAATGCGTACAAAGAGGAGAGCGTACGTACCACGGAAAAATGTTTCTCTCGCGATACGAGCTCAAAGTTCGTAACGACGCCTTGTTACCTTTGTATCAACTCGAAAATGAAATTCCCTTCTCGTCTGCGGCGCGCTTCCGCGGGTCCTCGCGGCCAGACGAGATTCGACGCTCGATACGTACGCTTCGGATAGGACAGACTCGTACTTTTCAGAAGAGGCTACACTCGTGCGAGGCTTCCCCGTGTCGCAAATTTCTAGGACAGAAATAGCGAGATGAGGCCACGGCGGAGGAGGAGGAGAGAGAAGGACGGATGGTTTTATTATTTTATTGCGGCATCGCGAACGAGCTACTCCAGCCAGCTACGAGACAATGAAACGCGTGACGGGCATATAAATAATGCCAATTTATCCTCGGTTACGAGATACCTATCGCTTGCGTGGCAGCCACCAAGGCACGACGGGGTACCGACATCGGACAGGACACGATCGGGCCACGGAACAATCCTCCGGATCCGATGCTGGATCCGGTATACGGATAAAACGGACGCCAGCCAACGATATTCGCCTCGCAACACGAACGTGTCTCGCTTCCTTTTTTTTTTTTTCTTCGTTCGGTTTCGTTTTTCTCCTCTTCGGAACGGGTCGATGCATTAATCCAATCAGAGTTCCCAGATACGTCGGTGATGCCTATGGACTTTCGTGGCTCGTTAAACGATGGAAACGATCGTTCCCTCATTGTTTCCTTTCTCTCGTTTTTCTCCCGGTTTTTCTCTTCCATTTCGCTTTTTTCGCGTGTTTCCCCGGCGATCTTATCGTGTATCAATTTGCTCGGATGGATACCCCGAGCAGGAATTATTAACGGGCACTGGCACCGTGTTTTGCAGCTGGGTGTGACAAGGTATGCCGGGAATCGTAATCGTACGAGCTTGTTCTGGCTTCGACACGGTACCGTTTGTACACAGGGTGCGCGCGGAGATTGAAATCGTTCAAGGATCACCGGTTTCTAGTGCATCCTACATGCATACCTATACATCCCGCGTCTACCGTGTCATTATACAAAATATAAATTACGACTCGCGATATTTAATCTATTTTTGCCCAGCCAAACCGCTCTTCCCGCGTAGTCCGACGCGTCGTGCATTCGCAAGCGTTCGATTCGACCGCGCTGATAAGAAAATGTGCGGGAAAGATTGCTATTAGAGGGTCGTAAAATTTTTCTTACTCTTTGTTCGTCTCGAGGACGGGTATTGTGAAGCGTCGAACGGCCGTTTGCATTGAAATCTCGCGCATTAGGAAATGACCTGTCGTATCTCGATCTACAAGTATAACAAGGTACCGGAAATAGGCGGCAGAACCGTGAACGTGTCGAAAATCCCTGGGCGACAGCCTTTCACGGTTCCAATCGTGTTTTGACAGGGATTTATTCGTCTTCGAAAGGATTTACGTCTCGCCACGTTCAAACACTTTGCCCGATTAATTCTTCTTCCCTTCCCTCGCCCCTGCGCGCCTCTTCTCGACGAAGAGGCGCGACATTATTTTCCACGGCGATAATCGGCCGCTTCTAATCCAGAACAAGAACGCGTATATAGCCCGTTGAATCGAGGATGCATCGCCAAGCCTAACGTTTCTCCCAGGGAACGCGCAAAGTGACAGCCTGTAAGTTAAGGGTCGAAATCTTTACGAGCGAGGGAAACCCGTAATCCTCTTTGGGAGGAACAAACGTGTTATTCACGAAGGGCTTCGACGTGCCAGCCCTCCAAAGCGTTTACGCCTTTACGCATCAAAATCTGAACCTCCACCTCCATCCGCTTCCCTTCGAGGAAAGGTAAATACTGTCTAATGCCTTACGATTTCGTCTTTCTTACGACTTTTCCATAAATTACGCATCGTCCAGGAAATTCCTCTGGAAAACTTGTCAATTTCGTTCGCTCGTTCGCTCACTCGAAGATCAACCGTGCGGTATAAAATATGGCAACTCGAGGAGTCGCTTGACTCCACCACGAAGCGTTCCAACCCCACGATGGATCCTCCTTATCCAATCGGGATCACGGAAGCTGGGCAGGTCGTCGGGGCTCGAGCCGGTGCGTCGATGCACGCTAAACGGTGATTCGCATTCAGCCGGCATTCGACGGGACAGCTCGTACGAGATCGCAGCTCGTGACGGCGTTCGTGGATCGCTGGAAGACGGGACGGTTACACGGAACCATCGAAAAACCGGGGAAAATCGTAGAAAACATTCCCGTGCGGCGAGCGTCGGGTTTCGTGGCCCCTAAACTGGTCGCGTAGCATACGAAAAAAGGGGCCTTGGGGACGTACGGCGACTACTAATTATTCGGCCATGCAAACCGAAAAACGGCCGTGTGGCGAGCGCACGCGAAGTCGCGTCACGGGACGAGCAAGGAAAGGCCAAGTCGCCTGGAGAGCGTAGAGACGCACGAAGCCACCGAACGTGGAGAAAGAGAGGGACGAAGAGGGTGAAAGAACGAGGAACAACGTTCGCGTGTTTCGCGAAGAATCTTGCGTAAAGGGCAGAAAGAGGAGAGGGAGGGGAGTACGAACGAAGAGAATTTGCATGAAAATACAGAAAGTTTCGAAGAGAGCGTTTCCTTTAGCCGAGAGTTCAGTGGCGGGTAGCGCGGTCGCAGCGGGAAGCGTAGCCTCGTAGATACGTACAGAGCGTTTCACGCGAGCCGCGACTTTCTGGGTCCACAAAGGCGGCGTAGGAGCTTTTCTGTGAACGCCGTTCCGATATGTATATAAGGCGGGGGAGTTTTTTAACGAGCGCCACGGACCGCGCGCGCGACCGTCAGCCTCGTTTTATGCGCGCGAGCCACCGCTTTTTGCGAACCGCGGTGTACACCGTAATGGCGTTACCGGCGATATTACTTCGTGCCTTTCTCGCGAGTTCATTTCTGATCGACGAGGTTCTAATTGGTCTCCTAGTCACGCTTCGAGGCCCAACTGTCTTCTTAACTTAACTCTTCGTTTCTTTAGTGCTTCCTCTATACTATTAGAGTTGCTTAAGCCAATCCCTTTGATACACACCCTTCGCAAGCCTGGTGTCTGTAATTCCCGCGGCTCTAATCCCAGTTCGTGGAAGGGATAAAGCTACATGAAAGGTCCTACTGAAGGACGGGAACCGTTAGAAACTATCGCGCGCGCCTCCCTCGACGAGAAGGTAGTCGGGGGTGGTATTGTACCGCGTTGCAGAGTGGACGGTAGGCGAATGAGATATTGCCACGGATACCCTTCGTGGAACCACGCACGGGAAATGAGGTCGCTGGATGACTGACTATTGTGCGCGCCGTTGGTAATGGGCTGATAAGCCGTCGAAGTCAATTTTAAAATGGAGCCGGCAGCCTCTCTGTGATTTTTTCCAACGGACGCGAAAATGAAACGCAACGGCGATGCTGGCATTGCGCCCTTTGACGTTGCACGCCCGATCTAATTACACTTATCGAGGCGAGTAATATGTAATTTCGGGAAGTAGGTTTTTGTCGGCACGCCCAGCGCGGATAGGACTGCTGGGGGGCGAGTGGAAACACCGCCGGGATGTGCCACCGTCTTCGCGGCACAAAGTAAAGGGTTGAGGGATGAAAGACAAAGCGGGGACTCGAGGAGACGTCAAAGACGCGGCACAGTGGCGGAAGTTTAGCAACAGAAGATAGGGAGGATCCTTTGGGACTGATTCCCTATCCAGACCGCGTTTACGAACGTCGTCGTAATCGAGTTTCTGGTAATGTTTCATTTTCTAAGTACGCTGAATATGCGTTCACCGCTATCACAGAGTTGATTACAAAAGTATTCGTACGCTCTGCTCGTTACTTTCAATGATCACCCTTTCAATGATAGTGAATTCAACATATGTATACACGTACACTCCTAGCACTGTGGATTCAGAGTGTCTTAAGCTATCGATATTTTAATGACGGGACAAAATATAAATGGCTGCGTGTCAAAGGAGAGTCGATAGCGACGATCAAATCTCTGGAGATAAATGAAGTAAAAATCCCTAGCTTATATCGATTTCTCCGACAGGTTTCCACATATGTCGCCGTAAACCCGTCACGTCGGATTAAATCTTAGCCAGTCTACAAATCGAGGTGTTCAATCTTCTAAAACCGAGTCGTGTCTTATCTTCTATCTAAAACTACAAAACGAACGAGATAAAGCATTGTAATGTCCCTGCATCTCCATACAGTCCCACGTGTCGGATACACATAAATCCCCCAAATTCCACGTCGGATAGAGCTTAAAACGGGTGTTTAACGAAAAAACTTTCACCGATATCGATGAATAAATCGTGATCGAACGCAGCCGAGCCTTATCGAGCCTCGAACAGCATTCCCGACGGCCTATCGAGATCAATCTATGAAGACATTTCGTCCCTCGCTATTGCCAGCTAGGAACGATCGCCAACGGCGCTCAGCCACCATTTCTGCGTCGCTCTGTACAATCGCGTAGTTTGCACAACCTTTCCCCGTCGCCACCAAATAAATCGTAATTAAAAAGAAACACGTCGTAGCGCCAACTACATCGAGCGTACACCGGCCTTATCGGGAAACATTCCCGATCCAGCTGATATCCCTTCGAGCGGCAACGCGAGGAGCGTGTTTCCCAACAATTAGCCGCGGTCGATGCATCCACCGCGAGTCGTCGGCTTCGAACTTCGACTCGATCGACTGGAAGCGATATTCGATTAACCGAGTCGCTTTCCCACTCCTAGTTCTCGCGAGGGATCACGGGGTCTAGTCTCCGCTCGAATTGAATCGCGAGGAGGGCAGGATCGAGGGAGAAAAAATAAAAAGGATCGTGGGAGACGGTGGAAAGTCGCGGCTCCTCGGGTTTAAGGAAAAACGATTGCACGCCGGACGGATGGATACCCGGCGCCAGGGTGAACGAGGAGGACTGCAGCCCAGCCTTCGTCTCCTATACGCGTGGAGGGCTCGTGCCGCGCAAAGGGTGAGTCGAGCCCGGGCAGGAGTAATATACATTCATCCGTAGACAAGACGGATGTGGCGAGCGTGCATAAAAGTACAGACAGCTTTATTTCTACCCCCTGACACCCCCCGTTCGTTTCATCTCCGCGTTTCTATACGTATCCACGTACGCGGAGTCGCGGCGGTTGCAATCTACGACGGTTCTTCCTGTTCCTGGTCGCTGACCGTGGGATAAGGTGGTAATCATGCGAGGGAACCGCCGTGCGCCGATCGTTCCGGCCGTGCCGCAAGAACGTTTGACCGCGTTAACACGCGCGCATTAAGCGTCGTAACGTTCAACGGGGCACATCTGATGCGCGGGCAAAAAACTGGTTGCAATTGAAATGCACAAACGTCGCTGCACTGGCGAGATCGATCGCGGCTGGTTGCACGAATTAGCTCGCGATGCGTGCCTCTCGAGTTTATTGCGTTGCGTTACGCGGTGGATCGATGAATAGGAAACGAAGAGAGGCCGGCTATTTTCGAGACAAGCTGCTACGTTTATTGCACGTGCAATTTGTTTACTTATTGTAATGCCTTTCCACTACCACCGTATCGATGTGCAATAAAGCTTTCGTCTCTGTCTACCCGGCTGAATTCTTCTATTTGGAGTACTTGGAAATCCGCGGGCTTCAAACGATCCGATCTTCGTCCATTTTCCCTGGAAATGCTAATTAGAACGATCGAGCTAGGGACGCAGAACATCTGCCAGCGAAACAACCCCCTTGAGCCGCGTCGAACTGTTTTTGTGCTCTCTCAGAGCGATTAATCAGGAGTGGACCGACGGACAGGTCTTGGCCAGACATTTTTTCGGTACGCGTTACGCGTCTCAGACAGAGTGTGTATCAGATCGCGACGAGTCCTCGATTTAGCATCGTCGACAAGAGGAAAAGCTGGCGAACGTGTCGCGCGCACGAGGACGGTAACTCAATGGGATACGCAGAGGCATTCTTGGTCGTTTGCCCTGGACGTTCGACGAGAGGAGGCATCGATTACCGCGAGCCACGTAGAGCTCGTTGGAATTTTCACGACGGCCCGTGGACGGTCGTTTTCCGCTTCGACCTCGCTCGAGTCTTAATAATTACGGAGGAGCAGGTTCCTCGAAGCAGGTGAAAACGAAAGACGAACAGATGGAGACAGAGAAGCGTCGAATAAAAGATCCGCGCGGATTCGATGGCAAAGAGGGCTGCGCGGACGGTTCGGATGGCCGATATTACACCCCCGGGCGGTAATTCGTATCGAGTTTTCCGCGTCGTCCGGCCAACTCGATCGGAAACGCGATCAGGATGGCGGAAAGTAATTTTCGGCCTCTCGAGAGCGACGATTCCCGCGATAAGGAGAATCCAAGCTGTACAGGGTGTCGAGCGTGAAATTTATTCCGCTACGTTCGATCCATTATGTCTGTCTCCCACCGCGTTTTCCCATCCAAGTAGCTCGCTTTGATCGAAATTGCCAATCTAGCACCGATATTAGTCGTCTTTGTGACGGACAGAAGTCGCTCGGACGGGTCCAGTCGGATGGCGCGTCGGGGGATAAGAATTTCTACGACCGGAGTGAGGATTTCGTTCGCTGAGCTGCTATCTAGATCGCCGGTGCGACGAGTAATTTCTCGTTGAATTTCATGAACGACAGTAATTTTATATTCATTCGAATCATAAGGGGAGGTCGAGGTAATGCATCGATACGCTGTGATCAACGATCTCCTGTGACGTAGCAATTTGTAGCGTACTGACAAAGTAGCGGGTAAAGAGACTGGAGAACTCTGTGTGTACTATTTTGAGAAAAAAAGGAATGTACTCTGCTTCCTCTTTCCTCTCGCCTTCCTCTTTACTCAGCCACGCGCAGGCAGATTTTTTTATTACGCGGATCCAGCGAATTTCCATCCCGCAGCCGTCGAGAGTCGAGCGACATATTGGGTGATAGCCTGGCCGCGCTAATCAGAGGCATTCCCCGGCCGACAAATGGCAATTTAACGCTGTCGACCGTCTCGGTCGATATTCGAGCGACCCTTTGACCGTCGACGCTAATGCACGGGGCCCGGCCCTTTATTTCCGGCTGTCACCCCGGCCCCGACGATACGCTCGACGACGCTCGTTCGTACGGGACACGGAGCAGTCGGACGTGGGTGCCCGCCGACCGGCCATGGAGCCACACGGCTCTCTATACGTCGCTGGAAAGGACCACGCCTCCTAGGCCAAAGGATTTAATTACGAATTAATTGTGATGCAGAGGCGCGTGGGTAATTCCGGCGGCAGGTAATTGCCCCGCCGGATGCCTCGTGCCCTTCCTCGCCACGGTTCTCCGCTACACCTGTGTCTCCTTTCGCCCTTTGTAACCCCCCGTCCTTTTATCAAAGCCGTCGCCAACCACCCCCTGGCGAACCGCCCGCGCCGATTCTAGCCTGCCTTATTGCCTCGATCGCCGCGACGAATTTCAGGAGATGTCCTGTAGATAACCCCTGCCATGGTACTGATTATTCGCAAATTTTCGAATATCATAAGGGTGCAATGTTGCATCGGATAAAAGAGTTGGAAAAAATTTCGTAGCTCTGCTCGAGAAGAGCATTGGGTGCCCACGATGGAAGGTATACCCACGTAATGGACTCGATATTGATCCTGCGTGGGATTTAAATACTGAAAGCAGCTTTCAAGAAGGACTACACGAGAAGACGTTTCGTGGTTACATTGAATTTCATACATTTTGGTCCAGAGAATGATCCGATTATATTATAGACACGTTCGACGCGCGAGTACTAAGTGGACGATATGATCTTGTGCCAAAGAAGATACTTCTCTAAAGACTTCTTTGATGCGTCTCAAGACTCTCATTGACATTCATACGGAACTTCCACGAAATACTAGCGCGAAGTATTAGCATAAATCTTTGGCAGTATCGAAACATCCTTCTTTCGCTACGCGTATCCATCCTGAAACTCTCCGGTCCCGTCGAAACCCCGTACGAACTTCTGCCCCATCCACCCCTGCCCTAACCGGATCCTGGGACTTATCCGCTCGCGAGCGTACGCGTTTTTCGGCGTTGAATGCGCGGTAACGAGTGGATCGCTCGTGGCTCTTCTTCCGCCACGCCCAGGCGATCGTTCGTACCGGTGGTATAATTGGGGGATAATGCGCGGGTGGGCTCGTACGCGCCCCATTGTCGGTGCACTCCCTGGCTGCGCCAGGTGTCCCGGGGACAGCCCGCGCGGGACAATGCCAACGGCGACGGATAACAGAATTTAATGAAGCGGGACCGCCACTTAGAGACGTCGTGTTTCGACGACGTGACACTGTGTCCGATTCAAAGCGCTCGTTACGAGGGGGGGCTCGATCCGTGACGCGCCACGAGGGTGCCTCCGCGCGTTCCACCCTCTTCCTCCGCTGGCTGTCGCCCGATAAGATGTCGCGCGCGCACGCGAGAAACTGACCGTGTCGAATCGATGCGCTCGCTCTTTCGACCGGTTACAGACGATGGACCACGCGCTGTTATTGGTCGAGTATGTTTGCCGCGGTTTAATGGCGCGTCGTTGATTGCGCTGTTCGTGTAATTGGGGATTCTGTTGCGCGGTGTTCAGGGGGTTTCACGCTGGGTTGACGCGAGCGGCGAATTTGCAGGAAACGATCCTAGGATGGTTGTAGCTAGTCGCGTAATGGAGATATTCAAACTCGAGGCTTTTAATACCGCATACTGGAGCTGGTGTTCTTTGGAATCGGGCCATTTCGATTGGAATGTCTGTTGCGTAAATTGATGGATTTCTAGTTCGAATGCTCCGAACTCCGCTTGTTCAGAAGTTCGAAGGTGCGCGTTCCGTGAATTTTAAGCAGCGTTTTCTACGTTCCCTTGGTCGTGAAAAGTGGATTCTTTTAGAAAGCACTTTGGAGTTTGGCAAGGGAAGAATACATTTACGGAATGGATTCACTATCTACCACTGAAACTAACAGTATCGTCGGTTGTTAATGATAGTCCTTCCACGTGACAATATGTAAAAAGTGGCTGTCCTAGAAATACAACGTTGAATTCGATAAAGAAGTGACTGTAAGATACGAGGTACGCGCCGCTGGTTCTCGTAGCCGTCGTACATCGTGACAGAGCGGCGAGAAATTTCCTTTAACATGTTTCGTAACAAGCACAACCTGACAATCGCTACGATCTCCACTTTTCCAGGCTCTCGCCGACCATCATCCTACATCAATCCTCCCATCAAAAGAGCCCAGAAAAAGTACGACTACCGCTTCGCTCACCGTTTCTTATCTACCTTCCACGGTCCGTCTCTCTATACTTCTTACCTGTTAGCCGGCTTCGATCAGATCGTGCTAAATCGTCGCTCGTGTCCTCGAAGTAGCGTTCCTCCTTACGTGCCGCGTCAACAACAAGGGATACCGGACATACTCGCGATTTATCGCACCGATAAAACCCTCGTCGATTCACCAGACGAACGAAACTCTGTCACTCTCTCGATCTAGCGATCCATCAACCACTTTGAACCCCGAACTTGCCACCGATAACTCAGTCTCGGTCGACTCAGCGACTCTTCCGTCCACGACTCTACCCTTCAGTTCCGTCCGCACTGTCACCTCGAAGCAACGATCACACCAAGTCTCGTCTTCGCCAGAGGATCCGTACGGGATTTCTTATCTGTGCGAAGCCTCTACGAGGATTCGCGGAGTCCTCCGCGTCCTGACACGTTTACCTCGCACCACGAGCGAACTGTCCCACACTTTCCGTTTCCTTTTCGTTCTACTAATTTCGGTTACACACGATGCAACGGAACTCCTTCCCGAATCCGGGAACAAAAGTTGGTGGCGCGTGCTGCGTCGCGTCAGCCGGGTTGCCGGTCTGGAAGGCGCGCGAGAAATGCACGCTCCGCCCGGCGGCGCTCGCTTTTATCGACGCTCGCGAGAACTGCGCGCGTTCGCGCGCGCAAGCGTGCACTTTCTCTCGACCCCCCCGGTGCTCGCACTCTCCTCTTCTCTCTTTCGCAATTACACACGGGGAGAGAAGCCGCGTTCCACCTACGCGGTGCTTTCACGCGCGTGCACGCGCTCGCGCGGTCCGCGCCGCGGCTGAACGCGGCCGCCGATAAAGACGCGTCGCATCGCCTG
This sequence comes from Xylocopa sonorina, assembly GCF_050948175.1. Classification (NCBI taxonomy): domain Eukaryota; kingdom Metazoa; phylum Arthropoda; class Insecta; order Hymenoptera; family Apidae; genus Xylocopa; species Xylocopa sonorina. Next base: position 8,954,348 of record NC_135198.1, read on the forward strand.
CACGCGACTGCCCCTTTCGCGCGGATGCGTTTCTTTCACCGCCATCGATCTGCCACGACTTCCGACCTTTCCCAACCCGATGGATCGCTGCTCCTCCGTGCGAGGAACTCTCGTTTGGGGATGCCCCGTTTCCTGGTTGCTGTTCGAGCCGATGCAGAGCGCTTACAAACATTATTCTCGAATTTTCATAGCTCGCGTAGATGCTAGCGACGATGGCACACCGCTTCTCTCAATTTAAGCGTTTCTTCCGATATCGCCTTTGGGTTTCAGATGCGCTTCCCTTGTCCCTCCTTTAATGGCGCCTCTGTGCGTCGTCAAAGTGAATTTCAACACGCAAAGGAAACGGTTAGAAGTGTCTGTACTCGCATTCGAGTATGTAAGCTGTTTTGTCACCGGGATATGTGAAAGATACAGCTCACCCGGAACGTACATCTGAATTTCCGTGTTCGTATTCGAATCGCGAGACGCAATAAGTTCGTATTTACGTCGAGGGATGGGTTAAACTGGACGGAATAATGACTCAATACGCGCGCGATGAATAAAAGAAAAGAAACGGCTACCAGATTCTCTTGGAACGATATCGATGCGGCATTCGTAATACGAGCGGCGCGGAATTCTGCGAGCGACTGGACGGCCAGGCAGTTTTTATCAGCGACGACAATAAAGCGACGTTACTCGCAAAATTAAGTGGTTCAATGGCAATGAAACGCAGCGAGATTGATATTCGCGGCACGATCGAGGGTATTGCTTTGTCGCTTCACTCGACGATCGGAGCTGAAATTTCATCTGAAACGCGCAACAAAATTCAACCGTACCGGTTATCGGCGTTCGAGAGGATCCTGAGGAACAGTTGCAGTAAAATGTCCGGAGTATATTGTTACTCGTTAACGAGGGGGACGGTGAAATTTAAGCAAGTGTCAGGCTTGTAACACGCCCGCGAAGAGATTTGTGTAGGGGACTTATAAACGTATAATGTCCGTGAATAATTGCATATAATATACGGGCTGTAAAATTAAAAGTGTAATGTCCTCGGAGGACTCCCCGCGTGGTTTATGGCTTCATAAACTTCAACAGTAAGAAAAACGGCAGCGTAAAGCCTCGAAATATGCGTAAACCGCCTTCTGCGTCTACGAACGAGAATATTTAATTCCTAAATGAATGAACTCGAAAACAGGAGAGCCATCAATTTTCACGTTTCCCAACTTTTTATGCTCTTCGAGTTCGTAGTCATCGAGATTTAAGCGAATGCCCGGTTAACCGACTCTTGTTACCTAATGTACCGCGGACCGTCGTTTCAGCAGGAAAACTCATAGACAGCGGAGAGAATCAGTGTAACCCTATTATACGAACGACCTAGTTATATGTACGATCCCCGTTTCCAAGGATCCTACAATTTCATTAGCCCGTAAAACCTATTCTTTACGGTTCGCTTTGAAGTCTCTGAACGATCTCTGTGAAATTGCCGCGGAAATGGAACGCCACCGCGGCAGAGCGTTCTCACGGTCATCGATCAATATTTCGTGGACGATGATCGAATTAAACGCAGCGATCGTCCGTTCAATATCGATTCGAGAGCGATTCTCAGAGCGACAAGCGTGCAGAGAGTGATTCGCCTCCACTCGAAGCAAGGCCACCGAATGCAGATCGCGCGGTTCGTTCCCGACGAGTTATTAATATCTTAATTACGTTCGACTCGTTTTTGCGAGGACGTCTGGTCGATCGGTTTTACAAGACAGGACGAGATTTCGCGGGATTAAGCCCACGGCGTCCGGCGGCGATCGCCGTGGCTGACCTCGCTGGTCCGCTCCCGACGACGCGTCGCTCTCCGTGCGCGTGATTAATAGCGCGTATCGTGCTCTGGCTGCTTGATATCGAGCACGCCCAGCTGTTGTCTCGTAATCCG